>NC_067248.2:72972500-74222500 GCF_019359855.2 Lolium perenne | reverse complement strand
TTGACACCAGTGCCATGGAAGCTGTTGGGAACCATATGCTCTAGTCATGTGCAGTAGCTCACCTGTCCAAGCACGGCCAACGATTCTGCACAGGTGTCTCGCATTCGTGTTGCCAGCCATCCACATGCCTAGAATGAGGTGACCAAGGAAGGAGCCCCTGCACCAAACGGTATCGTCAAAGGTATCAACCAACTTGAGACTGACAGCACGGTTCATGTCGACTGAAGCATTGAGCTCTTTCTAGATGTGAATTAGCAGCTCTTACCAAGAAATGTTCAGTATCCTATCCTGCTAAACTCACAGTTTCAGCGGTAATCATAGATCACCGCTGCTAGCCGACAGTTCAGTAGCGCAATGATTAGTAATCCAAAGCGAATGAATCATACCTTTCTTTCTTGTAGGCCCTGATTATCATAGATGAGTGTTTGGCTTTCAGCTGCAATCTGGAAAACTGCAAACATCATATAGAGAATGGGAGAACATAATGATCCACCATCCATGTCTAATATGGTATGCAAATAGGATGTAAATAGAAATGATCAGGGACAAACATTTAATCATGAGCCAAAAGCCAGCAAAACATTTGCTGCAAACACTAGATTAACATGCACTCGGAGAACACATGTACCATTCGTCAACAATCACGGAGCCCTCATACCAGGTTCGCTAAAGATACCAACACAACGGTCTTAGCTAATACAAAAAAGAGCAAGATCTACATAAATCCTATCATTTCTGGAAGTGGGGATTGAGGAGCCCAGAGATTTCAAGGAACCCAACACGGTCACGCCCTCCAAATATCTTCTTCAGTTTATCATCGCAGACTATTATCTTCTTGTTTGCAGGATCCTGGTTGCAAAAAGAACAGAGAATAAGTTTACCATTTAATGGATCAAGAGTTGAAAGAAAAATATTATTTCCAAAGTTAAGCCAGACATTTTCTGTGCGAAAAATAGCTGCACTGCATACTGACAGGAATATGATACGTAACAAGACATGCATTATCTAGAAATAAGAAAGCAACAATTATCCTAGTCCCTTTTTTGAGTGGGAGGCAATTATCTTAGTCCTTTTTTTTAGTGGGAGACAACTACCTTAGTTCTTGCAGTACCTTACTGAACAATGAAAACAACAGGATGGTCTAGAAAAATAATCATTAACTAGGTTGTGATCATATTATGAGGTAATACAACAACAACAAAGCCTTTTTCCCAAGCAAGTTGGGGTAGGCTACATATTATGAGGTAATACTATAAAGATTTTCTTCGACAGCAGACAATTCAATCTTGGTTCTGGTGCTAGTAGTATACACGCAGATATACTAAACTTCAACCCACAATGTCATTCCACTAATGCATAAACAACACTTGGATAAAAATAGGGTATTTCTGAATCCAGGAATTTGGGAGATGGGGTGAACCGATGAATGAAGAATCTGGAACTTGGTCAAAAGCGCAAAGAATAGTGAAGAGGCACATCCTCTGACGCACAGCGGAGTTTCTCCCTGGCCGTGGCACACAACCTTTTGAGCTTTAAGGTTTTGTTGGGCAGCTTATTGAACGAATGGATTTGACTGATTTAAATTGATCTTCTGTAATCTTGAAGAGATTGCAGCTGGGCTGGTCCTGGGCCTGCAGTTGCAGGACCTCCTCCAGAATGCATGCGCAACAGGAAATTACATGAATAGGTAGAATAGCACTGGCAATTAGGTCTGAGTTTTTTTATGTAGGTCATACAATTATAAAAGATAATGATGGCTATGCTAGAACCTAAAGCTACCAGCAAACAGCTATTTGATTGTGGTCTGAGCAGGTATGGGCTAGCATATGCATGTGCAGTTATAGTGATTCAAACAAACACTGAAACTGGGAGATTGAACCCTTCAAGTTTAAGCTCATATTAGCGAGGTGTGGTACACACTATAGAAAGTGTCGATGTACTGCTATAGAATCTGTATGGTATTACAATCCTTTTTATTATGACTAGTTTCCAAAGCAATGGCTGCCTCAAATTTCTGTATTACTAAGAGTAAGAAATGGCATGGTCATAAATATTCTGGTACAACTGAATGGCTCAGTCACTTGAAGCTAATTGCTGAGCTGGCCAATGTGCCATGTATCTGGTAAGCATGCTGTCTGCAACTGAGCTACTTATGCGCAAGGTGCTAGTGCTGTAGTGGATGGCTATCTGGGAATTGAGCTGGGCAGGGTGCCACATCTCAACGGTCTAACATGTGCAAAATTCTCATGGCGGACATTTATTATATATAATATGGTATGTAGTTGTACACAGAAAACTGATGTTCTGCAGGTGCATATTCAAAAATATTAGACTTTGTGTGGACCATGGCTATTCCCATGCACTGGATGTGATTTGTGCACTCTGTAAACCTTAGCAGTTTTTTGAAAAAATATTTGCACCTCAAAATTTGGGGAAAAGTTCAAATTTAATTTAGAACTTGAGTCAAGATTCATCAACTTGCTGATGGAACCTAAATAATTTCGATATTACCAGGATTACGGACATTTCAGAGTTTAAACCCTGACCACTCATTATGTTCAGCAGATGTGCATCACTCTCAGGCTGATCCTACGCGGTTAGGCAAGGGCACTGGCCAACGATGTATCCGCGACAACGAGCTACATCCCAAGTTCAGGGCTTGTACATTCATCCCTAAATCAAACATGACAGATAAATACAGAGGAATTCCTGCCAGCGCTGGCTTGAAACCTCGGCCCGTGGCAACATAGAAGCATGGGTGGGCAGTTGTTCAACACACACCCTCACCGAAGTCCCACCTATTATTCAGTCTTGACCATAGATAGCATTACTTCTGCCTCATATCAGGAAAGAACAAGCATCAACACACAATCGACAATCGAATTCAGAGGCCACACAATCAGCAGTAAAAATAAATCAAAACACCTCTACCAACAAGCTTAAAAATCACAGACACAAACCGCAGCCATGAAACATACAGTTAACCAATGCAGTTCGCGAAATCCGTCGAAGTCGCAACCACAAAGCTAGCATACTGCCCCGATGCGCGGAGGGGCGACGAGACGGGGGAGCGGGTGTTACCTGGAGGTTGTTCCCCTTGATGTGCGCCCAGATGATCTTGAGCGCCTCCGTCCTGGGCAGCTCCGCGGCGCCTCCGACGAACTCCCTGAGCTCCGGCGAAATCGGCTTGGGCTTCATGATGCCGCTGGCCGCCCTCTTCTTCGGCTTGGGCTTCCCTTCCGCCTCCGCCCCCGCCCCCTCGGCCGCCGCAGCGACGACCCTGACCGCCACGCGCCCCGCCGCCGGCGCCCTCATCCGGAACGAGACGGCCGAGGCGGCGCCCCGCCTGGCGGAGGCGGGGAACGCGAGGAGCTCGCCGGAGCGGATGGCCGTCGCAGACATCGCCGGTGGCGGGGTTTTGGGGCGGTTTTTTGGGGATAAGGGTTTGCGGTGGTGGTGAAATGGGTGAGGTTGCGAGAGCGAGGGGCTCGGCTCGGGGGACTATGACGCGGCGTTGGGAGCGCTCCAGCCGTCCGATGCGTGAGGGGAAGTGATTGGACGGACTGGATCGGCGCAGGCTTGTGCGTTTGAAAACCTTATCCGCTTCGTAGGTGGCAACGGCACATGCAGCCCAGTCACTGAATGAATGGCCCCACCTGTACGGCCTCCTCACTGCCATGTGGGACCCGTATGTCGGGGAGCAGTTCGTTACTAGCTGAAATTATTAATTTGATTGAAGAAAATGGTTCATATTACAGGAAAAACTAAAGAAACACAAATAACAAACAGAGATACTATGTGGTTGCCTCAATGCCTCCACCATCAATGCGCCATGACCGAGGAAAAAAGGAACCTAATAAAAACTTACAATTATATTTCACAACGTTTATCCATGGTTCCCATCTTCCTGTGCCGAACTAAATGTCAATGTCAGAGACCAGAGAAAATTGGCATGAATGATGTCCAAGCTTAGTGGTGGTCAGGGTTTCTTTCTCCCTTTTCAATTGCTCTTAGGCTTATCCATTTTTTTTCTAGTGATTCGTTAGATAGTGTGTGTATCATCTTCTTGGGGAGTGTTGGTAGAAACTGTAAAATTATGGAAGGCTCGAAGTGAGACCAACTTTGAATTAACAAAGTCATCAATGATGGGATTCGTAGCATAGAAAACAAAAAATTTCCTACCGCAAGAACGAATAACAAGCCAAGATGCAATCTAGAAGATGGTAGCAACGAGAAGATCATGAGACTAACCCTCGAAGATTTCCAAAGCCTAACGAGATTAGATCTCGTGGTGGATGTAGTCGATCACTTGCCGCTTTCAAAAGCGTGTAGAAGATCTTGACGGTGCCACAATCGGGCAGCACCTCCGTACTCGGTCACACGTTCGGTGTTGATGATGACGTCCTCCTCCCCGTTCCAGCGGGCAACTGATGTAGTAGATCCTCCTCGGAATCCCGACAGCACGACGGCGTGGTGGCGGTGGTGGTGGAGATCTCCGGCAGGGCTTCGCCGTAAGCGCTGTGGGAGAGGTATGTGGAGGAGGGGCGGCTAGGGTTTGGGGAGAGGGGGGCGCCGGCCTTGGTGCCTTGAGGGGTGCGGCCAAGGTGTGATTGTGGTGGCCGGCCCCCTCCCCTTGTCCCTCATTATATAGGTGGAACACATCTAAGGTTTGCCCAAGTCTTTGAATAAGACCCCAATTCAAAACTGCCATATGGACGAAACCTAGTTGGGGTGGGACTCTCCCCTTTCCCCCCTTGCTTGGCCGGCCAAGGAGGTGGAGTCCACCATGGACTCCACCCTCCTACTTGGTTGGCAAGTTAGGGTTGGTGGAGTCCTTCCATAGTGATTTCTTCCGGAAGGTTCTAGAACATTCTAGTGCCTTCCATAAATGCACCGGATCATTTCCAAACTTGGAAAGTGACTTCCTATATATGAATCTTATTCTTCGGACCATTCCGGACCTCCTCGTGATGTCCTGGATCCCATCCGAGACTCCGAACAAAACTTCGAACTCCATTCCATATTCCATATCTACTTAAAACGACATCAAACCTTAAGTGTGTCACCCTACGGTTCGTGAACTATGCAGACATGGTTGAGACTTCTGTCCGACCAATAACCAATAGCGGGATCTGGAGATCCATAATGGCTCCCACATATTCAACGATAACTTAGTGATCGATTGAACCATTTACATACGATATCGATTCCTTTTGTCTCGCGATATTTTACTTGTCCGAGGTTTGATCATCGGTATCTCTATACCTTGTTCAACCTCGTCTCCAACAAATACTCTTTACTCGTACCGTGGTATCTCATCTCTTATGAACCATTCATATGCTTGCAAGCTAATCAGACGACATTCCACGGAGAGGGCCCAGAGTATATCTATCCGTCATCGGGATGGACAATATCCCACTCTTGATCCATATGCCTCAACTCATACTTTCCGAATACTTAATCCCACCTTTGTAACCACCCATTTACGCAGTGGCGTTTGATGTAATCAAAGTACCCTTTCAGTATAAGTGATTTACATGATCTCATGGTCGAAGGACTAGGTAACTATGTATCGGAAGCTAATAGCAAGTTGAACTTAATGACATGATCTTATGCTACGCTTATTTGGGTGTATGTCCATTATATCATTCACCTAATGACATAACCTTGTTATTAATAACATCCAATGTTCATGATCACGAAACCTTGATCATCTATTAATCAACAAGCTAGTTATACAAGAGGCTTACTAGGGACTCCTTGTTGTTTACATAACACACATGTATCAATGTTTCGGTTAATACAATTATAGCATGGTATGCAAACATTTATCATAAACACAAAGATATATTATAATAACAATTTTATTATTGCCTCTTGGGCATATATCCAACAGTCTCCCACTTGCACTAGAGTCAATAATCTAGTTTACATTTGAAAAGATATAACACATTGGCCTTCTGGTACTTATCATGTTTTTCTCACGGGAGAGGTTTCAGTCAACGGATCTGACACGCTCAGAAACATATGTATTTTGCAATTCATTTGTGTCTCAACGCATCACTCATTTTCCAAATGAGTCGGCATTAATTGTATATGCTTAGTCTTCTGGTGGAACCTCAATTCCGCGGTCTGAAATATGTCACTAATATTGTCACACACATAATATAGCTTCAAAGTTCTGACACTATCGGAACTACACCAAGTTCTCAAAGAACTCCTTGACTTAACATCATCACTCATTGTCAAAACAATGACATGCTCTGCCTTTGTCTGTAGAATCCGTCACAATATTTAAAGTCTAGCATAAACTTCTTCTAGCTCATTGTGCCACCTTTTAATCAACACTTAGCCTAATTGAGATTGAAATTTATTTTTATATGTGACCAAACTAATATCGGTGCAACATCTTACAGCGATTTGTTTGTCATTACCCATACAAAACTATATATATATCCTTGGTTCTTCTAAAGCACTCAGGGATATTCTTACCGTTGTCCAATGAATATTACATGAATCATTCTGGTATATGCTCATAACACTTTAGAGCATAGGACATCTGATTTTGTACATATTATTCGTGATCTAAAATCTCTCATGTGCTTTTACTCATCGAGTGTCAAATACACTCAAGTCTTGTTAAACCTTCACATGGAAAAGAACACCTTCTTAATATTTTTATATTGAAGTATTTCAATATTCATTCTATGTACTTTGACTTAAACTTATTATGTGTTTCAATCTATCTTCATAGATCTTGACACTAAATATGTTTCAGTCAATATCCTTTCATTGAAGTTAATTCTCAATGAAACCTTTTAAACACATCAAGTATATAATAACATCATTTATAATCAATGATATGTCATCCACATATAATATTATAACTATGTCTCAGCGCTCCCACTTAATTTCTTGCAAATGCAAGCATCTTCATCGTTTCTGATAAAATAAAAACTCTTTGATTATTTCATCTGGTGAAGATTCCAACTTTGTGATACTTACTTCATCCAATGAATTATGAATACCTATCTAGTATTCCACGGACTAGCATAACTCTTTGGTTTGTATCTTAGTATACATCCTTCATACACACTTCTGGTAAGGAATGTATTTCTGCCATCCTACTATCATATCTCATAAAAGAAATATGTAGCGATTACTAGAATAATCCACATAGACTATAAGCATTGCTACGGAAGATCTAATCTTATCGTATTCAACTCTCTGAACTTTGTCGTAAACAACTTTTCGACAAGTCGAGCTTCTTCAAGGATATTCCATCCAAGTCCATGATGCGCGTAAATGTACACGTCCGTTGGGAACCCCAAGAGGAAGGTATGATGCGCACAGCGGCAAGTTTTCCCTCAGAAAGAAACCAAGGTTATCGAACCAGTAGGAGCCAAGAAGCACGTGAAGGTTGTTGGTGGAGGAATGTAGTGCGCCGCAACACCAGTGAAACCGGCGCCAACGTAGAACCTGCACAACACAATCAAAGTACTTTGCCCCAACGTAACAGTGAGGTTGTCAATCTCACCGGCTTGCTGAAAACAAAGGATTAAACGTATCGAGTGGAAGATGGTGTTTGTTTGCAAAGAACTAGTAAAAGCAGTAGAATGTATTCAGATGTAAAAGAATGGACCAGGGTCCACAGTTCACTAGAGGTGTCTCTCCAATAAGATAACTAACATGCTGGGTGAACAAATTACAGGCGGGCAATTGACAAATAAAGATTCAATACATATCAACGATGATTACTATGTGATTTAATCAGGGCATTACGACAAAGTACATAGACCGCTATCCAGCATGCATCTATGCCTAAATAATCCACCTTCAGGTTATCATCCGAACCCCTTCCAGTATTAAGTTGTAAACAACAGATAATTGCATTAAGTATGGTGCGTAATGTAATCAACACAAATATCCTTAGACAAAGCATCAATGTTGTATCCCTAGTAGCAACAGCACATCCACAACCTTAGAACTTTCTGTCACTGTCCCAGATTCAATGGAGGCATGAACCCACTATCGAGCATAATTACCCCCTCTTGGAGTTACAAGTATCAACTTGGCTAGAGCCTCTACTAGCAACGGAGAGCATGCAAGAACATAAACAACACATATATGATAGATTGATAATCAACTTAACATAGTATTCTATATTCATCGGATCCCGCCAAACACAACATGTAGCATTACAAATTGATGATCTTGATCATGTTAGGCAGCTCACAAGATCTAAACAATGATAGCACAAGCGGAGAAGACAACCATCTAGCTACTGCTATGGACCCATAGTCCAAGGATGAACTACTCACGCATCAATCCGGAGGCGGGCATGATGATGTAGAGCCCCTCCGGTGATGATTCCCCTCTCCGGCAGGGTGCCGGAGGCGATCTCCTGAATCCCCCGAGATGGGATTGGCGGTGGCGGCCTCTCAGTAATGTTTTCCGTATCGTGGCTCTCGGTACAGGGGGTTTCGCGACGAAGGCTATTTGTAGGCGGAAGGGTAGGTCAAGTGGTGGCACGAGGGCCCCACACACCAGGGCCGCGCGGCCAGGGGCCAGGCCGCGCCGCCTTGTTGTGTCGGCGCCTCGTGGCCCCATTTCGTACCTCCCTCGGTCTTCTGGAAGCTTCGTGTAAAAATAGGCCCCTGGGCGTTGATTTCGTCCAATTCCGAGAATATTTCCTTACTAGGATTTCTGAAACCAAAAACAGCAGAAAAACAGCAACTGGCACTTCGGCATCTTGTTAATAGGTTAGTGCCGGAAAATGGATAATAATGCTGTAAAGTATTGATACGTCTCCGACGTATCGATAATTTCTTATGTTCCATGCTACATTATTGATGATATCTACATGTTTTATACACATTATATGTCGTATTTACGCATTTTCCGGCACTAACCTATTAACAAGATGCCGAAGAGCCAGTTGCTGTTTTCTGCTATTTTTGGTTTCAGAAATCCTAGTAAGGAAATATTCTCGGAATTGGACGAAATCAACGCCCAGGGTCCTATTTTTGCACGAAGCTTCCAGAAGACCGAGGGGGGAAGGAAGTGGGGCCACGAGGCGCCGCCACACTAGGGCGGCGCGGCCCAGGCGTTGGCCGCGCGGCCCTAGCGTGTGGGGCCCTCGTGTGGCCCCCCGCGTTGCCCTTCCGCCTACTTAAAGTCTTCGTCGCGAAACCCTCTGTACCGAGAGCCACGATACGGAAAACCTTCCAGAGACGCCGCCGCCGCCAATCCCATCTCGGGGGATTCAGGAGATCGCCTCCGGCACCCTACCGGAGAGGGGGATCATCTCCCGGAGGACTCTTCATCGCCATGATCGCCTCCGGAGTGATGAGTGAGTAGTTCACCCCTGGACTATGGGTCCATAGCAGTAGCTAGATGGTCGTCTTCTCCTAATTGTGCTTCATTGTTGGATCTTGTGAGCTGCCTAACATGATCAAGATCATCTATCTGTAATACTATATGTTGTGTTTGTCGGGATCCGATGGATAGAGAATACTATGTTATGGTGATTATCAATCTATTACCTATGTGTTGTTTATGATCTTGCATGCTCTCCGTTATTAGTAGAGGCTCTGGCCAAGTTTTTGCTCTTAACTCCAAGAGGGAGTATTTATGCTCGATAGTGGGTTCATGCCTCCATTAAATCTGGGACAGTGACAGAAAGTTCTAAGGTTGTGGATGTGCTGTTGCCACTAGGGATAAAACATTGATGCTATGTCTAAGGATGTAGTTGTTGATTACATTACGCACCATACTTAATGCAATTGTCTGTTGCTTGCAACTTAATACTGGAAGGGGTTCGGACGATAACCTGAAGGTGGACTTTTTAGGCATAGATGCATGCTGGATGGCGGTCTATGTACTTTGTCGTAATGCCCTGATTAAATCTCACTATATTTATCATATCATGTATGTGCATTGTTATGCCCTTTTTATTTGTCAATTGTCCGACTGTAATTTGTTCACCCAACATGCTTTTATCTTATGGGAGAGACACCTCTACTGAACTGTGGACCCCGGTCCTATTCTTTACATCGCATACAATCTACTGCAATTGTTCTTTACTGTTTTCTTCGCAAACAATCATTTTCCACACAATACGGTTAATCCTTTGTTACAGCAAGCCGGTGAGATTGACAACCTCACTGTTTCGTTGGGGCAAAGTACTTTGGTTGTGTTGTGCAGGTTCCACGTTGGCGCCGGAATCCCTAGTGTTGCGCCGCATCACATTTCGCCACAATCAACCTTCAACGTGCTTCTTGGCTCCTCCTGGTTCGATTAAACCTTGGTTTCTTTCTGAGGGAAAACTTGCCACTGTGCGCATCATACCTTCCTCTTGGGGTTCCCAACGGACGTGTACATCTACGCGCATCAAGCCTGTTTTCTGGCGCCGTTGCCGGGGAGGAAAGGTAAAAGGTACTCACACTCCGGATCTCGGCTACCAAGCTATTTTCCGGCGCCGTTGTAAGTACTCGAAGCTATTTCCTTTAGATCCTGCAATTGCATCTTTTGGTTCTTGTTTACACTAGTTAGGCATAATGGACAACAATGAGCTTCTTATTCTATTTCCTGAGTTAAGACAGGGATTGTTTGCTGCGAAAATTAAAAAACCTATGGAATCTTATTTGCATGCTGGTAGCAATGATATTAGTATGAACGCTTTAAACACCATTGTTGTTAATGATATGGAAAATTCTAAGCTTGGGGAAGCTGGTTTTGATGAGCATGATATTTTTAGTCCCCCAAGCATTGAGGAGAAAATTTTCTTTGATGATACTTTGCCTCCTATTTATGATGATTACAATGATAGTGGTCTTTTGGTGCCGCCTACTATGGAGAGTAAATTTTATTATGATTATACTATGCCTCCTACACTTGATGAGAATGATAATGATAGCTACTTTGTTGAATTTGCTCCCACTACAACTAATAAAATTGATTATGCTTATGTGGAGAGTAATAATTTTATGCATGTGGCTCATGACAAGAATGTTTTATGTGATACTTATATTGTTGAGTTTGTTCATGATGCTACTGAAAGTTATTATGAGAGAGGGAAACATGGTTATATGCATCTTAATAATATTAAGTTTCCCCTCTTTATGTTGAGAATCTTGAAATTGCGCTTGTGTTGCTTTTCTATGCTTGCCACTTTGTTCTTCATGAATTTATTTGTGTACAAGATTCCTTTTCATAGGAAGTGGGTTAGGATTAAATGCGTTTTGAATTTGCTTCTTGATGCCCTCTTTTGCTTCAAATACTATTTCTTGCGAGTGCATCATTAAAACTGCTGAGCCCATCTTAATGGCTATAAAGAAAGAACTTCTTGGGAGATAACCCATGTGTTTATTATACTACAGCAATTTTTGTTTTGTTGAGTCTTAGAAGTTGTTTACTACTGTAGCAACCTCTCCTTATCATGTTTTTGTGCCAAGTAAAGTTTCTATGTTAAAGTTGATGTTATATTTGGGATCGCTGCGCAGAAACAGCATTGCTGTATGTAACGAATTCTGGCACAAGTCTCTGTAAAAAATTCGAAAAAATCTGCAAAATTACGAGCGTGATCCTCAGATATGTACGCAACTTTCATTAGTTTTGAGTTTTTCCATTTGAGCAAGTTAAGTGCCCAGTCCAGATGCATCTTTACGGACTGTTCTGTTTTTGACAGATTCTGTCTTTTATTTCGCATTGCCGCTTTTGCTATGTTGAATGAGTTTCTTTGTTCCATTAACTTTTAGAAGCTTTGTGCAATGTCCAGAAGTGTTAAGAATGATTGTGTCACCTCTGAATATATGAATTTGTGGTTAAGCACTAACCCTCTCATGAGTTTGCTTGAAGTTTGTGTGAAGGAAATTTTCAAGGGTCAAGAGAAGAGGATGATATACTATGATCAAGAAGAGTGAAATGTCTAAGCTTGGGGATGCCCCCGTGGTTCATCCCTGCATATTTTAAGAAGACTCAAGCATCTAAGCTTGGGGATGCCCAAGGCATCCCCTTCTTCATCGACAACATTATCAGGTCACTTCTAGTGAAACTATATTTTTATTCAGTCACATCTTATGTACTTTGCTTGGAGCGTTGGTTTGTTTTGTTTTTGTTTTTGTTTGAATAAAATGGATCCTAGCATTCACTGTATGGGAGAGAGACACGCTCCGCTGTTGCATATGGACAAATATGTCCTTAGGCTTTACTCATAATGTTTAAGGCGAAGGTTGAAATTTCTTCGTTAAATTGTTATATGGTTGGAATCGGGAAATGCTACATGTAGTAATTCTAAAATGTCTTGGATAATGTGATACTTGGCAATTGTTGTGCTCATGTTTAAGCTCTTGCATCATATACTTTGCACCCATTAATGAAGAAATACATAGAGCTTGCTAAAATTTGATTTGCATATTTGGTCTCTCTAAGGTCTAGATAATTTCTAGTATTGAGTTTTGAACAACAAGGAAGACAGTGCAGAGTCTTATAATGTTTACAATATGCCTTTTATGTGAGTTTTGCTGCACCGGTTCATCCTTGAGTTTGCTTCAAATAACTTTGCTAGCCTAAACCTTGTATCGAGAGGGAATACTTCTCATGCATCCAAAATCCTTGAGCCAACCACTATGCCATTCGTGTCCACCATACCTACCTACTACATGGTATTTCTCCGCCATTCCAAAGTAAATTGCTTGAGTGCTACCTTTAAAATTCCATCATTCGCCTTTGCAATATATAGCTCATGGGACAAAATAGCCTTAAAAACTATTGTGGTATTGAATATGTACTTATGCACTTTATCTCTTATTAAGTTGCTTGTTGTGCGATAACCATGCTTCTGGGGACGCCATCAACTCTTTGTTGAATATCATGTGAGTTGCTATGCATGTCCGTCTTGTCTGAAGTAAGAGAGATCTACCACCTTAATGGTTAGAGCATGCATATTGTTAGAGAAGAACATTGGGCCGCTAACTAAAGCCATGAATCATGGTGGAAGTTTCAGTTTTGGACATATATCCTCAATCTCATATGAGAACACTAATTGTTGCCACATGCTTATGCATTAAAGAGGAGTCCATTATCTGTTGTCCATGTTGTCCCGGTATGGATGTCTAAGTTGAGAATAATCAAAAGCGAGAAATCCAAAATGCGAGCTTTCTCCTTAGACCTTTGTACAGGCGGCATGGAGGTACCCCTTTGTGACACTTGGTTAAAACATGTGTATTGCGATGATCCGGTAGTCCAAGCTAATTAGGACAAGGTGCGGGCACTATTAGTATACTATGCATGAGGCTTGCAACTTGTAAGATATAATTTACATAATACATATGCTTTATTACTACCGTTGACAAAATTGTTTCATGTTTTCAAAATAAAAGCTCTAGCACAAATATAACAATCGATGCTTTCCTCTTTGAAGGACCTTTCTTTTACTTTTATGTTGAGTCAGTTCACCTATCTCTCTCCACCTCAAGAAGCAAACACTTGTGTGAACTGTGCATTGATTCCTACATACTTGCATATTGCACTTGTTATATTACTTTACATTGAAACTATCCATGAGATATACATGTTATAAGTTGAAAGCAACCGCTGAAACTTAATCTTCCTTTGTGTTGCTTCAATACCTTTACTTTGATTTATTGCTTTATGAGTTAACTCTTATGCAAGACTTATTGATGCTTGTCTTGAAGTACTATTCATGAAAAGTCTTTGCTTTATGATTCATTTGTTTACTCATGTCATTTCCATTGTTTTGATCGCTGCATTCATTACATATGTTTACAATAGTATGATCAAGGTTATGATGGCATGTCACTCCAGAAATTATCCTTGTTATCGTTTACCTGCTCGGGACGAGCAGAACTAAGCTTGGGGATGTGATACGTCTCCGACGTATCGATAATTTCTTATGTTCCATGCTACATTATTGATGATATCTACATGTTTTATACACATTATATGTCGTATTTACGCATTTTCCGGCACTAACCTATTAACAAGATGCCGAAGAGCCAGTTGCTGTTTTCTGCTGTTTTTGGTTTCAGAAATCCTAGTAAGGAAATATTCTCGGAATTGGACGAAATCAACGCCCAGGGTCCTATTTTTGCACGAAGCTTCCAGAAGACCGAGGGGGAAAGGAAGTGGGGCCACGAGGCGCCGCCACACTAGGGCGGCGCGGCCCAGGCCTTGGCTGCGCGGCCCTAGCGTGTGGGGCCCTCGTGTGGCCCCCCGCGTTGCCCTTCCGCCTACTTAAAGTCTTCGTCGCGAAACCCTCTGTACCGAGAGCCACGATACGGAAAACCTTCCAGAGACACCGCCGCCGCCAATCCCATCTCGGGGGATTCAGGAGATCGCCTCCGGCACCCTGCCGGAGAGGGGAATCATCTCCCGAAGGACTCTTCATCGCCATGATCGCCTCCGGAGTGATGAGTGAGTAGTTCACCCCTGGACTATGGGTCCATAGCAGTAGCTAGATGGTCGTCTTCTCCTAATTGTGCTTCATTGTTGGATCTTGTGAGCTGCCTAACATGATCAAGATCATCTATCTGTAATACTATATGTTGTGTTTGTCGGGATCCGATGGATAGAGAATACTATGTTATGGTGATTATCAATCTATTACCTATGTGTTGTTTATGATCTTCCATGCTCTCCGTTATTAGTAGAGGCTCTGGCCAAGTTTTTGCTCTTAACTCCAAGAGGGAGTATTTATGCTCGATAGTGGGTTCATGCCTCCATTAAATGCAGGACGATGTGAGAAAGTTCTAAGGTTGTGGATGTGCTGTTGCCACTAGGGATAAAACATTGATGCTATGTCTAAGGATGTAGTTGTTGATTACATTACGCACCATACTTAATGCAATTGTCTGTTGCTTGCAACTTAATACTGGAAGGGGTTCGGACGATAACCTGAAGGTGGACTTTTTAGGCATAGATGCATGCTGGATGGCGGTCTATGTACTTTGTCGTAATGCCCTGATTAAATCTCACTATATTTATCATATCATGTATGTGCATTGTTATGCCCTTTTTATTTGTCAATTGCCCGACTGTAATTTGTTCACCCAACATGCTTTTATCTTATGGGAGAGACACCTCTAGTGAACTGTGGACCCCGGTCCTATTCTTTACATCGCATACAATCTACTGCAATTGTTCTTTACTGTTTTCTTCGCAAACAATCATTTTCCACACAATACGGTTAATCCTTTGTTACAGCAAGCCGGTGAGATTGACAACCTCACTGTTTCGTTGGGGCAAAGTACTTTGGTTGTGTTGTGCAGGTTCCACGTTGGCGCCGAAATCCCTGGTGTTGCGCCGCATCACATTTCGCCACCATCAACCTTCAACGTGCTTCTTGGCTCCTCCTGGTTCGATTAAACCTTGGTTTCTTTCTGAGGGAAAACTTGCCACTGTGCGCATCATACCTTCCTCTTGGGGTTCCCAACGGACGTGTACATCTACGCGCATCAAGTATGTATAAAACATTCAAGTATTGTAATAAAAGTAGCATGGAATATAAGAAATTATAGATACGTTTGAGACGTATCAAGCATCCCCAAGCTTAGTTCCTACTCGTCCTCGAGTAGGTAAACGATAACATAAATAATTTTTGAAGTGACATACTACCAACATAATCTTGATCAACATTATTGTAAAGCATATGAGATGAATGGAGTGATCTGAACAAAAGATTGCTAACAAAGATAATGACTAAACAAATGAATCATATAGCAAAACTTTTCATGAATAGTACTTTCAAACAAGTATCAATAAGATTTGCATAAGAGCTAACTCATAAGCAATAAATTCAAAGTAGAATGCATTGAAGCAACACAAAGGATGATTAAGTTTCAGCAATTGCTTTCAACTTGTAACATGTATATCTCATGGATATTTGTCAACATAGAGTAATATAACAGGTGCAATAAGTAAACATGTAAGAATCAATGCACATAGTTAACACAAGTGTTTGCTTCTAAGATAGAAAGAAGTGGGTAAATTGACTCAACAATAAAGTAAAAGATTGGCCCTTCGTAGAGGGAAGCATGGATTACTATTTTGTGGTAGAGCTTTTGTTTTGAAAACATAGAAACAATTTTGTCAACGGTAGTAATAATTCATATGTTCTATGCATAATACTTCCTACAAGTTGCAAGTCTCATGCATAGAGTACTAATAGTGCTCGCACCTTGTCCTACTTAGCTCGGAAACACGGATTATCATCGCATAACATATGTTTCAACCAAGTGTCACAAAGGGGTACCTCTATGCCGCCTGTACAAGTGTCTAAGGAGAAAGCACGCATTGGATTCTCGCTTTTGATTATTCTTAACTTAGACATCCATACCGGGACAACATAGACAACAGATAATGGACTCCTCTTTTAATGCTTAAGCATTCAACAACAAATAATATTCTCATAAGAGATTGAGGTTGTATGTCCAAACTGAAACTTCCACCATGATACATGGCTTTAGTTAGCGGCCCAATGTTCTTCTCTAACATATGCATACTCAAACCATTTGATCATGAAATCGCACTTACTTCAAACAAGACGAACATGCATAGCATCTCACATGATATCCAACAAAGGTAAAGTTGATGGCGTCCCCAGAAACATGGTTACCGCTCAACAAGCAACTTATAAGAATTAAGACACATAACTACATATTCATCACCACAATAGTTTTTAAACTATTTGTCCCATGAGCTATATATTGCAAAGGTAAAGGAATGAAATTTTAAAGGTAGCACTCAAGTAATTTACTTTGGAATGGCAGAAAAATACCACATAGTAGGTAGATATGGTGGACACAAATGGCATGGATTTTGGCTCAAGATGTTTGGATGCACGAGAAGCATTTCCTCTCAGTACAAGGTTTGGGCTAGCAAGGTTGTTTGAAGCAAACACAAGTATGAACAAGTACAGCAAAACTCACACAAGAACATATTGCAATCATTATAAGGCTCTACACTGTCTTCCTTGTTGTTCAAACACTTTACCCGAAAATATCTAGACTTAGAGAGACCAATCATGCAAACCAAATTAAACAAGCTCTACGGTAGTTCTTCATTAATAGATTAAACTACATGATGCAAGAGCTTAAACATGATCTATGAGAGCTCAAACAATTGCCAAGTTGCCAAACCATATGCAACATTTTCCGATTCCAACCAAATAGCAATTTAACGAAGCAATTTCAGCCTTCGCCATGAACATTAAAGCACAACTAAGAACACAAGTGTTCCATATGAAAAAGCGGAGCGTAATATCTCCAATATAAGAATGGTGGGATCCAACTTTATTCAAACCAAAACAAAAATAAAAGCAAACCGACGCTCCAAGTAAAGAACATAAGATGTGATGGAATAAAAATATAGTTTCACTAGAAGTGACCTGATAATGTTGTCGATGAAGAAGGGGATGCCTTGGGCATCCCCAAGCTTAGATGCTTGAGTCTTCTTAAAATATGCAGGGATGAACCACCGGGGCATCCCCAAGATTAGACCTTTCACTCTTCTTGATCATAGTATATCATCCTCT
Source organism: Lolium perenne (assembly GCF_019359855.2). Classification (NCBI taxonomy): domain Eukaryota; kingdom Viridiplantae; phylum Streptophyta; class Magnoliopsida; order Poales; family Poaceae; genus Lolium; species Lolium perenne. The sequence goes on along the minus strand of NC_067248.2, from coordinate 74,204,946 downwards.
TCTCTTGACCCTTGAAAACTTCCTTCACACAAACTTCAACCAAACTCATTAGAGGGTTAGTGCATAACCAAAAATTCACATATTCAGAGGTGACACAATCATTCTTAACACTTCTGGACATTGCACAAAGCTTCTGAAAGTTAATGGAACAAAGAAACTCATTCAACATAGCAAAAGCGGCAATGCGAAATAAAAGACAGAATCCGTCAAAAACAGAACAGTCCGTAAAGATGAATCTGGCAGGGGCACTTAACTTTCTCAAATGGAAAAAATCAAAACTAATGAAAGTTGCGTACATATCTGAGGATCACGCTCGTAAATTTGCAGATTTGTTCGATTTTTTTACAGAGACTTATCCGAGAATTCGTGACAGATAGCAATGCTGTTTCTGCGCAGCGATCCCAAATATAGCATCAACTTTAACATGGAAACTTTACTTGGCACAAAAACATGATAAGGAGAGGTTGCTACCGTAGTAAACAACTTCCAAGACTCAACAATACAGTAACAAAATAAAACATGGGTTATCTCCCAAGAAGTGCTTTTCTTTAACGCCTTTCAGCTAGGCGCAGAAAGTGCAAATCAAGTAACATCAAGAGAAGAAGCATCAACATCATAACTTGTTCTAATAATAGAATCAAAAGGCAACTTCATTCTCTTTCTAGGAAAGTGTTCCATACCTTTCTTGAGAGGAAATTGATATTTAATATTACCTTCCCTCATATCAATAACAGCACCAACGGTTCGAAGAAAAGGTCTTCCCAACACAATATGACAAGATGCATTGCATTCGATATCCAAGACAACAAAATCAACGGGGACAAGGTTATTGTTAACCGTAATACGCACATTATCAATACTCCCCAAAGGTTTCTTTTTAACATTATCGGCAAGATTAACATCCAAATAACAATTCTTCAATGGTGGCAAGTCAAGCATATCATAAATCTTCTTAGGCATAACAGAAATACTTGCACCAAAAGATCACATAAAGCATTACATTCAAAGTCATTGAATTTCATTTTAATGATGGGCTCCCAACCATCTTCTTACTTCCTAGGAATAGAAGCTTCAATTTTTAATTTCTCTTCCCTAGCTTTAATGAGAGCATTTGTAATATGTTTTGTAAAGGCTAAATTTATAGCACTAGCATTGGGACTTCTAGCAAGTTTTTGTAAGAACTTTATAACTTCAGTAATATGACAATAATCAAAATCTAAACCATTATGTTCTACAGCAATGGAATCATTGTCACCAATATTTTGAAAAATTTCAGCAGTTTTATCACAAACAGCAGTTTCAGCTGTTTCAGGCAATTTTGTACGCTTTGCACTAGGAGTAGAAACATTGCCAACACCAATTATTTTACCATTGATAGTAGGAGGTGCAGCAACATGTGAAGAATCAACATTACTAGTGGTGGTAATAGTCCATACTTTAGCTACATTATTTTCTTTAGCAAGTTTTTCTTTTTCTTCTCTATCCCACCTAGCATGCAATTCAGCCAACAATATAATATTATCATTAATTCGAACTTGGATGGCATTTGCTGTAGCAGAAAATTTTGTATCATTATCCTCAGGTTTAGCAGACATTTTATTAATTAAAGAAGATTGTGATTCAGACATATATGAGATTTGCTTTTCAGCATTTGTAAGTTTAGTTTGCAAACCAGAAATTTTCACGTTCAAATTTTCAAGTTGATTTCCTATATTTTTCAACAAGGCAGATTGTTCATTCATAGTTTTAGTAAACAATTGATTTTGCTCATATTGCGATTGCATAAAGCTCTTAGTAGTTCTTTCAATTTCCAATATCTTTTCCTCATTAGGCAAAACAGATCTACCATAAGAATTACCATAACCACTACCATTATTAAAAGGATATGGCCTATAGTTGTTGTTGAAATTATTGTTCTTAATGAAATTCACATCAACATTTTCTTCTTGAGCAACTAATGAAGCTAAAGGAACATTATTAGGATCAATATGAGATCTACCATTTGCAAGCATAGACATAATAGCATCAATCTTATCACCCAAAGAAGAGATTTCTTCAACAGAATTTACCTTCTTACCTTGAGGAGTTCTTTCAGTGTGCCATTCAGAGTAATTGATCATCATATCATCAAGTAATTTAGTTGCGGCGCCCAGGGTGATGGACATAAAAGTACCTCCAGCAGCTGAATCCAATAGGTTCCTCGAGGAAAAATTCAATCCTGCATAAAAGGTTTGGATGATCATCCAAGTAGTCAGTCCATGGGTTGGGCAATTCTTTACCAAAGATTTCATTCTCTCCCATGCTTGAGCAACATGTTCATTATCAAATTGTTTAAAGTTCATAATGCTACTTCTCAAAGATATAATCTTAGCAGGAGGATAATATTTACTAATAAAAGCATCTTTACATTTAGTCCATGAATCAATACTATTCTTAGGCAAAGATAGCAACCAATCTTTAGCTCTTCCTCTTAATGAGAAAGGAAACAATTTCAGTTTTATAATATCACCATCTATATCCTTATACTTTTGCATTTCACAAAGTTCAACAAAATTATTAAGATGAGCAGCAGCATCATCAGTACTAACACCAGAAAATTGCTCTCTCATAACAAGATTCAGTAAAGCAGGTTTAATTTCATAGAATTCTGCTGTAGTAGCAGGTGGAGCAATAGGAGTACATATAAAATCATTATTATTTGTGCTAGTGAAATCACACAACTTAGTATTTTCAGGAGTACCCATTATAACAGTAGTAAAATAAACTAAGCAAATAAAGTAAAGACAAGTAACTAATTTTTTTGTGTTTTTGATATAGAGCTAGTAAACAAGACAATTAATAAAGTAACTAATTTTTTTGTGTTTTTAGTATGAAGCAAACAAGACAATAAATAAAGTAAAGCAAGACAAAAACAAAGTAAAGAGATTGGAAGTGGAGACTCCCCTTGCAGCGTGTCTTGATCTCCCCGGCAACGGCGCCAGAAAAATTGCCTTGATGCGCGTAAATGTACATGTCCGTTGGGAACCCCAAGAGGAAGGTATGATGCGCACAGCGGCAAGTTTTCCCTCAGAAAGAAACCAAGGTTATCAAACCAGTAGGAGCCAAGAAGCACGTGAAGGTTGTTGGTGGAGGATTGTAGTGCGCCGCAACACCAGTGAAACCGGCGCCAACGTGGAACCTGCACAACACAATCAAAGTACTTTGCCCCAACGTAACAGTGAGGTTGTCAATCTCACCGGCTTGCTGAAAACAAAGGATTAAACGTATCGAGTGGAAGATGGTGTTTGTTTGCAAAGACCATGTAAAAGCAGTAGAATGTATTCAGATGTAAAAGAATGGACCGGGGTCCACAGTTCACTAGAGGTGTCTCTCCAATAAGATAACTAACATGCTGGGTGAACAAATTACAGGCGGGCAATTGACAAATAAAGATTCAATACATATCAACGATGATTACTATGTGATTTAATCAGGGCATTACGACAAAGTACATAGACCGCTATCCAGCATGCATCTATGCCTAAATAATCCATCTTCAGGTTATCATCCGAACCCCTTCCAGTATTAAGTTGTAAACAACAGATAATTGCATTAAGTATGGTGCGTAATGTAATCAACACAAATATCCTTAGACAAAGCATCAATGTTTTATCCCTAGTAGCAACAGCACATCCACAACCTTAGAACTTTCTGTTACTGTCCCAGATTCAATGGAGGCATGAACCCACTATCGAGCATAATTACCCTCTCTTGGAGTTACAAGTATCAACTTGGCTAGAGCCTCTACTAGCAACGGAGAGCATGCAAGAACATAAACAACACATATATGATAGATTGATAATCAACTTAACATAGTATTCTATATTCATCGGATCCCGCCAAACACAACATGTAGCATTACAAATAGATGATCTTGATCATGTTAGGCAGCTCACAAGATCTAAACAATGATAGCACAAGTGGAGAAGACAACCATCTAGCTACTGCTATGGACCCATAGTCCAAGGATGAACTACTCACGCATCAATCCGGAGGCGGGCATGATGATGTAGAGCCCCTCCGGTGATGATTCCCCTCTCCGGCAGGGTGCCGGAGGCGATCTCCTGAATCCCCCGAGATGGGATTGGCGGCGGCGGCCTCTCAGTAATGTTTTCCGTATCGTGGCTCTCGGTACAGGGGGTTTCGCGACGAAGGCTATTTGTAGGCGGAAGGGTACGACAAGTGGCGATACGAGGGCCCCACACACCAGGGCCGCGCCGCCAGGGGCCAGGCCGCGCCGCCCTGTTGTGTCGGCGCCTCGTGGCCCCACTTCGTACCTCCCTCGGTCTTCTGGAAGCTTCGTGTAAAAATAGGCCCCTGGGCGTTGATTTCGTCCAATTCCGAGAATATTTCCTTACTAGGATTTCTGAAACCAAAAACAGCAGAAAAACAGCAACTGACACTTCGGCATCTTGTTAATAGGTTAGTGTGCCGGAAAATGTATAATAATGTTGTAAAGTATGTATAAAACATTCATGTATTGTAATAAAAGTAGCATGGAACATAAGAAATTATAGATACGTTTGAGACGTATCAGTCCATCAATTTTATAGATCCATTTACTTTCAAAAAAGTATTCAATTATCTTGGATTTCATGGCGTATAGCCATTTTAACAGAGTCAGGGCCCATCATAACTTCTTTGTATGTAGTTGGTTTATCATTGTTCAAAAATAATCCTTTCTCCACAAATCATTCATTTGATCACAAAGTAAACCACATCTACAAGGTTCAATAGGTACTCTTATCTCCATGACTATAACACTTTGTAGACATGGGAGCCATGATCGTCGTGGCCACTTCCAGAACCTATTTCTAAGGCTGCGCTACTCTGATCATCATGCTCAGGTTCATCAACCTTATCAAGTTCTATTTTCCTCCCACTCAAATACTTCGCTAGAAAACAATTTCTTGGAAATAAGCAAGTAACATTAACAAACACTTTTGTCTTTTACTTCATAGTGGAAAGAATTCCCAATCAATTCTCTGGGATAACCAACAAGGACATTCATCCGATTTTGGTTGTAAACTTATTTACATATGCTATGCATACCAAAATTTAAGAAAGGACTATTAGGGTTTATACCCATGCCACAACTCGTATGGTGTCATTTCAACGGATCATGATGACGATCTATTCAGTGTAAAAGCGGTAGTCTCTAAAGCATAATCAACAAAAATATAATGGCGTCATTTTATTTTATCTCATCTTTAACCCAACAAGGTTTGGATACGTCTCTCGAATACTCCATCATCACTATGATACTCCAAGAAACGTGAGGTGTAGAACAATTTCATAGCTCTCTTAGATGTTCGCTAAAATTCGTAATTCAAATATGGGAAAATTTGCTGCAGGACACCGTTATTTTTTGGCATTTGCTCAAACACACCGTCCGATTGTGTCTTTGCTAGGTACCATTACAATTTTGTGACACATTTGCCAGAACACACCACCTGACTAAAAACGGAAAGTTTTGCACTTTTACGTGGGATGGCTAGTTTTGAAGACAAAGGGCAAAACTTTCCGTTTTCAGCCAAGTGGTGTGTTCTGGCAAATGTGTCACAAAATTGTAATGGTACCTGGCAAAGACACAATCGAGCGGTGTGTTTGAGCAAATGCCAGAAAATAACAGTGTCCTGTAGCAAATTTTCCCTTCAAATATTTCCACCATGATCCAATCATAGATATTTGACTTTTCTATTACGATGATTTCCACTTCATGCTGAAATTTATTTGAATCCATTTAAATGTTTCAAACTTCTTCCTTATCGAATATATCCACATATATATACTCAATTCATTGTTGGAAGTTTTCATGAAGTAGAAGAATATATCTCCCGCACACAACTATGCCCATTGAACCACATACATCATCATGTATGTTTCCACTAAGTTAGTTGCCCGTTCAACTCTTGGCCTATGAACGGTATTTCAGTCATTCTCTTTAGAAAAGATTTGCAAATGCCAAATGATTCAAAAATCAAATGACTCCAAAAATCCATCTGCATGGAGTTTCTTCATGCGTTCCTTTCTAACATGACATAAATGGCGGTTCCACAAATAAGTGGAATTCAAATCATTTGCCTTATGGCATTTTAGCTTCATGTGTGTTTCACCATTAAGATTTATAATAACTTATCCATCGTACATGGAGTAATGTCATAATTTGAACAACTCATTGTTTTCATTTGACTAGAGCAAAATAACAATTATTAAGTTCTTTATTATAAATTCTAAGGGCTAGGTAGAATGCCAACGACAAACATAATAACACTTTATTATGTTCCAGACATGCATTATTACCATATTCCTTATCAGTCACTTAGGCCATCGTATTTTTCTATTGCGTTGTATTGTATGACATCTCATACCAACCAATCTGGTACAAATACCCAAGAATTACATTATGTGACCAAACAAGGAATACATCCATAACATGTATATCATATATACACCTGAGCTAGACTTTCTAGTCTTTTCTTTCTTTCTGCCAAAATATCTTTTGTAGTTTCTCTTTTAGCTTTCCTCATTCCCAAAAAACACTTCACCTTCAATAACTTCTAGGTCCATTGGTCAAATACCAATAACCTTGAGGTTCTTATTTTGAAGTTGATCATCATATGACAAGTGTTCCAGATTTCACTATTAGTAACTTTGTAATATGATGAACAATTTCACACATAATTTTTTATCCATCATATCATGACGACTTTCCGAGACCATGTTTGTACATGCTAGGCTCGTAAAGTTTAACTTTAGTATTCGCATGTGCAAATCTGGCTTGCACCCATTGTATGCACTCGTAGAATCTATAACACCCGATCATCACGTGATGCTTCGAAACGACGAGTCTTAGCAACGGTGCATACTAAGGACGATCACTTCATGAACATGCGAATATCGTTATTGCCCAAATAGTTGGAGGATTGAGATGTCTAGCGTCTTCAACCTTCGTACATTCCCATAAAACTTATGAGTTTATGTAGTCTCACTAAATTATATTCTATCATCTTGCAATAAGGTCTTAGATATCACATATATCTCATACCTCGCTTATTTCTGAATACAAAATTTCCAGCTCCTTACTTTTCAAACGGATTTGAACTTCAAGTTTCATGGAAACAAGATGATTTTAGGTACTAATTGAAACCATTGTTCTTTGAATCAACAATCTGAGGTTTACTAAAAGTTTTGCAATAGGATTTAATCATTTTTTTATTCTTTAAAAATACGGTAACAGTTCGTAAAGTTACTTGTCAGACTTAACAGTATTTCTATCTCAATTACAAGACTATGGCATGGTAGAAAACGGATGCCAATTCTACAAATTTAATTCAAAATACTATTCAGACTATGTTCATGATAATTAGTGTAAATTTTAATCTAATTACTAATGAACTCCCACTTAATACAACATCCCTCATAGTTGTTAAGTGGCACACGATCCACATCCACTACACCAAAACCGATCATCACGTGAGATGATGTAGCTTCAATGGTGAACATCAACATGTTGATCATATCATCCATATGACTCGTGTTCAACCTTTCGGTTTCCGTTGTCCCGAGGGAAAGTGCATGGAGCCCCAATGTGTGGTTTTGGTAATTAATGACAATCCCTATGGACTAATTTTTGCATTGAGTTATATTTGTAGGTGTTGTCCATAGGCAATGCTTGAACCATATGTTGGCTTCAAGGTTGCAATAAGAAGAAATTGATGAAGGATATCAAGTGTCAAGTATGTCTTGAAGATGAAGATGAAGTGAGCCCTCAAGTTACTTCAAGACATCAACATAATGAAGTGCAAGTTCAAGATGGGCCAACTCGAAGAGATCATAATCTTGAAGCTTGCCATGAAGAAATGCTTGAACCATATGTTGGCTTCAAGGTTGCAATAAGAAGAAATTGATGAAGGATATCAAGTGTCAAGTATGTCTTGAAGATGAAGATGAAGTGAGCCCTCAAGTTACTTCAAGACATCAACATGATGAAGAATGAAGAAATGTGCAAGTTCAAGATGAGCCATCTCGAAGAGATCCTTTGCTTGAGTCTTGCCATCCTTATGGTGATCATGGATATGTGAAGATGCGCCGAAGAAGAAGCTCTCCCATGGTGGATTATGGGGGAGCAATCCACAAGACTTCGTCAAGCAAGCACAATCAAGAAAGGCGTTCCATCTTGTTGAGGTCAAGATCGTCGTCATCGAGCTCAAGTGGAATGCGCAAGTATAAGGTTTGCTCTTGATAGGGTTTCTTTCTCACCGGTCTCATAGAGTAGTTGGAGACCGGTTTTTAGTTTAGTTGCCGTACTATCAAGAGGGCTCTCGAGTGAGTAACTCGATCGTATCATTCGGAGAGAGCTCAAACCTTTGCATCCTTGCATCATCTTTCTTGGTTGTTATTTGGACCTTATCCATGTGATGTTTTAGAGCTTGTGCTTATTCTCATGACAAGCTCTAGTTCATCGAAAACGGATTTTGCATAGATCACTTGTTGCGTTTTCGAGTTTGGTTCATCATCTTTCTTGGTTTTATTTGGATCCTATCCATGTGATGTTTTAGAGCTTGTGCTTATTCTCATGACAAGCTCTAGTTAATTGAGAATGGTTTTTGCATGGGCAACTTGTTGCATTTTCGAGTTTGGAAGTTTTACTGGTATGTCTTTTTTAGATAGGTCAAAACTTTCATCATTTTTTTTATACGGGCATGGAGGCCTATGTGGAGCCTAGATTCAGGACTCCACCAGCTTAATTATCTTAGTTTTTGTAATTGTCATATATTGGAAAATTAGGGATTTTTAATAAATCGAGTCAGTCTTGGTTTGGGCCTGTCCAACCAAGTTAGGGAGGCCCATAGTGGGGCGCTGATACGTCTCCAACGTATCGATAATTTCTTATGTTCCATGCTACTTTATTGATGATACCTACATGTTTTATGCACATTATATGTCATATTTATGCATTTTCTGGAACTAACCTATTAACAAGATGCCGAAGAGCCAGTTGCTGTTTTCTGCTGTTTTTGGTTTCAGAAATCCTAGTAAGGAAATATTCTCGGAATTAGACGAAATCTTCGCCCAGGGTCCTATTTTTGCACGAAGCTTCCAGAAGACCGAAGAGATAACGAAGTGGGGCCACGAGGCAGCCAGGGGATAGGGCGGCGCGGCCCAGGCCTTGGCCGCGCCGGCCTGCCCCCTGGGCCCCTCGTGTGCCCCCCCCGCGTTGCCCTTCCGCCTACTTAAAGTCTCCGTCGCGAAAACCCCAGTACCGAGAGCCACGATACGGAAAACCTTCCAGAGACGCCGCCGCCGCGAATCCCATCTCGGGGGATTCAGGAGATCGCCTCCGGCACCCTGCCGGAGAGGGGATTCATCTCCCGGAGGACTCTACACCGCCATGGTCGCCTCCGGAGTGATGAGTGAGTAGTTCACCCCTGGACCATGGGTCCATAGCAGTAGCTAGATGGTCGTCTTCTCCTTGTTGTGCTTCATTGTTGGATCTTGTGAGCTGCCTAACATGATCAAGATCATCTATATGTAATTCTATATGTTGTGTTTGTCGGGATCCGATGGATAGAGAGTACTATGATTATGGTGATTATCAATCTATTGTTTATGTGTTGTTTATGATCTTGCATGCTCTCCGTTATTAGTAGAGGCTCTGGCCAAGTTTGTACTCTTAACTCCAAGAGGGAGTATTTATGCTCGATAGTGGGTTCATGCCTTCATTGACACAGGACGATGTGAGAAAGTTCTAAGGTTGTGATGTGCTGTTGCCACTAGGGATAAAACATTGATGCTATGTCTAAGGATGTAGTTGTTGATTACATTACGCACCATACTTAATGCAATTGTCTGTTGCTTAGCAACTTAATACTGAATGGGGTTCGGATGATAACCTGAAGGTGGACTTTTTAGGCATAGATGCAGTTGGATGGCGGTCTATGTACTTTGTCGTAATGCCCAATTAAATCTCACTATATTTATCTTATCATGTATATGCATTGTTATGCCTTTCTCTATTTGTCAATTGCCCGACTGTAATTTGTTCACCCAACATGCTTTTATCTTATGGGAGAGACACCTCTAGTGAACTGTGGACCCCGGTCCTATTCTTTACATAGCATACAATCATCGCAATTGTGTTTACTGTTTTCTTTGCAAACATCTTCCACTCGATACGTTTAATCCTTTGTTACAGCAAGCCGGTGAGATTGACAACCTCACTGTTTCGTTGGGGCAAAGTACTTTGGTTTTGTTGTGCAGATTCCACGTTGGCGCCGGAATCCCTGTTGTTGCACCGCATCACATTTCGCCACCATCAACCTTCAACGTGCTTCTTGGCTCCTACTGGTTCGATTAAACCTTGGTTTCATACTGAGGGAAACTTGCTTCTATACGCATCATACCTTCCACTTGGGGTTCCCAACGGACGTGTGCATCTACGCGTATCAAGCTAAATTTCTGGCGCCGTTGCCGGGGAGATCAAGACACGCTGCAAGGGGAGTCTCCACTTCTCAATCTCTTTACTTTGTTTTTGTCTTGCTTTATTTTATTTACTACTTTGTTTGCTGCACCTAAACAAAACAAAAAAAATTAGTTGCTACCTTTACTTTATTTACTGTCTTGCTCTCTATATCGAAAACACAAAAAAATAATTAGTTACTTGTCTTTGCTTAGTTTACTTTATTGCTACTAAAATGAGTAATCCTGAAGTTGAAGTTCGTTCTTTTAAGCAACAAGGTGGAGAAAGTTTTAAAGATGCTTGGTATAGAATTAGTAATGCTCATCATAGGTGCATTAAGAAACACTCCACCACTATCCTTCTTAGGAACTTTTATGTTGGTTTATCTAGTTGGAATAGGTATGTTCTTGATACTCTTTCGGGAGGCAATTTCCTAGGTACTCCCGCTTTAGAAGCTAGTTGCATCATTGAGAGTCTAGTTGGAATACCACCTGTTAATGAAGTTAAAATTGAAATCTCTCTTGAAGATGTTATGAAAAAATTGGAAACCATAGAGAAAAAATTTCCAAGTGTTGAAACTAAATTGGGAATGTTATTTGACAAAACTTATGAACTTGATAAATCCTTAGGAGGAATTGATGAAAGAATTAGTGTCCTAGGAACTTGTGTTGTTCATGATAATCAAACCGATAGGATTGATGAACTTGAAAAAGCTATGGGAACCTTGGGTTCAACCTTTTCTTCTCTCAAGTATAATGAGAAAGCTTATGTGGGGAAAGAGCAAAAATTCATGTACGCCTCTAAAGTGCCTAAACAAAAGAATTATTATAGGCCTAAAATTTCTAAGACCCCTAGCACCACCATAGAGAATTTAGATAATGGAGCACCTAAAATACCCTCTGCAACAAGTTGTGTTTGCATGAAAAATAATAATGTTGATGCTTCTACTCTTGATGTTACTTGATTTGCACTTTCTGCGCCTAGCTGAAAGGCGTTAAAGAAAAGCGCTTATGGGAGACAACCCATGTTTTTACTACAGCAATTTTTTTGTTTTGTTGAGTCTTGAAAGTTGTTTACTACTGTAGCAACCTCTCCTTATCATGTTTTTGTGCCAAGTAAAGTTTCTATGTCAAAGTTGATGTTATATTTGGGATCGCTGCGCAGAAACAGCATTGCTGTCTGTCACGAATCTGGGCACAGGCCTCTGTAGAAAATTCGACAAAAACTGCCAATTTACGAGCGTGATCCTCAGATATTTACGCAACTTTCATTAGTTTTGAGTTTTTCCATTTGAGCAAGTCTGGTGCCAGCTTTAAATTCGTCTTTACGGACTGTTCTGTTTTTGACAGATTCTGCCTTTTATTTCGCATTGCCTCTTTTGCTATGTTGGATTTATTTCTTTGATCCATTAATGTCCAGTAGCTTTATGCAATGTCCAGAAGTGTAAAGAATGATTGTGCCACCTCTGAATGTGTGAATTATTAATTGTGCACTAACCCTCTAATGAGTTTGCTTGAAGTTTATTGTGAAGGAAGTTTTCAAGGGTCAAGAGAGGAGAATGATATACTATGATCAAGAGGAGTGAAAGCTCTAAGCTTGGGGATGCCCCCGTGGTTCACCCCTGCATATTTTAAGAAGACTCGAGCGTCTAAGCTTGGGGATGCCCAAGGCATCCCCTTCTTCATCGACAACATCATCAGGTTCCTCCCCTGAAACTATATTTTTATTCAATCACATCTTGTGTTCTTTACTTGGAGCGTCGGTTTGTTTTTGTTTTTGTTTTTGTTTGAATAAAATGGATCCTAGCATTCACTTTGTGGGAGAGAGACACGCTCCGATGTTGCATATGGACACATGTGTCCTTAGGCTTTACTCATAATGGTCAAGGCGAAGTTTCTTCTTCGTTAAATTGTTATATGGTTGTAGTTGGAAAATGCTACATGTAGTAATTCTAAAATGTCTTGGATAATGTGATACTTGGCAATTGTTGTGCTCGTGTTTAAGCTCTTGCATCATATGCTTTGCACCCATTAATGAAGAAATACATAGAGCTTGCTAAAATTTGATTTGCATATTTGGTCTCTCTAAGGTCTAGATAATATCTAGTATTGAGTTTTGAACAACAAGGAAGACAGTGTAGAGTCTTATAATGTTTACAATATGTCTTTTATGTGAGTTTTGCTGCACTTGTTCATCCTTGAGTTTGCTTCAAATAACCTTGCTAGCCTAAACCATTGTATCGAGAGGGAATACTTCTCATGCATCCAAAATCCTTGAGCCAACTACTATGCCATTTGTGTCCACCATACCTACCTACTACATGGTATTTCTCCGCCATTCCAAAGTAAATTGCTTGAGTGCTACCTTTAAAATTCCATCATCCACCTTTGCAATATATAGCTCATGGGACAAAATAGCCTTAAAAACTATCGTAGTATTGAATATGTACTTATGCACTTTATCTTTTATTAAGTTGCTCGTTGTGCGATAACCATGCTTCTGGGGAACGCCATCAACTATTGTTGAATACCATGTGAGTTGCTATGCATGTCCGTCTTGTCTGAAGGATCTATCATTTTAGTGGTTGGAGCATGCAAAATTGTTAGAGAAGAACATTGGGCCGCTAACTAAAGCCATGAATCATGGTTGAAGTTTCAGTTTTGGACATATATCCTCAATCTCATATGAGAATAATAATTGCTGCTACATGCTTATGCATTTAAGAGGAGTCCATTATCTGTTGTCCATGTTGTCCCGGTATGGATGTCTAAGTTGAGAATAATCAAAAGCGAGAAATCCAAAATGCGAGCATTCTCCTTAGACCTTTGTACAGGCGGCATGGAGGTACCCCTTTGTGACACTTGGTTGAAACATGGCATGCAAAGATCCGGTAGTCCAAGCTAAGTAGGACGAGGTGCGGACACTATTAGTACACTATGCATGAGGCTTGCAACTTGTAAGATATAATTTACATAACTCATATGCTTTATTACTACCGTTGACAAAATTGTTTCATGTTTTCAAAATAAAAAGCTCTAGCACAAATACAGCAATCGATGCTTTCCTCTTTGAAGGACCATTCTTTTACTTTTATTGTTGAGTCAGTTTGCCTATCTCCCTCCACCTTAAGAAGCAAACACTTGTGTGAACTGTGCAATGATTCCTACATACTTGCATATTGCACTTGTTATATTACTTTATGTTGACAATATCCATGAGATATACATGTTATAAGTTGAAAGCAACCGCTGAAACTTAATCTTCCTTTGTGTTGCTTCAATACCTTTACTTTGATTTATTGCTTTATGAGTTAACTCTTATGCAAGACTTATTGATGCTTGTCTTGAAGTACTATTCATGAAAAGTCTTTGCTTTATGATTCACTTGTTTACTCATGTCATTACCTTTGTTTTGATCGCTGCATTCATTACATATGTTTACAAATAGTATGATCAAGATTATGATGGCATGTCACTTCAGAAATTATCTTTGTTATCGTTTTACCTGCTCGGGACGAGCAGAACTAAGCTTGGGGATGCTGATACGTCTCCAACGTATCGATAATTTCTTATGTTCCATGCTACTTTATTGATGATACCTACATGTTTTATGCACATTATATGTCATATTTATGCATTTTCTGGAACTAACCTATTAATAAGATGCCGAAGAGCCGATTCTTTGTTTTCTGCTGTTTTTGGTTTCAGAAATCCTAGTAAGGAAATATTCTCGGAATTGGACGAAATCTTCGCCCAGGGTCCTATTTTTGCACGAAGCTTCCAGAAGACCGAAGAGATAACGAAGTGGGGCCACGAGGCAGCCAGGGGATAGGGCGGCGCGGCCCAGGCCTTGGCCGCGCCGGCCTGCCCCCTGGGCCCCTCGTGTGGCCCCCCGCGTTGCCCTTCTGCCTACTTAAAGTCTCCGTCGCGAAAACCCCAGTACCGAGAGCCACGATACGGAAAACCTTCCAGAGACGCCGCCGCCGCGAATCCCATCTCGGGGGATTCAGGAGATCGCCTCCGGCACCCTGCCGGAGAGGGGATTCATCTCCCGGAGGACTCTACACCGCCATGGTCGCCTCCGGAGTGATGAGTGAGTAGTTCACCCCTGGACCATGGGTCCATAGCAGTAGCTAGATGGTCGTCTTCTCCTTGTTGTGCTTCATTGTTGGATCTTGTGAGCTGCCTAACATGATCAAGATCATCTATATGTAATTCTATATGTTGTGTTTGTCGGGATCCGATGGATAGAGAGTACTATGATTATGGTGATTATCAATCTATTGTTTATGTGTTGTTTATGATCTTGCATGCTCTCCGTTATTAGTAGAGGCTCTGGCCAAGTTTGCACTCTTAACTCCAAGAGGGAGTATTTATGCTCGATAGTGGGTTCATGCCTTCATTGACACAGGACAGGTGACAGAAAGTTCTAAGGTTGTGATGTCTTGTTGCCACTAGGGATAAAACATTGATGCTATGTCTAAGGATGTAGTTGTTGATTACATTACGCACCATACTTAATGCAATTGTCTGTTGCTTAGCAACTTAATACTGAATGGGGTTCGGATGATAACCTGAAGGTGGACTTTTTAGGCATAGATGCAGTTGGATGGCGGTCTATGTACTTTGTCGTAATGCCCAATTAAATCTCACTATATTTATCATATCATGTATATGCATTGTTATGCCTTTCTCTATTTGTCAATTGCCCGACTGTAATTTGTTCACCCAACATGCTTTTATCTTATGGGAGAGACACCTCTAGTGAACTGTGGACCCCGGTCCTATTCTTTACATAGCATACAATCTACTGCAATTGTGTTTACTGTTTTCTTTGCAAACATCTTCCACTCGATACGTTTAATCCTTTGTTACAGCAAGCCGGTGAGATTGACAACCTCACTGTTTCGTTGGGGCAAAGTACTTTGGTTTTGTTGTGCAGATTCCACGTTGGCGCCGGAATCCCTGTTGTTGCGCCGCATCACATTTCGCCACCATCAACCTTCAACGTGCTTCTTGGCTCCTACTGGTTCGATTAAACCTTGGTTTCATACTGAGGGAAACTTGCTTCTATACGCATCATACCTTCCACTTGGGGTTCCCAACGGACGTGTGCATCTACGCGTATCAGGCGCCCAACCCAGCAAGGGCTGGCCGGCCACCCTTCCCCTCATATAAGGAGGTGGGGCGGCTAGGGTTTAAGTAGTTCAAGTTTAGTCTAAAAGTTAGGTTATACCTAGTTGCGTGTGTTCACGTGTATCATCCCTCCGGGGGTACGGCGCTGCCGTTTATCTAATATTATCCGCTGCGAAGGTTCTTGTGTTCATCAAGGATTGTCTAGCTCTTGGTTTGAGGCGTATCGTTCATCGATCCGTTGCTTGCTGGATTCGTTCCTCTTCTCCAGGCTACGTTCATCGCGTTGTTGGGAGGATTCTCTACCCCAGGTTCTCGCTGTGAAAGATCGGGCATCAATCAAGGTGGATCGGCTTGGATCCACCGTATCATGTGGTATCAGTTTTCTGGGTTGCTCACGGCGAGGTTTTGTTGATCGATCGCATCTAGATCGGTTTGCATCGGAGAAGGTTGGCTCTGGATCGGAGGAGATTGGCTCTCGGTCAACGGAGGTTGAGTTGGAGGGAGTTTGGAGCTGTTTGGGCGAGGTTTTGCCATTGTTTCGGGTGGTTTCTGCGGCCAGAATCGCGAATTTTCGAGTTTGGAATCGCGAGAAAGAAGAAGATTTCCGTCAGGAGACCGGCACTGCCGGCCTTGACACACCGGCACTGCCGGCCACACCGGCACTGCCGGCCTCGGGTCTGGCTTGCTGCCGGCCTCGCAGATTTTGACAGTTTTCTCTACCGCGGCAGGATTTCTGCCAGTTTCTCTGCCGCGACAGGAATTTTCTGCCGTGAGCCTGTTTTTGCTGTTTTCTGCTGATTGTTTGTTTCGCGCACAGCTATGGTTTCTTCACGTTTTGGTGGCATGGAAGATAGGAAGGAAGCTATTGATGCTGTTGATGTTGATGAGTTTCCGGGCGATGTTCTAGGCATGAAGTGTACTCTTAAGAAGAAGTCTAGTTATGTGTTCAATGACTATCTGGATTGCTTGAAGGGAGAGCAGCGTCCACCATCCAGTCTTCGTTGGTATCTACACCGTCTTGCGACAGTTCAGGAGTATGAAGATTGGGAAAGGAACATGGAATTGGGTTTTGCTCGATGTCGCACATACAAGAGGAAGTTCAACAGTTCTTATGCATTTTACCTTGCTATACGGCGTGTGGACGAGGCATTAGAACGTTGTTGGGAAGATGCGGTGGACAGAGGTGAATTTGCTGAAACTTGGGAAGATTACAAAACTTTTCTTCGTAGTGGTTTCGTGGTACCATACATGGAGGAGAGTGTGCAGCCATCCCGAGTTGTACATGCAATAGAGAAAGTGGACAAGTGCATAGTTACTAGTAAGAAGATTGTTCCACTACCAACAGTCACTAAGGTCGAGGTGAAATCTTCAGAGGAGAGGAAACCTGGCTCTGATACCAAGATGATAAGGGGCGGCCCGATCTTCTCAGTAAGCAACGGTAGTGATGATGATCACGGGGTGATGGCAGCGGAGAAACACGATGATGTAGTGGATGATAACTTGTATGACGCAACGAGATCTCTCGATTGGTCCCTGTCGCCAGATGCAACAGCTCTCAACCCTGCAAGATATTCGCAACTCCACACACTTGCGCACGTAGCCGCCGACCACGAAGCGGTAAGTTGCAACCGTCTAATTCCCAATGGAACAGCATATCACACAAGACTTAAACAGGATCTACACAATATCCAAGCAATATGGTGTAGGGAATTCAATAGTTTTGCAGAGCAAACAACTAAGAACTAGGGTTTATCTTAAACATGGTCTCAACCTAATTTGGGGGCGTCCATGGGGCTTATATAGGCGTCCAGGACGACCAGGGGTCGAAATAGTTCGATACAAACCGACCTAAAACAGGTTCGGCCAAAACTGGGTCGAATTCGGGCAAGGCCGGCAGTGTCGGGGTGTCGAGGCCGGCAGTGCCGGTGTGGCCGGCAGTGCCGGGGTGTCACGGCCGGCAGTGCCGGGGTGCACAGGCCGGCAGTGCTGCCCCTGCCTGGCCGACAGTGCCGTATGGCCGGCAGTGCCGCCCCTCCTTGGCCGGCAGTGCCGGTGGTATCTCAGCACTGTCTTTGACTTCCTCTTGTCTTGCGCATGCCTCCCGCTCCTCCCTCGCGCGTCCATGAGATATCTTCATGTCCAGCTCCATGTCCAGCTTCACGTCCATCTTCACGTCCAGCTGCTCCTCTCCTCGTGCGATGCTTGTCTCTTCTTCATACCTGATGATACATAAGTAATAGGACTTAGGTAGTATAAAGTTCTCATCAATCAAGGTATCGTTTAAGAACAAGTTCACCTGTTGTTTAAGTAGCTTCGCACGAGCTCGTGTCATTGGTCCAATCCTGACTTCATTGGACTTGAGCTTCACAGCAGGTTCATCTTCAGTTGGTAATGACGGAGGTAGTAGTGAGGTAGGGATGTCCTCATCATCTCCCCCCCCTTCAAAAGGCGTCGACCCCGACGCTCCAAGGTCTTCTCCGTCATATGGTGTCAAATCAGCAACATTGAAAGAATTACTGACACCAAACTCATCCTCTGGAAGATCTATCGAGTATGCATTATCATTGATCTTGGCAAGCACTTTGTAAGGACCAGCACCACGAGGCTTCAACTTAGACTTCCTCAGCTTTGGGAACCTATCCTTGCGAAAATGTACCCAGACCAAATCACCAGGCTTGAACAACATCTCTTTGCGCTTCTTATTCATCCTTGCAGCATTGCTCTTGCCTTTCTTCTCAATCAACTCTTTAGTCTTCTCATGAATCTTCTTCACATAATCTGCCCTCTTTGATGCCTCCATATTAACTCTCTCATGTATGGGCAAAGGCAACAAGTCAAGTGGAGTAATGGGTTTGAAACCATACACCACCTCAAAAGGACACAGCTCCGTGGTGGAATGTACCGCCCTGTTGTAAGCAAACTCCACATGCGGCAAACACTCTTCCCACTCCTTCAAGTTCTTCTTGATCATGGATCTCAACAGTTGTGACAATGTTCTATTCACCACCTCAGTTTGACCATCAGTTTGGGGATGACAAGTAGTGCTGAACAGCAGCTTCGTCCCCAGCTTTCTCCAAAGCGTCTTCCAGAAGTAGCTCATAAACTTCACGTCACGATCAGAAACAATAGTCTTCGGGACTCCATGTAGACGTACAATCTCTCTGAAAAACAGGTTAGCAATATGCGACGCATCGTCGCTCTTGTGGCAGGCAATAAAATGTGACATTTTAGAGAATCTATCCACTACCACAAATATAGAATCATGGCCTCTTTTAGTACGCGGCAAACCCAACACAAAATCCATACTAATATCCTCCCATGGTGTAGTAGGCGCCGGTAAAGGAGTATACAAACCGTGAGGCTTCAGCTTGGACTTGGACTTGTTGCAAGTAATGCATCTCCTCACATATCTATCCACGTCCCGCCTCATCTTTGGCCAATAAAAGTGGTCAGCTAGCATGAGTAGCGTCTTCTCACGCCCAAAGTGACCCATCAAACCTCCAGCATGTGATTCCTGCAATAAGAGCAAACGCACAGACGATTCTGGAACACATAGTTTGTTAGCCCTAAACAAGAACCCATCATGTATGTGATATTTTTCCCATGCTTTACCAAGAGCACATAAGCGATATGGTTCAGCAAAATCATGATCAGTAGCATACAAATCACATAGTATCTCTAAACCAGGAATTTTAACATCAAGTTGAGTTAATAGCATATTCTTCCTAGATAGAGCATCAGCAACAATATTATCTTTTCCCTTCTTATGCTTAATAATGTATGGAAAAGACTCAATGAACTCAACCCACTTAGCTAGACACTTATGCAAAGTAGATTGGGCTTTCAGGTATTTTAAAGCTTCATGATCAGAATGTATGATAAACTCTTTTGGCCACAAGTAATGTTGCCAAACCTCAAGAACTCTAATTAAAGCATACAATTCTTTATCATATATAGGATAGTTCAACTTAGCACCAGAAAGTTTCTCAGAAAAATATGCAATTGGGCGACCCTCTTGCATCAACACACCACCAATTCCAATACCACTAGCATCACATTCAATCTCAAATTGCTTATTGAAATCAGGGAGTGCAAGCAACGGTGCAGAAGTTAACAATCTCTTAAGTTCATCAAAAGCATGATCTTGGGCTGCGCCCCACTCAAAAACAACACCCTTTTTAGTCAAATCATTTAAAGGTGCAGCAATAGTACTAAAGTTGGGCACAAATCTGCGATAAAACCCAGCTAGACCATGAAAACTTCGTACTTGACTCACATTCATGGGAGTAGGCCAATTTTGAATAGCTTCAATTTTAGACACATCTACTTCTACTCCATGCTTAGAGACAACATAACCCAGAAATATGACCTTATCTTTGCAAAAAGTGCACTTCTCAAGATTACCATAGAGTTGATTATCACGCAACACTTGCAAAACATGTCGAATATGTATAGTATGATCAGATTCATTGCGGCTGTAGATTAATATGTCATCAAAATACACAACCACAAATTTACCAATAAATTCACGCAAAACATGGTTCATCAGTCTCATGAAAGTGCTAGGTGCATTAGTCAAACCAAAAGGCATTACTAACCACTCATATAAACCAAATTTTGTTTTAAAGGCTATTTTCCACTCATCCCCTTCTTTCATCCTAATTTGATGATAGCCACTACGCAAATCAATTTTAGAGAACACAGCAGCACCACTCAATTCATCTAGCATATCCTCTAAACGGGGAATAGGATGACGATATCGAATAGTAATGTTGTTTATAGCTCTACAATCTACGCACATACGCCAAGTACCATCTTTCTTAGGAACTAGAATAACAGGAACAGCACAAGGACTAAGGCTTATGCGGATATAACCTTTGTCGAGTAGCGCTTGTACTTGCTTCTGTATCTCCTTCGTCTCTTCGGGATTAGTGCGATATGGCGCCCTATTGGGCAGCGATGCTCCGGGAATCAAGTCAATTTGATGCTCAATACCTCGCAATGGTGGTAGTCCTGCGGGTACCTCCTCCGGAAACACGTCGCCAAATTCCTGCAAAACATTAGAAACACCAAGAGGAAGAGGGGTCATGTCGTTAGAAACCAAAATCGTACCCCTGTACAAAAGCACAAGAGGCATGGCCGTAGGATCCTCACTAAATTCTCTCATGTATTCTTTGGTGGCTAATGAAACTAAGGAATGCACTCTCTCACTTTTCGTTATATCACTCACGACATTACAATTCT
This sequence comes from Lolium perenne, assembly GCF_019359855.2. Lineage (NCBI taxonomy): Eukaryota > Viridiplantae > Streptophyta > Magnoliopsida > Poales > Poaceae > Lolium > Lolium perenne. The sequence goes on along the minus strand of NC_067248.2, from coordinate 74,184,066 downwards.
CTCGCCTATCTAGAGGTGCATCCTCCAAATTCACTTCAATCTTCTGACGAGACTCATTGACAATCTGTTGTGGTGACATAGGCTGTAAGTTAATTTTCTTGCCCTTGTACTCCAAGTGATATGTATTGGCTCGGCCATTGTGTTGCACAGAACGGTCATAGAGCCAAGGCCGACCCAATAAGAGGTGACAAACCGTCATAGGAACCACATCGAAATCAATGCAATCCTTATACGGTCCAATCTCAAACTCAACACGCACCATGTGGTTTACCTTCATCTCACCATTGTCGCTCAACCACTGAATATAATATGGATGCGGGTGCGGTAGATACTTCAACTTCAGCTTGGTACATAACTCCTTGCTTGCTAAATTGCGGCAACTCCCGCCATCAATAATGACCTTGCAAGCCTTGTCAGGACCAACTAAAGCTTTGGTTTGGAACAAATTGCAGCGCTGAGTAGATGCACTGGGCAATACATTAAGAGCACGCTGCGACACAACAATGGTGCGAGCATCAGAAGGATATGCATCTTCACCATCAGTGTCATAGTCATCATCGTCTGGAGAATTTGGATCAACATCATCTCCAGTCTCATACTCATTGTCCTCATTGATAAACATGACTTTGCGGTTAGTACAATCTCTCTTGAAGTGACCCTTGCCACCACATGTATGGCAAAGCATATCGCGGTTGCGCGTTGTAGACACACCAGAACCACTCGTACTTGCAGCAGATTCGGACTTCTTTGCATTAGATACATTGGAGACCGGTTTGCTAGGCGGAGTAGAGTAAGGAGCGGAGCGCGTCGAAGGCGCCGGCGCCGTAGAGGGCGCGCGGGGTGTAAAACGCCCAGCTCCCGTAGCACGTCCTTTAACCTTTGCTTCTTCAGCCAACTGTGATTCAGCTTCTCTGGCATGATGTAACAATTGATTCATATTGGTGTAGGTGTAATGACGAACAATGCCTTTAACATCATACTTCAGTCCATTCAGAAAACGCTGCATTGTCATCTCGAGAGACTCACGGACACGACCACGCTGCATAAGCATCTCCATCTCCATGTAGTACTCATCAACAGTCTTCACACCTTGCCTCAATAGTGTTAGCTTATCAAATATATTCCGCATGTAATTTGTAGGCACAAAACGAGAAGTCATTGCCTCTTTCATAGCACGCCATGTACGGATAGGTTGTGCACCATCTTCATCGAGGTTACGAACCAAAGAATCCCACCAACGCAATGCATAACCATCAAATTCAGAAGACGCAAGCTTGATCTTCCTATCTTCAGAGTAGTGTGGATGTAGGCTCCATAATTTCTCAATCTTGAGCTCCCAAGTGAGGTATTCTTCAACATCAGCTCCTCCTTCAAACTTGGGTATGGAAAACTTAGGCTTACCCAATCCATCTTCTTCATCTTGTCCACGACCATTGCGGCCAAGTGGAACCCAGCCACGAGGACGATGACCACGAGGCGCACCACGAGCATTGTGTGCGTCATCTTCAAGCTCAGGATCTTCATCATCTTCTTGTTGTTGTTGTTGTACAGTCAAGTTCTCAATAGCGAGACGCATATCCGCAAGATTGCGCTGTATATCCGTCATTTGATCAGACAATCCCGTGACGGTGACATTAGTAGCATCTAGCGTTTGTTTGATCTCGTCAACTGTACTCTTAAGCTCATCATCCTTAGTGCGGAATTCACGTCGCATCTCATTACTTAGTGCGTAAGGAGAAGTTGCACAAGCCTAAAGTGCAGCAAGAGGTGCATGATGTTCCGAGCATTGATGTTGGTGATGTTTCAGCCAAGCCTGTAGATGACAAGCCAGTTCTTGTTGGTGACAAGCCGGATGAAGCTACACTTGTTGTTGATGTGGATGTTGCAGCATGTGCTACAGTTCCGGTTTGTGTTGATGCTAGTATGCAGACTGATGATGTTTGTGCTGATGGTGTTTCAGTACATGTGGCGCAGATGCGCGTGGGAGGAGTGGGAGGCGAGCGCGTCAGTGGAGACAGTGGGCAGCGGCACTACCGTGCTAGGAGTACTGCAGTCCAGTTTTCCGCGACAGCGTGGATGCATCGAGGCAAGGATGGACGTGTAAGACATCTATGTGGCCCAGGAATTACACATCTTGTGCAGGGTCATGTGCAGCGACACAAGGGTCCATCAAAACCTCGCAAGAAGAAGGAGTTGGCGCCAACGTACAAGCTCATATGGAGACGCAAGGAGGCGCCAAGTGCTGTATCAAGTCAAGCAGGCCGCGAGGGAGGATGTGGTGTGGAAGGAAAGCAAGACTTGAAGACGGCGAGGACGTGTCATGTTCATATCACGTCACCTTTTCCAGAAGACCCTCACGCGTTGGGGACAACGCTTCTTGAAGGGGGGGAGGATGATACGGGCATGGAGGCCTATGTGGAGCCTAGATTCAGGACTCCACCAGCTTAATTATCTTAGTTTTTGTAATTGTCATATATTGGCAAATTAGGGATTTTTAATAAATCGAGCCAGTCTTGGTTTGGGCCTGTCCAACCAAGTTAGGGAGGCCCATAGTGGGGCGCCCAGCCCAGCAAGGGCTGGCCGGCCACCCTTCCCCTCATATAAGGAGGTGGGGCGGCTAGGGTTTAAGTAGTTCAAGTTTAGTCTAAAAGTTAGGTTATACCTAGTTGCGTGTGTTCACGTGTATCATCCCTCCGGGGGTACGGCGCTGCCGTTTATCTAATATTATCCGCTGCGAAGGTTCTTGTGTTCATCAAGGATTGTCTAGCTCTTGGTTTGAGGCGTATCGTTCATCGATCCGTTGCTTGCTGGATTCGTTCCTCTTCTCCAGGCTACGTTCATCGCGTTGTTGGGAGGATTCTCTACCCCAGGTTCTCGCTGTGAAAGATCGGGCATCAATCAAGGTGGATCGGCTTGGATCCACCGTATCATTTTTCTATCCTCCCTTGTTGTACTATGATGTTTTCCTGCATGATCTTGTAGAGCTTGTTCCTAGCTTCAAAACAAGCCCAAGATCATCAAAATCGGAGTCCGGATGCTAAAGTTATGCCCGTTTTAGTTTTGGTGTTTCTGCAATTTTCTGGGGGGCGGATAATCCGGCCTGAATGCCAATTCCGGGCAAATATCCGGCCAAATATCCGGCCCGAGCCAGGGGCGATTTTCGGGGGGCGGATAATCCGGCCCTGGGGCGGATTTTCCGGCCTGGGAGGTCCCAAACGGTCATATTTCGTTGGGAGGGGGTATATAAGACCCCCTTCTTCCTCCTTGGGCTGGTTGCTTGTCTCACTCTCTCTCTCCTCCATTGTTGAACTAGAGAAGCTTGCTCTATCTCTCAATCCCTCCATGATTCTTGCCCCCATTTGAGGGAAAAGAGAGAGGAGCTCTAGATCTACATTTCTACCAATCAAATCCATCTCTTTGTGAGTGGAATCCTCTAGATCTTGATCTTGGTGTTCTTTGTGAATTCCTTTGTTCTTCCTCTCTTATTCCCCCAATAGCTTTTGTAGCTTTGTTGGAATTTGAGAGAGAAGTACTTGAGCATCTTTGTGGTGTTCTTGCCATTGCATTTGGTGCATCGGTTTGAGTTCTCCACGGTGATTCGTGGTGGTGAAAGCAAGAAGGTTATTACTCTTGGGTTCTTGGAACCCTAGACGGATTCTAGACCTTTGTGGTGATTTGTTGGGAGCCTCCAATTAAGTTGTGGATGTGTGCCCCAACCTTTGTGTAAGGCCCGGTTTCCGCCTCGAAGGAAATCCCTTAGTGGAACCGTGACCTAGGCCTTTGTGGCGAGGGTCACCGGAGATTTAGGTGAGGCGCCTTCGTGGCGTTCGGTGTGTGGTGTGAGTACCGCATCTTGGGGTGAGGCCTTTGTGGCGTTGGTGTGCATCGAGCAACCACACCTTAAGGTGAGCCTCTTGTGGCGTTCGGGAGCACTAAGCAACCGCACCTCTCCACCGGAGATTAGCACTCGCAAGAGTGTGAACTCCGGGATAAATGATCGTCTCCCGCGTGCCTCGGTTATCTCTATACCCGAGCTCTTTACTTATGCACTTTACCTTGTGATAGCCATCGTGCTTGAAGTTATATATATCTTGCTATCACATACTTGCTTGTATTGCTTAGCATAAGTTGTTGGTGCACATAGGTGAACTCTTGCTTAGAATAAGTTGTTGGTGCACATAGGTGAACCATAGTATATAGACTTTGGGCTTGACAAAGTAAACGCTAGTTTTATTCCGCATTTGTTAAGCCCATCTCGTAAAAGTTTTAAATCGCCTATTCACCCCCCCCCCCTCTAGGCGACATCCGTGTCCTTTCAATTGGTATCAGAGCAAGGTCTCTCATTATTAGGCTTCACCGCCTTGAGAGTAAAGATGTCGGTTAGGGGATTAGCGCACAATAACTTGTTTATATTTGATGGCACAAATTATGATCTATGGAAAATTTATGTGCTTAAAATCTTACGGGGTATGTCCCCGGACATGGAGCAATATCTTGGCATGGGTTTTTCTTCTCCTAAGGATCCTCAAAATTTATCTCTTGAGGAGGAGAAAAACTCTTGCCTCGATGCTCTTGCTTCTCATGTGTTTTCCATTGTTGTGAGCAATGTAGTTACTTCGTAAACCATGCCTTTTGGGAGCTCTCATGAATTATGGACAAAGCTTCAAGACAAATATGATGTGTCCAATATTATTGAGGATGATTCTATTGCTTCCACTTCCGGCCGTGATGAGTTCTCATCTTCATCCACTTCACCAAAGTGTGGTAAGACACAAGGTAATGATATGGTGAGTGGTGATGAAAATTGCAATGTTCATATTGAGCTTACTATTGATGATTCTTCATCTCTATCTCATTGCAATGGTTCATCTTTGGACTTAAACACATCTAGCACTAGAAATGATTTACATGCTTCTGTTGATAGTCCTTGCATATCATGTGTAAGTTGCTTGAATAAATCTAATGATGATATGCTTGCTTTGTCTTGTGGCCATGATAAAAATGCTTCTATTTCCTCTAGTTGTTGTGTGACTAACATTGTAGAGGAAACCAAAGATTCTATTGGTCAAGACAAGATCTTGAAAGGAGCCTCAAGTAACTCCTCATCTTTATCTCACGGTCCTCATATATGCCTTATGGCCAAGGGTTCCACGGTACCTCCTACCATGGAACCTAATATGTCTCGTGGTGATAAGGATGAGGATGAATATGAAGAAGAGGATTGGGTTGTCTCTCTACGCGATAAGGGTGAGAGCGTATTCAAGGTTATTTGCAAAGATAAAATTGCTAGCACTCACTTCTTTGAAATCTTCACTATCGCTATTGAGAGCCAAAAACTTATTTGGATGCATGAGAACACCATTGATAAAAAAGGTGCTCTTGAACGAGAGTATGCCAATGATGTAGCATCCCTAAAGAATGACCTTGAAGAAGAACAAGAGACCATAGCCTCTCTTGAAGAGCAACTTGAAACCCTTGAAGTGTCTCAAAATGAAATAGTTTCTAAACTCACTAAGGAAAGAGACCATGCTAAAGCTCAAGTAAAAATGCTTAAAAAGGGAAATCCCAAAGTTGGTGTTGGTCATGATAAACTTGTTAAGGATCTAGATGATCTAGACAAGGCCCACAAGGTCTTGGAGAGCGAACACTCTATCCTCACCAAGTCCCATGAGCAACTTCAAGCTTCCTATTTAAAAGAGCATGCTATGTTACCCTCTCTTCTTAATATGTCTTGTGATGATGCTTGTGCTACTAACTCTACTTCTTGTGAAGCATCTATCTTGAAGGAGAATGTTGAGCTAAGGGCTCAACTTGAATTGCTAACTAGCAATTATGGGAAATTGGAAGAAAATCATGGAAATCTTTCTAGCTCCCATGAGGATCTTCTAGCCTCCCATGATAGGCTAAAGTTAGCTCATGAGGCTATCATATCAAAGGCAACAGCTTGTGAGCCTCATGTGGATACTAGCACTACTACCCAAAAAGCTATATTGCCATATGCTAGTCCTAGTAATTCATCCACTCATAGTATTGCTAAATCTTGTGATGAATTATCTTCCTTGCCTTGTTTCTCTAACAATGAAGGTTCTACTTCCTCTAGTACTTGTGTTGTTACTAACCATGTAGAGGAAATCAAAGAGCTCAAGGCCCAAGTCACTTCTTTGAAGACCGACTTGGTAAAGAGTCATGAAGGGAAATGCAAACTTGACACGATGTTAAGTGTGCAACAATCCCCCAATGACAAGAGTGGACTTGGATTCAAATCCATCAACAAGAACAAGTCCAACAACAACAACAAGAAGAAGGTCCAAGTACAAGTCAAAGACCCGGCCAAGATTGTTTGCTTCAAGTGCAAAATTGAAGGGCACCATGTTAGATCTTGCCCTTTGAAGAAGAAGCAAAAAGGGAAGCGGCCTCAAGGTCAAACTCATATTCAACCTCAAGTTGAAGAAATTCCACCTCCCAAGAAGAATCAAGCCAATGCTCCCATTATGGAGAAATCTAGTGAGAAGAAGGAGAAGAAAAGAACTTGCTACACATGCCGTGAGAAGGGCCACATCTCCTCCTTTTGCACTATTGGTACCTCATCCAACTCTATCACCATTGATGATGTTTATTCTCTTCGTAAGGATGAGGGTGGCAATGTGTTTGCCAAATATGTTGGTGCTCAAAGTGGTGTCAAGAAAAGAACCATTTGGGTTGCCAAGCCTATTGTGACTAACCTCTTAGGACCCAACTTTGTTGGGGACCAACAATCCAAAACTTGATCAATAGGTGCTTGTTGGAGGGCATTGGAGACTTGGCTACATCATGAATAATTAAGGGATCTTCATCATTTATCTTATATCAAGCCAAGCCTTTTGATTATCTTGCTACTATCATATATCCAATGTTCCTCCTTGCGGTAACATGTTCTCAACTCATTTATATTGAAAGTTACTCGCCCCTTTGCATGTGTTAGTTTTGTTCCTAACATGTGTTTGTATATGTTGTGCTTCCTAATAGTTTTGCTTGAGAAATCAAGTCTATGCATGTTGGGTTGCACACCATGTATTTGTGTTTGTGTTGGAGCCTCTTTGCATCTTGTTGTATCTTATATGGCTCTTATGAGCGGTTAATGGACAATCCCATTTTGGGGGAGTGATATTCCTTTGGGAATTTCATGATCCTAAACAATGTGTGTACATGAGGAATATCACTTAGAATTGATATTGCGAGACTATCTAGTCGCTATGTGGTATGTCATCTTCATGAGAAATTCAAATTCTAATGTCCATTAATATCTCTACTTGGATCTTATTTTCCTCTTGTGAAAATATATTATTTATCACATTATGGGGGAGTAATAAGCTTTGTGCATATTACAAGCCTAGGAAATGTGAACATTTGAGGTTGTGTCACATAGAATTGATATTGTAAATTATCTCTCATATGTGACATGTTTTCTCAAACAAGTTCCAATTTGCTTAAATGGCTTCATTGCTAATATCTTTGTGGATCTTATTTGTGAAAGTTTTTCTTGGCATGGTTTTTCACAACGTGTCCCTCAATACATTTTTGGAAAACCATGTGCTTCAAGTCATACTATTAATTGCTTTGCATGTTGGTATGAATACTATTAATTGCTTTGCATGTTGGTATGAATACTATTAATTGCCTTGCATGTTGGTATTACTAAATGAAGCTATCAAGAAACTATCTTTGCAGATGGTTAACTCTTATCTTTTACCATATGCTTTGTTCGTTGTAAATATGATCTTTTGTATACTTACAAACTACCACCGGAAAATATTTCCTAATACCTCTTGTCCTAGGACAATTGGTAATCAATTATGAGGTAGATATTTATTGATCATATCTACATTGGCTCTTGTGTTTAAATTGCCTTATTTATTTCCATGAATTTGTTGTGCTTTGACTCCCATGTGTCTTCCTTGCATCTCATGGATCTAATTTGTCTATTCAAACTTTCTTAGCATTTTTAGTAGATATAGGTAGTGTGATGATCCTAGTTTTGTGCATTTTGTATCCATATTCTAAATCCTAGATAATGCACTAGTCGTGGGGGAGCTCTCCTATATTTGTTATAATGCTTAAACTTCTCTTAATCATTATCAAAAATTTGGTTTTGGGAGACATAAATTTTCTTTTTGGTACTTTGTGCCATCATAAAAAGTGTCGAGGGTTTGGTTTATTTGTTGGAACCTTGCTCTCTTGGGAGTTGGTTATCTCATTCCTTTGTGCTTAGGCTTAATTAGCTTCTTATAATGAGATAAGTCTTTGGAGTCAATCTTGTGTTGATTTGATTCTTTGATATAATTTGGGCAACCATTGTCTCTTGATTTATTTGGTGTTTTGTCCAAATTGTATTTTCCTTTGGTCCTTGAAAGTATTGTGCATGCATATTTAATATATGTATATCTTATGGCATGTGTCACTTTCATTGATCCAATATATAGGGTAAACTCCATCAAATCCTAATTTGGCTAAGATGTGCATGAAATTCAATTTCATATCTATATGCACATAGAATTGTGGAGTTTGTCCTATATGTTGTAGTGTGTCTAACTACTTCGGACCCAATTAGTTTGGGGACCATTTTGTACTTACCTTTGTGTTAGGTACAATGGATATGCATTGGATGCTTGTCTCACTCTTAGAAAGAAGTGGTGACTCAATGGTAACTTGAGGCAAACTAGGATGGTCAACGAACACATATCTACTACATCCACACCAATGCTATCTTGGTAACTGATGTCTACTCACGCTTCTTTTCCTGTAGACAGTGTTGGGCCTCCAAGAGTAGAGGTTTGTAGAACAGCAGCAAGTTTTCCCTTAAGTGGATCACCCAAGGTTTATCGAACTCAGGGAGGAAGAGGTCAAAGATATCCCTCTCAAGCAACCCTGCGATCACAATGCAAGAAGTCTCTTGTGTCCCCAACAAGATTGAAAGATAAACACCACATACTTCCTCATGAGATATAAAAAATTGACACAAATAAGAGGTAATAACTTTTGAATTGTTTAAAGGTAGCACTCAAGCAATTTACTTTGGAATGGCGGAGAAATACCATGTAGTAGGTAGGTATGGTGGACACAAATGGCATAGTGGTTGGCTCAAGGATTTTGGATGCATGAGAAGTATTCCCTCTCGATACAAGGTTTAGGCTAGCAAGGTTATTTGAAACAAACACAAGGATGAACCGGTGCAGCAAAACTCACATAAAAGACATATTGTAAACATTATAAGACTCTACACCATCTTCCTTGTTGTTCAAAACTCAATACTAGAAATTATCTAGACCTTAGAGAGACCAAATATGCAAACCAAATTTTAGCAAGCTCTATGTATTTCTTCATTAATGAGTGCAAAGCATATGATGCAAGAGCTTAAACATGAGCACAATAATTGCCAAGTATCACATTATCCAAGACATTTTACCAATTACTACATGTAGCATTTCCCGTTTCCAACCATATAACAACAAGTGAGGCGATCAACTTTCGCCTTTGAACATTAAAAGCTAAGAACACATGTGTTCATATGAACCAGCGGAGCGTGTCTCTCTCCCACACAAGGATGAACTTATTCAGAGAATGAAAATAACAAAACGAAAATAAAAGCACACAGACGCTCCAAGTAAAATACATAAGGATGTGACGGAATAAAAATATAGTTTCACTAGAAGTGACCTGATAATGTTGTTGATGAAGAAGGGGATGCCTTGGGCATCCCCAAGCTTAGATGCTTGAGTCTTCTTAAAATATGCAGGGATGAACCACCGGGGCATCCCCAAGCTTAGACCTTTCACTCTTCTTGATCATAGTATATCATCCTCTTCTCTTGACCCTTGAAAACTTCCTTCACACAAACTTCAAGCAAACTCATGAGAGGGTTAGTGCTTAACCACAAATTCATATATTCAGAGGTGACACAATCATTCTTAACACTTCTGGACATTGCACAAAGCTTCTGAAAGTTAATGGAACAAAGAAACTCATTCAACATAGCAAAAGCGGCAATGCGAAATAAAAGACAGAATCTGTCAAAAACAGAACAGTCCGTAAAGATGCATCTGGACTGGGCACTTAACTTGCTCAAATGGAAAAACTCAAAACTAATGAAAGTTGCGTACATATCTGAGGATCACGCTCGTAATTTTGCAGATTTTTTAGAATTTTTTACAGAGACTTGTGCCAGAATTCGTGACAGAGAGCAATGCTGTTTCTGCGCAGCGATCCCAAATATAACATCAACTTTAACATAGAAACTTTACTTGGCACAAAAACATGATAAGGAGAGGTTGCTACAGTAGTAAACAACTTCCAAGACTCAACAAAACACAAATTGCTGTAGTAAAATAAACACATGGGTTATCTCCCAAGAAGTTCTTTCTTTATAGCCATTAAGATGGGCTCAACAGTTTTAATGATGCACTCGCAAGAAATAGTATTTGAAGCAAAAGAGAGCATCAAGAGGCAAATTCAAAACACATTTAAGTCTAACATGCTTCCTATGCATAGGAATATTGTAAATAAACAAGTTCATGAAGAGCAAAATAACAAACATAGGAAGATAAAACCAGTGTAACTTCAAAAATTTCAGCATATAGAGAGGTGTTTTAGTAACATGAAAATTTCTACAACCATATTTTCCTCTCTCATAATAACTTTCAGTAGCATCATGAGCAAACTCAACAATATAACTATCACATAAAGCATTCTTATCATGAGTCTCATGCATAAAATTATTACTCTCCACATAAGCATAATCAATTTTATTAGTTGTAGTGGGAGCAAATTCAACAAAGTAGCTATCATTATTATTCTTATCAAGTGTAGGAGGCATAGTATAGTCATAATAAAATTTACTCTCCATAGTAGGCGGCACCAAAAGACCACTATCATTATAATCATCATAAATAGGAGGCAAAGTATCATCAAAGAAAATTGTCTCCTCAATGCTTGGGGGACTAAAAATATCATGCTCATCAAAACCAGCTTCCCCAAGCTTAGAATTTTCCATATCATTAACAACAATGGTGTTCAAAGCGTTCATACTAATATCATTGCTACCAGCATGCAAATAAGATTCCATAGGTTTTTTAATTTTCGCAGCAAACAATCCATGTCTTAACTCAGGAAATAGAATAAGAAGCTCATTGTTGTCCATTATGCCTAACTAGTGTAAAACAAGAAACAAAAAGATGCAATTGCAGGATCTAAAGGAAATAGCTTCGAATACTTACAACGGCACCGGAAAATAGCTTAGTAGCCGAGATCCGGAGTGTGAGTACCTTTTACCTTTCCTCCCCGGCAACGGCGCCAGAAAATAGCTTGATGTCTACGGGTGCTTCTATTCTTGTAGACAGTGTTGGGCCTCCAAGAGCAGATGTTTGTAGAACAGCAGCAAATTTTCCCTTAAGTGGATCACCCAAGGTTTATCGAACTCAGGGAGGAAGAGGTCAAAGATATCCCTCTCAAGCAACCCTGCAACCACAAAGCAAGAAGTCTCTTGTGTCCCCAACACACCAAATACACTTGTCAGATGTATAGGTGCACTAGTTTGGCGAAGAGATAGTAAAACACAGGTGGTATAGATGGTGGTAATATTGTAGAAAGTAAAGATGCAGAAAAACAGTAAACAAGCGGCGCCAGAAAATAGCTTGCTGGCGTGGGAAGCAATTCTTTGTGGTGGAAACAAGGCCTAGGGATCATACTTTCGCTAGTGGACACTCTCAACATTGATCACAAAATAAATAAGTTCTCTTTCCTTTGTGCTACATATACTCTTGTTAGATGATGAACACCACTAATTGTGTAGGATTACACGAACCCTCAATGCCGGAGTTAACAAGCTCCACAACATTCGATATTCATATTTAAGTAACCTTAGAGAATAATAGATCTTTGCAAAATAAACCAAGTACTAACATAGCATGCACACTGTCACCATCACACTATGAAGGAGGCATAGATCACATCAATACTATCATAATGACAATTAACTCCACAATCTACAAGAGATTATGATCATAATCTACGACAAGAACTACATGATGCACACACTGTCACCATTACACCATGCAGGAGGAATAGACTACTTTAATAACATCACATGAGTAGCACATAGATAAATAGTGATACAAAACACATTGCAATCATAAAGGGATATAAATAAGCACTTCACTATGCCATTCATAACAGTGAATAAGTATTCTGTGAAATATAGCCTAAGAGACCCACACGGTGCACACACTGTCACCTTTACACACGTGGGACAAGGAGTCTCCGGAGATCACATAAGTAAAATCCACTTGACTAGCATAATGACATCTAGATTACAAGCATCATCATATGAATCTCAATCATGTAAGGCAGCTCATGAGATTATTGTATTGAAGTACATAGGAGAGAGATGAACCACATAGCTACCGGTACAGCCCCGAGCCTCGAGGGAGAACTACTCCCTCCTCATGGGAGCAGCAGCGGTGATGAAGATGGCGGTGGAGATGGCAGCGGTGTCGATGGAGAAGCCTTCCGGGGGCACTTCCCCGTCCCGGCGGCGTGCCGGAACGGAGACTCCTGTCCCCCAGATCTTGGCTTCGCGATGGCGGTGGCTCTGGAAGGTTTCTCGTACCGTGGCTTCTTCGTATCGTGTTTTAGGTCAGGGACCTTTATATAGGCGAAGAGGCGGAGTCGGAGGGCTGACGAGGCGGCGACACACTAGGGGGGCGCGGGCCCAGCCCTGGCCGCGCCGCCCTATCATCTGGGCCCACCAGGGCTCCCCTCTGGTGGCTCTCGGGTGTTCTGGAAGCTTCGTGGAAAAATAGGATGCTGGGCATTGATTTCGTCCGATTCCGAGAATATTTCCTTACTAGGATTTCTGGAACCAAAAACAGCAGAAAACAGGAACTGGCCCTTCGGCATCTCGTCAATAGGTTAGTTCCGGAAAATGCATAATAATGACATATAATGTGTATAAAACATGTAGGTATCATCAATAAAGTAGCATGGAACATAAGAAATTATAGATACGTTTGAGACGTATCAGTAACAAGTATCTTCTCATGCATACTTTTCTTGTATCCAACTTTATGGTTGCATCTTGGCATGAATCTCTTGATTTGCAAATGTTGTGCTTCTTGCAAAAGTCTTCATGAAACCTCTTTATTGTGAATGTGAGTAATTTGAGATGAGTGCATTTGTTGGGAAGTATTTTAAATCATGCTCATGATTCATCCATCCCAACTATGCCTATCTAGCAATTTTATTGCATATCAATTCCTCAAGGCTCTCACATGTGCAATATAGATGAAAGTGCAAATTTAGTTACTTCTTTTGGTATCCTCGTTTGTGATACTTGTTGCCTTTCTCAATGCATCCCAACTATCTTCTATCCCTGATTGATATTTGTGATGTATTTTAGATGTTTGTGGTTGAAGTTCATGAATGTACAATAAGATAAAATTGAGCATTTGGCCATGCTATTAAGCAAAAATTCTTATTGGTATATTGCATGACTTCTTCTTGGATATCATGCTTTATTTCTTATGTATCTATTTTGTGTGTGCATGTTTCTTTGTGGATAAATATCTTTGTGATATTGCTCACTTAGAGAAACTTATACACATAAGAGATGATACATCTCCATTTGATATCTTATTTATTTGTTGCGTGTTGATTGGTCATGCTAAGCAATATAATTCATTGAAGACTATGATGATGCTTTTTTGCTCATCCTTGTAATAGTCTTATAATATGCTTTATCATGCCTTTCACATATCCTCTTGGTTGAGCCTTTTATTATGGTGCCTCTTACTTGTTGCTCAACCATTTGTTTGTTGCAAGTGTTAAGCTTAATTTTCTATCTATGATCTATTGCAAATGTTTGTGCCTTTAAATGGTAATGAGAGAGTAAGGATTCCATGTTATGCATATTGTATTCAAATGCAACATTTTAATTTATGCATGTACCTTGGGGAGCTTCCTCATTTTATTTAAAGCACAATTTTGTGGTGATCATTAGAGTTTATTTCACTTGGTATCTTTTGTTTTGAATGATATTATGGGAGTGATGATTCCATGTTTGTGCACTTTATACTCCAATGCAAATTGTCTAGTTTTGTGCACAAACCTTGGGGAGCTTCCTCATATTATTTAGAGAAATTTTCTTGACCTTATCATAATATCTATCTTTCTTTTGGTATCTTCTTTGTGGTTCATTTGGTTGCTTGCTTCATTTGTTGAGGCTTCTTGAAGTTGTTGTCTTTTTGCAATCTTTGATCCTATCTATAGTGTGATTCCTTCCGAATATTTGTCATTGGATATGTGCATTTGATTCCACTCAAATTATGAGAAATGCACACGATATGGAGGAAATCTCACTATATTGGCCTTCTAAATTTTTCACCCATTTCGGCAATTGGTGCCAATGGGGGAGAAGTTTGGAGGGTTTAAGGGAATTTGGTTATGTCTTTGCTTTGTGCTTAAGCATGTGCCTTTATTGCATTGCATCTTGTTGCTTTGCATAGTTGAATATTTAGAGGAAACTCCACTAGGCTTTGAATGCCAATATATGCAATGAAAGTCAAGATCATTCACACATGCATATATTATGGGGGAGTTTGCTCTATATATTCAACTTGTTTGTTACTTAAATTCCTTATATAAACCCTCTCAAAGAGATTGTCATCAATTACCAAAATGGGGGAGATTGAAAGTGCATGGAGCCCCCATGTGTGGTTTTGGTAATTAATGACAATCCCTATGGACTAATGTTTGCATTGAGTTATATTTGTAGGTGTTGTCCCTAGGCAATGCTTGAACCATATGTTGGCTTCAAGGTTGCAATAAGAATAAATTGATGAAGGATATCAAGTGTCAAGTATGTCTTGAAGATGAAGATGAAGTGAGCCCTCAAGTTACTTCAAGACATCAACATAATGAAGTGCAAGTTCAAGATGAGCCAACTCGAAGAGATCATAAGCTTGAAGCTTGCCATGAAGAAATGCTTGAACCATATGTTGGCTTCAAGGTTGCAATAAGAAGAAATTGATGAAGGATATCAAGTGTCAAGTATGTCTTGAAGATGAAGATGAAGTGAGCCCTCAAGTTACTTCAAGACATCAACATGATGAAGAATGAAGAAATGTGCAAGTTCAAGATGAGCCATCTCGAAGAGATCCTTTGCTTGAGTCTTGCCATCCTTATGGTGATCATGTATATGTGAAGATCCGCCGAAGAAGAAGCTCTCCCATGGTGGATTATGGGGGAGAAATCCACAAGACTTCATCAAGCAAGCACAATCAAGAAAGGCATTCCATCTTGTTGAGGTCAAGATCGTCGTCATCGAGCTCAAGTGGAATGCGCAAGTATAAGGTTTGCTCTTGATAGGGTTTCTTTCTCACCGGTCTCATAGTGTAGTTGGAGACCGGTTTTTAGTTTAGTTGCCGTACTATCAAGAGGGCTCTCGAGTGAGTAACTCGATCGTATCGTTCGGAGAGAGCTCAAACCTTTGCATCCTTGCATCATCTTTCTTGGTTGTTATTTGGACCTTATCCATGTGATGTTTTAGAGCTTGTGCTTATTCTCATGACAAGCTCTAGTTCATCGAAAACGGATTTCGCATAGATCACTTGTTGCGTTTTCGAGTTTGGTTCATCATCTTTCTTGGTTTTATTTGGATCCTATCCATGTGATGTTTTAGAGCTTGTGCTTATTCTCATGACAAGCTCTAGTTCATTGAGAATGGCTTTTGCATGGGAAACTTGTTGCATTTTCGAGTTTGGAAGTTTTACCTGTATGTCTTTTTTAGATAGGTCAAACCTTTCATCATTTGTTTCTATCATCCCTTGTTGTACTATGATGTTTCCCTGCATGATCTTGTAGAGCTTGTTCCTAGCTTCAAAACAAGCCCAAGATCATCAAAATCGGAGTCAGGATGCTAAAGTTATGCCCGTTTTAGTTTTGGTGTTTCTGCAGTTTTCTGGGGGGGGGGGGGGGGGCAGATAAACCGGCCCGAATACCAATTCCGGGCAAATATCCGGCCCGAGCCAGGGGCGATTTTCGGGGGGCGGATTTTCCGGCCTGGGAGGTCCCAAACGGTCATATTTCGTTGGGAGGGGGTATATAAGACCCCCTTCTTCCTCGTTGGGCTGGTTGCTTCTCTCACTCTCTCTCTCCTCCATTGTTGAACTAGAGAAGCTTGCTCTATCTCTCAATCCCTCCATGATTCTTGCCCCCATTTGAGGGAAAAGAGAGAGGAGATCTAGATCTACATTTCTACCAATCAAATCCATCTCTTTGTGAGTGGAATCCTCTAGATCTTGATCTTGGCGTTCTTTGTGAATTCCTTTGTTCTTCCTCTCTTATTCCCCCAATAGCTTTTGTAGCTTTGTTGGAATTTGAGAGAGAAGGACTTGAGCATCTTTGTGGTGTTCTTGTCATTGCATTTGGTGCATCGGTTTGAGTTCTCCACGGTGATTCGTGGTGGTGAAAGCAAGAAGGTTATTACTCTTGGGTTCTTGGAACCCTAGACGGATTCTAGACCTTTGTGGTGATTTGTTGGGAGCCTCCAATTAAGTTGTGGATGTGTTCCCCAACCTTTGTGTAAGGCCCGGTTTCCGCCTCGAAGGAAATCCCTTAGTGGAACCGTGACCTAGGCCTTTGTGGCGAGGGTCACCGGAGATTTAGGTGAGGCGCCTTCGTGGCGTTCGGTGTGTGGTGTGAGTACCGCATCTTGGGGTGAGGCCTTTGTGGCGTTGGTGTGCATCGAGCAACCACACCTTAAGGTGAGCCTCTTGTGGCGTTCGGGAGCACTAAGCAACCGCACCTCTCCACCGGAGATTAGCACTCGCAAGAGTGTGAACTCCGGGATAAATGATCGTCTCCCGCGTGCCTCGGTTATCTCTATACCCAAGCTCTTTACTTATGCACTTTACCTTGTGATAGCCATCGTGCTTGAAGTTATATATATCTTGCTATCACATACTTGCTTGTATTGCTTAGCATAAGTTGTTGGTGCACATAGGTGAACTCTTGCTTAGAATAAGTTGTTGGTGCACATAGGTGAACCATTGTATATAGGCTTTGGGCTTGACAAAGTAAACGCTAGTTTTATTCCGCATTTGTTAAGCCCATCTCGTAAAAGTTTTAAATCGCCTATTCACCCCCCCTCTAGGCGACATCCGTGTCCTTTCACCGAGGCCATGTCTGTACATGCTAGGCTCGTCAAGCAAACCCAAGTATTTCCGCGTGTGCAACATGGCTTACACCCGTTGTATGTGAACGTAGAATCTATCGCATACAATCATCACGAGATGCTTCAAAACGACGAACTGTAGAAACGGTGCATACGAGGGGAGAACACTTTATTATCTTGATATTAATGTGAGGGATCATCTTATAATGCTACCGTCGCGATCTAAGCAAAATAAGATGCATAAAGGATTAACATCACATGCAATTCATAATGTGATATGATATGGTCCTTTAGTCTTTGCGCCTTTGATCTTCATCTCCAAAGCACGGACATGATCTCCATCATCAACAGGCATGATCTCCATCATCACCGGCGTAGCGTCAAGGTCCATGGCGCCGTCTTCATGGTTGTTCACCGTGTGTAGCAATTATTACAACTACTTTGAAATAATACTACAACATGAAATATAAAGACAACCAAAAGGCTCCTGCCGGTTGCCACAATACAATAATGATCATCTCATACATATTCATCATCACATCATGGCCATATCACATCCCCAAACCCTGCAAAAACAAGTTAGACGTCTCTAATTTGGTTTGCATATTTTACGTGGTTTAGGGTTTTCGAGTAGGATCCAATCTACCTACGAACATGAACCACAACGGTGATACTAGTGTTGTCAATAGAAAGAGTAGATTGAATCTTCACTATGGTGAGAGAGATAGACACCCGCAAAGCCACTTATGCAATACAAGTTGCATGTCGAGCGTGGAGCAAGACTCGTGAACGCGGTCATGTAAAGTTAGCCCGGGCCGCTTCATCCCACCATCCCGCAAGATGCAAAGTACACGAACTAAAGACAACAAAAGCATCAACGCCCATAAAACCATTGTGTTCTACTCGTGCAACCAATCTATGCCTAGACACGGCTCTGATACCACTGATGGGATTCGTAGCATAGAAAACAAAAAATTTCCTACCGCAAGAATGAATAACAAGCCAAGATGCAATCTAGAAGATGGTACCAACGAGAAGATCATGAGACTAACCCTCGAAGATTTCCAAAGCCTAACGAGATTAGATCTCGTGGTGGATGTAGTCGATCACTTGCCGCTTTCGAAAGCGTGTAGAAGATCTTGATGGTGCCACAATCGGGCAACACCTCCGTACTCGGTCACACGTTCGGTGTTGATGACGACGTCCTCCTCCCCGTTCCACCGGGCAGCGGATGTAGTAGATCCTCCTCGGAATCCCGACAGCACGACGGCGTGGTGGTGGTGGAGATCTCCGGCAGGGCTTCATCGTAAGCGTTGTGGGAGAGGTATGTGGAGGAGGGGCGGCTAGGGTTTGGGGAGAGGGGGGCGCCGGCCTTGGTGCCTTGAGGGGTGCGGCCAAGGTGTGATTGTGGTGGCCGGCCCCCTCCCCTTGTCCCTCATTATATAGGTGGAACACATCTAGGGTTTGCCCAAGTCTTCGAATAAGACCCCAATTCAAAACTGCCATATGGACGAAACCTAGTTGGGGTGGGACTCTCCCCTTTCCCCCTTGCTTGGCCGGCCAAGGAGGTGGAGTCCTCCATGGACTCCACCCTCCTACTTAGTTGGCAAGTTAGGGTTGGTGGAGTCCCACCGGGACTCCACCTTCCATAGTGATTTCTTCCGGAAGGTTCTAGAACATTCTAGTGCCTTCCATAAATGCACCGGATCATTTCCAAACTTGGAAAGTGACTTCCTATATATGAATCTTATTCTCCGGACCATTCCGGACCTCCTCGTGATGTCTTGGATCCTATCAGAGACTCCGAACAAAACTTCGAACTCCATTCCATATTCCATATCTACTTAAAACGACATCAAACCTTAAGTGTGTCACCCTACGGTTCGTGAACTATGCAGACATGGTTGAGACTTCTGTCCGACCAATAACCAATAGCGGGATCTGGAGATCCATAATGGCTCCCACATATTCAACGATAACTTAGTGATCGATTGAACCATTTACATACGATACCGATTCCCTTTGTCTCGCGATATTTTACTTGTCCGAGGTTTGATCATCGGTATCTCTATACCTTGTTCAACCTCGTCTCCAACAAGTACTCTTTACTCGTACCGTGGTATGTCATCTCTTATGAACCATTCATATGATTGCAAGCTAATCAGACGATATTCCACCGAGAGGGCCCAGAGTATATCTATCCGTCATCGGGATGGACAATATCCCACTCTTGATCCATATGCCTCAACTCATACTTTCCGAATACTTAATCACACCTTTATAACCACCTATTTACGCAGTGGCGTTTGATGTAATCAAAGTACCCTTCCGGTATAAGTGATTTACATGATCTCATGGTCGAAGGACTAGGTAACTATGTATCGGAAGTTAATAGCAAGTTAAACTTAATGACATGATCTTATGCTACGCTTATTTGGGTGTATGTCCATTATATCATTCACCTAATTACATAACCTTGTTATTAATAACATCTAATGTTTATGATCACGAAACCTTGATCATCTATTAATCAATAAGCTAGTTATACAAGAGGCTTACTAGGGACTCCTTGTTGTTTACATAACACACATGTATCAATGTTTCGGTTAATAAAATTATAGCATGGTATGCAAACATTTATCATAAACACAAAGATATATTATAATAACCATTTTATTATTGCCTCTTGGGCATATATCCAACAATCAATACCAAGGATATAAGATAGCATACAACATAGAAAGAAACAAGTAAAAATGGGGATACTGGCTAGAGATAAAGCGAGAGAGGTAAACAACTAAAAAGACATAAAATATACATAGGGCATGCACCTACAAGCACTATCCGGACGAGTAGCCAAGTAAGAGGCTTTAGGCGCAGAATGATTTCAATTCCAAGAAACTCATTAGAATCTTAAACATGCAACATCATTTTCTTCATATGCGTCGATTCAAACAAATGAGGCTCTAGTGAAGGAGAGGAAAACATCAACACGTCCAAGAAGGGAAACACACAATGTGGCAGCCTCCATCAACGATCGATATCTTACAAATTTTATTTCCCTCCTACTCTAGTCCAATGGACATCAACTCCAACCTAGCGAATCAAGGAGTCAAGGCAGGGTGTGAAAGGACCGATTGCCACCGTGGCATACCACCAACCAAGAAAACACATAGGTATCGAACACATAAAGTGATAAGCCTATCATTTACATGGCGATGCTACATGACATTGAAGGAGATAGGCATCAAGAGGATCTGAGCTGGGACTCGAAAACACCAAAGATCCAAACGCAGAGAGGACGGGGCTGTTCTAGGAGCCTGATGACAACACTCCGAGGGAGAAGGAACCTAAATGGAAACACCGGGCAATAACCAGTAGGGGGCCAAAAACCTGGCACACCCTATGTCACCTGACCTAAACCAGTGATGAGTTAGCCATAACATGGATGGAGAGGTAGGATGTCACCAAACCTCCACCCTGACTTGCAGAAGAGTCAGGAACCACCCCACACCTGAGTGGGGGATGCCGGAATGGCGATATATATCCATCACCGAGATGTCTAGATCCATCATCATGATGGCCAGTTTTGACCATCAAACCTCTGAATCTACGGCGACAACAACGGAAATATGAATGGGCCGGTTGAAACAACACCTGATGCAAACGATCAACACCTGAGTGGGGGATGCCGGAATGGCGATATATATCCATCACCGAGATGTCTAGATCCATCATCAGGATGGCCGGATTTGACCATCGAACCTCTGAATCTACGACGACAACAAGGGAAATATGAATGGGTCGTTTGAAACAACACATGTTGCAAACGATCGGCAGATTAATGAGGCCACGAGCATGAGGAGGATACAACGGCGAGTTGGTTCCGTCGCTGCCACGAGGAATGCTTCCATTACTCTTAGTCCCTAAATCACCGGAAATAGTTGTGAAAAAAAAGTCTTACTAAGAGTTTTAGCGCATATACATAAAACATGCACCCACCATAAATCTAAAAGACAAGAGCTCGGCAATAAATAATTCTGTGGTGAACTATAGTAATTCAAATTAGGTTCTGAATTTTGCGGCAAGCACTTTCAACACATTTTTTTTTCCTTTTTAGTTTCTCAAGCTACGAATCAAATTTAAATTTACGATTTTACGCCATGTTAGATTCATAATCTTTGTATGCCATGAACTATTCTCCTAAGTTCTTTTTTTGTATCATTCTCAGAATTTCTTTAAAAAAATTTATGGAATGATACTTATTTTGGTTTTGGAAGTACCGTGAGATTGCCGTGGAGCGTGGCGGTTCAGAGCCCAAAGCTCGGCCCGGCCCGGCGCAGCCCGCTAACTCGCTGACGTCGGCGTGTGGGCTTGACCATCGAAGCGAAGCTGCATTCCCTTCGGCTTCTCGTCTCATCCACCCGAGAGCACTACCGGCGGAGCGAGAAGGCACCGATGGTGGTCGCCACCTTCAGCGGTCCCGGGATTGGGCTCGGTGAGCGGCCGACCACGGATGGATTCGTCAAATTTTCGGATCCTGCTGTCAATTTGGCGCTCGCTTCGTTCTAGGTTTCCTGATCTTGCTGTCTCTATCTGTTGAAATCGATGCAGGCTTCGGCGTCGGGTGCGGATTTGGAGTCGGATGGGGGTTCGGAGGTACGAAATGATTCATTCTTTCGCTTCGTTTGTTTGCGAGCATTTTTGCACACTGCATAAGGAAACGTTTTGTTTTCGTTGTATGATTCAAGCATATTCGGAGGAATTGCTTTTGATTTTTGCTGGTATGTTGAGCTGTGTTGGTATCTGTTTGGCAGCCCCACTCTCTACAGAAGGAATTATGTTTAGCTGATTCATGTGGCAACGACCCAACGTTCAATAATAATTATATGAAGCCAGATTTCCACAGAAGCATGTTTTTGTACTGTAGAACTCTGGTTATAATTTACATATAACCTCTTTACATTTAAAGGAGGATAACCACCTACATAGAAATTCGAGAAACAACGAAAACTAGAACCATTTGAACTCCTGGGCTGGAACCGTAGAGCAGTTGGAAATAATTTTTGTTCTGAGGTTGAAATTTATTGTTTATCCATCTATTTTCAGCTCCACATCTCCTTAGCTAGGCCTTTTGCCTGCAGATAGCCAATTTTTTGAAAAATGTATTTAAATACCACATCATGTGGATGCTTCCTCTACACGACTCCTTTTAATTATTATCCTAATATATGATGATAAAGTACATATTCTTGTTAAATAGGGAGCCACAAAGTTATATGGGAATAGTAGCGCCGCTGCATTTTATTTAATCTGTATACTGTCCTGACAAACTAAATCATCAACCAGAGAGTAGTATTTAACTATTTAATTTTTCTGGTTTTGTGTTAAGAATCCAAGCTTCAATTTGTATAATTCTATGTTCCATATAGATGGGGAATATGATCCAGAACCATACAGTCGATAACATTGGGTATTCGCAGCTGAAAGGGGGTTTTGACTTTTGTAACTGGCTTTTGTCTTGATGAAATTTTGCTGGGAAGACTTACTTTGGGAGTTATGGTTTCATTATACCTTGGTAGCTGTTCCCTGTTATGTGATTTCATTCACGACATCCATTCATTCATGGTAAGATAATGACATGTTTGTGTTCCGCTTTTCTACCACAGGAATGCCTCTGAACGTGTTTGGCTTGGGATTCGGTACTAAGCTTACCAATCACTATATATATATATATGTGAATTATCTTTAGTAAATTGGCGGGTGGCGCTGAATTAAAATTCATCTTTGTTAATAGGTGGGGGATGCGGAGTTGGTCTCGGGTTAGGATGGGGCTTTGGCAACGCTTATGGTTGTCAATATCGATCTTCAAGGGTCCAGTTTCAGGGTATTGAATTTCAGAAAAAGTCTGAAGGAGATGAAGCACCAAAGATTGTTTCGTCAGGGCTTGTTGAAAAATCTCGTCCCTATGGATAATATAGGTGCCATCATGTAATTGGGGCAAGCAATGTTACTATTGTCCCCTTAATTGTAGTTTAATTATCCACCTGCAAGTTCTTTGGAAGCATTTTGGTTAACTCAGACATTTCCTTTGTAACCAGAATGAGAATAAGCCACGGCAATGTGTTCGAGATGATAATACATGTCATTTTGTCTTGGAAAGTGGTTTTCGTATTTGGTTAATATGATGTCCATTAATCATCTCCTGGTTGACCTCCACCTTGAGAATTTTTTGTTCTTACTCTTGTTAAGTACCTAGTCATACACAGTCTAATGACTAACGGAGTAGAAGATGCAATATCGAGCACTGTTACAACTCATGATTCTGGCCTACACACTCTTCCCCCGAATGGGAGCAAAACTGAAATCTGTATCATTTTAATGAAGATCATAATCAGTAGGATCATGTTTGCAGTAAGCATGAAAATTATAACTGTTAGCTCAAATTGTGCAAAATATTACAATCAGGTGCACCTTTTATTTTAGTAGAACCAACGAATATGATAACAATAGAGATGATAAATTCAGAGTTTGGTCCCGATCTGTTGGTTGGTGCGGTGCCTACGCACTGGGAATCTGAGCAGCTGGTCTATCATATGATGTATGGACCTGCCAACTGGTAGTGGCTTGTACAACTGCAGCTATCAGTGATTCTTCCAGTGCAAAGCCTCAAGCTTTCACACAAATGGATGATCAAAGGAAGCAGCGGTGTCGTTCGACGTTGGAGAGATTGCTGTCTCTGTGTCGCCACTCCTGTGCCAGTATGTCTGCTGGAATGATGCTGCGCTCTTTGGGACATCCTCCATGACCCACTCAAAGCCCCTGGGGTAGTAGATCCCTGTCCTTGGGTGTGGCACCCACAATGCTGTCTCTGCTGACACGGCTGGCCTTGCTTCAACAGGTTGCACCCTGCTCGTGAGGTAAGAGCTTTGCCTGCTCTTAACTTCCCTGCATATGGCATTCTAACTATCTAAGCATTTACTTCACGGAGCTGAATGATGTTGTATTAGAAGTTTCATTGCATCAGAATATGAGCATTTATCATTAGATTTCAGCAATGCTTGAACATCGTCTTGCTGGAATCTACACATTGAAATCTTGATCGCAGGCTTGTTGTTTCAGGTTTAGAGGGATGGCTAGAAACTTATTACCGGAGAAGACCAGTCGATTTTGCAATTGCACTGCGGCCCATCAACACAGGCTGGAGAGGCACCAAAATGTGCTACTGGATGTTCTTTCGCCTTGGTATCAAGCAGCTGATGGAAGCTCCCTCTTGGTTGGTGTCTTTCTCCTTCCCAGCCCCTGTATTTATACATACACTAGTTGTAGCTTTGTAAGTGGAATGAATGGTTAGGGTCCATAGACTGCACATCTCTTTTTTTTTATAAAGATAGACTGCACATCTGGTAGGATATGAATGATTTGACGAGCTACTACATAGGATTATGAATGATTTGATTCGCAGTCGCTAGCTTCTACTTGAGCAGAGGTGTTGAGCTTGATTGGACCCTTTCGGACCAAACACCATGAGAACTGATGCTCCCAGAATCTGAAGTCAAATCTGGGCAAGTACAGTCCTATGACAGTACTGTTACTACTTGGAGAATCATGAGACAGCCCTGCTGGTATTGGTTGTACCTTATTAACAAAAGTAGGAATACACTTGTCATGAGGAAAGGGTAGGGGAGATGGGAAAACAACTAGAAGAAAAGCACTTCCAGAATTTATGTGCTAAAGCCTATGGTTGCCTTGTTGCAAAGGACATTGTCCGTTGCAAACTGCCATGCACTCCTTAATATGTGTGAGAAGAAATTGACATATGAACCCACTGATTGCTGAATTCAGAAAATTTGTACATCTGCTGCTGGCTTTCACCACTGATTTCGAGCTAGAAACTCCCATGGCAGAGATGTGTTTGCCTGCAGGTGGATATTGTGCGGTATGTGGCCTCAGAAGAACTACCACATACGCTGTTTCATAACCCGATCCATCTTCCCCGTATTTCAGCCTGATCTGCATCATCAATGATCCTTCAGCATAATAATGGAGAGCATGGGATCTGATTCTCCTTGTGGGATGCATAGGTGTGGTGCAAAACTAAAGATGAAGCATTTCAATTCCTTGTCGTCTCTTCCTGCCACAGACTGAAAAGTAAGTTTTTTTCCCTCCAGATTTGACATTAGAGTCATACAGAGCATGGAATTATTATATAACAAAAAATATTTCCTTACATTTTAGATATTAGATGCTTGATGTGTTACTATTAGAGTTGTAACAGTAGAATAATGTTCCTGATCTTATTCCGGCCGCTTCTGATTCTTCTGTTCTCTCTTTTGGATTTCTTTTGGTTTCAGCGGAAAGCTGCGGTATAGGATGGTCTGTTGGTATATAGCGTAACATCTTATATGCCTGTGGATCTCAATTGCTTACGCTGCCGAAATTGTGATCAAATAGTCAATCCCTGAGGTTTTGAAAAGGAAGCTTTGCTCTGCAAAATATCTGTTTGCTATTGGCTTCACTTGAAAGCTCAGTTATTACCGCTGGCTAATCTTTGGCTTACTCTTGCAAAAAAAAGGTATGTGCTCTTAGTTGTAATTCCTATTCTTAATCTACTTTAGGCAGATCATTTAATTCATGACATATTGTAGCTCCTGCTATTTTAGACTTGCAGTGGATTTTCTTGCACTCACTTTTCACCTGGTAAAACTGTCACCTAGATTTGTGTTTCTGCATGCTTGCAGTTTGCACATCGCCATATCAGCTACTTAGTTTTTCATATCCTTCATGTTATCTGAGATCATGTACCAGAATAAATTCTTGCAGTGTAGGCATTCTCATAATGTTTCTTCGTGTTAATATTTTGCTGACTCTTCGGTTTTTGTTAGTTTGACTAATGTCCAGTCTGTTTAGCTACCATCTTAAAGCTTCATCCGTAGGAGGGTAACATGGTAACAAGAACATAAAGGATAGAACAAATAATTCGTTGATACACTTAGTGTGAATTTCATCTGGCAGTCCGACCAAAAAAAAATATTACAATGAAGGGTACAAATGATAAACCAAAGTCCATCCTGAATCAACTGTCTATTTGCGTGTGACTACACTAACATATGGTAGCTCGACAGAACCCATGTAGAATTTGCCGTTGTCCCTCTCCATAATCTCAGTGGGTCTCACGCTCTTTGGCCCTGTCATCTCTTCGACTATCTTTCCGTTGGCACTGACCCTCACAGCGAGCAGATGGCTATCTCGACCAAAGGGCAGCTCATTCTTCTCACGGTGTAACGCCACCCAGTAGCCTCCTCTCCTGTCGGGCCTCACATTATCAGGGTAACCGGGTAGGTCGGCAAAAGGCTCATGTGTGCCTGCTTTGGGACCTTTGATCCAGTGCCTGAGGAGCTTGCATGGCCCGGTAGAAGCGACGACGAGGTGCGACCGGTCAGTGCTGACGGCGACGCCGTTCGGGTACGTTAGGCCAGCTTGGAGCACTGTGACATCCGACGTTCGGGGATCGTACCTCATGAGACGCCCCGTTGAGTCACCGGTCTTGGTAACCATCTCATGCTGCGATCTGGGGTAGTTCATGGAGCTGTCGGTGAAGTAGACTTGGCCGGTGATCTGGTCGACGTCGACCCCGTTGGTGAAGCGGAGAGGCATGCCATTGACCTCGTTGACCAGCACCGTCGCCTCCCCGCCGCCTGGCCCGACCCGCATGAGCCCCTTGTACGCGTCGGCGATGTAGAGGTCTCCGGTCTTCTGGTGGAACCGCAGGCCGAGCGGGCGGCCGCAACGGCTCTCAGTGGCGGTCTCCGGGCGCAGCCTGGATGCGGTGCAGAGCTTGCTGTCGTAACCGGGGGCGTGCGTGTAGGTGGTCCATCCGAGCTTGTCGCCGTTCCACTTGAGCACGCGGCCGTCGGAGACGCCGCTGTAGGGGCCGTGGCCCTGGCCATCGAAGGCGACACTCTCTGGTCCGCGGACGGTTCCGCGAGGCAGTGGCAGGTGCTGGCTATGCGTGGCGTCGAAGCTGGCTACGGTGGACGCCATGGCCGCTGGCATGAAGAGGAGGACCAGGATGACCAGCGCGATGGTGGCCTTCACGAGACGACTCATGCTGCAGCCCATGTTAGCTGCTTCGGTACTCTTCGATGGGTTTGATTGATCTCGCGCTGTTGGCTGGCTAGCACGTACGCTCGATCAAGAGTTTGTCTGATGGAGCGGACGTGGTTTGCTCGATGGGAGTAAACGGGTGGGTGCCTGCCCCTTATATTGATTGAGAACTGCTATTCTCCGAGTCGGATTCATGACAGCCAGAGCCGAGCCGGATTCATAGTTCCATATGTTCTGATCGAGGAAAAAGATAGAGTTGGAGCCGATGACGGAGAAGCACAGCAATCCGGATTCGGATGAGCGCTAAGACGTATGCAACGCAACCAATCTCACGCAGGAGGCACCATCGAGTTCCACCCCGTCATTTTCCAGTTGATATGCGGAAGGTGGCCAGCTGGCGATCATGGCGGACGACGGCGACGACGACGAACACCGCACCAACGAGCATCCATCCATATATAAATCCTCTGCTCCTGCACGCGCGCGAGCAGTTTTTCTCTACCACGTCGTCTCTTCTCCGGTACCGGCGTTGTCTGGACTGGATGACTGCGCCGCCGCTGATTGGGGCACTGAAAAGCCAGGCGCGATCATGGCGGACGACGGCGACGATGACGAACACCGCACCGACGAGCATCCATAAGTCCTCTGCTCCTGCACGCCCGCGAGCAGTTTTTCTCTACCACGTCGTCTCTTCTCCAGTACCGGCGTTGTCTGGACTGGACGACTACGCCGCGCTGCTGATTGGGGCTCTGAAAAGCCAGGCGCTGTCTCGCCATGACACTTGTGGAAACAAATCCTTATGCGTGCAAATGCTGATTTAAACCATGCTTAAATTAGCACTGTCGCATGATATGTTGTACTGTAATTCTGAATAAGGCCCCATGTTCTGGTTCAGGCTATCAGGTATCAAGACGATTTGCCACGGGAGTCTAGACTCAGCCTCTTCTCTTTTATTTAATTGGATTTGGATTGCTCTCTTTTCAACACCATTTACGCCTTATACATGTACAAGCCTCCACTGTGGTTATACTGAAATGTATTTGAATTGTATGTTCTGGTTCAGGTTTAAAGAGAATTTGCACGTCTTGCCAGAGGAGACAAAGAAAACCATTCATTCTTAAGCGGCGGTCTCATGCACCGCTTCTGAAGTAAAACTCCTCACACCTTCACTTCTTTTTTTTTAATCGAGATAAGGGCCACACGGCCCCAATTTCATTTCTGAAATTGAGATAGTCATGTTCAGATCCTGCTTACAAGACTCCCATCACAGTAAAGCTGGCTAACTTCCAGACTTTACTACCCTTACACCACAGCACCAAACTTTCTGTTACAAATTCAAAACGATCAGAACTTTAAACAATAGCACCTAACATAGAAACTAACATCCTGGGACAACTGAAAGTTCAACATGACACATCTACAAGTATATCACAAGCGGGATCATAGCATTTTAACATGAAGGCGTAAGTCTGTGGGTCGCTGAGCCTCATCATGTCAGGGCCCCAACCATGCCAGCAACAAAACAGTTCACTTCTTTTACCCTTGTGCATCTTCATTCGTCATTCTGAAATGTGATTGGTTGATCCAAAACTCGAATCCTCTGGTGTCTAATATTAAGTCATTGAATTCTGTATATGGTAAAAAATATATTTCCTGGAAAATGTGCAACACATGGCTAAATATTGCTCCTTTTAAGACCGATTCTATGCTGCAAGTTGCATCGATGATGAGCTAAGAACGCAGCATGTATCAGTTCCCCAAATAACAAATGGCACAACATCTACTGTTTTTCTCTCACTGTGTTCAGTCATATCCTCTTCATGTTTCTAACATACTATATAGCAAATGTTTAAATACAACATCCACACCTGGTAGCTATTTAATTTATCATGCAAAATTTGAATCCCATACAAACCAGATAAGATTTTAAACATCTTTCAAGAATTCTGCATGCACCTTCATCAGAAAAAGGAAGCATATTTTTATGACACAACGTTCTTTCAACAATAATGAATCAGGAGTCGAGTTGGTTGGATGTCCAAGGAGAGGAGCACTCTTGAAGATATCAACTTGGAACAACATGCTTGGAGGTTTCAGTTTTCTTTCCCCGAACCTATGAGTATGGACCCCTGACCAGGGTTTTTCTCTGGAAGAAGTTCAAGTGTACCGAAGAAGAGGAAACCTCGGGAGGTGAAGGTGAGGAACGCACTCAGCAAAAGAAGAATGGGGCTCAAACAAAGGGCTGCGCAGAACCACACCGGTTTAGCCGTGCATAAATGCAACAGAGCGAAAAGACCAAGGCATTCCTCTTTATTTCTTTGTCTTTGTTAGGTGTGACAATTGGAATTTCGTGATAATTTGCTCACTTTGTTAGTGACTTGTGGCCCAGATCTCATCCAATTCCGAGCATTTTATGGTATCCAACTTGACAATCACATTTAATTGTATTTTATGTTCAGGCTTTTTCCCACTTTGAGCTGGTAGAGATACGAGCAATTTCTACAGTATATTTTTTCAAGTTTGGAGGGGGGTTGTAACTGTTAAGGAGTATCAAGTATTGGTTTAGGAGTCCTTATTTCCCTCTTGTACCCAAGTCATATGTAGCAAGAGAACTATATATTTTCCCATCGGGATATCAATAGTGATGTAACAAGTTGCAAGAATATAAAAAGTGATACAAGTAGGTTAGTCTCAGAGAGAATCCATCTATCCATAATTACATTCTAGGTTTTGCCAAAATTGAGCCTTGAAAACTTTAACTAAACATAGAGGCAAAATGATCAACATACACAGTATAAAATGAATGCTATGAGAATTATTTAATGTACCCCCTTCATTTCAATTAATAAGACTTTTTTTAAAGTCAAGCTATGTAAAGTTTGACCTAACTTTTAGAAAAAGAGCTATCAACAACTATAGTGATATGTAGATACCATATGACAGTACATTCATGATGTTGTATTGTATATATTAATAAATTTTCTAAAAACTTGATAAAAAACTTTACATAATTTGAATTTTTAAAAATAATATCAATTGAACAGAGGTACTCCCTCCAGCTTTAAATACTTGTTGTAGGTTCAATGAATCTAGACATATTTTTATCCTACATTTTATCCTACATCTGATATTATAGAACTTTATATATATTTTTATTATGTTTGGTCAAGTTTTACAAGATTTAATTTTAACTAAACTCAGAATGCAGGTTAATTATGGAAAGAGGAAGTATCACTTCGTGTATCTGTGTCCTTAATAAAAACAGGCTTTTATTGATATGTGATTGGATGGTTAGAAGGGGCAATGGCACCCTTAGCTCGCAAAAGATTAAACTCGAGGTTTAACACTTTGATATCTCATAAAGGTGAAATATTTTTCAATGCGAGTTGATTGTTTCCATCGATATCCAGACGCTTGTGGTGACTTACTCAATCTGAAGCGTGCATACCGTGTTTCGAAGAAAAAAAATACACGTTTTTCTAATGGCGAACGATCTGCTTAGATTGCGTGGCCCAAACGGCCGTTTTGCTCGAAAATGCGTGGTTGAACCGGGTTTAGCCAACCCCATATCCAGGCCATCAATGTTCCAGAGATCCGTGCTGCTATTAGTATAGGGCCCGAGTATATTTCATTGTCTTAGTTTCCCCACACATATTCGTAACGGCGTCGCAAGTGTATGACTTTCACATACTAGGTTTCGCAAAGAAATAATATTTTTTGATGGCTTTGTAAAAAGGATAATTTTCCGTGATCAAAAATAGTTTTCCACGTGACATGTTTTTATCTTTTTTACATAGGCCACATAAAATGTCTTTTTACCGTAAACTTTTGCGAGTGAACATAGAATGTCCAAAATATTGTACTGTACCATTTTAGAATAGAATAGAATTAAAATACAATTTTCTTAATAGGTGCATTTAAACCTATGGGCCAAAACATATCCTTTGTTTATTTCTTTCTCTTATTAAATTAGTACTGTACATGTTTATGAAAGAAGATGCCGACGCAAAAGTCGCAAGCCAACTATATTTGCCGTCCGTAATAAATGCAGCTTCCACTTGTTCAGGGATGTGCACTTGCCACTCCTCCGCTTGTTTCATTTCTTCCGGTATTCAACGATTTCTGAATTCATCATTAATACTACAATGGGAAGTTCCACAAACTTAGTTATGACTTTATGTAAACTAATAATAGTAGATGTCCGTACTTCTTTTTCTAAAAAAAGGTGTCCGTACTTCTTTACACCTGATTTGGACACAGCAGCATCCACGTCATTTGTCTGGCAGTTGCTGAAATCTATCTCCCCAATATATCCCACTTTTCTAATCTGATGATGTGGATCACGGGCAATGGACGAAAGGAGGTACACAGCGCCAAGAAAATAAGAGAGGCGATCATGTGAGCTTCATCAGGAACCTTTTTCCTCTCACAGCATCTCCAACGAACCTGATGTAAATGGTCGAGTATTTCCGACCACACGGTCCGACACATAGTAACCGGCAAGTGCGTTCAACGATCTAAATATGCTCCGCGAATGCGTCCGCGGATGCTGTGCGGTCAGCGCGGGTGTCTGCTCGCACGG
This sequence comes from Lolium perenne, assembly GCF_019359855.2. Lineage (NCBI taxonomy): Eukaryota > Viridiplantae > Streptophyta > Magnoliopsida > Poales > Poaceae > Lolium > Lolium perenne. Next base: position 74,152,174 of record NC_067248.2, on the reverse strand, counting down.
GCCTGCTTGGCAGGAACACAGATGCTTCGTCTTGTAGCGCCGCATAACTGACGGACTGCGCGTTGCAGCTTTCTGCGCCGCGTTATGGCACGCCTCGCCTTCCGCGCGCATGCACTGGTGGGTGGCGTCCCAGCAGCTTCAATGTCGCCGTCTCGTCATCTGCAGGCGCGACAGGACTAGCGGGAGGCAGCTCATTTTCTGCGCCGCCATCAATGGCATCGTGTCCCGTGCACGCCCGAACTTTAAAAGGGCGACCGGCATCGTCCCTACCACAACGCCGCACCCCACCAAAACAAGCCTCGTCGCGTCGCCACCACCTTTGCCATTATGAGCAACGCCGGCGGTGGCTAGGCTACTCCACCTTCCTAGCCGACAACTCCGACACAGAGGAGTTCGACGAGAACGAAGACACCAAAGATGACATCATCCACGCGGCGATGAACACACAGTTCATGGCTGACGCGCAGCGGGAGGCAGAGTAGGAGCAGGCGGCCCACGCGACATTCGACGCGGAGCAACAACGCCGGGAAGCGGCGCCCGCAGAGGAGGAGACGGACGATGACGACTGGAGCGAGCCTGACTCGAAGGAGAAGGCGGCGGAGCAGGGAGCCATACTTGCGTCCTTCGAGACATTGAAGAAGGCCAAGGATGACACTAACAAGGCGCTGCGGCTCCTAGAGGATGTGGCGGCGCACCGAGCTATGGCAAGCGTGTAGCAGAGGGAACGGCGAGCCTCGATGGGGAAGCGGAGCAGGGAGGGAGGCAACGACGGGGCCGGGTCATCAAACGCCCCGAAGGACCACGAGTAGGCTAGGGGCCTAGCCATTTTCATTTTAGTTTTTATTTATTTTTCGTTTATTCCATATGTAAATTATGTTTTTCAATTGAATGAAAAAATCTTGGAATAATAATATACGTTGGTGTAGAACGATAGAGAGAGAGATTGGCCAACTATGATGGATGATGTATTCATCCTCTTGGGCGAGTATATATGGGTTACAAGTCATGGGAGCCAAGAAGGCTATCCTAGAGATAAGGTAGGAGATGATTACAAATCATATATACTACCAAATACACATATACCAAATATATCTCTAAAACCTCCCCCGCAGTCGTAGCGGTAGTGACGTGAACAATGGAAGCGTCGCGGACGGTCATACTAGAGAGAAACCGAAGGTATGAACCAACGGGCTGACACTCTCCAGCGGTCATAGCGGGGCCGTCGTGGACGATTTCCCGTCGCGGATGCTTGGACTGTAGAGGAAGCCGAGGTGCTCGTGCGAGGTGGTAGCCCTTGTGCCGATGTCAAGAGCCGAGAGCGTTGGGCGGTGCAGCCTTGGTGGAGAGTTGAAAGGACACGGATGTCGCCTAGAGGGGGGTGAATAGGCGATTTAAAACTTTTACGAGATGGGCTTAACAAATGCGGAATAAAACTAGCGTTTACTTTGTCAAGCCCAAAGCCTATATACTATTGTTCACCTATGTGCACCAACAACTTATTCTAAGCAATGGTTCACCTATGTGCACCAACAACTTATGCTAAGCAATACAAGCAAGTATGTGATAGCAAGATATATATAACTTCAAGCACGAAGGCTATCACAAGGTAAAGTGCATAAGTAAAGAGCTCGGGTATAGAGATAACCGAGGCACGCGGGAGACGATGATTTATCCCAGAGTTCACACTCTTGCGAGTGCTAATCTCCGGTGGAGAGGTGCGGTTGCTTAGTGCTCCCGAACGCCACAAGAGGCTCACCTTGAGGTGTGGTTGCTCGATGCACACCAACGCCACAAAGGCCTCACCCCAAGATGCGGTACTCACACCACACCGAACGCCACGAAGGCGCCTAACCTAAATCTCCGGTGACCCTCGCCACAAAGGCCTAGGTCACGGTTCCACTAAGGGATTTCCTTCGAGGCGGAAACCGGGCCTTACACAAAGATTGGGGCACACATCCACAACTTAATTGGAGGCTCCCAACAAATCGCCACAAAGGCGTAGAATCCGTCTAGGGTTCCAAGAACCCAAGAGTAACAACCTTCTTGCTTTCACCACCACGAATCACCGTGGAGAACTCAAACCGATGCACCAAATGCAATGGCAAGAACACCACAAAGATGCTCAAGTCCTTCTCTCTCAAATTCCAACAAAGCTACAAAAGCTATTGGGGGAATAAGAGAGGAAGAACAAAGGAATTCACAAACAACACCAAGATCAAGATCTAGAGAGTTCCACTCACAAAGAGATGGATTTGATTGGTAGAAGTGTAGATCTAGATCTCCTCTCTCTTTTCCCTCAAATGGGGGCAAGAATCATGGAGGGATTGAGAGATAGTGCAAGCTTCTCTAGTTCAACAATGGAGGAGAGAGAGAGTGAGAGAAGCATCAGCCCAAGGAGGAAGAAGGGGGTATTTATACCCCCAAGAAAATCGAGCCGTTGGGCAAAACCAGGGCCGGATAATCCGGCCTAAGTAAGGGCCGGATAATCCGGCCTCAGGGACAAAACCTGGTAAAAATCCGGCCAAAAGTCCGGCCCCTGTCCAGAGCTGCTTTTCTTCTGGTCCTTAGCCGATTTCGAGGGCCCCGGATATTTCCGAAATATCCGGCCCGGATAATCCGGCCCGGAAAATCCGGCCTGGCAAACTGCAGAAACACCAAAACTAAAACGGGCATAACTTTAGCATCCGGACTCCGATTTTGATGATCTTGGGCTTGTTTTGAAGCTAGGAACAAGCTCTACAAGATCATGCAGGAAACCATCATAGTCCAACAAGGGAGGATAGAAACAAATGATGAAAGGTTTGACCTATCTAAAAAAGACATACCGGTAAAACCTCCAATCTCGAAAATGCAACAAGTTGCCCGTGCAAAAACCATTCTTGATGAACTAGAGCTTGTCATGAGAATAAGCACAAGCTCTAAATCATCACATGGATAAGATCCAAATAACAACCTAGAAAGATGATGAACCAAACTCAAAAACGCAACAAGTGATCTATGCGAAATCCGTTTTCGATGAACTAGAGCTTGTCATGAGAATAAGCACAAGCTCTAAAACATCACATGGATAAGTTCCAAATAACAACCAAGAAAGATGATGCAAGGATGCAAAGGTTTGAGCTCTCTCCGAACAATACGATCGAGTTACTCACTCGAGAACCCTCTTGATAGTACGGCAACTAAACTATAAACCGGTCTCCAACTACACTATGAGACCGGTGAGAAAGAAACCCTATCAAGAGCAAACCTTATACTTGCGCATTCCACTTGAGCTCGATGACGACAATCTTGACCTCAATGGAACGCCTTTCTTGATTGTGCTTGCTTGACGAAGTCTTGTGGATTGCTCCCCCATAATCCACCATGGGAGAGCTTCTTCTTCGGCGCATCTTCACATATCCATGATCACCATAAGGATGGCAAGACTCAAGCAAAGGATGTCTTCGAGATGGCTCATCTTGAACTTGCACTTCATTTCGTTGATGTAAAGCTTCAAGCATATGATCTCTTCAAGTTGGCTCATCTTGAACTTGCACTTGATTTCTTCATGGCAAGCTTCAAGCATATGATCTCTTCGAGTTGGCTCATCTTGAACTTGCACTTCATTTCTTCATTTTGATGTCTTGAAGTAACTTGAGGGCTCACTTCATCTTCATCTTCAAGACATACTTGACACTTGATATCCTTCATCAATTTCTTCTTATTGCAACCTTGAAGCCAACATATGATTCAAACATTGCCTATGGACAACACCTACAAATATAACTCAATGCAAACATTAGTCCATAGGGATTGTCATTAATTACCAAAACCACACATGGGGGCTCCATGCACTTTCAATCTCCCCCATTTTGGTAATTGATGACAATTGATACGTCTCCAACGTATCCATAATTTCTGATGTTCCATGCTTGTTTTATGACAATACCTACATGTTTTGCTCACACTTTATAATGTTTTATTGCGTTTTCCGGAACTAACCTATTAACGAGATGCCAAAGGGCCAGTTGCTGTTTTCTGTTGTTTTTGGTTCCAGAAAGGCTGTTCGGGCAATATTCTCGGAATTCGACGAAACAAAGACCCAACATCTTATTTTTCCCGGAAGCATCCAGAACACCGAAGGAGAGTCGGAGAGGGGCCAGGGGGCCACCACACAACATGGCGGCGCGGCCCCAGGCCTGGCCGCGCCGGCCTACTGTGAGGGGGGCCCAGGCACCCTCCGACTCCGTCTCTTCGCCTATATAAGCCCTTTCGACCTAAAAACACGATACCGATTGACGAAACTCCAGAAAGACTCCAGGGGCGCCGCTGCCATCGCGAAACTCCAATTCGGGGGACAGAATCTCTGTTCCGGCACGCCGCCGGGACGGGGAAGTGCCCCCGAAAGCCATCTCCATCGACGCCACCGCCTCCATCATGCTCCGTGAGTAGTTCCCCCATGGACTACGGGTTCTAGCTGTAGCTAGTTGGTATTCTCTCCCCCATGTACTTCAATACAATGATCTCATGAGCTGCCTTACATGATTGAGATTCATCTGATGTAATCGGTGTTGTGTTTGTTGGGGTCCGATGGATTGTTACATTATGATTAGTCTGTCTATAAAGTTTGTGAAGTTATTGTTGCTGCAATCTTGTTGTGTTTAATGCTTGTCACTAGGGCCCGAGTGGCATGATCTTAGATTTAAGCTCCATACTTATTGCTTAGATTGTATCTACAAGTTGTTTGCACATGTCTATGTCCGGAACCCGAGGCCCCAGAGTGACAACAACTGGGATAACCGGAGGGGAAGGCGTAGGTATGAGGATCACATGTTTTCACGGAGTGTTAATGCTTTGCTCTGGTACTCTATTAAAAGGAGTACCTTAATTTCCAGTAGTTTTCCTAGAGGCCCGGCTGCCACCGGCTGGTAGGACAAAAGATGTTGTACAAGTTTCTCATTGCGAGCACGCATGACTATATATGGAAAACATGCCTACATGATTAATAATCTTGATATTCTGTCTTAATGCTATTTCAATCCTATCAATTGCCCAACTGTAATTTGTTCACCCAACACTTGTTATTGGAGAGTTACCACTAGTGTAGATAGCTGGGAACCCCGGTCCATCTCTCATCATCATATACTCGTTCCTTATGTCATTGGAAGTAGTATCAACTATTTTCTGGTGCCATTGCTCTCATATTGCACTCTTTATCTTTGTATTCTTGTTACTCTTTGCTCTCATATTCTTCTTTGCTTTCACATCACCCTGTTACTAGTGCTTTTCCAGGTGCAGCTGAATTGACAACTCAGTTGTTAAGGCTTATAAGTATTCTTTACCTCCCCTTGTGTCGAATCAATAAATTTGGGTTTTACTTCCCTCGAAGACTGTTGCGATCCCCTATACTTGTGGGTCATCAAGACTATTTTCTGGCGCCGTTGCCGGGGAGGCATAGCTCTAATCATAAGTTCACCTGGGGAGTACACTCTACCTCTCTCTCTGTTTTTGTTTTATTTTATTTTGTTTTGCTTAGTTTACTTTTTTCTAGTTTATTTGTGCTTAGTTTATTTCTGTCTAGTTTTATTTTGCTTAGTTTACTTTTGTCTAGTTTATTTTTGTCTTGTTTTATTTTTCCTATATACCCGAAAATCCATAAAAATTTGAAAAACCTAAAAATTAAAAACTGCTATTATGGGAGAACCTACAACCTATTTGGAGCTTATAGAATTATATAATAATTATAGAGAATCAAGAAAGGGAAAAGTTATGAGTGCTGTGATAGAAAAATTAAATACAATTACTAAAATCTTGCTTAAACGCCATGATATAAACTGTTGCTCTAAACAGGATACTAAACATCTTAAATTTCAATGTGGCTTTAGTGAGGAAGTTTTAATTAAGAACTATAATTGGAATAGCTATATTCATTTTGGGTTCGAAGAGGTAGAACAATTTGTCTTATTTATGGGAGCCTCTGAGATAGTCATTCATGTCTAAAAATTATGAAACTTGTGCTGTTTGTAAGGACCTTAAAGATTATGTCTCTTCTATCCTTAATTTTTGCATAGAAAGCTACAGTGATAACCCTTATATCATTGATTATAAAGAGAGACTCATTAATGCACAAGAATGCACTCACAATTTGCAGGAACCAGTGGAAGAAGAAATTGATGAACCTGAAAGCTCATTGGATGAAAAAGAGGAGGAAATTGATGAACCTGAAAGCTCATTGGATGAAAAAGAAGAGGAGAGTGATGAACAAAAGGAGGAAGAATGGATTAGCTACCCATGCCAACCTCCTAATGAGAGTAACTCTTTATCTCTTACACTATTTGATTGTCCTCCATGCTTGCCGAAAGAGGATGAATGTTATGTTCCTGTGGATTCTCTTGAAATATTCCCTATGAGTAAAACTGGTAAGAATAATTATGCTACTGTTATATATGATAATCCATGCTACTTTGATAAATCTTATGATAATGCTTTGTTTGTGCCTGATGTCGAAATGCATGGTACTAAAGAGTTTTGCTTAGCAAATGTTTATGATAAATCTCTAGATGATGGTCCTATGTTACTTGATAATATTAATTGTACTACTAATGAAAATGGGATTGGAGAGTTCTTGACTTTATCTATGAGTCCCATATCTTTTGAGATTGATCAATCATCTTGTTATATTATTGATAAAAGTGGGTTTGAAAGTTTTAATCCTATTATTTCTGAGCTTGATAAAAATTATGTGTTTGTGAATCATGAAAAGCATGTTTTATGTGATAGTTATATTGTTGAGTTTATCCATGAAGCTACTGAAAATTATTATGAGAGAGGAAAATATGGTTGTAGGAATTTGCATGGTACTAAAACACCTCTCTATATGCTGAAAATTTTGAAGTTACTCTTGTTTTATGTTCTTATGCTTGTTACTTTGTTCTTCATGAATTTATTCGTGTACAAGATTCCTATGCATAGGAAGTGGGTTAGACTTAAATGTGTTTTGAACTTGCTTTTTGATTCTCTCTTTTGCTTCAACTCTCACCCTTATGTGAGCATCATTAAAATTGCTGAGCCCATCTTAATGGCTATAAAGAAAGCACTTCTTGGGAGATAATCCATGTGTTTATTTTGCTACTGTTTTGTTGTGTCTTGGAAGTTGTTAATACTGTAGCAACCTCTCCTTATCATGTTTTTGTGCCAAGTAAAGTCTCTATGGTAAAGTTGATGCTAGATTGGGATTACTGCGCAGAAACAGATTTGCTGTCTGTCACGAATTCGCGCAGAAGTCTCTGTAGGTAACTCAGAAAAATGTGAAAATTTACGTGTGTGATCCTCAGATATGTACGCAACTTTCATTATTTTTGAGTTTTTCCATTTGAGCAAGTTAAGTGCCCCTGCCAAATTCGTCTTTACGGACTGTTCTGTTTTTGACAGATTCTGCCTTTTATTTCGCATTGCCGCTTTTGCTATGTTGAATGAGTTTCTTTGTTCCATTAACTTTCAGAAGCTTTGTGCAATGTCCAGAAGTTTTAAGAATGATTGCGTCACCTCTGAACATGTGAATTTTTATTATGCACTAATCCTCTAATGAGTTTGCTTGAAGTTTGGTGTGGAGGAAGTTTTCAAGGGTCAAGAGAGGAGGATGATATATGATCAAGAAGAGTGAAAAGTCTAAGCTTGGGGATGCCCCCGTGGTTCATCCATGCATATTTCAAGAAGACTCAAGCGTCTAAGCTTGGGGATGCCCAAGGCATCCCCTTCTTCATCAACTTATCAGGTTTCTTCTATTGAAACTATATTTTTATTCAGTCACATCATATGTGCTTTACTTGGAGCGTCTTTATTTTTGTTTGTGTTTGAATAAGATCGGATCCTAGCAATCCTTGTGTGGGAGAGAGACACGCTCCGCTTTTTCATATGAACAATGGTGTTCTTAGCTTTATTTTAATGTTCATGGCGGAGTTGAAAACCGCTGCACTTATTGTTATTTGGTTGGAAACAGAAAATGCTTCATATTGTCTTGGATAATTTGATACTTGGCAATTGTTTTGAGCTCTCAAGTAGATCATGCTCTTGCATCATGTAGTTTAAATCTATTAGTGGAGAATTACCATAGAACTTGTTGAAATTGGTTTGCATGATTGGTCTCTCTAAGGTCTAGATATTTTCTGGTAAAAGTGTTTGAGCAACAAGGAAGACAGTGCAGAGTTTTATAATGCTTGCAATTAGTTCTTATGTAAGTTTTGTTGTACCGGTTCATACTTGTGTTTGCTTCAAACAACCTTGCTAGCCCAAAGCCTTGTACTGAGAGGAAATGCTTCTCGTGCATCCAAAACCTTGAGCCAAAACCTATGCCATTTGTGTCCACCATAACTACCTACTATGTGGTATTTCCTGCCATTCCAAGTAAATACTTCATGTGCTACCTTTAAAACAATTCAAAAGCTATTATCTCTTATTTGTGTCAATGTTTTATAGCTCATGAGGAAGTATGTGGTGTTTTATCTTTCGATCTTGTCATTTACTTTTGACAGACTTTCACAATGAACTAGTGGCTTCATCCGCTTATCCAATAATTTTGCAAAAAGAGCTGGCAACGGGGTTCCCAGCCCCAATTAATTAACCTTCATTAATAATTCTCTTCACGTGTTTTGCCCTGATCTATCAGTAAGCAACTTAATTTTGCAAATAGACACTCCTCCATGGTATGTGAATGTTGGAAGGCACCCGAGGATTCGGTTAGCCATGGCTTGTGTAAGCAAAAGGTTGGGGGGAGTGTCATCTAATAAATAAAACTAAAGTACATGTGTAAACAAAAGAGAAGAGGGATGATCTACCTTGCTGGTAGAGATAACGTCCTTCATGGGAGCCGCTCTTGAAATTCTGGTTGATGAGGTAGTTAGAGTGCCCACTACCATTCGTTGATAACAACAAACACCTCTCAAAACTTTACTTTTATGCTCTCTATATGATTTCAAAACTTGAAAAGCTCTAGCACATGATTTAATCCCTGCTTCCCTCTGCGAAGGGCCTATCTTTTACTTTTTTGTTCAGTCAGTTTACCTACTTCCTTCCATCTTAGAAGCAAACACTTGTGTCAACTGTGCATTGATTCTTACATACTTGCTTATTTGCATTCATCATATTACTTTGTGTTGACAATTATCCATGAGATATGCATGTTGAAAGTTGAAAGCAACTGCTGAAACTTATATCTTCCTCTGTGTTGCTTCAATGCCTTTACTTTGAATTTATTGCTTTATGAGTTAACTCTTATGCAAGACTTTTGATGCTTGTCTTGAAAGTACTATTCATGAATTTTTTTGCTATATGTTATCTATTTGTTAGCAAATATAGATCATTGCCTTGAGTCACTTCGTTCATCTCATATGCTTTACAATAGTATGATTAAGATTATGTTGGTAGCATGTCACTTCAGAAATTATTCTTTTTTATCGTTTACCTACTCGAGGACGAGTAGGAACTAAGCTTGGGGATGCTGATACGTCTCCAACGTATCCATAATTTCTGATGTTCCATGCTTGTTTTATGACAATACCTACATGTTTTGCTCACACTTTATAATGTTTTATTGCGTTTTCCGGTACTAACCTATTAACGAGATGCCAAAGGGCCAGTTGCTGTTTTCTGTTGTTTTTGGTTCCAGAAAGGCTGTTCGGGCAATATTCTGGAATTCGACGAAACGAAGACCCAACATCTTATTTTTCCCGGAAGCATCCAGAACACCGAAGGAGAGTCGGAGAGGGGCCAGGGGGCCACCACACAACATGGCGGCGCGGCCCCAGGCCTGGCCGCGCCGGCCTACTATGAGGGGGGCCCAGGCACCCTCCGACTCCGTCTCTTCGCCTATATAAGCCCTTTCGACCTAAAAACGCGATACCGATTGACGAAACTCCAGAAAGACTCCAGGGGCGTCGCCGCCATCGCGAAACACCAATTCGGGGGACAGAATCTCTGTTCCGGCACGCCGCCGGGACGGGGAAGTGCCCCCGGAAGCCATCTCCATCGACGCCACCGCCTCCATCATGCTCCGTGAGTAGTTCCCCATGGACTACGGGTTCTAGCTGTAGCTAGTTGGTATTCTCTCCCCCATGTACTTCAATACAATGATCTCATGAGCTGCCTTACATGATTGAGATTCATCTGATGTAATCGGTGTTGTGTTTGTTGGGGTCCGATGGATTGTTACATTATGATTAGTCTGTCTATAAAGTTTGTGAAGTTATTGTTGCTGCAATCTTGTTGTGTTTAATGCTTGTCACTAGGGCCCGAGTGGCATGATCTTAGATTTAAGCTCTATACTTATTGCTTAGATTGTATCTACAAGTTGTTTGCACATGTCTATGTCCGGAACCCGAGGCCCCAGAGTGACAACAACTGGGATAACCGGAGGGGAAGGCGTAGGTATGAGGATCACATGTTTTCACGGAGTGTTAATGCTTTGCTCCGGTACTCTATTAAAAGGAGTACCTTAATTTCCAGTAGTTTCCCTAGAGGCCCGGCTGCCACCGGCTGGTAGGACAAAAGATGTTGTACAAGTTTCTCATTGCGAGCACGCATGACTATATATGGAAAACATGCCTACATGATTAATAATCTTGATATTCTGTCTTAATGCTATTTCAATCCTATCAATTGCCCAACTGTAATTTGTTCACCCAACACTTGTTATTGGAGAGTTACCACTAGTGTAGATAGCTGGGAACCCCGGTCCATCTCTCATCATCATATACTCGTTCCTTATGTCATTGGAAGTAGTATCAACTATTTTCTGGTGCCATTGCTCTCATATTACTGCTACTGCTGCTGTGTTACTGTTACTACTGCTCTCATATTACTGCTGCTTTCACATCACCCCTGTTACTAGTGCTTTTCCAGGTGCAGCTGAATTGACAACTCAGTTGTTAAGGCTTATAAGTATTCTTTACCTCCCCTTGTGTCGAATCAATAAATTTGGGTTTTACTTCCCTCGAAGACTGTTGCGATCCCCTATACTTGTGGGTCATCAACAATCTCTTTGAGAGGGTTTATATAAGGAATTTAAGTAACAAACAAGTTGAATATATAGAGCAAACTCCCCCATAATATATGCATGTGTGAATGATCTTGGCTTTCATTGCATATATTGGCATTCAAAGCCTAGTGGAGTTTCCTCTAAATATTCAGCTATGCAAAGCAACAAGATGCAATGCAAGCAACAAGATGAAATGCAATAAAGGCACATGCTTAAGCACAAAGCAAAGACATAACCAAATTCCCTTAAACCCTCCAAACTTCTCCCCCATTGGCACCAATTTCCGAAATGGGTGAAAAATTTAGAAGGCCAATATAGTGAGAGTTCCTCCATAGTGTGTGCATTTCTCATACTTTGAGTGGAATCAAATGCACATATCCAATGACGAATATTCAGAAGGAATCACACTATAGATATGATCAAAGATTGCAAAAAGATAACAAAGTCAAGAAGCTTCAACAAATGAAGCAAGCAACCAAATTAACCACAAGGAAGATACCAAAAGAAAGATAGATATTATGATAAGATCAAGAAGATTGCTCTAAATAATATGAGGAAGCTCCCCAAGGTTTGTGCACAAAACTAGACAATTTGCATTGGAGTATAAAGTGCACAAACATGGAATCATCACTCCCATAATAACATTCAAAAACAAAAAAAATACCAAGTGAATCAAACTCTAATGATCACCACAAAATAGTGCCTTAAATAGAATGAGGAAGCTCCCCAAGGTACATGCATAAATTAAAATGTTGCATTTGAATACAATATGCATAACATGGAATCCTTACTCCCTCATTACCATTTAAAACCCAAACAATTGCAATAGATCATAGATAGAAAATTAAGCTTAACACTTGCAACAAACAAATGGTTGAGCAACAAGTAGGAGGGACCATAATAAAAGGCTCAACCAAGAGGATATGTGAAAGGCATGATAAAGCATATTATAAGACTATTACAAGGATGAGCAAAAAGCATCATCATAGTCTTCAATGAATTATATTGCTTAGCATGACCAATCAACATGCAACAAATAAATAAGATATCAAATGGAGATGTATCATATCTTATGTGTATACGTTTCTCTAAGTGAGCAATATCACAAAGATATTTATCCACAAAGAAACATGCACACACAAAATGGATACTCAAGAAATATAGTATGATATCCCAAAATGAAGTCATGCAATATACCAATAAGATTTTTTGCATAATAGCATGGCCAAAGGCTCAATTTTGTCTTATTGTACATTCATGAACTTCAACCACAAACATCTAAAATACATCACAAATATCAACAAGGAATAGAAGTTATTTGAGATGCATTTAGAAAGGCAACAAGTATCACAAGCGAGGATACCAAAAGAAATAACTAAATTTGCACTTTCATCTATATTACACACTTGAGAGCCTTGAGGAATTGATATGCAATAAAATTGCTAGATGGGCATAGATGGGATGGGTGAATCACACTACAAGAAAAGTTGCCATGGCCGACGAAGTTGAAGTCGCGCCGTGGTTGCTGGTGTACCATGGCCGACGATTTTGGTCCCTCCGTGGTGCATGTCAAAACTTTTTTTTTTCTCGTTTTTGAGGCCACCTAGCCCGACGAAAGCGGCCAAAACGTGGCGTATGGTGGCCCGGGACGTGGTGCATCTCGAAATCTCGGGTTCGCCGGCCGAGTCAACGCAAATCCGCACCGCCGAGGGATGTAGGGCCCAGATGGCAGCCTCTCTGGCATTGTTTTTTTTCTAGATCGCGCCATCTCGTTCAACGTTCTCCGATCGAGCCGTTTACGATGCGGGATCATGGGTCCCGCATGTCATCCTCTATGAACCAAAATTCTTTCTATTCTTGGATTTTTTTTGACCCCCTGATTTCTGGCTACTTCCTTTTTCTTTTGATCCCTTGCCGCCTTGGAAACGTTGAGACCGCTGCTGCTAAATGGGACCCGCATGTCATCCTCTATGTGCAATCAACTTTCTTTTCTTGGAGTTTTTTTGGCACCTCAAATTTGGTCACTTGCCTTTTTCTTTCGATCCCCTGCCGCCTCTCAAACGGTGATACCGCTGCTGCTAACTGGGACCCGCATGTCATCCTCTATGTACTATAAAACTTTCTTTTCTTGAATTATTTTTGGCACCTCATATTTGGTCACTTACCTTTTTCTTTCGATCCCCTGCCGCCTCTCAAACGGTGATACCGCTGCTGCTAAATGGGACCCGCATGTCATCCTCTATGTACTATAAAACTTTCTTTTCTTGGATTTTTTGGCACATCATATATGTTCACTAGACTTTTTCTTTCGATCACTGTCGCCTCTCAAACAGTGATACCGCTGCTGCTAAATGGGACCCGCATGTCATCCTCTATGTACTATAAAACTTTCTTTTCTTGGATTTTTTTGGCACCTCATATTTGGTCACTTGACTTTTTCTTTCGATCACCTGCTGCCTCTCAAACAGTGATACCGCTGCTGCTAAATGGGACCCGCATGTCATCCTCTATGTACTATAAAACTTTCTTTTCTTGGATTTTTTTTGGCACCTCATATTTGGTCACTTGACTTTTTCTTTCGATCACCTGCTGCCTCTCAAACAGTGATACCGCTCAACCTAAATGGGACCAGACACTCAACCTCTAAGAACTATAAAACTTTCTTTTCTTGGATTTTTTTGGCACCTCATATTTGGTCACTTGACTTTTTCTTTCGATCCCCTGCTGCCTCTCAAACAGTGATACCGCTGCTGCTAAATGGGACCCGCATGTCATCCTCTATGTACTATAAAACTTTCTTTTCTTGGATTTTTTGGCACCTCATATTTGGTCACTTGACTTTTTCTTTCGATCTCATGCCACGTTTGAAACGTTGAGGAACCTGCTGGCTCATGGGACCCGCATGTCATCCTCTATGAGCAATCAACTTTCTTTTCTTGGAGTTTTTTTTGGCACCTCATATTTGGGCACTTGCCTTTTTCTTTCGATCTCATGCCACGTTTGAAACGTTGAGGAACCTGTTGGCTCGTGGGACCCGCATGTCATCCTCTATGTGCTATAAAAGTTTCCTTTGTTGGATTTTTTTTCACCCTCTGATTTTTGGCTTGCCTTTTTCTTTTGATCCCCTGCCCCCTTTGAAACGTTGAGTAAGCTGTTGGCTCAAGGGACCCGCATGTCATCCTCTATGTCCATCAACTTTCTTTTCTTGGATTTTTTTCACCCCCTAATTACTAGCTACTTTCTTTTTCTTTTGATCTCAAGCCGCATTACAAACATTGAGACCGCTGCTGCAAAATGGGACCCACATGTCATCCTCTATGTACAATAAAGTTTCTTTTCTTGGATTATCTTTTGCTCCTGATATTTTGTCACTTGCCTTTTTCTTTCGATCTCATGCCGCCATTGAAACGTTGAGTAAGCTGCTGGCTCATGGGTCCTGCATGTCATCCTCTACGAACAATAAAAGTTTCCTTTCTTGGAGTTATTTTTGACCCCTAATTTCTGGCTATTTGCCTTTTTCTTTGGATCTCCTACCCCTTTGAAACGATGAGGACGCTGTTGGCAGGTCGGTCCCACAAGTCATCCTCTATGAACAATAAAAGTTTCCTTTGATGGATTTTTTTGAACCCCTAATTAATTTCTGGATATTTCCTTTTTTTCTTTGATCCCCTGCCGCCTTGGAATCGTTGAGGATCTGCTGCCTCATGGGTCCCGCATGTCATCCTCTCGGAAACGGTAAATGTTTCTTTTCTTGGAAAATGTTTACCAAAAGATTTTTGGCTTATTTTTTCTTTCGATATCCTGCCGCCTTTAAAACGTTGAGGACGCTGTGGCTCACGGGTCCCACATGTCGGCCTCTATGAACAATAAACGCCGAGGACGCCTGCTTGCCTCATGGGTCCCGCATGTCATCCTCTCGGAACGAAAATGTTTCTTTTCTTGGATTTTTTACCAACAGATTTTTGGTTTATTTTTCTTTCCATCCCCCGCCGCCTTTAAAACGACGCTTGGCTCATGGGTCCCCGATGTCGGCCTCCCGTACAAGAAACATGTGATATCTTGATTATTTTGCAGACAATAAACGGTGCATTGCGCTACGAGCTATTTCAACGGATAAATTAAATCTTTATTTTTACATAAACAAATTTATATCTGAATCTCCTCGTTTTTTGTTTTTGCGAAGCATAGGACTTTCCTGTTTTTTAGAAAAATCCGAACTATCCTGCTTTGGAGTGGGCTGAAATTGTACGAGTCAAAAGGCCCGACGGGATAGTTCGAATGCCCAGAATGTCCACATGCGGCCCAATTGAAATCGTTCTTTTTTGGGATTTTTTTCACCCCCTGATTTCTGGCTACTTCATTTTTCTTTTGGTCCTGTGCCGCCTTGTAAACGTTGAGACCGCTGCTGCAAAATGGGACCCGCATGTCATCCTCTATGTACAGTAAAATTTCTTTTCTTAGATTATTTTTGGCTCCTGAGATTTGGTCACTTGCCTTTTTCTTTCGATCCCGTGCAGCCTCTCAAACGGTGATACCGCCTTGCTAAATGGGACCCGCATGCCATCCTCTATGTACAATCAAGTTTCTTTTCTTGAATTATTTTTGGCTCCTGATATTTGGTCACTTGCCTTTTTCTTTCGATCTCATGCCACGTTTGAAACGTTGAAAAACCGGCTGGCTCATGGGACCCGCATGTCATCCTCTATGTACAATAAAACTTTCTTTTCTTCGATTTTTTTTGGCACCTCATATTTGGTCACTTGCCTTTTTCTTTCGATCCCTTGCCGCCTCTCAAACGGTGATACCGCTGCTGCTAAATGGGACCCGCATGTCATACTCTATGTACAATCAAGTTTCTTTTCTTGAATTATTTTTGGATCCTGATATTTGGTCACTTGCCTTTTTCTTTCGATCTCATGCCACGTTTGAAACGTTGAAAAACCTGCTGGCTCATGGGACCCGCATGTCATCCTCTATGTACTATAAAATTTCATTTTCTTGGTTTTTTTTTCACCCTCTGATTTTCGGCTATTTCCTTTTTCTTTTGATCCCCTGCCGCCTTTGAAACGTTGAGGACTCTGCTGGCTCATCGATAAAACTTTCCTTTATTGGAGTTTTTTTACCCCCTGATTTCTGGCTACTTTCTTTTTCTTTTCATCTCAAGCCGCATTTGAAACGTTGAGACCGCTGCTGCTAATTGGGACCCGCATGTCATCCTCTATGTACAATAAAGTTTTCTTTTCTTGGATTATCTTTGTCTCCTGATATTTTGTCACTTGCCTTTTTCTTTCGATCTCATGCCGCCTTTGAAACGTTGAGTAAGCTGTTGGCTCATGGGTCCCGCATGTCGTCCTCTACGAACAATAAAAGTTTCCTTTCTTGGAGTTATTTTTGAACCCTAATTTCTGGCTACTTCCTTTTTCTTTTGATCCCGTGCCGCCTTGGAAACTTGAGACCGCTGCTGCTAAATGGGTCCCGCATGTCATCCTCTATGTACAATAAAATTTCTTTCTTTGATTATTTTCGGGTCCTGATATTTGGTCACTTGCCTTTTTCTTTCGATCTCATGCCGCCTTTGAAACGTTGAGGAAGGCTTTGGAGCATGGGTCCCGCATGTCATCCTCTATGAACAATAAAAGTTTCCTTTCTTGGAGTTATTTTTTACCCCTAATTTACGGCTACTTCCTTTTTCTTTTGATCCCTGCCGCCTTTGAAACGTTGAAGACTTTGCGGCTCATGGGTCCCACATGTCAGCCTCTATGAACAATAAACACTTCCTTTCTTGGAGTTATTTTGTACCCCTAATTTACGGCTATTTGCCTTTTTTCTTTCGATCCCGATCGCCTTCTAAACGTAGAGGACGCTGCCGCTCGTGGGTCCCGGATGTCGGCCTCCATGGACAATAAACCTCTCCTTTGTTGGATTTATTCTTCACCCTACGATTTTGGCTATTTCCTTTTTCTTTTGATCCACTGCCGCCTTGGAAACATTGAGTAAGGCTGCGACACATGGGGCCCGCATGTCATCCTCTATGTACAATCAACTTGCAAGATCTTCGAGCGAAAGAGCTTGTATTAGTGGGACCCATATGTCAACCTCTATGTACAATAAAAGTTTCCTTTCTTGGATTATTTTTAGCTCGATATTCGGTCACTTTCCTTTTTCTTTCGATCTCAAGCCGCCTACGAAACGTTGAGTAAGGTCTTGGCTCATGGGACCCACATGTCATCCTCTATGTACAATAAAGTTTCGTTCTTGGATTTTTTTACCCCTGATTTTTGGTCACTTGCCTTGACGCCGCCGGCTCATGGGTCCCACATGTCGGCATCTATGAACAATAAACCTTTCCTTTGTTGGATTTATTGTTTACCCCTAATTTCTGGCTATTTGCCTTTTTCTTTTGATCCCCACCGGCCTTTGAAAACGTTGAGGAACCTGCTGGCTCATGGGACCCGCATGTCATCCTCTATGTACTATAAAATTTCTTTTATTGGTTTTTTTTTCACCTCTGATTTTTGGCTATTTCCTTTTTCTTTTGATCCCCTGCCGCCTTGGAAACGTTGAGTAAGCTGCTGACTCATGGGACCCGCATGTCATCCTCTATGTACAATCAACTTTCTTTTTTTGGAGTTTTTACCCCCTAATTTCTGGCTACTTTCTTTTTCTTTTGATCTCAAACAGCATATGAAACGCAGAAACCGCTCTTTGCAAAATGGGACCCGCATGTCATCCTCTATGTACAATAAGTTTCATTTCTTGGATTATTTTTGGCACCTGATATTTGGTCACTTGCCTTTTTCTTCCGATCTCATGCCGCCTTTGAAACGTTGAGTAAGCTGCTGGCTCATGGGTCCCGCATGTCATCCTCTACGAACAATAAAAGTTTCATTTCTTGGAGTTATTTTTCACCCCGAATTTACGGCTACTTCCTTTTTTCTTTTGATCCACTGCCGCCTTTGAAACGGTGCGGATTCTGCAGACTAATACAAGCTTTTTCTCTCCAAGATCTTGCAAGTTGATAGATTAAATCATGGAATTATTAGGATATGTTTTAAATTTCAAATCCACTTTATGAATTTTTAAAAATACCGTTATCCATGTGGGTATGGAGCGATCAAGGATTTTCATATTGGGCATGAGCAGTTTCAAAAATTGGAACCCTATAATTCAAAATAAATAAAAACAACTTTTATGTAGGATCTCCGTGTATTTTTTTTTTGCCAATCATAGGATCTGTGTTTCATTAGAAAAGGGCCGAAATTGCATGAGCAGAAAGGCCCATTTGAAGTTATTGGGCTTCGACGGCCGGAGCAAGTAGACCGATAACAATTACCATGTAGATGTTCCTTGGCAACCCAAAAGTGAAATATTGGGCCCAACAGGGGAAGGTTGAACAGTACTTTTTCTATTGGGAAGGTGGTACATGGGGTTATCGACAAAAAAAATGGAACATGGAGTTCTTGAAGGTTGCCCATTTGTGCCTAATATGTTTGTCGGCCAGGAGCTTTACCTTCCGCCGCCGCCGCTCCGCTTCCGCCGCCGCCATGCCTCGTCGCGGGTCGAGCTACCGGTACGGCGGCGTCTCGAGCTCGGGGTACAGCAGCATCCGCGCGCGCCCCAAATTAAGGTACTTCCTCCTCGGGACGGCACCTACGATAGGCTCGGCTGGCCTTGGGGCATTTACCCCTAGCCTCTTCCATGCTCAAGTTTTTGAAATGTTTCTGGCTCTGTTCAACAACTGGATCAAATTTGTCAACATGACCATTCTTATGGAGTAGCAACGAGTTGAATCTCTCAAAACTCTTTAAGTTACGCAATATAACGACTAATTGGTACTACCTTATACAAAATGATTACATATCCTTATTTTGGAAGCAAGCAATCACACACTTATAGATTGCTAGTCAGCTGCACGTAACGTTAAAAATCGGCAATTATAATGAAGAAACCTGTAATTTTCACTTAAAATGCATTAAGGAGCATCAAATTTGACAAATCAAACCATGTCGTCGGAAATTGACATGTCTTTCTCATGCGAAATGTAAAATTATCCATGCATGTGCGTTTATACAAAGTTAAGTTTTGCACGTATTATTTTTTGTAACTTTTCGACTACCTTCAAAGCTCCAATCCTTCTTCATCATCTTTGTTGTACCGCACCGATGCAAGTGAATGCGAGCTGCTCGCGTACGCGACTTCGTGTCCGATATGTGTACTATGCCTTCTCCATCTAGTGCTAGTTACGCCTCTGTGCTAATTAATTCAAAGCACAAACCTCTGTCATTGCAGTGTGACTCACCTCGACCATTGGAGCCCAATCACAAGAGCGAGCTCAGTCTCAACCAGAGAGGCATGTGTCTCATGGTTAGCTATCTACAACTTGTTGTCTTACTAAAACCGTGCCTATCATATAGAGATCACCTCGCTGGTGTAGCAATGGCTGCAAGTAGCTGCTAGCATGAGTGAAGGGGATAAGGAAGAAAAGATTAAAAAAATGGGGTGGGGCCAACAAGCAGGAAAGCTATCTACTAGCTTTATGGATGTTTCTGGAATTGGGTAGAAAATAGTACTCGATGACACTGTAGCAGCGAATCCCAGAGACCAAAGGCCGTTGGATGATGTCTAATGAACGAGAACAAAATCGGCGAAATTAGCTTGAATTTTGATAATAAATCTTGGGCATTTTCCCTCGAACATGATTTATCAACTTTGGGTAGTCTCTGGACTAGTCTCCCTCGTCCACCAATTATTATCATAAACTACTGCGGAAAGTTGAGGGCAGTCCCTAGTCCCGAGCACTTCGCCCACTTCCCCTGGCCTCATCCCAGAGATCTCACACCAACCACCTCACCGTCGACTAGCCGCCTGTCTACAGCCCTCCGAAGAATCCCCAATGGCGGCGACGCCCCTACTAGAGCGCTCCTCACGCGAGCGCATCATCGAGTCTGGCCCACATGTCTTCCGTGTCTGCCGTGTGTCGGCAAGAACGACCGACTTCTCCGTCGGCGAGCCGCCGGCCGTGGGCGAGGGAGAGGCGTCCCCGTACACTATGACAGTGCACATCTTCTTCTCGAGGACGTACGAGCTCAGGAGGATGGCCGGCCCCCTCCCTGCCCCACTGGATGAGGACGATATCACCACTACACCCTGCGAAGAGGTGGTGCTGGATCTTGGCTTGCCTCCGAGGAAGCTGCGTAGTGGGGGCAATGTCGTGCGAACTATGCGCGAGATTCTTGCCCGTGTATGGCTGCTCAAGAACCTGAACCTCACGGAGGAGGAGTGGGACATCATCATGCCTTACGATGTTATGCACCTGATGTGGCAGCAGGCGTGTCGTCGGCTCGGTGGCCTCCACTTCGACCTCACCCTTAGGGTGGACCACCGGCTCATCGTCAACTTGCCGGCGCTGCAGGACAGTTGGGTCCTAGTTGCGCCGGAGGACGGCCACTGCAGCATATGCATGCTAGGGCTGTCGCAGCGCACAACGGTGCGTCTCCGGGGATGCAAACACCCGTTCCATAGGAAGTGCATCTTCTCCTGGTTTGTAACGAACGCCAGCTGCCCTATCTGCCGCGATAAAGTGCTGACCCATCTTATTTTCGATTTGTAGCATAGTATGAATAAAAACCCTGTATGATAGGGATGCCATGCCAACTTGAATCCTATGTCAAGAGAAATTCTATTTGATTGTGGTTATAAGATATTCTGCATTAGTTTGATCTATTATCATTCTATTTTCCTATGGGATATGACCCTATGAATCAAACAGCATGTGATTACTTCCACACAATTAAGTTTGACCAACTTTTAGTAGGACAACAAACATAAATAATTAGTCATCATGGGATTACAATCCAACAGATAATTGTCTTCAGGACTCATACATTTTCTAAATAGAAAAATCAAAACAAATCATGGTTCTTCATCTCACAGCATGATACAGAGACAAGAGTCTAATCATCATCATCATCATCATCATCATCATCACCTCCGTCTTCATTCTGATATTCGTGCATGGTCTCATCCTGCTCGTCCTGTCCATTCTCCTCCTGAGATTCACCAGGTAGCTTCAGTTTATCCATCTCTTTGTCGACTATGCTAACGTCAACAGTGAAATCTACTTCTCCATCATGTGCAGGGATACCTGTATCCAACGAGGTTTCATCAATGTCAGCAACTTTAGTTTGCATACAACCAGCGAAATCATCTTGCTGGGCACCAATTATTGGATCCGCATTCTCATCCAAATCATATATGTTCCTTGCCACAAACTTTTGCACATCTTGCCATCCTTTTCTAGATCTGTCTTCCAAGAAAAGTACCTTGTCCGCTTGAGGTACCAAAATATAAGGATCATCCTTGTACCCTTTGGCAGTAGTATTGACTGATATGAAATACCCATCATTTACGGCACCTTTGCCCTTGTTTGGATCTTGGTTGTACCAATAACACTTAAATAGAACCACGAGATCGGACGATAACCTTATCACTATAGAACAAGCTGAATAACCTCTTCTATGTGACCATAATGGTCAAATGACTACGATCTCTTTTTTACGGTTGTCAAGTGATCTCCACTGGTTGTGATGCCACTATTTCGTGTCTTCAAATGTTGTTCACGCTCATAGGAGCTGTAATGGACACCATTGGCATTGCAAGCTGCAGCTACCAACACCCTCTTATCTGGACCACGTGATAGGACAAGGAGATCAGCACTAACAGCGCCTGGATTCTCCGCATGGAGTTTCGAGATCTACGATTACAAAATAGACAAGAGGTCATCTCATGTGAAAACACATAGACAAGTCAGAATGCAATTGAACATCTTACATATTTCTGAAACCAGTCCTGAAACCCACTCCCACGTGCCGATAGCTTTCCATTCGTTTCCATGTACAACTTTGCAAAACATAGCCAAGTCAGCTGAATATATTTCATTTTGATACAAGTTCATAGTATATGCGAGGAACGAGTAGTTCGTGTGCATAGTACTCACTTAACATATTCATCGGCCTCTGTAGCATTATTCAGCACATACCAAGACAATTTGTTCAAATTCAGACTGCTCTAATGTTTTTTCGGTCCTCTTTCCTATTAGCTCAACACCATGATTAAAAACAGATCCTCCAACTTCCAAAATTCCGCGACCCCGATTGAATCTGGTCTCAATATCAGGAATATATCTTGAGGAAAATGTATATGCTTCAGCAGCAATATACGCCACTGCAATGCAAGCCTCCGATCTAGCTTTGTTCCTAACTGTATTCTTGAAAGTGCACAGTCGACGTTCTATAGGGTACATCCATCCATACTGTACCGGACCTCTTAAAAGTGCCTCATCAGGTAGATGAACAGCCAAATGCACCATCACATCAAAGAAGGTTTGGAAGATATATCAGCTCCGGCTTGCACGGGATTACTTGCTATGTCCACCTTAAGACGTTCTACAACAGCTCTGCTTAGAGTTTTACTACATATTTCCCTAAAGAACCTTCCCAACTCTGCAATCACGTTGTACATATTTGGCTTCACTAAATCTTTAATGCCAATAGCTAAAAGCCTTTGCAGCAGGATGTGACAATCGTGAGTTTTCAACCCTTGGAGCTTGTTTCCTTCAGCATTGAGACAATTTGCAATGTTGGAAGCAAATCCGAACGGGAACATCACACCTCGGAGGTACTCACAAAATAATCTCCTTTTAGGCATCGGCAATGTGAATTCCGCGCCTCGAAATTTATAATGTTTTTCCTTGCCTTTGTTCACTTTGTCATTACGATCCGATTTGCAAGTGCTGTTAACATTCAATGTTGCACAATCAATCCTAGCATTTGAGCTATCTTTTGTCTTGGATGGAATGTTGAGTAATGTGCCGACAATCTTTGTCACATATATTCTTCTCCATGTGCATGATATCAATATTATGCCGAAGCTTCTTACCAGCCCAATACGGCAAGTCCCAAAGAGTGGTCCTGCGCTTATAAAATATTCTCGGTCTATCATTTTCCATTTCCTTCCTCTTGGTACGTGCTGCTATTTCACCTCCCATCTTCCTTTTGGTAGCTGCTAGACTCAGTTCATCTCCTCTCTTCTTCCTTTTTCTATCTGCTACTACTGCTGTTGCATCTTCTGTATTCTTCTCTGCTGTACCTGCTGTGGCGGCTGGTGGTTTTCCTGGTTTAACATTTACTGACCGCTTCTAGGTGCGCCTCCAACTCGTGACTCTTAAAGTGCTGCGGTTTAGTCTTTTCTGTGCCCGATCACCAATAAATTGCAATTTTTTTCTATTTTTCGGAAAGACGTGATCTAATGGAAGGAAACGGCGATGGCCCATATAGCATATCTTGTTTATTATCCTCACTTGCCACTGATCGGTATCACGGTGAACACATGCATTATAACTTTGATGTTACTGCGACATAGTGCCCAAAGCTGGATAATCATGGGTGCAATACTGATACAGCTGACGTAATAGAAAATTTTGTTCTTTAGGTTGACACACATCCCGTGTAGGGACACCCTCCCATAATGTTTGCAAGTCTCTAATAAGAGGCTGCATGAACACATCAAAATCCTTCCCAGGAGATTTGGGACCTGGGATGAGTAAGGCCATCATCATCTGATTCTGATCGGTGCATGTCCAGGGAGCCTGGTTGTAAGGTGTAACTAGTACGGCCACATGCTATACGAGTTGCTCATGTTGCCAAATGGGTTGAATCCATACGTAGCAAGGCCAAGTCTCGGGTTCCTTGGATCTGCAGCAAAATCTGGATGATCCAGGTCGAATTGCTTCCATTCATCACCATCGCCAGGATGCCTCGATGAAATCAGGGTCGGGCGTGAGAATCTCTTTGTGCCATCTAGTTTCCCGAGATGTTTGTTCTGAAGCAAACAACCTCTGCAATCTTTGTACCAGTGGAAAGTATCTCGAGAACCTTCCAAGGAATCTTTTCTTACCACCAGCTCCATCATGTTTCCATCTTGATTCCTTACATACTTGGACATTCATCGAGGTCATTATACTCCATCCAAAACGATTGCACGATTATTTTTGCAAAAATCAATCTTCTCATATCCAAGTCCCAGTACCTTGATGTACTGCTTCACCTCATAAAAGGATTTTGGCAGTCCAGCCCCAGGGAGTGCATCGATGTATGTCTTCGCAACTGCATTGAACGCTTTATTGGTAATCCCCTGGTATGACTTGTCATGAAGTAATTTCACAATTAATTCGAATCTTGACACAACAGAACCAGGGGCCACTAAGCGCTTAGCATCTTCTATCAGGTCATGGAAAAGAGGTTTTTTGTGATAACCATGGGGCTGTTGGCTTGCATATGGATACAGATCCCGTAACAAATTAGCAGTAGCCTCATCCTGGACGAGATCTTCAGGCTGATAACCATCGAATAAAGAGGATCAATAATGTCAGGCTGATCATAGTGTTCACCATGGTTAATCCACCCGATATATGTCTGGTCCATCCCATAAACGAATAAATGATCTGAGACTACATGTTGAGGCTTGGACCCAATATTCAAACATACACGGCATGGACAAATCACTTCCTTTGTCTTGTCGCCGTCAGTAAAATCACTAACGTGCTTCATGAAGTCTTCAATACCACTCAAATATGTTGGTGTGGTTAATGAGTGAAATAATATCCAAGTTCTGTCCATCTCTTGAGGAGATAGATGTTCAGAGAAGCGATAAGCTATTTCAACAAACAGGTCACCTACGAATGTAAGCAAGCATACCTGAGCAAACAGGTCGAATATAAAACTATAAATGCTACATTATTTGAGCCGATTTCAGCAAACAAACTGAGTGCAAAACTACGGCTACCTAGCGAACAGATTTTTTTAGGCTGACCACTTTGGGTTTCCCCACTTTGTATTTTTTTATTAATAAAAGAGGGAAATATGTACAAAAGTTCTTTGAGAGCGACAACTAAAAGGATCATAGATCCCAAGCAGCAAAATATATATAAAATGTTCTACCCATGATATGATTTCCTCTTTGCCTTATGAACAAGGAGAGCAATTTCATCCTTGAATCTCTTGTGCCATCTATAAATGCTTGGGGGGGGAGGGGCGAACAGATCTATCGAAAGCAATACAATACCAACACATTCTTTCTTCTTTTTTGCCGTAATTCCGCCGATCTATTAGCAGTGCAAAGAAGCCAAAAGTAATAAGATTACATACAGGTTCATAGACCACCAGGGCCGTACCTGCGAATACGGAGGGCCTGAGCAAAACAAGAAATAGAGGCCCTCAACATGATCATTGGCAACTAAAATGATTTATATATACTACTCACTCCATTTCAATAAACAATGCACCCTTGTTTTTCGTATTTTATCTTCGAAAAAATATTAATCTATATCTCTCTATTTAAAAATGATGTTTCAATTTTATGTAGATATACATGTATTTAGATGAGTTTAGTTTGCAGATACATGCAAGTTTTGATGAAATTGAAACATATTTTTCAGGATGAAGTATATAAAAAAATTGATATAAAACTGGTATCATTAGAAAGTATTTTCCAACACGATTCTAACAATGCTGCTTATGTATTATATGATCGTGATATTGTTGTCCTATTTATTTGGTCAAGGTTCACATTGAAATGTGGTAAAATAAATTAAAAGAAGTGCATCGTGTGAAAAAGCAATCTAAGAATTCAAAGTGCTAATTGTTAGTCGAAACATGACATCATTGAGACAAAATATTAATATTCATTGGAAGACTAACTGAATTAGCTGCACTCGCGATGAAAGAGAAAGAGAAGATACGGGTAAGAGCAAGTACAATAAGGTACAGTCTTTTTTTTGTTTGTTTGGGTTGCTCATCAAGCTTATCGCTCGATACAATAAGGTACAGTCAGCGGGAGTGGTGTTTGGAACATGGGTGCATAGTGGGTGGTATCATAGAGTACTATCATAGATATGCTATATTTATTATAGTGGAGTATTGAGGGAAAATCGGCTAAATCAATTTGAAGAAAATCGACAAAGTCAAAGCATGAAGAGAAGTGGTTTTGGGTTTGAAACATGGAAATTTCAAAAAACTCCCAAAAGCTTCTCATTTTTCCATGTTTGAAACCCAAAACCACTTCTCTTCATGCTTGACTTCATAAGACGAAGTTTAGGGTCGATAGGGGGTAGATACATGATTTGTCTGGTTAATTTGGATATATCTAGACCTTGTTTATCAACTTGAATGCTTACGATATGACATAAGAACACTATGTGCTTTTTTTTATTTTTTTGTGCCCATTTGAATCTTGGTCAAATCATAGGTTTGACCAAGATTTAAACAAGTATAGAACATGAAAATGAAAAGGGAAGCCTGTATCCTTCTTAGTCACCCTAAAATGAAGTTTTGGGAGGTTTTTGAAATTTCCATGTTTGAAACCCAAAACCACTTCTCTTCATTCTTGACTTCTTAAGACATAGTTTAGGGGTTAGCGGGTAGATACATGATTTGTATGGTTTGAATATGTCTAGACCTTGTTTATCAACTTTAATGCTTACTACATGACATAAGAAGACTATGTGCTTTGGTTTTTCAATTTTCTTTTTTCTGAATTTTCTGCCAATTTTGTTTGACCAAGATTTAGACAAGTTGTACACGTGAAAAGGAATAAGTAAGCCTGGATCCTTCTTAGTCACTCCAAAATGTACCAATTGATAGGTGCGTTAACTTTGCTTCATGGAAAAAATAATGTCATGTAAATGAGTTAACTTGGATTTCCTACCCTTGAATCCATAGGAAACTTTGTTCTAATGCACTATAATAATCAACCGAGTTTTTACACCAACAGGTCTGTCACTTACGTGTGGTGCCCATGCGTGAGGTCCCACACTTCAGTGAGCACAAGTCACGTGCAATAGGTACGCAAACTCCCAGCCATTTTCTTTGTCAAGAGAAGACGCATCAGGATGCGTATTGGAAGTCTGTGGGTCCTTCTGGATCCTTCGGTCGTCCCTCTCACAAAAAAAAATCTCTCTCATTCTCGGCCTCGCTCGACTCGCTCGCTCGCTCGCTCGCACCTCCTGCTCACTGACAAACCCTGCAAAAAGTCAACATCATCACCCGAAAAAGGGGAGACACCATAATGCTCTCCCTCCTTCTTCTCTCCTTCCGAGTGATCCCTCTTCCTCCGAGTTTCACTCGACGGGCAAACACATATGTGCTGCATAGTAATAATAAAAAGGTACTACAGAAAATTCGACCTACGAATCTATAATTAAATATACTAGGTTAAACTAGGGTTTTGCCCAGTACTACAGATCAAGGTTCAAAAAAATCCAACTACGGGGTTCGAACAACCCCATTTCTAATCCAAAAATTTTTTCGACCTCATCCAATGGCCTCAAACTATAGGCCGGGTTAGCATCTAGTGCAGTATGTGTGAGAATGTATGCACTATGTGTGCTATAACTTGTGTGTCTTTCAAATTTGAACCAAATTTGAATAAGTTTGAAATATTTGAAATGGGGCTTTTGGCTTAAACGTTTGAAACCCAAAACGACTTCTCCTCATGCTAGACTTCATAAGACCGAGTTTAGGGTTAGGGGGTAGATACATGATTTGTCTGGTTTGAATATGTCTAAACCTTGTTTATCAACTTGAATGCTTACTATATGACATAAGAAGACCATGTGCTTTTGTTTTTCATTTTTCTATTTTTTTTAAAGAATTTTATGCACATTTGATTCTGGTCAAATCCTAGGTTCAACCAAGATTTAAACAAGTTTCAAGCATGAAAATGAAAACGTAAGCCAAGATCCTTCTTAATTAGTCACTCTAAAATATATGAAGCTTTTGGGACGTACTTGAAATTTCCATGTTTGAAACCCAAAACCAATTCTCTTCATGATTGACTTCATAAGACAGAGTTTAGGGTTAGGGGTAGATATACACATGATTTTTCTGGTTTGAATATGTCTAGACCTAGCTTGTTTATCAACTTGAGTGTTTACTATATGACATAATTAAGAAGGCTATGTGCTTTGGTTTTTCATTCTTTAGATTTTTTGTCTGAATTTTTATGCCCATTTGAATCTTGGTCAAATCCTAGCTAGGTTTGACCAAGATTTAAATAAGTTTAAAACATGGAAATGAAAAGGTAAGCATCGATCCTTCTTAGTCGCTCTAAAATGAAGCTGAATTTTGGGAGGTTTTTGAAATTTCCATGTTTGAAACCCAAAACCACTTCTCTTCATGCTTGACTTCATAAGACGAAGTTTAGGGTCGATAGGGGGTAGATACATGATTTGTCTTGTTTGAATATGTCTAGACCTTGTTTATCAACTTGAATGCTTACTTTATGACTTAAGAGGACTATGTGCATTGGTATTTCATTTTTTGATTTTTATGCCCATTTGAGAATCTTGGTAAAATCCTAGGTTTGTTGAGCAAGATTTAAACAAGTTTAACATGTGAAAATGATAAGGTAATTAAGTCTGGATCTTTCTCTTAGTAACTCTAAAATGAAGCTTTTGGGAGGTTCTTGAATTTACCATGTTTGAAACCCAAAACCACCGTACTTCTGTTCATGCTTGACTTCATAAGACAGAGTGTCGGGTTTGGGGTAGATACATGATTTTTCTAGTTTGAATATGTCTAGACCATGTTTATCAATTTGAATGCTTACTATATGACATAAGAAGGCTATGTGCTTTTGTTTTTCATTCTTTCGATTTTTTTCTGAATTGTTATGCCCATTTGAATCTTGGTCAAATCCTAGGTTCGACCAAGATTTAAACAAGTTTAAAACATGACAATGAAAAGGTAATTAATCATGGATCCTTCTTAATTAACCAGCCGGTCTAATTAAAATGAAGCTTTTTGGGAGGTTTTTGAAATGTCAATTTTTTTAAACCAAAACCAAACTTCTAATCTTCATGCTTGACTTCATATATAATTAAGACAAAGTTTAGGGTTAGGGGGTACATGATTTGTCTGGTTTGAATATGTCTAGACCTTGTTTATGAACTTGAATGCTTACTATATGACATAAGAAGACTATGTGCTTTGGTTTTTTATTTTATTTATTTTTTATTTTATGCCCATTTGAATATTGGTCAAATCCTAGGTTTGACCAAGATTTAAACAAGTTTAAAACATGAAAATGAAAAGGTAAGCCTGGATCCTTCTTAATTAGTCACTCTAAAATGAAGCTTTAATTTTGGGAGGTTTTTGAAATTTCCATGTTTGAAACCCAAAACCACTTCTCTTCATGCTTGACTTCATAAGACGAAGTTTAGGGTCGATAGGGGTAGATACATGATTTGTCTGGTTTGAATATGTCTAGACCATGTTTATCAAATCCTAGGTTTGACCAAGATTTAAACAAGTTTAAAACATGAAAATGAAAAGGGAAGCATGTATCCTTCTTAGTCACTCTAAAATGAAGTTTTTGGGCGGTTTTTGAAATTTCCATGTTTGAAACCCAAAACCACTTCTCTTCATGCTTGACTTCATAAGACATAGTTTAGGGGTTAGGGGTAGATACATGATTTGTATGGTTTGAATATGTCTAGACCATGTTTATCAACTTTAATGCTTACTATATGACATAAGAAGACTATGTGCTTTGGTTTTTCATTTTTCAGATTTTTTTAGAATTTTGATGCACATTTGAATCTTGCTCAAATCCTAGGTTTGACCAAGATTTAAACAAGTATATATAGAACATGAAAATGAAAAGGGAAGCCTGTATCCTTCTTAGTCACCCTAAAATGAAGTTTTTGGGAGGTTTATTTGAAATTTCCATGTTTGAAACCCAAAACCACTTATCTTCATGCTTGAGCAAGATTTGACCAAGATTTAAACAAGTTTAAATCATGAAAATGGAAAGGTAAGCCTGGATCCTTCTTAGTCGCTCTAAAATGAAGCTTTTGGGATGTTCTTGAAATTTCCATGTTTGAAACCCGGCCAAAACGACTTTTCTTCATGCTAGACTTCATAAGATCGACACGGGGTACATACATGATTTGTCTGGTTTGGATATATCTAGACCTTGTTTATCAACTTCAATGCTTACGATATGACATAAGAACACTATGTGCTTTTTGTTTTTCATTTTTTTGTGCCCATTTGTATCTTGGTCAAATCCAAGGTTTGACCAAGATTTAAACAAGTTTAAAACATGAAAATGAAAAGGGAAACATGTATCCTTCTTAGTCACTCTAAAATTAAGTTTTTTGGGAGGTTTTTGAAATTTCCATGTTTGAAACCTAAAACCACTTCTCTTCATGCTTGACTTCATAAGACAGAGTTTAGGGTTAGAGGGGTAGATACATGATTTGTCTTATTTGAATATGTCTAGCAAGACCTTGTTTATCAACTTTTGAATGCTTACTATATATATATATGTGACATAAGAAGACTATGTGCTTTTGTTTTTCATTTTTCCGATTTTTTTAATTTTATGCCCATTTAAATCTTGGTCAAATCCTAGGTTTGACAATGATTTAAACAAGTTTCAAATATGAAAATGAAAAGGTAAGCATGGATCCTTCTTAGTCACTCTAAAATGAAGCTTTTGATAGGTTTTTGAAATTTCCATATTTGAAACCCAAAACCACTTCTCTTCATGCTTGACTACATAAGACAAAGTTTAGGGTTAGGGGGTAGATACATGATTTTTCTTGTTTGAATATGTCTAGACCCTTGTTTATCAACTTTAATGCTTACTATATGACATAAGAAAACTATGTGCTTTGGTTTTTCATTTTTATGATTAATTATCGAATTTTGATGCACATTTGAATCTTGGTCAAATCCTAGGTTTGACCAAGATTTAAACAAGTATAGAACATGAAAATGAAAAGGGAAGCCTGTATCCTTCTTAGTCACCCTAAAATGAAGTTTTTGGGAGGTTTTTGAAATTTCCATGTTTGAAACCCAAAACCACTTAATCTTCATGCTTGACTTCGTCATAAGACAGAGTTTAGGGGTTAGGGGGTAGATACATGATTTGTCTAGTTTGAATATGTCTAGACCTTGTTTACCAACTTTAATGCTTACTATATGACATATAAGAAGACTATGTGCGCTTTGGTTTTTCATTTTTTTATTTTATGCCCATTTGAATCTTGGTCAAATCCTAGATTTGACCAAGATTTAAACAAGTTTAAAACATGAAAATGGAAAGGTAAGCCTGGATCCTTCTTAGTCGCTCTAAAATGAAGCTTTTGGGATGATTTTGAAATTTCCATGTTTGAAACCCAAAACCAATTTTCTTCATGCATGCTTGACTTCATAAGACAGAGTTTAGGGTTAGGGGGTTAGATACATTATTTGTCTAGTTTTAATATGTCTAGACTTTGTATATCAACTTGAATATATTATTGTACCATGTCTCCACACAGCCCAAAATGCACATATTTTCAAAAGTTTTCATGCATTTTTTCTTGTAACTAGTAAAAATAGAAAGTAAAAATAGGAACCCCATGTATGAAGGATACTAAAAAGAACTCTTTCACATTTTTTTGGTATAGATTATGAGTTTGCTTGGCTTCATACACAAGTGAGTACATGTCATGCAAAAATTAACACGAAATTTAGTTATCATGACCCATTTTTGGCAGGCATTGTGCATATCGCCTTGAGAAACATCTTTGCGAGCTAGTGTATTAAACGTTTATTCACATATAATGGATTTTTTACTTTATTAGTGCACACAATGACAGAATCGGCCAAATGTGTATGATTTTTGTGAAGGTGCTAGAAAAACAAGATGCACTACGATGAAGCATGAAAGGAGGCAAGGGGAGGGATAGTGAAGAGGTGGGAGAGACCGAGAGATGAACCGCACGGTAATTAAAAAATTGGGGCCAAAACGATTCCAACTTCCTAGGCATTGACCAACTTTGCCCCTCTTAACCCAACGTGGCAGTGAACCCGTATAAGCAACAACTTCCTCTTACTCCGCTTCTCCGAAATGGTAAGAGAACCTCTCCAGCTTAAGTGACCAATCGACATATCTATGGCCTTCCGACTTGGCTCTGGTCGCCGCGCGCGTAGTCCTACCACCGACGAGGAAGCGGAGCATCAGCGCCGCCTTCGCTTCGTCCATCGCGCACCAAGGCATAACCCGCCCGCTCTGCACTGGCCGGTTGTTCAGCCCGTGGCGGCGGCGCTGGCCGTGGAGCCCCTCGCCAGCCGCTTCCCGTGCGGGCCGATGGATGCAGAGGCAGGGATCTCCCACGCAACCCCGCATGCGACGCCCGCTCGGCCCTGGCCGGCTTTTCCGCCCGCGCATGCCGCATGGTTTTCTTTGCCAGCAGGTGAGATTCCTGATACGCGTAGATGCACACGTCCGTTGGGAACCCCAAGTGGAAGGTATGATGCGTATAGAAGCAAGTTTCCCTCAGTATGAAACCAAGGTTTAATCGAACCAGTAGGAGCCAAGAAGCACGTTGAAGGTTGATGGTCGCGAAATGTGATGCGGCGCAACACCAGGGATTCCGGCGCCAACGCGGAACCTGCACAACACAACCCAAGTACTTTGTCCCAACGAAACAGTGAGGTTGTCAATCTCACCGGCTTGCTGTAACAAAGGATCAAACGTATCGAGTGGAAGATGTTTGCAAAGAAAACAGTAAACACAATTGCAGTAGATTGTATGCTATGTAAAGAATAGGACCGGGGTCCACAGTTCACTAGAGGTGTCTCTCCCATAAGATAAAAGCATGTTGGGTGAACAAATTACAGTCGGGCAATTGACAAATAGAGAAAGACATAACAATGCATATACATGATATGATAAATATAGTGAGATTTAATTGGGCATTACGACAAAGTACATAGACCGCCATCCAACTGCATCTATGCCTAAAAAGTCCACCTTCAGGTTATCATCCGAACCCCCTCCAGTATTAAGTTGCAAAGCAACAGACAATTGCATTAAGTATGGTGCGTAATGTAATCAACAACTACATCCTTAGACATAGCATCAATGTTTTATCCCTAGTGGCAACAGCACATCCACAACCTTAGAACTTTTACATCAGCATCTCGAGATTCAATGGAGGCATGAACCCACTATCGAGCATAAATACTCCCTCTTGGAGTTAAGAGCAAAAACTTGGCCAGAGCCTCTACTAATAACGGAGAGCATGCAAGATCATAAACAACACATGAACAATAGATTGATAATCACCATAATCATAGTACTCTCTATCCATCGGATCCCGACAAACACAACATATAGAATTACATATAGATGATCTTGATCATGTTAGGCAGCTCACAAGATCTAACAATGAAGCACAACAAGGAGAAGACGACCATCTAGCTACTGCTATGGACCCATGGTCCAGGGGTGAACTACTCACTCATCACTCCGGAGGCGACCATGGCGGTGTAGAGTCCTCCGGGAGATGAATCCCCTCTCCGGCAGGGTGCCGGAGGCGATCTCGAAATCCCAGAGATGGGATTCGCGGCGGCGGCGTCTGTAAGGTTTTCCGTATCGTGGCTCTCGGTGCGGGGGTTTCGCGACGGAAGCTTTAAGTAGGCGGAGGGTCAACGCGGGGGCCACACGAGGGGCCCGGGGGATAGGTCGGCGCGGCCGGGGCACAGGCCGCGCCGGCCACTCCCCTGGCCTCCTCGTGGCCCCACTTCGTTAGGTCTTCGGTCTTCTGGAAGCTTCGTGCAAAAATAGGACCCTGGGCGAAAGTTTCGTCCAATTCCGAGAATATTTCTTTACTAGGATTTCTGAAACCAAAAACAGCAGAAAACAGCAACTGGCTCTTCGGCATCTTGTTAATAGGTTAGTTCTAGAAAATGCATAAATATGACATATAATGTGCATAAAACATGTAGGTATCATCAATAAAGTAGCATGGAACATAAGAAAGTATCGATACGTTAAAGCACAATATTTGCAAATAAAGAGATTCATGCCAAGATGCAACCACATGGTTGGATGCTAGAAAAAGATGCATGAGAAGATACTTGTTACCAAGATAGCATTGGTGTGGATGTAGTAGATATGTGTTCGTTGACCATCCTAGCTTGCCTCAAGTTACCATTGAGTCACCACTTCTTTCCAAGAGTGAGACAAGCATTCAATGCATATCCATTGTACCTAACACAAAGGTAAGTACAAAATGGTCCCCAAACTAATTGGGTCCGAAGTAGTTAGACACACTACAACATATAGGACAAACTCCACAATTCTATGTGCATATAGATATGAAATTGAATTTCATGCACATCTTAGCCAAATTAGGATTTGATGGAGTTTACCCTATATATTGGATCAAAGAAAGTGACACATGCCATAAGATATACATATATTAAATATGCATGCACAATACTTTCAAGAACCAAAGGAAGATACAATTTGGACAAAACACCAAATAAACCAAGAGACAATGGTTGTCCAAATTATATCAAAGAATCAAATCAACACAAGATTGACTCCAACGAATTATCTCATTATAAGAAGCTAATTAAACCTAAACACCAAGGAATGAGATAACCAACTCCCAAGAGAGCAAGGTTCCAACAAATAAACCAAACCTTCGAAACTTTTTATGATGGCACAAAGTACCAAAAAGAAAATTTATGTCTCCCAAACCAAATTGTTGATAGTGATTAAGAGATGTTAAGCCTTCTAACAAATATAGGAGAGCTCCCCCAAGATTAGTGCATTATCTAGGATTTTGCATATGAATACAAAATGCACAAAACTAGGATCATCACGCTACCTATATCTACTAAAAATGCTAAGAAAGTTTGAAAAGACAAATTAAATCCATAAGATTCAAGGAAGACACATATGGGAGTCAAAGAACAACACATTCATGGCAATAAATAAGATAATTTAAACACACAAGCCAATGTAAATATGATCAATAAATTTCTACCTCATAATAGATTGCCAATTGTCCTAGGACACAAGGTATTAGGAAATATTTCCCGGTGGTAGTTTGTAAGTATATGTAAGATCATATTTACACCAAATAAAGCATATGGTAAAAGATAAGAGTTAACCATCATGCAAAGAGAGTTTCTTGATAGGTTCAATTAGTCATACCAACATGCAAAGCAATTAATAGTATTCATACCAACATGCAAAGCAATTAATAGTATGACTTGAAGCATATGGTTTTCTAAAAATGTATTGAGGGACACATTGTGAAAAACCATGCCAAGAAAAACTTTCACAAAAAAAGATCCACAAACATATTAGCAATGAAGCCATTTAAGCAAATTGGAACTTGTTTGAGAAAACATGCCACATAGGAGAGAGATAATTTATGGTATCAATTCTATGTGACACAACCTCAAATGTTCACATTTTCTAGGCTTGTAATATGCACAAAGCTTATTACTCCCCCATAATGTGATAAGGAATTTATTTTCACAAGAGGCAAATAAGATCCAACTAGAGATATTAACGGACATTAGAATTTGAATTTCTCATGAAGATGACATACCACATAGCGACTAGTTAATCTCGCCATATCAATTCTAAGTGATATTCCTCATGTACACACATTGTTTAGGATCATGAAATTTCCAAAGGAATATCACTCCCCCAAAATGGGATAGTCCATTAATCGCTCATAAGAGCCATATAAGATACAACAAGATGCAAAGAGGCTCCAACACAAACACAAATACATGGTGTGCAACCCAACATGCATAGACTTGATTTCTTAAGGAGAACAATTAGGAATCACAACATATACAAACACATGTTAGGAACAAAACTAACACATGCAAAGGGGCGAGTAACTTTCAATATAAATGAGTTGAGAACATGTTACCGCAAGGAGGAACATTGAATGTAGCCAAGTCTCCAATGCCCTCCAACAAGCACCTATTGATCAAGTTTTGGATTGTTGGTCCCCAACTAAGTTGGGTCCTAAGAGGTTAGTCACAATAGGCTTGGCAACCCAAATGGTTCTTTTCTTGACACCACTTTGAGCACCAACATATTTGGCAAACACATTGCCACCCTCATCCTTACGAAGAGAATAAACATCATTAATGGTGATAGAGTTGGATGAGGTACCAATAGTGCAAAAGGAGGAGATGTGGCCCTTCTCACGGCATATGTAGCAAGTTCTTTTCTTCTCCTTCTTCTCACTAGATTTCTCCACAATGGAAGCATTGGCTTGATTCTTCTTGGGAAGTGGCATTTATTCAACTTGAGGTTGAGTATGAGTTTGAGCTTGAGGCCGCTTCCCTTTTTGCTTCTTCTTCAAAGGTCAAGATCTAACATGATGCCCTTCAATTTTGCACTTGAAGCAAACAATCTTGGCCGGGTCTTAGATTTGTACTTGGCCCTTCTTCTTCTTCTTCTTCTTCTTCTTCTTCTTCTTCTTCTTCTTCTTCTTCTTCTTCTTCTTCTTCTTCTTCTTCTTCTTCTTCTTCTTCTTCTTCTTCTTCTTCTTCTTCTTCTTCTTCTTCTTCTTCTTCTTCTTCTTCTTCTTCTTCTTCTTCTTCTTCTTCTTCTTCTTCTTCTTCTTCTTCTTCTTCTTCTTCTTCTTCTTCTTCTTCTTCTTCTTCTTCTTCTTCTTCTTCTTCTTCTTCTTCTTCTTCTTCTTCTTCTTCTTCTTCTTCTTCTTCTTCTTCTTCTTCTTCTTCTTCTTCTTCTTCTTCTTCTTCTTCTTCTTCTTCTTCTTCTTCTTCTTCTTCTTCTTCTTCTTCTTCTTCTTCTTCTTCTTCTTCTTCTTCTTCTTCTTCTTCTTCTTCTTCTTCTTCTTCTTCTTCTTCTTCTTCTTCTTCTTCTTCTTCTTCTTCTTCTTCTTCTTCTTCTTCTTCTTCTTCTTCTTCTTCTTCTTCTTCTTCTTCTTCTTCTTCTTCTTCTTCTTCTTCTTCTTCTTCTTCTTCTTCTTCTTCTTCTTCTTCTTCTTCTTCTTCTTCTTCTTCTTCTTCTTCTTCTTCTTCTTCTTCTTCTTCTTCTTCTTCTTCTTCTTCTTCTTCTTCTTCTTCTTCTTCTTCTTCTTCTTCTTCTTCTTCTTCTTCTTCTTCTTCTTCTTCTTCTTCTTCTTCTTCTTCTTCTTCTTCTTCTTCTTCTTCTTCTTCTTCTTCTTCTTCTTCTTCTTCTTCTTCTTCTTCTTCTTCTTCTTGTTGTTGTTGTTGGACTTGTTCTTGTTGTTCGATTTGAATCCAAGTCCACTCTTATCATTGGGGGATTGTTGCACACTTAACATCGTGTCAAGTTTGCATTTCCCTTCATGACTCTTTACCAAGTCATTCTTCAAAGAAGTGACTTGAGCCTTGAGCTCTTTGATTTCCTCTACATGGTTAGTAACAACACAAGTACTAGAGGAAGTATAACCTTCATTGTTAGAGCAAGAAGTCAAGGAAGATAATTCATCACAAGATTTAGCAATATTATGAGTGGATGAATTACTAGGACTAGCACATGGCAATATAGCATTTTGAGTAGTAGTGCTAGTATCCACATAAGGCTCACAAGGTGTTGCCTTTGACATGATAGCCTCATGAGCTAACTTTAGCCTATCATGAGAGGCTAGAAGATCCTCATGGGAGCTAGAAAGCTTTCCATGATTTTCTTCCAGTTTCCCATAATTGCAAGTTAGCAAATCAAGTTGAGCCCTTAGCTCAACATTCTCCTTCAAGATAGATGCTTCACAAGAAGTAGAGTTAGTAGCACACGCATCATCACAAGACATATTAAGAAGAGATGGTAACATAGCATGCTCTTTTAAATAGGAAGCTTGAAGTTTCTCATGGGACTTGGTGAGGATAGAGTGTTCGCTCTCCAAGACCTTGTGGGACTTGTCTAGATCATCTAGATCCTTAACAAGTTTATCATGACCAACACCAACTTTGGAATTTTCCTTTTTAAGCATTTTTACTTGAGCTTTAGCATGGTCTCTTTCCTTAGTGAGTTTAGAAACTATTTCATTTTGAGACACTTCAAGGATTTCAAGTTGCTCTTCTAGAGAGGCTACGGTATCTTGTTCTTCTTCAAGATCTTTCTTTAAGGATGCTACATCATTGGCATACTCTCGTTCAAGAGCACCCTTTTTATCAATGGTGTTCTCATGCATCCAAATAAGTTTTTGGCTCTCAATAGCGGCAGTCAAGATTTCAAATAAGTGAGTGCTAGCAATTATATCTTTGCAAATAACCTTGAATACGCTCTCACCCTTATCGCGTAGAGAGACAACCCAATCCTCTTCTTCATATTCATCCTCATCCTTATCACCACGAGACATATTAGGTTCCATGGTAGGAGGTACCGTGGAATCCTTGGCCATAAGGCATATATGAGGACCGTGAGATAAAGATGAGGAGTTACTTGAGGCTCCTTTCAAGATCTTGTCTTGACCAATAGAATCTTTGGTTTCCTCTACATTGTTAGACACACAACAACTAGAGGAAATAGAATCATTTTTATCATGGCCACAAGACAATGCAAGCATATCATCATTAGATTTTTTCAAGCAACTTACACATGATATGCAAGGACTATCAACACAAGCATGTAAATCATTTCTAGTGCTAGATGTGTTTAAGTCCAAAGATGAAGCATTGCAATGAGATAGAGATGAAGAATCATCAATAGTAAGCTCAATATCAATATTGCAATTTTCATCACCACTCACCATATCATTACCTTGTGTCTTACCACGCTTTGGTGACGTGGATGAAGATGAGAACTCATCACGGTCGGAAGTGGAAGCAATACAATCATCCTCAATAATATTGGACACATCATATTTATCTTGAAGCTTTGTCCATAATTCATGAGCGCTCCCAAAAGGCATGATTGAAGAAGTAACTACATTGCTCACAACGATGGAAAACACATGAGAAGCAAGAGCATCGAGACAAGAGTTTTTCTCCTCCACAAGAGATAAATTTTGAGGATCCTTAGGAGAAGAAAAATCCATGTCAAGAAATCGCTCCATGTCCGGGGACATATGCCGCAAAATATTAAGCACATAAATTTTCCATAGATCATAATTTGTGCCGTCAAATATAAACAAGTTATTGTGCGCTAATCCCCTAACCGACATCTTTACTCTCAAGGCGGTGAAGCCTAAGAATGAGAGACCTTGCTCTGATACCAATTGAAAGGACACGGATGTCGCCTAGAGGGGGGGGGGTGAATAGGCGATTTAAAACTTTTACGAGATGGGCTTAACAAATGCGGAATAAAACTAGCGTTTACTTTGTCAAGCCCAAAGCCTATATACTATTGTTCACCTATGTGCACCAACAACTTATTCTAAGCAATGGTTCACCTATGTGCACCAACAACTTATGCTAAGCAATACAAGCAAGTATGTGATAGCAAGATATATATAACTTCAAGCACGATGGATATCACAAGGTAAAGTGCATAAGTAAAGAGCTCGGGTATAGAGATAACCGAGGCACGCGGGAGACGATGATTTATCCCGGAGTTCACACTCTTGCGAGTGCTAATCTCCGGTGGAGAGGTGCGGTTGCTTAGTGCTCCCGAACGCCACAAGAGGCTCACCTTGAGGTGTGGTTGCTCGATGCACACCAACGCCACAAAGGCCTCACCCCAAGATGCGGTACTCACACCACACACCGAACGCCACGAAGGCGCCTAACCTAAATCTCCGGTGACCCTCGCCACAAAGGCCTAGGTCACGGTTCCACTAAGGGATTTCCTTCGAGGCGGAAACCGGGCCTTACACAAAGATTGGGGCACACATCCACAACTTAATTGGAGGCTCCCAACAAATCGCCACAAAGGCGTAGAATCCGTCTAGGGTTCCAAGAACCCAAGAGTAACAACCTTCTTGCTTTCACCACCACGAATCACCGTGGAGAACTCAAACCGATGCACCAAATGCAATGGCAAGAACACCACAAAGATGCTCAAGTCCTTCTCTCTCAAATTCCAACAAAGCTACAAAAGCTATTGGGGGAATAAGAGAGGAAGAACAAAGGAATTCACAAAGAACACCAAGATCAAGATCTAGAGAGTTCCACTCACAAAGAGATGGATTGGATTGGTAGAAGTGTAGATCTAGATCTCCTCTCTTTTTTCCCTCAAATGGGGGCAAGAATCATGGAGGGATTGAGAGATAGTGCAAGCTTCTCTAGTTCAACAATGGAGGAGTGAGAGAAGCATCAGCCCAAGGAGGAAGAAGGGGGTATTTATACCCCCCAAGAAAATCGAGCCGTTGGGCAAAACCAGGGCCAGATAATCCGGCCTAAGTAAGGGCCGGATAATCCGCCCCCCCCCCCCCCGGATAATCCGGCCTCAGGGACAAAACCTGGTAAAAATCCGGCCAAAAGTCCGGCCGCTGTCCAGAGCTGCTTTTCTTCTGGTCCTTAGCCGATTTCGAGGGGCCCGGATATTTCCGAAATATCCGGCCCGGAAAATCCGGCCTGGCAAACTGCAGAAACACCAAAACTAAAACGGGCATAACTTTAGCATCCGGACTCCGATTTTGATGATCTTGGGCTTGTTTTGAAGCTAGGAACAAGCTCTACAAGATCATGCAGGAAACCATCATAGTCCAACAAGGGAGGATAGAAACAAATGATGAAAGGTTTGACCTATCTAAAAAAGACATACCGGTAAAACCT
This sequence comes from Lolium perenne, assembly GCF_019359855.2. Classification (NCBI taxonomy): domain Eukaryota; kingdom Viridiplantae; phylum Streptophyta; class Magnoliopsida; order Poales; family Poaceae; genus Lolium; species Lolium perenne. The sequence continues at coordinate 74,111,584 of NC_067248.2, read as the reverse complement.
CCAATCTCGAAAATGCAACAAGTTGCCCGTGCAAAAACCATTCTTGATGAACTAGAGCTTGTTATGAGAATAAGCACAAGCTCTAAATCATCACATGGATAAGATCCAAATAACAACCAAGAAAGATGATGAACCAAACTCAAAAACGCAACAAGTGATCTATGCGAAATCCGTTTTCGATGAACTAGAGCTTGTCATGAGAATAAGCACAAGCTCTAAAACATCACATGGATAAGTTCCAAATAACAACCAAGAAAGATGATGCAAGGATCCAAAGGTTTGAGCTCTCTCCGAACGATACGATCGAGTTACTCACTCGAGAACCCTCTTGATAGTACGGCAACTAAACAATAAACCGGTCTCCAACTACACTATGAGACCGGTGAGAAAGAAACCCTATCAAGAGCAAACCTTATACTTGCGCATTCCACTTGAGCTCGATGACGACAATCTTGACCTCAACAAGATGGAACGCCTTTCTCGATTGTGCTTGCTTGACGAAGTCTTGTGGATTGCTCCCCCATAATCCACCATGGGAGAGCTTCTTCTTCGGCGCATCTTCACATATCCATGATCACCATAAGGATGGCAAGACTCAAGCAAAGGATGTCTTCGAGATGGCTCATCTTGAACTTGCACTTCATTTCGTTGATGTAAAGCTTCAAGCATATGATCTCTTCAAGTTGGCTCATCTTGAACTTGCACTTGATTTCTTCATGGCAAGCTTCAAGCATATGATCTCTTCGAGTTGGCTCATCTTGAACTTGCACTTCATTTCTTCATGTTGATGTCTTGAAGTAACTTGAGGGCTCACTTCATCTTCATCTTCAAGACATACTTGACACTTGATATCCTTCATCAATTTCTTCTTATTGCAACCTTGAAGCCAACATATGGTTCAAGCATTGCCTATGGACAACACCTACAAATATAACTCAATGCAAACATTAGTCCATAGGGATTGTCATTAATTACCAAACCACACATGGGGGCTCCATGCACTTTCAAGAGTGCCGTGTGAGGGGTTGCCGTGGTCGATATCGTGGTCGGGTGCCGGTGTCGAGGTAGCCGCACATGAAGCTGCAAGCGCATAGTGCGCGAGGAGAGTAACAAAGACGCGTCGAGGCAGTCGTCGAAGAGGGTGTCGATGCTGAAGTCGATGCAGTCGGAACCGTCGAGGACGAGGTGCTGTCCTAGTTTTGCCAGAACTAGGCGCACGTCGGGGACGAAGGTATACTCCGGTTTTGCCAGAACCGAGTACGCAAGACGAAGTCGACGACGCCGAGCAAGCGAGGCGCGCCGAGAACGAGGCTTCTCGGCAAAAGCTGGCACCGCGCACCGGCCGCCATGCTCCACCGTCAGATGCGCAAAGCAAGGACCGAGAGCTGGATACGGACGCATGCGGCAAAGGGGAAGAACGATGAAGAGGCAGACTCGTCGCACGCCCCAACGGACGACCAGTAGATTAGGGTTAAGTTTAAGTTTTATTTAGGTTTAAATTCAAGTAATTTTTAAAATTTAGTATGAATTTCGTATAAATTCCGGTTTTAGATGTGTTTCAATTTTATCGGGACTGGCGTATGTAGGGTAATGTTATGGGAGCAGCATCCCTAAATAGAGAATGCTCTGCTGGCGATCTCCATACAGCAATGCCAGCGCCCTGCCGGCGCCTATTTGAGGGGCCGCCGGTGGAGATGTAGGAGTATGGAGTTCAGGTTCACATCCTCCGCGTTTTGCCCTCCTTTCTTCTCTCCCAAGTCCCAATCTTTTGACCTCAAAATATAAATAATCGGTAACCAAACCCTCTAAACCCCGCAAAAGCATCGGACCGCCACAGAAAAAACCAAACCCGCCGCCGCCGCCGCCGCCGCCGCCGTCGCCATGGCCATCGCCGGAGCTCTCCACGCTGGCAGCCGCATCCTCCTACCCATCCGCAGAAGCCCCAGCTCCAGCGCCCCCTGGTCCCACGTCCGCGCCCACCTCCACTCCAGCAAGCCCTCTTCTGCCCCGCTCCCACCCACGCCGCCGCCGCCGCCGCCTTCCCCCGCCCTGTACTCGCGCTTCACCCCTGCCTTCGCCCCTACCACCAGGAGGAGCGGATCGATTGGGTCCGGGGTAGTCGCCTGGTACCTCGGCTCGATCGAGGCGCGGCCGGTGCTGACCAAGAGCATCACGGCAGCCGCCATCTTCACCGTCGCCGACCTCACCTCCCAGGTAGAATTGGGTTGTTGTATCACGGCGGCTTCCAAAGATCCGAGCTTAGGAAGCGCTATTTATTCTTTTGTGATCAAAACAAAGCACTGTCACGGTTTAGGAAGTTGCAATCTGCTTTACGCTTGAGGAATTGGATATGCTGTCCTCTTAACGTTCTTATCTAGCAGTATATATAATTACGGCCGTGAGAAACAAGGGCGTTGTTCTATCAGTGTCGCTGAAATGGATGGTCAGTTTTGTGGTATCTCTTACTGAAATGGTGCTATATTGTCATTAGCAATACAATGTGGTGAATTTCTAAGACGTAGTACTGCATTTTTAGTGTAGCAAATTTCTGGGAATGGTACCAACCGAATAAAATTGTTTGGAGTTGGTTCGAGTTCTCAACCGCTGAATAATGGGGATGGCAATCCTGTTAGGACTTGGAAATTGGGAAGTGGTGCGTTTGGGCGTAAGTGTACGCTGGTTTCTTTTTGGCAGGGAAACTGCTTTGCAGTATGGACTCTTGTAACTGATTGCATTTTTTTTTGCCGCTAAACTAGTCCAAAAGTTGCAATTGACCGCCGTAACTCTTGCTTTATTTTGTTTTCTTTTCTAGGAGGAATATCGCTTCTCATATGTTTTCTTTTGTTTTGCCCTTGCCTCTCCAGATGATCACGCTTTCTCCTGAGGAGTCACTCGATCTAACTAGGACCCTCCGCATGGCTAGTTATGGGATGCTGCTCTCAGGACCTAGCCTGCATTATTGGTTCAACTTTCTCTCTAAAGTAGTCCCCAAGAAGGATCTACTCAACACCTTCAAGAAGATGTTTCTAGGACAAGCAGTTTATGGGCCAATTATTAATTGTGTTTTCTTCTCGTATAATGCAGGACTACAAGGTATCATTCTCATATGCTTCTCTGTAAACATACTTTTATGGGTTCAAGTCTATTATGTACTGCCGTGTTTGTGTTAATTCACATGTGCACGCACAGACCACCCGTTTTGACTTGATTTCATGTTTACTTCATTTTGAAATTCCTTCGATGCCACCATATTGAAAATTGTTTCCCTATCAGTTCCAACTATGTTGCTTTATATGCTGACAACTACTCTATTTTGATAACTTAAAAAACAACTACATGCCATATAACCTGAGTACATGACAAAACCTCAATGGACAGTGGGTATGTAAACTGCACTTTGCGATCCTTAAAACATGGAAAGATCTGTATACCACCTGTTCAGTTTAATTGTAAAATTATGCCACTTCGAGGATTGTTAAGGCTGGGAATTTCTTTCTTGTAGTTACAGCTTGCTTTTTTGTTGTTTCATCAAAAATATAAGCTGGAGCTAAAATTTTCAAGTTAGACATGGATATTTTTACAGGCAAAAAGATGACAATACAAGATAGGCCAGTCAATTTGAATGCTCCTTGTTTATTTTTTCATATAATTATGTTTCCTTAACAATTTGTTCTATGGCTTCCAGCCGCGTCAAATAACTGTACTGATGCTGTTACATGACTGCAGTTTGTCCTTGCTATGGTGTCTATATGTATTATCTTGGTCTTTATTTATACATACTTTGTTTGACTAACAGACAACATAGAAACAAATAAAACCCAAAGGCTGGTAACTTTTTCTCTTGGCAAATTTCTTCACTTACAGTCTGATGTCGATATGTTGAGTTGTAGTATTTTGAGTTTCTAGCGGCATCCCAGCTACACATGCAAACACAAAACATCATATGTTTACGCTTTTACCAGTTTCCGAGATTCTTGTATGCATATGATTAAATGTCATTTCTTAATAGCTGGCCTTAATTCTTACTTCCTGATCTAGCCATTTAAAGTAAGCTCAGGTCGAGTTTATGATCTATGCTTCATGGATGACAATACAACCAATTTTAGGATACATGTAGTAAACATTTCTGCCCATTATGTACTGTAGAGCATGATGGGAGAAGCTATTTTCAGATAAGCGTGCATTGAGTATACCTTCAAACGAAAACCTTTCTTGTGCGACTTTTCTGGCAAGGACACTCATCTGTCCTCTAATTGCTTGTTTGGCATGATTCACAGGTGAGACCATACCAGAGATCATTGCAAGATTAAAGCGGGATATAATTCCAACCATCAAAAGTGGGCTCATATATTGGCCTTTTTGTGACTTCATCACTTTCAAGTTTATCCCTGTTCATTTACAGGTACCGTCACATTCCTGACATATTCATCCCATTTGAGCTGAAAAATTGTTTGACAGCAGTCTAAATTGTTGATTTGTTTTTTCAGCCGCTAGTAAGCAATTCTTTCTCATTTCTTTGGACCATCTACATAACATACATGGCCAGCTTGAAGAAACCAGAAATAGAGGGATCACAAGCTCATAGTAATATCCGAATGACTTCAGTTTGACTGAGTTTTTGCGAGTTATTTCTGGAAGGAATTCTTCATGGGCATCACCTGGAATTACAATGGGGCTGTCAATACAACTACTAGCCCACTTAAGCTCTCAGTATCCAACGACTAAAACAGAGATAAACTGTTTCCTAGGTGTATTTCGTTATCAGTAGGGTAGTATCCACCTGGCTTCTAGTTTGGATGATAGAATGTACTAGGCACTTCTTCTATCATTCCCAAGGCTTTTCATTTTGCACTCAGTTGTCTGTACCCAGTCATGCAATTGTTAGGTAAAGTTGTGCTTTTCCTTAAGATAAAGTTGACAGGACAAGGTTTATGCTTTACAATCTCTACATACAATGCAGCATTTGTTGGTGAATGCTTTTGTACATCTATGGCTCTCTTATATACGCAAGGAAGGAAATTACACATTTGATTCCATTTTTCTTCACGTTGGTGTTTTTTTAAATGTTTTTTTGCTGTATGTTTTTAGATGTACCTGATGACATTATATTGAGTTCAGTCCTCCAGTTGCAACGAATTAGTCTCTGATGTACACATAATAATGCATATGCTTTTGTGTAGACTTTCAAAACACTCAAGCGACACTTAGCTAAGCAATCAAGCCATTTTCAGACTTAAACATTGGTAGAGCCAAGGGGACTGCATGAGTTGATCATCATGCCTATTGCTCTCATTTTGAAAGCTCAAGTTTACACTGGAGTCTGGAAATTGCTGCCCTGACTCCGATTCAGCGGAAGTTGATGACGACAGTGTTGCTCCTGACTCCGAGTTGAATATAATCTCTTGCTTCGTCTTATCACTCCCAGTTGCTAGTGTCAGCTCCAGGTCGAAGTCTTCGATGAAAGGAGCTTTCTTCTTGTCTGAGTTAACGTCGTATTGCTGTTGATCTGTATCCAACCATGGTTTGGTTTGAGTATCCTTTCTTGCTTGAGCTGGGTTCATCTTAACAACCTGCATATCCTTCATCAGTTGCTTCTGGACCTTGTATACGCGGTGCAGCTCGTGAACCTGCTTCGACAAAGAACATATCGTTGAGCACTTTCCCCAATCAACAAGATGACACTGCATTTAACCAGATACTGTTGGTCTTGGTTTACCTGTTGTCTGAACGTGTGTTCTTGCCTCAGTATGGCCATCTTCATATGTTTCTTCTCCATGTCTCACCAACCCACACTAAGTATCCGCTTCGCCTGCCTCACCTGTTTCATCAGAGCCTGACAAATTAGTACCGAATGTTCTTCTTGCAACAATAGCAAGATACTGCATACATATTGCAATTATTGGAGCTTTGTTTATGTTCTGATTGCGTGTCTGCTTATTGTGAATTATCTCATATATTTTTCAGCCTGAGATGGTGACACTCGTATAGCTTCTGAATGATTGCATTTCTCTATAGCTCTATAGAAGTTTTCTTGTTCTCACATGGGAGTGTCCAGCTTTGCCATTTTGTCAATTAAGTTGCATTATTAGTTGTGCAGATGAGTATCCTATGCAAGCATAAATGCTGTGGTTGTGTGTGTGATGTAAACCTTACACATTAATCATTTGTCTGTATGTACACCGGCTTGCAACAAGGACTAACCGGGAGGACAGTAGATCTTCTTTTACAAGCCTTGTAAAAAATGTATTATTTTTATATCGTGGGTTACTCAGAGTTTTAAGGAACAAGGCAGATGACATGCGTGGTGTTCAGATTATAAAGGTAATAGCAACTTTACAGGCTTGTGAAACGATAGGACAAACTAAGATTACATCAGTTGGTGTTGTGATATATTCAGGCAGAATTTATCAAGCATGTTAAGTCGATCTTAAAGTTGGAATTTTCAACTTGCGCGCTTAAATAAGGCTCTTAATGTACTGGAATTGCGATAATATTTAGTTTCTGCTATTTGTACCATCTCCAAGTAACCAAACTATAACATAACCGATTGAACAGAAACCTATAAATTTACACCCTTAAACTATAGTAATGTCAGAATTGAAGAAAGTATGACAGAATTCTGCATCTGTTTCTCTTGTTCTGTATGCTGGCATGCCATTATGCATCCGGAGAGAAGCTACTAAACAGTACCAACGCAGAAGGCAGCTCTGGAAGGATCAGAGAGCTCTGACAGAACAAGAGGAAGGCCAGCTACAGTTTCTTGGCAAACAGAAGCATGACATTGCACTTTCTGAAGGTTGAGCGTCGGCTCCTACCTTTGCACATGGAATGGAATCACAAGAATTGAAGAACAGAAGGAATGAAGGACCATTCAAAGCATCGAGGTTCGCAAACTTTCAAGACAAGAATCACGAGAGACGAACGAACAAGCTAGGAGGAAGGAAATATGAGGAGACTTTGTGTGCTCACCTCTGGCAAGGATTCCTGTTCCTGAATTCTCCTGGACAAGGCAAGGCAGTCTGTGGCTATCTCCTTCTCCCACAAGAAGATCTCTCTTGCTAGCTACTTCTAGGCCAAGGTCCAATACTTTTTGGTTGTGTCAAGAAGCAACAGGTTGGCATGTATCAAATCTGGCGAGGCAGGAAGGGGAGGGAGGGGATTTAAGATTCTCTCCTGTCATTAGTTCTGCTGTCAAGGTGGGTCCTTGTGGGCGTGCCAAACAAATCCAAGCCACTTCGGCCAATGGAGTTCATGTATGATAAAGGAGGCCTCCCGAAGATGCTCCTATGTAGTGCCAAGAAAAGGATAGGACCAAGATAACAAGCCCCAGCTATTATATTCTCATTTCTCGCAGCACCAATAATCTTATGCCGCCCCCCCTCTCTGACGCCACATCACGCAAGATTTCCGTAGACGAATCCTTATGCTTAGGGCTCTGAGTGTGCGAGGATCTTGTTCATGTTATGACAAGTGTGGTTTCTTTAGTCTGAAGTTTATTCCAGTGTTTGTGTTCTCAGTGGGGCTGTGTAGCTTTCGTTGGTTTTAGAAAGTTATTTGTGGATCAGTACATCAGAAGGATCACCCAACAGACAGCCAGGCATGCCATGTTTAGATCTCATATACTCAGCATGTGCACTGGATTAAGATTGTCATAACCACTTGCCAGAACTCATTTATATAAAATTTTCATTACTGTCATCCAAAGTCAGAACATATACCCTAGCACCACATGAAAGAAAGAGAGTGTATAATAAAGGCCCCCAACTGATTGCAACAACAGAAGGAAATTAAAGAAGTAAAAAAATTCAGACGGTTTTACAAGGTTAACTACTTTCTTACAGCGAAGCGGCAAGTGAAGGGTTTATCAACCTGAACACAGGATCTTTTTTTACAGATCCAGCAATGAATCCTGACCAGATTCAGAATTGAAGTGTGGATCTTGTGTTGGCTCATAGTATGCTGCTCAAGATTGTGCAGTGTGATTGGATAGCGAGTTATGTGGAGTGGTTGGTAACAATAACATGTGCTGGTCCGGTCCCCCTCAGGATATGTGAGGCCTGCAATGCAAGCAAACTGTTCACTCCCGTTCCAAGGATTTTGACAAGTCAGGGCATGAAGATCCAACAAGTGCATGATTAGTTCCAGACACATGGTGTCAGCCCTGTCATTGTCCATCTAATTGCTACCCGATGCACGTCCCTGTCACCTCTCCCATAGGATTAGCTGGATTTGTTAGATGTCCGTAGACTTGTCCTCTCGGTTAGTAGAGGGATGATTTGTCGGGCGATTGTTTATGATTAGTATCTCGACCAAATTTAAGTGGATATTAATTTTTTTTGTGAAATTTCTTGAACTTTTGAGTATCAGATAAGACTACAGGAAAGAATATTTGACTCAAGTACTCATTGTCGGATATCTGAATAGTACAAGCTCCAGGGAGTGGTAAGTTTCATACCACATGTAGATTGGATGTAAGAGTGTGTTAGGTTCTGGAATCAAGTGAAATGAGGAACAATTCCAAGCCTAGAGCCAATTCCTATGTTTAGTTGTAGAGCAAAAATGAAACCAAGTGGTTTCTCAAAAGGGAATACACCCCTAATATCCGGAATGCATTGGTTCCACCGAATCGGTGGAATCTGGTGGAATCGCTTGCTACCCTTACCGAGTCGACCAAAAAAAAAAAGATTGGCAGATAGTGGGAATCAGGTGCGGCGGCTCTTGGGCGAGCAGGCGTGGGGAACCAAGGGAAGGGCGGCTCCTAGCAGGTGCCACGACACTAGGGAATTAGGCACGGTTTTGTGAAAAAAAATCAGTTATGCGCTTAAATCCCTGGAATGTTTAGCAACATATGGTGATATGTTTTGTTAATGAAATCCATGAAAGACTGTCATTTTTGTTCATTAGCCATACAATTGTTTGTTAGTATGTGTGTTGTCTTTAAAAAAATATATTTATGATACAACGCATGCATTGTAGATGTGCAATATGATGGATAAAAAGAAGAAAATGTAATGAATTGGATTATTTAGATGTTGCTGAAATTTTGATTAGCTTGGTGTCACTGTAGGAAATAAGCTCACCATTGCTATGAAAGAGCTAAGATGAACCCAATTCTAGACATTCATTTCATTTTTTAGGTACCAACTAACACAAAAAAAAGAATCATTTCATTGCATCTTTTTATCTCAACCGAACACGAGAATAAAATCGTCCCATTATAACGGAATGGAACTATGACATTTCATTCCACTTCATTCCATTACCAACACATCCTAACAGAAGACAATTTAAGTGCAATTTTATTTTGAAAATTGCTTACTAATTTTTGCAATCTATATCTCTTTTTGGCGAGAGAACAAATATTTTGCTAGCCAGCCAAACAAAATCTACTCGTCACTGTAGTATTGCTATAAAAAAAATGATAGAAACGTAATTGCAGCAGGCCCTCAAAATGGGCACACAACTGATCACGCGTGATGATGTTTTCTTGGATTAGACGGGTCGGAAGAAGACGACACAATTCCCCAAGTAAAACATTTTGTCTGGTCATCTCAACCCTACCCAACGCAACAATCACGTGATTTTGCTTTAGTAAGCAATTTTCTAAGACCGCGTCATGACACAAGATGCCATCTCATGGTCTCGCTCCCTGTTCTCGGCAAAAGAAAACAAAATCTCCAGATCTACCTATCTCCTAGCCAATAATGTTCGATTGCTTGCAAACAGTTGAGATTGCCACATGGGTCCACCGATGCACGCATGTGTCTGTGATTGTGTCTTGATCATATTCAATTTTAATGCGCAGCTTAGTCCCTGCTGATCTGATTTTGGAGGGATACAGCTTGCCTCCATGATTGGAAGTTTTTTCTTTTCATACTTGCTCCATTTTAAATTAAATGTCGCAACTTTTCATCAGATTTGGGACAGATACAGACATATTATAGTATGTAGGTTCGATTATGTTGGAAAAAAAAATGTGACACTTAACTTGGAGCAAATGGAGTATGAATAATGAAGGATAGCTAGTTTGTGTGACAAGTTAAAATGTGTATGAAACAGTAGCTAGTTTGTGTGGGATGCGGATTCACAATACTCCGTTGCAAAAACACCAGCTCTTTATCTCTCCGGCCAGGTTGTTTCAACACTAAGGTCTTGTTTATTTCTCTCGTATTTTCCCTTAGAAAGTTTGAGGATGAGAGTAGATTTGGTGTTCACCTAATCTCCTACCATCCCCTTAAATACTCTTTCAAAAAAAATCCTAGTTTAAGGTAGATTTTTTAATATAGGCAAAAAAGTAGAAATTTATGGGAATATTCAGAATTATCCCTTCTAAATTAGGAGAAGTAAATGGACTACCGGGGATTTTCTGGGATCTGGGATAATGCGCTCCGATCCCATAAAATATACTAGAAGTAAATAAGGCCTAACAGTTTAGCTTTCGAACTTTGTTGTTGCAGTTCAAAGACTTCTCAGTGGATAAAAGTGAACGAAGCTCGCTCGGTCGATGGTGCAGTAGTGGCAGCCCAAACCGGCTTGCCTCACGCGGATGCTGGCAGGTGTCAGAGAGGTAGTGGCAACACTCCTCGTCAACGTGGTGGGGGAGGCCGGTTGGGCGGCATGCAGTTTCTGGGACGACAACGACGATAGTAAGGGTATGAGTCTAACTATCGACATGACATGGACGACGTTGCTAGCAGATCCTTTGTCCACTGCCCTTCCCTCTCCCAACAAAATAGGTCTAAGGTGGCGCGGACGCGCGGTAGTGACCTGATGCAGGATACTGATGTTATGAACATGATTGCGACGTTTTGTCTAGCGGCATGTGTGGGTCTTGCGGCCACTCTACGCGGTCTGTCTAGCGAGACAATGTCGGGTGGTGGAGAGGTTGATCGCAAAGATAGCTTCAACAACGAGTATGTAGATTCTTCGAGGTGAAAACTCATGATCCTGTATGTGATTAGATCGAACATTAATGTTGACGTGCATGTGTTTGTTCCCTTGTTTACCGTGCTGGATTGAAGCTTCTGCTTTGAGGATGAGACCGAAGTTCACCTTTGGTTGGAGCCGTCAACACCGGCGCATGAACGACACTCCGTTCTTGAAGTTTTTGTCTTTGAGTAGCACACTTTTCATTTGGCCTCATACTGCTTTTGTTGGTGATATGTCACTGGCGATAGGTTATGGGATAAAACAAAAATGTGCTATTTCCTGTTTATCTTTTAGTATCAGTCCTCGACTTTGCTTAACATCTGGCGGATGGAGTTATCTAAGGTTAAACCCTAATTATATATCTTAATAATCATTAAAATAATAGGATATTCAGATAGGTCGGATAAAACTTAATTATATCTTAATAACATTAAAGTAATACAGTATGATATTCATAGGTCGGATGTCGTTTGTTCCCTGGCTTATCCGATGTCATTTTTTCACAAGTTATCCTCTGTCTTGCATCAACGGAGGGCGCGTGGAGTCGCGTGTCCGGTGGATCTCATGTGATCCAGTCGGTTTTCGTGTTCGTTGGTGTGGTTTCAGGTTAGTTTCTTCTGATCTACGGTTGTCATCTTTAGCAACGGTCGCTACTTTGGTGCGCTGGTTCGTTGAGGCCTTAGCACGACGAGTTCCCGTGTCTACTACAATAAACTCTACTACGACAAGCTTTGCCTGACTTCGATGATGGAGGGGCGAGGACGGCGGCGCGCCTTCGGTTCACATCATCTGTAGTCGTCGCTAGGTGGTTCAAAGACCTTTCTTGAAATTTGTTTTACTCTTAGGTCTGTTTGTACTGCTATTGATAATTATTAATAGATCAACGGAATTTTTGTAAAAGAAAAAGTTTTCTCTGTCTGTGTCAAATCCGGTTCCATATCTAGCGTAGAAGCTTACCATACGGTCAAAATATTGTGCACAGTGAGTGGAGCACGCCTTGCCGGGTTGATAAAACGCATCCTCATTCCATGGCGGGCCTCACTGCAATGGATTGTGACTTGCATCTGGATTTATATTCCAAGAACATCATCATTGGTCACTCCAGTCCAATGTGTACAGTATGTAGAGCAGCACCTCATCCTTTCGAGTTGGAGGATGTATGCAGTATGCTCAACATCGAAGGGGGGAAAAATATCAGCGCAAAACCAGAACTATCGATCCGTAGGGTACGTGTCGTGTATGTCACTAAATCTAATTTCTCGAATTCATTGCAAAATTAAATCCCACATATGTCACATTAGGAGATCAGATGAGTGTCCACCGCCCGATCCCGCCTCCCGAGTCGTCGGATAGTTGTCACACGTACGTTATATCGCGTCGTCTCCATCAAGAGGAACAGTTCGCCACGACTCACACACCGCATCCTCTCCGCTCCTCGCCTCCCGGCATTGCGTAAAGGATCTTGTGTCGTTGGCATCACTCATCACGTAGCACCACCGGCCATCACCGGTCTCGTCATTGCCATCGTTGCTTGCAACTTCCACAATGGCCGCTGATTGACCGGTCATCTAGCCTACCCTTGCAGCACCAGCGAGGTAACGAGCCACTTTTGGTCATACCACCTCATGTCGCTCGGAGTTCCGCAATCGATCACTTCACCTTGCAATCTTGTTGAGCATAGCTGGCCGCACCCATTGCCTGCAGCTCGCAGCTCTGCCATCCTTCGGCAACTACTTCGTTCGTAGCTTTGGGGACAACAGTTGGCATCACGACCACCTATCACTCACAACACTGCCGCTTACTCCTTGTAGCAAAGCTCGTCGTCGATGGCAACACGGTAGCCTACTCGTTACAACACTGGTGGCCACTTCAGATAGTGACTTCTTCTCCTTGTATCATCATTGTAGCACCTCCACTTACCCTTGAAGCATCAGAGGCAACCATTGGTATCACAGATGTCCTGCTTTCGTAGCATCACCTAGCAGTGTTGCTACCTTCCCCTTGTATCACTGGCATCCTAGCCTCACAACAATATCTGGTCTCACTCGCAGCAACGCCGCCTTGCCCTTGTAGCTCCGGTAACCATCCTTGCAGAAGCGTTGGCAGCTTGGTCTCAGAGCACCGCCACCCGGGATTTCGCATTACCTGTAAATGGCCTTGCATCACAACAGGTCTTTTTTTTTTGCAGCAACAGGGACTCACAACGCACAAGAGGAATGACGGAGAAGCGTGCAAGATGAAGTGCAAAGGTGCAGAGAATCCATGATGCTCGCACTCTCTAACGAGGAAGAAAGATGAAAGGGGAGAAGAAACGAGTGGTGAAGAGATACCACAGGAAAGAAGCGGACAAGATAAGGTGGGCCCCTTGTTTTCTGGGCATGTTCTAGGACATGTGGCGCACAGAGGAAGAGGGGGATCGCTGATGGGGTTCGTTGCATAGAAAACAAAAAATTTCCTACCGCAAAGCGAATAAAACCAACAGATCTAATCTATGGAACACCCAAGATCCAATCTACTAGATCTAAGCAACGAGATGGAGATGAGACTAACCCTCGAAGATTCCAAAGCCTACGAGATTAATCTCGTTGTTGGTGTAGACGATCGTCCCCGGTGCTGCAATCCGGCAGCACTTCCGTACTCGGTCGCGCGTACGGTGTCGATGAAGCTCCTTCCTCTCCCCGTTCCAGCGGGCAGCGGAGGTGTGGTAGATCTCCACGGAATCCCAGCAGCACGACGGCGTGGTGGTGGTGGTGGAGAAGAATTCCTGCAGGGCTTCGCCTAAGCCGGAGCAGGAGAAACTGGGAGGGAGGAGAGGTGGCACATTAGGGTTTCGTACGGAGCAGCAATGGCCGGCCAAACTATCCCACTATTTATAGTCGGGAACTAGGGTTAGGGTTTCACAAAACCCATCTAGTGTCGGCGCCTGGTGGGCCCAGACAACACCCTGGCGCCGCCTGGGGGGGCCCGCGCCGGCCTGTTGTTTGGCCCACCCCTGGCTCTTCTCCGTCTCCCCTTTGGACTCCGTCTGCGCGACAGAAAAATAATAACCTCTGTTTTTATTTCGTCCAATTCCGAGAATGTTTCCAGAACAACTTTTCTTGAAATACAAAACAGCAGAATTCTTCCAGAACAATTCCGGCTCTCCTCATGATGTCTTGGATCCCATCCGAGACTCCGAACAACATTCGGTCTCCATCTCATATTCCGAATCTACTTATGCGACATCGAACCTTAAATGCGTCACCCTACGGTTCGTGAACTATGCAGACATGGTCGAGACTCCTCTCCGAGCAATAACCAATAGCGGGATCTGGAGATCCATAATGGATCCCACATATTCAACGATGACTTAGTGATCGATTGAACCATTTACATACGATGCCAATTCCCTTTGTCTCGCGATATTTTACTTGTCCGAGGTTTGATCATCGGCATCTCCATACCTTGTTCAACCTCGTTACCGACAAGTACTCTTTACTCGTACCGTGGTATGTGATCTCTTATGAACTATTCATATGCTTGCAAGCTAATCAGATGACATTCCACCGAGAGGGCCCAGAGTATATCTATCCGTCATCAGGATGGACAAATCCCACTGTTGATCCATATGCCTCAACTCACACTTTCCAAATACTTAATCCCACCTTTATTTTCACCCATTTACGCAATGACGTTTGATGTAATCAAAGTACTCTTTCAGTGTAAGTGATTTACATGATCTCATGGTCGAAGGATTAAGACAACTATGTATTGAAAGCTTATAGCAAATGAACTTAATGACTGGATCTTATGCTACGCTCATATGGGTGTGTGTCCATTATATCATTCAACTAATGACATAACCTTGTTATTAATAACATCCAATGTTCATGATCACGAAACCATGATCATCTATTAATCAACAAGCTAGTTATACAAGAGGCTTACTAGGGACTCCTTGTTGTTTACATAACACACATGTATCAATGTTTCGGTTAATACAATTATAGCATGGTATATAAACATTTATCATAAACACAAAGATATTATAATAACCACTTTATTATTGCCTCTTAGGCATATCTCCAACAGTCTCCCACTTGCACTAGAGTCAATAATCTAGATTACATTGTAAGGTACCTAACACCCATGGCATTTTGGTGTTGGTCATGCTTTGCCCTTGGGAGAGCTTTAGTCAACGGATCTGCAACATTCAGATCCGTGTGTACTTTGCAAATCTCTACTTCACCATCTTCGATGTACTCGCGAATCGAATGAAAACGCAGCTTGATATGCTTCAGCTTCTTGTGTGACCTTGGTTCCTTTGCATTGGCGATGGCACCCGTGTTGTCACAATAAATGACTAGCGGGTCCAATGCACTAGGAACCACACCAAGCTCAACAATGAACCTCTTCATCCATACCGCTTCTGATGAAGCCTCTGAAGCCGCTATATATTCAGATTCTGTTGAAGATTTCGCCACCGTGCACTGCTTGGAACTGCTCCAGCTTACTGCCGCACCATTCAATATAAACACGTACCCAGACTGAGACTTAGAGTCATCGGGATCGGTGTTCCAACTTGCATCGGTGTAACTGGTTACAACGAGCTCTTGGTCACCGCCATAACAAAGAAACATATCCTTAGTCCTTTTCAAGTACTTCAGGATATTCTTGACCGCTGTCCAGTGTTCCATTCCTGGATCACTTTGATATCTGCTGGTCAAACTAACAGCATGTGCGATATCCGGTCTAGTACATAGCATGGCGTACATGATAGAGCCTACTGCCGAAGCATAGGGGATCTTACTCATCCTCTCTCTTTCATCTGCCGTAGCTGGACCTTGAGTCTTACTCAAGACCTTACCTGGCAACATAGGCAAGAACCCTTTCTTGCTTTCATCCATTCTAAACTTCTTTAGAATCTTGTCCAGGTATGTACTTTGTGAAAGGCCTATTAGGCGTCTTGATCTATCTCTATAAATCTTGATGCCTAAAATGTATGCTGCTTCACCAAGGTCTTTCATCGAAAAAGACTTGTTCAAATAACCTTTAACGCTGCTTAATAGTTCTATATCATTCCCAATCAATAATATGTCATCTACATATAATATCAGGAACGCTACAGAGCTGCCACTCACTTTCTTGTAAATACAGGCCTCACCATGAGTCCGTATAAAACCGAAGTCTTTGATCACTCTATCAAAGCGTAGGTTCCAACTCCGGGATGCTTGCTTCAGTCCATAAATGGAACGCTGAAGTTTGCATACCTTGTCAGCATTTTTAGGATCGACAAACCCTTGGGTTGTACCATATACAACTCTTCCTCAATGTCACCATTAAGGAACGCCGTTTTGACATCCATCTGCCAAATCTCATAATCGAAAAATGCAGCTATTGCTAACAAAATTCTCACAGACTTTAGCTTCGCTACAGGTGAGAAAGTCTCATCGTAGTCAACTCCTTGAATTTGTCGGAAGCCCTTTGCGACAAGTCGAGCTTTATAGACAGTAATATTACCATCAGCATCTGTTTTTCTCTTGAAGATCCATTTATTCTCGACAGCCTTGCGGCTATCAGGTAAGTCTACCAAAGTCCACACTTTGTTATCATACATGGATCCCATTTCGGATTTCATGGCTTCTTGCCATTTGTTGGAATCTGGGCTCATCATCGCTTCTTCATACGTCGCAGGGTCCTCATCATTGTCGTCCACAATCATGACATTTAGACAGGGATCATACCAATCAGGAGTGGTACGTTCCCTTGTCGATATGCGAGGTTCAGTAGCTTCCTCGTTCGAAGTTTCATGATCTTCATCATTTGCTTCCTCTCCTATCGGTGCAGGCTGCACAGGAATTTCTTCCGGCACTGCGCTACTCTGATCTATGAGAGAAGGTTCATCAACCTCGTCGAGTTCTACTTTTCTTCCAGTCACTTCTTTAGTGAGAAACTCCTTCTCAAGAAAGGATCCGTTCTTGGCAACAAATATTTTGCCTTCGGATCTGTGATAGAAAGTATACCCAATTGTTTCTTTAGGGTATCCTATGAAGACGCATTTCTCCGCTTTGGGTTCCGGCTTGTTAGGTTGTAACTTCTTTACATAAGCATCGCAACCCCAAACTTTAAGGAACGACAGCTTAGGTTTCTTCCCAAACCATAATTCATACGGTGTCGTTTCAACGGATTTAGATGGTGCCCTATTTAAAGTGAATGAGGCTGTCTCTAAAGCATAGCCCCAAAACGATAGTGGCAAATCGGTAAGAGACATCATAGAACGAACCATATCTAAGAGAGTTCGATTACGACGTTCGGACACACCATTGCGCTGTGGTGTTCCGGCGGTGTCAACTGTGAAAGTATTCCGCATTTCTTTAAATGCATGCCAAACTCATAACTCAGATATTCGCCTCCGCGATCAGAACGCAGAAACTTAATCTTCTTGTTACGTTGATTTTCTACTTCACTTTGGAATTCCTTGAACTTCTCAAAAGTCTCGGACTTGTGTTTCATAAAGTAAATATACCCATATCTACTCAGATCATCCGTGAAGGTTAGAACATAACGATAACCACCGCGCGATGCTACACTCATTGGTCCGCACACATCAGTATGTATGATTTCCAATAAGTCTGCAGCTCGCTCCATTGTGCCAGAAAATGGAGTCTTAGTCATTTTTCCCATTAGACATGCTTCGCATCTGTCAAGTGATTCAAAGTCAAGTGACTCAAGAAGTCCATCGGAATGGAGTTTCTTCATGCGCTTCACTCCAATATGACCAAGACGACAGTGCCACATATAAGTAGAATTATCATTCAGTTTAATTCGCTTAGCATCAATGTTATGAACATGTGTATCACTACTATCGAGATTTCACAAGAATAAACCATTCATCTCAGGTGCATGGCCATAAAAGACATTACTCATATAAATCGAACAACCATTATTCTTAGACTTAAACGAATAACCGTC
Source organism: Lolium perenne (assembly GCF_019359855.2). Taxonomy (NCBI): domain Eukaryota; kingdom Viridiplantae; phylum Streptophyta; class Magnoliopsida; order Poales; family Poaceae; genus Lolium; species Lolium perenne. The sequence continues at coordinate 74,093,704 of NC_067248.2, read as the reverse complement.
TCGCATCAAACAAGATCCAGATATAATGTTCATGCTCAACGCAGGTACCAAATAACAATTATTAAGGTTTAAAACTAATCCCGAAGGTAGATGTAGGGGGAGCGTGCCGATGGCGATCACATCGACCTTGGATCCATTTCCAACGCGCATCGTCACCTCGTCCCTTGCCAGGCTTCGTTTATTCCGCAGTTCCTGTTTCGAGTTACAAATGTGAGCAACCGAACCAGTATCAAATACCCAGGCACTACTACGAGAACCAGTAAGATAGACATCTATAACATGTATATCAAATATACCTTTCTTCTTGACGTGGCCGCTCTTCAGATCGGCCAAGTATTTGGTGCAATTCCGCTTCCAGTGCCCCTTCCCCTGCAGTAGTAGCACACAGTCTCAGGCTTAGGACCAGCCTTAGGCTTCTCAGGAGGCGCTGCAACTTTCTTGCCGCCCTTCTTGAAGTTGCCCTTGTTAGGCTTGCCCTGTTTCTTGAAACTGGTGGTCTTGTTGACCATCAACACTTGGTTCTCCTTCTTTATTTCTACTTCAGCAGACTTCAGCATGGAGAAGAGTTCAGGTAACTCTTTGTTCATGTTCTGCATGTTGTAGTTCATCACGAAGTTCTTGTAACTTGGTGGCAGTGATTGGAGGACACGATGAATACCCAGCTTGTTAGGGATCACAATCCCCAAGTCACTGAGCTTCTTCGCATGTCCGGACATGGCGAACATGTGCTCACTAACGGAGCTGCCCTCTTCCATCATGCAGTTAAAGAACTGTTTCGAGGCCTCATAGCTCTCCACTGCATGAGTCTCAAAGATAAGTTTGAGCTCACGCATCATCTCCCATGGGTCGTGGTGCTCACAACGCTTTTGGAGCTCTGCCTCTAAACTGCACAAGATGGCACACTGAATTTCGGAGTACCGAGTTACCCGAGTCTCATAAACATTCTTTATGTCCTCGAACACTGCAGGAGGTGGTGGGGGACCTAGCGGTGCTTCGAGCACATATTGCATGCTTACGCCAGTGAGGAAAATCCTCACATGACGGGACCAGTCAGTGAAGTTGCTACCATTGCCCTTAAGCTTTTCTTTCTCTAGGAACTGGTTAAAATTGATGGAGGGGGGCGCCATGATCTACAACATATTTGCAAAGAGTTTAGACTAAGTTTATGATAAAATGAGTTCAATTTTAATTCTTAAATTAACTAGGTGAACTCCCACTCAAAACAACATCCCTCGCATTGTCTTAGTGATTACACGAACCAAATCCACTACACCAAGTCCGATCTTCACGAGAAAAGATGTAGCTTCAAAGACGAACACTCAAAGTGTTCATCATATCATTCATATGACTCATGCTCTACCTTTCGGTATCCCGTGTTCCGAGACCATGTCTGTACATGCTAGGCTCGTCAAGGCAACCTTAGTATCCGCGTGTGCAAATCTGGCTTGCACCCGTTGTATGCACATGTAGAGTCTATCACACCCGATCATCACGAGATGCTTCGAAACGACAAGTCTTAGCAACGGTGCATACTAAGGATGAACACTTTATTATCTTGATATTTAGTGAGAGGGATCATCTTATAATGCTACCGTCGCGATCTAAGCAAAATAAGATGCATAAAAAGATTAACATCACATGCAATTCATAATGTGTGATATGATATGGCCTTTCTTCTTGTGCTTTTGATCTCCATCTCCAAAGCACAGACATGATCTCCATCATCACCAGCATGGCGTCAAGGTCAGTGGCGCCGCTTCATGGTTGTCCATCACTTATAGCTACTATAACAACTACTTGAAATAAAGCTATTACATGATGAATAGACACGCAGGTCTTTAACAAAAATTAAAGACAACCATTAGGCTCCTGCCGGTTGCCATAATACAATAATGAACATCTCATACATCAAATATAATCATCATCACATCATGGCCATATCACATCACCAAACCCTGCAAAAACAAGTTAGACGCCTCTAATTTGGTTTGCATATTTTACGTGGTTTAGGGTTTTCGAGCAAGATCCAATCTACCTACGAACATGAACCACAACGGTGATACTAGTGTTGGCAATAGAAGTGAAAATTACAATCTTCACTATGGTGGGAGAGACAGACACCCGCAAAGCCACTTATGCAATACAAGTTGCATGTCAAGCGTGGAGCAAGTCTCATGAGACGCGGTCATGTAAAGTTAGCCCGGGCCGCTTCATCCCACCATCCCGCAAGAAGCAAAGTACACAAACTAAAGCAACAAAAGCATCACCGCCCACAAAACCATTGTGTTCTACTCGTGCAACAGATCTATGCATAGACGTGGCTCTGATGGGGTTCGTTGCATAGAAAACAAAAATTTTCCTACCGCAAAGCGAATAAAACCAACAGATCTAATCTATGGAACACCCAAGATCCAATCTACTAGATCTAAGCAACGAGATGGAGATGAGACTAACCCTCGAAGATTCCAAAGCCTACGAGATTAATCTCGTTGTTGGTGTAGACGATCGTCCCCGGTGCTGCAATCCGGCAAAGACTTCCGTACTTCTGGTCGCGCGTACGGTGTCGATGAAGCTCCTTCCTCTCCCCGTTCCAGCGGGCAGCGGAGGTGTGGTAGATCTCCACGGAATCCCAGCAGCACGACGGCGTGGTGGTGGTGGTGGAGAAGAATTCCTGCAGGGCTTCGCCTAAGCCGGAGCAGGAGAAACTGGGAGGGAGGAGAGGTGGCACATTAGGGTTTCGTACGGAGCAGCAATGGCCGGCCAAACTATCCCACTATTTATAGTCGGGAACTAGGGTTAGGGTTTCACAAAACCCATCTAGTGTCGGCGCTGGTGGGCCCGGACAACACCACAGGCGCCGCTCAGGGGGCCCGCGCCGGCCTGTTGTTTGGCCCACCCCTGGCTCTTCTCCGTCTCCCCTTTGGACTCCGTCTGCGCGACAGAAAAATAATAACCTCTGTTTTTATTTCGTCCAATTCCGAGAATGTTTCCAGAACAACTTTTCTTGAAATACAAAACAGCAGAATTCTTCCAGAACAATTCCGGCTCTCCTCATGATGTCTTGGATCCCATCCGAGACTCCGAACAACATTCGGTCTCCATCTCATATTCCGAATCTACTTATGCGACATCGAACCTTAAACGCGTCACCCTACGGTTCGTGAACTATGCAGACATGGTCGAGACTCCTCTCCGAGCAATAACCAATAGCGGGATCTGGAGATCCATAATGGCTCCCACATATTCAACGATGACTTAGTGATCGATTGAACCATTTACATACGATGCCAATTCCCTTTGTCTCGCGATATTTTACTTGTCCGAGGTTTGATCATCGGCATCTCCATACCTTGTTCAACCTCGTTACCGACAAGTACTCTTTACTCGTACCGTGGTATGTGATCTCTTATGAACTATTCATATGCTTGCAAGCTAATCAGATGACATTCCACCGAGAGGGCCCAGAGTATATCTATCCGTCATCAGGATGGACAAATCCCACTGTTGATCCATATGCCTCAACTCACACTTTCCAAATACTTAATCCCACCTTTATTGTCACCCATTTACGCAATGACGTTTGATGTAATCAAAGTACTCTTTCAGTGTAAGTGATTTACATGATCTCATGGTCGAAGGATTAAGACAACTATGTATTGAAAGCTTATAGCAAATGAACTTAATGACTGGATCTTATGCTACGCTCATATGGGTGTGTGTCCATTATATCATTCAACTAATGACATAACCTTGTTATTAATAACATCCAATGTTCATGATCACGAAACCATGATCATCTATTAATCAACAAGCTAGTTATACAAGAGGCTTACTAGGGACTCCTTGTTGTTTACATAACACACATGTATCAATGTTTCGGTTAATACAATTATAGCATGGTATATAAACATTTATCATAAACACAAAGATATTATAATAACCACTTTATTATTGCCTTTTGGGCATATCTCCAACAATCGCAAGATGTGAACAAAAGCATTTTCCATCGGAGTTCACTACGGTTTTAGGTAAAAGAATTATCTCTCGTAGATCTTAGAGCATATGCGGTCAGACCCCCCTACCCTATGGCGTCCGACAACAACGACCAATCAGGCGTATGATGGGTGCCGACACCATTTGCCGCATGTGGGTTGACTCTACCCAGGCGCACCCCCAATAGGGTGCCCACAATGGGTTTCTTGACCCCATTTTTCCGATTTGAAAGTTACAGAAATCAAAACACACATAGTTCCTACCATAATTCAAAATACTGGCCACCGAAATGTTGCCAAGTATATATAGCCACACATATTACAATGGTAGATGAATAGAATGAAAATAAAATGGAAAAGGGCACTTCCATCGTCGACGTTGACGCCGAATCCACCAGCCACCATTCCTTCGAACATGTTGTCATCGTAAAACTCGTAGGGAGCAATGAACATGAGCCCCCCTTTGTGCCGACAGGGCCATCAACAAGTAATTGTAGGGATTACTGAGGTCAAGGCGCTCAACCTCTACTTTCCGCCGTCCACACCATGGCGGCGATAGGAGAAAACATGGAGTTCGGATTGAAGCCACCATGTTCGCAACCGCCGAACTCAGGGGAGTAGATGGCTGATATTGAGAACCTTGTCCGTGGTGTAGGAAGTAGAAGTTTAGTTAGGTTTGCAGGAAGCAAAATCTGCTGCTAGTCTCAAACACTTTTTGCTTAGTAGGATTACTAGTTTGCTTTGTGGTGAATTCACTCTGCACGCAGCTTTGATTCTCATGCTTGAAAAAAAAAGTTTGGTTTACAATATTTGTGCGAAAACAAGTTTAGATGGTGGTTCCGTGGTTCCCGCTGCTTTGTCGGAAGGAAACACTGGCAAAGCAAAAGTTTCGTGTCTTGAAGTCTTAGAAAGGAAAAACCCCACAACTAGGGTTAGGGCTTAGAAAGGAATCACATTTTCGTAGACACCACACTCCTACATCTAGTCTATCTCAATACACTAACATTGGTACCACCAAAGTGGCATTACTCGACAAGTGCAAGTATAGGGGGGCACTAGGGGCGCAACATTATTCACGAAGACCACTTCAATGATCAAGTGAAAATATTCCTCTTCAAGACATAAAACAAAGATATCGTTCGTACGTACACCAGTTTGTGCCGACCAACACCTTGGCACCTCTAACCATCCACCAACAGACGATCGTGCAAGCATGCATGTTTGTTTATTTAGTGATCTACTCATCTGCATTTTTTTATGTATCAATATGTGACGCCGGGATTACCCGTGAAACATTCGCTATGGATTTAGTGAAGTTCCCGACTTTCTTAAAATAAAACAGTCGATATGGGGATGTGCAATAGTTGGCTGTCAAAAAAAATCACATCAAAATCAGCGGGTGCGGGTTTTTATGTAAGCAGAGTGTCTGTTTCACACGTTCTTTTTGCACATGTTCAGCCATTTTCCACCAGCCGCAAACGGACCGATGATCTATTAATGGTCACCAACTACAGTAAAACAACACCAAAGATAATAAAAATTACAAATAAATCTTTAGATCTTTTTTTTTTGCGAGGAAACAGCCATATCATTAAAGCAAGACAATTACAGAACCCGCACTAGATAATAAATCTTTAGATCAGCTAGCAAAGACTACGAGCACTAGAGCGATCCGAACACACACCGCCGTCCTAGTCCCTCAATCGCCAGAGCCGTGAAGCAGAGCATCAACCAGTGCCAAAGGACGAGAAGTTGTTGTGCTAAGGCTTCAAAGGACCAACATAACCATCGCCAATGATAAGAACGTAAATTAGAAGAGCCAAATCTGTAACCACACAAACGAACATGGAAATAGACCGGATCCTTGGAGACGCCGGATATAAAACTCCACGTGCCCTTCGCTGTCACTAGGCGCACCACCAGAGCGAGAATGGGGCGGGGAGGACCTTATTCTTACATCAGAATGTAGCCGCCGCCTCACCATCCCGAAGAAGATATTAAAGAACGGGAACCCTACCATCAACGAGGGCCCGTGGTCCGCCACGCCTCCAAGGCCCTACGGCCACCGGAGGCAGAGCAGACTGGCGACATCGTCATCGAGAGGACGGAACCATAGATGGGGTTCACATATCGCCTCTCTCTTGGAGTCTCCGTACGTACCGGTCCAGTTAGGATGTCTACCACCCAATCCAGATTTCCAGGTCTAGATTAGCCCTTATTCTTTAGCCCCTCCACTCCACACTGTCGTGGAGCCAACCACAAATCAACTCTCCCCAAATCTACGGTCGTGGTGCAACCACTTCCGTGCTCAGGTCACTTCCGAGAACTCAACGTTGTCAAATGAGCCACATTTCGGCAAACCCCCTCCTTGACTTGTACCTATACATCTCAAGTCGCCACTCGAATTCTCCACCATCATCATCGCCCTGCTTGCGTGCCTCCAGTGTTGTGAACCACTATAACTGCATCTCTCGTTGTTCGTGGTGCACAACCATGATGTGGGCACCGCGTCGTAGAAGTGACGTGTGGCCTTTTCTTTCGAAGATGTTATTTTGCTTCCGGTCTAGTAACCCCACTAACCATCCCTCAGTGCTACAAGGACACCGGTTCTTCCATAATGATCCCCATCCCTGAAACCCTAACTCCTCTACGCCAGGTAAAGGAAGAGAAGAGGGGGGGGGGGGGGGGGTATCTAGTCCGTTAGGCAACATGAGTGAATTCCAGTCACCACGGCCGCCATCTTTCTCCTCCGCAACCTGTACCAACAGCGCGGTTTGCGCTCGTTGGTTCGACCACACGCCAAAATTGATGACAACAGGGTTCTCATATATTTTCACTAACGTTGCCATGCTTCTCACAAGCATTACCAGATTACCCCTGAAAAATGAATACTGATCAATTTGAGTTGGCGTTTTCAATATATGGTGTTGGTACATGACGGACCCGAGCCGATCAGACTCTAGGCGACAGAGATCCCACAGCGAAGGAATTTCCTGTTGACACGTAGGCAGGCCCAGGGACATTGCCTTTTTTCCCAACTTGTCACCAGTGGTCCCAATTCCCAAAGCCTCCAAGGCTCAAACTAGGAAACAACAGATGGGTGCAGGATTGCAGTACAGCCACCAATTTCTCACCCTCACCCTGACGCAATCACATCGCATTGGATCTGCTGCTTCTGAGTGCTTACAGAAAGACAATGCTATAGAGCCCTGTTCAAAAGCTACTAGTTAAGATGGAAAACCTTTCCCTTGGCCTAAGAATGGCACTTGAGTATGTTCCTCCACACATAATTATTGGCTCAACACGTATTCAGCGACATGAAACCGATTCGATGTCAACCCTGAACATGACCCAACATGGTGGAATTCTAAGAATGTGGGTTCAAATTCTCCGCCGTGCCAAATCTGGACTGAGAACGGTCTGATCTCAAATAAAGACACTGGATGGAGTCAAAGGGATAGATAGTAAATTTTTACATTGCAAGATAACAGGTGTCAACAATACAGAATGAAACCAAATTTATTGCCATCATAAGTAAATGGCCATCTAAATTGCAAACAGATGGGGCTACAGATACCAATAGGGACGTCGTACCCGTTCAACTGGAAGTCAAGAGGATCAGATTCCATAGACGTTGATACTCACCAGTTAGTGGCTGTCTTCAGTGCATAATGGCAGCATTGGCTAGGTTCTCGATATGGACGTCTGACCAAACACTTGCTTGATTTTAGTGAGTGCCTGAAGCAAAGTAATACTTGACGATGACGAACTGCACACTTGTCCTATCACACCGATTACTATGTAACATGTTTTGTTATTGGTTATTGTACAAGGTTTTGACCACCGATTACTTTATCATTAAATAGTTTTGTTGCATGGTGCAAAATTGGAAATTTGGAATCATAAGTGTTTCTCAATAGAAATCCAAAACCTTTAAACTGGGTAACTGTCTATGCATATTTTAGAACCAGAACACGTATACAGTGCGTGTCCATATTTGTAACATGCCCATAAATGAAAAAAAAAAGCTAATACATGATTGTAAATTAACTGATAGCGGTGCCCTATTAGTATTTCAGTTCATTCAAATTGTCTAACAACTATTTGGGAGCATTATGCAGTACAAATTAAGTGCAGTTGTAAGCAAACAAGTACTAGCATGCGGACTTGGACAATTAAGGAAAATGCAATCACAAACTTGACGTAGCCGCCCACCAGCTTTGCTAAACACACAAATGGCAACAAAAGAAGATATATATTCATTTACACCTGATTGGGCTGATAATGTTAGGCAACTCATAAAGTGACATCACTATCAACCAACGAATAAAAAATAGGATCACACCAACTTAAAAAATGAGTTTATCTCAATCATGTTGCAAAAGGACACCTATCGTGACATTATATAATCTCCCAGAAGCACACCACTTTCACACTAATAGGAGTAGCTTATTTGCAAATGCGTCCAATTTCTTTGTTTGCTTATACAAAATGACAAGTTGGTCACATAAGTCTAGAAGTGGATACCCTGTATCTGAAGTGATAGAAAATGCATGAATCTCCTCTCATGTGAACCACTAAGTCGATAAGTACTTAAGCAAAGCACTGGATCACATTTGAACTACCAATAATAAGATCCTGAAACTCTTGCCCTGGCGGCATCGTTCAGTGTTCATTTCCCTAGCTTCGGCAATGCATACTGCTTTTTTCGTGTCTCTCAATCAGAGGATCCCTATGCAATAGCGCCACCAATAATGCACTATTAGAGACTATTGAGCGTAACTCTTACCTCAGAATCTAAAGTCAAATGCCACATACCTAAACTTTCATGTCATTTGTGGATAAGCTAAAGTAAATCAGTCACTGGAGCAAAAGATATTCGCAGTTGAATACTTTTCTGGATGTCAATATCAAGGCAATTTTAACTCCTTTATCATCTCCAAAGGTGAACAGACTTTTACACTTGTCGTTTTGCTTCACACCTAAGAAGTAGTCACTTACTAAGCAAAGTAACGAGGAACATAGGACCACTTAGCAGACTTACATTTGTGCTGAAGCTTAACAAGTTCCAGCTTAAACAATAGACTACTGTCATCATGACAAGAAAATTCCCCGACAGAACATAGCACTTTAGGAACTTGAAGATGAACCTCCATTTTGTCCACTGCTCAAATCAAGCACTTCCAGTGATCGGAAAGGGGGCCTTTCTCCAAATTTCAACAGATGTGCAACTTCATAAACTGGGCGCAGTTCTAAAATGGATTGAGCATCCAGGTAGGAGTCGCAGGCAAAACACCAAACTGACAGATCACTGCAAAATGGTACATGATGCTGAGCTAAAGCAATCAAATAATAATATGCCAAGATAGCCACAAGCAATCCTATTCATAGTGCAACAAAAGAAAAAAGAAAGAGACCATCAGAAGCAACATGGGCCAGCCCAGTCAAGAATGCCGACTAGGCGCATGCCAATGCCTCTGTCGTAAGTCCCTTTAACCCCGTACCATTTACTTTTCAGCATCTCATCCCGACACCCCGTCTTCTCTCTTCCAATCTTCTCTGCCTTGCCACCTCTACCCTGCTCCTTCCACTACTTTACCTACCATGCATCTCCTAAAGAACAAGATTGATGGTGACATGATAGTGATGGTGATGGCGACTGCGCTCTAGTGGTGACGGCTCAAAGGACAAGGTAGCAGCATGGCCAAGAAGCGAGAGCATGGTAAAGATTTAGTTTTGGGTTCACACAGGTAGCAAATCAAGAGCGAACCATGGTGAATTTGAACCCCGATCAAGGATAGAATTCAACAACGTTCTGAGTAAATCCAGTAAATATGGTGGTAATTTCCATGCTGAAGATGAGAGACGTTATGGGAGTGAAGAGATGTCAGACCTAGACCACTAACTAGGGTGATGAACTTGAGATGGGATATACCTACTTCTTGCCTGACTGATAATTGATACATGTTATCCCTTTATAGGGATGATTTCACTGGACTCCTAATCACCAATCTCTTGGGAAAAACCTAGAAGGTACAAGGAAACTTATCTCTTACATATTGAATACAACAAAAAGTACAACCCAACTAACAAGGAAACATAATGTTCTTCCAACTAATACTGCTGCCTGATGAATAATGAGTGATGTTATAGTGAGCGTTCGGCAATACCATTTCATACTGGACCAGGTGACAGTTAGATTTAAAACCGAACATACTGACTACCTTTGACCTTATCTTAAATGCACCAATGCAAATTCTTTGTAGTCCAATAGAAATTTAAGCAAAAGGAAGTTCAGATATTTACCTGAAGCTCAGGGCAAGACAATGGCCTGTTTCTTGAAAATGGTGCAGCATATGTTTGTTGATAAAACGACTGCACAGCACATCTTTGCAAATCAAGCAAAACCAGTTTTCCGAAGGATGATGACATCTGCATGGGCAAATGCTCATAAGAAAACTTAGGCATGGACGTATGAAGTACATCAATTTCTACAATTATTTTTTGCTTAAATTCTACAATATGGGGTCATTTGGATTCAGTAAAAAGACAGGGATATGCAACAACCTGGTGCCAGAAGCTAAGTTCACTAGTTGGCAAACTTTAGCAACTTGTTTCACTGTGTTTATAATAAGTTAATTCACCTCCAAGATATTAACATGCCAACAAATATACAAGTTCTTTACAACTTAACATAAGGTGGATTCAAGAAACATGCATAGACAATGTTTGTTATGCTGCATCATGAGATCGTAAACAGCATTTTCAGGTACAATGACAGGTGCCTTTTCACATTTCATGCATGCATATTGGATATGTATAACAAGGTTCATGAAAGCGTTAACCGTAATTGGTACGGTGGCCTTCCGCTTAGTGCTTCAGCGTGCATAAGCGGCGCTTTTTTCCTCTTTGTTCCGCTTTTCTCTGCTTAAGCGCTTATGCAATCGATGCGGAAGGCCTCCGCAATGTGCTTCAGCGCGCATAAGCAACACTTTTTTCCGCTTTCCTTAACCTTGATGTATAACACATAATACATAATCTTTACGGTTGCAGACCATCGTAAGGAGTAAGCCATGCTACATCAATTCACCAGCTCACTAGCTGTTACAAACTTTCAACTACGGATAAAAACTGTAGCCAATTCAGCCAAGATGTTGGTACAATGTACCAAATGGTACCATCAAAATCCACAGATCCTGACCATCTCTTGCACTTGGGAGTGGCTTGCACATTACAAATATAGTAAATGAACAGAGGAATCACATATCAATGATTTTATGCAAGAATAATTCCAAAATATGAAGCGAAATGTTGATATAATGCAAATAACGAGAAAGAGAAATCATGAAGTGGAACTTCTAGTTAGTAACCGCAAAAACCCCTCATCCATAAATATTAAGTTAATTTTGTCAAATCCTGAATTTGGGGGAAATGAGCCCCTTTGATATCTGGCATTAATGCCCCAACAAAAATATATAAAGTGCAAGAATGTTCTTCATGGAATAATCCAAACAAGTAACGCCACGCCACACCAATTGACAGCAATGATCAAATGCCAATCCAACAAGTCGGCATTGTAAAGTCATGTAGTTGTGAACCTGACAGGTACTACAGCACATTACTGGAAGCACTATGGGATAGAGTATGAAATTCTTGTCACGAAACCTTGCCACTTGCAGGAATCCGTACAGTACCGCAAGCAATCCCAAAATGTCACAATTTGTCACTTCTTAGAGTTCAGCAATTCTATTGATCAATAATATTTGAAAGTCTACTTGACCGTGCTAAAATTCTGGACACGATCTAGTGGTGTCCTTAACCAAAGCAGTGATCTCTACCATGTACATGTAACTTGCCATACAATTTTCGAGTCACAACCTAGTCCCAACAATCGCATTGTCATCAAGTAGTAATTCCTTATTTTTGCTCTATCAAACTAAATTATGTCGTCATAATTCACCATAGCTGAATTCAGGGGCACTATGTCTTCAGCCAAGTAGTGCCACACCGAACATAAACCCAGGGGATTACAGAAAAAGAAAATCCCAACACGAGGAGCGCATAAAACCGCACGAAAGAACCCTAACAATTCGCATGGCAGGCCCAGGATCGCGACACTGAAGTCGAGGAGGAGGACGAGACGAACCTAGAGCACTGAGAGTCAGGCGCGGGCACGCGGGCGAGTTCGTCTGCGCTGGCGGCGGGCATGGCGGGGAGGTGGGGGCAGCTTGTCCGCGCCTCCACCCACCCCGCGGCGGCGCCATAGAGGTCCAGATCCACGTCTACCTCCGCCACATAATCCTCCTTCTCCTCCTTGCGGTTGCTGTCGCCGGCACCGTCGTCTCTCTCCTTCCCCTGCGACGACGACGCAATCCAGAGCAAACGTTAGGACACATCAAGTGGAGCAAGAAAGAACGCAGAGACGGCAGGGAGGAGCACGAACGTGTCGGGATGAAGACGGGGGCTCTCCGGCTCCGGCGGCGGAGGACATCGTCGGCGAGTCGGGGCGGAGCAGGAGACGATCGATTCCACGGCGAGTCCTTCGGATGCTTTTTTTTTCTTCTCACGAGGCATAGATAAATCCTAGGCCCAGATGCTTAAGATGGGCTGACCCGACAGAATGTCATTTTTCGGCCCACGTGGGGCTACGTAGCGCAGTGGGCCGAATTCAGCCCGTGTACTAGTTAGGGTTTACTGCGCCGTCTCCCTATATAAGGCTCGGCTGCTCGCAGCGCCGCCACCTACTCCTTCCTTCTTCCCACGCGCACCAAGGTTTTCCCACCGGCGGCGGCGGAAGGCGGAAGGCGAACGCGGCGACGATGGGGCACGACAACGTCTGGAACTCCCACCCCAAGAACTACGGGCCCGGCTCCCGCGTCTGGTAATACTTCTGCCGTCCCCTTCGATCACCTCCGGCTCCTGAATAGTTCGTGCACGCTGCTAGAGATTCATGGCGAGACGATTTGTTCCGGTCGATCTGCGGGTTTGATTCGGATGCGTTGCCCTAGCTCGTCTCTGCGATGTAGTTGGCTGCAAATGTCTTCCAATCAGGAGTTAGATGGGCTTGTAGGTACTAATTAATCAGCTGGGACCGTTCGCTAATCGCCAGCTTGTTATGTCCCTCGCAACTGAGATCGTTTGCTAATTTAGTAAGCTTTGCCTCGCTCACAGCTTTTGCCGTGTCTTGCGTTCGTTCTCATATTTGTGGACAGGCAACCAGGCATAGAAAATTATAGCTTCATATTCTAAGTTGTAGGACATCCGATCATTCTTGCGACCATCTGCATTTAACCAGTTTGAGATCGCGTTCTTCTTGTTCGTATTGGCTTGGTCTGCAGTTACATACAATTACTGATGCTATTGTCTTGAACCATTGCCCATATGATTGAATTTCCTGACCCGAAAATGTTGTTTCTGTCAGCCGGGTCTGTGGCAACTCCCATGGACTGATCAGGAAGTACGGGCTGATGTGCTGCAGGCAGTGCTTCCGCAGCAACGCCAAGGACATTGGCTTCATCAAGGTATAGGGTGTTCTCTTTAACCATGAACCATACTATTGTTTCTGTGGATATATTTATTGTCCTGTAACCAACAGCATGAAATGGTAGTGATCTTACATTGTTAAATTCTTTGGTATTGAACACTAGTTCCTGCTTCTTGCTGTCTTTTCCAATTTTCGGTTTCTGTTTGATAGTTGAATCAATAGATGCTGACATGCTAGGCAAATATCGAGTGTTGCTTCACTGACCTGCTAGGCATTTGTCCTAAATGGTCTGTCGCTTCAAGTTTGTCTGTTTCGTTTGCTTCAAAATTGAACTTGAATGTTATGTACAGTCATTCTCTTCTATCTGTCAATAGATTCTAACCTTTTTCAGTTATGCGCCACTTAGCCTTCTTTCGAGACATACTTTTCTTTTCCTGCGTTGTAGATTTTGTTATTAGACATGTAATTGCTTCCTTTTGTGTAAACCACCATTCTAACAGTTGTATCATATTATTTTGTTGCAGTACCGTTAAGCCACCTGGACCTGCTGCCCTGAAGTGAAGCTAATCAGGCGTGAAGAAATGGATCACTTAATAGAAGGCTTAATTTCAATTCCAGTAATTTAGCTGTTTGCTCAGTACGGTTCTGCAAGTAAACTTTGTGGCTTTATGTTTTGATGGGAACTGAATGATGTGATTGTTGAACATGAGTTAATTGCACATCTGAAAGCCTTTTATCAATGTGATTCCTTCAGTGTTTGTCCTCGATCTTTGCGTCTCAGGTCGTACCAACCTAGTCATAACGTGGGACTTGTATAATCGATTAGCCTTCGATTAACTTCTGTAGCTACAAAATCGGAAAATCAATTCAAAAGACAATCTAGTAGAGATGCTCCAAGTGATGTATATGATGAACACCCGTACCCATTGGGTACCTGATGGTTAGATCGAATAGTCCATAAGTTTACATTCATAAATTATCCATCTCAACTCAATACTTGACTGGTAAAGTGAGAAAAACTGCTTCTGTCTTTGCCCCCGTTGTCCCCATGAGGGCGACCTTGGGTGAACCCTACCTCTTATTTCACATACCCCCCTCTCCACCACTTTCCCACCGCTGTTAAGGGTTGTCGGCCATACCTTGTGTGGCGTTGGCGGCGAAGAACATGCCTCGCGCGCGTGGATGGCGGCGCGTGCCACGGGGTCTCCTGACCGGCGGCGGTGCTCCTTAGGTTTGAGCTCGGCTTGTTTGGAGCTAGAATGATGCGGCGATGCCTGGAGCTAGAATGATGCGGCGATGCCTGCTGCTTGGAAGGCGGAGTGGCACGGGAGGGCGACAAGTGATGGCGGCCTCATGTAGGCGTCAGCAGCGGATGCACCTCAAGCAGGAGCCTAGGGGGCCGATCTGGGCTCTTAGGGCGGTTCATGTGGGCCACGAAGGGAGCTTGACCCATTGGTTATTTTATAGCTTGAGTGATACCATGGCTGCTCTATGGTGGGGCACCTATAGGGGTTTTTCAGGTGCTCATATGATGCATCGTACATCCTGAGCACAGTACGGGCCCGAACTAGTTAGGTCTTGGCTAGTTTTTTTAGTCCTGTTTCTTTTTTCTATTTGTTTTATAATATTTAAAAAATGTTCAAATTCAAAAAAAATTCAAATTCAAAAATGTGTAGAATTTTAAAATGTTCAAATTTTGAAAAATTTATATTCAAAAAATGTGCAGATATTGAAAGTATTCAAATTCAAAAAATAAATTTTGGGAAAAAAATCAATATCAATAACTATTCAAATTTTGAAAAATATTGATTAAATTTTTTTTTTAAATCATCAAATTTTATTTTAAAAGAATATAAAAAATCTTCAGATTTTAAAAATCACGTTAAAAAATAGTCAACTTTTGAAAAACATAAAAATAAAAACATAATAGAAAAAGGAAAGGAAACAAAAAAAAGGTTAAGAAAAGAGAGAAAGCACAGTGGGTGGCCCAAAACACCCACCTAGGGGTGTGCGGCGTGGCATGTGTGGCCCACCGGTTGGTGTATACCACCTCCCCCTGTTGAAGGGTGGTTGCGGACATGGCGATGTAGCGCGATGGCAAGAGCTAGTTGGGCTTGCTTGGTCTTACAACTCCTACTTCTGTGTGCGGTCTGGTAACGTCCTGGTGGTAGAGGATGGATCGCCTTCTAAAGGATTTGATGCCACTCATGTGAATTTGGTGTTGCCGGGCTATCTCGTTTGATTCCTGAGTCATACAGTGTGCGGTCTTTCGTTCCAATCTCCACCTCGTGGACGCCGGGGCGACGTCCCAGAAGATGGGACTGCGCGGGCGTCTCTACGACGGGGGGACGTGGTGGTGGTGATGTCCTTGCTCTTTGATCGTGTCGATGGTGTGGAGCGGGCGGCGGGAGATCCTGGTGTTGATGGTACTTCGGCAAAGACAACTCCTGGATTGCGATTAGGACTCAGAAGTTCTGGCTCTGGCATAGTGGATGGATTGTGATAGCTACATGGCATGAAGGTTTTTCAGGGCGATAGCTTAAGTGGTTTGACACCAATAGCGGCGATGCATGCGGGTGTTGTGAACTTTAGCTTGGAGGCATTGTTGTGGTTAACTTCTCGGCATGGGGCTCCGGGATTAGAACCTTTGACTGTCTTGGTCTCGACGACAGTGGCGCGCAACGTCATTACCCTCATGAGGGCGTAGTTGTGGAGTTGCGGTACCCTTCAGTCTCATTCCGATGTATTCGGCGGCAAGTTTTAGTTTTCCCTGTATGTTTTTGTTAAAGTGTCTTTGTAAAAGGGTCTTCTTGTTTTTTTAACTGAAAAGGTCTCCTTCTTAATATATGTACCGATTTGGTAGTTGTGGCTTTATTTGTCAAAAATCGATCTCATCTGTTTTTGCTGTTTCGAAGAAAATTTCCATCCTTGGTGGCGCACTAGGAGCAATTCAGCTAGTGTCCTTAGGTAGGGTTTAACGGTCTCCCTATGTAAACATCGTCCGCTCAGACCGCCGCGGCGCCGCCACCCAGAATTCATCGGCTGCCCGGTCGGACCTGCGCCAAAAAACCATAGTTTAAAATAGCCGGCTATCTCATTTAGCCGCAACATTTTTGGAGGCTATGAAAGGCTATAGCCGGGCTATTCCATTTAGCGGTTTTTCAAAAATTCAGAATATTTTAGTCATATCTTACCAAATATGCGAAAAACTATGACTCAAACACGATTCGTGATACAGTTTATTCAACTATTCAAGGCAAATAAGTATTCAATTATTCAACTCACAAGTTTATCTAATCATATTGAACGTAAATTTTATAAAATAAGAAATAAAGATGAATAAAGAAGAGAAATTTAAAATATAGTAGGTTTAGCGGCTAAATTAGAGGCAAATTAGGGGCTAAATATGGCTATAGCAGGCTATTAGCGGTTTTTCCTGCTTAATTAGAGGCTAATTAGGGGCTAAATTAGAGGCAAATTAGGGGCTAAAAATGGTATAGCCGCAGAGGCAGGTCTCCCGAAAGGCCGGCTATTTAAACCTTTGCAAAAAAACCCCTCCTTCGTTTCTTCTTTTGTGCTTGTGGCAACTGATCGACTGCTACCATGTCGGTCGATAATGTCTCGTCGTCGACCCTGAGCACCTTCGCGCCAGGGCATGGCAGCGTCCACCACCTGCTCAAAATCAATGGCTACTCCCGTACAACACTGCTGCTTGACAATGGCATGGCGGCAAGGTCGTGGGAATTCGGGGCAGGCAAATACTGCTCTACGTGGCGCATCCTGTATTACCCCAACGGGGCGTCCGAGGAGGACGCCGGTGGCATCTCGCTCTTCGTCGAGCTTATGACCATCCCCAGCTACGCCAAGGCTAGCGTCGAGAACGCTAGTGTCCGGTTCACGCTGCTCCCTCATCACGGCAAGCCAGCGCCGGCGACGCCGCACTGCGCCAGCTTCACGCGAGCCTTCAAACTAGGGTATGCCGTCGGTCAGCGACGCCACGCACCGTCGTCCAGGCCACCTCCTCCTCTTCCGCCTCTGCATCGGCACGCACCGTCGAGGCCACCTCCTCCTCTTCCCCCTCTGCATCAGCACGCACCGTCGAGGCCACATCCTCTTCCGCCTCTGCGTCGGCGCCCATGGCGCTTCGGAGTGGTATCAAATCAGCCTGGGGACGGCAACTCCGTCCTCTCACGCGCCTCTCCAAGGTTTCGCAACCGGAAGGCGAACGCGCCGACGATGGGGAACTCGATCGGCCCCTGCTCCCGCGTCAGGTAAACCTAGTGTTCCGATGGATCTTTGTGTTTGATTTGGTTGCGGTCGGCATGGCTTTTCTTTAATACTTCCTTCGTATCGGTTTTAACGGGCACGCACGTAATTTAAGATAAAGTTAGACCACTAATTTAATCAACAAAATATATATTATATGTCTACAAAATTTATACCATTAGATTTGTATTAAAAATGTTTCCAACGTTATAATTTTTATAATATATATTATATATTATATTGATCAAAATAATGGTCAAATCAATTTCTTAAACTACACGTGCACGTCTGGTAAACCGTTCCGGAGGAAGTAGCCATGTAGTTAGACGGCAAGGTGTCCTCTGAATTAGTTACCCGACAAGTGTCCTCTGAATCTCGGAACGAGGCATGCTAGGTTATATTTGCCAGTGTAAAGCTAGTCATAGTGCTAGCATTTTAGTTAGTATCCCTCATGACTGGTCCTATAAAAATGCTGATGTGTCAGCTAATTAAAAAGGAGAGAGGAAATTAGAGTAACATATGTAAATACTGTATGATAGCGTCATCACGAGAAAAGATAATGTCAAACAAATTTTATACACAATTTTACATTAAAATTTCACAAATTAATAAATAAAACAATATTATGATACTACTTCATAATACTGCTTACTATAGAGATAGTATCATTTAGAACTTTCATATGAATGATACTAAAATATGATACTACCCAGCATGATCATACTAATAGGATTCATAAGTTTTTTCTGATTTCATGGTCAGGATGTCCTAAATGTGTTCGCTACATTGGTACGTGTATGATGTGCTGTATGCTTCACACACAACTTATACAGGGACTAAGTACCCTAGGGTATGACTAACTCCCATGTTTTAGGATTAGATGCAGAAAATCTGGTAGCAACGACGTCGTGACTGTTAATCTGCTGTAACGACCCCGGGTAGTACCCCTAATAGATCTGCTTGTTCTTTATCTTTTGTGCATCATCATGGCATCATGCACCATATCATCCATGTTTTTAATAAATAAATATATTTTTACAAACCCTAGCTATTTTGTTTCTCTCTCATATGGGTTATTTAATAAACCTCCCCTTTTCTATTCTTTTAACAAAACCCTAACAAACAAAACTATTTTATTTTGGTATCAAAGATTTTGGCAATGTATGTAATTGCTTCTCTCTCCACCCTGTATTCAAAATTCAGATTTTTACCTGAGCTGGTTTCAAATCTTTTTGGCAAACAGATTTTAAAAGAAAAAGAGAAAAACGTTTTGGAGAAGAAAACTCTCCCACCTCGCTGGGCTCTCTCCTCCTCTCCCCCCTGGCCTATTTCTCTTTTCCTCCCCCGGCGGCCCAACCTCTCAGCCAGCCCCGCGGCCTAGTCTTCTTCCCTCTCCTTTCTCTCTGGCCCAGCAAGGCCCGAGCCCATCTTCTTCCCCGGCCCGTACCTTTTCGTGTGGAGACGTCGCTCTATCGTCTTCCTCCCTCACGAAGAAAACGTGAGCTCCTTTTCCCCTCTGCCTTGGACCACACCGCACCACCACCGATCCCCACCTGCTCTCCATCCCCCCTCTTTATCCCTCTCCGGATCCCCACCAAACCCTAGCTCCATCTCCCCTCCTCCCTCTCGCGCCGCCACCATCTCTCTTCCCCTTTTCTTCTTCCCTTCCACGAACAGAACACCAGAAAAGCTCACTGCCACCGTCGTCCTCACTATGGCGCCGCCGCTCGAGGCCACCCCCCGCCGAAGGGTAGATTTAGAAATGGGATGTGCATTTCATCGCAAAACGGGGGAAATTTTCACGCCTTATTGCAACTAAACCTAAGAGGGATCGAGGTTCTCTCTCATTTTGCACTTAGGGTTAGGCAATGTGAGTTAGGGAAATTTCGACATGATCTCTTTTGTATCTTATTGATTTTGGGAGTTGATTTCATTTGACAAGTGTAATACATTAAACAATAAGCATTACACAATATAAATATGAATTTATAATTCAAACACAAGATAAAATTCAAATCATTTTGAATTTCAAAGTGAATATCAAATACAATATTTAATCAAGAATATACACATTACATAATACAAAATCTCATAAACAAAAACTTGAGCTTTATTGATATACAACACAATTACAAAGTCTTTACAATATTCTTGATACAAGAATTAAGACATAATGATCAGAATTAAAAGAAAAGGAAAATTACAAGTTATTCTAAACTAAACCTAAGCTAAATGTCTTGAGGATGATCTTCTGGTCATAGTCAACTTCAAAACCTGCAAAATAAACCAAGGAACTAGCCAAGGGGGTTAGAAACTGCACATATTCAGTTTGGACAGTTAACCAAGTGTCACAGCACACTTGTGCTTGTCCAAATTTCTGGACAGCACAAGATAGGCATTGGCAGACCAAAACTGAGCAAGCCACAGGGGCTCAAGTTTCAGCATATGAGCACACTGCTCATGTGTGCTGTGCACACAACAGCAAGGCATGCACACGCCTAGTCATAAAGCAAAGCCTGCTTGTGTGTCATGGCAGGGACAGAAGTAGGGCTCATATAAAAGCAGTACAAACCCTAGAACCAGTGCACAGTCGACCAGACAAGATTCACCAGGTAAGGGTGAAGCTAGTTCAACACAGAGTTCATCCAGTTCATACTCAAGAACAGCACCAACACACAACCACGTAACCACCAGGAATCATGGTGACCTGAGAAGATCCACCAGAACCTGGAGGTGAAGGGCTGTGCACAAAACCCCAAGTCTGCAGCAACAAAACATTTCTTTCTAGGAGCTGGAGCAAGGTATACCAAGTTCCTGGACTGGATCCAATGGATCCAATCCATCCATTATGCATGACATAGTCATGGGATTGAGCAGATGCTCAAAAGGGAAATCATCACTTGGTTTCACCAAGGATCTCTGTCAGTCAAAAAGCCACTAAGATAGAAACCCATCCAGATACAGATCTTGTGCACAGAAGCAAGATCTCATGCACAGATAGCACCAGTAGATGTATTGCAATATATAGCAGCTAGTAAAGACTACACAGATAACCCTAGGCACACAACCATCAGTAAACCCTAGATTTCATCACAGGCAAGCATATTGGCATTCATAGCTAGTATGATCCCCAAATATGCAAGCAAAGATGAGTAGCCAACAAGATCCAACCAAACAGGTGAGCAACCAATCAGTAGCTAGGCTACTGAGGTCACAGCACACTTTTAACCACCCAAAGAAAAGCCATCATTATCCAGAAAGGGATTCTGATTTCATTTGCTTGTCAAATGATCATGAACAACAAACTCATACACAAGCAAATAATTTAAATCATCACTGCATAAGCAGTTCATCATGAATCAATTTATTCAAGCATGAATTTGTAACAGATTCATGCTATTCGTTGACAGTAGCACACTGTGAGGCAATGATACGTCCAATTTGCATCACTATTTTGTATCATAATTTGCTGTTATTCATTGATATATTTCATATTGGGACACAATACTTATGTTATTTCATCTATTTTGCATGTTTCATCATTATTGGAGGATCAAGCACCGGAGCCAGGATTCTGCTGGAAAAAGCACCGTCAGAACGCAATATTTCGGAAGATCAACTGTGGAAGGGAATTTCACGTAAATTCCTATTTTTCCAGATGACGGAGGGAGCCAGAAGGGGGAGCAGAGAGGAGCCACTGTGGGCCCAGACCCTAGGGCGGCGCGGCCCAGGGCCTGGCCGCGCCACCCTGTGGTCTGGGGGCCCCACAGCCCCTTTCGCCTCCTTTTCTTCGCGTACTCCTTCGTCCCGAAAACCTAAGCCACAGAGAGGACCTCACGAAGGGGTACGGCCGCCTGCGCGGGGCGGAGAACACCAGAGAGAAAAGAGCTCTCCGGCGGGCGTGAATCCGCCGGGGAAATTCCCTCCCGGAGGGGGAAATCGACGCCATCGCCATCGTCATCGAGCTGGACATCATCTCCATCATCATCATCATCATCTCCACCATCTACACCGCCATCACCACCGCTGCACCTCGTCACCGCTGTAGCAATTCGGGTTAAATCTTGATTGTTTGATAGGGGAAACTCTCCCGGTGTTATTCTATACTTGTTGTAGATGCTATTGAGTGAAACCATTGAACCAAGGTTTATGTTCAGATTGTTATTCATCATCATATCACCTCTGATTGTATTCCATATGATGTCTCGTGAGTAGTTCGTTTAGTTCTTGAGGACATGGGTGAAGTCTAAATGCTAGTAGTGAATTATGGTTGAGTAATATTCAATGTTATGATATTTAAGTTGTGGTGTCATTCTTCTAGTGGTGTCGTGTGAACGTCGACTACACGACACTTCACCATTTATGGGCCTAGGGGAGTGCATCTTGTATTCGGTTGCTAATTGCGGGGTTGCCGGAGTGACAGAAACCTAAGCCCCCGTTAGTATATCGATGCAAGAGGGATCGCGAGGATCTCGAGTTTAAGAAATTTGTGGTTAGATTTATCTTAATTACTTTCTTGTAGTTGCGGATGCTTGCAAGGGGTATAATCACAAGTATGTATTAGTCCTAGGAAGGGCGGTGCATTAGCATAGGTTCACCCACACAACACTTATCAAAACAATGAAGATTATTTAGCCACATGAAGCGAAAGTACTAGACTAAAATCCCCGTGTGTCCTCAGGAACGTTTGGTCATTATAAGTAAACAAACCGGCTTGTCCTTTGTGCTAAAAAGGATTGGGCCACTCGCTGCAATTATTTCTCTCGCATTTTACTTACTCGTACTTTATTTATCTGCAATATCAAAACCCCTTGAATACTTGTTTGCGAGCATTTACAGTGAATCCTTCATCGAAACTGCTGCCA
The DNA here is from genome assembly GCF_019359855.2 of Lolium perenne. Classification (NCBI taxonomy): domain Eukaryota; kingdom Viridiplantae; phylum Streptophyta; class Magnoliopsida; order Poales; family Poaceae; genus Lolium; species Lolium perenne. The sequence continues at coordinate 74,071,097 of NC_067248.2, read as the reverse complement.
ACACCTTCTGCTCCTCGTTGGGTTCGACACTCTTATTTATCGAAAGTACTACGATACACCCCCTATACTTGTGGGTCATCAAGACTATTTTCTGGCGCCGTTGCCGGGGAGTGAAGCGCTATTGGTAAGCGGAATTGGTAAGGAAAACCTTTACTGTTTGTGCTGATTTTATTTCTGCCTGCTGCTATACATCATTATGGAGAGATCTTCTCTTCAATTTCTATTTGGGAAATCTACTACTACTGCAACGGTAGTGGATGAAGCGCCAGGTGAGGAAGTAGTACCATATAAAATACCTATGAAAATTATTGAACGTGTTATGGATAACCGCTATGAAGGGGATGGAACTGTCCATCCTGGTGATCATTTACTGTTTTTGCATGAATTATGCGGGCTATTCAAATGTGCAGGTATTTCTATGAATGAAGTTAGGAAGAAACTATTCACTATATCGCTGTCTGGTAAAGCGGCGCACTGGTATAAATTGCTGAAGAATGGTGATTCTATTGATTGGGAGGACATTGTGCCTTTATTTTATTCCAAATTTTATCCTCCAAGTGAAATTCACAAAGATCGGAACCGCATATATAATTTCTGGCCTCATGATGGAGAGAGTATTGCCCAAGCTTGGGGGAGATTGAAGTCTTTAATGCTCAAATGCCCCATTCATGAGCTTCCTGGTAATGTTATTATTGATAATTTCTATGCAAGACTTTCTTTTCAAGACAAGACCTTGCTGGATACTTCTTGTTCTGGATCATTTACACGCAACAAAGAAGAGTTTAAAAGGGACCTTCTTGATCGGATCCAAGAAAATACTGAAGGATGGGAGAATGACAAAGATAGAGAATCAGGTATAATTTATGATTATAAATGCATTGAAGCTTTTATGGATACTGATAAATTTCATAATATGAGTGCTACATATGGTCTTGATTCCCAAGTTGTTGCAAATCTTTATAAAGCTTTTGCCTCTCATTATGAACTGCCTAAGAAGAATTTTGATAAGTATCATGAACCGTATAAAGATAAAGTTGATTCATCTGTAAACAAATGTGTAGTGATTGAAACTGTTGATAATGTTATTCCTGAAGCTTATATTGAAAAAACTCCTTTCCCTGCTAAAATGAAGGAGTACTCTGTCATATCTAGTGCGGTTAATAAAAGTGAAAAGAAACCTAAAGAACCTGAAGAGCAAATTAAAATTGAACCTGCTGTTGCAATAGTTAAAGATCTTGTGACTGAAAATGTGGAGGATGGTCATATTATTTTCTGTGAAGATGCTTCTAATATTGTTTCACATCCTAATAAATCCAAACAAGTTAGTGTTCCTATGCTATCTGTTAGAATTGGTGATCATTGCTATTATGGTTTATGTGATATTGGTGCAAGTGTTAGTGCTATTCCTTATGAACTTTACACGGAGATTATGCACAAAATTGGTTCTTGTGAACTTGAAGATATTGATGTGGTTATTCATCTGGCTAATAGAGAAACTATTTCTCCAATTGGTATTGTTCGAGATGTGGGAGTTCTATGTGGTAAGATTAAATATCCTGCTGACTTTTTGGTACTTGGTTCTGCTGCTAGTGATCATTGTCCTATCATTTTTGGTAGACCTTTTCTAAATACTTGTGGAGCTATTATAGATTGTAAGAAAGAGAAAATTTTGACTAGATTTGCTGGTGAACCTTACGAATTTAACTTTTCTAAATTTACCAAAACTCCTTATAAAGTTGACTTGCCTAGTAATGATTTTAAAATGGAGCAGTGTGCATCTATTGTTCTTGTTCCTAATAATCCTTTGCAGCAACATTTGGAGAATAGTGAAAGTGAAGCTTTTAGGAAAGAAAGAGATGAGCTTGAGGAAATTTTTCTTCGCCAACCTATTCTCAAGCATGATTTACCGGTGGAAGATTTGGGTACAACACCGCCACCGAAGGAAGATCCTGTTTTTGATTTAAAGCCTTTACCTGATAATCTTAAATATGCTCATATTGATGATAAGAAAATATATCCTGTTATTATTAGTTCTAAGCTTTCAGAGATTGAGGAAGAAAGGTTATTGGAAATATTGAAGAAACACCGAGGAGCTATTGGTTATACTCTTGATGATTTGAAAGGGATTTCTCCTTCTATTTGCCAACATGCTATTAATATGGAAGAAGATGCAAAGCCTGTTGTTGAACATCAACGTCGTCTAATTCCGAAGATGAAAGAATTGGTAAGGAACGAGGTATTAAAACTTCTTGAAGCTGGTATTATATATCCTATTGCTGATAGTAGATGGGTTAGTCCTGTGCATTGCGTTCCTAAGAAAGGAGGAATGACTGTTGTGCCTAATGATAATGATGAGCTTATCCCTCAAAGAATAGTTGTAGGTTATAGAATGTGCATTGATTTTCGAAAAGTTAATAAAGTTACTAAGAAAGATCATTACCCTTTACCCTTTATTGATCAAATGCTAGAAAGGTTATCTAAAAATACTCATTTTTGCTTTCTTGATGGTTATTCTGGGTTTTCACAAATTGCTGTTAAAGCTTAAGATCAAGAGAAAACCACGTTTACTTGTCCTTATGGAACTTATGCTTATAGGCGTATGCCTTTTGGTTTATGTAATGCTCCTGCTACTTTTCAAAGATGCATGTCTGCTATTTTTCATGGTTTTTGCGAAAGTATTGTAGAGGTGTTCATGGATGATTTTTCTGTCTATGGAAATTCTTTTGATAATTGCTTGCGAAACCTCGATAAAGTTTTGCAGAGATGTGAAGAAACTAACCTTGTTCTTAATTGGGAGAAATGCCACTTTATGGTTAATGAAGGAATTGTATTGGGACATAAAATTTCCGAGAGAGGTATTGAAGTTGATAGAGCTAAAGTTGAAGCAATTGAGAAGATGCCCTATCCGAGGGATGTTAAAGGTATTCGTAGTGTTCTTGGTCATGCTGGGTTTTATAGGAGATTTATTAAAGATTTCTCTAAAATTTCAAAGCCTCTTACTAATCTTCTTCAAAAAGATGTACCTTTTGTTTTTGATGATGATTGTAAGGAAGCTTTTGAAACTCTAAAGAAAGCCTTAACAACTGCTCCTGTAGTCGAACCTCTGATTGGAATTTGCCTTTTGAAATTATGTGTGATGCTAGTGATTTTCTTTGTAGGCTACTTTGTTCTTGGACAAGCGAGGTAGATAAGAAATTAAATGTTATTCATTATGCTAGTAAGACTCTTGATGCTGCTCAAAGAAATTATGCTACAACTGAAAAGGAATTGTTAGCTGTAGTCTTTGCTTGTGATAAGTTTAGACCCTATATTGTTGATTCAAAAGTCACCATTCATACTGATCATGCTGCAATTAGATACCTTATGACAAAGAAAGATGCTAAGCCAAGGCTTATTAGATGGGTACTTCTGTTGCAAGAATTTGATTTACATATTATAGATAGGAAAGGTGCTGATAATCCTGTTGCTGATAATTTGTCTAGATTGGAAAATATTGCTTATGATCCTGTTCCTGTTAATGATAGTTTTCCAAATGAACAATTGGCTGTAATAAAGGTGAGCTCGCGAGAGAGCCCTTGGTATGCAGATTATGCTAACTTTATTGTTTCGAAGTATTTGCCTCCAACCTTTTCAGCTCAGCAAAGGAGGAAATTCTTTTATGACTTGAGGCATTATTTTTGGGATGACCCACACTTATATAAAGAAGGAGTAGATGGTATTATGCGAAGATGTGTTCCTGAATATGAACAACAGGAGATATTGAGTAAATGTCATGGTAGTGTTTATGGAGGACATCACGCTGGAGATAGAACCGCGCAAAAGGTTCTACAATCAGGTTTTTATTGGCCAACACTTTTCAAAGATGCAAGGAAATTTATTTTATCTTGTGATGAATGTCAAAGAGTTGGTAATATCTCCAGACGCAATGAAATGCCTATGAATTATACTCTTGTTATTGAACCATTCGATTGTTGGGGATTCGACTTCATGGGTCCTTTCCCTTCTTCAGACGGTAACACTCATATACTTGTCGCTGTTGATTATGTTACTAAATGGGTAGAAGCTATACCTACAAAAAGTGCTGATGGTGAGACCTCTATAAAAATGCTTGTAGATGTTATATTTCCTAGATTTGGAGTACCTAGATATATTATGACTGATGGAGGTTCTCATTTTATTCATGGAGGTTTTAGAAAAACTCTTGCTAAGTATGGTATTAATCATATAATTGCTTACACTTTATCACCCTCAAACTAGTGGTCAAGTAGAATTATCAAATAGAGAGATTAAAGCTATCTTAGGAAAGACTGTTAATAAATCTAGAAAGAATTGGGCTAGCAAATTGAAAGAAGCACTATGGGCTTATAGAACTGCTTATAAAAATCCTATGGGAATGTCACCTTATAAAATGGTTTATGGAAAAGCTTGTCATTTACCTTTAGAACTAGAGCACAAAGCTTATTGGGCTGTTAGAGAATTAAATAAAGATCCTAAATTAGCCGGTAATAAGAGGTTGTTGCAATTAAGTTCTCTAGATGAATGGAGAAGTGAAGCTTATGAAAATGCTAAACTCTTTAAAGAAAAAGTTAAGAAGTGGCATGATAGAAGGATCATTAAAAGAGAATTTAATGTTGGAGATCAAGTTCTATTGTATCGGTCTCGTCTCAGATTCTTTGCAGGGAAATTACTCTCGAAGTGGGAAGGACCATATGTTGTTGAGGAGGTGTATCGTTCAGGAGCAATTAAAATTAGCTCTCTCCAAGGCAATGCCACACAAGTGGTGAATGGACAAAGACTCAAGCATTATATCTCGGGTGATTCTTATAATGTTGATGTTGATATTATTCAAGTGGAAACACCGGAGGCTTTCATCAAAGGACAAATTGACAGTCCGCCAGAACTGGACTTTGAATAGGTAACAGTACAGGTAATAAAAAGTCCGCGTTTACCTTTCCGAACATTATTTCTGCTGTTTTTAGAAAATATGAAAAATTACGGAATCGAAACGGAGTGGAAAAGACGCGCGAGGGCCCGTCACCACAGGTCGGCGCGGGCCCCACCCTGGCCGCGCCGACCTATGGTGACAGCCCCTCGGCGTCCCGTTTCCACTCGTTTTCGGCCTGGAACCTTCCTTTTGTCGTAAAAATATTTGCTATATAATCCCCCGGACCCCTGGAGGTCCGTAATATCGTTTTCTCGTCGTGTTTTGTTTCAAGCTGTTTTCTTCCAGATTTGTTTTGATCTAGAAGCACCATGGTCTCCAACAACAAGGACAAGGAACCTTTGAAGGAAAATATTCAAGACCCGGAGCTGAAGAAAGAAGACGCAAGAGAGGATGAGGAAGAAGTGGAGGAAGCTCCGCAGGAACACCAACAAGAGGAGTGCACGAATCGCTACCGGAGGAGCGGTTCCACGTCATTACTTGGCTCCAAGGACATCTTCTCCGAGCAACTACAACCCTTACCGCAATCTAATCTGCGATCGTCAAACTGAAAGGACCCCCAAGGTAGTGTTGCCAAGTAATTGGGATATAAATCGTTCTGACAATGCAGGAGAGATGAAATCTGAAGCTGAAGGATGGGGAAACAATTCTAAGAGTTGGGATTCACCACCGGACATGATTATGAGCCGCGTTGAGCACAACTCGGAGATGATTCGCAACCTCACCTATGAGATTGAAGGTTTAAAGGAGCTTGTCAGGAAGCTTGTCGAGAAGAATCCATCACCATCATCACCGAAGGAGTAATTCATCATCGGTATTGGCATCCCCTTGGTTTATTCCAAGCTTGGGGGAGTGCCGCGGTATCACATCATCACCACCTTTATCTTTTACTATCAAGTAGTGTCATATCATGAGTAGGGAAGTTATCATATGGAATAGTATGCAATGTGGAAGTATCTCTCTTAGTTAGTTATCTATGTATCCGTTGGTGTGAGTTATCGTTATGGAATATTAATGAGAAGTCTTATCATTTACTTTTTGCACACCTTATTTTAGTTTGCAATCTCCATTATATGATTACTCTTGACATGAGTATTGATATCACTTTGGGAGCATCAAGTAAATCTATTTGGTTTTGGCAAACTTAGCATTGGTCAATAGCAACAACATCCTGATGTTTAATAGAAGAGAGAAATACACTTAGATATACTACTCTATTATCTCTATGCTTAGTATTCTAAAGTTAAAATTGCTTGTGCTTATGAGAAAGATGCATGATTGTTTCTATCATATGTATATTTGTTTGTTTTCCTCAACCTTTACGCTTGCTATCAAACCTTGCTAGCCAAAGACCTGTATTGAGAGGAGAAGCTTCTCATACATCCATAACCTTAGACCAAAACTATGCCATTTGTGTCCACCATACCTACCTACTACATGGTATTTTCTGCCATTCCAAGTAAATACTTCATGTGCTACCTTTAAATTATTCAAACTACTACTCCTTATTTGTGTCAATGTTTTATAGCTCATGAGGAAGTATGTGGTGTTTTATCTTTCAATCTTGTTGGGCGGACTTTCACAATGGACTAGCGGCACATCCGCTTATCCAATAACTTTGCAATAAGAGCTGGCAACGGGGTTCCCAGCCCCAATTAATAACTTTCATTAATAATTCTCTTCACATGTTTTGCTCTGAGTTATCAGTAAGCAACTTAATTTTGCAATAGACACTCCTCCATGGTATGTGAATGTTGGAAGGCACCCGAGGATTCGGTTAGCCATGGATTGAGAAAGCCAAGGTTGGGGGGAGTGTCATCCTTAATAAAACTAAAATACATGTGTAAACAAAAGAGAAGGGGGATGATCTACCTTGCTGGTAGAGATGCCGTCCCTCATGGGAGCCGCTCTTTGAAGGTTCGTTTGGCAAGGGGGTTAGAGTGCCCGCTACCATTCGTTGACAACAACAAACACCGCTCAAAATCTTACTTGTATGCTCTTTATATGATTTCAAAACTTGAAAAGCTCTAGCACATGATTTAATCCCTGCTTCCCTCTGCGAAGGGCCTGTCTTTTACTTTTATGTTGAGTCAGTAAACCTATTTCTCTCTATCTCAAGCAAGCAATTGAGTTGTTGTGAACCAATCATTTATGCTATGATTCAGTTAATCATGTCTTTTATACTTTCTTGTTTAGTACCAATTTTATCTGAATGAATATGACTTTGAAGTTATCAATGATTATGAAGAGATTGTCATGCTTGAATATGAAAGCTCAGCTATAAAATCTAATATGAAAGCTTTGCTTAGAAGTACAATCCGTTAGTAGTTCTCTGACCAAGAACGGAGTTTGCCATCACCAACTATGATTTCTTATGCACCTTTACTTGTGATTTCTCTTTACTTATTTCGAGATGAGTTATATGAGGAAGTTGTTTACTAGAATGTCTTGTGTGAATGAATATGATGCTTCTTGTTCGTATTTTATTTATCGACTCTTCACTCCATAAACATGTGGTCTTGTTTATCGAGCTCAGTTTCGCTTGGGGACAAGCGAGGTCTAAGCTTGGGGGGAGTTGATACGTCCAATTTGCATCACTATTTTGTATCATAATTTGCTGTTATTCATTGATATATTTCATATTGGGACACAATACTTATGTTATTTCATCTATTTTGCATGTTTCATCATTATTGGAGGATCAAGCACCGGAGCCAGGATTCTGCTGGAAAAAGCACCGTCAGAACGCAATATTTCGGAAGATCAACTGTGGAAGGGAATTTCACGTAAATTCCTATTTTTCCAGATGACGGAGGGAGCCAGAAGGGGGAGCAGAGAGGAGCCACTGTGGGCCCAGACCCTAGGGCGGCGCGGCCCAGGGCCTGGCCGCGCCACCCTGTGGTCTGGGGGCCCCACAGCCCCTTTCGCCTCCTTTTCTTCGCGTACTCCTTCGTCCCGAAAACCTAAGCCACAGAGAGGACCTCACGAAGGGGTACAGCCGCCTCTGCGGGGCGGAGAACACCAGAGAGAAAAGAGCTCTCCGGCGGGCAGGAATCCGCCGGGGAAATTCCCTCCCGGAGGGGGAAATCGACGCCATCGCCATCGTCATCGAGCTGGACATCATCTCCATCATCATCATCATCATCTCCACCATCTACACCGCCATCACCACCGCTGCACCTCGTCACCGCTGTAGCAATTCGGGTTAAATCTTGATTGTTTGATAGGGGAAACTCTCCTGGTGTTATTCTATACTTGTTGTAGATGCTATTGAGTGAAACCATTGAACCAAGGTTTATGTTCAGATTGTTATTCATCATCATATCACCTCTGATTGTATTCCATATGATGTCTCGTGAGTAGTTCGTTTAGTTCTTGAGGACATGGGTGAAGTCTAAATGCTAGTAGTGAATTATGGTTGAGTAATATTCAATGTTATGATATTTAAGTTGTGGTGTCATTCTTCTAGTGGTGTCGTGTGAACGTCGACTACACGACACTTCACCATTTATGGGCCTAGGGGAGTGCATCTTGTATTCGGTTGCTGATTGCGGGGTTGCCGGAGTGACAGAAACCTAAGCCCCCGTTAGTATATCGATGCAAGAGGGATCGCAGGATCTCAGAGTTTAAGGCTGTGGTTAGATTTATCTTAATTACTTTCTTGTAGCTGCGGATGCTTGCAAGGGGTATAATCACAAGTATGTATTAGTCCTAGGAAGGGCGGTGCATTAGCATAGGTTCACCCACACAACACTTATCAAAACAATGAAGATTATTTAGCCACATGAAGCGAAAGTACTAGACTAAAATCCCCGTGTGTCCTCAGGAACGTTTGGTCATTATAAGTAAACAAACCGGCTTGTCCTTTGTGCTAAAAAGGATTGGGCCACTCGCTGCAATTATTTCTCTCGCATTTTACTTACTCGTACTTTATTTATCTGCAATATCAAAACCCCTTGAATACTTGTTTGTGAGCATTTACAGTGAATCCTTCATCGAAACTGCTGCCAACACCTTCTGCTCCTCGTTGGGTTCGACACTCTTATTTATCGAAAGTACTACGATACACCCCCTATACTTGTGGGTCATCAGGCAACATAGTATAAGTCACTGCATCATAGCCACTGGATCAAGTCCAGTGAGCTAGGATAAGCAATAGCACATGAGTACAGTAAGCATAGTGATGCTTGAGCATCAGCATTAGTAAGGAAATGATCCACTTAGCCACAGAATTAATCAGTAAGGCACCACTGACATTTCATTGATCAAATGGATCAAATGAATCAAGTTAAACCACACAGATAAGCTAGCCAACAAGCACTGGTTGATCCAATGGATCAATAGCTTACACAGGAAGCACAGAAGCACCTCACAGGCACCACTGGCACTCACAAGTGTCACTGATGCCCAATAGTACACCTAATCAAGCAAGTGTAGATTACCAGTAAGCATAGCAAGCCCATAAGCATGAACAGCATGGCATATCAAGCTCATAAGCAATTACAGGATAGCATAGCAAGATCAGAGCATGCTAGGAGCAGTAGGCAAGCAGCAGATGGCATGTACAGCAAGCAAGGCAACACTGGCCAGTACCAGAAACTGGTGACTGGCCATAGCTTACAGAAAATGGAAGCACACGCAACTATTGCAAGGCTTTGTGTGATCACAGGATCACCAGCGAGCAGTAGAACTCAAGGAAGAAGAAGCACAGTAGCTTGGGAGGCGCACATGCATGGAAAGGAGAAGGAGATGGAGACGAATCACTTACTTGCGCCTGGAAGCAGAGGCTAGGGCATGGCGAGGTAGTGCTCGCGCGGCCCTAACAGCTGCAAGTCCAGGGTAGGTGCCGGCGTTACGCCGACGAGCACGAACACCACCACAGCACGGCACGGAGACGACGGCACAAGTACTACGAGCAGCACCTGCGCCAGGTCAGTCTCGGAGGCGCACACGTCGTCGGCGAGGACGAGAGCTCGCCGGAGATCGTCAATCGCCAGAGGCGATTCTCCACGAGATCCACAACGGAGGCGATCTACTAGGAGAGGAAGAGAGGGGGAAAACCACGCGGCCAGATCGATAGATCTGCGCGCGGCGGTTCTGATTTGGTAGGTGGCTACGGCGGGGGAGCTCGGAGCTGGCCGGAGCACGGCGGCGGCCATGGCGGCGACGCCATCGCCACGGGCGTCGCAGCAGGTTAGGGTTAGGTCGAGCGAGTGAGAGACGAGCGAGTGAGCGAGTGAGGTGGGCCGTTCGGCGCCACCGACCCGTTAAGGGACACGCCTTAGTGGGCTGTCCTGTGGGCCAGAATTAGTGGGCTGGCCCAATAGGGGCCAGGAGGGGTATTTTAGTCATTTCACATTTAAAAATAACCAGAATTTCACCAAATTTTAATAAATAAAATACAACTCTAAAAATCCATTAAAAATTGGATTGGTGAATGAAAAATTATTCTTGATAAGAATAAAATATGAAATAAAATTTAATGAACAAATTTAAATTTGTGAATTTTATGAATTTAAAATAAACATTTGGAATTTCAAATTATATTTCCTTGTATTAATAAATCAAGGAAAAATCCCAAATAAGTTCAAATACTTATTTTTAAATATTTCAAAATAAAAGTCTATTATTCCAAGTCATTTCTATTTGAAAAAGGTATCTTCCAAAGGAGGATATTCTATTCCTCTTTATTCTCAAAAATGTAGAGACAACTCTATTATTTCAAATTATTTTGGAATAAATAATGAATCACCAAATAAAGTAGTTTTACTTTGAATTATGTTACCTTATGTGAATTAAAGTGGTTTATACATTAAAACAATTGTAAATTACTGCCAAAGGCATAAATCTTAACTCAACCCTAAATTGTAATAACTCATTGGGGTAAAGGGATTCAACATAAAATAATACATCCATGCATGCATCATTTGGATTTTATAACATTGTCCTTACCGGACAATGATGCTTCTTTACAGAACCCGAGGTCCAGGTTCCATCCAACGCATTGAACTGCACTATCTCGCAGTCCACAGGCAAGTTCACCCTTGCTCATGTCAATTTGAGTATTTTCTATCACTTTAATGCAAAGCTATATTACTTATCATTCCTGCATTGAAAATAAACTGTTACTTTTCCAATTATGAATATGACTATGTGGCTGGCAATGGAACCATGGTATGTGTTGATTGGTGGAGGTTCCATTGCAAGGGTACTATTCATCTAGGACTAAGTACCAATGCCGTCCAGTGATTCTAGCGCCGTACATATCGCGTTGACCATAAGATCTATAATGGCTCTGGGGAAGCCAGCTGTATCTTTTCCCTCTCGCATGCCAACGGATTGGTAATAAGGGTTGCCCGGATCAGTCTATCTTTGGTAAAGGTGGGGACATGTGGTCCTGCACAGTCTACCATTAGATACAGGAGAGGGTAGACTTATTATCGGTCTATGAAGGATTGTAAGGGTTGTCCGGATCAGTCTATCTATGGTGTATAGGATAGGGCACATAAGTTGTTCGGATCAGTCTACCTTAACGGTATAGGAGAGAACAAGTGCCTGTGTTAGTCTACCCATAGATATAGGAGAGGACAGACTTACAAAAGGGTGGGTCTGCGAGGTCGCGGAGAAGGCGGTGTGGGCTTGGATCTTTATACCTGGCCTCACACCAAGGAAGTGTGAACGGGGGCAAGTCCCTGCGGATGGCAAAAAGGGTGAGATCTCTTATGGGAAAAGTAACGCACCTCTGAAGAGTGTATTAAATTGTTGCTGTCACTCCCTGTTCCGGGAAGGGAACTGCGAACGCGGCAGGAAAGGAACTCCGTGAAGTTCTAGTCAACCTGTGAAGACTGACGGGCATAGTTTTCAGAATAAAATAAATCTTTTGAAGAAATGATTTCGAAACATGCATTGACCTAAGATTTTCTGATCGAGGGTCGTAGCTAGTGCATCAAACACCTTTTACTCTTTTGAACTTGCTGAGTACCTCTGTACTCAATTTCTTTCGACACCCTTGCTAGACTGTGATACGGAAGTGGAGACCATCGCCGATGGAGCACCAGGAGGAAGCTACGAGCTGGTCTACGAGGAACCTGATCTTACCGGAGGAGTTGAAGGAGTAGACTATGGGATAGTCTACGGACCCGATGACATGGAGGTGGAGGAGTAGGGATATACCTTAGTAATATAGAGCCGAGCAGCGTAGTGGCATACTTAAATAAGTTGCTGAGCTCTTTTCATATCTATGTTGGTTTGTAATAGTACCTTATGTTGTAGGGTGTTCTCATCGGACCTGTGAGAATACCAACTTGTTAAGACCATGATTGTAATATATTATCGAGTGTTATGACCTGCAATGTTTCTGTTGTATCACTCTGAGGGATGTGATATTTGTGAAGAAGTCCCTTCATGAAGATCATATCAACGACTTGTATACTACAACATGCAGTGGTATGCTGAGTCACCGCAGCTGGTATTAGAGAAAATGTTGCGACCTTAGGTTGGAAAAACCTAGTATAGGGAAGAAACCTGTAGGAGTCAAGTTGAAATAGTAAAGGATTCTCTAAAAATATGATGTTTATTCACTTGAGAATAGAAAAATCATATATTTTAGTGCGATAATTCTTTATTATAACTATTATTATACACCATCACTACTAATTTTCTGCTTTTGTATACAGCCATAATGGCGTACACGTTTCCCAAGAGGACTTTGAGGCAGGTTGAGGGCTGGCTCGGTGATTATGAAGGACCACTTACAGATCTCCTCCGTGGGATGCTTGATACGTCTCCAACGTATCGATAATTTCTTATGTTCCATGCTACTTTATTGATGATACCTACATGTTTTATGCACATTATATGTCGTATTTACGCATTTTCTGGAACTAACCTATTAACAAGATGCCGAAGTGCCAGTTCCTGTTTTCTGCTGTTTTTGGTTTCAGAAATCCTAGTAACGAAATATTCTCGGAATCGGACGAAATCAACGCCCAGGTTCCTATTTTGCCCGGAAGCATCCAGAACACACGAGAACCGCCAGAGAGGGGGCACAGGCCCACCAAACCACAGGCCGGCGCGGCCAGGGGGGGGCCCGCGCCACCCTATGGTGTGGGCACCCCTTCGACCCTCCTGCGCCGCCTCTTCGCCTATTTAAAGCCTCCGTCGCGAAAACCCTTACGGAGAAAGCCACGGTACGCGAAACCTTCCAGAGCCGCCGCCATCGCGAAGCCAAGATCTGGGGGACAGGAGTCTCTGTTCCGGCACCCTGCCGGACGGGGAAGTGCCCCCGGAAGGCTTCTCCATCGACACCGCTGCCATCTCCACCGCCATCTTCATCACCGCTGCTGCTCCCATGAAGAGGGAGTAGTTCTCCATCGAGGCTCGGGGCTGTACCGGTAGCTATGTGGTTCATCTCTCTCCTATGTACTTCAATACAATAATCTCATGAGCTGCCTTACATGATTGAGATTCATATGAGTTTTGTATCACTATTCATCTATGTGCTACTCTAGTGATGTTATTAAAGTACTCTATTCCTCCTCCACGTGTGTAAAGGTGACAGTGTGTGCACCGTGTGAGTACTTGGCGTAGGCTATGATCATGATCTCTTGTAGATTGCGAAGTTAACTATTGCTATGATATATTGATGTGATCTATTCCTCCTACATATGCATGAAGGTGACAGTGTGCATGCTATGTTAGTACTTGGTTTAGTCTTTTGATCTATCTTACACTATAAGGTTACTAAAATATGAACATTAATTGTGGAGCTTGTTAACTCCGGCATTGAGGGTTCGTGTAATCCTACGCAATGTGTTCATCATCCAACAAGAGTGTAGAGTATGCATTTATCTATTCTGTTATGTGATCAATGTTGAGAGTGTCCACTAGTGAAAGTCTATTCCCTAGGCCTTGTTCCTAAATACTGCTATCGCTGCTTGTTACTGTTTTACTGCGTTACTACTGCTGCGTTACTACTGCTTGTTTACTTCCTACAATATTACTACCATCAACTGCATGCCAGTAAGCTATTTTCTGGCGCCGTACTACTGCTCATATTCATTCATACCACTTGTATTTCACTATCTCTTCGCCGAACTAGTACACCTATTAGGTGTGTTGGGGACACAAGAGACTTCTTGCTTTGTGGTTGCAGGGTTGCATGAGAGGGATATCTTTGACCTCTTCCTCCCTGAGTTCGATAAACCTTGGGTAATCCACTTAAGGGAAACTTGCTACTGTTCTACAAACCTCTGCTCTTGGAGGCCCAACACTGTCTACAAGAATAGAAGCTCCCGTAGACATCAAGCACTTTTCTGGCGCCGTTGCCGGGGAGGGAAGGTAAACGGCACTCACACATTGGCAAGCCCGGCAACTAAGCACTTTTCCTCCCTCGTCAACTACGCGCCAAGCACTTTTCTGGCGCCGTTGCCGGGGAGGAAAGGTAAAAGGCACTCATACTTCGGTTCCGTGGTAACGATGCTTTTCTGGCGCCATTGTGTGTGTGCTCGAAGCTATTTCCTTTAGACTCTGCAATTGCGACATTTGGTTTCTTGTTTACACTAGTTAGGCATAATGGACAACAATGACCTTTTTATTCTATTTCCTGATTTAAGACATGGATGGTTTGATGCGAAAATTAAAAAACCCATGGAACATATTAATATGAATGCTTTGAACACCATTGTTGTTAATGATATGGAAAATTCTAAGCTTGGGGAAGCTGGCTTTGATGAGCATGATATTTTTAGTCCCCCAAGCATTGAGGAGAAAATTTACTTTGATGATACTTTGCCTCCCATTTATGATGATTATAATGATAGTAGTCTTTTGTTACCACCTGTTATGGAGGATAAATTTGATTATGATTACAATATACCTCCTATATTTGATAGCTACTTTGTTGAATTTGCTCCCACTACAATTAATAAGAATGACTATGCTTATGTTGGGAGTAGTAATTATTTTATGCATGATACTTATGATAAGAATGCTTTAAGTGATAGTTATATTGTTGAGTTTGCTCATGTTGCTACTGAAAGTTATTATGAGAGAGGAAAATATGGTTGTAAAAATTTTCATGTTACTAAAACACCTCTCTATGTGCTGAAATTTTTGAAGCTACACTTGTTTTATCTTCCTATGCTTGTTACTTTGCTCTTCATGAACTTGTTTATTTACAAGATTCCTATGCATAGGAAGCATGTTAGACTTAAATGTGTTTTGAATTTGCCTCTTGATGCTCTCTTTTGCTTCAACTCTTATTTCTTACGAGTGCATCATTAAAACTGCTAAGCCCATCTTCATGGCTATAAAGAAAGAACTTCTTGGGAGATAACCCATGTGTTTTTTTTACTACAGTACTTTGTTTTATATTTGTGTCTTGGAAGTTGTTTACTACTGTAGCAACATCTCCTTATCATGTTTTTGTGCCAAGTAAAGTTTCTATGTCAAAGTTGATGTTATATTTGGGATCGCTGCGCAGAAACAGCATTGCTGTCTGTCACGAATCTGGGCACAGGCCTCTGTAGAAAATTCTAAAAAATCTGCCAATTTACGAGCGTGATCCTCAGATATGTACGCAACTTTCATTAGTTTTGAGTTTTTCCATTTGAGCAAGTCTGGTGCCAGCTTTAAATTCATCTTTACGGACTGTTCTGTTTTTGACAGATTCTGCCTTTTATTTCGCATTGCCTCTTTTGCTATGTTGGATTCATTTCTTTGATCCATTAATGTCCAGTAGCTTTATGCAATGTCCAGAAGTGTAAAGAATGTTTGTGTCACATCTGAATGTGTGAATTATTAATTGTGCACTAACCCTCTAATGAGTTTGCTTGAAGTTTGGTGTGAAGGAAGTTTTCAAGGGTCAAGAGAGGAGTATGATATACTATGATCAAGAGGAGTGAAAGCTCTAAGCTTGGGGATGCCCCGGTGGTTCATCCCTGCATATTTCAAGAAGACTCAAGCATCTAAGCTTGGGGATGCCCAAGACATCCCCTTCTTCATCGACAAAGTATCAGGTTCCTTCTCTTGAAACTATATTTTTATTCGGTCACATCTTATGTACTTTACTTGGAGCGTCTGTGTGTGCTTTTATTTTTGTTTTGTTATCTTAGTTCTCTGAATAAGTTCATCCCTGTGTGGGAGAGAGACACGCTCCGCTGGTTCGTATGAACACATGTGTTCTTAGCTCATAATATTCACGGCGAAGTTTCCTCTTCGTTAAATTGTTATATGGTTGGAATTGGAAAAATGCTACATGTAGTAATTGGTAAAATGTCTTGGATAATTTGATACTTGGCAATTGTTGTGCTCATGTTTAAGCTCTTGCATCATATACTTTGCACCCATTAATGAAGAAATACATAGAGCATGCTAAAATTTGGTTTGCATAATTGGTCTCTCTAAGGTCTAGATAATTTCTAGTATTGAGTTTGAACAACAAGGAAGATGGTGTAGAGTCTTATAATCTTTACAATATGTCTTTTATGTGAGTTTTGCTGCACCGGTTCATCCTTGAGTTTGCTTCAAATAACCTTGCTAGCCTAAAACTTGTATCGAGAGGGAATACTTCTCATGCATCCAAATCCTTGAGCCAACTACTATGCCATTTGTGTCCACCATACCTACCTACTACATGGTATTTCTCTGCCATTCCAAAGTAAATTGCTTGAGTGCTACCTTTAAACAATTCAAAAGTTATTACCTCTTATTTGTGTCAATGTTTTATAGCTCATGAAGAAGTATGTGGTGTTTATCTTTCAATCTTGTTGGACAACTTTCACCAATGGACTAGTGGCTTCATCCGCTTATCCAATAATTTTGCAAAAAGAGCTGGCAATGGGATTCCCAGTCCCAAATTAATTAACAAAAATAGACACTCCTCCATGGTATGTGATTGTTGGACGGCACCCGAAGGATTCGGTTAGCCATGGCTTGAGAAAGCAAAGGTGGGGAGGAGTGTCATCATAATAAAACTAAAATAAAAAGGCACTCCTTCATGGTATGAGATTGTTGGCAGGCACCCGAGGATTCGGTTAGCCATGGTTTGTGAAAGAAAGGTTGGAAGGAGTGCCACCCAAAAATAAAATAAAATGGGAGCCGCTCTTTGAAGGTTTGTCTGGCAAGTGAGTTAGAGTGCCCACTACCATTCGTTGACAACAACAAACACCTCTCAAAATTTTACTTTTATGCTCTCTTTATGTTTTCAAAACCAAAGCTCTAGCACAAATATAGCAATCGATGCTTTCCTCTTTGAAGGACCATTCTTTTTATTTTATTGTTGAGTCAGTTCACCTATCTCTCTCCACCTTAAGAAGCAAACACTTGTGTGAACTGTGCATTGATTCCTACATACTTGCATATTGCACTTGTTATATTACTTTATGTTGACAATATCCATGAGATATACATGCTATAAGTTGAAAGCAACCGCTGAAACTTAATCTTCCTTTGTGTTGCTTCAACACCTTTACTTTGATTTATTGCTTTATGAGTTAACTCTTATGCAAGACTTATTTATGCTTGTCTTGAAGTACTATTCATGAAAAGTCTTTGCTTTATGATTCATTTGTTTACTCATGTCATTACCATTGTTTTTGATCGCTGCATTCATTACATATGTTTACAATAGTATGATCAAGATTATGATGGCATGTCACTTCAGAAATTATCTTTGTTATCGTTCTACCTGCTCGGGACGAGCAGAACTAAGCTTGGGGATGCTGATACGTCTCCAACGTATCGATAATTTCTTATGTTCCATGCTACTTTATTGATGATACCTACATGTTTTATGCACATTATATGTCGTATTTACGCATTTTCTGGAACTAACCTATTAACAAGATGCCGAAGTGCCAGTTCCTGTTTTCTGCTGTTTTTGGTTTCAGAAATCCTAGTAAGGAAATATTCTCGGAATCGGACGAAATCAACGCCCAGGTTCCTATTTTGCCCGGAAGCATCCAGAACACACGAGAACCGCCAGAGAGGGGGCACAGGCCCACCAAACCACAGGCCGGCGCGGCCAGGGGGGGGGGGCGCGCCACCCTATGGTGTGGGCACCCCTTCGACCCTCCTGCGCCGCCTCTTCGCCTATTTAAAGCCTCCGTCGCGAAAACCCTTACGGAGAAAGCCACGGTACGCGAAACCTTCCAGAGCCGCCGCCATCGCGAAGCCAAGATCTGGGGGACAGGAGTCTCTGTTCCGGCACCCTGCCGGACGGGGAAGTGCCCCCGGAAGGCTTCTCCATCGACACCGCTGCCATCTCCACCGCCATCTTCATCACCGCTGCTGCTCCCATGAAGAGGGAGTAGTTCTCCATCGAGGCTCGGGGCTGTACCGGTAGCTATGTGGTTCATCTCTCTCCTATGTACTTCAATACAATAATCTCATGAGCTGCCTTACATGATTGAGATTCATATGAGTTTTGTATCACTATTCATCTATGTGCTACTCTAGTGATGTTATTAAAGTACTCTATTCCTCCTCCACGTGTGTAAAGGTGACAGTGTGTGCACCGTGTGAGTACTTGGCGTAGGCTATGATCATGATCTCTTGTAGATTGCGAAGTTAACTATTGCTATGATATATTGATGTGATCTATTCCTCCTACATATGCATGAAGGTGACAGTGTGCATGCTATGTTAGTACTTGGTTTAGTCTTTTGATCTATCTTACACTATAAGGTTACTAAAATATGAACATTAATTGTGGAGCTTGTTAACTCCGGCATTGAGGGTTCGTGTAATCCTACGCAATGTGTTCATCATCCAACAAGAGTGTAGAGTATGCATTTATCTATTCTGTTATGTGATCAATGTTGAGAGTGTCCACTAGTGAAAGTCTATTCCCTAGGCCTTGTTCCTAAATACTGCTATCGCTGCTTGTTACTGTTTTACTGCGTTACTCATTTGCGTTACTACTGCTTGTTTACTTCCTACAATATTACTACCATCAACTGCATGCCAGTAAGCTATTTTCTGGCGCCGTACTACTGCTCATATTCATTCATACCACTTGTATTTCACTATCTCTTCGCCGAACTAGTACACCTATTAGGTGTGTTGGGGACACAAGAGACTTCTTGCTTTGTGGTTGCAGGGTTGCATGAGAGGGATATCTTTGACCTCTTCCTCCCTGAGTTCGATAAACCTTGGGTAATCCACTTAAGGGAAACTTGCTACTGTTCTACAAACCTCTGCTCTTGGAGGCCCAACACTGTCTACAAGAATAGAAGCTCCCGTAGACATCAATGCTGAAGGAACTTCATTGTGAAACTCGGATACCTGTTCTCAAGTACATCTATTATGATGGAGAGATAGTAGCCAAGTACAGAGTTTCAGTTCAACTACCTATGCAACTGGAGATGAGCCGTATAATGCCATACGGAGAAGCCAAAACCTTTACCACAGCCTTTCACATGGCCATATTCAAGGCAATCCTTGAAATAAGGCAGCACAAGTCAGTAGAACTGCTATGTTCGGAGTATTCTCATATACCTCATGCCGAGGAAGATGAGGATCCCACTCTGAATCATCTGCTGATGGCAAACAAACATCCTGAAGTTGCAGCGCAGCACATGGACAGCTGTAAGTCTTTACTGACTACGATGTACCTTCTACACGTGAAGATGGTGGGAGAGATTGACCACATGCTAGCTGAGTTCACGGACCCTGATAAAGTCCAAGCTCGAATGCATGATCTGAGGGCACAACCCCAATATACAACACCCTTCTTTAGCCTAAACAGCCCTGTAGATTGGAGTGGCCAGGCAACCCAGAGAGATCCACTTACACCCAACTTTGTCCCACACTATCCACATGTGTCAGCATCATATGATTCTGGATATGGGGGAGATAACTCATGGAATCTAAACTGCTCCGAGTCACCAATCGAAAACTCAACCGGTTGGCGTTTCGGGGAACCTTTTGGAGATGAGGAGGAACCTATTCCATGTGACACTGGAGATGAAAGTGGCGGGGTTAACCAGTATGTTAACCGACACTATGGGAAGGAAGAGAAAGGTACTGATTCCATTTCTTTAGACTTGGAGATGGGGTTCTCAAAACCATCACAGTACAAGGAAGGTGAAAGCTCCGGAGTGAAGAAGAAGAAGAAGAAGATGAGGGGGCAGGTGAACCGAAACCCTTCATGGATGACCAATGAAGGAGGTATGTATCCTACAGGGGATACATACGAGTCATTGTCCATTTACTTTGGCATGACTGATCTCTGTCTCGGCACTTCGTCCGATTCAGATTACATACCTACTGGAATGACCTTTGTTCCGGACGGTGTTCGGAAGACAAGTCGCTGTACCGGATGGACCCCAGGAATGTATGCGGAGGCGAATGAAGACGATGAGGAGTAGAGCTCCAAGGAAGAATAAAGTAGTATAGGTGGTATTGTACTAGAACGTATTTTAAATTCTGTTGGCTTGGGCTTGAAGCCAAATAAGTGGTTATATAAGTACCACATGTAATATATGTGTGTATGTTATGTAATATACGGTGTATATACATAATAAATGTTTGCTTTGGATTTGCTTCTTGATTTCATTGTGTGACTAGTTCTGGGCAATGAGTTGAGCTCAGAAAGCATTTGCATGGTGTAATTATGAGTAATCGCTCTTTGTTACAGGACTAGGGGGAAATGGCGTTAGTTGAAACCGAAGATACTCGGAGAGAGCGAGAGGCGAAAGAAAAAGAGGAAGCGGATGCCGCAGCTAGAGCAGAGAATGCACCACCACCACCACACCCAATGATGCATCCAGATTTCCAACAGTACATGAGGGCAATGGAAGAAGATAGGAGGAGGTACCAGGAGAGTCAAAACAAGAACATGCAAGATTTCTTTACCCACGTCATCAATGATAGGGGTAATGAAGGCAGGGGAGTAACCTTATCAGACTTCCAGAATGCAATACCACTACCTTTTGCATCAGCCCCAGAACCAATGGATGTAGAAGACTGGCTCATGGACACTGAAAGAAAGTTGAGGACCGTTGGATGCAATGATGAAGAAAAGATTCGGTATGCCACTTATCTGTTGTCAGGTCCAGCAGCATCATGGTGGGAGAATCTTGTGGCAGTACACCCTCCAGAAAAGGTGTTCACCTGGGAGGAATTCAAGAAGAAGTTCCGAGATGCCCATGTTCTGGAGAGTGTGGTGGAGCTGAAGAAGAGAGAGTTTGACGAGCTGCATCAGAATACTGCACCTATTATGCAGTATGTCCGAGATTTTAATAGGCTGTCAAGATATGCACCTGAGGAAGTGGACACTGAGGAGAAAAGGAAGAAACGATTCATGAAAGGCATGAATCCATACATGAAGATGCAACTGAGGTTGGCACGGACTGCAGAATTCCAGGAACTGATTGATTCGGCAATCACTTTTGAGGATGACTACAGGCAGGTCCAGGAGGATAGGAGGAAGAGGGCTCGTATCGAGCCAAGGAAGTACCCAGTCGGTAAACCGACTCCAGATAGGAGTTTCAAACCACGATTCCGGCCTACTGGTAATCAGTATAACCGGGGAGGTCAGAATCAGAACCCAAGGAATCAGATCATCTGCAATAGCTGTGGGCAGAGGGGACATATCCAAAAGGATTGTCAGAAGCCCAGGATCATATGCTATGGTTGTGGGAAAGAGGGACACATCAAGCCAGAGTGTCCAAACAAGGCGTCATGGAGTGGACAAAGCTCCGGAGGACGAGGCGGAGGTAATAACAACAACAACAACAACAACAACAACAACAACAACAACAACAACAACAACAACAACAACAACAACAACAACAACAACAACAACAACAACAACAACAACAACAACAACAACAACAACAACCGGAACTACAACAACAACAACAACAACAAGAGGGGAAAGCCATATGGAAAGCTGAATTGTACAACTTTGGAGCAAGCGGGAGAGTCGAATCAAGCAGTCTTAGGTACGCTCAGCATCCTTACTCATCCTGGCAAAGTATTATTTGATACTGGAGCAACTACATCATTTCTTGCACGGGAATTTGTGGAACAATTCGGGCTTAGATGTTCTAAGTTAGAAACACCTATAACTGTCCTATCTGCGGGGGGAACGATCTTAGTAACCCACGTGAAAGAAGCACAGGTCATAACCATTTGTGACTGTGTATATTTCGCGGACCTATTCATCATCCCCATGAAGGACATATCAGTCATCCTAGGAATGGACTAGTTAACGGAGAATGGCGCAGTAATCAACTGTGGAGACAAGACAGTATCACTCCGAAACTCCATAGGAGGTCAGATAGTGTTTCAAGGAGACAAGTACACTCAGTTGGAGATAGGATTGGAGCTGAATAGTCTGAAGGAGGTGAAGATTGAAGATATCCCTGTAGTGAATGAGTTTCAAGATGTATTTCCCAAGGAACTACCGGGAATGCCACCCGATAGAGAGATCGAGTTTACCATAGATCTAATTCCAGGCACAGCACCAATAGCTCAACCACCATATAAGATGGGGCCAAAGGAGTTAGTGGAACTGAAGGCTCAGATAGATGAACTGGAACAGAAGGGATTTATCCAAGAAAGTGTGTCACCATGGGGTACACCAGTTATCTTTGTGGATAAAAGAGATGGAGGAAGGAGAATGTGTGGAGATTACAGGAATCTTAACAATGTAACCATCAAGAACAAGTACCCTTTACCCAGAATACAAGATCTTTTTGATCAAGTTCAAGGAGCTGGAGTTTTCTCGAAGATAGATTTAAGGTCAGGATATCACCAAATCAAGATCAAGAAGGAAGATGTGCCAAAAACAGCGTTTGTATCAAGGTATGGACACCATGAATACTTGGTTGTACCATTTGGACTAACAAATGCACCAGCTATTTTCATGAATTTGATGAACAAGATATTCATGAAGTACTTGGACAAGTTTGTGATCGTGTTTATCGATGACATTCTGATCTATTCCAAAGATAAATAAGAACATGCCAAGCATTTGAAGATAGTTCTGTAGATTTTAAGAGAACATCAGTTATATGCAAAGTTCAGCAAGTGCAAGTTTTGGTTAGATAGTGTTGAATTTCTTGGACATGTCATAACCAAAGAGGGAATAGCAGTGAATCCAAGCAAGGTTCAGTCAGTATTGGAATGGAAGTCACCTAAGAATGCTAAGGAAATCAGAGGATTCCTTGGTATGGCAGGTTATTATCGGAGATTCATTGAAGGATTCTCGAAGATTGCAGGACCAATGACAAAATTACTCAAGAAGAATACCCCATTTGTGTGGACGGATGAGTGTGAAACCAGTTTCCAAACACTCAAGGAGAAGTTAACCACGGCAACGGTATTAGCAGTTCCGGAACCCGGAAAGGATTACACGGTGTATTGTGATGCTTCCAAGAATGGACTTGGATGTGTTCTAATGCAAGATCGTAAGGTGATAGCCTACGGATCAAGACAACTAAAGCCACATGAACATAACTACCCAGTACATGACTTAGAATTGGCGGCAGTTGTGTATGCTTTGAAGAGTTGGAGGCAATTCCTTTATGGATCCAAATGTGAGTTGTATACGGATCACAAAAGTTTGAAGTATTTCTTCACTCAGAAAGAATTAAACATGAGACAAAAGAGATGGTTAGAGTTGATTAAGGACTATAAACTGACAATCAACTATACACCAGGCAAGGCTAATGTAGTAGCAGATGCTTTAAGCAGGAAGAGTATTGAGAATCAACCTACGGAATGGGAGATTCCGAAGGAACTTCGGAAAGAACTAGAAGAAGCTCAGATTCTGTTTATCCAAGGTGATACAGTGGGAAGCATAGCAACCATGAGGATCATGGATGAAATGTACTCAGACTTAAAGTATGAAATCATTCGGAAACAAGTAGATGATTTGTTCATCCAAGAAGAAATCAAAAGGATTGGAGAAGGTAAACCATCAGAATTCAATCTCGGAGAGTTTGATTCTCTATACTTTCAGAAGAGAATATGTGTACCAGATGATCCAGAAGTGAAGTCAATCATATTGAAGGAAGCACATGAAACCCCTTACTCAATACATCCGGGAAGTACTAAGATGTATATGGATTTGAAGGAAATGTTCTGGTGGAACAACATGAAAAGAGAGATAGCTCAATATGTCTCTGAATGCCATACATGTCAGCGAGTGAAAGCAGAACATCAGAGTCCTGCTGGATTACTCAAACCTCTAGAGATACCAGAATGGAAATGGGATGAAATCAGAATGGATTTTGTTACTGGTTTACCAATGACCAGTAAAAAGAAGGATATGATATGGGTAATCGTGGATAGACTTACCAAGAGTGCTCACTTTATACCAGTAAATCAGAAAGATGACTCTGAGAAGCTGGTAAACATATATGTTAAATAAATAGTTAGCAAGCATGGAGTACCAAAGAAGATAGTCTCAGATCGAGGTTCGATCTTCACATCAGCATTTTGGAAACAACTCCAAGAAGCTTTGGGATCCAAGTTGGATTTCAGTACAGCATATCATCCACAAACCGGAGGACAAACCGAAAGAACCAATCAGATACTTGAAGACATGCTTAGAGCTTGTGCTTTAAACTTTGGAGGCTCATGGGAGGACCATCTACCACTGGCGGAATTCTCATATAACAATAGTTATCAGAGTAGTATCCAGATGGCACCGTACGAAGCATTGTACGGAAGGAAGTGTAGATCACCAATCTGTTGGTTTGAAACCGGAGAGAACAAGGAGTTTACACCGGACTACATCAAGGAGAGACAAGGAGTCATCGAGGTGATCCGAGATAGATTCAAAATAGCCCAAAGTCGACAGAAGAGTTATGCCGACCAGAAGAGACGAGTTTGGGAACCAAAAGTAGGAGACATGGTATATTTGAAAGTTAGCCCAATGAAAGGACTCAAAAGGTTCGGAGTAAAAGGAAAACTAAGTCCTCGATACATAGGACCATTTAAGATACTCAGTCAGAACCGAGAAACAGCTTTTGAGTTGGAACTGCCGGAACAACTCAGTCTAATTCACAATGTTTTTCATGTATCACAACTCAGAAAATGTTTGAAGGCACCTGATGATCCCATTACACATGAAGAAATAGAGCTACAATCAGACTTAACTTATGTGGAGAAGCCTGAAAAGATTTTGGAAGTGAAGTGGAAGAAGTTAAGGAATAGAGCAATCAAATACTGCAAGATACAATGGCAACATCATCCTGAACGAGAAGCAACGTGGGAGACCGAAGAAGAGCTCAGAAAGTCATACCCCGAGTTATTCAGGTACCAATTTTAACTTCGGGACGAAGTTTCTGTTAAGGGGGAGAGGCTGTAATAACCCAGAACATAGGAACAACGAAGGGTAGATTTAGAAATGGGATGTGCATTTCATCGCAAAACGGGGGAAATTTTCGCGCCTTATTGCAACTAAACCTAAGAGGGATCGAGGTTCTCTCTCATTTTGCACTTAGGGTTAGGCAATGTGAGTTAGGGAAATTTCGACATGATCTCTTTTGTATCTTATTGATTTTGGGAGTTGATTTCATTTGATAAGTGTAATACATTAAACAATAAGCATTACACAATATAAATATGAATTTATAATTCAAACACAAGATAAAATTCAAATCATTTTGAATTTCAAAGTGAATATCAAATACAGTATTTAATCAAGAATATACACATTACATAATACAAAAGCTCATAAACAAAAACTTGAGCTTTATTGATATACAACACAATTACAAAGTCTTTACAATATTCTTGATACAAGAATTGAGACATAATGATCGGAATTAAAAGAAAAGGAAAATTACAAGTTATTCTAAACTAAACCTAAGCTAAATGTCTTGAGGATGATCTTCTGGTCATAGTCAACTTCAAAACCTGCAAAATAAACCAAGGAACTAGCCAAGGGGGTTAGAAACTGCACATATTCAGTTTGGACAGTTAACCAAGTGTCACAGCACACTTGTGCTTGTCCAAATTTCTGGACAACACAAGATAGGCATTGGCAGACCAAAACTGAGCAAGCCACAGGGGCTCAAGTTTCAGCATATGAGCACACTGCTCATGTGTGCTGTGCACACAACAGCAAGGCATGCACAAGCCTAGTCATAAAGCAAAGCCTGCTTGTGTGTCATGGCAGGGATAGAAGTAGGGCTCATATAAAAGCAGTACAAACCCTAGAACCAGTGCACAGTCGACCAGACAAGATTCACCAGGTAAGGGTGAAGCTAGTTCAACACAGAGTTCATCCAGTTCATACTCAAGAACAGCACCAACACACAACCACGTAACCACCAGGAATCATGGTGACCTGAGAAGATCCACCAGAACCTGGAGGTGAAGGGCTGTGCACAAAACCCCAAGTTTGCAGCAACAAAACATTTCTTTCTAGGAGCTGGAGCAAGGTATACCAAGTTCCTGGACTGGATCCAATGGATCCAATCCATCCATTATGCATGACATAGTCATGGGATTGAGCAGATGCTCAAAAGGGAAATCATCACTTGGTTTCACCAAGGATCTCTGTCAGTCAAAAAGCCACTAAGATAGAAACCCATCCAGATACAGATCTTGTGCACAGAAGCAAGATCTCATGCACAGATAGCACCAGTAGATGTATTGCAATATATAGCAGCTAGTAAAGACTATACAGATAACCCTAGGCACACAACCATCAGTAAACCCTAGATTTCATCACATGCAAGCATATTGGCATTCATAGCTAGTATGATCCCCAAATATGCAAGCAAAGATGAGTAGCCAACAAGATCCAACCAAACAGGTGAGCAACCAATCAGTAGCTAGGCTACTGAGGTCACAACACACTTTTAACCACCCAAAGAAAAGCCATCATTATCCAGAAAGGGATTCTGATTTCATTTGCTTGTCAAATGATCATGAACAACAAACTCATACACAAGCAAATAATTTAAATCATCACTGCATAAGCAGTTCATCATGAATCAATTTATTCAAGCATGAATTTGTAACAGATTCATGCTATTCATTGACAGTAGCACACTGTGAGGCAACATAGTATAAGTCACTGCATCATAGCCACTGGATCAAGTCCAGTGAGCTAGGATAAGCAATAGCACATGAGTACAGTAAGCATAGTGATGCTTGAGCATCAGCATTAGTAAGGAAATGATCCACTTAGCCACAGAATTAATCAGTAAGGCACCACTGACATTTCATTGATCAAATGGATCAAATGAATCAAGTTAAACCACACAGATAAGCTAGCCAGCAAGCACTGGTTGATCCAATGGATCAATAGCTTACACAGGAAGCACAGAAGCACCTCACAGGCACCACTGGCACTCACAAGTGTCACTGATGCCCAATAGTACACCTAATCAAGCAAGTGTAGATTACCAGTAAGCATAGCAAGCCCATAAGCATGAACAGCATGGCATATCAAGCTCATAAGCAATTACAGGATAGCATAGCAAGATCAGAGCATGCTAGGAGCAGTAGGCAAGCAGCAGATGGCATGTACAGCAAGCAAGGCAACACTGGCCAGTACCAGAAACTGGTGACTGGCCATAGCTTACAGAAAATGGAAGCACACGCAACTATTGCAAGGCTTTGTGTGATCACAGGATCACCAGGGAGCAGTAGAACTCAAGGAAGAAGAAGCACAGTAGCTTGGGAGGCGCACAGGCATGGAAAGGAGAAGGAGATGGAGACGAATCACTTACTTGCGCCTGGAAGCAGAGGCTAGGGCATGGCGAGGCAGTGCTCGCGCGGCCCTAACAGCTGCAAGTCCAGGGTAGGCGCCGGCGTTACGCCGACGAGCACGAACACCACCACAGCACGGCACGGAGACGACGGCACAAGTACTGCGAGCAGCACCTGCGCCAGGTCAGTCTCGGAGGCGCACACGTCGTCGGCGAGGACGAGAGCTCGCCGGAGATCGTCAATCGCCAGAGGCGATTCTCCACGAGATCCACAACGGAGGCGATCTACTAGGAGAGGAAGAGAGGGGGAAAACCACGCGGCCAGATCGATAGATCTGCGCGCGGCGGTTCTGATTTGGTAGGTGGCTACGGCGGGGGAGCTCGGAGCTGGCCGGAGCACGGCGGCGGCCATGGCGGCGACGCCATCGCCACGGGCGTCGCAGCAGGTTAGGGTTAGGTCGAGCGAGTGAGAGACGAGCGAGTGAGCGAGTGAGGTGGGCCGTTCGGCGCCACCAACCCGTTAAGGGACACGCCTTAGTGGGCTGTCCTGTGGGCCAGAATTAGTGGGCTGGCCCAATAGGGGCCAGGAGGGGTATTTTAGTCATTTCACATTTAAAAATAACCAGAATTTCACCAAATTTTAATAAATAAAATACAACTCTAAAAATCCATTAAAAATTGGATAGGTGAATGAAAAATTATTCTTGATAAGAATAAAATATGAAATAAAATTTAATGAACAAATTTAAATTTGTGAATTTTATGAATTTAAAATAAACATTTGGAATTTCAAATTATATTTCCTTGTATTAATAAATCAAGGAAAAATCCCAAATAAGTTCAAATACTTATTTTTAAATATTTCAAAATAAAAGTCTATTATTCCAAGTCATTTCTATTTGAAAAAGGTATCTTCCAAAGGAGGATATTCTATTCCTCTTTATTCTCAAAAATATAGAGACAACTCTATTATTTCAAATTATTTTGGAATAAATAATGAATCACCAAATAAAGTAGTTTTACTTTGAATTATGTTACCTTATGTGAATTAAAGTGGTTTATACATTAAAACAATTGTAAATTACTGCCAAAGGCATAAATCTTAACTCAACCCTAAATTGTAATAACTCATTGGGGTAAAGGGATTCAACATAAAATAATACATCCATGCATGCATCATTTGGATTTTATAACATTGTCCTTACCGGACAATGATGCTTCTTTACAGAACCCGAGGTCCAGGTTCCATCCAACGCATTGAACTGCACTATCTCGCAGTCCACAGGCAAGTTCACCCTTGCTCATGTCAATTTGAGTATTTTCTATCACTTTAATGCAAAGCTATATTACTTATCATTCCTGCATTGAAAATAAACTGTTACTTTTCCAATTATGAATATGACTATGTGGCTGGCAATGGAACCATGGTATGTGTTGATTGGTGGAGGTTCCATTGCAAGGGTACTATTCATCTAGGACTAAGTACCAATGCCGTCCAGTGATTCTAGCGCCGTACATATCGCGTTGACCATAAGATCTATAATGGCTCTGGGGAAGCCAGCTGTATCTTTTCCCTCTCGCATGCCAACGGATTGGTAATAAGGGTTGCCCGGATCAGTCTATCTTTGGTAAAGGTGGGGACATGTGGTCCTGCAGAGTCTACCATTAGATACAGGAGAGGGTAGACTTATTATCGGTCTATGAAGGATTGTAAGGGTTGTCCGGATGAGTCTATCTATGGTGTATAGGACAGGGCACATAAGTTGTTCGGATCAGTCTACCTTAACGGTATAGGAGAGAACAAGTGCCTGTGTTAGTCTACCCATAGATATAGGAGAGGACAGACTTACAAAAGGGTGGGTCTGCGAGGTCGCGGAGAAGGCGGTGTGGGCTTGGATCTTTATACCTGGCCTCACACCAAGGAAGTGTGAACGGGGGCAAGTCCCTGCGGATGGCAAAAAGGGTGAGATCTCTTATGGGAAAAGTAACGCACCTCTGCAGAGTGTATTAAATTGTGGCTGTCACTCCCTGTTCCGGGAAGGAATCGCTGACGCGCGAGGAAAGGAACTCCGTGAAGTTCTAGTCAACCTGTGAAGACTGACGGGCATAGTTTTCAGAATAAAATAAATCTTTTGAAGAAATGATTTCGAAACATGCATTGACCTAAGATTTTCTGATCGAGGGTCGTAGCTAGTGCATCAAACACCTTTTACTCTTTTGAACTTGCTGAGTACCTCTGTACTCACTTTCTTTCGACACCCTTGCTAGACTGTGATACGGAAGTGGAGACCATCGCCGATGGAGCACCAGGAGGAAGCTACGTGCTGGTCTACGAGGAACCTGATCTTACCGGAGGAGTTGAAGGAGTAGACTATGGGATAGTCTACGGACCCGATGACATGGAGGTGGAGGAGTAGTGATATACCTTAGTAATATAGAGCCGAGCAGCGTAGTGGCATACTTAAATAAGTTGCTGAGCTCTTTTCATATCTATGTTGGTTTGTAATAGTACCTTATGTTGTAGGGTGTTCTCATCGGACCTGTGAGAATACCAACTTGTTAAGACCATGATTGTAATATATTATCGAGTGTTATGACCTGCAATGTTTCTGTTGTATCACTCTGAGGGATGTGATATTTGTGAAGAAGTCCCTTCATGAAGATCATATCAACGACTTGTATACTACAACATGCAGTGGTATGCTGGGTCACCGCACTCACCCCTGCCATGTTGTACCATGCTAATCAAATCTTAACTTTGCCGGTAGAAAATGCAACTCCAACATAATTTGTTTGTCCGGGGTTCCGATCCCGCTTAATTTGAATAAGATGCATTGCACCATCCTTGCCATGTCATGCATATCATATCATGAGCATGCTGATTCTTCTGTCGTAGTAGTAAGACTTGCACCCGTTGTTTGTCCAGCATTTGCTTCTTCCCGGATAGGATCACGAAGCGGTGTGTGAGATACGACGAGTTCTCCGACAAGTACTTCTGCAGCTTTTCACAGGCGAGCCCTCTCCCTTCACCTACTCTCCCTCGCATTGCTATCCTTATGTTGCGCTTCTTTATCGAGTCACGTCTCCTATTCCACTTGTTTATCATAATAATCCTATATATATCATTCCTTACCCATAGCCGTTGCTTGATGTTTGAGCCTTGCGAGTCGTAGGCGTGTTTAGGCTCTGTTGTTTATCTCGATCTGTTATCGGGATATGTTGGGTTGTTGGGAGGTTATCACATGCTACATCCATTGTTGGAGATATACACACTTTACTTTATTGTTAACAACTAAAATTGTAAGCAGAGGCATCTGTGAGCCCCTTTGCGAAAGCATCGGAACTTTGACTCGCTAATGTCCCCTAGGATCCGAGTTCTTGTTATCTGTTCCGAGATTGAGCGCTCTACCCGTACGTGGGGACGTTTATTGGGACCCCCCCTCACCCATTACCTTTTCTCAAGTCAGTTGAAAAGGGGGCCACAACCTTGGTTTTATTTGCCTATACCATGTATGCCATGCTTTACTTACTGTTGCCTTCGGGTGTTTACTTCCTGTTGCCTTCGGGTGTTTATATTCTGTACTGTACCCCGCGGAATGTTTAGCGAAGCGTGTGGTTTGCACGCCTAGCCGTTAACGCAAACCCTGAGTCCGCTTCGGAGTACGGCCGGACTTCGTTATGGGTAGCTTAGTCGGGTGGCCCCCCTAGACTTTCTTGTTGAACTGGGAACGGTCTTGTTGTGAGACATCCACCTGTTGTAAGTGGGTCGAGCATGCGTATGGTTACATTTGGGCAACCCCTGCAGGGTGTACATCTTATCGATAAGCCGTGTCCGCGGTTATGGACGACTTGGAATTGTATAGCTTGATCATAGAACAACTTACACCTTATACTTGTTGTTAATAATCTTATAATAACTTGTGTAGTAATATAGCATTACTACAACCGATACCTAATAAAACTTGTCCACCGTTGAGTGCCTTTTACATTGCCTCTTCGCTTTGTTGAAGGGGATATGTGTAATCGGCTGGGTTATGTTTCTGTAGTATTTATCTGTTACCTTGTGCGCTCTCTTATCTTCTCTGAGTAGACGGATGTTGTAGCGTGTCTCTATTGGTTATAGTTTTGCTGCCGCTAAACCTACCATATAGCCCCAGGCGATATATATATTCGCCCGGCGAGCATAGCCATTTCTAGTCTCGCTAAGTACGTGCCGGAGTTCGTTCCTTGGTACTTACTCTCGCCTTTTCCCCTTTCTCTTTTGCTTCCTCCCTTTTGTCGGCAACCGATGGCCTGACTTTGACAGGTACGAGATGACGACGTTAGCAAGGTTACCCTTCCGGCTTGGCCTGGGCAGGGTTATGGACGCCGCTGGTTATCTTCAGGACTCTTAGTCCAATTGGTATCTTGTCCGTACTCGGACGTGTTTGATCTTCTGTATGAGTTGGATCTTTGTATTGTATATTTGTATCTTGACTCGTTGGAGTCGCTGTTGTAATATATGTTTCTTGTGGGCTCTATTGTAATCCTGTTGTAATGTTACCGCTCGTGTTAATTCCTCTGGCATCACGTGTGTGATTCGTCGCGCACGTCGTGTCGGAGGGCGTCTCTGAATCGATATCATGCGGATTTTGGCGGGTTCGCTGGAATCCTCATGGTACCGGTTTCGGGGCGTCGCATCTGCTAGCTTGTACCAGTATCCATATATACGACTGGCTTTTCATGCATGATATATATAACGTATCTATACCTTGATGTCGTTGGCGTTGCTGCGGAAACACTTCCTGGTCAGTCCATGCGAACCCTAGGTAACAGTCCCGAACTATATTATTATTTCTCCGAATCATGGTGCCAGCACCTTATGTTCCTTCAGCCCAACAGCTTGATACTTTGGTGAATGGTGATGACAACTTCTTGCTTGCTTTGGCAGTTCCTCTAGTTCTAACTTTCATAGTTCTCTCTATCAGTTTTCAGATATGTCTGTTTGATCGATGAACCAATATGTATTGATCGATTAACCTGTTAGGCCTTTGTTTTTTCAAATGGTGGAGTGTTGCTTTAAGTTCACGTGTTTGGTTTGCATCCAAACTAGGTGTTACATTCATCTTTTTGAGGAAAAAATCGTTTAAACTTCAGCCCTTAAACAACGGTTCAAACAACGCACTCCAAAAAAGAAATAAATAACTAGTTCTAAAAGATTCACCACGGATGCGGCGTGCCACCGCGTCGGCCTTCCTAGTACGGAGTGTATACACATCATATAAGTACTACATAGCGTATGCACGTAGCTCCTCCCTCACGTTGTACCAGTAAACTGAGTCTTGATCCGTGCAGGCATGAAATCATGTTGTCAAGTCATCACACGACGTGAAGAGCCGCGAGCAAGGCCAGCAGCAGCAGACTCCCCAAACGAACCGAGCCTGCAATGCAAAGCGAAGTTACGGCGTGGTAGCTCGTAGTCCTTTTCCACTTCTATTTGTGCTCTAGATACCCCAAGGGAGGTGGAATTTATAAAAGGGTGTGTATATATGTGGTGATGATTAGTTGGATGCATGGAACCTAGTGGGGATGAATTGCCTTTGGTTTTGGAGGGAGCAGTTGGCCCAGATGAACGGTCATTACCAGGTGGAGCCATGGAGGGCGACGATGACGGCGGTGACGGCGGTGGCGGTGGAGGGGTCGGAACCGGGCAGCCGTCCTTGCCAATAACACCTACACGCGCGAGCAGAGCTTAAGCAAAACAACAACAAAGAAGAAGAAGGGGACTAAATCTAACTGAACTCGCATCATTCTTCAGTACGTATATCATGGAACTATTTTCCAGCGGGGGATCTTACAGCCCTTGATGCAAGGGAGGGAAGGGTCGTTGAGCGAATTGGTCGCGCCTTGTTTGCACTGGCATCTCAAAGGTTTATCTTTTTCCTCCACGCAGGTGCCTTCCGGGCCACAGTCCATGAATAGGCAGGCTGGGCCAGAAAAATATAAGAAGAAATATCAGGCCAGCCATTGCGATTACTACAGTACAAGTGAAGAAACAATGGCCAGGTTTTGGTTGTGCAAGTTGAGAGAGTTTACGGTTAAGTGTCACATTGCTGCCAATTGGTGGGAACTTCGGGGTAGGGATGTAGCAGGTGAAATCCGTGGGGCCTACACAAGGAAACAAAGGAATGAATAATTCATCAATCAGAGTTTAACTTGAAGGAATTAAGAAGAAAAGCGTATAGTGCAGGTGCTTACAGAAGGGGATGTAGCAGGGAGCGGATGTCGGGATGGGGAGGAGGCGATGCCAGCCGGGGTAGCAGTCGCATACGTAGGCGCTCAGGATCGGGATCAGGTGCTCGTTGCAGCTGCCCATTCCGCAGCTGCTTACCCCGTCGCAAACTGACGCCGCCGTGCCTCCTGCAATAGCGGACCAAGTCATCCAGCAGCGTCAACACACACAGTGGACCTGCAACTGCAAGCGAGGAAGAGGCCGCGCGTAGAACTGACCGACGACCACGGTGGCCAAGGCCAGCAGCGCCACCAGCACCGCCGAGCTGCCGGAGATCCTCATCTTCTTACTATTTTCTCACGCTAGGAGGATTTTCTCTTTCTGGGGAGGGTGACAAACTGACAATGCAAACAGTAAATATATGAACATGCATATTAATTTGTGCGTACATGACGCTGGTGTCGGAGAGAGCAAAGCAGGGCGACGGCAATGCGCCATATTGCGCCATCCGGGTCACCATAGGTTTCATCACCTGTGGCAAGCTACGTACGTGTTGGGTTCTGTCATTCCCGTGTCCTGAGAACCTTCTGTTTTTTGGACACAGTAGAGAAATGGTCCAACCCTTTGTTTCATTCGATCCAGCGGCCCATAGTGGAACCTTATTATGGCTGTGGTCAACTTATCGATCGGGACGAAGCTAAGTAAATAAGGATGCCCTAAATCATGTTTCCCGGCTAGGTTTTCCAATTTACCATGGGAGTGACCAGCTGTCCTTACTTTCCTCAAAGTGACTTCCGCTCTACTATATTAATATAGCAACCACACCGATACAAGAATAACGCGACGGTTGACTGGGTGGGGAACCCCTGGCCCTCGGGGGCGATGGGTCAGGAGGTTACTTTTAAAA
This sequence comes from Lolium perenne, assembly GCF_019359855.2. Classification (NCBI taxonomy): domain Eukaryota; kingdom Viridiplantae; phylum Streptophyta; class Magnoliopsida; order Poales; family Poaceae; genus Lolium; species Lolium perenne. Next base: position 74,036,355 of record NC_067248.2, on the reverse strand, counting down.
CGCGATTTCATAATACAGTTCGTCTACCAGAAGATAAACATGTGAATCTTCTATATTTAAATAAATCAATGTTTAAAATAGTGTGCTAGGCTCTAGGCTGCCTTTAAATATTTCTGCTAAGCTAAATAGTACTACCTCCATCCGCAAATCTTAAGGCTTATATTATTTTTAGAAAGTCAAACTATGTCAAGTTTGATTAAGCTTTTACCAAAAATTATTAACATGCAAAATACAAACTAATATCATTAAATATATAATAAAATATATTTTCGTATCTATAAAATATTATATTTGTTGATAGATTGTTCTAAAAATTTAGTCAACCTTTACTTGGTTTATTTTAAAAAAAAAATATAAGCTTTAAGCTTGAGGATGAAGGTAGTATTATTGGAGTTTCTTTGGCTGGTAGTCCTCAATTCGTCATGTGGATTTGTACCTTAGCACCAACCACATCGGTCATCACCATTCAACAGTACCCTGCACGAAACTGCAGTACGTAGCTCTCTATTGATCACCTTGATCATTATATACGTACTTTGTTTGACTCTAACCTAGCCAGATATAGTATAGCGAGCGATCAATGCTGCCCTGCTATGCATATCTCCGTGAGAAGGCAGACTTTACTCAGACTTGGGAGGCACCAGGGAATCATATACGACTGTCCAAAGCATAGTTCTATCCTGAACAACAAGCAAGATTAAACGTTTAAAGTACTAGATCAGCCAGAATCCATTTCTTAGCTAGTACACAATTCCTTAATAGGCAAAAACAAAGCCTGGTCTCCTTCCTTCCCTCCTCTCTACTGTTCACAGGCGAATAGGAGGCGAAAAGGAGCTTGTTTTCCGGCGGCGGATCTAGCGCCTCCTCGCCCCCACGAGCCTCGGGCTCGTCGGTGGGAGGGGGGCCGCTGGGTTCTCCGCCCGGATCTGTATAGCTGTAGGATTAGGTTTAATCTTTCTAGCTACTACTATGCCGGCTCACGGTCTGCTTCCGGCGGCGTGGGTGGCGGCGTTAAATAAGCTCTCCTGGTCTCCGTTGAGACGTCGCCGTGGTGTGGCGTCTAAAGACCTTGGAGCGACTGTGTCTGGGCGAGATCGCCGTGGCGGCGGCGGGGATTTCGCTGGAGACTTTTGTTCCCCCTCTTCGTCCGCGTCACGCCAGTGCCCCCTCCAGCGCCGGCGAGAAGATGGGAGATCGGGTTCTGGAGCTCTGGTCGTCGGCCTGTCGAGGCCGGCGGTGGGCTGGTTGGATGTGTGCTCTGTGCTGGGTCTGAGGCCGGTGGTAGGCGGATCTCGTGCTTCTCCACGACCTCGTCGTCTGGTGGAGCTGGATTCGGAGGTTGAAGGTGAGCTCGGGGTTGTTCCCCGACCGGCGTTCCACAGCGAAAGGTGGGCATCTCTGATGCTTCTTTTGATGGTTCATAAAGCCTTTGTGGCGATGGAGCTTCTTCAACCTCAGGCGTTTGGTTCTCTGTTGCTCTTCCTGGTGGTGCTCGTCGGCGCCGGCGTCGAGCGACGGAGTAGTCTTGGTGTGGCAGGGATCCTTGAGGACTTCGGTGTAATTTTGCCTTTGTTGAGGGGTCTTTCTGCAATGTGTACGGGGTTACGTGTCCTTCTGGACCGTTCTAGTTCTGTGTGTACGTATTTTGTACTCGTTCTGTCTTTGACTTAATGAATATGTATACGCTTCAAAAAAAAAAAATTCCTTAATAGGCGAGAAAACTATACTGCTAGAGAGACGGAGACACAATTTTATACGGCATAAGGGCTGTAAGCTGTAGCCTCTTGTATATTACAGAGACAAGTAGCAATACAGAGTTCCCTAGCCGAGCAATAACTCATGTATGAAATTCTCATAAGATACCTCCACGCCTTCAATCGATATATTTGCGAAGATACAGAGCACGATCTAATTCTGAAGCTTTTGTGGATTCAGGATTGACGCCTACAATACCAAGGGAGAAAATATGACATCTTTTTGCTTTAGATTTGCAGATTTATCCCATTCTTGTGATAGCTTCCAGCGTTGCCCTCAGAACAAGATCGTCCTTGGTTGATCTTTTGTAATATTTATTCTTGGCTTTGGTTGACTTGCCAAACTGCTGGTTCCTGCATGTTGTAGACAAAAAAAAATGTCACCACATAGTTCAGGATTCGTAGTAATTACACCCACTGAACTTGAAGAAAAGAAGCTGAGTTCTCAATCGATTTCTTTACACACTTAATTAATCACAAGAACCAGCACAAGCAGTAGCAATTTGCCATCAGATACAACTATCGACACAAAGCCGATTTGGATGAATACATAAACCAAGCTCCTTAGTAAATTCCCGTCGAAATTCTTTTTCTTGCGTTCAAAAAATCTCTTTTAAGTCTTAAGGGAATCACCTGCTTCGGTCGTCGGCTCTGGCTAATAGGCGAACATACTCTGTCTCTCCCTGCCGAATAGAGGCGGACTGACCCATCCTTGCTTATGGTCTCTCACACTCTCTCTAGTGGGTGCTGATCTAGCTATGCTTTCTAGTTTGCTGTCTGCTTGTTGCCAGATATGCAGCTGGTTGCATCTGTATAAAGGGTTCTAAAAGTACAAAATATAGAAAAGGGAGAAAGGTGCTCAGATATTTTGGTTCTTTTAGTTATCGAATACAGCCAATTGCGCTTTTGGGCGGCATGAACTGTGCTGCTTTATGGTGACACTTGTCTATTTCTTATTTATCTTGAATTTACGCTTGACTTGTCCCTGCAACGAAGCTCTACAGTCTTCATGGACATCACTTGGGCATCACACAAACTAGACGGGGCATACATGCATGAGGCTCTTTTGTGGTGCGGCAACTTGCCTCTGATGTCTTAATTACCTCCTCTATTCGGGTATATATGTGGCAAATAGTGAAGCCCCCTCCCGAAACCCTAGACTTCTCCTCCCGCCGCCGCCGCCGGCGGCGCCGCCGGGCAAAGGCCACGGGGCGTGGCGGCGGCGGCGGGCTTCCCCTCGTGCGCGGATGGGACGGCGGCTGGGTGCCCACCTCGATGGCGGCGGCGGTAGACCTTCTGCCTCCCGTGTGATGGCGGTGCGGCGACGGTCGGAGGAAGGAGGGGCGGCGGCGTGCTGCAACCTCCCTTGCCTCACGTCGGTGGCACACCGGAGGTGGCTGGGTGGGACGGTTTGCGCCATCTCCTCCGCTTCTCGCCGGTGCGGGGCGGTGACCTTGGGTCTCTCCCGCGGTTCGAGGACGCCCGGGGCAGCAGCCTCGGGTTCGATGGTGGTGGCAACTTTCTTCTTCGTCGGAGGTGGTCGGCCAGGCTGGTAGTCCTGTGTGGGGGATCATGGGATCTTACACAGGTTTCCGGCGATGGTGATCTAGTCTAGGGTGTCATGGCGGCCGGTAAAAACTGAGCCTCGACCTTGGTCTTGGCGGATGATGGTGGCGTCGGTCGACGTCGTTACCTTGTCGAAGGCGTCATCTTTGCTCGTCTTGACACTACACTCGGCGAGTTGGGGAAGCGCGGCTGCCGGTGAAAACCGTGTTCCGACCTCGGTTGGCGGATGATGGCGACGTGTCGTGCCGCTACCTTCTTGAAGGCATCATCGACGCAGTCTGCGGTTTCTCACTCGTGCTGCTCCGGGGGAAACCCTAGGTCTGGGTCTCCCGGATCGGACGATGGCGGCGCGCCCTGCGTCGTTCTACCTCTTGGGGCATCGTTTTTGGAGCAGCTGCTGGATGTTGGCGGATTTCGGTGGAGTGGTGTTCATCTACCACTTTGTTGGCGTTGAGTCTCAGTGGCATGGTGCTGCAGGGTATCGACGACAGATGCGGGATGATGTATTCGTGCAGGAGGGTGGAGCCGTCTGGCGTCATGGTGGCATCGACGGCAGGTCTTGCAAGGTTAATGCGATGATCTCTCTTGAAGATGGAGTCGAGAAAGACGGCGGGAGCAACTCCTGTGGCGTGGGCGTTGGCGTGCGCTGCGAGTCTGCTTGACTGGATATGCTTCTCACCTGCTATTGGGCGATTTGGGAAGGCATTTAGTTTTGGTTGATGTGAGTTGGTGTATTGTCACCCTCTTCATCCCACTGTAGGTATAGTAAGGTTGAAGCTGGAGCGATTTTTCCGCCATTTCAAAAAAAAAAACCTCCTCTATTCGTTTACATAGGTTCGATACAGCCTAGTCCTTGTATACTTCTTAACTCTCGTTACACAGTATGTTGAGCATGAGTTAAATGTACACCGAAAAGCCTTTTATCATTTTTTTTTCTGAAATGGAGGTTTTACCCCCGTTTCTACATCAAAATGATACACGAAACTTTTTTATTAGAATTATTCACCAGAGCTTTACAAAGAGATTACAAGGATCAACCCAAAGCCGTCTTACTAGCGATTGCTGCCGCAACACCTACAAGCCCGATGAAGAGGGTGGCCATGCCAGGGCCTCTTGCCTTGACCTCACACCTAGGCGCATCATCTAAGATTGGAGGCTACACCAAGTGGAAGCACAAACCAGTCCAGCAGATTTGAGGATGCATCGTTGCGCATGCTCCAGAAGTTGCCGCCGCCATCTACCACTGACCTATCTTCAGGACAGGGATCAATGTATTAACCTTGTCAGGCCCGTCATCAACGTCACCATAGTCCTCGATAGCACCACCGCCCTGTGCGAGATCATCAAGCCATGTCCGTCACCGAGGACCCGCTGCACCATGTTGCCGAAACTCGCCGCCGTCGACAAGGAATATGCACACCGCTCCACATGTTACATCTACCATCCAACAACTGGTCCAGAAAAAGCCCTCATGAGGGAGAACGACGACAACAACGTCGCCATTGTCCGATCTGGGATACCCAGATCTAGGGTTTCCCCTGGAAAGCAGGTCGAGTGAAGTCGAAGCAGACCGCAATGACGAAGCCTTCAACAAGGAAAAGGTATGTAAACACCGCCATCGTCCGCCATGACCGGAGTCGGAGCACGGTTTTCACCGGCGGTAGCACCACCCCAGCTCTTCGCCGGGGTTAGATGTGGGATCAGGTGACCCACCACACCCAGATGGCCGACCACCTTTAGCAGAAGAGTAGGCCACCGCGGACAATTGACTCACCGATGAAGCCACCGTCGCCACCGCCCAACATCGGAGCAAACCATGCCACCGTCGTGACAGAGAAGAGCGCCGCCCAGAAGGGAGGGTGACAGGGAACTCGCCTATCGCCTATTCTTTCTGTTTCAACATAATAGATTTAGGTAACGCTTATCATGCAACCTAACCACTTAGTGGATGAATTTAATATCGGTTTGTTAAGAGCTTAGCAAGCTGTCGAGTTATGTTGTTATCATGATATGTTAGACGAGTGTCATCAACGTTGGCAGATTGGTTATTTCTCAAGGTACAGTATGCAAGTCATTTTTCTGGAAAGAAAGGAGAGAACAATTAATTGTCAGGCATAGTAAAATCCATTAGGTGGATTCCGACATCATGATCCCAAACAAAAGCGTAGTCCAATCTAAGAGCATCTCCAGTTGCGTCTCCCAAAGAGTCCCCCAAAGAGATTTGGGGGACGCCGGCCAAAAAAACGTCCTAGTCGCGTGTTTTAAAGGCCGCTTCGGTCCGGACGTGCCCCAAATATTGTCCAGCGTCCCTAGTCCATCCCCTGTGTATAGAGGCTCTATCAGGAACGTCGGACACAACTTTTACACTTGCTTTTTGTTTGGAGGTCGCGTTTGGGGGACGTGGCTAGGAAAGGGATCTCCTCCAAACAAAAATTTGGTCCGAACGTTCCCCAAACGACCAATCCGGCGCTTTAGCCGGACGTCGTTTGGGGGATGCGACTGGAGATGCTCTAACCATATGCATGGCTGTCTCTCCTCCTCAAAATAGACTTTTGTTCTGCTTTATCAATAAAATCACAAACGGCCAAACTAATACATGGTAGTGAGAAAACACTCTTACAAAACAGGTCAAAAGAAACGCCTAAAGAGAGGGATGAGAAGGCCCCAACTCGAAGTCAGGCATAAAAGCTGATGCCACACCAAGCACTAGGCAACCTAAACTACCAAACAGACATTCATATTCGCGCCTCTCATATTTGTGTAGGATAAGTCATTATATCTTATACAGATTTTGCCGCCAGAGCAACTAGCTAGTATGATCCGCCATCAATCTTACTGATGAACCTGATAAGTTTGTGTGGAAACTTACGGATTCGGGTTTGTTCACAGTTAAATCTATATATCTTGATTATATAAATGGTCATACTAAATTTCTACGCTAATATTTATGGAAACTAAAAGTCCCTTTGAAAATAAAGATTTTCATGTGGTTTCTTAACAACAAGGTCTTACTTACTAAGGACAATTTGGCAAACGTAGATGGACAGGATCTCAAAAGTGTTGTTTCTGTGATGCAAATGAAACTGTTGAGCATGTGTTTCTTGCATGTCCTTTTGCTACTATTATTTGGAGGATGATTTACTTTTTCTATAATATTCCGCCACCAATGAGTATTAATAATATGTTTGAGAACTGGTTGTATGGAGTTCCGAAGAAAGATAAAAATAAAATTAGGATTGGTATATCTGCTATATGCTGGACAATATGGAATACTAGAAATAATATGATTTTTAATAATCAGAAAGGTACTAACGTTTTGCAGGTATTCATCGAGCTGTGCATTGGATACAGCTTTCCTGCTACCAGAGGATCAACGGAATGATATGGATACTGGATGCAACAAGCTGCTGCTGGTTACTTAGGATTTCTACTACCGGCCGGCTACTGGATGGCGACACAGTAATAGGATAGAGTATGGCTAGCATATTTAGGTGTCTGTTTTTCCGTTGGTTGATTCATGTAGCAACCTTGTCGGATCCATGATTGTACTTTTTATACTTTTGTTTTCGTACTCGATACTTCGTGATCTTTAATAAAGGGTCGTGCGTATCAATTGATGCAGAGGCTAGGACTTTTGCTCCTTTATTAAAAACTAGCAAAAGTGTCCGTGCGTTGCACCGGAAGAAACGAATACTCAAACACTCAAAGCATCCATCTGCATTGACACTTCTCTTTTTATCACCATCACCGGCCTTATCTCCTATTTATGATGAACACAATATATTCAAAAATATTATGAATACGGTAATACAGTAGACTTGTAATAATGCTGAACAGTGCCCTTAAATTTTATTAAGATATGAATCCAAAAAAAAATAGCTGTTACACGGTTCTGAAATTTAGTACAAAAAATGTCCACAGAACTGAAATTTTTCTGGACAATCTAGGTAGCACCATAATCGTAGCCTTACTTTGGCATTTTCTCATCCAACATAGCATAGGATTTTTCTTTATATGTCTATTTATATTGTTCTCTAAAAACTATTTCAGTTTGGTTTGTATTAATATGGTGAACTCTAAATTAATTCCTTCCAGAAGCTTCCTTCGGTCGCTGGTGTACTGCGAGCATAGGTCTCCTTCTCTGCCATTTGCTCGAGCAGGCCAACCAATGGATTAGCCACAAGATAACAGCCATGGGAGAACGTCCCACCTTTTTTTTATGCTTGTCGCTTGATTTTTATCTCGAAATAGATGAAATTTCCTTCTCTGCTAGTCTATTAAAATTGAGCAAGACTTTAATTTTCTTCCAAGTGATCGTAATGTCCTGGTCCCAAACTCGCAATTGCTGTTCGGATTCAGTTTTATCCCCAACCTAGTCTATTTGTTCTTCAGCTTCCTCGTGCACTTATGTATTATTCTTCCCACAGCAACGATTTCGATCACCTGCACTTGTTGCCTGTTGGGACGCAAGGACGGCGACGGGAGAACAAACCTAGCGTGGCCAGGCACCATCGCCCTGATTTCGCTGCCTGCCATGTTGGCTAAGTACACTATAACGGCATGGACGGGCATCCAGTCTTCCACGCCGGCGCAATGCGCCGGCGTTTAGAGCGGCGTCTGGTAGTTCTTTGTTCTGGAGACGGTTGTCCGAGGCCGATCACACCATGGAATCCAGCTCTCACGTCTGTGGCGCCATGGCAAGGTCTGCGCTTGCATCGGGCGCCCAACGATATGTGATGCCGCTGCAGTTGTTGCTCGTGCTGCCGATGTCGCGTCACCAAGGAGCAAAGAAGGCCACCGATGAATGGCGAAATCGCGTGGGAGGCCGCCCGTGAGAGGCGGAATCGCGGGGGAGGCGGCATGTGGGGCGCCGGTTTGGAAGTGGTGCCGGATTATTCAAAAGATCAGGCCCTGTAAGAGATCGTCAACGAAGATCAGGCCCTCCTTTGCTTGTCGATCGATCATGAATCATCATGGCTTAGGGCAGCTAGCTATACGGTAGTTTTCGCCGTGCCCGATTTTTGTCAATCTGGATCTGACGTGTTCCCTCGATCGCAGGGTTATACATATATAGGGAACCGGGGGTGGGCGCTAGTCAGCTAGGAAAGCTCAAACAAAATCGGCCTGGAGTTGTTTTCTTCATCGAAAGCTAGGACATACTTACTCTGCAATTAGATTGGACATGTCCGGGTTGGACTCTACTCGAGGGTCTCGCGGTGTCTCATAGCGCGACGCCCGACGGACGAAAATTCGAAGGAAGGTGCGACATACGAAGACGTCTTCGATGATGGACGAAAGCGTCTTTCGACGGACCAAACCACGGAAACGTTAGTTCCTTTATTATTAGGTATAGAAATCAGCTGCCACCCCATCCTCCCACCGCCAGAGCATCGACACCCGATTAAGCGAGACTCGGAAGCCATGTAGATCTAGTTCAGCTGAACAGAACGCCAACCAACACATAGTTCTGTCCTAAACGATATGTGAGACGGATATTGGAACTGAAGTACCAGACGATATAGTATTAGCTAGAACAAAATTCCTAATAAGCGAAAAAATTGTACTACTATGGTTCAGGGATGAAGACACGGCGTGTTACTTTCTAGACAAAATTGTATATGACAAAAGTTCTGTCAGCTGCAACCTCTTGTATATTATACGGTAGATATGGTTCATCAATCACCGCCAGTTGCATAAAAGAGAAAAACATGACATCGTTAGGCGACAAGTTGCAATAAACATAGTGCAATGCAAGAGCTCCATGACTAAGCAGTTGCTCAAGTAAGAAATTCTAGTAACAATTTGTGTACACCTTTCAATCAATATACTTATGAAGACACAAAGTATGATAAATCGAATGGACGTGCACATGCTGGAGCAGGGGGATCACGTTGGATATACCGTATCAACTCTGCTTCCGTCGGAGGAGATGACCGCACCCAGCGCCGACACAGGCGATCCCAGCGCCGCCGCCGCCACCATCACCACCGTACCTCCGCCCCCTCCTCTGATCCTCCATGTCCGTCGCCGCCAGCAGAGCAGGTGCACAAAGCCGCCCTCATCTCGATTACCGACGGCAAAATCGTGCGCGCCCCTGGATTCCTGCGAATCGCGGAGGCTAGGGTTTCTGTGCTCGATATCAACTTGAAGCAAATTGGTCCTGAGGTGAGATTGGAGTCCATCAATGGCGGAGCTAGTCGCTGGATCAACGGATTGTGGGTCAAAATCGACCCGGAGACGAAGACTGCTGTCCATTCGCGTCGTGATCTTCATCGCGAGCCGTCTTGCGTGCGTGTTTGCGATGTGGTTCGACTGGGTCGTCAGCTCGGCTTGGCCCGATCCATGGCGGCCTGCGCTCAAACCGTTCCTGGGCCACAGCCCAACACTGTGCAGCCTACGTCCTTATCCGTCACCACGCCACCCAGGATCAACCCTAGATCTCATCAGACGGACGCAGTCGTCTTCGTTTCCCACCCTCCCACGCTACGATCCCAATCCCCTACTCCAAATCCACCGCCGATCTGGTCCGGCGTCATCACCGGCGACCAGAGATCGTTCGCACAAGTGTTGCAGTCGCCTCCACCGATGGATCGTTGTTACGGTGGTCCTAGGCGCTCCTCTCCGAGAAGATCTCCGCCGAGAAACTACTTCGCCAACCGCCCTCGACCTGGATCTGAGGTAGATCGTCGCGATGAGCAACGCCGTTGGGACGATGAAAGGCGCTGAGAGGCGGATTAGCGGTTCGATGAAGAGCGTCGAAGAGAGGAAGACATTGATGTCTACGGGTGCTTCTATTCTTGTAGACAGTGTTGGGCCTTGATGGCGTGTAACTCACACGTTCGTTGGGAACCCCAAGAGGAAGGTATGATGCGCACAGTAGCAAGTTTTCCCTCAGAAAGAAACCAAGGTTTAATCGAACCAGGAGGAGCCAAGAAGCACGTTGAAGGTTGATGGTCGCGAAATGTGATGCGGCGCAACACCAGGGATTCCGGCGCCAACTAGGAACCTGCACAACACAACCAAAGTACTTTGCCCCAACGAAACAGTGAGGTTGTCAATCTCACCGGCTTGCTGTAACAAAGGATTAAACGTATCGAGTGGAAGATGTTTGCAAAGAAAACAAGAAACAAGTAGATTGTATGCTATGTAAAGAATAGGACCGGGGTCCACAGTTCACTAGAGGTGTCTCTCCCATAAGATAAAAGCATGTTGGGTGAACAAATTACAGTCGGGCAATTGACAAATAGAGAAAGGCATAACAATGCATATACATGACATGGTAAATATAGTGAGATTTAATCCGGGCATTACGACAAAGAACATAGACCGCCATCCAACTGCATCTATGCCTAAAAAGTCCACCTTCAGGTTATCATCCGAACCCCCTCCAGTATTAAGTTGCAAAGCAACAGACAATTGCATTAAGTATGGTGCGTAATGTAATCAATAACTACATCCTTAGACATAGCATCAATGTTTTATCCCTAGTGGCAACAGCACATCACAACCTTAGAACTTTCTGTCATCCTGTCCCTGTATCAATGAAGGCATGAACCCACTATCGAGCATAATTACTCCCTCTTGGAGTTAAGAGTAAAAACTTGGCCAGAGCCTCTACTAATAACGGAGAGCATGCAAGATCATAAACAACACATGAACAATAGATTGATAATCACCATAATCATAGTACTCTCTATCCATCGGATCCCGACAAACACAACATATAGAATTACATATAGATGATCTTGATCATGTTAGGCAGCTCACAAGATCTAACAATGAAGCACAACAAGGAGAAGACGACCATCTAGCTACTGCTATGGACCCATGGTCCAGGGGTGAACTACTCACTCATCACTCCGGAGGCGACCATGGCGGTGTAGAGTCCTCCGGAGATGAATCCCCTCTCCGGCAGGGTGCCGGAGGCGATCTCCGTAATCCCCCGAGATGGGATTCGCGGCGGCGGCGTCTCTGTAAGGTTTTCCGTATCGTGGCTCTCGATCGGGGGTTTCGCGACGGGAGCTTTAAGTAGGCGGAAGGTCAACGCGGGGGGCCACACGAGGGGCCCAGGGGATAGGTCGGCGCGGCCAGGGCCTGGGCCGCGCCGGCCACCCCCCTGGCCTCCTCGTGGCCCCACTTCGTTAGGTCTTCGGTCTTCTGGAAGCTTCGTGCAAAAATAGGACCCTGGGCGAAAGTTTCGTCCAATTCCGAGAATATTTCTTTACTAGGATTTACGAAACCAAAAACAGCAGAAAACAAGAATCGGCTCTTCGGCATCTTGTTAATAGGTTAGTTCCAGAAAATGCATAAATATGACATATAATGTGCATAAAACATGTAGGTATCATCAATAAAGTAGCATGGAACATAAGAAATTATCGATACGTTGGAGACGTATCAGCATCCCCAAGCTTAGTTCTGCTCGTCCCGAGCAGGTAAAACGATAACAAAGATAATTTCTGAAGTGACATGCCATCATAATCTTGATCATACTATTTGTAAACATATGTAATGAATGCAGCGATCAAAGCAAAGGTAATGACATGAGTAAACAACTGAATCATATAGCAAAGACTTTTCATGAATAGTACTTCAAGACAAGCATCAATAAGTCTTGCATAAGAGTTAACTCGTAAAGCAATAAATCAAAGTAAAGGTGTTGAAGCAACACATAAGAAGATTAAGTTTCAGCGGTTGCTTTCAACTTATAACATGTATATCTCATGGATATTGTCAACATAAAGTAATATAACAAGTGCAATATGCAAGTATGTAGGAATCAATGCACAGTTCACACAAGTGTTTGCTTCTTAAGGTGGAAGGAGATAGGTAAACTGACTCAACAATAAAAGTAAAAGAATGGTCCTTCGCAGAGGAAAGCATCGATTGCTGTATTTGTGCTAGAGCTTTTATTTTGAAAACATGAAACAATTTTGTCAACGGTAGTAGTAAAGCATATGAGTTATGTAAATTATATCTTACAAGTTGCAAGCCTCACGCATGGTATACTAATAGTGCCCGCACCTTGTCCTACTTAACTTGGACTACCGGGTCTTCGCATGCCATGTTTCAACCAAGTGTCACAAAGGGGTACCTCCATGCCGCCTGTACAAAGGTCCAAGGAGAATGCTCGCATTTCGGATTTCTCGCTTTTGATTATTCTCAACTTAGACATCCATACCGGGACAACATGGACAACAGATAATGGACTCCTCTTAAATGCATAAGCATGTAGCAAAGTTATTATTCTCATATGAGATTGAGGATATATGTCCAAAACTGAAACTTCCACCATGGTTCATGGCTTTAGTTAGCGGCCCAATGTTCTTCTCTAACAATTTTGCATGCTCCAACCACTAAAATGATAGACCTTCAGACAAGACGGACATGCATAGCAACTCACATGATATTCAACAATAGTTGATGGCGTTCCCCAGAAGCATGGTTATCGCACAACAGGCAACTTAATAAAATATAAAGTGCATAAGTACATATTCAATACTACGATAGTTTTTAAGGCTATTTTGTCCCATGAGCTATATATTGCAAAGGTGAATGATGGAATTTTAAAGGTAGCACTCAAGCAATTTACTTTGGAATGGTGGGTAAATACCATGTAGTAGGTAGGTATGGTGGACACAAATGGCATAGTGGTTGGCTCAAGGATTTTGGATGCATGAGAAGTATTCCCTCTCGATACAAGGTTTAGGCTAGCAAGGTTATTTGAAGCAAACTCAAGGATGAACAAGTGCAGCAAGACTCACATAAAAGACATATTGTAAACATTATAAGACTCCACACTGTCTTCCTTGTTGTTCAAAACTCAATACTAGATATTATCTAGACCTTTAGAGAAACCAAATATGCAAATCAAATTTTAGCAAGCTCTATGTATTTCTTCATTAATGGGTGCAAAGCATATGATGCAAGAGCTTAAACATGAGCACAACAATTGCCAAGTATCACATTATCCAAGACATTTTTAGAATTACTACATGTAGCATTTTCCAATTCCAACCATATAACAAATTAACGAAGAAGAAACTTCGCCTTGAACATTATGAGTAAAGCCTAAGGACACATGTGTCCATATGCAACAGCGGAGCGTGTCTCTCTCCCACAAAGTGAATGCTAGGATCCATCTTATTCAAACAAAAACAAAAACGAAAACAAACCGACGCTCCAAGTAAAGAACACCAGATGTGACTGAATAAAAATATAGTTTCAGGAGGAACTCGATGATGTTGTCGATGAAGAAGGGGATGCCTTGGGCATCCCCAAGCTTAGACGCTTGAGTCTTCTTAAAATATGCAGGGATGAACCACGGGGGCATCCCCAAGCTTAGAGCTTTCACTCCTCTTGATCTTAGTATATCATTCTCCTCTCTTGACCCTTGAAAACTTCCTTCACACCAAACTTCAAGCAAACTCATTAGAGGGTTAGTGCATCATTAATAATTCACTCATTCAGAGGTGACACAATCATTATTTTCACTTCTGGACATTGCATAATGCTACTGGACATTAATGGATCAAAGAAATAAATCCAACATAGCAAAAGAGGCAATGCGAAATAAAAGGCAGAATCTGTCAAAAACAGAACAGTCCGTAAAGACGAATTTATAAATGGCACCAGACTTGCTCAAATGGAAAAACTCAAAACTAATGAAAGTTGCGTACATATCTGAGGATCACGCTCGTAAATTGGCAGATTTTTTCGAATTTTCTACAGAGAATTGTGCCCAGATTCGTGACAGACAGCAATGCTGTTTCTGCGCAGCAATCCCAAATATAACATCAACTTTGACATAGAAACTTTACTTGGCACAAAAACATGATAAGGAGAGGTTGCTACAGTAGTAAACAACTTCCAAGACTCAACAAAACAAAAAATTGCTGTAGTAAAACACATGGGTTATCTCCCAAGAAGTTCTTTCTTTATAGCCATTAAGATGGGCTCAGCAGTTTTAATGATGCAATTGCAAGAAATAGTATTTGAAGCAAAAGAGAGCATCAAGAGGCAAATTCAAAACACATTTAATTCTAACATGCTTCCTATGCATAGGAATCTTGTAAATAAACAAGTTCATGAAGAGCAAAGTAACAAGCATAGGAAGATAAAACAAGTGTAGCTTCAAAAATTTCAGCACATAGAGAGGTGTTTTAGTAACATGAAAATTTTTACAACCATATTTTCCTCTCTCATAATAACTTTCAGTAGCAACATGAGCAAACTCAACAATATAACTATCACATAAAGCATTCTTATCATGAGTCTCATGCATAAAATTATTACTCTCCACATAGGCATAATCAATTTTATTAGTTGTAGTGGGAGCAAATTCAACAAAGTAGCTATCATTATTATTCTTATCATCAAATATAAGAGGCAAAGTATCATCAAAGTAAATTTTCTCCTCAATGCTTGGGGGACTAAAAATATCATGCTCATCAAAGCCAGCTTCCCCAAGCTTAGAATTTTCCATATCATTAGCAACAATAGTGTTCAAAGCATTCATATTAACATGTTCCATGGGTTTTTTAATTTTCGCATCAAACCATCCATGTCTTAAATCAGGAAATAGAATAAAAAGGTCATTGTTGTCCATTATGCCTAACTAGTGTAAATAAAAACAAGTACAGTACTAGACATGATAACAAAATAAATTAAATGCAAGTAACTAATTTTTTGTTTGTTTTTGATATAGAGAGCAAGACAGTAAATAAAGTAAAACTAGCAACTAATTTTTTTGTGTTTTGTTTAGGTGCAGCAAAAAAAAGTAGTAAATAAAATAAAGCAAGACAAAAACAAAGTAAAGAGATTGAGAAGTGGAGACTCCCCTTGCAGCGTGTCTTGATCTCCCCGGCAACGGCGCCAGAAAAAGAGCTTGATGGCGTGTAACTCACACGTTCGTTGGGAACCCCAAGAGGAAGGTATGATGCGCACAGTAGCAAGTTTTCCCTCAGAAAGAAACCAAGGTTTAATCGAACCAGGAGGAGCCAAGAAGCACGTTGAAGGTTGATGGTCGCGAAATGTGATGCGGCGCAACACCAGGGATTCCGGCGCCAACTAGGAACCTGCACAACACAACCAAAGTACTTTGCCCCAACGAAACAGTGAGGTTGTCAATCTCACCGGCTTGCTGTAACAAAGGATTAAACGTATCGAGTGGAAGATGTTTGCAAAGAAAACAGTAAAACAAGTAGATTGTATGCTATGTAAAGAATAGGACCGGGGTCCACAGTTCACTAGAGGTGTCTCTCCCATAAGATAAAAGCATGTTGGGTGAACAAATTACAGTCGGGCAATTGACAAATAGAGAAAGGCATAACAATGCATATACATGACATGGTAAATATAGTGAGATTTAATCCGGGCATTACGACAAAGAACATAGACCGCCATCCAACTGCATCTATGCCTAAAAAGTCCACCTTCAGGTTATCATCCGAACCCCCTCCAGTATTAAGTTGCAAAGCAACAGACAATTGCATTAAGTATGGTGCGTAATGTAATCAATAACTACATCCTTAGACATAGCATCAATGTTTTATCCCTAGTGGCAACAAAGACATCACAACCTTAGAACTTTACACACTTGTCCTGTATCAATGAAGGCATGAACCCACTATCGAGCATAATTACTCCCTCTTGGAGTTAAGAGTAAAAACTTGGCCAGAGCCTCTACTAATAACGGAGAGCATGCAAGATCATAAACAACACATGAACAATAGATTGATAATCACCATAATCATAGTACTCTCTATCCATCGGATCCCGACAAACACAACATATAGAATTACATATAGATGATCTTGATCATGTTAGGCAGCTCACAAGATCTAACAATGAAGCACAACAAGGAGAAGACGACCATCTAGCTACTGCTATGGACCCATGGTCCAGGGGTGAACTACTCACTCATCACTCCGGAGGCGACCATGGCGGTGTAGAGTCCTCCGGGAGATGAATCCCCTCTCCGGCAGGGTGCCGGAGGCGATCTCCAGAATCCCCCGAGATGGGATTCGCGGCGGCGGCGTCTCTGTAAGGTTTTCCGTATCGTGGCTCTCGGTACTGGGGGTTTCGCGACGGGAGCTTTAAGTAGGCGGAAGGTCAACGCGGGGGGCCACACGAGGGGCCCAGGGGATAGGTCGGCGCGGCCAGGGCCTGGGCCGCGCCGGCCACCCCCCTGGCCTCCTCGTGGCCCCACTTCGTTAGGTCTTCGGTCTTCTGGAAGCTTCGTGCAAAAATAGGACCCTGGGCGAAAGTTTCGTCCAATTCCGAGAATATTTCTTTACTAGGATTTCTGAAACAAAAAATAGCAGAAAACAGCAACTGGCTCTTCGGCATCTTGTTAATAGGTTAGTTCCAGAAAATGCATAAATATGACATATAATGTGCATAAAACATGTAGGTATCATCAATAAAGTAGCATGGAACATAAGAAATTATCGATACGTTGGAGACGTATCAGGCCTCCAAGAGCAGAGGTTTGTAGAACAGCAGCAAGTTTCCCTTAAGTGGATTACCCAAGGTTTATCGAACTCAGGGAGGAAGAGGTCAAAGATATCCCTCTCAAGCTACCCTGCAACCACAAAACAAGTAGTCTCTTGTGTCCCCAACACACCTAATAGGTGCACTAGTTCGGCGAAGAGATAGTGAAATACAAGTGGTATGAATGAATATGAGCAGTAGTACGGCGCCAGAAAATAGCTTACTGGCGTGCAGTTGATGGTAGTAATATTGCGGGAAGTAAACAAGCAGTAGTAACGCAGCAAAACAGTAACAAGCAGCGATAGCAGTATTTAGGAACAAGGCCTAGGGATTAGACTTTCACTAGTGGACACTCTCAACATTGATCACATAACAGAATAGATAAATGCATACTCTACACTCTCTTGTTGGATGATGAACACATTGCGTAGGATTACACGAACCCTCAATGCCGGAGTTAACAACCTCCACAATTAAATGTTCATATTTAAGTAACCTTAGAGTGTAAGATAGATCAATACGACTAAACCAAGTACTAACATAGCATGCACACTGTCACCTTCATGCTTATGTAGGAGGAATAATACACATCAATACTATCATAGCAATAGTTAACTTCGCAATCTGCAAGAGATCATGATCATAGCATCAACCAAGTACTAACACGGATGCACACACTGTCACCATTACATCGTGCAGGAGGAATAAAACTACTTTAATAACATTGCTAGAGTAGCACATAGATAAATTGTGATACAAAACACATTGCAATCATAAAGAGATATAAATAAGCACTTCACTACGCCATTCATAACAGTGAATAAGTATTCTGTGAAATATAGCCTAAGAGACCCACACGGTGCACACACTGTCACCTTTACACACGTGGGACAAGGAGTCTCCGGAGATCACATCAGTAAAACTCACTTGACTAGCATAATAACATCTAGATTACAAGCATCATCATATGAATCTCAATCATGTAAGGCAGCTCATGAGATTATTGTATTGAAGCACATAGGAGAGAGATGAACCACATAGCTACCGGTACAGCCCCGAGCCTCGATGGAGAACTACTCCCTCCTCATGGGAGCAGCAGCGGTGATGAAGATGGCGGTGGAGATGGCAGCGGTGTCGATGGAGAAGCCTTCCGGGGGCACTTCCCCGTCCGGCGGCGTGCCGGAACAGAGACTCCTGTCCCCCAGATCTTGGCTTCGCGATGGCGGCGGCTCTGGAAGGTTTCGCGTACCGTGGCTTTCTCCGTAAGGGTTTTCGACGCAGGGGCTTTATATAGGCGAAAGGGCAGCCTCGGAGGGTCGAAGGGGCGACGACACCATAGGCTGGCGCGGCCAGGGCCCAGGCCGCGCCACCCTATCATCTGGGGCCCACAGGGCCCCCCTCTGGCGGCTCTCGGGTGTTCTGGATGCTTCCGGGCAAAATAGGAACCTGGGCGTTGATTTCGTCCAATTCCGAGAATATTTCATTACTAGGATTTCTGAAACCAAAAACAGCAGAAAACAGGAACTGACACTTCGGCATCTTGTTAATAGGTTAGTTCCAGAAAATGCACGAATATGACATAAAGTGTGCATAAAACATGTAGGTATCATCAATAAAGTAGCATGGAACATAAGAAATTATCGATACGTCGGAGACGTATCAGCATCCCCAAGCTTAGTTCTGCTCGTCCCGAGCAGGTAAAACGATAACAAAGATAATTTCTTAAGTGACATGCCATCATAACATTGATCATACTATTGTAAAGCACATGAGATGAATGCAGAGATTCGAAGCAATGATGAAGATAATGAGTAAACAAATGAATCATATAACAAAGACTTTTCATGAATAATACTTTCAAGACAAGCATCAATAAGTCTTGCATAAGAGTTAACTCATAAGCAATAAATTCTTAGTAGAAAGCTTTGAAACAACACAAAGGAAGATATAAGTTTCAGCGGTTGCTTTCAACTTTAACATGTATATCTCATGGATAATTGTCAACACAAAGTAATATAACAAGTGCAATAGGCAAACATGTAAGAATCAATGCACACAATTTACACAAGTGTTTGCTTCTAAGATAGAAAGAATAGGTAAACTGACTCAACAATAAAGTAAAAGAATGGCCCTTCAAAGAGGTAAGCATCGATTGCTATATTTGTGCTAGAGCTTTGATTTTGAAAACATATAGAGAGCATAAAAGTAAAGTTTTGAGAGGTGTTTGTTGTTGTCAACGAATGGTAGTGGGCGCTCTAACCCCCTTGCCAGACAAACCTTCAAAGAGCGGCTCGCATTTTATTTTATTTTTGGGTGGCACTCCTTCCAACCTTTCTTTCACAAACCATGGCTAACCGAATCCTCGGGTGCCTGCCAACAATCTCATACCATGAAGGAGTGCCTTTTTATTTTAGTTTTATTTAGATGACACTCCTCCCCACCTTTGCTTTCTCAAGCCATGGCTAACCGAATCCTTCGGGTGCCGTCCAACAATCACATACCATGGAGGAGTGTCTATTTTTGTTAATTAATTTGGGACTGGGAATCCCATTGCCAGCTCTTTTTGCAAAATTATTGGATAAGCAGATGAAGCCACTAGTCCATTGGTGAAAGTTGCCCAACAAGATTGAAAGATAAACACCACATACTTCCTCATGAGCTATAAAACATTGACACAAATAAGAGGTAATAACTTTTGAATTGTTTAAAGGTAGCACTCAAGCAATTTACTTTGGAATGGCACTACAAGAAATGTGTTGACTTGTGACCTTCTCTCAATGACACTCAGTGAAATCGTCATGAATCTATGACGCTTTTGCACTAAATTGTCGTAAGCTGTTCGGAGTAGTCAAACCCCTAGAAAATTACGACGATTATAGTGAAAAACGTCGCTATTTCCTAGCACCAAATCGTCATAACCTGAGTTGTGCGGTTTAGCACCTTATATTTAATGGAGCATGACCAATTTAGATCGTCGTAATGTTTACACTGAAATGACTAGTCAGCCACATCATCAATTATATCTACGTGTCATGTCCACATCATCAGCTTTGGACCTAGTATCATGTCCACATGTCATTTTCCTATTCCGCTATAAAAATTGAATAAGATAAAAATTGTGTAGCTCCTATTCTGCTTATTCATTAATAATAGATTTATTTCTAATTTGATTTAAAATATTTTCTGTGATAATTAATTTTATTCTGCTTATTCCTTATTCACGTATAGTCTCTTTTGCACAAGGGAACGCCGAAAAGATATTTTCCCTCCAACCGACCAAAATTTAATCACTCCCGCCCAAAAACTGTGCTCCCACGCAACACGAATTTCTCGCGCCTCCCTAACTTGTTGACGTGAAATGACTAAAAGCCCCATACGCGTAACCTCCACCCAGGGATATTTTCGTGAAATCATCACGGAATCCCCATCAAAATCACTGAACCCTAGCCCGCTCCTCCCGCATCCAGCCTCCCGCCGTCCTCCCCCAACGCATCTTCACACCGCCAGCCCCCCGGCCCCGTCCTCGACCGCACGGACGACGGCGGCGGCCATCTCCTCTCGTGTACATGGGGGCAGCCGTCCCATCCCTTCTTCCCCTGCTGTTCACTAGGCCCCCATCTCCCCCCCTCCCGTCTCCGGAACCACCTCTCATGTGTGTCACCCTCTTCGTCGCCGTCGTGCAGTGACCCTTGAGTTCGGGCCTTCGATTTGATCTTGTATGCTTCGCCAGTGGTTCTTTTTCCCAGTCATTTTCTGATGAAATTTTTGCTTGGTGCGGCAGGTTCTTGCCGCGGGCTGGTGGTAGGGTTGCGCTCCAGTGCCCGGATGTCGAGCACGTCTCCGTCAACGACCTGTTCATCACCACCGACGACATGGTATCTCCTTCGATTTCCCTGATGTGTTACTGGCGTGATTATTCTAGATGTTTTAGTTACGGGATCTCTAGATATTTATGTGATACGGGTCGTTGTGGATTTGGGTATAGGTTGGGACGGTGATTGCAGATCTGCTTTTCTATAGCTTGGATTTGTCTATGGGTCGCCATCCACAAGAATCGTAGTTCTAGCAAGCTATTGTTGTAGACTGTCCAGATTTATTTTCTCTACAGGTTGTCTCGTGAGAAGTTACTTTGTAATAATTGGTAGCCTCCATTGGGTCTAAATAACGTCTGTGCAGTCGTAGTGGCAGTTTCAGTAACACTAGTAGACATTAGCTTATATTATGATGCTGAATTACGTGCCTGTAACTTGCAGACATACATGTTCAAGTATGACTCTGTTCACATACAATGGAAGCACCATACGGTTAAGGTCAAGGACTCCCAAGACCCTTCTATTCAGCAAGAAAAAGGCTACTTTGTTTGGCTGCAGGTTTGAGCTAGTGAGCTCCCTAACGACCTCTCACTAGTAGTAATATGCAGCGACATGCAAACTGGTTGTACGTTGAGTTGTGAGTACATTATCACCTGAACAACTTCTTGCTTGGTCTGATATAGTGGTGTTCATGACTATTTTTCAGGACCACACATTGATATATATTGTTGATGGTGGATGGTTTAGTTAACGAGAATTGTATTGTTGTTTGGTGTAGGACATGTTGTCCTTGGAGACTTACAGCATGTTTTTCTCTAGTAGTAGTGATATGGAGTCAAGTCAGCATGCTATGAAAATCATCATCTGCTTATATGTAATATTTCTGAATTTGACTGCATTTGTGAATGTACAATCATTGAGTTATGTATCTACTGTTTGTTATTCTGCTGCTGAATAATATGCTATTAATCTGATGCTGAGCACTAAATTCTGAGTTATTAATTCCTAATCCTATGGAGATGAATGCATGTCTTCTTTGGAACAAGTATTAATTGTTATGCATAACTGTTAGTGCTCATGGTAACGTGTGTTATTGCTGTGACAGCTAGTTGAAATAGACAGTTTTCTTGAATGCCAAGTATTATACCTATCATTCTTTACTGTTTTATGTGAACATTATGGTTTAATAGCTTAGTATAAGGTTCTGGTGTACTTACTGTTCATGGCATGTTGCATGGTAGTTGTGGTTAGCTTGCATATTGTTCTACTCTTTTCTACATAATCTGTGCATTTGTCTTAATTTGCAGTATTTTGACCCAATAGTCAATGTTAGGCAACCTTCTGCGTTAGCCATAAGCCAACTCAAGTAATGTTCTTCCTTTCATCTATATATGATACTCATGTATCCTTATAGCACTTTTTTTCTTGCTTGTTGTTATTTCTTTTCTGTAGAATACATATGGGCTACTATCAATGTTGCACATTTCATTCTTAAGCCACGTATATATATATCATATGAACATTGGAAATGTAAACAAAATTAGAAGTCATAAAATTCCTCTATCTTGGTTTTGGTAGCTGTAGATTTTATGTAGGAAAGTGTCACATCTGTGTAATCTGTGAGTTATCCTTACTCATACTGGAAGCTCTTGCTGTATCAGTGCAGCCTTGGATAGCATATTAGAAATTTTCTATCTGTTTTTGAAGCTTGCATGCATTATGAAGCTTTTTATCTATTTATCGTGCTGTAATCTGCAATGTAGCAATGCCCTGAAGTAATAAATCCAATTTAACTTTGTAAAAGCAGTACTAGCTATTCCTGAATTGATCCTTACTTTGTGTTGCGCCAATCCATATTGTTGCAATCTGGGTTAGCTTGATGAGTAAAAGCACTAGATTAGCTTGATTAGTATTTCCTTCACTGTTCTATCTCAAGTGCATGATGCAGCCTGCACTACTTGATATAGTTTGTTTGGTCAGAGACCCAGACCTGCACTTGTTGGAGGAATAAATTTTGCTTGTGTATTTTACAGTTTCTCTGATCATGAGGTTTATAAATCTGACCAACTTTTCTTATCATGTATTTGAGTTGTTATCATTTTCAAGATCGACGGTGTTTTTAATAAATGGGCATTGCTAGTTATAACCTCCCAGTTTCATTTCTTTCTTGAGGCAACTACTGCTCATTTGTATTAGTTAAGACATCTGTTGTGATCATTGACATCATGGTGTAATTATTTCATTCTAATATTTATGTACCCCTTATTTACATGTGTTTGGCCAGCAGCAACATCCTTTATGCTTACTGACTCTTACCTCTCTTGGTTGTTCTCTCAGATCTGGTGGAGTGTGCTGGAGGGCACATGATTCACATGTCAAGCTAACCGTGTCCTAAATTAGGGATATAGTCCTGGTGATGCAGCATTAAACATGGGACATTGGTAGCCCAGTCGGTCCGGCCGGAAGGACATGATGGATGTTGCGTGCTTGTAGTCGTGTGTCATGTCTTGTATCTAAATTGATGTCACATTTTTGCCTAAATGGATGTAATAGATTTAATAATGGCTCTTCTTATCAGTAGCCTTTTCAATGTATTCATTGTTTCTGATTAAGTCATCTGTTTAACCTGATAAATACGATAAGTATTAACATGGAAACATACAAGTGGATCAAATCTGTTGTGCGATCTGACAGATGTGCATCATTTACCGGTGGGACCAGCCCAAGAAGTAATTAACCGTAAAAAGGCCAAGGTCCAAAAAAAAAGTGCTAAGCCCCAAATGGAATATGGACCATAAAAGGCCAAGGTCCAGAGAAGACAAAGGCCTGAATTAATGGGCTTGGCCTATGAAGACCACCTAAATGGATTGGGCTGATTTTGATCTACGACAATTTGATTTCGTCGTGATTTTGCCACGTTGGATTGTCCACGTAAGTTCTGATGTGGCATAACCAGATTGACAATGACGATATTGTATCGTCATAAAGGCTATGACGATCAAATATCGTCATAGACGACTATGACGTTTTAAGACAAATCGTCGTTGTAGTTGATTACTGACGCTCCGTTTTTGACAATCCATTTATCGTCACAAAATCGTCATGGATTAAAAACCGTGACGAATTATTGACAGAAATGGAGGGTCGTGAGTCAACATATTTCTTGTAGTGTGGCGGAGAAATACCATGTAGTAGGTAGGTATGGTGGACACAAATGGCATAGTGGTTGGCTCAAGGATTTTGGATGCATGAGAAGTATTCCCTCTCGATACAAGGTTTAGGCTAGCAAGGTTATTTGAAGCAAACTCAAGGATGAACCGGTGCAGCAAAACTCACATAAAAGACATATTGTAAACGTTATAAGACTCTACACCGTCTTCCTTGTTGTTCAAAACTCAATACTAGATATTATCTAGACCTTAGAGAGACCAAATATGCAAATCAAATTTTAGCAAGCTCTATGTATTTCTTCATTAATGGGTGCAAAGTATATGATGCAAGAGCTTAAACATGAGCACAACAATTGCCAAGTATCACATTATCCAAGACATTTTAGAATTACTACATGTAGCATTTTCCAATTCCAACCATATAACAATTTAACGAAGAAGAAACTTCGCCTTGAACATTATGAGTAAAGCCTAAGGACATATTTGTCCATATGCAACAGCGGAGCGTGTCTCTCTCCCACAAAGTGAATGCTAGGATCCATTTTATTCAAACAAAAACAAAAACAAAAACAAACCGACGCTCCAAGTAAAGAACACAAGATGTGACTGAATAAAAATATAGTTTCAGGGGAGGAACCTGATGATGTTGTCGATGAAGAAGGGGATGCCTTGGGCATCCCCAAGCTTAGACGCTTGAGTCTTCTTAAAATATGCAGGGATGAACCACGGGGGCATCCCCAAGCTTAGAGCTTTCACTCCTCTTGATCATAGTATATCATACTCCTCTCTTGACCCTTGAAAACTTCCTTCACACCAAACTTCAAGCAAACTCATTAGAGGGTTAGTGCATAATTAATAATTCTCATATTCAGAGGTGACACAAACATTCTTTACACTTCTGGACATTGCACAAAGCTACTGGACATTAATGGATCAAAAAAATTCATCCAACATAGCAAATATGGCAATGCGAAATAAAAGGCAGAATCTGTCAAAAACAGAACAGTTCGTAAAGACGAATTTTAAAATGGCACCAGACTTGCTCAAATGGAAAAACTCAAAACTAATGAAAGTTGCGTACATATCTGAGGATTACGCTCGTAAATTGGCAGATTTTTTCGAATTTTCTACAGAGACTTGTGCCCAGATTCGTGACAGACAGCAATGCTGTTTCTGCGCAGCGATCCCAAATATAACATCAACTATAACATAGCAACTTTACTTGGCACAAAAACATGATAAGGAGAGGTTGCTACTGTAGTAAACAACTTCCAAGACTCAACAAAACAAAAATTGCTGTAGTAAAATAAACACATGGGTTATCTCCCAAGAAGTTCTTTCTTTATAGCCATTAAGATGGGCTCAACAGTTTTAATGATGCTCTCATGAAAATAGACAATAAAGCAAAAGAGAACATCAAGAAGCAATTTCAAAACACATTTAAGCCTAACATGCTTCCTATGCATAGGAATCTTGTAAATAAACAAGTTCATGAAGAGCAAAGTAACAAGCATAGGAAGATAAAATAAGTGTAGCTTCAAAAATTTCAGCACATAGAGAGGTGTTTTAGTAACATGAAAATTTTTACAACCATATTTTCCTCTCTCATAATAACTTTCAGTAGCAACATGAGCAAACTCAACAATATAACTATCACATAAAGCATTCTTATCATGAGTCTCATGCATAAAATAATTACTACTCCCAACATAAGCATAATCAATTTTATTAGTTGTAGTGGGAGCAAATTCAACAAAGTAGCTATCATTATTATTCTCATCATCAAATATAGGAGGCAAAGTATCATCAAAGTAAATTTTCTCCTCAATGCTTGGGGGACTAAAAATATCATGCTCATCAAAGCCAGCTTCCCCAAGCTTAGAATTTTCCATAGCATTAGCAACAATAGTGTTCAAAGCATTCATATTAATATGTTCCATGGGTTTTTTAATTTTCGCATCAAACCATCCATGTCTTAAATCAGGAAATAGAATAAAAAGGTCATTGTTGTCCATTATGCCTAACTAGTGTAAACAAGAAACCAAATGTCGCAATTGCAGAGTCTAAAGGAAATAGCTTCGAGCACACACACAATGGCGCCAGAAAAGTACTGTTACCTGGAACCGAAGTATGAGTGCCTTTTACCTTTCCTCCCCGGCAACGGCGCCAGAAAAGTGCTTGATGTCTACGGGTGCTTCTATTCTTGTAGACAGTGTTGGGCCTCCAAGAGCAGATGTTTGTAGAACAGCAGCAAGTTTCCCTTAAGTGGATTACCCAAGGTTTATCGAACTCAGGGAGGAAGAGGTCAAAGATATCCCTCTCAAGCAACCCTGCAACCACAAAACAAGTAGTCTCTTGTGTCCCCAACACACCTAATAGGTGCACTAGTTCGGCGAAGAGATAGTGAAATACAAGTGGTATGAATGAATATGAGCAGTAGTACGGCGCCAGAAAATAGCTTACTGGCGTGCAGTTGATGGTAGTAATATTGCGGGAAGTAAACAAGCAGTAGTAACGCAGCAGTAGTAACGCAGTAAAACAGTAACAAGCAGCGATAGCAGTATTTAGGAACAAGGCCTAGGGATTAGACTTTCACTAGTGGACACTCTCAACATTGATCACATAACAGAATAGATAAATGCATACTCTACACTCTCTTGTTGGATGATGAACACATTGCGTAGGATTACACGAACCCTCAATGCCGGAGTTAACAACCTCCACAATTAAATGTTCATATTTAAGTAACCTTAGAGTGTAAGATAGATCAATACGACTAAACCAAGTACTAACGTAGCATGCACACTGTCACCTTCATGCTTATGTAGGAGGAATAATACACATCAATACTATCATAGCAATAATTAACTTCGCAATCTGCAAGAGATCATGATCATAGCATAAACCAAGTACTAACACGGATGCACACACTGTCACCATTACATCGTGCAGGAGGAATAAAACTACTTTAATAACATTGCTAGAGTAGCACATAGATAAATTGTGATACAAAACACATTGCAATCATAAAGAGATATAAATAAGCACTTCACTACGCCATTCATAACAGTGAATAAGTATTCTGTGAAATATAGCCTAAGAGACCCACACGGTGCACACACTGTCACCTTTACACACGTGGGACAAGGAGTCTCCGGAGATCACATAAGTAAAACTCACTTGACTAGCATAATGACATCTAGATTACAAGCATCATCATATGAATCTCAATCATGTAAGGCAGCTCATGAGATTATTGTATTGAAGCACATAGGAGAGAGATGAACCACATAGCTACCGGTACAGCCCCGAGCCTCGATGGAGAACTACTCCCTCCTCATGGGAGCAGCAGCGGTGATGAAGATGGCGGTGGAGATGGCAGCGGTGTCGATGGAGAAGCCTTCCGGGGGCACTTCCCCGTCCGGCGGCGTGCCGGAACAGAGACTCCTGTCCCCCAGATCTTGGCTTCGCGATGGCGGCGGCTCTGGAAGGTTTCGCGTACCGTGGCTTTCTCCGTAAGGGTTTTCGACGCAGGGGCTTTATATAGGCGAAAGGGCAGCCTCGGAGGGTCGAAGGGGCGACGACACCATAGGCTGGCGCGGCCAGGGCCCAGGCCGCGCCACCCTATCATCTGGGGCCCACAGGGCCCCCCTCTGGCGGCTCTCGGGTGTTCTGGATGCTTCCGGGCAAAATAGGAACCTGGGCGTTGATTTCGTCCAATTCCGAGAATATTTCATTACTAGGATTTCTGAAACCAAAAACAGCAGAAAACAGGAACTGGCACTTCGGCATCTTGTTAATAGGTTAGTTCCAGAAAATGCACGAATATGACATAAAGTGTGCATAAAACATGTAGGTATCATCAATAAAGTAGCATGGAACATAAGAAATTATCGATACGTCGGAGACGTATCAGACATGAGAGCAGCAGATCAGGAGCGGCTCCGCGTGGAGGAGCGCCGCCGCATTGAGGAGCATCGCCGACTGGATGAAGACCGACGTCGGGAGGCATCACACACCTCTGAGCGCGTGGCCCGCGAGAGGGCACTGGCGGACAAGCGTCGCAAGGAGGATGAAGCTCGCACGCGCGATCGCTGGGCACATCGATCTGAGATGTTTGCCTGGTGCTTCTTCGCATCTGGAGGATCTGCACAGATCTGTCGATGTAAGTTTGAACACCTCTTCTTCCATACCACCTCCAGTAGCAGCTGTAGGATCCGATAGAGTAGAGGTTAGTCTGAATCAACAACAATCTGGGTCTAGCTTGAATATTTCTCCATTAGCTCCTGCTGCGCCTGAACCGGTGGGGTCCTCTGTACCTCCACCTATTCCTGGCTTGAATGTTACTGGTTCTAAAGCTGCCGATAGTAGATTCATCAAGTTTAAGGGGTCCTGTTTGAATTGCTGTGGTGAACATCATATAGAGGTTTGTCAGAACAGAGAACCATGGAATACAAGGCGCCGTTCTTTGGGAGTGAAGAGTTTGGGTCCGCATTCTATTCGATTTCTGTACCTGAGATAGAATCTCAACCCGTGGAGCAGTTGAATTAGGCTCATATCATAGTTGAGAAGGGTGAAGTTAATTGCAGAAATATTGAACACGAGTTTAATGTCTGGGCCGAGTCTATGAAGATAAATTGGATATTCTTTGCAAAGGAAGTATCACCCACTGAGTTTAGAACAAGATTCCCTTCAGCAAAAGCTATTGAAGAGCTAGCTCACTTTGGTAAGCTCTTCATGAGAACAGTTCCTGGAGCTATTATTTCACTGGAAAAATGGGCTGGTGATATTCAGCCGATTTTTGTGATGGAAGAAGCTTGGTTTAGAGTCAAGGGAATTCCTATGAATTTCAGGAACAGATCCACAGTCTTCTATGCTGCCAGTCTTGTGGCTAAGCCTCTTGCCCTTGATAAGAACTTCCTTAGGAATTTTTCATATGTGAGAGTCAAGATTGGAAGTCAGGATTTGTCCTTGGTTCCAAACACAAGAATTGGTGAGATCAAGAGTGGGTTCTTTGAATTCCAGTATACCAGGGAGTTGTGTGAACCAACTCCTAATCGTGGTACCAGAATCATGGTAGCTGACACTAATCGGGTGGTCAGGGTGACCATGGAACTCACAAGAGACGGAGAACTGGCAGAAATAATTTTGATGCAGGGTCCCAGTGTGCTCCTCCAAAGATAACCGGTAACACTGATAGGACTAATGGTTCAACCAGGCAGACTGCTGCTATCTATGTTGCTTCTAGTAGGGACAATGGCAAGAGGAAGCTGTTTGAAATGGATTCACTGGATAAATCTGATAAAGACACAACTGCTGGCACTTCTAGTTCCAATCTCCCATATGACAAAAATGTTAATTCTGGGTCCCTGTCTGATGTGCATAAGTCAGTGACTGATGCATTTTCTCCATCTGTTTTATCCCCTGGTCAAGCTTCCTCTAGTGCCTCTGCTTCCCCTTCATACACACAGTTTCTCCACACTCTGGCCAAGTCTAGCAGTGACAAGGCTTTCATGTTTCAGAAGAAGTACAAGAAAGAATTGGGCCCTATTTTGGAAGCTGTTAATGAAGAAGAGTTCTCTGAGGAACAGGTTGACTATGACACTACTGACTCTGAGAGTGATGCAACTTCTGAGAGATACATAAATCCTGGTCAAGGTGTGATGGCTTTGGCTGTTCCCACCCTGCAAGAAAGGCCTGCTGCCACCCTACCTGCTGATGGTTCACAACCAGAGATTGATGGCACTCAAGAAGATCCCCTATCTCAAGTTGATAATCCTACTGACATGGAGACTAATGATGGCACTGGTATTAATGAAACTTTACCTCAAGCAGGTGATGGATCTCAGTTTATCAAGATGAGCTCTAGGATTATTTTCCAAGACTTGCACTCCACCAGAATTCCTGAGAGAGCAAGCAGGAATGCAGCTGCAAGAGATGTTACAGGTACTAACCTTACTTCACATAATTCTTTTGTTTTACTTGATGATGTTTATATTCATTATAGGGCCCTTGAAATGGGGGTCAATCCTGAAACTTTTACCATGGAAAAAATTAATTATTTAAAAGATCTTGAACAAGCTAGACATGCTATTACTGTGGCCCAGAATTCCCAGGAAACAGAGAATGAATCAGATTCAGAGAGAGTTTTGCTCTTTGGCTTTGATAGAGATCAGGACCTGGAGGATGAGGATGACTTTACAACTGTTGTGTCTAGGAGAAGCAGGAAGAAAAGGAGAAGTGCTGGCAAATCTCGGAGATGGAGGGAGACACCAACAAAATCAGGTGGCTCTCTCAGAGGGGCACAATCAAAATCATGTGCTGCCTTGGTGAAAGTCAACAGTGATCACCCTTTGAGTGACATTGTTACTGGAACCAGATGTAGGAAAAAAATCCAAGATATTTATGATAGGAACCACTCTTAATTGTAGGGGTGTGGGTAAGAAAGGCATGAGCAGGTTTCTTTCAGATTTCATCAGCGAACAAGATGTTGACTTCTTGGGGTTGCAAGAGACTATCAAAAAAGATTATTCTCCTACTTTTTTCAGGACTATTGATCCATAGGGGCACTTTGACTGGAAGTGGATTAGTTCCATTTGTAGAAGTGGTGGAATTCTGGGTGGTTTTAGGCTATCCAGATTCTCCATTACTGATACTGTTGTTGGTAAATTCTTTATCAAAGTTTCTTTCTTGGATTTGAAGCTTAATCTAAACTGGTGTTTGGTGATAGTGTATGGTGCTGCTCAGCTGTGTGATAAGGAAGAATTTCTGATAGAACTTGGCATGGTTTGTAGTGACCAGAGACTCCCTCTACTCATTGGTGGAGATTTCAATATCATAAGATTTTCTTCTGATAAAAACAAAGGGATGAGAAGCAACAGGTGGTCAGATATGTTCAATTCCATTATTAATACTTATGCTCTTAGGGAGATTCACATGTCTGGTGGCCAATACACATGGAAAAATAGTCAAACTGTTCCTACACTTGAGAAATTAGACAGATTCCTGATGAGTAGTGACTGGGAAGATATTTTCCCCTTGACAACTGTGCATAAGTTGAATAGAGAAATTTATGGTCACAATCCTCTTATTCTTGACACCATGGGGAACAAACCCAAGAAGAAGTATGAATTCAGATTTGAAAAGAGCTCGATAAAAGAAGAAGATTTTCTTGCTAGGGTTGATAGAGCCTGGCAGCAAAATGTTAGGGAAAATAACAACCTTGATAGATTACAGAAAAAGCTGAAAAATGTCAAGAGCAGTTTGAAAGGTTGGGGCCATAACTTGAGAGGAAAAAAGAAAAAAAGTGATATATCTCTTCCTCTGTCTGATTTGGAAAAGAGAGAAGAGCATTCTCCTTTGACCCCTGCAGATATTCAGAAGAGGGCAGAGTTGCAGCAGGAATTACTTGATATCCTTGACAGGGAAGAAAGCTTCTGGAGACAGAGGGCTAGAGATAATTGGCTGCTGCAGGGAGACTGTAATACAGCTTACTTCCATAGAATGGCAAATGGTTGTAAGAGAAAATCCACTATTTTCTCTCTGAAACATGAAGATTCTGTGATACAAGGTGATGAAGGTTTGCTACAGCATGCTACAGATTTCTACAAAAACCTGTTTGGTCCTATGGAGGACAGAGGTGTTAGATTGAGGGAAGATGTATGGAACAATGAAGAAAAGCTAGATGACACTGACAGAGAGAATCTGGGCAGAAGATTTACAGTGGAGGAAGTAAAAAATGTTGTTGACCAGATGGAAAAGAATAAGGCTGCAGGTCCTGATGGGATTCCCATTGAATTCTATCAAGTGTGTTGGGAGATAATCAAATCTGATATCATGGCTGTTTTTGATGATTTTTATGACCACAAGATTGATCTGGCTAGAATCAATTATGGTATCATTACTTTGATTCCAAAAGGAGAGGATGCTGATAGAATCCAAAAATTCAGACCTATCTGCCTATTGCAATTTCCGTTCAAAATTTTCACCAAAACTCTCACTGTTAGGGCTGCACCAGTTATGGAAAAGTTGTTGTCTCAGTGTCAAACTGCTTTCATCAAAGGGTGATACATCACTGATGGAGTTATGTTTCTCTGAGGTAGGACTATGGATTTTTTCCATTGAATAGCGGGTCTGAACTGGGTAATTTTATTATCTATCCATATTAGTTGATTCAAGCCCTTCTACCAAACAAATAAACGTACTGCTATGATCCTTTGAAAGTATGGTTTCTGAGGTATACAATTTTGATTCCTCGACATTTATTTTCTTGTAGCCGATATTTTCTTAACCGAATTTGCTTCCAAGCGGAAACAATAATTTTATGTCGAGAGAGACACATGGATTATTTCTCCAGGGTG
This sequence comes from Lolium perenne, assembly GCF_019359855.2. NCBI lineage: Eukaryota > Viridiplantae > Streptophyta > Magnoliopsida > Poales > Poaceae > Lolium > Lolium perenne. The sequence goes on along the minus strand of NC_067248.2, from coordinate 74,004,199 downwards.
ATATCTGAACACATTCAAAGTGCATCAAATAAAATAGTACAACAACATTGCTATATAAGTTATGAGTCTTAATAGTACATGAATTAATATACATATCATTAATTTCCCTCAAAAAATATACATATCGATCATTTAATAAGGAAAAAAGAGCTTGAAAGTACAACGCCTTGATATGCAACATTTTTCTTCTTTCTCAGCGAAATTAAAGATGGTAAGAGGGGAAGCTACATCGTCTTAATAGTTATAAGTAGACTGGGTGATATTTGTGCAATCACCAATTTTTTGCCTGAAAGAGTGCAAAAAATTTGTTGTTATGAACGATAAGAACAATGCAACATAAGAAAATAAATAAGTAATTTATATATTAATTTGGTAGCCTTGCCAAACAAATATCTTATGTACTCCTTCCGTTTACTAATATAAGACTAGCTTGTGGAAACGTCTTATATTAGTGAACAGAGGAAGCAACAAACTTCCCAAGAGAAGAAAACTAAATAAACAAAGCAATTGATATGTCTACGATGATACAAATTCGTGTGTTTAAGAGTATATAAACTATAAAACAATAGTAGAAGACTCTCCATTCATAAGTAATGTCTAAAACATCAGGCAAACAGAACTCACATATTTCCTTGATGTCAATAGATTGCAGTTTTATCCAAATCTAGTGATTGATTCCAGTGTCGCCCTTAAGACAATATCGTCTTTGCTTGATTTTTTGTAGTATTTATTTGTAGCTTTTGTAGATTTGCCCAGTTGTTCCTTCCTGCACGTTGAAGAGAAAAAGGTTTAATAGTAACAAATAGTGTGTTTATATTTGAAATTATGTATCCACTTGCTACAGTAATACAATTTTAAATGCATGTTTGTATTTTATACTGAGATCCCCAAGATTGATAGATGTATATGATTTAGGAACCATTTAGAACAAAGGAGATACATAAACATTTAGATAATCCAAATTGTATAGGGAAAATCCTCAGATCTCGTTTGGAATAAAGGAATACCTCAACAAGAATCCCATAAAATTCCTATGGAATGTGGAAGTCCAGAGAAACTTTGGAGAAAAGCATACATGTGGTCCTATCACATACTTTCTTCTCTTATTTTTGAATTCACGTGTTTTATCTGTTGAGATGACAGCTTTTAGGTATTTACCGATTCATGCGATTTCTCGAGTATGTTTTGTTCCTAAGATCCTTGCGTGGATTTAATTCTTTTTTCTGGTTTGTTTTCCCCTGCCAACAACAGGTTAATGACCCTTATGTATAATTTGAGCTGCACTTTTTCTGTACTATAAAAAAGTGTAGTAATTTCATCATAAGCGGATCCGTGCTCTGTAACCAGCAGCTTCTCGCTTGTTTCAAAGGCAATAATAACACAGATGGCTCTCGGATTAAACATGAAGAAGCTCACGTCATTAATTCTTTTACTCACTTGACGATTAGCAGCACCAGCAGTTGTAATATATAGGAAGTACTAACTGAAGCCGATTGAGGTGAATAAACATAGCGTTTCACGAAATCACCTGTTGGTGCCGCTGGTCACCACCACTGGCTGAACCTGCTCCGCCACCGGCAGCCGGACAAGGGGGCTCTGACCCATCTTCTATCGCTCTCCCTCTCTCTCTCTCTCTCTCTCTAGCTTGTTGTTTGCTGCTTTTTTGTTTTGAGAAGGCAGTTTGCTGCCTTGGGACTGCAAGGTTGCAGCTGTATATAAAGAGCTGTTATTCAAATTGAAAGTTACAGATAATGACCAAAAGGGCTGAGGCTTTATGGACTAGGTCTGTGTTGTGTGCACTTTGGTTATATAAATTTACTCTTTTTGCGCTTTGTGCGAGCATGAATTGTGCCGCTTCACAACTGTCATTTGTCCAAGCATTTCCATTTGTCTCTTAGACTTTGATGTAGACAGGGTTTTAAGTTTCTATTCTGTACTGTCAAGTTGAGGTTCGTGCTTGCCCTAGCTAGTAAGTACTGGGCTACATTAATGTTGTTTAATCTGCACTTTTTTCACATAAATTGATAAATTAAAACTGTAGGCTTAAGAAGAAGTGTGGTAGACACACCATTTTTTGTTACATCTAATTTGCTTCTAACGGACAATACTGCCAAGATTAGGGTACCCTCTACCCTATTTGGTTAAAAAATGAACTAACATTTTTAGATGACATAATCATTTTAGTTCAATTTTTGCACAAAAGAGCGTAAAGGGTACCCTAATGTTGCCCCACTTGCATCTCTAAATACTACAAGTGCACCAGATGACCAAGATTATTAAATTAAACTCCAAAAGGTCCAAACATTCTATACTATGCCTTCTCCCAGAATCCTTCCTAATACCCACAGACTAAGAAGTTCCCTTTAAAAAAATTGATGCTCAAACTTCGTATACTGTGATTGCACACTTTATAGTTTCAAGGCTGTTTTTATTGAAACAAACTAAAAAAAAACTTGTGAAATTCAGAAGTTTATAAAAACATCAGTTATAGTATAATGTTCATGATCTTTGGGGTCCTTTTTTATGTAGAAATGTTCTGAGTTTTAAATGATTGTCGGAGCTCTTCCAAAACACTAGAATGAACCTATGTTATGGCATACCCCTTTTTTAATACTTAACAAAAAATTGCATATTTGTATGTCAAAATAAATAAAAAATCACACGCATATATACTGAGTCAAAACTTACCCATGATTTTTTTCCATAGAATATTTGATCCGTTACTAGTTATCATGAACAAATTAAAATTTAGCATTCTACTTTTCTTATTGTTCATCTAGGTAGCCTTGCTATTTTTGTAATAGAATATTTGATCAGTTACTAGTTAGCATGACCAAAAGTCACCTAAGGTCAACTCAAATTACTTGTGTATTTTCATTCACCATTCCGAGTTTCAAGCCTTTTTTATTCAGAGAAAGTAACAAAAACTTGTAGAACTTATAAGTTTATAAAAACATTTATTATAGTAGTACCATGTTCATGTTCTTTCCGGTCTTCTTTTTTTATGTACTAATTTCTCACAGTTTTAGAATATCGCCAGAGCTCCTGCAAAGTACTAGAATGAACCAATGTTTCAACATACCCATTGTTTACTAGTTAGCAAACAAAGCATATCAGTAAGTTAAAAAAAACAAAAAAAATCACACACATATATTGAGTCAAAACTTACCCATGTAATATTTCATATAATACATTAAAACTTCTAACTTTCATGAAAAACTTAAATTTTGGCTTTTTTCATTTCTTATTTTTCACCAATGTAGTCTTACTATTTTACAGAAATACACATTATAAGTTTCTAACCAATATATCTGTGCATGATTTATTCTTATTATGGACTTAGATTATGTTTTTGCTACGTATTAAAGAGTGTGCAATTCCAAAAATCCGCTCTACCCACCTGCTTTTGGATAATATATAAGCAAAGCTAGCTCTCCCCTACTGAAAGAAATATAAGCAAATTTCTTCTAGATTAAATCTTAGGTCTTGTTTGACCTGTGAAAGAAATACCTTCCTTGTTGAAATGTTCCAAAAATTCTTAAAATAAGAGGGAAAAAACTATAAAAGGAAAAAAGTATCTAACTGAAAGAGCTTATTTTATTTTTTAGGATTAATCAAAAGGGTTGGGAAATAAAAGCACTAATGCCACATCTAGTCCATAAATTGTTAAAGCTTCCATAAAAGCTAGACTAAAAGTCAGGCCGGCAATATATTTTGTCTGCACGAGGTGGGTGCAGAAAAGTAATGGGGTGCAAAACCTCTATAATCATTTTCATAACCAGGTATGAACACATAACCCGCTTGGTTCTATTGCCAACTTCAAAAAAAATAAAAAATCAACGTACTTCAAAACTAAATACCACTCAGAGTTGGCCATCCAACTCTCGAAACCGCATACTTTATGTCCATGAGGTGAGGCAGTGCTAGCTGGTTTTGACCGTCACGGAATGGTTTTATGCTGACATGGCCCCTAGATATGTGGAATCTAGTCACCATAAGAATAAACAATATAATGTTACTTCCTCCAATTCATACTACTTGACATTAGTATGAATGTACCTAAAACTAAAATATGTCTAGATACATATCTATATTAAAAGCAACTAATATAGATCGGAGGGAGTATTATCCTCTCTTCATTTCTTTTCTCCGCCAAACCTAACCCTAATCTTTAAGGTTATTTTTACATTTTGGTACCACTGATATTTCACATTTCTCTTAGTGAGTCGGCAATAAATTGAGGCGACAGCATACAAATGACGACCATGGTCCATGGAAGCTTGCATCCATTTATCCTTTTTCTGCTAGATAGTGGCAGGTGTGGGCGGCGAATTCCTGGAATCCATGTGGGAAAAGCCCACTTCGATACAACAACAGGGATGAAAGATAGAGAATTCATCAACATTGCGCGGTTTTGCTGCTGCATTGCAAAAAATATTACTTGTCTGATCAAAGCATGCCCTTTCTAGTTTCCAGTACACAATCTTCTGACCGGACATTGGGGATAAATGAGTGAGTCAGCTTACAGCTCGTGGATGCAAGTTGGAGAATCATCACTGTCATAGACTCATAGTGTCATCCAGAAAAGAACAACAAATTTCAGATTTTACAATTTTTAGTTACGCCAAATTGTTATCCTAGGCCACTTGCCGGTCTCCTTGTATGTTACAACTTGTAGAAAAGAAAAGAGATGTCCTTGTATTCCTATACACCATAGGACGAAATGTGGAGTGGAATCCCATTGAATGTCGGTTTGCATCTAAGTTAGGTTGTTGGCGTAGCAAAATGCTATCGTATGGAGATAGGTTGGTTTTGATCAACTCTGTACTCACGAAATTACCTATGTTTATGCTTTTTTTTTGGAAATCCCAGTTGGGGTAAGGAAGCGACTAGACTTTTATCGATCTAATTTCTTTTGGCAATCTGATGAAAATAAAAAAAATATAGATTATCGAAATGGAATATCATTTGTAGGCCTAAGGATCAAGGGGGGCTTGGAATTAAGGTACTTGAGTTAAAGAACAAATGTCTACTTAGCAAATGGTTGTTTAAACTCCTCTCTGAGGAGGGTATGTGGCAGCAATTGCTAGTTAATAAATACCTCAAAAACAAAACGTTGGCACAAGTTAAAGTTAAACCAACAGACTCACCCTTTTGGAAAAGGCTCATGCATGTAAAGAATGAGTTCTTTAAAAGAGGATATTTCAAAATAGGTGATGAGACAAGTGTGAGGTTCTGGGAGGATGTTTGGATGGGAGATTTGCCTTTTTTCCTAACAATATTCGGCGCTTTATAATATTGTGCAACATAAAAATGTTTTAGTATCAACAGTATTTGCAACTGTGCCTATAAATATTTCTTTTAGGAGAGGTTTGAATGATAATAAATGGTTGCAATATATGGATGCACTTATGTCAGCGGCTGATGGCAGTTACCCTATTAGTTGTTTGGAAACTTACTGATTCAGGTGTTTTTTTGTCAAGTCTGTGTATCTTGACTTGATGAATGGACATACTATTTTTCTCTGTAAATATCTATGGAAATTGAAGATCCTCTAAAAATTAAGATATTTATGTGGTTTCTTAGTAATAAGGTGTTTCTTACTAAGGATAATTTAGCTAAACGGAAGTGAAATGGGTGTCAAAAATGTTGTTTTTGTGATTCTGCAGAGACCGTTAACCATTTGTTCATTGGCTGTTCATTTGCAAAAATAATTTGGCGTATGATATACCTCTCTTATAACATTCCTCCACCAGCTGATGTTACTAATATGTTTGGTAAATGGCTTAATGGAGTATATGGACAAGCCGCAATGATATTATATTTAACAAACATTCTGGAACTAACTTTTTGCAGGTTATCCGGCGTGCTGCTCATTGGATTCAACAATGGGCTTTCCTTCTTCCATTGAAGTTGTGGGAGGATATGGTTACTGGATGCAACCGGATGCTAGTGGTTGCTCAGGACTTCTTTTTCCAGGCTACTGGGTGGCGGCATCTTAATAGACTAGCAAATGGATAGCTTTTCTATAGGCCGTGTCTTCTTATGTGATACTTGTATCGACTTTACCTTTTCTTTGATTGTAATGGTTGAATTGTGTTGAACTCGTAATTTTGGTTAATAAAGCAAGCCATGTGTATCTATTTATGTAGAGGTGATATGTCTCCAACGTATCTATAATTTCTTATGTTCCATGCTACTTTTATGACAATACTCACATGTTTTATACATACTTTACATCATTATTATGCATTTTTCGGCACTAACCTATTAACAAGATGCCGAAGCGCTAGTTGCTGTTTTCTGCTGTTTTTGGTTTCAGAAATCCTACAAAGGAAATATTCTCGGAATTGGACGAAATCAACGCCCAGGGTCTTATTTTTCCACGGAGCTTCCAGAAGACCGAAGAGCATACGAAGTGGGACCACTGATGACCCACAAGTATAGGGGATCGCAACAGTCTTCGAGGGAAGTATTACCCAATTTATTGATTCGACACAAGGGGAGACAAAGAATACTTGTAAGCCTTAACAGCGGAGTTGTCAATTCAGCTACACCTGGAAACAGACTTGCTCGCAAGAGTTTATCAGTAGCAACAGTTTTATAGCAGTTGGAGTAGTGAAATAACAACAGCGGTGAAATAAAGACAGCAGTAGTGATTATAGTAAACAGCAGGATTAAAATACTGTAGGCACAGGGATGGATGAACGGGCGTTGCATGGATGAGAGAATTCATATAACAATCATGGTAGGGCATTTGCAAATAATAATAAATCGGTATCCAAGTACTAATCAATCCATAGGCATGTGTTCCGTATATAGTCGTACGTGCTTGCAATGAGAAACTTGCACAACATCTTTTGTCCTACCAGCCGGTGGCAGCCGGGCCTCTAGGGAAACTACTAAAAATTAAGGTACTCCTTTTAATAAAGTACCGGAGCAAAGCATTAACACTCCGTGAACACATGTGATCCTCACATCACCGCCTTCCCCTCCGGTTGTCCCAATTCTTGTCACTTTGGGGCCTCGGGTTCCGGACAGCAACGTGTGTATACAACTTGCAAGTAAGATCATAAAACAATGCATATCATGATGAAACAATAACATGTTCAGATCTGAGATCATGGCACTCGGGCCCTAGTGACAAGCATTAAGCATAACAAGTTGCAACAATATCATAAAAGTAACATCTATGGATACTAGGCACCATGCCCTAACAATCTTGTGACTATTACATGATCAATCTCAACCAATCCCTAGCATCCCCTTCAGCCTACAGCGGGGGAATTACTCACACATGGATGGGGGAAACATGGCTGGTCGATGGAGAGGCGTCGGTGGTGATGGCGGCGATGATCCCCTCCAATTCCCCGTCCCGGTGGAGTGCCAGAACGGAGTTTCTGGTCCCGAGGCGGAGTTTCGCGATAGCGGCGGCGTACTAGATGTCTTCTGGAATTATGGTCGAACCCCCTGGCATTTTTAGATCGAAGGGGTTTAGTAGCCCGAAGGAGAGCGTCGGGGGGCCGCCGGGGCGCCCAGACCATAGGGCGGCGCGCCCCCCCTCCAGGCCGCGCCGGCCTGTGGTGTGGGGGCCACGGCCCCCCTGGCTCGCCCTTTCGGCCTCTCATCTTCACGGTGAAAATAGGCCCATTGCGATTATTTCCGGGGTTTTTCCTGAAAGTTGAGTTTCTGCACAAAAACGAGACACCAATGCAATTCTGCTGAAAACAGCGTTAGTCCGTGTTAGTTGTATCCAAAATACACAAATTAGAGGCAAAACAATAGCAAAAGTTTTCGGGAAAGTAGATACGTTTTGGACGTATCAACTCCCCCCAAGCTTAGCTTATTGCTTGTCCTCAAGCAATTCAGTTAACAACTGAGTGCGATAAAAGAACTTTCACGAACACATTTGTTCATATGATGTAAATATTCTCATTATATGGCAAGTACTTAAGCAATTCATAATAAGGTACATGCAAATAACGTCATCTAGTAGTTGTGTCAATCATGAAAAAGATACCAACAAACTAATAACAAGCATCATGAAACACTTCTATAAGCTGGATTGCAATGTTCATAGAAAGATATGATAAAGTGGTATCTCGCTTGCCTGTATTTGTACAGCAAAACATAAATGCCCAGGCACCTCTGAAGTTCATAGAAAGACTAGAAGTAAAATTGTCAAAGATAAAAGCATCAAAGTTATACCACAGCTGATCATATTTTGGGACAAGCATATTATACTAAGAATGACAGTTATGCTCTCAAGAAGGTACTCAAAGAAAGGATGGTGACTCAACATAAAAGTAAAAGATTGACCCTTCGCAGAGGGAAGCAGGGATTAACTGTTGCCTGCCAAAACCCACCGGCGAGCAGTGGTTAAGCAACACGAAGAGCCGGGAGGCTTCCAAGGCGGCAGCGGGCCCTGGTCCCTCGACGTCGTCCCGCAAATGCTCCGGCACACGACCTGGCGGCTGCAAGGGCGTGCCACCTGACCTATACCTGGCCAGGAAGGTGTTGGATTGCTTCGATTAGTTCCCTGCATGGCAGACACGTAAACATTAAATACGAGCCCTATCGGCTCTCAGGTTGCCCTGCGGATCGGCTCAAAGAGCCGATCGCCCCATGGTTCGTGTTGGATTTTCAATGACATGGGGATCCTGCTTGATCATAACAAAGCTAAGCCAATCTACGACAGTTTAGGGTTTTCACCGTATGATCGGAACATCCTACGCGTAGTTGAGCCTAATAGACACGAAAGATAATGGAAAACTAACCCTAAAAGAGGCCTAAAAACCAACATTAAGTTAATTCCCGGAACATCCCTCTTAGGACTAACAAACCACACCTAACGCACTATCTGATCGTTCAACCCGTTTGCAAGGCCTAACCATACGGATATTAAACTAATCCTTGAAGAACAAGGAGCAACTATAACAGATCGGATCTACTAAGTAACGAACAAGCAAGATGCTGCCCTTACACCTGGATAGGTGTAAGGGCAGCTAGATATTGAGGGACGGCATAGCTAAACAGATATGCATAATAAAAGCATCTATGCAAGCCCCAAAACATCTACGACAAATAGTGCTACTCGCCATCAACAACGCTTCAGTACGAGCAACACAAGGTAAACGAATAAATGTTGTGCTGCCTAGATCGCAAGATGCGATCTAGGCAGCATGGTGCTTACCCGGGAGAAACCCTCGAAAGAAGGGGTGGCGATGCGCCTGATTTGTGTTTGTTGTGAACGTGATTGTCCTCTTTTTCCGATAACCCTAGATACATATTTATAGTCCAAGGGACTTTCTAATCTGGACGTGCACCTAACCGTGCACGGGTCAAATTCTATCTTTTAATCTAAACTACAATACGATCTACTATATTACAGATACACGGGCAATTAAGCCCAAACTCTTCGTGCAAGGCCGCTTCAAAGATGCTCCACGTGTATATTCTTCAAGCCCATCTTCACTTACGGCCCATCTCCTGATTTGGCCAAAATCCGGTGATAACACATGCCCCCCTGGTTTTGGTAATGATAATTTCAAAACCACTCTGTTTTTTCCTTCGAGGGATCATGTCGTGGCAGAGCAGAACCGTCGCAGTATTCTTCATCATGACGCCTTGCCTTCTCAACTTCTCTGCACGATTCGACAGTTTTGGCACCATATCCTCGGAAACTGTTCGAGCATTGAATCTCCAATATATCTCCTTTTATTTAACCGCATCGAATAGTTCACCTCCTCATCCCCTTGCTCCAAACCAGCCGTCAGCCAAAAAACCCTCTCCCTCTGTAGCCATGTCTTCCTCTTCCTCCTCCCAATCCTCTTCCTCGAGCGAAGTAGAGCCGGAGGTCAATCAGACGGAAGCGTACAACCGGCGCGCTCCCGAGCATTGGGATGAGCAAGAATTTGACTTCGACTTCATGCCCGAGGGCCGACCCGAAGACCTCGTCTGGTCGGACGGCGACATGCCCCTGACTGACGGGGAAGATGATCTTCGGTTCTTGATCGACGGAGAACTAGAGGCGGAGAGCGACAGCAACGATCCCCCCTTCCGGGGCAAATTCACCTCTTGTACCAAAGAAGAAGACGAGGAAGATGAAGACGAAGACGTCTCCTCCGACACGAAGCAAGAACAGAAGGATGACACCTCCTCCGACGAACCACCGCCCAAGCGCATCCGTGGCTGGGCTTGGTCAGATGAGGACGACGATGATGAAGAGGAAGAAGCCTCCGCTGAAGGTTACAGTAGCAGCGACAAGGAAATCGTCGACAGCAGCGATGACGGCAGCTACCCCGGCGATGACGAAGACGACAACAGTCCTTAGAGTAGGGAGTTGCTAGCATAAGATTAGCAGTAGTAATCTGTTCCCTTTTTGTTGAGCAATCGGCTTCTCTTTGTAAGAAATCACCTTTTTAATCAATGAAGATGAAGATGTTCTTCCAATTCAATCTCTAATTATCCGATTTCACCCCTCGCCATTTTCTGACTGTCCAAGGTGGTCAACGCCTTCATGAGACGATGGCAACGCATCAGTCCTTCCGGATAAAATGCGAGACAGGTTAATTTAGTTATCCCTCAAATAATAACCTGCAACCCCTGCCCCAACTCCGATCCTCAAACGGTAGTCCTCCACCACTCCAAATCACCAGGGCAACCATGCGCAATTCCAGACATCAAACCGTACCCAAGGAAGTATCAGGATGATTCAGAACTTCTCCAACCAGGAGCCTGGAAATTTTAAAAATATGGTCTCCTTCAGGTTAGACCACCTTGCCGATGATGACAGCACTTGGCAGTTTTACTCACGATCCATCCCTGCTTCCTCCCAGTTGGTATAACTGCCTCAGACAGGATCATGAAACTCGGTCACGGATCTTTAAGGCCAGTGCCCCCCGAGCCTCAGCCAAAGTGAGAACAGAAGTGGATCAGCCGAACAGGCCATCATCGGCTTCCAAGTTGTAATGCAGAGCTTAACCGATTCCCACAAAATCGGCTCCTTAGAGCAAAAATCCTTCAGGGCAAGCTGCCCCCCGAGTCTCTCCATCTTTACATCGAAACTGGTAGGACAGCTTACGCCCAAAGAGCCAATGTACTAAAAGGGCTTGGAAAGATCAGCAGCTTACTTGAACTAAGAAGTCTCAAACGTACCGGCTGTCCAATTCCTCCTAGCTCAATTCTTGTGATTTATTGCCCCAATTGGCTCGCCCTTTCCCTGATCTGCATTCTTATGGTGCTCCTGCTGTTGGTCAGAGTTATGATCCTTCAGAACTGCCCCAGCCGATATTGTAAACAAATCTCAATGGCTTTTAATGAGAAAGAGGCAGTCCTGGACGCCAAAACTGATGCTTCTGCTAGCACAGTTGAACCTGAAGACTTGCACGAGGAGTTGGAGGTCCTTGAAGAAAGGATCTGAGCCGCCAAATAACTCCATTGAGGCATTCCTCCAGTAGCACCTCTCCATCGGCAACTGCTCCATTGACGCTTGTGATATTGTAACAGTTTGTACCTCTCGAGTCGATGACCGTGCATCGGCTTTGCTTAAAAAAATTTGTATTTACGATTTTTTACTAGCCGATTGATCTGATGAATCGGCTTCCCTGGGTGGTACATACTTCTTGTACCTTCTCCGTGTGTATGCCCCCCGAGCCGAATCCTTCAAGTGATTGAAGATATCGGCTTTTCAGCCAATTCAAGCTTGTCTCACCACTCACCATGCGAAATAGCACATCAGTAAACACGGGTGGTGGGAATAGTTTTAGCCGATTGCTAGAATCGGCTCCCCTTGCAGTTGGTGATCCAACTTATTTGCTGATAAATGTTGGCCATGGCTTATCCCCAAGACCAATGTTGATCTCTTCTAGTCCATCAGCTGCTGTAAACCCATATCTCAGCTTTCCATTGCCTGCCAAATCAGTGATAAACACAGGCAGAAGGTAGGTTGAGGCTAATTGTGGCCGATTGCTAGAATCGGCCTCCTTTTCCATTGCGATGTCTGACGAGGGTTTACAACTCCTTGGTTCTCTGCTATGACGACGTGGCATGTCTGAGGTGAGATCCTTGCTTCTTATTTTTTGGGGCCGATCGCAGGGATCGGCCTCGCCACGTACGTCCATAGACTTGGATCTTGCTACTCTGTCAGGCCAGTGGATAAGACTAGCCTCACCCCGTTTTTTGTAGCTTCGATGCGTTCACAGCCGTCCAGATTGATTCCAGAGAGCGGCTCTTGGTCATTTGCTTCCCAGATGTTCATGGCAGCTAAAGAGATATCGACTGAATCATCTGCATGAACAACCTCTACGTCATCTCCATCCCATTGTATGATGCACTGATGCATTGTGGATGGAATGCAACAGTTAGCATGGATCCAATCCCTTCCTAACAGAACAGCATACGTGCTCTTGCTGTCGACGATGAAGAAGGATGTAGGGATGGTCTTTCGGCCGACAGTTAAGTCCACGTTCAGACACCCTTGGCTTCTGACGGTTGGCCGTTGAAATCGCTTAGCGTGACGTTGGTCTCGATCAGATCTTCATTGGAACGTCCCAAACGTCGTAACATGGAGTATGGCATTATGTTGACTGCTGCTCCCGTGTCAACCAGCATCTTGCTGATAGGCTGCCCATTGATATAACCCTTCAGGTATAGGGCCTTCAGATGCCTATAGCTCCTTTCTCGTGGCTTCTCAAAGATAACAAGCCGTGGCCCGCAATCAAACTGTGCCACTGATACTTCCTCGTCTTTTGGAGCACAAAACTCTGACGGGAGAACGAACACCATGTTTGTATCAGCCGATGTCCCTGCATCGGCTTTCTTCTGCTTGGGTCGCCACACTTTCTTCGGTGGGCGAGCTTCTGTCTCCAGTGTTTGCTGAATTTTCACGGCCAGATCAGGCCGTGCTTTCCTCAACGTGTACAGGTACTGCGCCTCGGCTTCTTCCAAATTTCTGAGCCATTGCACTCTGCGCTTTTGGGAGTGGCTGAGTCCATCAGGACACCACCTTGGTCAGTGATATCTATCTTCTTCTTCTGACTCTTCAAAGTCTTCATCTTGGGATGACTCAGCTCGTTTGTTCTGAGGTGGGAGAGGTCCTAGACGCTTGAACACTGAAACTTCATTTGCTCCCTTCCTCTTCTGCTTACATTCTGGGCAGTTCTCGATTGTAGGCAATCGGCTCATTCCTGAGTCCCAGCAGTGTTTGAAGAAAGGACAATTCCAATGTCTGTCCACGTCCTCTTGCTCCCTTGACCTCCCTCTGGCGTGACGCTCATACCCTTCGTATCGACGGTATTTCCTGTTGTCTGCATCAGACAGATGATATCCGTCATCATCTACGTCGTAGCGCCGACGTCGGTCGTATTGCTGTGCATATTTGTTAAGGAGGTGCGCGGAAAGTGGTCGTTGGTACCGCACGCTGATCACCTCTTCCTCAGTCAAATACCGTCTGTCATCATGCTGGGGCCGGTCGCGTGGATCGGCCTCCTTTTTATCTTTGCCGCGAGAGCGACTGCTCTCTGGCTTATCCTTGTCATGGCGTTCTGCAAGCCCTGCCATATCGATATCAAAAGAGAAACCTGGCTCGCATCCTATGCAGTGACTGAGATCGACCATGTTGACCTCCGGGAACGGCTGCGTGTCAACTCTCATGGCAAACTGACCGAAGAGTAATCGGCCTTGTTCTATTGCCATCTGAATCTGCCCACGCAAGACTTTGCAGTCGTTGGTGGTATGGGTGAACGTGTGATGCCATTTGCAGTATGGCCTGCCGTTCATCTCTTGTGGCGTGGGGATTTTGTGGCCTTCGGGTAACTTCAGCTGTTTTTCCTTCAACAGCAAATCAAAAAATTGCTCCGTTTTGCTCAAATCGAAGTCAAACCCCTTCACAGGCCCTGGTTGCTTCACCCACTTGCAGGACACGGGTTTTGCCCCCCGAGTCCACTCAGCTACAGCGACCTCCTGATCTCCTGCAGAATCTTCATCTTCGTCTGTCTCGATCAGGGCGACGCGCTTGTACTTGTCTTGGTACAATTCTGGATGGCGCTGTTCATATGCTGTCAAATTCTGAACCATGTGTTGGAGATATGCCCAAGAGGCAATAATAAATTGGTTATTATATATCTTTGTGTTTATGATAAATGTTTATATACCATGCTATAATTGTATTGACCGAAACATTGATACATGTGTGTTATGTAAACAACAAGAAGTCCCTAGTAAAGCCTATTGTATAACTAGCTTGTTGATTAATAGATGATCATCGTTTCGTGATCATGAACATTGGATGTTATTAATGACAAGGTTATATCATTATGTGAATGATGTAATGGACACACCCAATTAAGCGTAGCATAAGATCACGTCATTAAGTTCATTTGCTATAAGCTTTCGATACATAGTTACCAAGTCCTTTCGACCATGAGATCATATAAATCAGTTATGCCGGAAGGGTACTTTCGTTACATCAAACGCCACTGCGTAAATGGGTGGTTATAAAGGTGGGATTAGGTATCCGGAAAGTATAAGCTTGAGGCATATGGATCAACAGTGGGATTTGTCCATCCCGATGACGGATAGATATACTCTGGGCCCTCTCGGTGGAATGTCGTCTAATTAGCTTGCAAGCATATGAATGGTTCATAAGAGACCACATACCACGGTACGAGTAAAGAGTACTTGTCAGGAGACGAGGTTGAACAAGGTATCGTGATACCGATGATCAAACCTCGGACAAGTAATATATCGTGAGACAAAGGGAATCGGTATCGTATGTAAATGGTTCGTTCGATCACTGAGTCATCGTTGAATATGTGGGAGCCATTATGGATCTCCAGATCCCGCTATTGGTTATTGGTCGGAGAGAAGTCTCAACCATGTCTGCATAGTTCGCGAACCGTAGGGTGACACACTTAAGGTTTGATGTCGTTTTAAGTAGATATGGAATATGGAATGGAGCTCGAATGTTGTTCGGAGTCTCGGATGGGATCCGAGACATCACGAGGAGGTTCGGAATGGTCCGAGAATAAGATTCATATATGGGAAGTCATTTTCCGGGGTTCGGAAAAAGTCCGGTGTTTTGACCGGAGCTTCTAGAAGGTTCTAGAAGGACCGGAATAGTCCGGAATATTATGGAAGGTTCCAGAAGTGTCCGGAACGACCCAGAATGTCTAAGGAAGTCCGGAGGGTTCCATAATAGGTGCAACCACGTTGCCTTAAGGGAAAAGGAGTCTTTGCTTAATGCAATTTCGGAATTGGCAAAAGAGTCCGAGTAGGACTAGGTTTTCGGAACCGGAAACCTATCGGAACTCAGTCAAACTTGGGGGCAGTTTTTTGGACGACCCAAGGGGCTTGGCCACCTATTTAAAGAGGCCAAGGGGCACCCCAAGGGCACCACAAGTCGCAGCCCTAGCTCCCCAAGTCGCAGCACCACCCTGCGCCCAAACCCTAGCTATTCCCTCCTCCTTCTTCTCCCGCAGCGCTTGCGGCGAAGCCCTGCCGGAGATCTCCACCACCACCGTCACCACGCCGTCGTGCTGCCGGGATTCCGAGGAGGATCTACTACTTCCGCTGCCCGCTGGAACGGGGAGAAGGACGTCGTCTTCATCAACACCGAACGTGTGACCGAGTACGGAGGTGCTGCCCGATTGTGGCACCGTCAAGATCAAGATCTTCTACGCGCTTTTGCAAGCGGCAAGTGATCGTCTACATCCACCCCGAGATCTAATCTCGTTAAGCTTTGCGAATCTTTGAGGGTTAGTCTCATCATCTCCTCGTTGCTACCATCTACTAGATTAGATCTTGGCTTGGTTTTCGTTCTTGCGGTAGGAAATTTTTTGTTTTCTATGCTACGAATCCCATCAGTGGTATCAGAGCCGTGTCTATGCATAGATTGGTTGCACGAGTAGAACACAATTGTTTTGTGGGCGTTGATGCTTTTATTGTCTTTAGTTCGTGTACTTTGCATCTTGCGGCATAGTGGGATGAAGCGGTTCGGGCTAACTTTACATGACCGCGTTCATGAGACTTGCCCCACGTTCGACATGCAACTTGTATTGCATAAGTGGCTTTGCGGGTGTCTGTCTCTCCCACTATAGTGAAGATCCAATTTGCTCTTTCTATTGACAACATTAGTATCACCGTTGTGGTTCATGTTCGTAGGTAGATTGGATCTTATGCGAAAACCCTAAACCACGTAAAATATGCAAACCAATTAGAGGCGTCTAACTTGTTTTTGCAGGGTTTGGTGATGTGATATGGCCATAATGTGATAATGAATATGTATGAGATGATCATTATTGTATTGTGGCAACCGGCAGGAGCCTTATGGTTGTCTTTAAATTTCATGTTGAGTAGTATTTCAAAGTAGTTGTAATAGTTGCTACATGGAGGACAATCATGAAGACGGCGCCATTGACCTTGGTGCTACGCCGACGATGATGGAGATCATGCCCGTTGATGATGGAGGATCATGTCCGTGCTTTGGAGATGAAGATCAAAGGCGCAAAGACAAAAGGGCCATATCATATCACATATGAATTGCATGTGATGTTAATCCTTTTTATGCATCTTATATTGCTTAGATCGCGACGGTAGCATTATAAGATGATCCCTCTCACTAAATATCAAGATAATAAAGTGTTCATCCTTAGTATGCACCGTTGCTAAGACTTGTCGTTTCGAAGCATCTCGTGATGATCGGGTGTGATAGATTCTACATGTGCATACAACGGGTACAAGCCAGTTTTGTACACGCGGGTACTAAGGTTGCCTTGACGAGCCTAGCATGTACAGACATGGTCTCGGAACACGGGATACCTAAAGGTAGAGCATGAGTCATATGATTGATATGATGAACACTTGGGGTGTTCGCCATTGAAATTACATCTTGTTCGTGATGATCGGGCTTGGTGTGGTGGATTTGGTTCGTGTGATCACTAAGACAATGCGAGGGATATTGTTTTGAGTGGAGTTCACCTAGTTTTTAATTTTGTTAAATTAAAATTTGAACTCAATTTGTCATAAACCTATTCTAAACTATTGCAAATAATTGTTGTAGATCATGGCGTCCCCATCAATCAATTTTAACCAGTTCCTAGAGAAAGAAAAGCTTAAAAGCAATGGTAGCAACTTCACCGACTGGTTCCGTCATGTGAGGATCTTCCTCAATGGCGGAAATCTGCAATATGTGCTTGATGCACCGCTAGGTCCTACACCACCTCCTGTAGTATCCGAGGAAGAAAAAATGTTTTCTAAGCTCGGGCTAAAGTGTACTCTCAAGTTCAGTGTGCCATCCTATGCAGCCTAGAGGCAGAGCTCCAAAAGCGTTTTGAGCACCACGACCCTTGTGATATGATGCGTGAGCTCAAAGTTATCTTTGAAACTCATGCGGCCGTGGAAAGCTATGAGGCCTCGAAGCAGTTCTTTGGCTGCATGATGGAAGAGGGCAGCTCCGTTAGTGAGCACATGTTCGCTATGTCCGGACATGCGAGGAAGCTCAGTGACTTGGGGATTGTGATCCCTAACCAGCTGGGTATTCATCGTGTTCTCCAATCACTGCCACCAAGTTACAAGAACTTCGTGATGAACTACAATATGCAGAACATGAACAAGGAGTTACCTGAACTCTTCTCCATGCTGAAATCTGCTGAGGTTGAGATACAGAAAGAGCACCAAGTGTTGATGGTCAATAAGACCACCAGGTTCAAGAAACAGGGCAAACCTAAGAAGGACCTCAAGAAGGGTGGCAAGAAAGCTGCCGCTCATCCTGAGAAGCCT
Source organism: Lolium perenne (assembly GCF_019359855.2). Classification (NCBI taxonomy): domain Eukaryota; kingdom Viridiplantae; phylum Streptophyta; class Magnoliopsida; order Poales; family Poaceae; genus Lolium; species Lolium perenne. Next base: position 73,986,421 of record NC_067248.2, on the reverse strand, counting down.
AAGGGTGGCCCTAAACCTGATACTGACTGCTATTACTGCAATGGGAAGGGGCACTGGAAGCGGAATTGCTCCAAGTATCTGGCTGATCTGAAGAGCGGCCTTGTCAAGAAGAAGAAAGGTATATCTGATATACATGTTATAGATGTTTATCTCACTGGTTCTCGTACTAGTGCCTGGGTATTTGATACTGGTTCGGTTGCTCACATTTGTAACTCGAAACAGGAACTACGGAATAAACGAAGCCTAGCGAGGGATGAAGTGACGATGCGCGTTGGAAATGGATCCAAGGTCGATGTGATCGCTGTCGGCACGCTCCCTCTACATCTACCATCGGGATTAGTTTTAGACCTTAATAATTGTTATTTGGTGCCTGCGTTGAGCATGAACATTATATCTGGATCGTGTTTAATGCAAGACGGTTATTCATTCAAGTCTGAGAATAATGGTTGTTCTATTTTTATGAATAATATATGTTATGGTCATGCACCTGAGAAGAATGGTTTATTTCTATTAAATCTCGATAGTAGCGATACACATGTTCATAACATTGATGCTAAACGAATTAAATTGAATGATAATACTACTTATATGTGGCACTGTCGTCTTGGTCATATTGGAGTGAAACGCATGAAGAAACTCCATGCAGATGGACTACTTGAGTCACTCGACTTTCAGTCACTTGACAGATGCGAAGCATGTCTAATGGGAAAAATGACTAAGACTCCATTTTCTGGTATTATGGAGCGAGCTACAGACTTATTGGAAATCATACATACAGATGTGTGCGGACCAATGAGTGTAGCCTCGCGTGGTGGTTATCGTTATGTTCTAACCTTCACAGATGATCTGAGTAGATATGGGTATATCTATTTCATGAAACATAAATCCGAGACTTTCCAGAAGTTCAAGGAATTCCAAAGTGAAGTAGAAAATCAACGTAACAAGAAGATCAAGTTTCTGCGTTCTGATCGCGGAGGCGAATATCTGAGTTATGAGTTTGGCATGCATTTAAAGAAATGCGGAATACTTTCACAGTTGACACCGCCGGGAACACCACAGCGCAATGGTGTGTCCGAACGTCGTAATCGAACTCTCTTAGATATGGTTCGTTCTATGATGTCTCTTACTGATTTGCCGTTATCATTTTGGGGTTATGCATTAGAGACAGCAGCATTCACTTTAAATAGGGCACCATCGAAATCCGTTGCAACGACACCGTATGAATTATGGTTTAATAAGAAACCTAAGTTGTCGTTCCTTAAAGTTTGGGGTTGCGAAGCCTATGTAAAAAAGTTACAACCGGACAAGCTAGAACCCAAAGCGGAGAAATGCGTCTTCATAGGATACCCTAAGGAAACTATAGGGTATACTTTCTATCACAGATCCGAAGGCAAAATATTTGTTGCTAAGAACGGAACCTTTCTTGAGAAAGAATTTCTCACTAAAGAAGTGACTGGAAGAAAAGTAGAACTCGACGAGGTTACTGAACCTTCTCTTGTTGATCAGAGTAGCGCAGTACCGGAAAATGTTCCTGTGCCGCTCGCACCGATAACAGAGGAAGCTAATGATAATGATCATGAGACTTCGAGCGAGGTAGCTACTGAACCTCGCAGGTCGACAAGAGAACGTACCACTCCTGATTGGTATGATCCTTGTCTAAATCTCATGATTGTGGACAACAATGATGAGGACCCTGCAACGTATGAAGAAGCGATGATGAGCCCAGATTCCAACAAATGGCAAGAAGCCATGAAATCCGAAATGGGATCCATGTATGATAACAAAGTATGGACTTTGGTAGATCTACCTGATAGCCGCAAGGCTGTTGAGAATAAATGGATCTTCAAGAGAAAAACAGATGCTGACGGTAATGTTACTGTCTATAAAGCTCGACTTGTCGCAAAGGGTTTCCGACAAATTCAAGGTGTTGACTACGATGAGACTTTCTCACCTGTAGCGAAGCTAAAGTCTGTGAGGATTTTGTTAGCAATAGCTGCATTTTTCGATTATGAGATTTGGCAGATGGATGTCAAAACGGCGTTCCTTAATGGTGACATTGAGGAAGAGTTGTATATGGTACAACCCAAAGGTTTTGTCGATCCTAAAAATGCTGACATGGTATGCAAACTTCAGCGTTCCATTTATGGACTGAAGCAAGCATCCAGGAGTTGGAACCGACGCTTTGATAAGGTGATCAAAGACTTCGGGTTTTTACAGTGCCATGGAGAGGCCTGTATTTACAAGAAAGTGAGTGGGAGCTCTGTAGCATTCCTGATATTATATGTAGATGACATATTATTGATTGGGAATGATATAGAACTATTAAGCAGTGTAAAAGGTTATTTGAATAAATGTTTTTCAATGAAGGACCTTGGTGAAGCAGCGTACATTTTAGGCATCAAGATTTATCGAGATAGATCAAGACGCCTAATAGGGCTTTCACAGAGTACATACCTGGACAAGATTCTAAAGAAGTTTAGAATGGATGAAAGTAAGAAAGGATTCTTACCGATGTTGCCAGGTAAGGTCTTGAGCAAGACTCAAGGTCCAGCTACGGCAGAAGAAAGAGAGAGGATGAATCAGATCCCCTATTCCTCGGCAGTAGGCTCTATCATGTATGCCATGCTATGTACTAGACCGGATATAGCACATGCTGTTAGTTTGACTAGCAGATATCAAAGTGATCCAGGAATGGAACACTGGACAGCGGTCAAGAATATCTTGAAGTACTTGAAAAGAACTAAGGATATGTTTCTTTGTTATGGCGGTGACCAAGAGCTCGTTGTAACAAGTTACACCGATGCAAGTTGGAACACTGATCCTGATGACTCTAAGTCTCAGTCTGGGTACGTGTTTATATTGAATGGTGCTGCGGTAAGCTGGTGCAGCTCCAAGCAGTGCACGGTGGCGAAGTCTTCAACTGAATCGGAATACATAGCGGCTTCAGAGGATTCATCGGAAGCGGTATGGATGAAGAGGTTCATTGTTGAGCTTGGTGTGGTTCCTAGTGCATTGGACCCACTAGTCATTTATTGTGACAACATGGGTGCCATCGCCAATGCACAAGAACCAAGGTCACACAAGAAGCTGAAGCATATCAAGCTGCGTTTTCATTCGATTCGCGAGTACATCAAAGATGGAGAAGTAAAGATTTGCAAAGTACACACTGATCTGAATGTAGCAGATCCGTTGACTAAAGCTCTCCCTAGGGCAAAGCATGACCAACACCAGAAAGCCATGGGTGTTAGGTACCTTACAATGTAATCTAGATTATTGACTCTAGTGCAAGTGGGAGACTGTTGGAGATATGCCCAAGAGGCAATAATAAATTGGTTATTATATATCTTTGTGTTTATGATAAATGTTTATATACCATGCTATAATTGTATTGACCGAAACATTGATACATGTGTGTTATGTAAACAACAAGAAGTCCCTAGTAAAGCCTATTGTATAACTAGCTTGTTGATTAATAGATGATCATCGTTTCGTGATCATGAACATTGGATGTTATTAATGACAAGGTTATATCATTATGTGAATGATGTAATGGACACACCCAATTAAGCGTAGCATAAGATCACGTCATTAAGTTCATTTGCTATAAGCTTTCGATACATAGTTACCAAGTCCTTTCGACCATGAGATCATATAAATCAGTTATGCCGGAAGGGTACTTTCGTTACATCAAACGCCACTGCGTAAATGGGTGGTTATAAAGGTGGGATTAGGTATCCGGAAAGTATAAGCTTGAGGCATATGGATCAACAGTGGGATTTGTCCATCCCGATGACGGATAGATATACTCTGGGCCCTCTCGGTGGAATGTCGTCTAATTAGCTTGCAAGCATATGAATGGTTCATAAGAGACCACATACCACGGTACGAGTAAAGAGTACTTGTCAGGAGACGAGGTTGAACAAGGTATCATGATACCGATGATCAAACCTCGGACAAGTAATATATCGTGAGACAAAGGGAATCGGTATCGTATGTAAATGGTTCGTTCAATCACTGAGTCATCGTTGAATATGTGGGAGCCATTATGGATCTCCAGATCCCGCTATTGGTTATTGGTCGGAGAGAAGTCTCAACCATGTCTGCATAGTTCGCGAACCGTAGGGTGACACACTTAAGGTTTGATGTCGTTTTAAGTAGATATGGAATATGGAATGGAGCTCGAATGTTGTTCGGAGTCTCGGATGGGATCCGAGACATCACGAGGAGGTTCGGAATGGTCCGAAGAATAAGATTCATATATGGGAAGTCATTTTCCGGGGTTCGGAAAAAGTCCGGTGTTTTGACCGGAGCTTCTAGAAGGTTCTAGAAGGACCGGAATAGTCCGGAATATTATGGAAGGTTCCAGAAGTGTCCGGAACGACACGGAATGTCTAAGGAAGTCCGGAGGGTTCCATAATAGGTGCAACCACGTTGCCTTAAGGGAAAAGGAGTCTTTCCTTAATGCAATTTCGGAATTGGCAAAAGAGTCCGATTAGGACTAGGTTTTCGGAACCGGAAACCTATCGGAACTCAGTCAAACTTGGGGGCAGTTTTTTGGACGACCCAAGGGGCTTGGCCACCTATTTAAAGAGGCCAAGGGGCACCCCAAGGGCACCACAAGTCGCAGCCCTAGCTCCCCAAGTCGCAGCACCACCCTGCGCCCAAACCCTAGCTATTCCCTCCTCCTTCTTCTCCCGCAGCGCTTGCGGCGAAGCCCTGCCGGAGATCTCCACCACCACCGTCACCACGCCGTCGTGCTGCCAGGATTCCGAGGAGGATCTACTACTTCCGCTGCCCGCTGGAACGGGGAGAAGGACGTCGTCTTCATCAACACCGAACGTGTGACCGAGTACGGAGGTGCTGCCCGATTGTGGCACCGTCAAGATCAAGATCTTCTACGCGCTTTTGCAAGCGGCAAGTGATCGTCTACATCCACCCCGAGATCTAATCTCGTTAAGCTTTGCGAATCTTCGAGGGTTAGTCTCATCATCTCCTCGTTGCTACCATCTACTAGATTAGATCTTGGCTTGGTTTTCGTTCTTGCGGTAGGAAAATTTTTGTTTTCTATGCTACGAATCCCATCACCATGTGCGCCAGTGAATTGTACTCTGCCTGGAAGGTCACATCTCTGAGCGGCGCTGATAATCCTGCTACTGCCAGCTCGACTGCTTCCTTCTCAGTTAGGCGAACCGAATAACATCGGTTCCTGATGGTCCTGAACCTCTGGATGTACTCAGATACCGTCTCTCCTCGTCTCTGCCGAACTTGGGTCAGATCGGCAAGGCTAGCTTCCGTAGTTTCCGAATGGTATTGTACATGGAACTGCTCTTCCAGCTGCTTCCACGTCCGAACCGAGTCTGGTAGCAACGAGGTGTACCACCCAAAGGCTGGACCCGTAAGAGACTGCGAGAAGAGCCTCACACGTAGCTCGTCTGAAGCTGAGACCATGCCCAACTGTGCCAAGTATCGGCACACGTGCTCGATTGAGCTGGTTCCTTCTGATCCACTGAATTTCGTGAAGTCAGGGAGCCGATACTTAGGTGGCAGCGGGATCAGGTCGTAGTCGTTGGGATACGGCTTGGAATAGCCGATCATTCTCTTCTTCGGCAGGACGCCGAACTGGTCTCTCATGATTGCGGTGATCTCATCCACCGTAGGAGCTGCAGAAGTTGATCGTTCATGACTTGTATTGGTGGCATATTTAGTTAGCCACGCCTGTTTCTCAGCATCTGCTCCAGAACTTCTTCCTGCTCCAGCGACTCCTCCTGCCGTGGCAGTCCTTCCTGCTGTAACCTGGGTCATCCAGTTGTTGCAGTCCAGCACGTATGTGCACACGTATCCATGTGGAATTTCCTTGGGCGGATCATACAGGAATTGGTAGTCGCCTGGATCACCCCAACCTTGTAGACGACGTACGCTGGTGAACCTTGTTGCTGTGGAGCTGCAAACGTGTGTTGCAGTGGTGGCCTTGTGTAGAGCGGTACCTCCCCTTGGTGAGTTCCTAGAGCAGGACCTGACGGAGAGTACTTGTGCTTCGTGACTTCTTGCACCACATTGAGCGCGACACGCTCCAGAGTATTCACCAAGCTCTCAGCATGCCGATGAAGAGAGTGAGCAACGGCATAGTTGACTTCCTGTAGCAGGGCTCTGGTACGTTCGTCCGAAGGGAGAGATAGATCTAGTCCATCTAGCGCGCCTTCGGGTTGGAACCCTTTGAACTTGATCCCGTGTGAACGGGTTTTCTCAAAAGCGCCGATGAGATCGGCTTCCAAGATTGCCTTGAGCTCATCATATCTCTTCTTATGCTCAGGAGGCAGATCTTCATACTTGACTGGTTCCGCCATCTGAGACGCAGATGTCGACGTGGTTGCTGCGGAAGATTGTCCCGATGTCCCACCGGGCGTGCCAGAATGTGTTGCCTGCCAAAACCCACCGGCGAGCAGTGGTTAAGCAACACGAAGAGCCGGGAGGCTTCCAAGGTGGCAGCGGGCCCTGGTCCCTCGACGTCGTCCCGCAAATGCTCCGGCACATGACCTGGCGGCTGCAAGGGCGTGCCACCTGACCTATACCTGGCCAGGAAGGTGTTGGATTGCTTCGATTAGTTCCCTGCATGGCAGACACGTAAACATTAAATACGAGCCCTATCGGCTCTCAGGTTGCCCTGCGGATCGGCTCAAAGAGCCGATCGCCCCATGGTTCGTGGTGGATTTTCAATGACATGGGGATCCTGCTTGATCATAACAAAGCTAAGCCAATCTACGACAGTTTAGGGTTTTCACCGTATGATCGGAACATCCTACGCGTAGTTGAGCCTAATAGACACGAAAGATAATGGAAAACTAACCCTAAAAGAGGCCTAAAAACCAACATTAAGTTAATTCCCGGAACATCCCTCTTAGGACTAACAAACCACACCTAACGCACTATCTGATCGTTCAACCCGTTTGCAAGGCCTAACCATACGGATATTAAACTAATCCTTGAAGAACAAGGAGCAACTATAACAGATCGGATCTACTAAGTAACGAACAAGCAAGATGCTGCCCTTACACCTGGATAGGTGTAAGGGCAGCTAGATATTGAGGGACGGCATAGCTAAGCAGATATGCATAAGAAAAGCATCTATGCAAGCCCCAAAACATCTACAATAAATAGTGCTACTCGCCATCAACAACGCTTCAGTACGAGCAACACAAGGTAAACGAATAAACGTTGTGCTGCCTAGATCGCAAGATGCGATCTAGGCAGCATGGTGCTTACCCGGGAGAAACCCTCGAAAGAAGGGTGGCGATGCGCCTGATTTGTGTTTGGTGTGAACGTGATTGTCCTCTTTTTCCGATAACCCTAGATACATATTTATAGTCCAAGGGACTTTCTAATCTGGACGTTCACCTAACCGTGCACGGGTCAAATTCTATCTTTTAATCTAAACTACAATACGATCTACTATATTACAGATACACGGGCAATTAAGCCCAAACTCTTCGTGCAAGGCCGCTTCAAAGATGCTCCACGTGTATATTCTTCAAGCCCATCTTCACTTACGGCCCATCTCCTGATTTGGCCAAAATCCGGTGATAACATTAACATGTGCTAGAGCTTTTAATTTTTTCAAAGACAGAAGTAAAATTATTTTGAGAGGTGTTTGTTGTTGTCAACGAATGATAGTGGGTACTCTAACCACCTCGCCAACCAGACTCTCAAGAGCGGCTCCCATGAAGGACGTCGTCTCTACCAGCAAGGTAGATCATCCCTCTTCTCTTTTGTTTACATATGCATTTTAGTTTCATTATGGATGACACTCCCCCCAACCTTTGCTTACACAAGCCATGGCTAACCGAATCCTCGGGTGCCTTCCAACATTCACATACCATGGGGAAGTGTCTATTTGCAGGTTAAGTTGCTTACTGATGAATCAGAGAAAAACATGTGAAGAGAATTATTAATGAAGGTTAATTAATTGGGGCTGGGAACCCCGTTGCCAGCTCTTTTTGCAAAATTATTGGATAAGCGGATGTGTCACTAGTCCATTGGTGAAAGTCTGTCTGGAGTAAATGACAAGGTTGAAAGATAAAACACCACATATTTCCTCATGAGCTATAAAACATTAACACAAATTGAGAAGTAGTTTGAAGGTTTAAAGGTAGCACATGAGAATTTACTTGGAATGGTTTGAAATGCCATGCATAGGTATTTATGGTGGACACTTTGGAACAACTTGGTTTTCAGGTGTTTGGAAGCACGAGCAGTGTTCCTGCTCAGTACAAGTGAAGGCTAGCAATAGACTGGGGAGCGACAATCAAGAGAGCAATAACTGTCATAATCATGCTTGCGACAAAATAAAATTAACGGAGGCATAAAAGTGATACAAGAACTCTGAAGCAAAGTAAATCATCGAGGCTTAATTGACTTTTGTTAAGTCATATGCATGCGTGAGCATGTGCCAAGTCGATTCGAATGAATTATTCAGAGGAGGATACCACAATGTCATACCTATCTATGAATAAAACAATGCAAGCAAATATTCATGACATGCTACTCATTATTAATAGATTGGAACTAATCATGAGAGATCATGAACTACTAGACTTTCATTAAATGACATATACCTCACATGAACCAACTAAGCATGCTCACATGGATGAGTATATGTACAAAAATGAAAACAAATAGAGTTCATACAAGCCTCTCACCACAGTCAAGTTGCCGTAGATCGTCATTATTGCCTTTCACTTGTGCAGCTTGAATAATAATATGGAATGAAACCAAGCTCCAACCACCGGAGACCTCTGAACTCCCTAATGAAATTTACAAAACCAAAGAAGAACAACAAATATTTTTGGTGTTTTCGGGTTAGAAACAAGAACAAAAGGAAACAAGCAAACAAAGCAAAATCTTTTTGGATTTTCTCATAGCAAACCAACGATAGCAAATAAAGTAAAATAAGAGCAAAGAACCAAATAAACAAACGGTGAAGAGAAACAACAGAAATATTTTTGGTCTTTTTGTGTTTTAGGAAAGAAACAAAGCAAAAACAAGAGAATACAAACTAACAGAAACACATAAAAGCAGGATGGCAGAAATCTGCCAAAACCTGACAGCAGTACAGAAATCGATTTTTACAAAAATCTTGCGTTGCTCAGTTCAAAAAGTGTTAAAGTAATGAAAGTTAGATAACAACCTGGGAAACATGCACAAAAATTTTCAACTCAAAATAACGTTCTGGCTGTGCGTACGAATTTTTTTGGTAACAGTCCAGAATCTGTTTTTGGACAGCACTTCCCCAAATATCATCTCCTTCTCATTAGAAAACCATTTTAAGAAACTAAACAAGTATGTACAAGTATCCAGCAACCATAATATGCAAAGAATGAGTGATGCTGGTATACCTCCCCCCAAGCTTAGGCTTTTGTCCTAAGTGGAGATCATTCCCACGGTCCCCATGAAGTGGTGTCTCCGTAGTATGACGAAGAAGGACCCTGTTCTGGGTATGTGCTGGAAGAAGCACCAGGATACGTGACGGTGTAGTCGTAGGAGGGCTCGGCGTCCTCGGAGTCATGCTGCTGGTGGAAGCCTTGTATCTTCAGTTGCTCATCCACCTCCTCCTTAGAGCGCGACCATGGTTTCCTGTCAATACTGAACAAATCGGTTTGGGGCAAGAGGACTTCCCTCTCATCCCCGTCAGCAAATAACATTCTATAGACAATATTATCTATACTAGAGTCAGTTGTAACAAATTGGTGACTCTTCATAGCAGCAATATCTAACCTAACAGGGGTTAGTTCCACATCAGTAGGGTCAAGAGGAAGATCTAGATGTGCCAAAATACGCGATGCAATTATTCCTCCAAAAATATGCCCCTTGTTAGACAAACGGCGAGCAACAAGAGCACCAAGATGATAAGGTGTCTCTCCAGTGAGTGCAGCAATTAAGAAAGCAAGATGATAACTAGAAATATTACTAGTATTCTCCCTACCAAGAATGCTAGTAGCAAGGTAATAAGCAAAATACTTAATGGCGGGGAGTTGGATGTTTCTTATCTTGCCACGCTGAATGGTACGGCAATCGTCATTGGTGATTTCTCGATAGAGCTCCAGCAAAGCCTTGGGGTTGTCCTCGATCTTCTTTGTTGTACCTAAAGGGACAATATCCAATTTAGTACAAAAATCCTTCAACTTCATAGTAATAGGATTACCATAGATCCTGAATGCAACTGTCGGGTGATAGTGCTTGTTGTTGAACTTGAAGCTCTCCACAAAGATTTTAGTGAGCATGTAGTATTGCTTCCTCTCATCCTCCATATAGGTGGTTAAACCCGCCTTACCGACGAGAGTCAAGAAATCATCCAGCAATCCTGCATTACTCAAAAAGTTATAACATGGGAAAGATGAAGCGTTAGGGACTCCATTGTCCTCTTCGAAGCTTGGTGCGATGACGTCCTCACTAGTAGGAAAACCATTATAGGTGGAAACCACCTCTGTGGCGCACCAAATGGCCCATGCGCCACAAAAATATTTCTGTGGCGCACCACTAAAATGCGCCATAAAAGATTTAATGTTTCTGTGGCGCACGTGCAAGCATATGCGCCACAGAAGATGGAGATTCTGTGGCGCACAGTGGGTAGTGCGCCACAGAAAGTTCGTGGGACCCACGCTGGGTCCACCACTGCACATGGCCGAAGGATATTCTGTGGCGCATGGTCCAGCGTGCGCCACAGAAAGTTAACTTTCTGTGGCGCACGTTGATCCATGCGCCACAGAATTTCCTGCGGGGACCACCCCCGGCTCACGCCACCATGATTCTGTGGCGCATGAGCTCATATGCGCCACAGAAGTTCATGTTTCTATGGCGCATATCAGCATATGCGCCACAGAAAGTGCATAGTAGATCTCACTTTTGGAGACAGCTTTCCCCCTCTTTTCTTCCACCCACCACCCTTTCCATTCTTGTCTCCTCCAACCAGCTCGTGTTGCTCCTCTCTCCCACTCCATTTTGGTCATACTTTTCTCCATTGTTGATAGCTCTAAGCCTATTTTGTGGGCATATTTGTGAGGGGAAGCCACTCCAACTTGTAGAGGGGTACTAAAAACCACAATTCTCTTTCCCTCCTCCTCCACTTTCCCTCTTGCATGGTCCATTGTTTTGTCTCCACCACCCCATCCTCTTGCTCCACCATGATCTTGGTAGATTTGTGAGAGGTTGAGTACTATTGGATGCATGTTTTGTGTGTATGGATGTTTTGTAGGTGAAGATTATTATCGCGCTCCCGGATGGTTTGCGGTGGCGAGACGATGATGTTTATATGTGTTGAGATTTGTGTTGTGGTTGAATGTTTGCTTGCGAAGAAGCTTATTTGTGTTGTTGGTTTGTGCCGGCGTGTGGTGCATGGATGTTTGCCGAAATGTTGATTCATTTCCATTTCGGCAAATTCTTGCACTAGCCATATGTCCCACTTTTAGGATAGGTCATGTCGAAATTTTCCGGCGATCATGCATGCATGTGTGTTTGTGCATGGTGTGTGTGGTTCTAATTAACTCTCTTTTGCTCTATATATGTATGATGCAGTCAACCATGGTCGTCCATATGAGGGAAGGACAAGTGGTTAGATACAAGGTGAACGCGAAGGCCGACATGGTTAGGAACAACATGACCCTGATAAGATGTCCGTGTCGAAAATGCGGACTCCGGCAGTGGATCGACCCTGATTCTGGACAACTGGAGGAACACCTGCTCAGGCGCGGTTTCATGCTCGGCTTCAACGAGGAGCCGGCGGCAAATGTTGGTCATGAAGAAGAGGCCGACATCGGGCGAGAAGACGAAGAGTCTCCCGAACATGGTGTTCATCATGAGGAAGGAGATGCCGATGAAGGAGATGATGATGCCGGAGGAGATGGTGGTGGAGATGCCGAGAGCAAGCAGACGCCGCTAACGTCGGCCCTGCGGGACCCTCATGTTCAAGAGCTTCTCCTGAAGGACACGGGCAACGCCAAACCTGAAGCCAAGCTGGCGCAAATGGAGGTAGACGGGATGACTCCATTGTATCCAGGGTGCCGGCCCGAGGATACACGCTTGAGTGTAACGCTCGAGTGTCTGGAGATGAAGGCGGAACACAAATGGACCGACAACAGCTTCAACGATAACATGAAATCCTGGCATGCTCGTCTTCCCAAGGACAACACATTGCCGACAAGTATCGACGAGGCCAAGAAAGTAGTTTGCCCACTCGACCTACCGCACGTAAAGTACCACGCATGCATCAATGATTGTGCACTTTTTCGGAATGAGTACAAGGATAGAACCACATGTCCGGTGTGCGGCCAAGGATGGTACAAGAGAGGGAACAAGAAAGTTCCTCTGAAAGTTGTCTGGTACTTTCCTATCACTCCCCGTCTGCAGCGGTATTTCGTAGATCCTAAGGAAGCAAAGCTCATGCAATGGCACGCGGAAAGGGAGAAGCCCGCAGATGATCCGGAGAAGGGCAAGATCCTCGACACACCCCGCAGACGCTAGCCAAAGGGAATGCGTTGGACATTGAGTTCGCAGATGAGTTCGGGAGCGAACCGAGGAACATTCGTCTGGGCATGAGCACCGACGGACTCAATCCCTTTGGAAACCAGAGTAGCACGCATAGCACCTGGCCCGTGTTTGTATGGCCATACAACCTCCCCCCCTGGCTGTGCACAAAGCAGCGGTACGTACACATGAGTATTCTTATTCAGGGGCCAAAACAACCGGGCGTGGACATGCATCTGTATCTCGGTCTGTTGAAAGAGGAGTTAGCCACGCTGTGGCAGACGCCGGCCCGTACTTGGGACGCGTACAAAAGAGATTATTTCCCTCTCAGATCCGCATTGCTAACGACAGTGCAGGACTATCCTGGTTACGCATATGTATCGTGCCAGGTGAACCACGGATTCAAGGCATGTGTCAAGTGCATGGATAAGACCCCGCATCTGCAGCTGCCGAAGCCTCCCGGGTCTTGTAAAACTGTGTTCCAAGGGACTCGAATGTGGCTTCGCTTCGATCACCCGTGGAGAAAACGCAAGGATCTGTTCAACGGCGAAGAGGAGCTCGGAAGAGCCCCACGACCGAGGAGCGGCGAAGAAATATCCGAGCTTTTGGAAAATTGGGAAGAGTGCCCCGCGCCGGGAAAGAAGCGACCGCGGGAATCGCCACTGCTGGGAGTATGGAAAGTGAGGTCTGTTTTCTGGGACCTGCCGTACTGGAAGGTCATCCACACGCCCCATAGCCTCGATGTCATGCACATCACGAAAAACGTTACCAAGAGCCTACTTGGCACTCTGATGAACATGCCGGAGAGGACCAAGGATGGCCCGAAAGCAAGAACCGACCTGAAATTGCTTGGCCTCAAGAAAGAACTTCAGTACCCCACCGATAGTGATGATGATGATGATGAACAGACGGAAACGACTCAGGGTCACCACAAAAGGGCTAAGAAGAATGAGGTGGTGGTGCTTAAACCTGCCTGCTTCACTCTGAGCGAGGAGGAGCTCGAGAGGTTTTTCGAGTGCCTCCTAGGAGTGTGTTCCTCACGGTTACTCGGGGAAGATAAGCAGATATCTGGACGTAGCGAAGAAGAGGTTTAGCGGGATGAAGTCTCACGACTGTCACGTGCTGATGACACAGATACTTCCCGTTGCGATGCGAGGGATAATGGATGACCACGTCCGCGAGACGCTGTTTGGCCTCTGCAACTTCTTCGACGTCATCTCTAGGAAGTCCATCGGCGTTAAGCAGCTCAACAGGCTACAAGAAGAGATCGTCGAGATACTATGCGAGCTCGAGATTTACTTCCCGCCAGCGTTCTTCGACATCATGGTGCATCTTCTTGTCCATGTAGTGGATGACATCATCCACCTCGGGCCGACATTCCTGCACAACATGATGCCATTCGAAAGGTTGAACGGTGTCATCAAAGGATTCGTTCGCAACAGGGCCCGTCCAGATGGAAGCATAGCCAAGGGCTTTCTCACCTACGAGTGCATCTCCTTCTGCAATAACTACCGAAGCACCGAGAACGAGGATGTCGGTCTGCCCACCAGAAGCACGTCGGCAGCTAGCAAAGGTGGTTTGGTCACCGCGAGGGCTACCGCGCAATGCATGTCGGCATCGCTGGTCGACACGCCGACTTTGACAGGGCACACCGAGTCGCGCTACAACACATAGAATTGGTCAGCCCTTGGGTGGATAAGCACAAAAGCTTAATCGAGCAGAAGTTCATCGACCTAGGACGGCCGAGGAAAACAGGGGACGTTACGAAAGAGCACAACTCCACCTTCACGGGGTGGTTCAAGAAAAGGCTACTGGAAAGTCCCGCACCGATGCCTTCTACTGAAGAGCAGAAACTCATATTCTCCCTGTCACAGGTACCCGGGCACAACGTAAGGACCTATCAGTCGTACGACATCAACGGCTATAGATTCTACACCGAGGAAAAGGACAAGAATACACTACAAGAAAAGTTCTGATAGACAACGTCCCAAAATCGTCAACTAAGGGGCATTTTTCGTCGCCTATGGGCCTAACCCGACGATATGGGTTCTGTTGTCGAAATCAAGGCTGTGCAAAGTCCAACGACGATTTTTTCGGTCCGTCGCGCTTGGGCGCCCTTCCGCCACGGAAAATCGGACCGTTGCGGAAGTGTTTTCGGAGCCCGTTGATCGCCGACGTCATGCAACCGACACGTGGCGTACGCCGTTAATCGGCAAGCACGGCGTTAACCGGCTGAAACCCCGTGGTAGATGGTAGGCCCACACGAGGCCTGCCACGTCTTAAGCGGGCCGGGCCAGATGACATAGTTTGACCGGTCAACTATATAGCTGGGCTGGTCCATTAGTTACGTGGGCCGGGCCTAACCTCTAATGTTGACATGTCAAAACTTAAATGGGCCGGCCCATTTAACATGTGGGGTCCACCTTACAAGAATCGGGCCGCCCAAGAAGCAAGTGGGCCAGGCCAAAAACACAGGTGGGTCCCACTTTCCTGTTAAAAGGCCGGCCCATTTAGTGTGTGGGGTCCACCGTATAGCAAGTGGGCCGGCCCAACAAGCTAGTGGGCCGGGCCAAAAACACTGGTGGGTCCCACTTTCCAGTTAAAGGGTCGGCCCATTTAGTACGTGGGGT
The DNA here is from genome assembly GCF_019359855.2 of Lolium perenne. NCBI lineage: Eukaryota > Viridiplantae > Streptophyta > Magnoliopsida > Poales > Poaceae > Lolium > Lolium perenne. The sequence continues at coordinate 73,971,278 of NC_067248.2, read as the reverse complement.
CCACCATATAGCAAGTGGGCCGGCCCAACAAGATAGTGGGCCGGGCCAAAACACAAGTGGGTCCCACCTTCCAGTTAAAGGGCCGGCCCATTTAGTATGTGGGGTCCACCATATAGCAAGTGGTCTGGCCCACCAAGATAGTGGGCCGGGCCAAAAACACAGGTGGGTCCCACATTCCTGTTAATGGGCCGGTCCATTTGGTATGTGGGGTCCACCATATAGAAAGTGGGCCGGCCCAACAAGATAGTGGGCCGGGCCAAAAACACAGGTGGATCCCACCTTCCTATTAAAGGGCCGGCCCATTTACCATGTGGGACCACCATATAGCAAGTGGGCTGGCCCAACAAGATAGTGGGCCGGGCCAAAAGCACAGGTGGGTCCCACTTTCCTGTTAATGGGCCGGCCCAATTAGTGTGTGGGGTCCACCATATAGCAGGTGGGCCGGCCCAACAAGATAGTGGGCCGGGCCAAAAACACAGGTGGGTCCCACTTTCCTCTTAAAGGGCCGGCCCATTTAGCATGTGGGGTCCACCACAAAAGCAATTGGGCTGGCCCAACTAAGTAGTGGGAGAGGTCCACCTTAAAGCAAGTGGGCCAGCCCAATTAGAGTGTGGGGTCCACCTTCAATCAAATGGGCTAGCCCAATAACTAAGTGGGCCAGCCCGTTTAGTTGCTGTTTATATGCCGGCATAATAGGCGCTATAGGAATTTGCGGGCAGACACATATGTGATTTCGCTTAATTGGGCCGTTTAAGGGATGGGAATTCGTGATTTAGATACTGAGAATATTTACGCAGCATTGATTTCTGTCGGATAGCCTCACTTACCACAAGCACCAAAGAAAAAATGCGCGAAAGAACTATAAAAACTAACTAAATATTACATCAGCTGCAAGGCATTGAAAAAATATTACAGAACCCAGAGAAATTGAATGGTAATTAAACATAGCAATACAATGAAGCGATCCGGCAATCTTTTAAGTTGTCCATGCAGCACCTATATCTGAAACAAAGACATTACAAGTTAAGACAGCAACAATGGAAAGGCAAAGACACTACAATATTGTTTGCCAAAGAATTTGGAACTCATCATTTCATCGTTATAACAAGATCATTGTAATGCGCACAATAAGCAAACAAAGAGTGCATGCCGCATACCAACAGCCAATATAACAGAGCATGTTAGAATGAAACAAATAGACTTACTATCGTCGAGTCCCATGCAAACCAACATGTTCAGGAGTACAAAATTGGCATGAACAACATAGTAGCAAAGCTATAAATTTTGTAACAACGACTGAGCAAGATGAAGTTATGATGGCTACATCTACAGAGCAGGGAATGTAAACCAAAAATAGAAGTTACGATGGCAAAAGCTAAAGAGGAGGGAATGTGAACCAACATGTGCCAAGTGCAATTACTTCATTTTGGCCGTGAACTAAATAATACTCCTGAACTTATAGTGAAGGGGATGCAAATCAAGATGTTTCGGGATATAAACTTGTAATGAGCAACACATAGAGGATAATTAATGCTGGAGCTTAGGATGGACCAGATACAGAATATAGTGGGATCACCTGTGAACTTGTATAAGAGGGAATGCAAACCAATATGTTCAGCTTTCCATATGTGAGCGTCATGCCAAGTCAGAGAAACAAGTCAGTAATGCAGCTTTTGAAGAACAAGATGGCACACAAAATTATTATCTAGTAGTATGACAAGTTTATTTGTACTACAGGCTAGATAGCAGAGTGATAGCATGCCAAACTAAGTCCTTACTTTGTTAGCTTACAATGAACTAGATACAAAACAATGGCATCACCTGTAGTACAGGGAATGCAAGCCAACATGTTCATGGAGTAAAAAATTGGCACAAACAACATAGTAGGAGGCCATAATTTTTGTAACAACGACTGAGCAAGATAAAGTTATGATGGCTAGATCTACAGAGCAGGGAATGTAAACCAAATATAGAAGTTACGATGCCAAAAGCTATAGAGCAGGGAATGCGAACCAACATGTGCAATTACTTAAAATTGGCCATGAACTAAATAATAGCAGGATGTTACTATAATACCTATAATTTTTGTAACAACGACTGAGCAAGATACAGAGCAGGGAATGCAAACCAAAATGTTCAATCGCTTAAAGTTAGCAATGAAGTAGAAAATAGCAAGATGTTACGGTCATAGCTAGAAATGAACTAAAAGAGCTTCAGACAAACAAGCATCTGAACCCAGAACATGGCGCTAAAACAAGGGACTTACATTAGTAGAAGCACTCTGTGGGAGTCACAGCAGATCTTCCTGGGGTTGATAGATCCGGTGATGAAGTACGCTACATGTGCTACTTGGGGTTGGAGAGACGGCCATTACACTTCATGGTTACTCATCTCATCTGCAAAAACGTAACGGCGTGTCGTTAGCACAAACAGATTCCCCCAAGATTAAACAAGAACTTGCAGGCAAGCAATAGAAAAGCGACAGTAGAAGAGTTTAGATCATGCACGGCGCCGGTGAAGCAGATCCGGTTCATGCACAGCGGTGTCGGTGAGCAAGATCCGATGCGGTGGACGACGGATCCGGCGGCGGCTCCTGGGGTGGACGATACCGCAGCTGAAGCGATCGCGGTAGACTATTTGGATGAGTATATGGTTTCGAGGTTCGGCGGGGATGATCCAGTCTGGTTGATGACGGCGTCGATGAAGCGGCTCCGGCAGACAGCCGGATGACGAGGATCGCGAGGCCTCGGGTAGGCCAGGGAAGTCCGGCGGGGATGTTCCGGTGCGGTGGTCGTGGAGGTGGGAGAGAGAGGGACTTGGGAAGTTCCGGTGGGTGGTCTCAGAGGAGAGAGTGAGGGAAATGAATTTTTTTTCGGGGAGTTTCGGAGCTAGGGAGGTGGTGATCGAAAAAAATGACGGGTACACCCCCCACCAACTGACTTATGCATGGACATTGTTGTCATCTTTACGAGGGTAGAATGGGAAGTTAGAGGCGTGTGAAATATTTGTATTTTTCGGGCGGGAAGTTTTGCCGCTGGAATGAGATTTCGAATTTGGCTATAGTCCAAGTAATACAAAAATATGAGACCGTACTAGTACGGCCAAGTGTCACATCAAGTCATCATCACGTTGAAAATCGGTTACCACGAGCATAATCATGATATATCTTGAAAATCAATTTTGAAAAGCCCTTCTGAAATATTTCGGGATTGGTACTAGGAGATTTTGCAGCTTGACTAAGTAATTTTTTTTCTTCGAAAAGGGGATATGACCCCAGCCTCTGCATCGTGGTGATGCACACGGCTTTTATTAATAATCCAGTCGCAACAAAAGTATGTTTTTTATTTTGCAAGGAGCAACAAAAGTATGTTGTACAGATGGTCCAAGTAATATATACTCGTGATTGTAATATAAGGCCAGGGGTAGACCGGAACCATATCCTCTAACGTAGAGATGACAAGTCAGGTAAGCACAGTGCTTAAGTAGTGCAAAACGTAGAAGAAAAATCAGGAAAATGTAACAAATACTATACGTATTTACTGTAGCAACCACTGTATATTTTTACTGTATAAAAAATCGTATAAATATTTAAAAAAGATAGTCATAATTTTGATTGTTACTAATTATCGTAAATGCATATGGCTTACATATATTATGGAAGTTAATTTAGATCAAATTAGACTTAATCATGTAGATGTGGAGAAGGAAAATTAGAGAGGTGTAGCTTACCCGACTTGTCTATTGCACGTTAGAGGATCTACTTCCGGGGTAGACCATGCTACTTAGACTACTCATAGTGGGAGTAACTAAGGAGTATTAACATAGAGCTGGTTGTGGTAACTAGCTATGTTACCATAACACTTTTCAAGATAGAATGAGTCTACATACTAACTAAAACAATCATGCATGATAGTACTACATCTAAGTTACTATGCATTATGAAGGTAGTAACATAGAGTAGTGTCATATGCATGCGGAAATTCAATTTGGCTCCCGGGTGCATATGCTCCCTTTACCAAAAAATCATATTTTAAAATGTCAAAAAAAATTAGCAAAAAATTTACATGTACATATTCATAATATATGTTCGTTCGTCAAGTTTCACGAAAAACCAATATTTTTGTGGTCTATGTAAAAAAGAGAAAACTTATCTTGTGAAAAGCATTATTTTTAGTACTGTGTTTTATCTTTTTACACACGTCACACGACAAGTCGCAACTTTTTAAGGGCGTAGCACGAGAAGATGTACATGCGAATTTTTTGTTTCATTTTTTTGAAATTCAAAATATGTGTAAGATGCATTTCAAAATGGAGGGAGCATATGCTCCTATGTTTCAAAACACCAGTCCCGCATGCGCATGACACTACTATACGGTCACATCAAGTCATAATCACAACCAAAATCAGTTTCCATGTACAAATATTTTGGATTTTATTGGCGGGAGATTGTAGCGCTTGACAGATATTTTCAATTTAGCTGGCGCTAAAAAAATACTGTACTAGAAAAATTGGTAGCTTACTGTAGTACTGCCTCCTTTCAGGGATACAAGGACAAGGACCAATCAACTAAAATAATGTATGAAAATGGTCACCAATGGGCCACCTAATAGTTATACTTTTCCCATGCAGCACAATATAAAAAATACTACAAATCAGATTAAACCTTGATTAAATATTGGTGCATCCAATCCATTCAGTTTTCATTTAATCCACATCACCAAGGAAACAACCACCAGGTACATAACAAGTGCAGATAGAAGCACCAACAAAATAGTTCAGCATCACAAACCCTTTCACACAACCAAGGGACACCTTTGACTGCGGTTGTTCACCGTGGTATTCGAAGCATCTCCCACACTTTCTCAGGATGTTGCCCAGGTGGGCTTGACTTGCTTCTAATCCTGCAGTTATACGGTGGATGACTACTCTTTGTGCAGCCACTATTGCTCGTTCCTCTTTGAGTAGTTCCTCGAGAACATAAAAAGACAATGACTTGGACCTCAACCTGCGCTTGGGCTTTGACTTGGACTTGGACCTCGACAAATTAGTTGTGAACCCAGCATTACGCAGGAATGTGTTGTTGGCTATACCATGACATTGTAGTACCTTGGAAAATGAATTCAGACATTCTTACTGGGTTTTTTCTATACCATCTTTCTTTGGTTTTGCCAGCTCCACTTTCATGTCAGACTGAGGAGTTTTCAGTTGTTACACATGTGTAAGAGAAGAGATTATAATGTGAAGACATGTGTATGAACTACCTCTAATAATCCTACAAACTGGCATGGCTGATTACCGCATATACATTTTAGTAAGAGCATGTTACATCATATTGACATGTCTTCTATTGCTAACACGTAATAGCAGGACTATAAAAATATGCATGGATCCATGTGTAGAATTCGTAATGTGCATGATATTGCTGAGAAGTATATAAGTGAATTGTACTAGCCCTTTCCACCAGTTCAGACATTTGGTTGTGTTGGCTAGTGCATGAAGCTTGACAAATATGACAAGATATTTCTGAATACAATTGAAAACCATAAGCGACATTAGTAGAGAATACTTACAATAACACTCTGTGCAAAATGTCCAGTCAAACCATTTCTCGCTCGTCTGCACACCTTGAATTGCTCAAGTAGACTCATCTCTCTCGTCTCGTACTCTCACAGTATGCTTGCCTTGCCTTCTGATATTTTCGCAAGAGAAAATATAAATTAGTTTCACAACCACGTCACATGCCGACATGCGACAATTGAAAGTTTTCAAAAAAAATATAAATAAAACAGAGACATCAATTTACGATGTATATTGTGCATCTATAAATTCTAAATGATTTACTAATTTAAATATGGTTGTACAGATAACATTCCTTACCATACAGTAGAGGTGTCCAATCAAGCTACGAGATCCTGTACGCTGTTGTAAACGTACATTATTACGAGCACGCATGTTACTTCGAGCGATGAACTACAAATGAAGACTTGTGAGACACATGCTTAAAAAGGAATCAGTAATGTGATCTTGTCTCACCGTCTTCACGTAACATACCAAATTCTTTTGAGCAGACCAATACTCAACAAGATCACACCATTGATCATCATCATCAGAGTATAGGAGAGGTTGTTGGAATATCGCTAGGAGTCCTCCCAACAAAGTATCTCATCTTTAGCCTATGGCGCTCCCCGGCGCAACGCCGAAGAGAATATGCTCCTGATAACAGTGATTACATTCTTCATGTCATCATCAAACTCAAGACATGTCTGTTTACAACAATGGGAACCGTTCATGTGTTAGATAGCTAGCCAACAGAAAGCTAGAGGGAATGTGAACGAGCAACATGGTATTGTTTACGAAAATGACTTACATGTAACATGTGCAGTAAACCTTCAAAATGAGAAGGGGTGTTTATGTGTTGTTTCCATGATGGAAAGATAGGAATTTGAGTCCTGACAAAAACGCCTGTGATCGATGCTATATTAGATGATTCTTGTGGATCCAGTGGCCTTCTGATACCTGCTATAACTGATGTGATGGGAAATCTTGTTCCCATTCGGGCAATCTTATTTTTAAGTGATTTCAAAGTCGTTGGCCCCCTTCGTTTTCTTGGTCGTGGTGGAACTGCAAATTTAAGCATTACATCAAGCTATCAAGGTATTTATGTAACGGAGCATGTAAGGGAACACGTACCTAATTCGGCCCCACCATCATCTTTAAGGAAGAAGTTGTCTCTGGCAGGACTAAATGTCACGGCGATCGTGATTAGTTAGGTGTTGAGAACCTCGCCGTTGAAACTGGTCTGCTGTGAATTGTTCTTGGGTAATCGGATTGGCAACAGTGGCTGGGGAACATGTGGTTTGGTATTTGCTCCGTCTCTGACTTTTAGACCAACCGATGTGGGGTTAGGTCGAAGCTTTTTATGTTGGTGTTTCGCATTACAATATTTTTTTGCCTGGTCATCATTTTCAACTAGATTAGAGTGACTCTGAGTCTGAGACCTTGTTTTTACTCGTTCACCTTGCATTTGTTTGTGATCTGACATGACCAGCTTGAACCCTTTTTATTTTTAGGTGAGCTGTCAGATATTGATCTTCCTGTTGAACTATGTTCTTCACCTTGTTGGTATTTGAAACGTCCTTACGTGAAGTCCCTGATGCCTGCCAGAGAAAAACGGTAGTTCAATCAACAAAATCATATACATGCTTGATACGATTATGGAACATAAGAACAGCAAGCCAACACATGATGAAACATATGTTATTATTATGTGTTAACTGAGCAGATGATAATGCTATAACTTGGGCTGGGTTGGACAGATACATCACAGTTATTGAAGATGCAACAATAATGCCAATGAAAAGAGCGAGCAATCACCTTGGGGGGTGGAGTAGGGTGCTTGACAAGGGCATCCTCTTTACTCAGGTCTCCCTCAGACTCTTGTTCAGTAGGATCAAGTTCTGAATAAGAAAATGATTGTTATCGATGGAGACAGGAGAGGTGTTTGATTGTTCACTGGTGATGCCTATATTTTCTCTCCGGCCCTCTTTGTACTCTACTACAGTATCTTTAGCATGCATTAGAAAAAAATGCTAACGAGATTTATCATGGAACTTTGAGTAGAGCAGTAGAAGGGCAAATTAGTAGTAGCAAGTAGATGATAGCTCAAAAAGGAATAAAGCGTAGATCAAAAATAAATGATTTCCCTGTGCATGCCAATTGATGATTACAAGATTTATAAACATGCAGTTTAATAATGTCGACTAATCACTCTGCAGGCTTGACTTCTACTACAGTCATACCAGATAGCACCAAACAGATTGTAGGAAAAGTAAACTTGAAACCCCTAAGGCCTTGTTTGGTACTAGTGTTTTAGTGGGGATTAGTGGGGATAATACTCTAGAGTATTGGGTGACAGCAGAATTCACCCAATACCCACAAAACCCCATCCCCAATCCACTAGGTAGGGGTAGAGTATTGGGGATTGAAAAAATACACTAAATTTTGCGGAAAAGTAGGGATAAGTGGGGATTAAACTCGCTCATACTCTAGCACCAAACATGCATTGGGGATAAGTGGGGATTTAAAGTTTGGAGCGGATTATCCCTGCTAATCCCAGTAAAACTCTAGTACCAAACAAGCCCTAAAACAGATCGCACGAAACTGATGTTCGGAAATGAAATGCATAACGGAAGCGGCTAAACACCAACCTTCGCATGGGGAGTGGACGGCTTTACGCTTTGGTTTCACGCGGTGGACCGGTTGGGCGCGGGGTCTACCCATTTCACCGTGCGGTAGACCAGGGAGTCGGGAAGCAGATCCGACGCAGCGGCGGAGGTGGACGGCGTCCCTGAGCAGGATCCGGCGCGGTGGGCGTCGGCTACAGTGGAGCACAAATGGTGCGGTGTGCGCCTTCGTAGGGGAAGCGGCTTCGGCTTGCTTGACAACGTCTTCTCGGACACTACAGCGTCTGGTCAGGAGGCTGTGGTGGCGAGGTGGGACGGTGGTGCACTGCCGTCGTCGGGCGAGATGCTCCGATTCGGTGTGTGACGCGTGAGAGATGTGGGATTCGGCGCCTGTGCCGGTGGTATGTTTTAATGGCTGGGGTGAGATTGGCCTTGGCCAAGAGAAGAACCGCTGGGGACGTTTTTGATGAAAGGATAAGATCGGAAATTCGAACATTTGAAAATTGGAGGCGGCAACCCGAGCTATTTTCGCCGCTGTTTTGGCGCTTCGTTGAAATGGTTTGGTGGATGCGCGAAAAAAAAAAATGGACGCGGTCCGACCCCATCAAGGTCTCATTTGTAAGCATGGGCGGTACGGCAGCCATCCTACCTTGATTTTTAGTGAATATCCATTCATATATATGTGTTTTTTTCTGAACATTTGAGTACTTAAAACGGACTTCATATGACAAAGTTGCGCCTATTTTAGTGAACACTGCGTGGAGCCGATTTCGAAAACAAAACATGGACTAGGTACCAAAAAACATATATAGACTCGTTCTCCGCATTAAAAAGATTGATGTATCATGGATCTTAGTATATGTAAAATAACCTTGAGCTATTCATTATCATACGCGTAGAATTGAAGACTTCAGATATTTCTTTATATTTGAAAGAAACGCCATGTTTCATCCGACAACATTTATCATCTCATTGAGTTGGCGCTGATTTTATATGTGGTGACGAAAACAACTGAGGCTCCTTTGATTTATAGGATTTAGATCCTACGGGAATTATTCTACACTATTGGTTATATTCAAAGGGAACATATCCCATATGAATCTTGTACTACAAATCCTATATGAACAAAACATTAGGTCATCCCTCATGGAAAAATCCCTTTGGTACAATCAAAGAAACTCATATTCCCATAGGATTCAAATAGACAAGATGTACATACGTTTTTTCTATCCTATGACTTAAAGGACTCCTGAAATGGCTCGACAACAAAGATCATAAATTCCGAGTTGTGCATCGAGCAAAAGATATTGAAAAAATTCTTGATCGATCCAATTACAAAATGATTTTCAAAAGAACTAAAGTTTTGCCATTGATCACCTAATTGGTATGTATATAGGTTCTACTTATAATAAAATATGTTTTGGTTTATTGGGATTGCGTTAGAATTACATGCATCACAATGTCTCGGGACTATTTCGGTATTTACCTCTTCTTTTAGAGTTCGCCCTATCTAAGATTATTTCCGACATTCGCCAATGTTTGCAAGGAATGGCATGCAGTCGATTCCCACCCTGTTTCAGAAAAAATGAAGAAAAAAAAAGTGAACTTGTGGCTATAAAATGATAAGCTTGAATTTTGATATGTTTTTTTTTAAAAAAATTAGCTTCAAAATATGGCCTACCATTTTATATAAAAAACCATGGGTCTTAACGAAAATGCCCAAGGTAAAATGTGCATTAACATTTTGGGGAAAGGTGCAATAAGATTTCATTTTATTGTGGGAAACAAATTGTTGTTGTTTTTTTGCCTTTTCTGAATAGCTAAAAAGGTGTCATCTTTTTTCCATACATTCCATAATGTCATAGAACATAAGCATCCGGTGTCCAGATATAGCAACAATTCAGTATAAGACAATACTAACATAGTTTCCATAAAGTACTGCTAACACATAAGAAAACAAAAGATCTAGATGATGACCCAAGAAACATCCTTGTATATAATAACAATCTATTGACCATATGGCGGCTTTTGCATCACCCTATCAAAATCATCTGCCTTCAAGCACGAGAGCAGAATGTCGACACGTGCTTCAACATGTTCCAAGATCCTCTTGATGATCTCATGGATATCTGCATCAGCCGAATAGGAATCAAAGTTGTTAGCCACTAGCTTCTGATAGAAAGAAACATCAGTGTTGAAGGCGTCGATCTTAGGAGTCCCCACATTTCATTACTTGCAAGACCAAGATGATCAAATTCCCTTTACTTCATAAGAATGTCTGGATCGCTGACTGATGCGCGTAGATGTACACGTCCGTTGGGAACCCCAAGAGGAAGGTATGATGCGCACAGTGGCAAGTTTTCCCTCAGAAAGAAACCAAGGTTGAATCGAACCAGGAGGAGCCAAGAAGCACGTTGAAGGTTGATGGTCGCGAAATGTGATGCGGCGCAACACCAGGGATTCCGGCGCCAACGCGGAACCTGCACAACACAACCCAAGTACTTTGCCCCAACGAAACAGTGAGGTTGTCAATCTCACCGGCTTGCTGTAACAAAGGATTAAACGTATCGAGTGGAAGATGTTTGCAAAGAAAACAGTAAACACAATTGCAGTAGATTGTATGCTATGTAAAGAATAGGACCGGGGTCCACAGTTCACTAGAGGTGTCTCTCCCATAAGATAAAAGCATGTTGGGTGAACAAATTATAGTCGGGCAATTGACAAATAGAGAAAGGCATAACAATGCATATACATGATATGATAAATATAGTGAGATTTAATCCGGGCATTACGACAAAGTACATAGACCGCCATCCAACTGCATCTATGCCTAAAAAGTCCACCTTCAGGTTATCATCCGAACCCCATTCAGTATTAAGTTGCTAAGCAACAGACAATTGCATTAAGTATGGTGCGTAATGTAATCAACAACTACATCCTTAGACATAGCATCAATGTTTTATCCCTAGTGGCAACAGCACATCACAACCTTAGAACCTACTGTCACGATCCCAGGTGTCAATGAAGGCATGAACCCACTATCGAGCATAAATACTCCCTCTTGGAGTTAAGAGCAAAAACTTGGCCAGAGCCTCTACTAATAATGGAGAGCATGCAAGATCATAAACAACACATAAACAATAGATTGATAATCACCATAATCATAGTACTCTCTATCCATCGGATCCCGACAAACACAACATATAGAATTACATATAGATGATCTTGATCATGTTAGGCAGCTCACAAGATCCAACAATGAAGCACAACGAGGAGAAGATGACCATCTAGCTACTGCTATGGACCCATGGTCCAGGGGTGAACTACTCACTCATCACTCCGGAGGTGATCATGGCGATGAAGAGCCCTCCGGGAGATGAATCCCCTCTCCGGCAGGGTGCCGGAGGCGATCTCCTGAATCCCCCGAGATGGGATTCGCGGCGGCGGCGTCTCTGGAAGGTTTTCCGTATCGTGGCTCTCGGTACTGGGGGTTTCGTCACGGAGGCTATTTGTAGGCGGAAGGGCAGGTTAAGAGGCGGCACGAGGGCCCCACACCACAGGGCCGCGCGGCCAAGGGGGGGGCCGCGCCGCCCTAGGGTGTGGCCCCCTCGTGGCCCCTCTTCGTCTCTCCTTCGGACTTCTGGAAGCTTCGTGGAAAAATAGGACCCTGGGCGAAGATTTCGTCCAATTCCGAAAATATTTCCTTACTAGGATTTCTGAAACCAAAAACAGCAGAAAACAGCAACTGGCTCTTCGGCATCTCGTTAATAGGTTAGTTCCAGAAAATGCATAAATATGACATATAATGTGCATAAAACATGTAGGTATCATCAATAAAGTAGCATGGAACATAAGAAATTATCGATACGTTGGAGACGTATCAGCATCCCCAAGCTTAGTTCTGCTCGTCCCGAGCAGGTAAAACGATAACAAAGATAATTTCTGAAGTGACATGCCATCATAATCTTGATCATACTATTTGTAAACATATGTAATGAATGCAGCGATCAAAACAAAGGTAATGACATGAGTAAACAAGTGAATCATATAGCAAAGACTTTTCATGAATAGTACTTCAAGACAAGCATCAATAAGTCTTGCATAAGAGTTAACTCATAAAGCAATAAATCAAAGTAAAGGTGTTGAAGCAACACAAAGGAAGATTAAGTTTCAGCGGTCGCTTTCAACTTATAACATGTATATCTCATGGATATTGTCAACATAAAGTAGTATAACAAGTGCAATATGCAAGTATGTAGGAATCAATGCACAGTTCACACAAGTGTTTGCTTCTAAAGGTGGAAGGAGATAGGTAAACTGACTCAACAATAAAAGTAAAAGAATGGTCCTTCAAAGAGGAAAGCATCGATTGCTGTATTTGTGCTAGAGCTTTTATTCTGAAAACATGAAACAATTTTGTCAACGGTAGTAATAAAGCATATGAGTTATGTAAATTATATCTTACAAGTTGCAAGCCTCATGCATAGTATACTAATAGTGCCCGCACCTCGTCCTACTTAGCTTGGACTACCGGATCTTTGCATGCCATGTTTCAACCAAGTGTCACAAAGGGGTACCTCCATGCCGCCTGTACAAAGGTCTAAGGAGAATGCTCGCATTTTGGATTTCTCGCTTTTGATTATTCTCAACTTAGACATCCATACCGGGACAACATGGACAACAGATAATGGACTCCTCTTAAATGCATAAGCATGTAGCAACAATTATTATTCTCATATGAGATTGAGGATATATGTCCAAAACTGAAACTTCAACCATGATTCATGGCTTTAGTTAGCGGCCCAATGTTCTTCTCTAACAATTTTGCATGCTCCAACCACTAAAATGATAGATCCTTCAGACAAGACGGACATGCATAGCAACTCACATGATATTCAACAATAGTTGATGGCGTTCCCCAGAAGCATGGTTATCGCACAACAAGCAACTTAATAAAAGATAAAGTGCATAAGTACATATTCAATACTACGATAGTTTTTAAGGCTATTTTGTCCCATGAGCTATATATTGCAAAGGTGAATGATGGAATTTTAAAGGTAGCACTCAAGCAATTTACTTTGGAATGGCGGAGAAATACCATGTAGTAGGTAGGTATGGTGGACACAAATGGCATAGTGGTTGGCTCAAGGATTTGGATGCATGAGAAGTATTCCCTCTCGATACAAGGTTTAGGCTAGCAAGGTTATTTGAAGCAAACTCAAGGATGAACCGGTGCAGCAAAACTCACATAAAAGACATATTGTAAACATTATAAGACTCTACACCGTCTTCCTTGTTGTTCAAAACTCAATACTAGATATTATCTAGACCTTAGAGAGACCAAATATGCAAATCAGATTTTAGCAAGCTCTATGTATTTCTTCATTAATGGGTGCAAAGCATATGATGCAAGAGCTTAAACATGAGCACAACAATTGCCAAGTATCACATTATCCAAGACATTTTAGAATTACTACATGTAGCATTTTCCAATTCCAACCATATAACAATTTAACGAAGAAGAAACTTCGCCTTGAACATTATGAGTAAAGCCTAAGGACATATTTGTCCATATGCAACAGCGGAGCGTGTCTCTCTCCCACAAAGTGAATGCTAGGATCCATTTTATTCAAACAAAAACAAAAACAAAAACAAACCGACGCTCCAAGTAAAGAACACAAGATGTGACTGAATAAAAATATAGTTTCAGGGGAGGAACCTGATGATATTGTCGATGAAGAAGGGGATGCCTTGGGCATCCCCAAGCTTAGACGCTTGAGTCTTCTTAGAATATGCAGGGGTGAACCACGGGGGCATCCCCAAGCTTAGAGCTTTCACTCCTCTTGATCATAGTATATCATACTCCTCTCTTGACCCTTGAAAACTTCCTTCACACCAAACTTCAAGCAAACTCATTAGAGGGTTAGTGCACAATTAATAATTCACATGTTCAGAGGTGACACAAACATTCTTTACACTTCTGGACATTGCATAAAGCTACTGGACATTAATGGATCAAAGAAATAAATCCAACATAGCAAAAGAGGCAATGCGAAATAAAAGGCAGAATCTGTCAAAAACAGAACAGTCCGTAAAGACGAATTTAAAGCTGGCACCAGACTTGCTCAAATGGAAAAACTCAAAACTAATGAAAGTTGCGTACATATCTGAGGATCACGCTCGTAAATTGGCAGATTTTTTCGAATTTTATACAGAGGACTGTGCCCAGATTCGTGACAGACAGCAATGCTGTTTCTGCGCAGCGATCCCAAATATAACATCAACTTTGACATAGAAACTTTACTTGGCACAAAAACATGATAAGGAGAGGTTGCTACAGTAGTAAAAAACTTCCAAGACTCAACAAAAACAAAGTACTGTAGTAAAAAAAACACATGGGTTATCTCCCAAGAAGTTCTTTCTTTATAGCCATTAAGATGGGCTCAGCAGTTTTAATGATGCACTCGCAAGAAATAGAAGTTGAAGCAAAAGAGAGCATCAAGAGGCAAATTCAAAACACATTTAAGTCTAACATGCTTCCTATGCATAGGAATCTTGTAAATAAACAAGTTCATGAAGAGCAAAGTAACAAGCATAGGAAGATAAAACAAGTGTGGCTTCAAAAATTTCAGCACATAGAGAGGTGTTTTAGTAACATGAAAATTTCTACAACCATATTTTCCTCTCTCATAATAACTTTCAGTAGCATCATGAGCAAACTCAACAATATAACTATCACATAAAGCATTCTTATCATGAGTCTCATGCATAAAATTATTACTCTCCACATAAGCATAATCAATTTTATTAGTTGTAGTGGGAGCAAATTCAACAAAGTAGCTATCATTATTATTCTCATCATCAAATATAGGAGGCATAGTATTATCAAAGTAAATTTTCTCCTCAATGCTTGGGGGACTAGAAATATCATGCTCATCAAAGCCAGCTTCCCCAAGCTTAGAATTTTCCATAGCATTAGCAACAATAGTGTTCAAAGCATTCATATTAATATGTTCCATGGGGTTTTTAATTTTCGCATCAAACCATCCATGTCTTAAATCAGGAAATAGAATAAGAAGGTCATTGTTGTCCATTATGCCTAACTAGTGTAAATAAAAACAAGTACAGGACTAGACATGATAACAAAATAAATTAAATGCAAGTAACTAATTTTTTTTTTTTGTGTTTTTGATATAGAGAGCAAGACGGTAAATAAAGTAAAACTAGCAACTAATTTTTTGTGTGTTTTGTTTAGGTGCAGCAAACAAAGTAGTAAATAAAATAAAGCAAGACAAAAACAAAGTAAAGAGATTGAGAAGTGGAGACTCCCCTTGCAGCGTGTCTTGATCTCCCCGGCAACGGCGCCAGAAAACAGGCTTGATGCGCGTAGATGTACACGTCCGTTGGGAACCCCAAGAGGAAGGTATGATGCGCACAGTGGCAAGTTTTCCCTCAGAAAGAAACCAAGGTTGAATCGAACCAGGAGGAGCCAAGAAGCACGTTGAAGGTTGATGGTCGCAAAATGTGATGCGGCGCAACACCAGGGATTCCGGCGCCAACGCGGAACCTGCACAACACAACCCAAGTACTTTGCCCCAACGAAACAGTGAGGTTGTCAATCTCACCGGCTTGCTGTAACAAAGGATTAAACGTATCGAGTGGAAGATGTTTGCAAAGAAAACAGTAAACACAATTGCAGTAGATTGTATGCTATGTAAAGAATAGGACCGGGGTCCACAGTTCACTAGAGGTGTCTCTCCCATAAGATAAAAGCATGTTGGGTGAACAAATTATAGTCGGGCAATTGACAAATAGAGAAAGGCATAACAATGCATATACATGATATGATAAATATAGTGAGATTTAATCCGGGCATTACGACAAAGTACATAGACCGCCATCCAACTGCATCTATGCCTAAAAAGTCCACCTTCAGGTTATCATCCGAACCCCATTCAGTATTAAGTTGCTAAGCAACAGACAATTGCATTAAGTATGGTGCGTAATGTAATCAACAACTACATCCTTAGACATAGCATCAATGTTTTATCCCTAGTGGCAACAGCACATCACAACCTTAGAACCTACTGTCACGATCCCAGGTGTCAATGAAGGCATGAACCCACTATCGAGCATAAATACTCCCTCTTGGAGTTAAGAGCAAAAACTTGGCCAGAGCCTCTACTAATAACGGAGAGCATGCAAGATCATAAACAACACATAAACAATAGATTGATAATCACCATAATCATAGTACTCTCTATCCATCGGATCCCGACAAACACAACATATAGAATTACATATAGATGATCTTGATCATGTTAGGCAGCTCACAAGATCCAACAATGAAGCACAACGAGGAGAAGACGACCATCTAGCTACTGCTATGGACCCATGGTCCAGGGGTGAACTACTCACTCATCACTCCGGAGGCGATCATGGCGATGAAGAGCCCTCCGGGAGATGAATCCCCTCTCCGGCAGGGTGCCGGAGGCGATCTCCTGAATCCCCCGAGATGGGATTCGCGGCGGCGGCGTCTCTGGAAGGTTTTCCGTATCGTGGCTCTCGGTACTGGGGGTTTCGTCACGGAGGCTATTTGTAGGCGGAAGGGCAGGTTAAGAGGCGGCACGAGGGCCCCACACCACAGGGCCGCGCGGCCAAGGGGGGGGGGGGCGCCGCCCTAGGGTGTGGCCCCCTCGTGGCCCCTCTTCGTCTCTCCTTCGGACTTCTGGAAGCTTCGTGGAAAAATAGGACCCTGGGCGAAGATTTCGTCCAATTCCGAGAATATTTCCTTACTAGGATTTCTGAAACCAAAAACAGCAGAAAACAGCAACTGGCTCTTCGGCATCTCGTTAATAGGTTAGTTCCAGGAAATGCATAAATATGACATATAATGTGCATAAAACATGTAGGTATCATCAATAAAGTAGCATGGAACATAAGAAATTATCGATACGTTGGAGACGTATCACTGACACGATCGAAATCTTTGCTAGTACCCTCCTTTGGCCGAATTCAAATTTGCATCAGATCTTGGTGCCCATGCCTTTGGTACATGCGGGTAATTTTTTGCCAATATGTCGTGCATTGCACATAGCGTCCTACTGTACAGGGGTATTTCTACATATCTTCTTCCAAATATAATTTAATTTATTTCGGGTTGGATTCAATTTGTTTCAAAATTGTCTGATATACCATTTGTATTGGTAGGAGATGCAGCTTTGAATTTTAATCATTGTTTCTAGGTGCCACACTTGCAGGGTACAGTCAAAGATTTTATCCAATGTTTCATGTCTTGACAAATCCTTTTCGTAATGGAAGTTGAGACCCCCAGCCTCTGCATCAAAATGATGCACATGGAATTTTTTAGTATGGTATTCAACAAAATATGATAAGATGCAAAAATCAAACCTTGGACAAATATGACACATGCTCACTTGGGTAGAAAGCCAATCAAACTGATACAAATTACATTGCAGAGTCCTTGCATGTTAAACTATATATTGCCAAACACCACATATATTAAGGGATACATATTAATTTCGATACTACTACTTTTACGATAGAAGATTTGTAACTACAAACGTTGTGGGTTGTGGCTGCCCTCCTCAATCTACTCACTTGTCTCATCGGCAACCGTCTCCACCTCTCTACATGCACATATGGGTACAACTTCTTCACACCCGAAGAAGATTACTTGTTTCCTGTCATGCTCCGCCACTTGTAGTAGGTGTGCTCCTTTTTCAGAGATGAATTCTCTTTTAGGATGGAGATGTTCTCCTTTTTCAGAGATGAGTTCTCTTTTAGGATGGAGATGTTCTCCTTCGTTAGAGACCCGTTCTGATTTACCATGGAGAGGTTCTCCTTCGATAGAGATGAGTTCTCCTTTGATAGAGATGAGTGCTCATTCAAGAGTACGGCATACTCATTCCATAGCTTCATAGCACGGTTTACCAGATGTGCGTTCACATCTCGGAGCTTGGACGCATGGTCAATCAACTCGCGCGACTCATCCAGGAGCGACCGCCGGATTACTTGCAGAGACGCTTCATGTTGTCGTCCTTCATTAGATGGTAGATTCACAGAGCGACCCTGTGTGACACATGATATTATACTAATAAAGTGCAAGAGTGTAACTTCAATAGTAAAAATATAGTACTCCGAAAGTTTGCAGGACTTAAACTTCAATACTCATAGTAATATGTACAAGACTAACTTCAATAGTAATTGTAATATGTATAAATTTCAATTGCAATACTGTAGTAATATGAGTACTCCGGAGCTTGGAGTAATAAAGTTTCAAACTAAGAACGAAACATGAACTAATAAAGTTTGCCCTATGCATCAATCGATGGAGAGGCTGGATCTCAAGTTCGAAAGGGGGAAAAGACTGCAGTGAAGTTTCAAGTTTGCATTGAAGTTCGAAAGTGGTAATGCAGCTAGTATTAGTGCAGTAGAAATCCCTTGTGCCTTGTTTGGTTGACGTGTTTTCACATGGTTCAGTGAGTAATATCTGGGTCTTTCTTAATAAGAACACATTTTATCTGTTTGGCGTAAGAGTATTGGACAGGATCAGTAGTCGCGGGGATCCTCAGGAAACACTTCCGCGCACGTCGGGTGGACGTGGAACCGCAACACCTCTATGCTCTCGCGTTTCTGGTCGTTCCACATACGTGCTCCGATTGCTGCTTCTCCTTCCAGGCATCCACCCCGTTCCAGCATGGATCAGGCTGAGGGATTGATTCCAATGCAAAATTACAAGTCCTGAGGCCTGCTGGCATGGATTACGTGAATAGAAATTGGACGCTTCACTAATAAGGCCCGAGGAACCCCTAAAAAAAAACTAATAATGCCCCAGGACAGGCTATCTCTCAGGTTGTCCTGATCTGCCGCAAATACTCACGCCAAAACATGGTGAATGAAGTATTTTGCATCAAATCCCCTCCGAATAATACTCAGTAGGGGGCTAACTAGTTTTAAACCAATGATTAAACTACATTAACCACTGACCTCGAAGCTCTCCTCCTTGGAGAGGACCGACTCCCCGGCGACGGCGAGGTTGTCTTGCAGCTGCAGCAGGGGCTGTCACGTCTGAGCCCACGGAGAGGTCGTTGATCCGCTGCCGCTTGGTGGGCACATCAGACTCAACGGCGAGGCCGCCATGCGCCTGCTGCAGCAGCTGTAGGGGGGCGTGCGAGTTGGCGGCGAGGTCCTGTAGTTGCTGCTGGGATATTACGACGGTGGGCCGCACACCTAACAGGCCCCCTTGTCCACTCGTGGGATTCATCGCCGGAAGATGGGGGTGCAGGGAGGCGCTAATACAGAGGTTGTGGATGGTACAGCCGCCGACGAGCACTGTACAGGTTGGGGCTATAGGATTTTGAAGATGAATGGGGAGAGGCGGCAGGGGCCTATAAATCGAGAGGAGTGAGGTAGCGAGAAGTGAAGTGAATGGGGAGAGGCGGCAGGGGCCTATAAATCGAGAGGGCTATAGGTTGGGACATGATTTTTACGCAATATTTAAATTTAGATTTAAGCCGCATGTCACCAGGTGACATGCGAAAGGTGCATGTCACCTGATCTCTATCCGTGAAGGACACAGGTCACTCGCAACACTGTACATGGTGTACTGTAGGGACGCGAAACAGTATTGTTCACTGTTCGTAGTGTTTTTCATTTTTCTGATTTTTTTGAATTTTATGCCCATTTGAATCTTTTGGTCAAATCCTAGGTTTGACAAAGATTTAAACAAGTTTAAAATATATGAAAAGGTAAGCATGGATCCTTCTTAGTCACTCTAAAATGAAGCTTTTGGGATGTTCTTGAAATTTCCATGCTTGACTTCATAAGACAGAGTTTAGGGTTAGGGGTAGATATATACATGATTTGTTTGGTTTGAATATGTCTAGACCTTGTTTATCAACTTTAATTCTTACTATATGACATAAGAAAACTATTTGCTTTGGTTTTTCATTTTTCTGATTTTTTTTGAATTTTGATGCCCATTTGAATCTTGTCAAATCCTAGGTTTGACCAAGATAATTTAAACAAGTTTAAAACATGGAAATGAAAAGGGAAGCATGTATCCTTCTTAGTCACTCTAAAATGAAGTTTTTGGGAGGTTTTTGAAATTTCCATGTCTGAAACCCAAAACCACTTCTCTTCATGCTTGACTTCATAAGACAGAGTTTAGGGGTTAGGGGGTAGATACATGGTTTGTCTAGTTTGAAACTTTGAATATGTCTAGACCTTGTTTATCAACTTGAATATGCTTACTATATGACATAAGAAGACTATGTACTTTGGTTTTTAATTTTTCTGATTTTTTTAATTTTCTGTGCATTTGAATCTTGGTCAAATCCTAAATTTGACCAAGATTTAGACAAGTTTAACACGTGAAAACGAATAAGTAAGCCTGGATCCTTCTTAGTCACTCTAAAATGAAGCTTTTCGGAGGTTCTTGAAATTTCCATGTTTGAAACCCAAAACCACTTCTCTTCATGATTGACTTCATAAGATCGACAGATTAGTTTAGGGTTAGGGGTAGATATATACATGATTTTTCTGGTTTGAATATGTCTAGACCTTGTTTATCAACTTGAATGCTTACTATATGACATAAGAAAACTATTTGCTTTTGTTTTCAATTTTCTGATTTTTTTTGAATTTTGATGCCCATTTGAATCTTGTCAAATCCTAGGTCGTTTGACCAAGATAATTTAAACAAGTTTAAAACATGAATATGAAAAGGGAAGCATGTATACTTCTTAGTCACTCTAGAATGAAGTTTTTGGGAGGTTTTTGAAAATTCCATGTTTGAAACCCAAAACCACTTCTCTTCATGCCTGACTTCATAAGATAGAGTTTAGGGGTCAGGGGGTGTAGATACATTTGGTTTGTCTAGTTTGAATATGTCTAGACCTTGTTTAACAACTTTAATGCTAACTATATGACATAAGAAGACTATGTGCTTTGGTTTTTCATTTTTCTGATTTTTTTGAATATTGTGCCCACCCATTTGTATCTTCATG
This sequence comes from Lolium perenne, assembly GCF_019359855.2. NCBI lineage: Eukaryota > Viridiplantae > Streptophyta > Magnoliopsida > Poales > Poaceae > Lolium > Lolium perenne. The sequence continues at coordinate 73,950,064 of NC_067248.2, read as the reverse complement.
AAATCCTAGGTTTGACCAAGATAATTTAAACAAGTTTAAAACATGAAAATGAAAAGGGAAGCCTGGATCCTTCTTAGTCACTCTAAAATGAAGCTTTTGGGAGGTTCTTGAAATTTCCATGTTTGAAACCCAAAACCACTTCTCTTCATGCTTGACTTCATAAGACAGAGTTTAGGGTTTTAGGGGTAGATATATACAGGATTTGTCTGGTTTGAATATGTCTAGACCTTGTTTATCAACTTTAATGCTTACTATATGACATAAGAAAATCATTGCTTGGTTTTTTTTCTGATTTTTTTTGAATTTTGATGCCCATTTGAATCTTGTCAAATCCTAGGGTTTGCTCACTGACAAACCCTGCACAAAAGTCAACATCATCACCCGAAAAAGGGGAGACACCATAATGCTCTCCCTTCTTCTCTCCTTCTGAGTAATCCCTCTTCCTCCGAGTTTCACTCGACGGGCAAACACACATGTGTTGCATAGTAATAATAAAAAGGTAGAAAAATCGACCTACGAACCTATATTTAAATAGGTTAGTAATAATAAAAAGGTAGAAAAATCAACCTACGAATATATAATTAAATAGGTTAAACTAGGGTTTTTCCCAGCCTACAGATCAAGGTTCAAACCTTGTTTATCAACTTGAATATGCTTACTATATGACATAAGAAGACTATGTACTTTGGTTTTCATTTTTCTGATTTTTTAAATTTTCTGCGCATTTGAATCATATCTTGGTCAAATCCTAGGTTTGACCAAGATTTAGACAAGTTTAACACGTAAAAACGAATAAGTAAGCTTGGATCCTTCTTAGTCACTCTAAAATGAAGCTTTTGGGATGTTCTTGAAATTTCCATGTTTGAAACCCAAAACGACTTCCCTTCATGCTAGACTTCATAAGATCGACAGGGGGTAGATACATGATTTGTCTGGTTTGGATATATCTAGACCTTGTTTATCAACTTGAATGCTTACGATATGACATAAGAAGACAATGTGATTTGGTTTTTCATTTTTATGATTTTTTTGAATATTGTGCCCACCCATTTGTATCTTCATGAAATCCTAGGTTTGACCAAGCTAATTTAAACAAGTTTAAAACATGAAAATGAAAAGGGAAGCATGTAACCTTCTCAGTCACTCTAAAATGAAGTTTTTGGGAGGTTTTTGAAATTTCCATGTTTGAAACCCAAAACCACTTCTCTTCATGCTTGACTTCATAAGACAAAGTTTAGGGTTAGGGGGTATATATAGATACATGATTTGTATGGTTTGAATATGTCCAAACCTTGTTTATCAACTTGAATATGCTTACTATATGACATAAGAAGACTATGTACTTTGGTTTTTCATTTTTCTGATTTTTTTTAATTTTCTGCGCATTTGAATCATATCTTGGTCAAATCCTAGGTTTGACCAAGATTTAGACAAGTTTAACACGTGAAAACGAATAAGTAAGCCTGGATCCTTCTTAGTCACTCTAAAATGAAGCTTTTGGGAGGTTCTTGAAATTTCCATGTTTGAAACCCAAAACCACTTCTCTTCATGATTGACTGAGTTTAATTAGGGTTTTAGGGGTAGATATATACATGATTTTTCTGGTTTGAATATATATGTCTAGACCTTGTTTATCAACTTGAATGCTTACTATACATATGACATAAGAATGCTATGTGCTTTGGTTTTTCATTCTTTTGATTTTTTTCTGAATTTTTAGGGCCATTTGAATCTTGGTCAAATCCTTGGTTTGACCAAGATTTAAACAAGTTTAAAACATGAAAATGAAAAGGGAAGTCTGTATCCTTCTTAGTCACTCTAAAATGAAGCTTTTGGGATGTTCTTGAAATTTCAATGTTTGAAACCCAAAACGACTTCCCTTCATGCTAGACTTCATAAGATCGAAAGGGGGTAGATACACGATTTGTCTGGTTTGGATATATCTAGACCTTGTTTATCAACTTGATTGCTTACGATATGACATAAGAAGACTATGTGATTTGGTTTTCCATTTTTATGATTTTTTTAATTTTTTGCCCACCCATTTGTATCTTCGTCAAATCCTAGGTTTGACCAAGATAATTAAAACAAGTTTTATAAAACATGAAAATGAAAAAGGGAAGCATGTATCCTTCTTAGGCACTCTAAAATGAATCTTTTGGGAGTTTTTTGAAATTTCCATGTTTGAAACCCAAAACCACATCTCTTCACATGCTTGACTTCATAAGACAGAGTTTAGGGATTAGGGGTATAGATACATGATTTGTCTGGTTTGAATATGTCTAGACATTGTTTATCAACTTTAATGCTTACTATATGACATAAGAAAAATAATGTCATGTAAATGAGTTAACTTGGATTTCCTACCCTTGAATCCATAGGAAACTTTGTTCTAATGCACTATAATAATCAACCGAGTTTTTACACCAACAGGTCTGTCACTTACGTGTGGTGCCCACGCGTGAGGTCCCACACTTCAGTGAGCACAAGTCACGTGCAATAGGTACGCAAACTCCCAGCCATCTTCTTTGTCAAGAGAAGACGCATCAGGATGCGTATTGGAAGTCTGTGGGTCCTTCTGGATCCTTCGGTTGTCCCTCTCACAAAAAAAACAAATCTCTCTCATTCTCGGCCTCGCTCGACTCGCTCGCTCGCTCGCTCGCACCTCCTGCTCACTGACAAACCCTGCACAAAAGTCAACATCATCACCCGAAAAAGGGGAGACACCATAATTCTCTCCCTTCTTCTCTCCTTCCGAGTGATCCCTCTTCCTCCGAGTTTCACTCGACGGGCAAACACACTTGTGCTGCATAGTAATAATAAAAAGGTATAGAAAAATCAACCTACGAATCTATAATTAAATAGGTTAGTAATAATAAAAAGGTAGAAAAATCAACCTACGAATCTATAATTAAATAGGTTAAACTAGGGTTTTGCCCAGTACTACAGATCAAGGTTCAACCCTTGTTTATCAACTTGAATATGCTTACTATATGACATAAGAAGACTATGTACTTTGGTTTTCATTTTTCTGATTTTTTAAATTTTCTGCGCATTTGAATCTTGGTCAAATCCTAGGTTTGACCAAGATTAGACAAGTTTAACACGTGAAAACGAATAAGTAAGCCTGGATCCTTCTTAGTAACTCTAAAATGAAGCATTTTGGGATGTTCTTGAAATTTCCATGTTTGAAACCCAAAACACCTCTCTTCATGCTACACTTCATAAGATCGACCGAGTTTAGGGTTAGGGGTAGATACATGATTTGTATGGTTTGAATATGTCCAAACCTTGTTAATTTATCAACTTGAATGCTTACTATATGACATAAGAAGACTATATGCTTTTGTTTTTCATTTTTCTGATTTTTTTTGAATTTTATGCCCATATATTTGAATCTTGGTCAAATCATAGGTTTGACAAAGATTTAAACAAGTTTAAATTGTGAAAATGAAAAGGTAAGCATGGATCCTTATTAGTCACTCTAAAATAAATCTTTTGGGAGGTTCTTGAAATTTCCATGTTTGAAACCCAAAACCACTTCTCTTCATGATTGACTTCATAAGACAGAGTTTAGGGTTTTAGGGGTAGATATATACATGATTTTTCTGGTTTGAATATGTCTAGACCTGGTTTATCAACTTGAATGCTTACTATACATATGACATATATAAGAATGCTATGTGCTTTGGTTTTTCATTCTCTTTTGATTTTTTTCTAAATTTTTAGGCCCATTTGAATCTTGGTCAAAATCTTTGGTTTGACAAGGATTTAAACAAGTTTAAAACATGAAAATGAAAAAAGGGAAGTCTGTATATCCTTCTTAGTAACTCTAAAATGGAAGCTTTTGGGATGTTCTTGAAATTTCCATGTTTGAAACCGAAAACGACTTCCCTTCATGCTAGACTTCATAAGATCGACAGGGGGTAGATACATGATTTTTCTAGTTTGGATATATCTAGACCTTATTTATCAACTTGAATGCTTACGATATGACATAAGAAGACAATGTGATTTGGTTTTTCAATTTTCTGATTTTTTTGAATATTGTGCCCACCCATTTGTATCTTCATGAAATCCTAGGTTTTACCAAGATAATTTAAACAAGTTTAAAACATGAAAACGAAAAGGGAAACATGTAACCTTCTCAGTCACTCTAAAATGAAGTTTTTGGGAGGTTTTTGAAATTTCCATGTTTGAAACCCAAAACCACTTCTCTTCATGCTTGACTTCATAAGACAAAGTTTAGGGTTAGGGGGTATATATAGATACATGATTTGTATGGTCTGAATATGTCCAAACCTTGTTTATCAACTTGAATATGCTTACTATATGACATAAGAAGACTATGTACTTTGGTTTTTCATTTTTCTGATTTTTTTTAATTTTCTGCGCATTTGAATCATATCTTGGTCAAATCCTAGGTTTGACCAAGATTTAGACAAGTTTAACACGTGAAAACGAATAAGTAAGCCCGGATCCTTCTTAGTCACTCTAAAATGAAGCTTTTGGGAGGTTCTTGAAATTTCCATGTTTGAAACCCAAAACTGATGACCCACAAGTATAGGGGGTGTATCGTAGTACTTTCGATAAATAAGAGTGTCGAACCCAACGAGGAGCAGAAGGTGTTGACAAGCAGTTTCGATGAAGGTTTCACTGTAAATGCTCACAGACAAGTATTCAGGGGGTTTTGATATTGCAGATAAATAAAGTACAAGTAAATAAAATGCGAGAGAAATAATTGCAGCGAGTGGCCCAATCCTTTTTAGCACAAAGGACAAGCCGGTTTGATTACTTATAATGACCAAACGTTCCTGAGGACACATGGGAATTTTAGTCTAGTGCTTTCGCTACATACAGCTAATTAATCTTCATTGTTTTGATAAGTGTTGTGTGGGTGAACCTATGCTAATGCACCGCCCTTCCTAGGACTAATACATACTTGTGATTATACCCCTTGCAAGCATCCGCAACTACAAGAAAGTAATTAAGATAAATCTAACCACAGCCTTAAACTCTGAGATCCTGCGATCCCTCCTGCATCGATATACTAACGGGGGCTTAGGTTTCTGTCACTCCGGCAACCCCGCAATTAGCAACCGAATACAAGATGCACTCCCCTAGGCCCATAAATGGTGAAGTGTCGTGTAGTCGACGTTCACACGACACCACTAGAAGAATGACACCACAACTTAAATATCATAACATTGAATATTACTCAACCATAATTCACTACTAGCATTTAGACTTCACCCATGTCCTCAAGAACTAAACGAACTACTCACGAGACATCATATGGAATACAATCAGAGGTGATATGATGATGGATAACAATCTGAACATAAACCTTGGTTCAATGGTTTCACTCAATAGCATCTACAACAAGTATAGAATAACACCGGGAGAGTTTCCCCTATCAAACAATCAAGATTTAACCCGAATTGCTACAGCGATGACGAGGTGCTGCGGTGGTGATGGCGGTGTAGATGGTGGAGATGATGATGATGATGATGGAGATGATGTCCCGCTCGATGACGATGGCGATGGCGTCGATTTCCCCCTCCGGGAGGGAATTTCCCCGGCGGATTCCTGCCCGCCGGAGAGCTCTTTTCTCTCTGGTGTTCTCCGCCCCGCAGAGGCGGCTGTAACCCTTCGTGAGGTCCTCTCTGTGGCTTAGGTTTTCGGGACGAAGGAGTACGCGAAGAAAAGGAGGCGAAAGGGGCTGTGGGGCCCCCAGAGCACAGGGTGGCGCGGCCAGGCCTTGGGCCGCGCCGCCCTGTGGTCTGGGCCCACAGTGGCTCTTCTCTTCTCCCCTTACGCTCCCTCCGTCATCTGGAAAAATAGGAATTTACGTGAAATTCCCTTCCACAGTTGATCTTCCGAAATATTGCGTTCTGACGGTGCTTTTTCCAGCAGAATCCTGGCTCCGGTGCTTGATCTTCCAATGATGATGAAACATGCAAAATAGATGAAATAACATAAGTATTGTGTCCCAATATGAAATATATCAATGAATAACAGCAAATTATGATATAAAATAGTGATGCAAATTGGACGTATCAACTCCCCCCAAGCTTAGACCTCGCTTGTCCCCAAGCGAAACTGAGCTCGATAAACAAGACCACATGTTTATGGAGTGAAGAGTCGATAAATAAAATACGGACAAGAAGCATCATATTCATTTACACAAGACATTCTAGTAAACAACTTCCTCATATAACTCATCTTGAAATAGGTAAAGAGAAATCACAAGTAAAGGTGCATAAGAAATCATAATTGGTGATGACAAACTTTGTTCTTGGTCAGAGAACTACTAACGGATTGTACTTCTAAGCAAAGCTTTCATATTAGAATTTATAGCTGAGCCTTCATATTTAAGCATAACAATCTCCTCATAATCATTGATAACTTCAAAGTCATATTCATTCAGATAAAATTGGTACTAAACAAGAAAGTATAAAAGACATGATTAACTGAATCATAGCATAAATGATTGGTTCACAACAACTCAATTGCTTGCTTGAGATAGAGAGAAATAGGTTTACTGACTCAACATAAAAGTAAAAGACAGGCCCTTCGCAGAGGGAAGCAGGGATTAAATCATGTGCTGGAGCTTTTCAAGTTTTGAAATCATATAAAGAGCATAAAAGTAAGATTTTGAGCGGTGTTTGTTGTTGTCAACGAATGGTAGCGGGCACTCTAACCCCCTTGCCAAACGAACCTTCAAAGAGCGGCTCCCATGAGGGACGGTATCTCTACCAGCAAGGTAGATCATCCCCCTTCTCTTTTGTTTACACATGTATTTTAGTTTTATTAAGGATGACACTCCCCCCAACCTTGGCTTTCTCAATCCATGGCTAACCGAATCCTCGGGTGCCTTCCAACATTCACATACCATGGAGGAGTGTCTATTGCAAAATTAAGTTGCTTACTGATAAGTCAGAGCAAAACATGTGAAGAGAATTATTAATGAAAGTTATTAATTGGGGCTGGGAACCCCGTTGCCAGCTCTTATTGCAAAGTTATTGGATAAGCGGATGTGCCGCTAGTCCATTGGTGAAAGTCCGCCTAACAAGATTGAAAGATAAAACACCACATACTTCCTCATGAGCTATAAAACATTGACACAAATAAGGAGTAGTATAGTTTGAATAATTTAAAGGTAGCACATGAAGTATTTACTTGGAATGGCAGAAAATACCATGTAGTAGGTAGGTATGGTGGACACAAATGGCATAGGTTTGGTCTAAAGTTATGGATGTATGAGAAGCATTCCCTCTCGATACAGGTCTTTGGCTAGCAAGGTTTGATAGCAAGCATAAAGGTTGAGGGAAACAAACAAATATACATATGATAGAAACAATCATGCATCTTTCTCATAGGCACAAGCAATTTTAACTCTAGAATACTAAGCATAGAGATAGTAGAGTAATGTTTCTAAGTATATTTCTCTCTTTATTAAACATCAAGATGTTGTTGCTATTGACCAATGCTAAGTTTGCCAAAACCAAATAGATTTACTTGATGCTCCCAAAGTGATATCAATACTCATGTCAAGAGTAATCATATAATGGAGATTGCAAACTAAAATAAGGTGTGCAAAAAGTAAATGATAAGACTTCTCATTAATATTCCATAACGATAACTCACACCAACGGATACATAGATAACTAACTAAGAGAGATACTTCCACATTGCATACTATTCCATATAATAACTTCCCTACTCATGATATGACACTACTTGATAGTAAAAGATAAAGGTGGTGGTGATGTGATACCGCGGCACTCCCCCAAGCTTGGAACAAACCAAGGGGATGCGAATACCGATGATGAATTACTCCTTCGGCGATGGTGGTGATGGATTCTTCTCGCGCTTCATAAGGATCTCCTTCAGCTTCAGCTTCTCAATTTTGCAATTCTGCACCAAAACCTGAAGAGACTCATTGTTACCCGAGTGTGGCGGTGACGGCCTTGTGCTGGGATTTGAGTAATATTCCAGCATTCTGCGAAGTCGCTGGTTCTCCTCCTGAAGTATCTCCACTTCCCTCCTTAGAGCACGATATTGATCACAAAACTCATCAGCAACCCGTATTGCTTCCTCCGCACAAGGGAAAGAATCGAGGTCCAGAGCAGGCGGAAGAACTCCCTGCAAGTTATGAGAAAAAGAACGCCTAGTGTTAACCGATCACACCAAGATTGGCTTACTCCTCGTAGTTTCCCACTCTCCTTTTGCTGATGCTATCTTCTCCTTCTCCTTATTGATCCTTTCATCCATCTCTTCCCTCCAAGGCCCCTTGTCTTTGTTGTTGGAGACCATGGTGCTTCTAGATCAAAACAAATCTGGCAGAAAACAGCTCGAAACAAAACACGACGAGAAAACGATATTACGGACCTCCAAGGGTCCGGGGGATTATATAGCAAATATTTTTACGACAAAAGGAAGGTTCCAGGCCGAAAACGAGTGGAAACGGGACACCGAGGCGGCCAGACCATAGGTCGGCGCGGCCAGGGTGGGGCCCGCGCCGGCCTATGGTGGCACGCCCTCGCGCGTCTTTTCCACTCCGTTTCGATTCCGTAATTTTTCATATTTTCCAAAAACAGCAAAAATAATGTTCGGAAAGGTAAACGCGGACTTTTTATTACCTATACTGTTACCTATTCAAAGTCCAGTTATGGCGGACTGTCAATTTGTCCTTTGATGAAAGCCTCCGGTGTTTCCACTTGAATAATATCAACATCCACATTATAAGAATCGCCCGAGATATAATGCTTGAGTCTTTGTCCATTCACCACTTGTGTGGCATTGCCTTGGAGAGAGCTAATTTTAATTGCTCCTGAACGATACACCTCCTCAACAACATATGGTCCTTCCCACTTCGAGAGTAATTTCCCTGCAAAGAATCTGAGACGAGACCGATACAATAGAACTTGATCTCCAACATTAAATTCTCTTTTAATGATCCTTCTATCATGCCACTTCTTAACTTTTTCTTTAAAGAGTTTAGCATTTTCATAAGCTTCATTTCTCCATTCATCTAGAGAACTTAATTGCAACAACCTCTTATTACCGGCTAATTTAGGATCTTTATTTAATTCTCTAACAGCCCAATAAGCTTTGTGCTCTAGTTCTAGAGGTAAATGACAAGCTTTTCCATAAACCATTTTATAAGGTGACATTCCCATAGGATTTTTATAAGCAGTTCTATAAGCCCATAATGCTTCTTTCAATTTGCTAGGCCAATTCTTTCTAGATTTATTAACGGTCTTACCTAAGATAGCTTTAATCTCTCTATTTGATAATTCTACTTGAACACTAGTTTGAGGGTGATAAGCAGAAGCAATTCTATGATTAATACCATACTTAGCAAGAGTTTTTCTAAAGCCTCCATGAATAAAATGAGAACCTCCATCAGTCATAATATATCTAGGTACTCCAAATCTAGGAAATATAATATCTACAAGCATTTTTATAGAGGTCTCACCATCAGCACTTTTTGTAGGTATAGCTTCTACCCATTTAGTAACATAATCAACAGCGACAAGTATATGAGTGTTACCGTCTGAAGAAGGGAAAGGACCCATGAAGTCGAATCCCCAACAATCGAATGGTTCAATAACAAGAGTATAATTCATAGGCATCTCATTGCGTCTAGAGATATTACCAACTCTTTGACATTCATCACAAGATAAAATAAATTTCCTTGCATCTTTGAAGAGTGTTGGCCAATAAAAACCTGATTGTAGAACCTTCTGCGCGGTTCTATCTCCAGCGTGATGTCCTCCATAAACACTTCCATGACATTTATTCAATATCTCCTGTTGTTCATATTCAGGAACACATCTTCGCATAATACCATCCACTCCTTCTTTATATAAGTGTGGGTCATCCCAAAAATAATGCCTTAAGTCATAAAAGAATTTCCTCCTTTGCTGAGCTGAAAAGGTTGGAGGCAAATACTTCGAAACAATAAAGTTAGCATAATCTGCATACCAAGGGCTCTCTCGCGAGCTCACCTTTATTACAGCCAATTGTTCATTTGGAAAACTATCATTGACAGGAACAGGATCATAAGCAATATTTTCCAATCTAGACAAATTATCAGCAACAGGATTATCAGCACCTTTCCTATCTATAATATGTAAATCAAATTCTTGCAACAGAAGTACCCATCTAATAAGCCTTGGCTTAGCATCTTTCTTTGTCATAAGGTATCTAATTGCAGCATGATCAGTATGAATTGTAACTTTCGAATCAACAATATAGGGTCTAAACTTATCACAAGCAAAGACTACAGCTAACAATTCCTTTTCAGTTGTAGCATAATTTCTTTGAGCAGCATCAAGAGTCTTACTAGCATAATGAATAACATTTAATTTTTTATCTACCCGCTGTCCAAGAACAGCGCCTACGGCAAAATCACTAGCATCACACATAATTTCAAAAGGCAAATTCCAATCAGGAGGTTCGACTACAGGAGCAGTTGTTAAGGCTTTCTTTAGAGTTTCAAAAGCTTCCTTACAATCATCATCAAAAACAAAAGGTACATCTTTTTGAAGAAGATTAGTAAGAGGCTTTGAAATTTTAGAGAAATCTTTAATAAATCTCCTATAAAACCCAGCATGACCAAGAACACTACGAATACCTTTAACATCCCTCGGATAGGGCATCTTCTCAATTGCTTCAACTTTAGCTCTATCAACTTCAATACCTCTCTCAGAAATTTTATGTCCCAATACAATTCCTTCATTAACCATAAAGTGGCATTTCTCCCAATTAAGAACAAGGTTAGTTTCTTCACATCTCTGCAAAACTTTATCGAGGTTTCGCAGGCAATTATCAAAAGAATTCCCATAGACAGAAAAATCATCCATGAACACCTCTACAATACTTTCGCAAAAACCATGAAAAATAGCAGACATGCATCTTTGAAAAGTAGCAGGAGCATTACATAAACCAAAAGGCATACGCCTATAAGCATAAGTTCCATAAGGACAAGTAAAAGTGGTTTTCTCTTGATCTTTAGCTTTAACAGCAATTTGTGAAAACCCAGAATATCCATCAAGAAAGCAAAAATGAGTATTTTTAGATAACCTTTCTAGCATTTGATCAATAAAGGGTAAAGGGTAATGATCTTTCTTAGTAACTTTATTAACTTTTCGAAAATCAATGCACATTCTATAACCTACAACTATTCTTTGAGGAATAAGCTCATCATTATCATTAGGCACAACAGTCATTCCTCCTTTCTTAGGAACACAATGCACAGGACTAACCCATCTACTATCAGCAATAGGATATATAATACCAGCTTCAAGGAGTTTTAATACCTCGTTCCTTACCACTTCCTTCATCTTCGGAATTAGACGACGTTGATGTTCAACAACAGGCTTTGCATCTTCTTCCATATTAATAGCATGTTGGCAAATAGAAGGAGAAATCCCTTTCAAATCATCAAGAGTATAGCCAATAGCTCCTCGGTGTTTCTTCAATATTTCCAATAACCTTTCTTCCTCGACCTCTGAAAGCTTAGAACTAATAATAACAGGATATATTTTCTTATCATCAATATGAGCATATTTAAGATTATCAGGTAAAGGCTTTAAATCAAAAACAGGATCTTCCTTTGGTGGCGGTGTTGTACCCAAATCTTCCACCGGTAAATCATGCTTGAGAATAGGTTGGCGACGAAAAATTTCCTCAAGCTCATCTCTTTCTTTCCTAAAAGCTTCACTTTCACTATTCTCCAAATGTTGCTGCAAAGGATTATTAGGAACAAGAACAATAGATGCACACTGCTCCATTTTAAAATCATTACTAGGCAAGTCAGTTTTATAAGGAGTTTTGGTAAATTTAGAAAAGTTAAATTCATAAGGTTCACCAGCAAATCTAGTCAAAATTTTCTCTTTCTTACAATCTATAATAGCTCCACAAGTATTTAGAAAAGGTCTACCAAAAATGATAGGACAATGATCACTAGCAATGAGAACCAAGTACCAAAAAGTCAGCAGGATATTTAATCTTACCACATAGAACTTCCACATCTCGAACAATACCAATTGGAGAAATAGTTTCTCTATTAGCCAGATGAATAACCACATCAATATCTTCAAGTTCACAAGAACCAATTTCGTGCATAATCTCCGTGTAAAGCTCATAAGGAATAGCACTAACACTTGCACCAATATCACATAAACCATAATAGCAATGATCACCAATTCTAACAGATAGCATAGGAACACTAACTTGTTTGGATTTATTAGGATGTGAAACAATATTAGAAGCATCTTCACAGAAAATAATATGACCATCCTCCACATTTTCAGTCACAAGATCTTTAACTATTGCAACAGCAGGTTCAATTTTAATTTGTTCTTCAGGTTCTTTAGGTTTCTTTTCACTTTTATTAACCGCACTAGATATGACAGAGTACTCCTTCATTTTAGCAGGGAAAGGAGTTTTTTCAATATAAGCTTCAGGGATAACATTATCAACAGTTTCAACCACTACACATTTGTTTACAGATGAATCAATTTTATCTTTATACGGTTCATGATACTTATCAAAATTCTTCTTAGGCAGTTCATAATGAGAGGCAAAAGCTTTATAAAGATTTGCAACAACTTGGGAATCAAGACCATATGTAGCACTCATATTACGAAATTTGTCAGTTTCCATAAAAGCTTCAATGCATTTATAATCGTAAATTATACCTGATTCTCTATCTTTGTCGTTCTCCCATCCTTCAGTATTTTCTTGGATCCGATCAAGAAGGTCCCTTTTAAACTCTTCATTCTTGCGTGTAAATGATCCAGAACAAGAAGTATCCAGCAAGGTCTTGTCTTGAAAAGAAAGTCTTGCATAGAAATTATCAATAATAACATTACCAGGAAGCTCATGAATGGGGCATTTGAGCATTAAAGACTTCAATCTCCCCCAAGTTTGGGCAATACTCTCTCCATCATGAGGCCAGAAATTATATATGCGGTTCCGATCTTTGTGAATTTCACTTGGAGGATAAAATTTGGAATAAAATAAAGGCACAATGTCCTCCAAATCAATAGAATCACCATTCTTCAGCAATTTATACCAGTGCGCCGCTTTACCAGACAGCGATATAGTGAATAGTTTCTTCCTAACTTCATTCATAGAAATACCTGCACATTTGAATAACCCGCATAATTCATGCAAAAACAATAGATGGTCACCAGGATGGACAGTTCCATCCCCTTCATAGCGGTTATCCATAACACGTTCAATAATTTTCATAGGTATTTTATATGGTACTACTTCCTCACCTGGCGCTTCATCCACTACCGTTGCAGTAGTAGTAGATTTCCCAAATAGAAATTGAAGAGAAGATCTCTCCATAATGATTTATAGCAGCAGGCAGAAATAAAATCAGCACAAACAGTAAATTTCCTTACCAATTCCGCTTACCAATAGCGCTTCGCTCCCCGGCAACGGCGCCAGAAAATAGTCTTGATGACCCACAAGTATAGGGGGTGTATCGTAGTACTTTCGATAAATAAGAGTGTCGAACCCAACGAGGAGCAGAAGGTGTTGACAAGCAGTTTCGATGAAGGTTTCACTGTAAATGCTCACAGACAAGTATTCAGGGGGTTTTGATATTGCAGATAAATAAAGTACAAGTAAATAAAATGCGAGAGAAATAATTGCAGCGAGTGGCCCAATCCTTTTTAGCACAAAGGACAAGCCGGTTTGATTACTTATAATGACCAAACGTTCCTGAGGACACATGGGAATTTTAGTCTAGTGCTTTCGCTACATACAGCTAATTAATCTTCATTGTTTTGATAAGTGTTGTGTGGGTGAACCTATGCTAATGCACCGCCCTTCCTAGGACTAATACATACTTATGATTATACCCCTTGCAAGCATCCACAACTACAAGAAAGTAATTAAGATAAATCTAACCACAGCCTTAAACTCTGAGATCCTGCGATCCCTCCTGCATCGATATACTAACGGGGGCTTAGGTTTCTGTCACTCCGGCAACCCCGCAATTAGCAACCGAATACAAGATGCACTCCCCTAGGCCCATAAATGGTGAAGTGTCGTGTAGTCGACGTTCACACGACACCACTAGAAGAATGACACCACAACTTAAATATCATAACATTGAATATTACTCAACCATAATTCACTACTAGCATTTAGACTTCACCCATGTCCTCAAGAACTAAACGAACTACTCACGAGACATCATATGGAATACAATCAGAGGTGATATGATGATGAATAACAATCTGAACATAAACCTTGGTTCAATGGTTTCACTCAATAGCATCTACAACAAGTATAGAATAACACCGGGAGAGTTTCCCCTATCAAACAATCAAGATTTAACCCGAATTGCTACAGCGATGACGAGGTGCTGCGGTGGTGATGGCGGTGTAGATGGTGGAGATGATGATGATGATGATGGAGATGATGTCCCGCTCGATGACGATGGCGATGGCGTCGATTTCCCCCTCCGGGAGGGAATTTCCCCGGCGGATTCCTGCCCGCCGGAGAGCTCTTTTCTCTCTGGTGTTCTCCGCCCCGCAGAGGCGGCTGTAACCCTTCGTGAGGTCCTCTTTGTGGCTTAGGTTTTCGGGACGAAGGAGTACGCGAAGAAAAGGAGGCGAAAGGGGCTGTGGGGCCCCCAGAGCACAGGGTGGCGCGGCCAGGCCTTGGGCCGCGCCGCCCTGTGGTCTGGGCCCACAGTGGCTCTTCTCTTCTCCCCCTTCTGGCTCCCTCCGTCATCTGGAAAAATAGGAATTTACGTGAAATTCCCTTCCACAGTTGATCTTCCGAAATATTGCGTTCTGACGGTGCTTTTTCCAGCAGAATCCTGGCTCCGGTGCTTGATCTTCCAATGATGATGAAACATGCAAAATAGATGAAATAACATAAGTATTGTGTCCCAATATGAAATATATCAATGAATAACAGCAAATTATGATACAAAATAGTGATGCAAATTGGACGTATCAAAAACCACTTCTCTTCATGATTGACTGAGTTTAATTAGGGTTTTAGGGGTAGATATATACATGATTTTTCTGGTTTGAATATATATGTCTAGACCTTGTTTATCAACTTGAATGCTTACTATACATATGACATATATAAGAATGCTATGTGCTTTGGTTTTTCATTCTTTTGATTTTTTTTCTGAATTTTTAGGGCCATTTGAATCTTGGTCAAATACTTGGTTTGACCAAGATTTAAACAAGTTTAAAACATGAAAATGAAAAGGGAAGTCTGTATCCTTCTTAGTCACTCTAAAATGAAGCTTTTGGGATGTTCTTGAAATTTCAATGTTTGAAACCCAAAACGACTTCCCTTCATGCTAGACTTCATAAGATCGAAAGGGGGTAGATACACAATTTGTCTGGTTTGGATATATCTAGACCTTGTTTATCAACTTGATTGCTTACGATATCACATAAGAAGACTATGTGATTTGGTTTTCCATTTTTCTGATTTTTTTAATTTTTTGCCCACCCATTTGTATCTTCGTCAAATCCTAGGTTTGACCAAGATAATTAAAACAAGTTTTATAAAACATGAAAATGAAAAGGGAAGCATGTATCCTTCTTAGGCACTCTAAAATGAAGCTTTTGGGAGTTTTTTGAAATTTCCATGTTTGAAACCCAAAACCACATCTCTTCACATGCTTGACTTCATAAGACAGAGTTTAGGGGTTAGGGGTATAGATACATGATTTGTCTGGTTTGAATATGTCTAGACATTGTTTATCAACTTTAATGCTTACTATATGACATAAGAAAAATAATGTCATGTAAATGAGTTAACTTGGATTTCCTACCCTTGAATCCATAGGAAACTTTGTTCTAATGCACTATAATAATCAACCGAGTTTTTACACCAACAGGTCTGTCACTTACGTGTGGTGCCCACGCGTGAGGTCCCACACTTCAGTGAGAACAAGTCACGTGCAATAGGTACGCAAACTCCCAGCCATCTTCTTTGTCAAGAGAAGACGCATCAGGATGCGTATTGGAAGTCTGTGGGTCCTTCTGGATCCTTCGGTTGTCCCTCTCACAAAAAAAACAAATCTCTCTCATTCTCGGCCTCGCTCGACTCACTCGCTCGCTCGCTCGCTCGCACCTCCTGCTCACTGACAAACCCTGCACAAAAGTCAACATCATCACCCGAAAAAGGGGAGACACCATAATTCTCTCCCTTCTTCTCTCCTTCCGAGTGATCCCTCTTCCTCCGAGTTTCACTCGACGGGCAAACACACTTGTGCTGCATAGTAATAATAAAAAGGTATAGAAAAATCAACCTACGAATCTATAATTAAATAGGTTAGTAATAATAAAAAGGTAGAAAAATCAACCTACGAATCTATAATTAAATAGGTTAAACTAGGGTTTTGCCCAGTACTACAGATCAAGGTTCAAACCTTGTTTATCAACTTGAATATGCTTACTATATGACATAAGAAGACTATGTACTTTGGTTTTCATTTTTCTGATTTTTTAAATTTTCTGCGCATTTGAATCTTGGTCAAATCCTAGGTTTGACCAAGATTAGACAAGTTTAACACGTGAAAATGAATAAGTAAGCCTGGATCCTTCTTAGTAACTCTAAAATGAAGCATTTTGGGATGTTCTTGAAATTTCCATGTTTGAAACCCAAAACGACCTCTCTTCATGCTACACTTCATAAGATCGACCGAGTTTAGGGTTAGGGGTAGATACATGATTTGTATGGTTTGAATATGTCCAAACCTTGTTAATTTATCAACTTGAATGCTTACTATATGACATAAGAAGACTATATGCTTTTGTTTTTCATTTTTCTGATTTTTTTTTGAATTTTATGCCCATATATTTGAATCTTGGTCAAATCATAGGTTTGACAAAGATTTAAACAAGTTTAAATTGTGAAAATGAAAAGGTAAGCATGGATCCTTATTAGTCACTCTAAAATAAATCTTTTGGGAGGTTGTTGAAATTTCCATGTTTGAAACCCAAAACCACTTCTCTTCATGATTGACTTCATAAGACAGAGTTTGGGGTTTTAGGGGTAGATATATACATGATTTTTCTGGTTTGAATATGTCTAGACCTGGTTTATCAACTTGAATGCTTACTATACATATGACATATATAAGAATGCTATGTGCTTTGGTTTTTCATTCTCTTTTGATTTTTTTTCTAAATTTTTAGGCCCATTTGAATCTTGGTCAAAATCTTTGGTTTGACAAGGATTTAAACAAGTTTAAAACATGAAAATGAAAAAGGGAAGTCTGTATATCCTTCTTAGTAACTATAAAATGGAAGCTTTTGGGATGTTCTTGAAATTTCCATGTTTGAAACCGAAAACGACTTCCCTTCATGCTAGACTTCATAAGATCGACAGGGGGTAGATACATGATTTGTCTGGTTTGGATATATCTAGACCTTGTTTATCAACTTGAATGCTTACGATATGACATAAGAAGACAATGTGATTTGGTTTTTCAATTTTCTGATTTTTTTGAATATTGTGCCCACCCATTTGTATCTTCATGAAATCCTAGGTTTTACCAAGATAATTTAAACAAGTTTAAAACATGAAAACGAAAAGGGAAACATGTAACCTTCTCAGTCACTCTAAAATGAAGTTTTTGGGAGGTTTTTGAAATTTCCATGTTTGAAACCCAAAACCACTTCTCTTCATGCTTGACTTCATAAGACAAAGTTTAGGGTTAGGGGGTATAGATACATGATTTGTATGGTTTGAATATGTCCAAACCTTGTTTATCAACTTGAATATGCTTACTATATGACATAAGAAGACTATGTACTTTGGTTTTTCATTTTTCTGATTTTTTTTTAATTTTCTGCACATTTGAATCATATCTTGGTCAAATCCTAGGTTTGACCAAGATTTAGACAAGTTTAACACGTGAAAACGAATAAGTAAGCCTGGATCCTTCTTAGTCACTCTAAAATGAAGCTTTTGGGAGGTTCTTGAAATTTCCATGTTTGAAACCCAAAACCACTTCTCTTCATGATTGACTGAGTTT
Organism: Lolium perenne; assembly: GCF_019359855.2. Classification (NCBI taxonomy): domain Eukaryota; kingdom Viridiplantae; phylum Streptophyta; class Magnoliopsida; order Poales; family Poaceae; genus Lolium; species Lolium perenne. The sequence goes on along the minus strand of NC_067248.2, from coordinate 73,932,015 downwards.
AATTAGGGTTTTAGGGGTAGATATATACATGATTTTTCTGGTTTGAATATATATGTCTAGACCTTGTTTATCAACTTGAATGCTTACTATACATATGACATATATAAGAATGCTATGTGCTTTGGTTTTTCATTCTTTTGATTTTTTTTCTGAATTTTTAGGGCCATTTGAATCTTGGTCAAATCCTTCGTTTGACCAAGATTTAAACAAGTTTAAAACATGAAAATGAAAAGGGAAGTCTGTATCCTTCTTAGTCACTCTAAAATGAAGCTTTTGGGATGTTCTTGAAATTTCAATGTTTGAAACCCAAAACGACTTCCCTTCATGCTAGACTTCATAAGATCGAAAGGGGGTAGATACACGATTTGTCTGGTTTGGATATATCTAGACCTTGTTTATCAACTTGATTGCTTACGATATGACATAAGAAGACTATGTGATATGGTTTTCCATTTTTCTGATTTTTTTAATTTTTTGCCCACCCATTTGTATCTTCGTCAAATCCTAGGTTTGACCAAGATAATTAAAACAAGTTTTATAAAACATGAAAATGAAAAGGGAAGCATGTATCCTTCTTAGGCACTCTAAAATGAAGCTTTTGGGAGGTTTTTGAAATTTCCATGTTTGAAACCCAAAACCACATCTCTTCACATGCTTGACTTCATAAGACAGAGTTTAGGGGTTAGGGGTATAGATACATGATTTGTCTGGTTTGAATATGTCTAGACATTGTTTATCAACTTTAATGCTTACTATATGACATAAGAAAAATAATGTCATGTAAATGAGTTAACTTGGATTTCCTACCCTTGAATCCATAGGAAACTTTGTTCTAATGCACTATAATAATCAACCGAGTTTTTACACCAACAGGTCTGTCACTTACGTGTGGTGCCCACGCGTGAGGTCCCACACTTCAGTGAGCACAAGTCACGTGCAATAGGTACGCAAACTCCCAGCCATCTTCTTTGTCAAGAGAAGACGCATCAGGATGCGTATTGGAAGTCTGTGGGTCCTTCTGGATCCTTCGGTTGTCCCTCTCACAAAAAAAAAACAAATCTCTCTCATTCTCGGCCTCGCTCGACTCGCTCGCTCGCACCTCCTGCTCACTGACAAACCCTGCACAAAAGTCAACATCATCACCCGAAAAAGGGGAGACACCATAATTCTCTCCCTTCTTCTCTCCTTCCGAGTGATCCCTCTTCCTCCGAGTTTCACTCGACGGGCAAACACACTTGTGCTGCATAGTAATAATAAAAAGGTATAGAAAAATCAACCTACGAATCTATAATTAAATAGGTTAGTAATAATAAAAAGGTAGACAAATCAACCTACGAATCTATAATTAAATAGGTTAAACTAGGGTTTTGCCCAGTACTACAGATCAAGGTTCAAACCTTGTTTATCAACTTGAATATGCTTACTATATGACATAAGAAGACTATGTACTTTGGTTTTCATTTTTCTGATTTTTTAAATTTTCTGCGCATTTGAATCTTGGTCAAATCCTAGGTTTGACCAAGATTAGACAAGTTTAACACATGAAAACGAATAAGTAAGCCTGGATCCTTCTTAGTCACTCTAAAATGAAGCATTTTGGGATGTTCTTGAAATTTCCATGTTTGAAACCCAAAACGACCTCTCTTCATGCTACACTTCATAAGATCGACCGAGTTTAGGGTTAGGGGTAGATACATGATTTGTATGGTTTGAATATGTCCAAACCTTGTTAATTTATCAACTTGAATGCTTACTATATGACATAAGAAGACTATATGCTTTTGTTTTTCATTTTTCTGATTTTTTTTTGAATTTTATGCCCATATATTTGAATCTTGGTCAAATCATAGGTTTGACAAAGATTTAAACAAGTTTAAATTGTGAAAATGAAAAGGTAAGCATGGATCCTTATTAGTCACTCTAAAATAAATCTTTTGAGAGGTTCTTGAAATTTCCATGTTTGAAACCCAAAACCACTTCTCTTCATGATTGACTTCATAAGACATAGTTTAGGGTTTTAGGGGTAGATATATACATGATTTTTCTGGTTTGAATATGTCTAGACCTGGTTTATCAACTTGAATGTTTACTATACATATGACATATATAAGAATGCTATGTGCTTTGGTTTTTCATTCTCTTTTGATTTTTTTTCTAAATTTTTAGGCCCATTAGAATCTTGGTCAAAATCTTTGGTTTGACAAGGATTTAAACAAGTTTAAAACATGAAAATGAAAAAGGGAAGTCTGTATATCCTTCTTAGTAACTCTAAAATGGAAGCTTTTGGGATGTTCTTGAAATTTCCATGTTTGAAACCGAAAACGACTTCCCTTCATGCTAGACTTCATAAGATCGACAGGGGGTAGATACATGATTTGTCTGGTTTGGATATATCTAGACCTTATTTATCAACTTGAATGCTTACGATATGACATAAGAAGACAATGTGATTTGGTTTTTCAATTTTCTGATTTTTTTGAATATTGTGCCCACCCATTTGTATCTTCATGAAATCCTAGGTTTTCCCAAGATAATTTAAACAAGTTTAAAACATGAAAACGAAAAGGGAAACATGTAACCTTCTCAGTCACTCTAAAATGAAGTTTTTGGGAGGTTTTTGAAATTTCCATGTTTGAAACCCAAAACCACTTCTCTTCATGCTTGACTTCATAAGACAAAGTTTAGGGTTAGGGGGTATAGATACATGATTTGTATGGTTTGAATATGTCCAAACCTTGTTTATCAACTTGAATATGCTTACTATATGACATAAGAAGACTATGTACTTTGGTTTTTCATTTTTCTGATTTTTTTAATTTTCTGCAAATTTGAATCATATCTTGGTCAAATCCTAGGTTTGACCAAGATTTAGACAAGTTTAACACGTGAAAACGAATAAGTAAGCCTGGATCCTTCTTAGTCACTCTAAAATGAAGCTTTTGGGAGGTTCTTGAAATTTCCATGTTTGAAACCCAAAACCACTTCTCTTCATGATTGACTGAGTTTAATTAGGTTTTTAGGGGTAGATATATACATGATTTTTCTGGTTTGAATATATATGTCTAGACCTTGTTTATCAACTTGAATGCTTACTATACATATGACATATCTAAGAATGCTATGTGCTTTGGTTTTTCATTCTTTTGATTTTTTTTTCTGAATTTTTAGGGCCATTTGAATCTTGGTCAAATCCTTGGTTTGACCAAGATTTAAACAAGTTTAAAACATGAAAATGAAAAGGGAAGTCTGTATCCTTCTTAGTCACTCTAAAATGAAGCTTTTGGGATGTTCTTGAAATTTCAATGTTTGAAACCCAAAACGACTTCCCTTCATGCTAGACTTCATAAGATCGAAAGGGGGTAGATACATGATTTGTCTGGTTTGGATATATCTAGACCTTGTTTATCAACTTGATTGCTTACGATATGACATAAGAAGACTATGTGATTTGGTTTTTCATTTTTCTGATTTTTTTGAATATTGTGCCCACCCATTTGTATCTTCATGAAATCCTAGGTTTGACCAAGCTAATTTAAACAAGTTTAAAACATGAAAATGAAAAGGGAAGCATGTAACCTTCTCAGTCACTCTAAAATGAAGTTTTTGGGAGGTTTTTGAAATTTCCATGTTTGAAACCCAAAACCACTTCTCTTCATGCTTGACTTCATAAGACAAAGTTTAGGGTTAGGGGGTATATATAGATACATGATTTGTATGGTTTGAATATGTCCAAACCTTGTTTATCAACTTGAATATGCTTACTATATGACATAAGAAGACTATGTACTTTGGTTTTTCATTTTTCTGATTTTTTTAATTTTCTGCGCATTTGAATCATATCTTGGTCAAATCCTAGGTTTGACCAAGATTTAGACAAGTTTAACACGTGAAAACGAATAAGTAAGCCTGGATCCTTCTTAGTCACTCTAAAATGAAGCTTTTGGGAGGTTCTTGAAATTTCCATGTTTGAAACCCAAAACCACTTCTCTTCATGATTGACTGAGTTTAATTAGGGTTTTAGGGGTAGATATATACATGATTTTTCTGGTTTGAATATATATGTCTAGACCTTGTTTATCAACTTGAATGCTTACTATACATATGACATAAGAATGCTATGTGCTTTGGTTTTTCATTCTTTTGATTTTTTTCTGAATTTTTAGGGCCATTTGAATCTTGGTCAAATCCTTGGTTTGACCAAGATTTAAACAAGTTTAAAACATGAAAATGAAAAGGGAAGTCTGTATCCTTCTTAGTCACTCTAAAATGAAGCTTTTGGGATGTTCTTGAAATTTCAATGTTTGAAACCCAAAACGACTTCCCTTCATGCTAGACTTCATAAGATCGAAAGGGGGTAGATACATGATTTGTCTGGTTTGGATATATCTAGACCTTGTTTATCAACTTGATTGCTTACGATATGACATAAGAAGACTATGTGATTTGGTTTTCCATTTTTCTGATTTTTTTAATTTTTTGCCCACCCATTTGTATCTTCGTCAAATCCTAGGTTTGACCAAGATAATTAAAACAAGTTTTATAAAACATGAAAATGAAAAGGGAAGCATGTATCCTTCTTAGGCACTCTAAAATGAAGCTTTTGGGAGGTTTTTGAAATTTCCATGTTTGAAACCCAAAACCACATCTCTTCACATGCTTGACTTCATAAGACAGAGTTTAGGGGTTAGGGGTATAGATACATGATTTGTCTGGTTTGAATATGTCTAGACATTGTTTATCAACTTTAATGCTTACTATATGACATAAGAAAAATAATGTCATGTAAATGAGTTAACTTGGATTTCCTACCCTTGAATCCATAGGAAACTTTGTTCTAATGCACTATAATAATCAACCGAGTTTTTACACCAACAGGTCTGTCACTTACGTGTGGTGCCCACGCGTGAGGTCCCACACTTCAGTGAGCACAAGTCACGTGCAATAGGTACGCAAACTCCCAGCCATCTTCTTTGTCAAGAGAAGACGCATCAGGATGCGTATTGGAAGTCTGTGGGTCCTTCTGGATCCTTCGGTTGTCCCTCTCACAAAAAAAACAAATCTCTCTCATTCTCGGCCTCGCTCGACTCGCTCGCTCGCTCGCTCGCACCTCCTGCTCACTGACAAACCCTGCACAAAAGTCAACATCATCACCCGAAAAAGGGGAGACACCATAATTCTCTCCCTTCTTCTCTCCTTCCGAGTGATCCCTCTTCCTCCGAGTTTCACTCGACGGGCAAACACACTTGTGCTGCATAGTAATAATAAAAAGGTATAGAAAAATCAACCTACGAATCTATAATTAAATAGGTTAGTAATAATAAAAAGGTAGAAAAATCAACCTACGAATCTATAATTAAATAGGTTAAACTAGGGTTTTGCCCAGTACTACAGATCAAGGTTCAAACCTTGTTTATCAACTTGAATATGCTTACTATATGACATAAGAAGACTATGTACTTTGGTTTTCATTTTTCTGATTTTTTAAATTTTCTGCGCATTTGAATCTTGGTCAAATCCTAGGTTTGACCAAGATTAGACAAGTTTAACACATGAAAACGAATAAGTAAGCCTGGATCCTTCTTAGTCACTCTAAAATGAAGAATTTTGGGATGTTCTTGAAATTTCCATGTTTGAAACCCAAAACGTCCTCTCTTCATGCTACACTTCATAAGATCGACCGAGTTTAGGGTTAGGGGTAGATACATGATTTGTATGGTTTGAATATGTCCAAACCTTGTTAATTTATCAACTTGAATGCTTACTATATGACATAAGAAGACTATATGCTTTTGTTTTTCATTTTTCTGATTTTTTTTGAATTTTATGCCCATATATTTGAATCTTGGTCAAATCATAGGTTTGACAAAGATTTAAACAAGTTTAAATTGTGAAAATGAAAAGGTAAGCATGGATCCTTATTAGTCACTCTAAAATAAATCTTTTGAGAGGTTCTTGAAATTTCCATGTTTGAAACCCAAAACCACTTCTCTTCATGATTGACTTCATAAGACAGAGTTTAGGGTTTTAGCGGTAGATATATACATGATTTTTCTGGTTTGAATATGTCTAGACCTGGTTTATCAACTTGAATGCTTACTATACATATGACATATATAAGAATGCTATGTGCTTTGGTTTTTCATTCTCTTTTGATTTTTTTTCTAAATTTTTAGGCCCATTAGAATCTTGGTCAAAATCTTTGGTTTGACAAGGATTTAAACAAGTTTAAAACATGAAAATGAAAAAGGGAAGTCTGTATATCCTTCTTAGTAACTCTAAAATGGAAGCTTTTGGGATGTTCTTGAAATTTCCATGTTTGAAACCGAAAACGACTTCCCTTCATGCTAGACTTCATAAGATCGACAGGGGGTAGATACATGATTTGTCTGGTTTGGATATATCTAGACCTTATTTATCAACTTGAATGCTTACGATATGACATAAGAAGACAATGTGATTTGGTTTTTCAATTTTCTGATTTTTTTGAATATTGTGCCCACCCATTTGTATCTTCATGAAATCCTAGGTTTTACCAAGATAATTTAAACAAGTTTAAAACATGAAAACGAAAAGGGAAACATGTAACCTTCTCAGTCACTCTAAAATGAAGTTTTTGGGAGGTTTTTGAAATTTCCATGTTTGAAACCCAAAACCACTTCTCTTCATGCTTGACTTCATAAGACAAAGTTTAGGGTTAGGGGGTATAGATACATGATTTGTATGGTTTGAATATGTCCAAACCTTGTTTATCAACTTGAATATGCTTACTATATGACATAAGAAGACTATGTACTTTGGTTTTTCATTTTTCTGATTTTTTTTAATTTTCTGCACATTTGAATCATATCTTGGTCAAATCCTAGGTTTGACCAAGATTTAGACAAGTTTAACACGTGAAAACGAATAAGTAAGCCTGGATCCTTCTTAGTCACTCTAAAATGAAGCTTTTGGGAGGTTCTTGAAATTTCCATGTTTGAAACCCAAAACCACTTCTCTTCGTGATTGACTGAGTTTAATTAGGGTTTTAGGGGTAGATATATACATGATTTTTCTGGTTTGAATATATATGTCTAGACCTTGTTTATCAACTATAATGCTTACTGTACATATGACATATCTAAGAATGCTATGTGCTTTGGTTTTTCATTCTTTTGATTTTTTTTCTGAATTTTTAGGGCCATTTGAATCTTGGTCAAATCCTTGGTTTGACCAATATTTAAACAAGTTTAAAACATGAAAATGAAAAGGGAAGTCTGTATCCTTCTTAGTCACTCTAAAATGAAGCTTTTGGGATGTTCTTGAAATTTCAATGTTTGAAACCCAAAACGACTTCCCTTCATGCTAGACTTCATAAGATCGAAAGGGGGTAGATACATGATTTGTCTGGTTTGGATATATCTAGACCTTGTTTATCAACTTGATTGCTTACGATATGACATAAGAAGACTATGTGATTTGGTTTTTCATTTTTCTGATTTTTTTGAATATTGTGCCCACCCATTTGTATCTTCATGAAATCCTAGGTTTGACCAAGCTAATTTAAACAAGTTTAAAACATAAAAATGAAAAGGGAAGCATGTAACCTTCTCAGTCACTCTAAAATGAAGTTTTTGGGAGGTTTTTGAAATTTCCATGTTTGAAACCCAAAACCACTTCTCTTCATGCTTGACTTCATAAGACAAAGTTTAGGGTTAGGGGGTATATATAGATACATGATTTGTATGGTTTGAATATGTCCAAACCTTGTTTATCAACTTGAATATGCTTACTATATGACATAAGAAGACTATGTACTTTGGTTTTTCATTTTTCTGATTTTTTTTTAATTTTCTGCGCATTTGAATCATATCTTGGTCAAATCCTAGGTTTGACCAAGATTTAGACAAGTTTAACACGTGAAAACGAATAAGTAAGCCTGGATCCTTCTTAGTCACTCTAAAATGAAGCTTTTGGGAGGTTCTTGAAATTTCCATGTTTGAAACCCAAAACCACTTCTCTTCATGATTGACTGAGTTTAATTAGGGTTTTAGGGGTAGATATATACATGATTTTTCTGGTTTGAATATATATGTCTAGACCTTGTTTATCAACTTGAATGCTTACTATACATATGACATAAGAATGCTATATGCTTTGGTTTTTCATTCTTTTGATTTTTTTCTGAATTTTTAGGGCCATTTGAATCTTGGTCAAATCCTTGGTTTGACCAAGATTTAAACAAGTTTAAAACATGAAAATGAAAAGGGAAGTCTGTATCCTTCTTAGTCACTCTAAAATGAAGCTTTTGGGATGTTCTTGAAATTTCAATGTTTGAAACCCAAAACGACTTCCCTTCATGCTAGACTTCATAAGATCGAAAGGGGGTAGATACATGATTTGTCTGGTTTGGATATATCTAGACCTTGTTTATCAACTTGATTGCTTACGATATGACATAAGAAGACTATGTGATTTGGTTTTCCATTTTTCTGATTTTTTTAATTTTTTGCCCACCCATTTGTATCTTCGTCAAATCCTAGGTTTGACCAAGATAATTAAAACAAGTTTTATAAAACATGAAAATGAAAAGGGAAGCATGTATCCTTCTTAGGCACTCTAAAATGAAGCTTTTGGGAGGTTTTTGAAATTTCCATGTTTGAAACCCAAAACCACATCTCTTCACATGCTTGACTTCATAAGACAGAGTTTAGGGGTTAGGGGTATAGATACATGATTTGTCTGGTTTGAATATGTCTAGACATTGTTTATCAACTTTAATGCTTACTATATGACATAAGAAAAATAATGTCATGTAAATGAGTTAACTTGGATTTCCTACCCTTGAATCCATAGGAAACTTTGTTCTAATGCACTATAATAATCAACCGAGTTTTTACACCAACAGGTCTGTCACTTACGTGTGGTGCCCACGCGTGAGGTCCCACACTTCAGTGAGCACAAGTCACGTGCAATAGGTCCCACACTTCTTTGTCAAGAGAAGACGCATCAGGATGCGTATTGGAAGTCTGTGGGTCCTTCTGGATCCTTCGGTTGTCCCTCTCACAAAAAAAACAAATCTCTCTCATTCTCGGCCTCGCTCGACTCGCTCGCTCGCTCGCTCGCACCTCCTGCTCACTGACAAACCCTGCACAAAAGTCAACATCATCACCCGAAAAAGGGGAGACACCATAATTCTCTCCCTTCTTCTCTCCTTCCGAGTGATCCCTCTTCCTCCGAGTTTCACTCGACGGGCAAACACACTTGTGCTGCATAGTAATAATAAAAAGTTATAGAAAAATCAACCTACGAATCTATAATTAAATAGGTTAGTAATAATAAAAAGGTAGAAAAATCAACCTACGAATCTATAATTAAATAGGTTAAACTAGGGTTTTGCCCAGTACTACAGATCAAGGTTCAAACCTTGTTTATCAACTTGAATATGCTTACTATATGACATAAGAAGACTATGTACTTTGGTTTTCATTTTTCTGATTTTTTAAATTTTCACAAGCATTTGAATCTTGGTCAAATCCTAGGTTTGACCAAGATTAGACAAGTTTAACACATGAAAACGAATAAGTAAGCCTGGATCCTTCTTAGTCACTCTAAAATGAAGCATTTTGGGATGTTCTTGAAATTTCCATGTTTGAAACCCAAAACGACCTCTCTTCATGCTACACTTCATAAGATCGACCGAGTTTAGGGTTAGGGGTAGATACATGATTTGTATGGTTTGAATATGTCCAAACCTTGTTAATTTATCAACTTGAATGCTAACTATATGACATAAGAAGACTATATGCTTTTGTTTTTCATTTTTCTGATTTTTTTTTGAATTTTATGCCCATATATTTGAATCTTGGTCAAATCATAGGTTTGACAAAGATTTAAACAAGTTTAAATTGTGAAAATGAAAAGGTAAGCATGGATCCTTATTAGTCACTCTAAAATAAATCTTTTGAGAGGTTCTTGAAATTTCCATGTTCGAAACCCAAAACCACTTCTCTTCATGATTGACTTCATAAGACAGAGTTTAGGGTTTTAGGGGTAGATATATACATGATTTTTCTGGTTTGAATATGTCTAGACCTGGTTTATCAACTTGAATGCTTACTATACATATGACATATATAAGAATGCTATGTTCTTTGGTTTTTCATTCTCTTTTGATTTTTTTTCTAAATTTTTAGGCCCATTTGAATCTTGGTCAAAATCTTTGGTTTGACAAGGATTTAAACAAGTTTAAAACATGAAAATGAAAAAGGGAAGTCTGTATATCCTTCTTAGTAACTCTAAAATGGAAGCTTTTGGGATGTTCTTGAAATTTCCATGTTTGAAACCGAAAACGACTTCCCTTCATGCTAGACTTCATAAGATCGACAGGGGGTAGATACATGATTTGTCTGGTTTGGATATATCTAGACCTTATTTATCAACTTGAATACTTACGATATGACATAAGAAGACAATGTGATTTGGTTTTTCAATTTTCTGATTTTTTTGAATATTGTGCCCACCCATTTGTATCTTCATGAAATCCTAGGTTTTACCAAGATAATTTAAACAAGTTTAAAACATGAAAACGAAAAGGGAAACATGTAACCTTCTCAGTCACTCTAAAATGAAGTTTTTGGGAGGTTTTTGAAATTTCCATGTTTGAAACCCAAAACCACTTCTCTTCATGCTTGACTTCATAAGACAAAGTTTAGGGTTAGGGGTATAGATACATGATTTTTCTGGTTTGAATATGTCTAGACATTGTTTATCAACTTTAATGCTTACTATATGACATAAGAAATATAATCAACCGAGTTTTTACACCAACAGGTCTGTCACTTACGTGTGGTGCCCACGCGTGAGGTCCCACACTTCAGTGAGCACAAGTCACGTGCAATAGGTACGCAAACTCCCAGCCATTTTCTTTGTCAAGAGAAGACGCATCAGGATGCGTATTGGAAGTCTGTGGGTCCTTCTGGATCCTTCGGTTGTCCCTCTCACAAAAAAAAAACAAATCTCTCTCATTCTCGGCCTCGCTCGACTCGCTCGCTCGCACCTCCTGCTCACTGACAAACCCTGCACAAAAGTCAACATCATCACCCGAAAAAGGGGAGACACCATAATTCTCTCCCTTCTTCTCTCCTTCCGAGTGATCCCTCTTCCTCCGAGTTTCACTCGACGGGCAAACACACTTTTTTTAATTTTCTGCCCATTTGAATCTTGGTCAAATCCTAGGTTTGACCAAGATTTAAACAAGTTTAAAACATGAAAATAAAATGGTAAGCATGGATCCTTCTTAGTCTCCCGAAAATGAAGCTTTTTTTTTTGAAATTTCCATGTTTGAAACCAAAAACCACTTCTCTTCATGCTTGACTTCATAAGACATAGTTTAGGGTTAGGGGTAGATATATACATGATTTTTCTGGTTTGAATATGTCTAGACCTTGTTTATCAACTTGAATGCTAGCTTACTATATATGACATAAGAATGCTATGTGCTTTGGTTTTTCATTCTTTTGATTTTTTCTGAATTTTTATGCCCATTTGAATCTTGGTCGAATCCTAGGTTTGACCAAGATTTAAACAAGTTTAAAACATGAAAATGAGAAGGGAAGCATGTATCCTTCTTAGTCACTCTAATTAAAATGAAGATTTTGGGAGGTTTTTGAAATTTCCATGTTTGAAACCAAAAACCACGTCTCTTCATGCTTGACTTCATAAGATATATAGAATTTAATTAGGGGTTAGGGGTATAGATACATGATTTGTTTGGTTTGAATATGTCTAGACCTTGTTTAACAACTTGAATGCTTACTATATGCCATAAGAAGACTATGTACTTTGGTTTTTAATTTTTTTGATTTTTTAAAATTTTCTGCCAATTTGTATCTTGGTCAAATCCTAGGTTTGACCAAGATTTAAACAAGTTTAAGACGTGAAAATAAAATGGTAAGCATGGATCCTTCTTAGTCTCCCTAAAATGAAGCTTTTGGTTTTTTTTTGAAATTTCCATGTTTGAAACCCAAAACCACTTCTCTTCATGCTTGACTTCATAAGACAGAGTTTACGGATAGGGGTAGATATATATATACATGATTTTTCTGGTTTGAATATGTCTAGACCCTTTTTATCAACTTGAATGCTTACTATATGACATAAGAATGCTATGTGCTTTGGTTTTTCATTCTTTTGATTTTTTCTGAATTTTTATGCCCATTTGAATCTTGGTAGAATCCTAGGTTTGACCAAGATTTAAACAAGTTTAAAACATGAAAATGAGAAGGGAAGCCTGTATCCTTCTTTGTCACTCTAATTAAAATGAAGCTTTTGGGTGGTTTTTGAAATTTCCATGTTTGAAACCCAAAACCACATCTCTTCGTGCTTGACTTCATAAGACAGAGTTTAGGGGTTAGGGGGTACATAGATACATGATTTGCATAGTTTGAATATGTCTAGCTAGAGACCTTGTTTCTCAATTTTAATGCTTACTATATGACATAAGAAGACTATGTGCTTTGGTTTTTCATTTTTCTGTTTTATTTTAATTTTATGCCCATTTGAATCTTGGTCAAATCCTAGGTTTGACCAAGATTTAAACAAGTTTAAATTATGAAAATGAAGGTAAGCATGGATCCTTATTAGTCACTCTAACATAAATCTTTTGGGAGGTGCTTGAAATTTCCATGTTTCAAACCCAAAACCACTTCTCTTCATGATTGACTTCATAAGACAGAGTTTAGGGTTTTAGGGGTAGATATATACATGATTTTTCTGGTTTGAATATGTCTAGCCCTTGTTTATCAACTTGAATGCTTACTATACATATGACATAAGAATGCTATGTTCTTTGGTTTTTCATTCTCTTTTGATTTTTTTCTAAATTTTTAGGCCCATTTGAATCTTGGTCAAATCCTTGGTTTGACCAAGATTTAAACAAGTTTAAAACATGAAAATAAAAAAGGAAGTCTGTATCCTTCTTAGTCACTCTAAAATGGAAGCTTTTGGGATGTTCTTGAAATTACCATGTTTGAAACCGAAAACGACTTCCCTTCATGCTAGACTTCATAAGATCGACAGGGGGGTAGATACATGATTTGTCTGGTTTGGATATATCTAGACCTTGTTTATCAACTTGAATGCTTACGATATGACATAAGAAGACAATGTGATTTGGTTTTTCATTTTTCTAATTTTTTTGAATATTGTACGTGCCCACCCATTTGTATCTTCATCAAATCCTAGGTTTGACCAGGATTTAAACAAGTTTAAAACATGAAATGAAAAGATAAGCCTGGATCCTTCTTAGTCACTCTAAAATGAAGCTTTCGGGAGGTTCTTGAAATTTCCATGTTTGAAACCCAAAACCACTTCTCTTCATGATTGACTTCATAAGACAGAGTTTAGGGTTTTAGGGGTAGATATATACATGATTTTTCTGGTTTGAATATATATGTCTAGACCTTGTTTATCAACTTGAATGCTTACTATATATATGACATAAGAATGCTATATATGTGCTTTGGTTTTTCATTCTTTTGATTTTTTCTGATTTTTTAGGCCCATTTGAATCTTGGTCAAATCCTAGGTTTGACCATGATTTAAACAAGTTTAAAACATGAAAATGAAAAGGTAAGCATGGATCCTTCTTAGTCACTCTAAAATGAAGCTTTTGGGATGTTCTTGAAATTTCCATGTTTGAAACCCAAAACGACTTCGATCTCTTTATGCTAGATTTCATAAGACTGAGTTTTAGGGGTTAGGGGGTAGATACATGATTTGTCTAGTTTGAATATGTACATAGTACTCCCTCTATAGGAACTTGGAGAAAGCAACTGTTGTGCCACACAATTTTGTTGTTTTCCTATTTTTCTTTCATGAAGCTTTACGATGTGGTTCGTGTGTGGGGATCAAGCTCGTAATCTCGTTTCAATTACACAACCAACTACTCTGCTCATCCTTGCATGTAATTAACCAATATAGGAATTTGATTCCACGGAACTTTTTCAGTACATAAGTCTCCTCCTTAACTCCTCTAGTCTCTACCAAGCCGGCCGCCTCGCTACTTCCCTAGCTTCCTCCCTACAGCACACCTCGCCCCTGTACGCGAGCTAGGTCCAGCCGGAGATGGGGCACAGCCGCCCCCGCTGGAAGAATGCTCAGAGGAAGTCCGGGCAGGAGGACAAGGGTGACGCCATCCCGGATGAACTTCTCGGGCTGGTGTTCCTGCGCCTCACCTCGCCTCTGGATCTCGTCCGCGCCGTGTTCGCCTGCAGGAGCTGGCGCAAGGTCATCGCGGCGGAGGACTTCCGTGTCCTCTCCGCTCGCCACGGCGCGCCATCCTCCATAGTCGCCGGCCACTACCACATCAGCTTCTCCCATTGTCACTATCGGCCGTCTGGCTTGCTGCCCCACTTCGTTCCCTCTTCCTCGTCATGTTGGGCCGGGGTCGCCGCAAATAATCTCGCGCTCGACTTCCTCCCACGGGCGCCAAACGGCGACCTCAGTTTGGAGCTCGCCGACTCTCGCGGCGGCCTCCTACTCCTTGCGGACTTCGACCACACCGAACGCGGAAAGCCTTTCGAGCAGCCTTCACGTCTCGTCGTCTGCGATCCCCTGGCAGGTCAGTACGTGACGGTCCCTCCACCCCCTGCTGTTTCGCACACAACATTCGTAAGCTTGTTCCTGGGCGCCGCCCTCCATGGCGAGGACGCTGCGGCGCGCATCAGTCTGTCAAATTACAGGGTGACGTGCCTGATCTATCACGACGGCATCTGCAAGACCTGCGTGTTCTCGCCTGGCCCTGGTGGCCACGCTTGGACCTCCTCCGGCGCCATCGTGCCTCTCCACGCCACGCACACAGGCCGGTCGGATATCCTCTTTGTGGGGTGCAACGCCCGTTTCTTCCAGTGGTACGTGTTCGGTGGGCTCGGAAACTTCATTCTTGCTCTCGACAGAGAATCCGGCGAGCTCTCACGCTTCGAGAGAGCTCGAGACGAGGACTGGCTTCACACCGTGCCGATTGAGATGCTGGGCGGGCCCTCGCGCGTGCTGAATTGGTACGTGCTAGAGCTTCCGTGGCCACCTACCTTCCGAGCTTGCTTATCCTAGGATTCTGGCTTCTTGGGTTGGATTAGTGTCGGCCATGGTGTCGTCGACATGGTCTGGAGGTTGAAGACGAAGGGCATCTCAAGGATTTTGTTGTAATTTCGTTTTTTTTCAGGTGTTTTGTACTATTTGATGTTTCTCTTAATGCCAGAGGGTTTATTTGCACTAGTCATACTTGACATAGCTGTACGTTTTGAAGATTAACTTGTTCATCATGATCCGAACTTCTCATACTCTTAATGCCAGAGGGTTTATTTGCACTAGTCATACTTGACATAACTTCGAACTTGTTTTGAGTAATACGTAGTATGGTATACTAGAATAGGAGGAGTAACAGTTTTCGCATTTGGGCCAAATATAAAGTCCTACCTCCATTTCAAGGAATAAGGCGCACGCGTACTCCAAGACGTATCTTTTGGTCAGATTACCTTGACCATTGAATTGACAAGACAACACACAGAGCATTGGGGCGTGCTCGATGGTGCTAGCTGCGGCTATACAGACATGTGATAGGCATCGCGGAAGCGTCGCAAATAGAAAACAAATCATATTTTTTGGGGGAGGATGTTTTGGCTCCTGGTTGCGTATGCTCCCTTTAGTTTGAACTGCAACATCTATATATTTTGAAATGTAAAAAAAATCCAAACAAAAAATTAATCTTTTCATCTTCACATGCTAAGAGCGCATAAAGTCTTTCCATAAAAAACTAAATTGTCATTTGGGCTATGTAAAAAAAGATAAAATTTATTGCTAAAAATAAAGCTGTTTACATCAACCACAAAAAATATCGGCTTTTCACGAAACTACACGAACACACATACATTATCGAGAAGTACATGCGGATTTTTTTGTTAGAATTTTTTGAAAATTAAAAATATGTTTTTTTGGGTCGAGGTAGCATATCCGCCCAATAGCCGAATTAAATTTCCGATTTTTTTTGACTGACAATTTCATCGGGAAGACATGGATGCGCGCAGACGGCGTGCAAGGCAAGGCATCGATTTGACCGGACGTACTTAGGGCAGGTCAGGCTGCCAGCGTACTTATTCCGGGGCAGGTGAGGTACTAGAACTCAAAGTCCTCCTCAGCGTCTCTCCTCTCTCTTTGTCTTTATTGAGTGTACTAGCGCGCAGGGACTCAAAGTCAGGGAAATGTTTGAGATGCAAAGTAAGAGAATATTTACCAGTATAATTGGTTGATTAGAAGATTAAGTGGTGAAATCACAACAGATTGGAGCAGTACATGGTGGAAACCGCAAAATATCCTTCCAAATGGTGTTTTTGTGCAACATACGAAGTATGAGGTGGTGGAACTTGAGGCCAGTGACTTTACTTACTCCAAAATGCAACTTTACGTACATGAGCCATCGGATCAAGATCCAACGGACACAGTTGATCCAGAATTTGTAGTCACATTTTAAGTTGCTCGAAAAAAATCGAAAACATTACAGTAAGATATATATCTTTCTTAAGTATTCTGGTAAAGTTTTACTTCATTTGAAAATTGAGTTTAATTTTAAGTTTAAAATTTGGATCAACCATGTGCGTTGGATCTTGATCGAATGACTCACGTACAAGTCGCCAGTGAAGTTACTGGATCTCGTTCCTTGGTGGAATCTGCAATTCCCTCCCCTATATATACTATACAAGTCGAAGACTACGACCCTCTATCCCTATCTCCTTCACATCCTCTAAATTCATATTCCCATTTAGAATCGTTGGGCATGGAGGTTCCCCCTGGTAGCTTTAGAGCTTTTGTCGACGATGCTAATTTGAGAAGACTGCTCACCTACGGTTTGTGCTCTCAATCCGCACAACCTCCATTTTGGCGGGTTAGTACTTTCTTCACTAGGTTCATCAAGATGTATTTTAATTTGGGCTAACAGTCGTGTTAATTTCCTTGTATTAAGCAGTGCTGTTCGTGCAAGAAGGTTGCATGCGACAGCTGCGCTAGGAACCTGCCCGGTGGCGCGTGCCCGGGATGCCAGGGCGTCTTCCAAGGTGAAAGTCCTCCATCTGAAAGCATGTACTTTTCCCGTGAATGTGTTATGGAAAAGAATGTGGTGAGAAGAACGTTCATCTGCGGTTTGTGCTCTCAAATCGCACGACGTCCACTATAACGGGTTAGTACTTTCTTCACTAGGTTCCACCCAAGCTGTATTTTTCTTTGGGTCAACAAATCATGTAAATTTCCTTGTATTAAGCAGTGCATTCGCATGGGGGAGGGACATCACATTGCATGCGGAAGCTGCTTAAGAAACCTGCCCAGTCTCGTGTGCCCGAACTGCGACGGCATCTACGAAGAGGATGAGGATTTAAGTAGATTTGCCTCCTTGTTTAAGGTGGATTGCAGCAACGATGGTTGCGACATGAGCGGCGACTTGCTCGAATACTTTCAACATGAGGCGACGTGCCCGCATGCGCCAACGAGACGGTAGGTGGTTGATCTTGCCGGTCTCGATGGAGAAGATGATCGCGCTTTGAGGCTAATCTCGAGCTCGGTGGAGAAGGACCGGATGGAGTTTCCTTTTCTAGAACTAGAGTTCTTTTTGTACTTTTGGATGTCTTGTCTGTAGTTTCCTTTTACTTGGAGGGTCCTCCTAGCTTGCAGTCTGTAATCCCACCGTCATCATAATATAAAAGCAGTGTCGCCAGGTCCTTCGGGACATTTCTGTGTTCAAAAAATGTATGATTTTAGACATGTCGTCTATTTATGTGTGCGATGTTGTATCATCTATTACCGTGATTAGTTTGAACGTGTCCATGTCCTAGAACAAAACTTCGGCATGATGTACTTGTATGTTTAATTGAATTCGACCAAGTATAATGTGGAACCGATCATTGCGAGCATATGGAGATTGCGAACCGGTAATTGACAGGTGGTACATGCTCTATCTTAATCTTGTTTATCTAATGGTAATTGCGATTTATGCGGTACTGAAATAATTAGTTTTAGTTATAAACAGGGACTCTTCGGACGGGGGCTCCTTTTCAAACAAGACCGGGGAGATTTATGAAGTGCTAGAAGGGAACAAATTACCACATGAGTGTTTTGCGTGAAATGGTTAAAATTTGTAGTGGCAGATTGCCGCCAATGCAATTTTTTCATGTGGTTGATATGGTAGGATGGACATTTCCAAAATTTCACGAATTATTTCGGTTTGTGACCATATATTAAATTAGTTCTGGGCTCATTTCCATATAATTTGAAATTTCAACGCGAAGTACACGAAGTACAATTAAAAAAGGGGAAACTATATATACGTGATGTGCACTAAATGTGTGGTACCCCCCAAAAAATGACCAAACATATGCGTTGCATCCAAGTACGTAACACCCATATGGCAAACGAAAGCATTGAGTAGTTGTTTGTGATGTAAGTAATCTACATATATATCAAAATACCAAACATGGCACACCAAAATATTTTTTAGAAGAACTTACCAGATTTTGGCACCATGCATGTTGGAGTTTTTTTTTTGACAGAATCCATCTTGGAGTTCGCATGGCTCTCTTCCGAAGTGAGAGGTGAGTTGGTTAATGCTAGAACCATGGCAAACTTCCGAATGTTAGTAATTTATCATGGATTCATCATTTGTGATGAAATACCTAGGAACAATGCCAAACATGACCTACCTATGTTCTTGAGAATATTCCCTTTCACCGATTTTGGCACCATGTGTGTTTTTAAGTACGTTTGCATGCCTTCTTGATTGGTTATTAAAATACCATGTCAAACTGTCGATACATGGAAAATTCCTTTGCTACAATCAAATAAACTTCGGGCTCCTTTTATTCAAAGGAATATGGAGGGCGTAGGAATATGAAAGGTGCATGATTGGAATGTTATGCCAAGTTGAATCCTATAGGAACATGATGTGTCTTTGATTGTGGCAAAGGAACTTTTCCATGAGGTATTAGCTAATGGTTTTTTTCCTATAAGATTTGCACTACAAGATTCCTATATGAATAGTTCCTATGAATCAAATGACTTGTATAGGAATTTTTCCCATAAGAACCGAATCCAACATAATTCCTATGACAATCATATGAATCAAAGGAGCACGATTCCCATAGGATTGAAGTAGACATGACATCCCAATTGTATGATTTTCCTTTTCCTATACTTTCCATTTCCTATGAACCAAAGGAGGCCTAACTAGTTGGCCATACTGAAACAATTGCCAAATAAATGCCGTGCATCCTATGGCCCCCGTGAGTTTGACCTAAATTTGAAATCATGGTAAAAGGTGCTTAAAATAGGCAAATAAAAGCATGTAGTCAATTTTTTTTAGGATGTAGTACTACCTAGGGAAAATACCAAACATGTCATAATGCAAACTGTGTTTTAGAGAGTAGCCCTTCAAAAAAGTTGGCATCCACTTGTTGATTTTGCTATCGACATGACAAAATAACTGATCAGATGACCAAGTGGTAAAAATTGCAACAGATTAGACCACCACATGGTGGAAACTGCTAAAAATCATGAAAACTGCGAAGAAAAAGTTAAAGTGGTGGTTTGTGCAGCATATGGAGGATTGAGTAGTACAAGTTGGATGTGCACTACTGATGACCCACAAGTATAGGGGGTGTATCGTAGTATCTTCGATAAGTAAGAATGTCGATCCCAACGAGGAGCAGAAGGTGTTGGCAGCAGTTTCGATGAAGGATTCACTGTAAATGCTCACAAACAAGTATTCAAGGGGTTTTGATATTGCAGATAAATAAAGTACGAGTAAGTAAAATGCGAGAGAAATAATTGCAGCGAGTGGCTCAATCCTTTTTAGCACAAAGGACAAGCCGGTTTGTTTACTTATAATGACCAAACGTTCCTGAGGACACACGGGGATTTTAGTCTAGTGCTTTCGCTTCAAGTGGCTAAATAATCTTCATTGTTTTGATAAGTGTTGTGTGGGTGAACCTATGCTAATGCACCGCCCTTCCTAGGACTAATACATACTTGTGATTATACCCCTTGCAAGCATCCGCAACTACAAGAAAGTAATTAAGATAAATCTAACCACAGCCTTAAACTCTGAGATCCTGCGATCCCTCCTGCATCGATATACTAACGGGGGCTTAGGTTTCTGTCACTCCGGCAACCCCGCAATTAGCAACCGAGTACAAGATGCACTCCCCTAGGCCCATAAATGGTGAAGTGTCGTGTAGTCGACGTTCACACGACACCACTAGAAGAATGACACCACAACTTAAATATCATAACATTGAATATTACTCAACCATAATTCACTACTAGCATTTAGACTTCACCCATGTCCTCAAGAACTAAACGAACTACTCACGAGACATCATATGGAATACAATCAGAGGTGATATGATGATGAATAACAATCTGAACATAAACCTTGATTCAATGGTTTCACTCAATAGCATCTACAACAAGTATAGAATAACACCGGGAGAGTTTCCCCTATCAAACAATCAAGATTTAACCCGAATTGCTACAGCGATGACGAGGTGCAGCGGTGGTGATGGCGGTGTAGATGGTGGAGATGATGATGATGATGATGGAGATGATGTCCCGCTCGATGACGATGGCGATGGCGTCGATTTCCCCCTCCGGGAGGGAATTTCCCCGGCGGATTCCTGCCCGCCGGAGAGCTCTTTTCTCTCTGGAGTTCTCCGCCCTGCAGAGGCGGCTGTAACCCTCCGTGAGGTCCTCTCTGTGGCTTAGGTTTTCAGGACGAAGGAGTACGCGAAGAAAAGGAGGCGAAAGGGGCTGTGGGGCCCCCAGACCACAGGGTGGCGCGGCCAGGCCCTGGGCCGCGCCGCCCTAGGGTCTGGGCCCACAGTGGCTCCTCTCTGCTCCCCCTTCTGGCTCCCTCCGTCATCTGGAAAAATAGGAATTTACGTGAAATTCCCTTCCACATTTGATCTTCCGAAATATTGCGTTCTGACGGTGCTTTTTCCAGCAGAATCCTGGCTCCGGTGCTTGATCCTCCAATGATGATGAAACATGCAAAATAGATGAAATAACATAAGTATTGTGTCCCAATATGAAATATATCAATGAATAACAGCAAATTATGATACAAAATAGTGATGCAAATTGGACGTATCAACTCCCCCCAAGCTTAGACCTCGCTTGTCCCCAAGCGAAACTGAGCTCGATAAACAAGACCACATGTTTATGGAGTGAAAAGTCGATAAATAAAATACGGACAAGAAGCATCATATTCATTCACACAAGACATTCTAGTAAACAACTTCCTCATATAACTCATCTTGAAATAGGTAAAGAGAAATCACAAGTAAAGGTGCATAAGAAATCATAGTTGGTGATGGCAAACTTTGTTCTTGGTCAGAGAACTACTAACGAATTGTACTTTTAAGCAAAGCTTTCATATTAGATTTTATAGCTGAGCTTTCATATTCAAGCATAACAATCTCTTCATAATCATTGATGGCTTCAAAGTCATATTCATTCAGATAAAATTGGTACTAAACAAGAAAGTATAAAAGACATGATCAACTGAATCATAGCATAAATGATTGGTTCACAACAACTCAATTGCTTGCTTAAGATAGAGGGAAATAGGTTTACTGACTCAACATAAAAGTAAAAGACAGGCCCTTCGCAGAGGGAAGCAGGGATTAAATCATGTGCTAGAGCTTTTCAAGTTTTGAAATCATATAAAGAGCATAAAAGTAAGATTTTGAGCGGTGTTTGTTGTTGTCAACGAATGGTAGCGGGCACTCTAACCCCCTTGCCAAACGAACCTTCCAAGAGCGGCTCCCATGAGGGACGGCATCTCTACCAGCAAGGTAGATCATCCCCCTTCTCTTTTGTTTACACATGTATTTTAATTTTATTATGGATGACACTCCCCCCAACCTTGGCTTTCTCAATCCATGGCTAACCGAATCCTCGGGTGCCTTCCATCATTCACATACCATGGAGGAGTGTCTATTGCAAAATTAAGTTGCTTACTGATAAATCAGAGCAAAACATGTGAAGAGAATTATTAATGAAAGTTATTAATTGGGGCTGGGAACCCCGTTGCCAGCTCTTATTGCAAAGTTATTGGATAAGAGGATGTGCCGCTAGTCCATTGTGAAAGTCCGCCCAACAAGATTGAAAGATAAAACACCACATACTTCCTCATGAGCTATAGAACATTGACACAAATAAGGAGTAGTAGTTTGAATAATTTAAAGGTAGCACATGAAGTATTTACTTGGAATGGCAGAAAATACCATGTAGTAGGTAGGTATGGTGGACACAAATGGCATAGGTTTGGTCTAAGGTTATGGATGTATGAGAAGCATTCCCTCTCGATACAGGTCTTTGGCTAGCAAGGTTTGATAGCAAGCATAAAGGTTGAGGGAATCAAACAAATATACATATGATAGAACAATCATGCATCTTTCTCATAAGCACAAGCAATTTTAACTTTAGAATACTAAGCATAGAAATAATAGAGTAATGTATCTAAGTGTATTTCTTTCTTTTATTAAACATCAGGATGTTGTTGCTATTGACCAATGCTAAGTTTGCCAAAACCAAATAGATTTACTTGATGCTCCCAAAGTGATATCAATACTCATGTCAAGAGTAATCATATAATGGAGATTGCAAACTAAAATAAGGTGTGCAAAAAGTAAATGATAAGACTTCTCATTAATATTCCATAACGATAACTCACACCAACGGATACATAGATAACTAACTAAGAGAGATACTTCCACATTGCATACTATTCCATATGATAACTTCCCTACTCATGATATGACACTACTTGATAGTAAAAGATAAAGGTGGTGATGATGTGATACCGCGGCACTCCCCCAAGCTTGGAACAAACCAAGGGGATGCCAATACCGATGATGAATTACTCCTTCGGTGATGATGGCGATGGATTCTTCTCGCGCTTCATAAGGATCTCCTTCAGCTTCAGTTTTTCAATTTTGCAATTCTGCACCAAAATTTGAAGAGACTTATTGTTATCCGAGGATGGCGGTGACGGCCTTGTGCTGGGAATTGAGTAATATTCCAGCATTCTGCGAAGTCGCTGGTTCTCCTCTTGAAGTATCTCCACTTCCCTTCTTAGATCACGATATTGATCACAAAACTCATCAGCAACCCGTATTGCTTCCTCCACACAAGGGAAAGAGTCGAGGTCCAGAGCAGACGGAAGAGCTCCCTGCAAGTTATGAGAAAAAGAACGCCCAGTATTAACCGATCCCACCAAAATTGGCTTACTCCTCGTAATTTCCCACTCTCCTTTTGCTGATGCTATTTTCTCCTTCTCCTTATTGATCCTTTCATCCATCTCTTCCCTCCAAGGCCCCTTGTATTTGTTGCTGGAGACCATGGTGCTTCTAGATCAAAACAAATCTGGCAGAAAACAGCTCGAAACAAAACACGACGAGAAAACGATATTACGGACCTCCAGGGGTCCGGGGGATTATATAGCAAATATTTTTACAACAAAAGGAAGGTTCCAGGCCGAAAACGAGTGGAAACGGGACGCCGAGGGGCTGTCACCATAGGTCGGCGCGGCCAGGGTGGGGCCCGCGCCGGCCTGTGGTGACGGGCCCTCGCGCGTCTTTTCCACTCCGTTTCGATTCCGTAATTTTTCATATTTTCTAAAAACAGCAGAAATAATGTTCGGAAAGGTAAACGCGGACTTTTTATTACCTGTACTGTTACCTATTCAAAGTCCAGTTCTGGCGGACTGTCAATTTGTCCTTTGATGAAAGCCTCCGGTGTTTCCACTTGAATAATATCAACATCAACATTATAAGAATCACCCGAGATATAATGCTTGAGTCTTTGTCCATTCACCACTTGTGTGGCATTGCCTTGGAGAGAGCTAATTTTAATTGCTCCTGAACGATACACCTCCTCAACAACATATGGTCCTTCCCACTTCGAGAGTAATTTCCCTGCAAAGAATCTGAGACGAGACCGATACAATAGAACTTGATCTCCAACATTAAATTCTCTTTTAATGATCCTTCTATCGTGCCACTTCTTAACTTTTTCTTTAAAGAGTTTAGCATTTTCATAAGCTTCACTTCTCCATTCATCTAGAGAACTTAATTGTAGCAACCTCTTATTACCGGCTAATTTAGGATCTTTATTTAGTTCTCTAACAGCCCAATAAGCTTTGTGCTCTAGTTCTAAAGGTAAATGACAGGCTTTTCCATAAACCATTTTATAAGGTGACATTCCCATAGGATTTTTATAAGCAGTTCTATAAGCCCATAGTGCTTCTTTCAATTTGCTAGCCCAATTCTTTCTAGATTTATTAACAGTCTTACCCAAGATAGCTTTAATCTCTCTATTTGATAATTCTACTTGACCACTAGTTTGAGGGTGATAAGCAGAAGCAATTCTATGATTAATACCATACTTAGCAAGAGTTTTTCTAAAACCTCCATGAATAAAATGAGAACCTCCATCAGTCATAATATATCTAGGTACTCCAAATCTAGGAAATATAACATCCACAAGCATTTTTATAGAGGTCTCACCATCAGCACTTTTTGTAGGTATAGC
This sequence comes from Lolium perenne, assembly GCF_019359855.2. NCBI lineage: Eukaryota > Viridiplantae > Streptophyta > Magnoliopsida > Poales > Poaceae > Lolium > Lolium perenne. The sequence continues at coordinate 73,907,406 of NC_067248.2, read as the reverse complement.
TTCTACCCATTTAGTAACATAATCAACAACGACAAGTATATGAGTGTTACCGTCTGAAGAAGGGAAAGGACCCATGAAGTCGAATCCCCAACAATCGAATGGTTCAATAACAAGAGTATAATTCATAGGCATTTCATTGCGTCTGGAGATATTACCAACTCTTTGACATTCATCACAAGATAAAATAAATTTCCTTGCATCTTTGAAGAGTGTTGGCCAATAAAAACCTGATTGTAGAACCTTTTGCGCGGTTCTATCTCCAGCGTGATGTCCTCCATAAACACTACCATGACATTTATTCAATATCTCCTGTTGTTCATATTCAGGAACACATCTTCGCATAATACCATCTACTCCTTTATATAAGTGTGGGTCATCCCAAAAATAATGCCTCAAGTCATAAAAGAATTTCCTCCTTTGCTGAGCTGAAAAGGTTGGAGGCAAATACTTCGAAACAATAAAGTTAGCATAATCTGCATACCAAGGGCTCTCTCGCGAGCTTACCTTTATTACAGCCAATTGTTCATTTGGAAAACTATCATTAACAGGAACAGGATCATAAGCAATATTTTCCAATCTAGACAAATTATCAGCAACAGGATTATCAGCACCTTTCCTATCTATAATATGTAAATCAAATTCTTGCAACAGAAGTACCCATCTAATAAGCCTTGGCTTAGCATCTTTCTTTGTCATAAGGTATCTAATTGCAGCATGATCAGTATGAATTGTAACTTTCGAATCAACAATATAGGGTCTAAACTTATCACAAGCAAAGACTACAGCTAACAATTCCTTTTCAGTTGTAGCATAATTTCTTTGAGCAGCATCAAGAGTCTTACTAGCATAATGAATAACATTTAATTTTTTATCTACCCGCTGTCCAAGAACAGCGCCTACAGCAAAATCACTAGCATCACACATAATTTCAAAAGGCAAATTCCAATCAGGAGGTTCGACTACAGGAGCAGTTGTTAAGGCTTTCTTTAGAGTTTCAAAAGCTTCCTTACAATCATCATCAAAAACAAAAGGTACATCTTTTTGAAGAAGATTAGTAAGAGGCTTTGAAATTTTAGAGAAATCTTTAATAAATCTCCTATAAAACCCAGCATGACCAAGAACACTACGAATACCTTTAACATCCCTCGGATAGGGCATCTTCTCAATTGCTTCAACTTTAGCTCTATCAACTTCAATACCTCTCTCGAAAATTTTATGTCCCAATACAATTCCTTCATTAACCATAAAGTGGCATTTCTCCCAATTAAGAACAAGGTTAGTTTCTTCATATCTCTGCAATACTTTATCGAGGTTTCGCAGGCAGTTATCAAAAGAATTCCCATAGACAGAAAAATCATCCATGAACACCTCTACAATACTTTCGCAAAAACCATGAAAAATAGCAGACATGCATCTTTGAAAAGTAGCAGGAGCATTACATAAACCAAAAGGCATAAGCCTATAAGCATAAGTTCCATAAGGACAAGTAAATGTGGTTTTCTCTTGATCTTTAGCTTTAACAGCAATTTGTGAAAACCCAGAATAACCATCAAGAAAGCAAAAATGAGTATTTTTAGATAACCTTTCTAGCATTTGATCAATAAAGGGTAAAGGGTAATGATCTTTCTTAGTAACTTTATTAACTTTTCGAAAATCAATGCACATTCTATAACCTACAACTATTCTTTGAGGAATAAGCTCATCATTATCATTAGGCACAACAGTCATTCCTCCTTTCTTAGGAACACAATGCACAGGACTAACCCATCTACTATCAGCAATAGGATATATAATACCAGCTTCAAGAAGTTTTAATACCTCGTTCCTTACCACTTCTTTCATCTTCGGAATTAGACGACGTTGATGTTCAACAACAGGCTTCGCATCTTCTTCCATATTAATAGCATGTTGGCAAATAGAAGGAGAAATCCCTTTCAAATCATCAAGAGTATAGCCAATAGCTCCTCGGTGTTTCTTCAATATTTCCAATAACCTTTCTTCCTCAATCTCTGAAAGCTTAGAACTAATAATAACAGGATATATTTTCTTATCATCAATATGAGCATATTTAAGATTATCAGGTAAAGGCTTTAAATCGAAAACAGGATCTTCCTTTGGTGGCGGTGTTGTACCCAAATCTTCCACCGGTAAATCATGCTTGAGAATAGGTTGGCGAAGAAAAATTTCCTCAAGCTCATCTCTTTCTTTCCTAAAAGCTTCACTTTCACTATTCTCCAAATGTTGCTGCAAAGGATTATTAGGAACAAGAACAATAGATAAACACTGCTCCATTTTAAAATCATTACTAGGCAAGTCAACTTTATAAGGAGTTTTGGTAAATTTAGAAAAGTTAAATTCATAAGGTTCACCAGCAAATCTAGTCAAAATTTTCTCTTTCTTACAATCTATAATAGCTCCACAAGTATTTAGAAAAGGTCTACCAAAAATGATAGGACAATGATCACTAGCAGCAGAACCAAGTGCCAAAAAGTCAGCAGGATATTTAATCTTACCGCATAGAACTTCCACATCCCGAACAATACCAATTGGAGAAATAGTTTCTCTATTAGCCAAATGAATAACCACATCAATATCTTCAAGTTCACAAGAACCAATTTCGTGCATAATCTCCGTGTAAAGCTCATAAGGAATAGCACTAACACTTGCACCAATATCACATAAACCATAATAGCAATGATCACCAATTCTAACAGATAGCATAGGAACACTAACTTGTTTGGATTTATTAGGATGTGAAACAATATTAGAAGCATCTTCACAGAAAATAATATGACCATCCTCCACATTTTCAGTCACAAGATCTTTAACTATTGCAACAGCAGGTTCAATTTTAATTTGTTCTTCAGGTTCTTTAGGTTTCTTTTCACTTTTATTAACTGCACTAGATATGACAGAGTACTCCTTCATTTTAGCAGGGAAAGGAGTTTTTTCAATATAAGCTTCAGGAATAACATTATCAACAGTTTCAATCACTACACATTTGTTTACAGATGAATCAACTTTATCCTTATACGGTTCATGATACTTATCAAAATTCTTCTTAGGCAGTTCATAATGAGAGGCAAAAGCTTTATAAAGATTTGCAACAACTTGGGAATCAAGACCATATGTAGCACTCATATTACGAAATTTATCAGTATCCATAAAAGCTTCAATGCATTTATAATCATAAATTATACCTGATTCTCTATCTTTGTCATTCTCCCATCCTTCAGTATTTTCTTGGATCCGATCAAGAAGGTCCCTTTTAAACTCTTCATTCTTGCGTGTAAATGATCCAGAACAAGAAGTATCCAGCAAGGTCTTGTCTTGAAAAGAAAGTCTTGCATAGAAATTATCAATAATAACATTACCAGGAAGCTCATGAATGGGGCATTTGAGCATTAAAGACTTCAATCTCCCCCAAGCTTGGGCAATACTTTCTCCATCATGAGGCGAGAAATTATATATGCGGTTCCGATCTTTGTGAATTTCACTTGGAGGATAAAATTTGGAATAAAATAAAGGCACAATGTCCTCCCAATCAATAGAATCACCATTCTTCAGCAATTTATACCAATGCGCCGCTTTACCAGACAGCGATATAGTGAATAGTTTCTTCCTAACTTCATTCATAGAAATACCTGCACATTTGAATAACCCGCATAATTCATGCAAAAACAATAAATGATCACCAGGATGGACAGTTCCATCCCCTTCATAGCGGTTATCCATAACACGTTCAATAATTTTCATAGGTATTTTATATGGTACTACTTCCTCACCTGGCGCTTCATCCACTACCGTTGCAGTAGTAGTAGATTTCCCAAATAGAAATTGAAGAGAAGATCTCTCCATAATGATTTATAGCAGCAGGCAGAAATAAAATCAGCACAAACAGTAAAGGTTTTCCTTACCAATTCCGCTTACCAATAGCGCTTCACTCCCCGGCAACGGCGCCAGAAAATAGTCTTGATGACCCACAAGTATAGGGGGTGTATCGTAGTATCTTCGATAAGTAAGAATGTCGATCCCAACGAGGAGCAGAAGGTGTTGGCAGCAGTTTCGATGAAGGATTCACTGTAAATGCTCACAAACAAGTATTCAAGGGGTTTTGATATTGCAGATAAATAAAGTACGAGTAAGTAAAATGCGAGAGAAATAATTGCAGCGAGTGGCCCAATCCTTTTTAGCACAAAGGACAAGCCGGTTTGTTTACTTATAATGACCAAACGTTCCTGAGGACACACGGGGATTTTAGTCTAGTGCTTTCGCTTCAAGTGGCTAAATAATCTTCATTGTTTTGATAAGTGTTGTGTGGGTGAACCTATGCTAATGCACCGCCCTTCCTAGGACTAATACATACTTGTGATTATACCCCTTGCAAGCATCCGCAACTACAAGAAAGTAATTAAGATAAATCTAACCACAGCCTTAAACTCTGAGATCCTGCGATCCCTCCTGCATCGATATACTAACGGGGGCTTAGGTTTCTGTCACTCCGGCAACCCCGCAATTAGCAACCGAGTACAAGATGCACTCCCCTAGGCCCATAAATGGTGAAGTGTCGTGTAGTCGACGTTCACACGACACCACTAGAAGAATGACACCACAACTTAAATATCATAACATTGAATATTACTCAACCATAATTCACTACTAGCATTTAGACTTCACCCATGTCCTCAAGAACTAAACGAACTACTCACGAGACATCATATGGAATACAATCAGAGGTGATATGATGATGAATAACAATCTGAACATAAACCTTGATTCAATGGTTTCACTCAATAGCATCTACAACAAGTATAGAATAACACCGGGAGAGTTTCCCCTATCAAACAATCAAGATTTAACCCGAATTGCTCCAGCGATGACGAGGTGCAGCGGTGGTGATGGCGGTGTAGATGGTGGAGATGATGATGATGATGATGGAGATGATGTCCCGCTCGATGACGATGGCGATGGCGTCGATTTCCCCCTCCGGGAGGGAATTTCCCCGGCGGATTCCTGCCCGCCGGAGAGCTCTTTTCTCTCTGGTGTTCTCCGCCCCGCAGAGGCGGCTGTAACCCTCCGTGAGGTCCTCTATGTGGCTTAGGTTTTCGGGACGAAGGAGTACGCGAAGAAAAGGAGGCGAAAGGGGCTGTGGGGCCCCCAGACCACAGGGTGGCGCGGCCAGGCCCTGGGCCGCGCCGCCCTAGGGTCTGGGCCCACAGTGGCTCCTCTCTGCTCCCCCTTCTGGCTCCCTCCGTCATCTGGAAAAATAGGAATTTACGTGAAATTCCCTTCCACAGTTGATCTTCCGAAATATTGCGTTCTGACGGTGCTTTTTCCAGCAGAATCCTGGCTCCGGTGCTTGATCCTCCAATGATGATGAAACATGCAAAATAGATGAAATAACATAAGTATTGTGTCCCAATATGAAATATATCAATGAATAACAGCAAATTATGATACAAAATAGTGATGCAAATTGGACGTATCAACTACCGTGTGCCCGTGGTAATGTTCGCCTATTATGATGATGGCAAGAAAAAATGATGTTTTCTCTGCTGAAACTGTCCCGAGCTGATTTGACGAGACAAAATACAGCTACACGGCGTGCAAGGGACGGCTATACAGTACATTAGCTTCTTCTCGGGTCACACGCCTGCACCACAGGTGCAGTAAGTGCAGCAGAGACCAGAGAGAGAAGGAACGCCCGTATTATATTTGATTTCAATTCATATTGTTTTTTTCCTTGCCTCTCCGTCTTCTTCACCGCCATCTTCTCGGTGTTTTCAAGAGTGATTATCAAGTGGAGAGACAATTGCATTGGGAAAGTCTCTCCACTTGATAATCTCTGTTGAAAAACTCGCACGTCTTGTGAAATGTGAAGGCTGCACGCGTGGGGAAGGGAGACGCAAACGCCGCACCGCATCATTAGTAGTACAGTAGTATACCTTTCTCTCCTCAGGCACCCCGGCTGGCCGCCCGCCGCAATAGTTCCTTGCATAGCGCTTGCCGTCTCCCCCAAAAACCCCCAGCGCACTTGCATCCGCCATCCACCTAAATCCACCGCCGAGTACCTTTCTGTCCTCACCACCGCCGCTGCGCCTATTCCCCTGTCCAGCAGACGACTGCGGCGTTGCGTGTGTCGCCGCCATGTCAGATGGAGGCGGAGCCGCTCAACTCCCGAAGGCGGGTCGAGCCAGATCGGGAAGAGCCTCCGTCGAGCCTCGACCTCATCAGCCGCCTCCCCGACGAGATGCTGCACATCATCATCTCCCTCCTGCCCATGATATCTGCTGTAAGGACAACATTGCTCTCCAGACGGTGGCGCCACCTCTGGCGCTCCGTCCCACTTAACCTCCTCATCGGCGACAACGACCTCATCAGCCGCCTACCGGACCAGATTCTCCACATCATCATCTCCCACCTGCCCACTATATCCGCTGTAAGCACAACCTTGGTCTCCAAACGGTGGCGCCACCTCTGGCACTCCGTCCCACTTAACCTCGAGATCGACGACGAACTCGCCAAGCAAAACCACAAACGCATCGCCGCGGTCTCCAGTATCCTCGCCGCTCACCCTGGCCCCGCCAGAAGCGTGTCAATCGACCCCTTCAGAACCACTTGCAAGGTCGACACCACGCTCGACAGCTGGTTCCGGTCCAGCACCCTATCTTGCGTCGAGAACCTCAGATTCGATCTTTGGGAACTGTGATGCGCTCCTTCCCGCTGTCCGCGTTCCGCTGCGCGCCCACGCTGCGCATTGTCAGCATTTCTACTTGCTATTTGCCCGAGATTCATGCCAACTCCATGCTTCTTTTCCCCCAACTCAAAAGGCTCTTGCTCTATGACGTCTACATCTGTAAGGCGACGAACATCGACCGCCTGTTCACCCGCTGTATTGTGCTCGAGGCACTTCACCTTGAGGGGGTCCACGGGTTCACCCAACTCAACATTCAAATGCCAAATCTTCGTACAATTAGTGTGGCTAGCTATTGGAAACGCAACACCACCGAACTTATTCAGTTAGACACGGTGCAAATTATGGATGCATCTTGCCTCGAGAGATTAGTCATATGCGTTGATGATGTTCCACTACTAATCCAGGTCGCCAACGCACCAAAGTTGATGGTGTTGGGCTTTGCGTCGTACCCTGGCTGCCAACTTGTTATTGGACGCATAAACTTTTTGGTAGAACAGCCTTCTTCTTGTTGAATTAACTCACATTTTTGTTATTTTTTTTGACATCTGTACCATTGTCCTGTAGAGGATGATGCCCATAAGCTTGGAAAATTCTCTGTGCACAGTGAAGAACTTGGTTCTAAAATCTAACGGCCCTCGTCTGGATCAACTACTTGCATTTCTTAGATGCTTTCCCTGCACGGAGAAGCTATATATCCAGGTAAATTTGTTGTTGTTAACTGTTTACCACTATGAGCAAAAACTGTAGAGTTACATGGAGTTAACCTGTTATTACTTATTAGCCTAGATCAGTTGAACAATTGTACTAGAAGAACATCCACAATGGAGTTATATTATGTTGGTTCAAAACTAAACTTCTTGTCATACAATGTGTTGTATCTTGTGCATCTGTGAAGTTTCATATAAACACATGATAATATGTGATCTGTGTAAAAAAGAGAAGACATATGTAAATAGTGTGACTTACTATTTACACATCATTTGTTCTTTTTTGTGTAGATCACGTATTATCATATTTTTGGATGAAACTTCACGAGCACATGATAGAACACAATGTATGTCCAGACTTTTAGTTTACATTTTTTTTTGGAAACTTGGAAGTGTCAAAAGAAAAATGGGGTGCACCCGCAACTAGTTGCGGATTGGAGTTTCCCATGTTGGTGACCTTTCCCCAACTTTACAATGACAATAACAGATGTAAAAAAGTGCATCTATCAAATTGGAACGTGTCAGGGGATTATGTTGTTCCACGGTCCTCAATTAACACATGATTCAACTCACCTGAGATATTCATTAGTTGATAGCAATGAAGTACTTTGTTATTGTACTGACTACTTAATTTGACTTCTTTGCAGTTTTATAGAACCGGCAATAAGGTTCATGTCTTGCATAATGAGCCAGCCTGTTCCATTGAATGCCTTGATCTCCACCTCAAAGAAATTTCGATTTCTGACTACCGAGGAAGGAGAAATGATGTTATTGTCTCCAGGTTCTTTATACAGAACACTAGAATGCTCAAAGTAATGAATTTTGGTGTAAGATATCATCACAAGGAGATCTGGTGGGATACCCAGTTCAAGCAGCTAGACCTGAAGAACACCGCTTATAGAGATGTTGATTTTCAGTTTGGATATTTACCATCCTTAGATAAGTTCAGCTCGGACGGTGTTCTTAGCTGGTTGGTACATGACTTGTCAGTGGCTGATCCCTTTGCTAGAGGGATATATGCAAGAGAAGGGCCAATTTCTGCATAGTGTTAGTTTAACTCCCTATATTTTGTACTGGTCTGAACAATATATTTTATCACTCTGTTAATGTAGTTCAGACTTGATGTTATTCTTGTGAACATGGTCTAATATTCTAATGCTTTCGCGATGTATGTACTACTAGTGATATTTACAGAAGCTAGTAATTGTTTGACAAAATTTACTAAAAAAAGCCTGTAACGCATGTTCACATTCAGTTCGTCAATGCTAGTGTTCACAGAGGAAAGGTTTATTGTTCACAGAGGCTGACATGTGGGGCCCATGAGCCAGAAGAGTCCTCAACATTTCAAAGGCGGCAGGGAATCAAAAAAAAAATGAAGTAGCCACAAATTAGGGTAAAAAATAACTCCAAGAAAGGAAACTTCTTTTGTAAATAGAGGACGACATGCGGGTCCCATTTTGCACGGGATCGAAAGAAAAAAGGCAAGTGACCAAATATCAGGAGCCAAAAATAATCCACGAAAAGAAACTTTTATTGTACATAGAGGATGACATGTGGGTCCCATTTTGCAATAGCGGTCTCATAGTTTCCAGGCGGCACAGGATCAAAAGAAAAAGGAAGTAGCCAGAAATCAGGGTGTCAAAAAATCCATGAAAAGAAAGATTTCAATTGGGCTGCATCTGGACATCTGGGCCTTCGAACTATCGTGCTGGAAGCCTTTTGACTCGTACAATTTAAGCCCACTCCAAAACAGGAAAGTCCTATGCTTGGCAAAAACAAAAAACAAGGAGATTCAACATATAAGTTTGTTTATGTAAAAACAAAGATTTAATTTATCCCTTTGCAATAGCTCAGAGCTAAATACACTGTTTATTGTCTGCAAAATAATCAAGATATCACATGTTTCTTGTACGGGGAGGCTGACATCAGGGACCCATGAGCCAGCAGCGTCGTCAACGTTTTAAAGGCGGCAGGGGATCGAAAGAAAAAATAAACCAAAAATCAGTTGGTAAAAATCCAAGAAAATAAACATTTATCGTTCTAAGAGGATGACATGCGGGACCCTTGAGGCAGCAGCATCCTCAACCTTTGCATAAAGAGGATTTGCAGTACGGGGAGGCTGACATTGGGGACCCATGAGCCAGCAGCGTCGTCAACGTTTTCAAGGCGGCAGGAGATCGAAAGAAAAAATAAGCCAAAAATCAGTTGGTAAACAAAACCAAGAAAAGAAACAATCTGCTATAGCTGCACACGTTTGTGTGGGGAGGTTTTGGATGTAAAACGCGTGCATGACTAAGTCAGCGGATAGATATTTACTGAACTTTTTGTGTAAATTTGTATATGACGAATTACAGTCCATTACACTGGTATTTACATGATTTGGAACATGTAAAATTAGTCAAACAAGTCTGTAATTTTACTTTCAAATCATGTAGACGATTTTCTTTCAGTTTCCCCATCTCACAGTTTACAGTCCATTACAACTATGTTTACATAATACAAAACATGTAATTTTCGCCAAACAACGTTTTAAGGTCTTTAAATCATGTATTATGGATTTTTTTTTTCTGTTTGCAACTTGTTTGTCTGTTGCTAATTATAGGGATTTAGCCCACATACAAGGCTTGGTAAAATTCTTTTTTTATGGGCTTGACTGATTTTTGCCTATGCCATGTGCCGTCTTATAATTTGAAGAAAAACTGACTTACGCTGAATTGAAAATCAGTCAGCTGACAAATAGACATCCCCAACTTTATTGTTCATAGAGGATGACATGCGGCACCCATGAGCCAGCAGCCTCAACGTTTCAAAGTCGGCATGAGATCGAAAGAAAAAGGCAAGTGACCAAATATCAGGAGCCAAAGATAATCCAAGAAAAGAAACTTTATTGTACATAGAGGATGACATGCGGGTCCCATTTAGCAGCAGCTGTATCAACGTTTGAGAGGCGGCAGGCGATCGAAAGAAAAAGGCAAGTGACCAAATATGAGGTGCCAAAAAAAATCCAAGAAAAGAAAGTTTTATAGTACATAGAGGATGACATGCGGGTCCCATTTAGCATCAGCGGTATCACCGTTTGAGAAGCGGCAGGGGATCAAAAGAAAAAAAGGAAATAACCAGAAATTAATTAGGGGTCAAAAATAAATCCACCAAAGGAAACTTTTATTGTTCATAGAGGATGACATGTGGGACCGACCTGCCAACAGCGTCCTCATCGTTTCAAAGGGGGCAGGGGATCAAAACACTACAAGAAAAGTTCTGATAGACAACGTCCCAAAATCGTCAACTAAGGGGCATTTTTCATCGCCTATGGGCCTAACCCGACGATATGGGTTCTGTTGTCGAAACTGCGTCAGGCAAAGTCCAACGACGATTTTTTCGGTCCGTCGCGCTTGGGCGCCCTTCCGCCACGGAAAATCGGACCGTTGCGGAAGTGTTTCCGGGAGCCCGTTGACTGCTGACGTCATGCAAACTGACACGTGGCAGACGCCGTTAACTGGCAGTTAACGGCGTTAACCGGCTGAAACCTCGTGGTAGATGGTAGGCCCACACGAGGCCTGCCACGTCTTAAGCGGGCCAGGCCAGATGACATAGTTTGACCGGTCAACTATATAGCTGGGCTGGTCCATTAGTTACGTGGGCCGGGCCTAACCTCTAATGTTGACTGGTCAAAAGTTAAACGGGCCGGCCCATTTAACATGTGGGGTCCCCCTTACAGCAACTGGGCCGGCCCAAGAAGCAAGTGGGCCGGGCCAAAAACACAGGTGGGTCCCACTATCCTGTTAAAAGGCCGGCCCATTTAGTGTGTGGGGTCCACCATATAGCAAGTGGGCCGGCCCAACAAGCTAGTGGGCCGGGCCAAAAACACATGGTGGGTCCCACTATCCTGTTAAAGGGCCGGCCCATTTAGTATGTGGGGTCCACCATATAGCAAGTGGGCCGGCCCAACAAGATAGTGGGCCGGGCCAAAAACACAGGTGGGACCCACCTTCCTGTTAAAGGGCCGGCCCATTTAGTATGTGGGGTCCACAATATAGCAAGTGGGCTGGCCCACCAAGATAGTGGGCCGGGCCAAAAACACATGTGGGTCCCACATTCCTGTTAATGGGCCGGGCCATTTGTTATGTGGGGTCCACCATATAGAAAGTGGGCCGGCCCAACAAGATAGTGGGCCGGGCCAAAAAACACAGGTGGGTCCCACCTTCCTATTAAAGGGCCGGCCCATTTACCATGTGGGACCACCATATAGCAAGTGGGCTGGCCCAACAAGATAGTGGGCCGGGCAAAAAGCACAGGTGGGCCCCACTTTCCTGTTAAAGGGCCGGCCCAATTAGTATGTGGGGTCCACCATATTGCAAGTGGGCCGGCCCAACAAGATAGTGGGCCGGGCCAAAAACACAGGTGGGTCCCACTTTCCTCTTGAAGGGCCGGCCCATTTAGTATGTGGGGTCCACCACAAAAGCAAATGGGCTGGCCCAACTAATTAGTGGGCCGGCCCAGTAGTGGGTGGGGTCCACCTTAAAGCAAGTGGGCCAGCCCAATTAGAGTGTGGGGTCCACCGTAACTCACATGGGCTGGCCCAAGAAGTAAGTGGGCCAGCCCGTTTAGTTGCTGTTTATATGCCGGCATAATATGCGCTTTAGGATTTTGCGGGCAGGCACATATGTGATTTCGATTAATTGGGCCGTTTAAGGGATGGGAATTCGTGATTTAGATACTGAGAATATTTACGCAACATTGATTTCTGTCGGATAGCCTCACTTACCACAAGCACCAAAGAAAAAATGCGCGAAAGAACTATAAAAACTAACTAAATATTACATCAGCTGCAAGGCATTGAAAAAAATATTACAGAACCCAGAGAAATTGAATGGTAATTAAACCTAGCAATACAATGAAGCGATCCGGCAATCTTTTAAGTTGTCCATGCAGCACCTATATACTGAAACAAAGACATTACAAGTTAAGACAAACAACAATGGAAAGGCAAAGACACTACAATATTGTTTGCCAAAGAATTTGGAACTCATCATTTCGTCATTATAACAAGATCATTGTAATGCGCACAATAAGCAAACAAAGAGTGCATGCCGCATACCAACAGCCAATATAACAGAGCATGTTAGAATGAAACAAAGAGACTTACTACTTTGTCGAGTCCCATGCAAACCAACATGTTCGGGGAGTACAAAATTGGCATGAACAACATAGTAGCGGGCTATAAATTTTGTAACAACGACTGAGCAAGATGAAGTTATGATGGCTACATCTACAGAGCAGGGAATGTAAACCAAAAATAGAAGTTACGATGGCAAAAGCTAAAGAGGAGGGAATGTGAACCAACATGTGCCAAGTGCAATTACTTCATTTTGGCCGTGAACTAAATAATACTCCTGAACTTATAGTGAAGGGGATGCAAATCAAGATGTTTCGGGATATAAACTTGTAATGAGCAACACATAGAGGATAGTTAATGCTGGAGCTTAGGATGGACCAGATACAGAATATAGTGGGATCACATGTGAACTTGTATAAGAGGGAATGCAAACCAATATGTTCAGCTTTCCATATGTGAGCGTCATGCCAAGTCAGAGAAACAAGTCAATAATGCAGCTTTTGAAGAACAAGATGGCACGCAAAATTATTATCTAGTAGTATGACAAGTTTATTTGTACTCCGGGCTAGATAGCAGTGATAGCATGCCAAACTAAGTCCTTACTTTGTTAGCTTACAATGAACTAGATACAAAACAATGGCATCACCTGTAGTACAGGGAATGCAAGCCAACATGTTCATGGAGTAAAAAATTGGCACAAACAACATAGTAGCAGGCCATAATTTTTGTAACAACGACTGAGCAAGATAAAGTTATGATGGCTAGATCTACAGAGCAGGGAATGTAAACCAAATATAGAAGTTACGATGCCAAAAGCTATAGAGCAGGGAATGCGAACCAACATGTGCAATTACTTAAAATTGGCCATGAACTAAATAATAGCAGGATGTTACTATAATACCTATAATTTTTGTAACAACGGCGAGCAAGATAGAAGTTATGATGGCTACATCTCTGAGCAGGGAATGCAAACCAAAATGTTCAATCGCTTAAAGTTAGCAATGAAGTAGAAAACAGCAACGTGTTACGGTCATAGCTAGGAATGAACTAAAAGAGCTTCAGACAAACAAGAATCTGAACCCAGAACATGGCGCTAAAACAAGGGACTTACATTAGGAGAAGCACTCTGTGGGAGTCACAGCAGATCTTCCTGGGGTTGATAGATCCGGTGATGAAGTACGCTACATGTGCTACTTGGGGTTGGAGAGACGGCCATTACACTTCATGGTTACTCATCTCATCTGCAAAAACGTAACGGCGCGTCGTTAGCACAAACCGGTTCCCCCAAGATTAAACAAGAACTTGCAGGCAAGCAATAGAAAAGCGACAGTAGAAGAGTTTAGATCATGCACTGCGCCGGTGAAGCAGATCCGGTTCATGCACAGCGGTGTCGGTGAGCAAGATCCGATGCGGTGGACGACGGATCCGGCGAAGCGGCTCCGGCGGGGTGGACGATACCGCAGCTGAAGCGACTGCGGTAGACTGCTGGATGAGCATATGGTTTCGAGGTTCGGCGGGGATGATCCGGTCCGGTTGATGACGGCGTCGATGAAGCGGCTCCGGCAGGCAGCCGGATGACGAGGATCGCGAGGCCTCGGGTAGGCCAGGGAAGTCCGGCGGGGATGTTCCGGTGCGGTGGTCGTGGAGGTGGGAGAGAGGGACTTGGGAAGTTCCAGTGGGTGGTCTGAGGGAAATGAATTTTTTTTGGGAGGGTTTCCGGGCTAGGGAGGTGGTGATCCAAAAAATGACGGGCAGACCCCCCCACCAACCGACTTTGCTGCCATCTCCACATGGGTAGAATGGGAATTTGGAAGCGTGTGAAATTTTTGTATTTTGTGGGCGGGAAGTTTTGCCGCTATGAGATTTTGAATTTGGCCACCGTCCAAGTATAATGATAAAAAATTGTGAGACCGTACTAGTACCTCTGTTCAAGGCCGAGTGCAAAATCAAATCATCATCACGTTGAAAATTTGTTACCAACTTACCATGATCATGATCTACCTCTGAAAATGGGCGCATCCACTAAAACTTGCAAAGCATAATGATACAAATTTGTGAGACCGTACTAGTACTTATGTTCAAGGTCGAGTGCAACATCAAATCATCATTATATTGAAAATTGTGTTACCATGGTCATGATATTTCTCTGAATTTGGCGCAACCGCTAAATCTCGCAAAGGATAATGATAAAAAAAAGGTGAGATTGTACTAGTTCTTATGTTCAAGGCCGAGTACAAGATCAAATCATCATCACGTTGAAATTTGTTACAATGATCATGACATATCTCTAAAATTAGTGCATCCGCTAAATCTTGCACGTGGCGCATCTCGGTGCAGAGCAACAAGTCGGTGCTATCAAGGTTGAGGCGTCGGTAGCGTCATCGGGCTCTCATCTCTTGATAGATCTTCTACATGGCGCGGCGCACCACCCGCCGATAAGCAGTCACATGTGAGACCGAGGTGGAGACGTCCCCGGCATCCTCGAGGCGCGGCCGCCCTTCTACGAGCCAGCGTCGACTCAAGGTATGAATCCATGTGGTGTCTTAGATTTATTGTTCTTCTCTTATGATTATTTTGAGCCGAACATGTGTGCTCTTTCTCTGAATATATTGCTTGAAAAGCTTACCAAGT
This sequence comes from Lolium perenne, assembly GCF_019359855.2. Taxonomy (NCBI): domain Eukaryota; kingdom Viridiplantae; phylum Streptophyta; class Magnoliopsida; order Poales; family Poaceae; genus Lolium; species Lolium perenne. Next base: position 73,892,255 of record NC_067248.2, on the reverse strand, counting down.
TACTTAAATTCACTTTGTTCTTAATCTTGCGAGCTAATATTGTTATTTTTAATGAACGGTGGTGTGCGCAAGCAGAGTTATTTGTGGATGTGTTGAGCTGTTAGGCATAAGTCGAAATCCTCATCTAAACGAGGCCTCAGATTAACACATAAAAAAGGTGTTCAATCTCGCCCACAATACCCTCTTCTTTCCTCTCCCTTTATTGGAACTTGTTTTGCAGACAAGGAAAGTGGCACGTGTAATGTGAGTAAAACCCTCTTAGCCAAAATCATCTATGAGCAAGATTTTCTATATTGTAGATGCCCCAATTGACTCTCATCCCCAAAGTAGTTTTTTTATGTCAGTATAGACTTCTTTACTGGATGTATACTATCGTACATGGCATGCATTTGCCTAATGAGAAACATTGTATTGCTATTCTAGCCAACCTGATCGATATGTCAAGCTTCATGCACGAGATGCCATGTTTAATTTACTCCCTCGCTCTGATCCATATTTCTTGATGTGAAATGAATGTGAATCGGAGAGAGTACTTTTCTTAGATAGTACTATATCATTTCAAAAAAAAGTACTACTACATCACAAATGCATCAAAAGAGTACTACATCACAAGACCACCACGGTTGTACTAGTAGAGTTTAATGCTGAACTTCCAAAGGGATTAAGATTACACATATGAACTTTAAACATGACCAGGAGCATGAGGGCCAGCAGCAGGGGCGTTGACGTGGAGCAAGCTAGGCAAGACGTAATTCTGGAGGAAGAGGCCATATGATGCGTACTTGGCCTTGGTTGCAGGGCGGTGTTTCCCCCTATGTACTTAGGCCTACACCCATCGCATGTTGGATCAGGCTGTGGATGTCCTTCTAGAGAAATTTGCCACATAATGGGCAAAATAGCTCCCCGCGCGCATGCAGAAACGAATTTCACCACCCTTCAGCCGCTTGAGAACATAGCGGCTTTTCCGGTCCCTGCGCACCTTGTTGTTGTCCATGTCATCAGAATACTCCTATGAATTATTAAGTACTACATAATCAGGTTTTTTATGACAGATCGAATAAATACTCCACTAACATAATCAAACCTTAGAAACCCTAAAATTAAATGTGTAGAACAAGTAAATGGCAGAAGAAATCGTAATAAATCATGAGAAACCCTATGAACAACCATGAACATTAGCCACAACAATTGCAAGTCCACTAAGTATGAACACATAAATTGATTATATGACTACATGGCAGATTAGTCGAAATTAAACTAGAATCTGATCTTACGAATCGTAGAATCAATTACATCTACAAGAACAAGGTAGGATATCAAATCAATCAAGAACCAGGCTCGTGCAAACCATGTGAACAGCAATATGACACAAAGAGGGTTGGGACAGTTTCGGTAAAAGAGAAGTACCTCCTTGTCATCACCCTCAACATCCTCCCCGAACTGAACGTTTGGGCCGAAATCGTCGAAGGGGTCGAGGTTCGCGTCCAGCATCGGGCCTAGGAAGACCTCGCCGTGGTGGCCTGCAACGCCGTGCACATCTTCGGCGGGATAAACAACGTTGGTATCCACCTTACGCTCGACGGCCGGACGCCCGTTTCGACCGAGGTCGAAGAACCGGACAAGCGAGAGGAGACGAGCGGCATGGGTGCCCGGTGAAGCCTCACCCGTCGTGACGGCCAGGATGCCCATTTCGACCGAGGTCGAAGAATCCGACAAGCAGAGGAGACGAGCGGCTTGGGTGCCCGGTGAAGCCTCACCCACCACGACGGCCACTACCGTAGAGGCATCCTCTGCGTGGGCGGTCGCCTATTGCTCCGCCTCGTATGCAATACCTATCTTCATGCTGTTGTGGTTGGAAACGGGAAAGTCGATGCCTCAGAGGTGCGGTGAGTGGATGGGGGGTTTTCACAGTGTGGGGGAGGCAAGTTGGGGGAGTGGAGAGGACGAGCTCGCGAGAGATGATGAGGCCGATTATGTTATAGCCTCTGACTCCCTGTATCCAGTAGTGGACGCGTGAAGTCATGCATGTACTCGACTTTCCACTTTCTGGGAGACGTGTACGAAACTTTTTTTTTTGGACCATTTAACTTCATGTGGGACTCATGTATACCAATACTTCCAAACGTCATAAGTAATTCAAAATCATTCAGAATAATATGAGACCTTAACATTTTATTTTTTGTGTCAGATATTGTCTATGAAAAATAACATCCTTCAAAAAATAAATCGCCTATGCCAATCCGATCATGCCCGTCTACTCCAACTAGCTTCCTCGAGTAATTTGTCACCTTACATTCTTAAAATGAACCAAAATTTGGCACAGGGGTGCATCATCACATGGAAAATGATGTTACCATTCTGTATTCCCATTTTTTTTTAATTTTTCAAAATTGTCATGCCCTAACGGAAAAAATGTACTCCTTCTAAGAAGCATGTATCAGAATGGCATTACCAAAACCTAGGGGTGGGGTGGGGGGAGGGGGGCACATGGTGGTGTGATGATACATCACATTTGGACCACACAACACCATTTGGACCAACAAAAAAAAACACCCTACACAAACCCTGGTCAAAACTAGTTTGACCAATATTACAAAAGTTGTACGGAGTACATAATTCAGAAACCGTCAGAAATATACGAAGCATTCACGAGTCCCCAAAGTCGGTGACTTTGAGTCACTTACAACCGTGGTCCACATATCGGTCACCCAAAGTCATGGCAAAGTCAGCTTGGCAAAGTCACCGACAGACAAAGCAAGCGGTGAAACAGACAACTCCGTAGCACCGAAAAAGACATCTCACGAGAAAAGGCTAGTACTACCTTTTCTTCCCGGATAAGCAAAAATAGCTGATCGGTAATTTGCTTTAAATGCACCAGGTCCGCAATGTACTCCAGCTATAAGTGAAGCATGCCTACCACTGAAGAGGAAATTCAAGATTCCACCAGATCCCCATATCACTCTTTTGCATAAAACACGGACATATCTTTTGCACAATTCACCACTTGTTGGTCTAATCTATCGCAGCTTCCATCAGTTGGTCATCCAATTAACGATTTAACGGATTAGAAAAATAAGCGGTGGAATTAGAAGTACTAGTAGCGAAATGTGCAAAATATACCGCCCTTCCCGAGGGGGTTTGTCCAGAAGAGGGCCGGATGACAATGTCCCGGGTGCATCCAGAAACGAGAGGGGTAGTTTCTAATACATGTAAGAAATTATTTTACAAAAAGGTACATATTAAGTAGTACAACTATTAGTACAGTACTACTATTTCGAGGGAAAATGCCATGTCGTGCGACCTCTAATCAATGAGTAGAAGTTGTAGGTGCGCCTAACATGCATTGCTGAAAGCTGGTTCCGCTGGAATTTGAGCTCAGCCGGGGCGGATTCTGCGAAGTTCGCCCGACGTCACTCATGTATCCCACCAAACTGCTCACTTCTTTCAATGTCTCTTCTCTTTCACTGCAGCTCTCCAACATCAGGTGCATCAACTTATCTTGTGCCTTCTGCCTCTCGAGAAGGGCAAGGATGGCGATGTCAGCATATTCAAGGTTCAACTTTTGGAGCTGTACTTTATCCTGAAGAAGGATTTTGTACTCTATATCAGACTTGTCTCTGTCGAGGCACACAGTCTTGAGTATGCTGCTGGCTTTCTCCGCTGATGCAATGTTCCTCTCTTTCTGCTTAATCAGCTCGTTCTTCAACATATCGCGCTCATTTCGAAGGCTGCAAATGAGCTCCACAAGAGTTTTCGAATTCTTCTTCTTGGCAGCCAAATCGTCTCGGAGGCGATCACACTCTAAGCTGAGCTCCTCATTTTTTTCCATCAAGATGGCGACAGTGGTGTCGATAGTCGGCGCCGCTTCCTTCAGGGCGAAATCATCGGTAGCAAGTAAGCGCAAAGGAAGAAGAAGAAGAAGAAGAAGAAGAAGAAGATAACTACACAGTGCTTGGTGCTACCTCATTTCGCCGGGGTAGGGCCGGGTTAAAATCATCGGACGACGATGATTCCTTGGTCGTGGAAGTTGGTGCAGTAGGGGCGTCGTTGGAACTTCCAACCCTTTAAGATGTATAACCATAGAGACTCTTAAAGAGCTTGAGCCCGGGCAAGAAGAAACGAAAGTACATGGCGAAGGAAACTAACCCGGTGAGCACAGCACGGACGCGTTTCGGCGGCGGCGGCCGCGGCGGCGACGGCGCGCCCACTTGCTTCGGAACCGTCTCTCGAAATTTCGAGCCGGCGTTTTTTATCCGCGTACTTGACCGCCGGCGACCTGAAGTTTGAACACATTAATTGCTGGAGGAGAGAGCGACGAAAGAAACGAAAGTACATGGCGAAGGAAACTAACCCGGTGAGCACAGCACGGACGCGTTTCGGCGGCGGCGGCGGCGACGGCGAGCCCACTTGGTTTCTGGAAGCGTCTCTCGAAATTTCGAGCCGGCGTTTTTTCTCCACGTACTTGACCGCCGACGACCTAAATTTTGAAGACATTGCTGGAGGAGAGAGCGACGAACAAATGTTTGTTAGGTGGAGAGAGAAAGAAAGTGAATGGAACGAGAGAGTTTAGCGTTTTGCCCTTATAGTCATAGTCGCTAACCGTGACGCGGGAAGGTTGGTCGTCGGCGTTTAATGGTCTCCCGCGTGGAAACCGAGGCGGCCACGAGGCAGCGGCTGGCCACGCGGCGTCCAGTCGCCTACGCCGCCGTAAATGAGGGTAGTTTCCTACCACCACCAGGTGACATGCACCTTTTGCATGTCACCGTGTGACATGCGGCCTAAATTCAAATTTAAAACATTGCGAAAAAAGTCATGCATCCGGTGACATGCCCATGGCATGCCACCGATGAAGAGTTCCGTGCCATGCACTCTTGCACTCTGCGCCGTCTTGGATCAGAAAATGAGCGAAGAACGAGGACGAGGCACTAGTTCAAATTTAGGATGAAGTTTAAGTTTTATTTTGGTTTAAATTAGATTAGAGGGAGTAGTACTCTTACTTTATTACTCGTACTTGTGTTAATGTAGTAGTATTATTATGGTGGTGTACTTGCGTTCGTGTACTTGTTTCAGCTGTTTTGGTGAAGGAGACATGCATCACCTTTTTTGGTGATATATCTAGTCGTCATGTAGCCCTCTACCATGTACTATTTTTGCTATGAATATATGTGGTATTGATTGTCAAAAAAAAAACCCCAAGATCCTGAAAAACTGTTGGTCTATCCCGAGAAACGAGGAGGTTTAAGGAAACGAGGAGTCCAGCGCGTGCGGAAGGAGCTTTAATCGTGCGAGCATGCAGGGGCAAAATGAGGAAACTAGCGATTACTACTTTCTCTCCTGCCAGTCTTATACCTTAATAAATGGGCAAACTGAGCACGTTGTAGCTAATCCTTTTATTAATTAAACAGCTATATTAGTCAATAAGATTGCCTTATGTTTTTCCTCAGTTTTCGCCAAGCCCTTATTTGTAACCCGCGAAGGAGCTCGAGACGGGAGGATTCCAGTTTAGTTGACCGTTCCGTGCTGACGTGTGGGGCTAGTAGAAAGGGACCGCGTGGGACAGGACGAGACCGCGTTTGGTTGTACGTGAGCAGGAGCTGGGTTCTGTCTCTCTCGGCGCGAATTGGCATTTTTAAGAGCACCTTTTCCCCCTCTGTCTCTTTGTCTTTATTAACCAAATTAGTATCAAATCTAGAGAAGCTTGCATTTCTGTCTTTCTTCAATTATTTGTGCCTTTTGGCCCTCGTTGTTTGCCCAATATGGCAGCAAATCTAGTACTCCCTCTGGTCCATATGTATGTAGTTAAATCTAGAAGCAAATCTCCAGGGTAATGTACTCCGTACGACAAATTCGCAGTAATAGTAAATCGAGAAAACAAAGTAGGGCCAACAAAATATACTCCAGTAGAATAGGGATAGATAATAGGGATCCCTCCCTAGATAATAAGCTGCATACACAGCAGCCAACAGGTTCGAGGTTCTTCACAACACCATCATACTAACAACATAACAACAAGGGATCCCTAGCTAACAACAAAATAGAAGCTGCTTTGCAGCAGCAGCAGCACACGTCCGGGACTCCGCCTACCCCATCTGCCTCCACTTGTTGCTCCCCTTGGGAGCCTTGGGCTTGAGCGGAGGCATGCGCCCGGCGGAGATCTCCACCCGCTGGATGCTGCGGAGGTGCATGCCGAGCGCCATGTGCTTGGCGCGGAAGGAGTGGGAGTTCACCGACGCGCCGACCTTGGGGTTGGTGTTGCCGATGTTCTCGGCAAGCGTGAGGAGGCAGTTGAAGTCAGTGCGGCCGAGCCTCCTAGTGCAGAAGGGGCACCTGTAGACACCCTTGGTGAAGTAGGAGACGTACTGGCCGACCTGCAGCCTCCGCAGCACCTGGCGAGTCTTGACGTCATGGTGCTCGTCGTCGCTGCCGACGTCGCTGCCAGACAGCTGATCCATATCAAATGGGAACTATTAGTGAATGAGATGCAACGATGACTAACGTGCATGATAACAAAGTAAGGAAAAACAGAGCCAGCCTCAGTTAGAGTGGACACGATTATATGTCTGAGGGATGGTGTTAGCGAACCATAGCTCATGCACAACAGATTTGTACACAGCAATGGTTCGCTGAACCCACTCTGTAAAAATTTGTGCCCAACGATTCATCATAGGCAAAGAAACAGATTCCAGATCTGATTTTGAACAGATTCCAGAATATTTGCAAAATTAAACGGTTGATATCTTTTGATTCCTGCATAAAATAACTGACTGAGATCCCATAAATTAACTGATTGAGATCCCATTATTACTTGCATAAATTAACCGAACGGCCGAACTCCAAATCTTAAACGAAATCAAGAAGGGATCAAAGCAAAATGGAATAAAATCGGCGCAAATATTAACCCAATACTCAACCATCTACAGATCGGCACTAATAGTTACTAGGGAACCAGCAAAAATAGGGTTCAAAAAGGAATGGGGGAACAAAAAAGGGAGCAAACCATAGTTACCTCGTTCCATGGATCGTCCATGAAGGTGTCGTAGGGGTTCGGAGGCGAGATGTACGGCACCGGCTCATAGGGGTCCCATCCCGGCGGGATACGACCGCCACCGGCGGCGGCGACGGCCTTTGAGGGGACGACGTCGAAGAGGAGGCGTCGCGCTTGGAGCCGACGGCGTCATGGACGATGGGATTCGCATTCTCCATGTCCATCTCGCTGCAGAGAGGGAGAGGGTTTTTGCTTTGGAGAAGATGATGGGACGTGAGAGGCGGCGTTGCATGAGCGAGTGAGAGTGACGAGAGATAGTGCGAGGAGGCGTCTATAAAGGCGAGGGGTGGTTAATGCGACCCGCGTCCTACGCGTCCACCATTTAACGTCTGCACGTCTTGGGCTTCTGCAACGCGACACGCGTCCACAATTGCACGTCTTCGACTTCTGCACCGCGACTCGCGTCAGTACCCGTCAACAATTGCACGTCTTCCACTTCTGCACCGCAACACGCGTACTCGAGTCTAACCCTGGAAATTTAGATATACTCTCGAGTCTTATACTGTAGCATTTTTTGTGTGCTCGGTTTTCCCCTTGAGTACTAATGCGGCTAGTGCAATATACTCAGTTTTACCTCAAGTGCCTGGTCAACAGAGAGTCAACAAATGGGATTAACTAGTTAAATGAGTCAACAAATGGGATTATCAGTTCGTTTTCACGTGTTAAACTTGTCTAAATATTGGTCAAACCAAGGATTTGACCAAGATTCAAATGGGCAGAAAATTAAAAAAAATCAGAAAAATGAAAAACCAAAGCACATAGTCTTCTTATGTCATATAGTAAGCATTAAAGGTGATAAACAAGGTCTACACATATTCAAACCATACAAATCATGTATCTACTCCCTAACCCCTAAACTCTGTCTTATGAAGTCAAGCATGAAGAGAAGTGGTTTTGGGTTTCAAACATGGAAATTTCAAAAACCTCCCAAAAACTTCATTTTAGAGTGACTAAGAAGGATACATGCTTCCCTTTTCATTTTCATGTTTTAAACTTGTTTAAATCTTGGTCAAACCTAGGATTTGACCAAGATTCAAATGGGCATTAAAATTTAAAAATCAGAAAAATGAAAAACCAAAGCACATAGTGTTCTTATGTCATATAGTAAGCATTAAAGTTGATAAACAAGGTCTAGACATATTCAAACCATACAAATTATGTATCTACCCCCTAACCCCTAAACTCTGTCTTATGAAGTCAAGCATGAAGAGAACTGGTTTTGGGTTTCAAACATGGAAATTTCAAAAACCTCCCAAAAAATTCATTTTATAGTGACTAAGAAGGATACATGCTTCCCTGTTCATTTTCATGTTTTAAACTTGTTTAAATCTTGGTCAAACCTAGGATTTGACCAAGATTCGATGGGCATCAAAATATAAAAAAATCAGAAAAATGAAAAACCAAAGCACATAGTTTTCTTATGCCATATAGTAAGCATTCAAGTTGATAAACAAGGTCTATACATATTTAAACCAGACAAATCATGTATCTATAACCCTAAACCTTAAACTCTGTCTTATGAAGTCTAGCATGAAGAGAAGTCGTTTTGGGTTTCAAACATGGAAATTTCAAGAACATCCCAAAAGCTTTATTTTATACATGATTTGTCTAGTTTGAATATGTCTAGACCTTGTTTATCAACTTTAATGCTTACTATATGACATAAGAAAACTATTTTCTTTGGTTTTCTTTTTTCTGACTTTTTTTCAATTTTGATGCCCATTTGAATCTTGTCAAATCCTAGGTTTGACCAAGATAATTTAAACAAGCTTAAAACATGAATATGAAAAGAGGAGCATGTATCCTTCTTAGTCACTCTAAAATGTAGTTTTTGGGAGTTTTTTGAAATTTCCATGTTTGAAACCCAAAACCACTTCTCTTCACATGCTTGACTTCATAAGACAGAGTTTAGGGGTTAGGGGTATAGATACATGATTTGTCTGGTTTAATATGTCTAGACCTTGTTTATCAACTTTAATGCTTACTATATGACATAAGAAGACTATGTGATTTGGTTTTTCATTTTTCTGTTTTTATTTTTCTGCCCATTTGAATCTTGGTCAAATCCTAGGTTTGACCAAGATATAGACAAGTTTAACACGTAAATGAGTTAACTTGGATTTCCTACCCTTGAATCCATAGGAAACTTTGTTCTAATGCACTATTGTAATCAACCGAGTTTTTACACCAACAGGTCTGTCACTTACGTGTGGTGCCCACGCTTGAGGTCCCACACTTCAGTGAGCACAAGTCACGTGCAATAGGTACGCAAACTCCCAGCCATTTTCTTTGTCAAGAGAAGACGCATCAGGATGTGTATTGGAAGTCTGTGGGTCCTTCTGGTTCCTTCGGTCGTCCCTCTCACAAAAAAAAAACAAATCTCTCTCATTCTCGGCCTTGCTCGACTCGCTCGCTCGCTCGCACCTCCTGCTCACTGACAAACCCTGCACAAAAGTCAACATCATCACCCGAAAAAGGGGAGACACCATAATTCTCTCCCTTCTTCTCTCCTTCCGAGTGATCCCTCTTCCTCCGAGTTTCACTCGACGGGCAAACACCCATGTGCTGCATAGTAATAATAAAAAGGTAGTACTCGTAGAAAAATCGATATACGAATCTGTAATTAAATAGGTTAAACTAGGGTTTTGCCCAGTTCTACAGATCAAGGGTTCAAAAAAATCCAACTACGGGGTTCGAACAACACGATTCTAATCCAAGAATTTTTTCGACCTAGGTCACCCAAATGGCCTCAAACTATAGGGTTAGCATCTAGTGCAGTATGTGTGAAAATGTATACACTATGTGTGCTATAACTTGTATGTCTTTCATATTTGAACCAAATTTGAATAAGTTTGAAATATTTGAAAAGGGGCTTTTGTTAAACGTTTGAAACCAAAAACCACTTCTCTTCATTCATGCTTGACTTCATAAGACAGAGTTTAGCTAGGGTTAGGGGGTAGATGCATGATTTTCCTGGTTTGAATATGTCTAGACCTTGTTTATCAACTTAATTGAATGCTTACTATATGACATAAGAATACTATGTGTCTTGTTTTTTATTTTTTTATTTTTTTAAAATTTTATGCCCATTTGAATCTTGGTCAAATCCTAGGTTTGAACATGGTTTAAACAAGTTTAAATCATGAATATGAAAAATTAAGCATCTATATATCCTTCTTCGTCACTCCAAAATGTAGCTCTTCGGAGGTTTTTTCGAAATTTCCATGTTTGAAACCAAAACCACTTCTCTTCATGCATGCTTGACTTCACAAGACAGAGTTTAGGGTTAGGGGTAGATATATACATGATTTTCTGGGTTGAATATGTCTAGGCCTTGTTTATCAACTTGAATGCTTACTATATATATATGACATAAGAATGTTATGTCCTTTGTTTTTTCATTCTTTTGGTTTTTTATGAATTTCCATGCCCATTTGAATCTTTTGGTCAAATCCTAGAGGTTTGACCAAGATTGAAACAAGTTTAAAACATGAAAATGAAAAGGGAAGCTTGTATATCCTTCTTAATTAGTCACTCTAAAATGAAGTTTTTTGGAGGTTTTTGAAATTTCCATGTCTGAAACCCAAAACCACTTCTCTTCATGCTAGACTTCATAAGACAATTTAATTAGGGGTTAGGGGGTAGATACATGATTTGTCTGGTTTGAATATATATGTCCAAACCTTGCTTGTTTATCAACTTGAATGCTTACGATATGACATAAGAATGCTTACCATATGTTTGAATTTTAAAAGCATATAGTCTTCTTATGTCATATAGTAAGCATTCAAAAGTTTTTCTTTGAGAGAGTAGCATGCATTCAAAAGTTGATAAATAAGATTTGTACATATTCAAACCAGACAAATCATGTCGTATCTACACCCCCTAACCCTAAACTCTGTCTTATGAAGTCAAGCATGAAGAGAAGTGCTTTTGGGTTTCAAACATGGAAATTTCACAAACCTCCCAAAAGCTTCATTTTACAGTGACTAAGGGCTCCTTTGATTCATAGGATTTGCATAGGAATTGTGTAGGATTTGGTTCCTATGGGAAAATTTCCTATACATGTTGTTTGATTCATAGAAACATATCCTATAGGAAAAATTCCTATATATAGGAATCTTGTAGCGTAATTCCTATAGGAAAAAACATTGGCTCATACCTCATGAAAAAATTCCTTTGCTACAATCAAACACACTTCATCTTTCTATAGGATTCAAGTAGACATGTGTCATTCCAATCCTATGCCTTTCCTATTCCTATACTTTTCCTATCCTTTAAATCAAAGGAGCCCTAAGAAGGATCCAGGCTTACCTTTTCATTTTCATTTTTAAACTGCTTGTTTAAATCTTGATCAAACCTAGGATTTGACCAAGATTCAAATGGGCATAAAAAATCAGGAAAAAATGAAAAAATGAAAAAACAAAACACATATATAGCCTTCTTATATATGTCATATATATAGTAAGCATTCAATTAAGTTGATAATTTTAAACAAGGTCTATACATATTCAAACCAGAAAAAAGCATGTATCTACCCATGCATATATATATATCCCTATACTTTTGTCTTATGAAGACGTCAAGGATGAAGAGAAGTGGATTTGGGTTTCAAACATGGAAATTTCAAAAACCTCCCAAAACATGTATATATCTACCCCTAAACCCTAATCTTTGTCTTATGAAGCCAAGCATATGAAGAGAAGTGATTTTGGGTTTCAAACATGGAAACTTCAAAAACCTCCCAAAAGCTTCATTTTAGAGAGACTAAGAATGATCCATATGCTTACCTTTTCATTGCCATGTTTTAAACTTGTTTTAACCTTGGTCAAACCTAGGATTTGACCAAGATTCAAATGGGAGTAAAAATTCAGAAAAATTCAAAAAAAAATGAAAAACCAAAGCACATATATATATATAGCCTTGATCTTATGTCATATAGTAAGCATTCAAGTTGATAAACAAGGTCGATCTCTAGACATATTCAAAGCAGAAATATCATGTATCATATCTACCCCTAACCCTAGCTAAACTCTGTCTTATGAAGTCAAACATATGAAGAGAACTGGGGTTTTGGGTTTCAAACATAAAATTTTCAAGTACGTACCTTCATTTTAGAGTGAGTAAGGAAGGATTCATGCTTACCGTTTCATTTTCATGTTTTAAACTTGTTTAAACCTAGGATTTGACCAAGATTTAAATAGGCATAAAAATTCAAAAGAAATCAAAAAATGAAAAACCAAAGCACATATATATAGCCTTCTTATATCATATAGTAAAAAATTCAAGTTGATAAACAAGGTCTAGACATATTCAAACAAGAAAAATCATGTATCTACACACCTAACCATAAACTCTGTCTTAAGTGGTTTTGGGTTTCAAACATGGAAATTTCACAAACCTCCCAAAACTTCATTTTACAGTGACTAAGGAGGATCCATGCTTACCTTTTGGCTTAAACGTTTGAAACCAAAAACCACTTCTCTTCATGCATGCTTGACTTCATAAGACAGAGTTTAGCTAGGGTACGTTAGGGGGTGTAGATACATGATTTCCTGGTTTGAATATGTCTAGAGACCTTCACTACTAGGAATTAGCTTACCGCCGGCGTCCCAAAATGCATTACCGCCGGCGTTTACGCATTCGCCGGCGACCACCTCGCCGGTGGTAATGTCGTATCGCCGGCGTTTTCCAAATCGCCGGTGGTAACTGCTGTTATCCCCGGCGCTTTACCCGAATCGCCGGCGGTAGCGACTTAGCACTGGCGGTTTGCAAACTCGCCGGGGGTAATACGCTGTAGCGCTGGCGTTTACAATTTCGCCAGGGGTACAGGTTTGGGGGCGCCGGTGGTATTGTTTACAGGATTAAAAAAATAAAACTCGAAATATACACCAGAATACACACAGAATACATAGTATACCAGAATACACAGAATACACAGTATACCAGAATACACAGTATACCAGAATACACAGAATACACAGTTATATAGAAAGTCCCAAATGTTATAAGACAAGTTTAGATAGTAGATAGTTGACCATAACATCACGACTCGAAGTAGCACATGTTACAGAAATACATATAAGTCCAGTGTCGATGACCTAGCTAAACAACAATGACATAATAAACTAGAGAGGCGGTGGCGGCAAGCATCATCACGATGAAAGGGGTCCTCCACATCTCCCTCCTAATCCCGCTCGAAAGTTGGCGTATCGAGTTTCCGCCTCCTCCAAAGTGGTGTACCCCTTGTAGCTGTTGCCGCTGAAACGGTGGACCTGCCTCCTGAGTCTTCCGGTCCTCGTAGACTCCAGGAACCCTGCCGTGGTAGACGACATAGTACGTCATCTATGCAAACACACAACAAAGAAATGTAAGTTGTTAGTACATCCATAGAGAGAGATATAACATATAGGTGTGCAAAAGAACAAACATAAAAAATACTTAAGGAATTTTATGACTAACATTTGCAAAGGACAAAAGTTTTTGAGTCAAGTCGGCTTCGGCGGGAAGGGAAGGATGCCCTCGAGCGTGTTGAATGTTCTCTCGTCACATCCATCTTCTAATCGTCCTTCTATCTCGAAATTAGAAAGTGCGGGGCCATAGTTGAACAAGCCACCATTCATGACGACATCCCTCCATAGTATTGTGCAAATGGTCCGCTGGATGGCACGGAACTCGGCTCTCACGTTTTCATCGGTGGTGTCCGACATGTTGACGAAATTCCCTTGAAGACCAGATGGCAACAAGAGATCGTTCTGAGACCTTACAACCGCCCTCATCTGTAGGATGGCAAACCATGCCTCCATCCCATTGTCATCCGCCGATTGCTTGAGGCAGGGGAACTTGGTTATGTGGTTGCACACATGGCAACCTTTAACTTTCTTCTCATGCCTGAGTTTGTCGACGCCAATCTCAGCTATGAAGCCGCTGAGGGCTTTATCAAGTGTAGACTTAACGTCGGTGAAGTCTTTCTCCTTATCAAGCCCGGAGTCGAGATAAGTGACATGGGAATGATACGGGTGAAAGAGGAGGAGGGTGCAGTACTTGAGTCTGCGCAAAATGGAAATAAACCATCATACTCAGCTATTAAGGAAATTCATGAAAGAATGTAATATAGGGTACTTTAGTAACCAAATACTTACTCGCGGAAATATGGTATGACAAAGCATTTTTTATCCTTGTTTAACACCAAGAAATCCTTGATATACTTCGCGAGAAACGCTTGTTCGTTCTGGGTGGTAGCTGGAGTCATGTAGAAGGGGTCCATGATAGCGATGTGCGCTGTGTTCTCCATGGCGATATCGTGTGCCATACTGAGCGATACGAGGCGGACCAAGTTTCGGTCTAGCTGTTGCATGTGCAAGAGCCTGAAGATGTCTTCGTACCGAATGAACATCAAGTCCGCAGGGTATGTGTTGACAAAGCCAAAGCCAGTGGGCACCTTGGCTATCACAATCGGGTACGAGGGATTTCTTTCTTTAAGAAGTAGCTTCTCCTTCATTAGAATAGTCTCATGCACGTTCCTCATATCCGGCGTCAACTTGTCTACAACGTGTGCCGGCAGCATCGGCTGGCCTATGTGATGCAACTTCCTCCACGGGGTCGGCAACTTGTCATTAACCACTATCTTGCTTTTGGCAACATCTCCCGACTTCTTCCGCTTCCTGCCCTTCTTCTTACTGCAACTGGGAGTGGCGTTTTGTGTCATACCCTCCGTGGTCGCACCAAGGAGTGTCCTCGGGGTAAGCCCAACTCGGGGCGGAGCGGTGAAGGCGGTAGTGTCCTCCTGCTCGGGCGTTTCTTGTGAAAGGAACAACTTCTTCTTTAGGATATGACCGGCGGGTGGCTTGTAAGGAGAAACCGCGTCGGCGTCGAGCTCGGCGATGAACGTATCAATGGGAGCTTGATCGATGTCCAACGCCTTGTCGTGCTGACTCTCGTGCTGACTATCGGGCTGACTATCGGGCTCAAAATGATCATAAGCCGGTGGAGGACTGGCCCTGCCTTTGCCTGCCGTCAAAGCAGTCGTTGGAGCTGGGACCTTGGCTTGGCTCGGGGCATCCGTCGCATCCTGAGGAGTGACCATGCCATAGCTTGCCTCCGAACCTGAGGCGGCGGTGTTCAGCCGAATTAGGGCTTTCGGCCATAGAAGGATGTGATTCTTGAGCTCCCCGAGAGTGAGCGGGGTTTCCGTTTCCGGGGGTTGATAAGGAGGATGGAGGTCTTGGCATCCCGGTAACGACCGGTTCACGCGAACCCGGCTCACGCTATCATCCATCCTGACGCAGTGGAAAATCCGCTGTGTTGGCAGGATGACACTGCCGCTCGCTACAGCCTTCAACTTGTTGTCCACATTCAGTAGCAAGGTGCAAGGAGTCGCGTTCGCCTGTGAAAACATGTGTAGGTCAGAGAGGGGCGACGACAAAGTAACTAATTTGTAGAGCTTGAGAGACTAAATTAATTACCGTGAGGTCGTCGAGCTCGGCTCGCGTTGAAGGACCGAGGCCAGGCGTGCAGGTGACTGAGGGGCTAGTACTGGGGCCCCCCAGGTCCGGCGAATCCTCTCTAGCGCCGACATTGCCGGCGGGTGGAGTCACCAAGTTGGGTGTGCATTGAGCGTGTCTAGTTGGAGGCCGGTTGTCCGAGTTGCTGGCGCCTAGGCTGATAACCGGCATCGGTCCCTTACCGCCGGCGTCGAAGTAATTCTTCATCGATAGCACAAGATCAGGGATGATTTCATTGACCCTGTTGGCCAGCGCGTCATCGACCTTGCTAGCAACCTCGGCAGTGACGCGTTGCTGAACCTCGGCACTGACTCGTTGCTGAACCTCGGCACTGACGCGTTGCTCCATGGTTGTTTCCAAGTCGGCCACCTTTTTCAGAAGAGCCTCGTGCTCCCGGTCCTTCTGCGCCTGCCGCGACTCCCTAGTGCTTGAGGGCACGTCCAAGCCATAGTCGGCAAGCTTGCGACCTCCTCCGGCGCCGGGGACACGGTGGGGCTTGTCCAAAAGCGGCCGCGCCTTCACGGTGTTCAGACCCCTGATAAAAGGCGTGTCCCACGGGACTTTGCCAGTCGACGTCTGGGACGAGGAGCCAGCTGATTCGGCGGCTGCTTGTTCCGCCAACTGCCAGAAGTAACATGAACAATTTTAGAATGCAATGGACTTGGTGAGCAGTATCAAATTAATAAGCTGGTAAATTGCTTACCACTGCTTTCTCTAGTGCCATCACCTTCGCGTCGGCGACCAACTCAACTCCCACCACCACATCAGGTTTCGTGACACGTTTTCCAGCCAATTCTCTATGGTATCGGGACCTGAGATATGCCCTGAAGAGTGGGTCTTTGTACTTGGCAAAAGGGGGCTCGAGGCCAGCATTTATGTAGGCCTGGTCCTCCTTGTCCCATACCGGCTGCTTGCCTTCGAAGCCACGGCAACCGAGATTGTGGTGACCGATGTTCTTATCCGCCAGCTCCTTCCCCCAGGTCGATTGTCTTTTGGTGTACTCGAGCTCCTCGTTTTCCAAGAATTTATTATACTGCTCCAGCGTCATCCGCGGGAAGTGGCGCTGGATCTCTTCCCAAGTCTCATTGTTACCAAGCATCCCCCTCAGCATGGTTTTATAACCGCTGAGGTTCTTGGAGAACTTAGAGAGGGCTCGTCTGTTCACGATGTTATCCTTGGTATCCTCGTTCCTGTATTCCACAGGGAACTCATACCGTGCGTGCAGCCGCGCAAGGAGTTGGGCCTGCAGATGCTGCTTCTTCTTGGTTCGGAGTTTCGTCTCGTTGACGTCGACGACGTCCCGAAGGATTGCTCCCAGTTGGAGGCCGTACCCCTTCGCCACGTGCTTGGGCTCAGTAGGAATCCCGGTCTTGGCGTCCACCGCGGTGATTATGTCACGAGTGGTGCCGACCCTGTTTGGGCGCCGCTGCTTCCGTTTCCTCTTGGCCTCGGTAGTAGTATCCGAGCTACCCCCGGCAACGCCACTATCGGTGGTCTCGTCGGCAGCCCCCCTCTCATCCTCACCATCGTTGTCCATCTCAGCATCCTCCTCCTCCGAGGACTCGTCATCGCTGCCTGGAAGTTTCTCCAGCTGATCCGAGACCATGAGCCTGTAGTGCTCATCCAACTTCCGCTGAGAAGACCCGTCAACGTCTTCGTTGGGGTCTGCAGAAGACGACATCGCTAGCTAGAGAACAATAGCATCAAAAGTATAGTAAGTACTACTGTAAGTGTTTGAGCCATAGTAAGTACTATTTGTTCATATGCAATGAAACTGAATGAATGAGCTTATGCAAGTACCATCACGACATAAGTTTCTACCAAATTTGACATATCAAAAGAGTAAACTGAGTCACATGAGCAATTGCCACACTAGAACATGTAATATACGTGTACTTGCATTCCATGCCTAATGTTGCAGTTTAGTCTAAATATGAACACCAAACCAAGAGACCTAGAGCACATGAGCACCAGATGTAATTGACCTATTTTTAATTTGACAAAACCAAAGAACCTAGCTATACTAGTTAGTACACTGCCAATCTAGAAGCAAGACAATGCCATGCGAAAATTCGGCATGACCTTTGCTAAAAATGGTCATGCCGGAGTGCCCGAAATTCGCCGGAACGGAAGTTAATCGACATTCCGGCGAAACATAGACACTCAATGTGTACCTGCAGTTCCCCAGTTCCCCAGAGCACAATAACATTTTTTTTAGATTCACAGGATGAACAGCTCCCCAGTTCCATTTTCATTCAAAATGAAACCAAGTCTCGAGTGCAGAAAACCATAGTTGCAAAAGACAGATCAAGTTTTGACCAGAGCCGAAGCTAACAGACCAATTATAGGGATGCCCCTGGGGCACAACACTGGTTACAAAACAAGATTACTGCTTTTACAATCACCACTCGCAAAAACTGAGCCACAGCAAAACTAAAATCTGACGAACAAGCAACAACTACAAACTGTTGAACAGCCACTGAGCGCCTTAGCTTCTTCTCAACACCTCATAGAGCACAATATCATCATTATATAATAACAAGGGGAGATGGATATGCTGTTAAAAATGCAGTAGGGTATCATGACTCGATTATTAGTACTTACTAATCATGACTCGATTGAACTAAATACAGTAGGGTATGTCTATTTTTTGCTTATCTTTTGGAAGATTTGATTCCCACTCATCAAAATTATACGGTTAAAAGTAAAATAAAGCAAAGATCATTCTGAGGCAGCACATATAATTGAAGGTCTCTGCAGCACCTTTAGATAACAGAAAAATGGACAATGCCCTAGGACTGAAAGTAAACCATTCCTTTGGTCGACTATGGATCATTAATCCCAATGCGATGAACGATTTGTTTAAAGCGTAGAACAAGGATTTCTATAGATTCCTAGCAACTGCCGCCGATGGACTATGGATCATTCCTTTGGTCGACATGTACACGAAAATGCTGCTAATTCGGCTCCAATGCGATGAACGATTTGTTTAAAGCGTAGAACATTAATCCCATTTCCGAAACTCTGAGATTGCATTTGTATAACGGATCAATCGGGCGGGGGTAACCGCAAAAGGATTACCTTGACTGAGACGGTGGGGTGGACCTGGTGGTGCTCGTAGAGGACGGAGCGGAGAGCGGAGCCGCCCGGCCGACCGATCGGAGGTGGGGGAGAGGTAGCACCAGGGGGCGGGAGGCGGAGCCGGTGCTAATTCGCCACTCGTTGCAGCAGGCGAGGAGCGGCAGTGGGGGAGGCCGGCGGTGGCGGGTCGAGCTGCGGCAGGGGAGAGAGAGGGCGCTCGATCTGATGCGGGACAGCAGCTCTGACGTCGAGAAGAGGAGGGGAGGGGCCGGGGGCGAGCTCAACGGACGGCCGGCGCGTGGGGGTGAGCTACGTGGGAGGTGGGCGGGCTGGAGCGCGCGTGGGAGCTCGGCGGCGGCGTGTGGGAGCTCGGCGGCGGCGTGTGGGCGTTGGTATTTGGGGGGAACGACGACAGACACGAGGATCGACCAAAACGACTAAGTCGTGGAGACTTTACCCCCGGCGTTTTGCGGTAAACGCCGGCGGTAACGTTTGAGCCACTAACAGGTGGGCCCAAGTGCGTTTACCACCGGCAAAATCGAGCAATTCGCCGGGGATAACAGGTGTCTATGTATTAATTCCGTAAACCCTCGTAGTTATACAGAATCGATTCGATAGCGTAGTGGTTCGGCCAGTCGCTTCTGCACCGCCGAAGCCCCCCAGGTTCGAATCCCTGTGGGTGCAAAAAAGGCACCATTTTTTGCATTTTTCTTAAGACCTTTTTTTATTGTTTCTAGTTATTTAGATAAATTGTAAAGTCCTTTGGCAACTTTTTTTTCTTTTCTTAAGACCTTTTTTTATTGTTTCTAGTTATTTAGATAAAAAACCAAGACATAAAAAACTAAGACATAAATTTAGGATAAATTGCGAGACATAAATTGATGATTTTAATTCTTGAATGACTTCAAAGTCCTTTCGAGGATATCCGATAAAAAACCAAGACATAAATTTAGGATACACTTGAGAAGGATAAATGGTTGTTCGAGAGATAATTATTATAAATACACAAATGACTTCAAAGTCCCTTCCGCTTGGTCCTTGTGACCCCACCGGTATCGTCGCGACTCCTTGTGTACGGAGGAACACTTGACCTAGGTAGCGTCGTCCTTCTTCTTCTTAGTGTGTAGGTTCTATCGTCTTCATCGGGTTCTTCCATCATTGGGTCTCCGACGAGGCCGTCGAAGTCTTGCTCGTCGGCCACTCCATCCATTCCGACGAGGGCCCTTTTTCCTCTCCTTACGACAACACGGCTGGGCCTTGACGGGTCAGTTATGAAGAAGCATTGCTCGACGTGCTTAGCCAATACCCAAGGCTCATTTTGCGCGGTGGGGTTCTTGGTCTTGGATTTGGGGGGCAGTCGCATAGTGGTGACATACGCATCTTCTTTTGTGACGTCCGTAGCCCATCTGACACGAAACATCGGTAGCTTCTCCCCGACGTAGTCGAGCTCCCAGATTTCCTCGATCCTTCCGTAGTACCTTTTCTTCTCTTCACCCGTGTACGATTCCATCGTCACACCCGAGTTCTGGTAGTCGCTTTTTTTGTCTCTCTCCTCTGTGGAGAATGTGTAACCGTTGATGTCGTACTTCTGATAAGTCATGAGGTTGGGGGCGGGCCCATAAGACAAGGCCAATATCATTTTGTCTACGTCGCTTGCCATTGGTGGGGGATTGGCATCAATCTGGTCTTTGAACCAGCTCGCGAAAGAGGAGTTGTGCGCTCTAAATACCTCTTGTTCCGTCATCGGCTTGTCAGCCCTGCTTTTGATCATGTTTATGTGCTGATCCACCCAAGGCTCTACCTCGTTCATGTGCTGTAGTGCTACTAAGTGGGCCCTGTTAAAGTCTGTTCTCCTATCATCTTGATCGGCGTCGAGTTCCCTCCTGCCAGCGTTGTGGCCTACTCCCTCGAATCTGCCGAGGTGCTTGTTGGCGGGCAATCCAACCGGACGTGGGTCGTCCTCGTTTAAATAATTCTTGCAGAAAGAGATGCACTCCTCGGTGAGAAAGCCCTGGACGATGCTTCCATCCGGATGTGCCCTGTTACGAACGTATCCTTTGATGAAGCCGTTCATTCTTTCTAACGCCATCATGTTGTGAAGGAACGCGGGCCCGAGATCCTCGATATCGTCCACTATATGCACTAGCAGATGGACCATGATGTCAAAGAATGCGGGCGGGAAGTACATCTCCATCTCGCATAGGATGGTGACGATCTCTTCCTGCAGCCTCCCGAGTTTCTTGACGGTTATCGACTTTCGAGTGATGACGTCGAAGACGTTACACAGGTCGATCAGCGTCGCACGAACGTGCGGTTCCATTATCCCTCGGATAGCAACCGGAAGTATCTGCGTCATCATGACATGACAGTCATGAGACTTCATCCCGCTGAAGATTTTTTTCGTCGGGTCCAGCCATCTGCGTATCAGCCCCGCGTAGCCTAGGGGAAATTTGACTTCTAGTAGGCACTTGAAGAATTGTTCGAGCTCATCGGGATTTAGAGTGAAGCAGGAGGGGCGAGGAGTTTCGCGCTGCTTGGCCACCCTTTTGCGTTTGCGACCATCCGTCTCCTCCTCCTCGGTTTCCTGGTCAACCTGGGCGAAATGAAGCTCTTTTCTGATATCAAGGGCCATCAGGTCGTGTCTTGCTTTCGACCCGTCTTTGGTCCTCTCCGGCATGTTGAGCACAGTGCCAAGCAAGCTCTCGCACACGTTCTTCGTGATATGCATGACATCAAGGCTATGAGGCGTACCGAGGATCTTCCAGTACGGCAAGTCCCAAAACACGGACCTCCTTTTCCATACCCCCAAGAGCGGCCCGGGTTCCTTTTTCTTTTTCTTTCTCTTGTCTCCTTTCTTCCGCTTCTGGATCTTTATCTTACCCGTCGGAGGGCAGTCTTTCCAGTTTTTCAACAGAGTATCTATCTCTTCGCCGCTTCGCCTAGGTGGAGGTCCCTCGACCTCATCCTTCCCATTGAACAGGTCTCCACGCTTCCTCCACGGGTCATTCTTGGGAAGCCACATTCGATGCCTCATGTAGACGGTTTTTGAAGACCCGGGATCCTTACCCAGCTGTAAAAATGGCGTCTTTTCCATGCACCTCACACATGCCTTGTGTCCGTGGCACACCTGGCACGCGATATATCCGTATCCAAGATAGTCCTGCACCGTCGTCAACAGTGCGGCTTTCATACGGAAAGTTTCTTGTCCGTAGGCGTCCCAAGTTTCTGTCCCTTCCTCCCACAGAGTGACTAGCTCCTCCTTCAATAGCTCCAGATACAGGTTGATATCGCTCCCTGGCTGCGTCGGCCCTTGGATTAGCATACTCATGTGTATGTACTTCTTCTTCAGGCATAGCCATGGAGGGAGGTTGTACATCCATACAAACACGGGCCAGGTGCTGTGCTTGCTGCTTTGGTTCCCAAACGGATTGAGTCCGTCGGTGCTCGCACCCAACCTGATGTTCCTTGGTTCTTTCCCGAATTCTTCGTAATACTCATCGTCTAATGTTTTCCACTGGCTTGCATCCGAAGGGTGTGTTAGCACTGGGTTTTCAACCCGTTCTACATCACGCATCACCGCCTCCTTTCTTTCCGCGTGCCAGCGCATGAGCTTTGCTTCCTTGGGGTCCACGAAGTACCGCTGCAGACGGGGCGTGAGCGGGAAGTACCACACAACTTTTCGAGGAGATTTTTTTGTCCCTCTCTTATATCGAGATTCGCCACACTGTGGGCATGTATCGAGATTGGCATGCTTGTTCCGATATATTACGCAGTCACTGATGCATGCGTGGTATTTCTGGTGCGGTAAATCGAGAGGGCACACGATTTTCTTGGCCTCCTGTAGGCTACCGGCACACGTGTTATCTTTAGGAAAGTGGATCTTCAAGTATCCGAAGAGTTCGTCCACGCTTGTGTCCGTCCATTTGTGCTTTGCCTTCATCTCCATAATATCGAGAGCGTATCTCAGACGGCTCTCCTCCGTCCCACGAGCTGCATCGTACAACGGAGTTCTCGAGTCTACCTCGAGTTGATCTAGCTTAGCCTTCCGTCTACCAGCGATTTTGGGGTCGGTCGATGTGTTGCTGAGAAGAAGTTCTTGAACATGACGGTCCTGCACGGCCGCGGTTAGCGGGGTATTTCTACTCATGTCCTCGTCGGCCGCATGCTCTTCCCGGCCTTCTTGATCACCATCAACGTGTGCGCCATCCTCTTCAACCTCGTCTCCATTGTCGTGTGGGGCATCCTCTCCATCACCTTCGTTATCATCATCTCCACCATCATCATCTCCATCACCATCGATATCATCATCTCCATCATCACTCATCCACTGAGTATGCCCCTCCATGAAACTATACGAGCAGGTGTTGATTCACTATGCACGAGAAGGGGTCAAACAACGATCCTAGCTTGCATCTTCGACAAGGACACATTATATCCTTTCGCTTTTTTCGATACATGTCGGCCGTCGCGCGTTCCACGTATCTATCCACGACGCTTTCCCTCATCGCGATGACCATCGCCGCCTACAAGACAAGATAATTGATTACACCGCCGTCTCGGTTTTCACGGAAAAAATTCGGCATGACCTTTGCTAAATATTGTCATGCTGGAGTTCCAAAATTCGCCGGAACGGAAGTTAATCAACATTCCGGCAAAACATTGGCAACTCAATGTTCCTTCACGCGTAAACAAATGCAAAACAATGCATTTACATATATGGAACCGCGCCTTTTGCCACACCACTAGTACTAGTGATATAACCGCGCAATGTCGCCAACACATGAACATTCCACTCATTTAGTTATGTACCTATTAGTTGACGCGACGTCCAAAAGCACCGGAGAGACGCCACACGTCGACTTTAATGCTTGAGAGATCTAGAGATCTAAGAAATGGAGAGATCTAGCTAGATCTAGTGCAAAAGGTGGTGGGAGGAGATAGATCTAGATCTAGATTATGCAAATCATGCAAGAGGGGCTAGGTAGTGCATGATTTGCTCAAATACATCATATTTTAGTGGTTGAAATAGCTAAAATGGGTGGGGGAATGAGCTAACTAGTGCTTGGGTTGATTTGCCATCACATATGAGTGTGTGTGGGTGGTGGTAGGTGGCTGGTCGTCCTAAATGGACATGCCCAGGTTACCGCCGGCGCCTATAACATAAAATGCCAGCGGTAGGGCACGTTACCGCCGGCATCTGCTGGCCGAAAACGCCGGCGGTAACTTAAGGCCAGGTGGCCCACCCTGGCTTGGCTATACCGCCGGCATCTACTGCGCGCGTTCGCCGGCGGTAGAGCCCACTATCCCTGGCGCTTCGGCCCGAAGACGCCGGCGGTAAGGCTAGGCCCAATTGGGACCCCGGGGCCCATTGCACCCCCGGCGCCTCGATTTTATTTTCGCCGGCGGTAAAGGAGCTACCCCCGGCGCCGTCCTACCTATTCGCCGGCGGTACTGTTAGCCCCCCCTGGAAGGTATTACCGCCGGCATCTTCAGCTCGTATATGCCGGCGGTAAGGAGTGCGGCTATAAGCCTTTCCCTAGTAGTGCTTGTTTATCAACTTAATTGATTGCTTACTATATGACATAAGAAGACTACGTGCCTTGGTTTTTTTTTTTTTGAATTTTATGCTCATATATTTGAATCTTGGTCAAATCCTAGGTTTGACCAAGATTTAAACAAGTTTAAACATGAAAATGAAAAGGGAAGCATATATCCTTCTTAGTCACTCTAAAATGAAGCTTTTGGGATGTTCTTGAAATTTCCATGTTTGAAACCCAAAACGACTTCTCTTCATGCTAGACTTCATAAGATCAACATGGGGTAGATACATGATTTGTCTGGTTTGGATATACCTAGACCTCGTTTAACTTGAATGCATACGATATGACATAAGAAGACTACGTGCTTTTTTTTTCATTATTCTGATTTTTTTGAATTTTGTGCCCACCCATTTGTATCTTGGTCAAATCCTAGGCTTGATAATGATTTAACAAGATTAAAATATGAAAATGCAAAGGTAAGCATGGATCCTTCTTAGTCACTCTAAAATGAAGCTTTTGGGAGAAAAACCACTTCTCTTCATATGCTTGACTTCATAAGACGGAGTTTAGGGGTTAGGGGGTATAGATACACGATTTGTCTAGTTTGAATATGTCTAGACCTTGTTTATCAACTTAATTGGCTTACTATATGACATAAGAAAACTATTTGCTTTGGTTTTTCTTTTTCCTGATTTTTTTCAATTTTGATGCCCATTTGAATCTTGTCAAATCCTAGGTTTGACCGAGATAATTTAAACAAGCTTAAAACATGAATATGAAAAGGGAAGCATGTATCCTTCTTTGTCACTCTAAAATGTAGTTTTTGGGAGTTTTTTGAAATTTCCATGTTTGAAACCCAAAACCACTTCTCTTCACATGCTTGACTTCATAAGACAGAGTTTAGGGGTTAGGGGTATAGATACATGATTTGTCTGGTTTAATATGTCTAGACCTTGTTTATCAACTTTAATGCTTACTATATGACATAAGAAGACTATGTGATTTGGTTTTTCATTTTTCTGTTTTTATTTTTCTGCCCATTTGAATCTTGGTCAAATCCTAGGTTTGACCAAGATATAGACAAGTTTAACACGTAAATGAGTTAACTTGGATTTCCTACCCTTGAATCCATAGGAAACTTTGTTCTAATGCACTATTATAATCAACCGAGTTTTTACACCAACAGGTCTGTCACTTACGTGTGGTGCCCACGCTTGAGGTCCCACACTTCAGTGAGCACAAGTCACGTGCAATAGGTACGCAAACTCCCAGCCATTTTCTTTGTCAAGAGAAGACGCATCAGGATGCGTATTGGAAGTCTGTGGGTCCTTCTGGTTCTTTCGGTCGTCCCTCTCACAAAAAAAAACAAATCTCTCTCATTCTCGGCCTCGCTCGACTCGCTCGCTCGCTCGCTCGCACCTCCTGCTCACTGACAAACCCTGCACAAAAGTCAACATCATCACCCGAAAAAGGGGAGACACCATAATTCTCTCCCTTCTTCTCTCCTTCCGAGTGATCCCTCTTCCTCCGAGTTTCACTCGACGGGCAAACACCCATGTGCTGCATAGTAATAATAAAAAGGTAGTACTCGTAGAAAAATCGATATACGAATCTGTAATTAAATAGGTTAAACTAGGGTTTTGCCCAGTTCTACAGATCAAGGGTTCAAAAAAATCAAACTACGGGGTTCGAACAACATGATTCTAATCCAAGAATTTTTTCGACCTAGGTCACCCAAATGGCCTCAAACTATAGGGTTAGCATCTAGTGCAGTATGTGTGAAAATGTATGCACTATGTGTGCTATAACTTGTATGTCTTTCATATTTGAACCAAATTTGAATAAGTTTGAAATATTTGAAAAGGGGCTTTTGGCTTAAACGTTTGAAACCAAAAACCACTTCTCTTCATGCATGCTTGACTTCATAAGACAGAGTTTAGCTAGGGTTAGGGGATAGATGCATGATTTTCCTGGTTTGAATATGTCTAGACCTACTTTATCAACTTAATTGAATGCTTACTATATGACATAATAATACTATGTGCATTGTTTTTTATTTTTTTGATTTTTTTAAAATTGTATGCCCATTTGAATCTTGGTCAAATCCTAGGTTTGAACATGGTTTAAACAAGTTTTAAATCATGAATATGAAAAATTAAGCATCTATATATCCTTCTTAGTCACTCCAAAATGTAGCTCTTGGGAGGTTTTTTCGAAATTTCCATGTTTGAAACCAAAACCACTTCTCTTCATGCATGCTTGACTTCATAAGACAGAGTTTAGCTAGGGCGTTAGGGGGGTAGATACATGATTTTCCTGGTTTGAATATGTCTAGACCTGGTTTATCAACTTAATTAATTGATTGTTTACTATATGACATAAGAAGACTATGTGCCTTGGATTTAAATTTTTCTGTTTTTTTTGAATTTTACGCCCATATATTTGAATCTTGGACAAATCCTAGGTTTGACCAAGATTTAAACAAGTTTAAACATAAAAATAAAAAGGGAAGCATGTATCCTTCTTAGTCACTCTAAAATGAAGCTTTTTGGATGTTCTTGAAATTTCCATTTTTGAAACCAAAAACGACTTCTCTCTTCATGCTAGACTTCATAATATCGACGGGCGAGATACATGATTTGTCTGGTTTGGATATGTCCAAACCTTGCTTGTTTATCAACTTGAATGCTTACTATATGACATAAGAATGCTTACCATATGTTTGAATTTTAAAAGCATATAGTCTTCTTATGTCATATAGTAAGCATTCAAAAGTTTTTCTTTGAGAGAGTACGCATGCATTCAAAAGTTGATAAATAAGATTTGTACATATTCAAACCAGACAAATCATGTATCTACCCATATGCATATATATATAACCCTATACTTTTGTCTTATGAAGACGTCAAGGATGAAGAGAAGTGGATTTGGGTTTCAAACATGGAAATTTCAAAAACCTCCCAAAACATGTATATATCTACCCCTAAACCCTAATCTTTGTCTTATGAAGCCAAGCATATGAAGAGAAGTGATTTTGGGTTTCAAACATGGAAACTTCAAAAACCTCCCAAAAGCTTCATTTTAGAGAGACTAAGAATGATCCATATGCTTACCTTTTCATTGCCATGTTTTAAACTTGTTTTAACCTTGGTCAAACCTAGGATTTGACCAAGATTCAAATGGGAGTAAAAATTCAGAAAAATTCAAAAAAAAATGAAAAACCAAAGCACATATATATATATAGCCTTGATCTTATGTCATATAGTAAGCATTCAAGTTGATAAACAAGGTCGATCTCTAGACATATTCAAAGCAGAAATATCATGTATCATATCTACCCCTAACCCTAGCTAAACTCTGTCTTATGAAGTCCAACATATGAAGAGAAGCGGGGTTATGGGTTTCAAACATAAAATTTTCAAGTACCTTCATTTTAGAGTGAGTAAGGAAGGATTCATGCTTACCGTTTCATTTTCATGTTTTAAACTTGTTTAAACCTAGGATTTGACCAAGATTTAAATAGGCATAAAAAAATCGAAAGAAATCAAAAATTGAAAAACCAAAGCACATATATATAGCCTTCTTATATCATATAGTAAAAAATTCAAGTTGATAAACAAGGTCTAGACATATTCAAACAAGAAAAATCATGTATCTACACACCTAACCATAAACTCTGTCTTAAGTGGTTTTGGGTTTCAAACATGGAAATTTCACAAACCTCCCAAAAGCTTCATTTTACAGTGACTATATAAGGAGGATCCATGCTTACCTTTTGGCTTAAACGTTTGAAACCAAAAACCACTTCTCTTCATGCATGCTTGACTTCATAAGACAGAGTTTAGCTAGGGTACGTTAGGGGGTGTAGATACATGATTTCCTGGTTTGAATATGTCTAGACCTTGTTTATCAACTTAATTGATTGCTTACTATATGACATAAGACGACTACGTGCCTTGGTTTTCATTTTTGGTTTTTTTTGAATTTTATGCTCATATATTTGAATCTTGGTCAAATCCTAGGTTTGACCAAGATTTAAACAAGTTTAAAACATGAAAATGAAAAGGGAAGCATGTATCCTTCTTAGTCACTCTAAAATGAAGCTTTTGGGATGTTCTTGAAATTTCCATGTTTGAAACCCAAAACGACTTCTCTTCATGCTAGACTTCATAAGATCAACATGGGGTAGATACATGATTTGTCTGGTTTGGATATACCTAGACCTCGTTTAACTTGAATGCATACGATATGACATAAAAAGACTACATGCTTTTGATTTTCATTATTCTAATTTTTTTGAATTTTTTCCCACCCATTTGTATCTTGGTCAAATCCTAGGCTTGATAATGATTTAACAAGATTAAAATATGAAAATGCAAAGGTAAGCATGGATCCTTCTTAGTCACTCTAAAATGAAGCTTTTGGGAGCAAAACCACTTCTCTTCATATGCTTGACTTCATAAGACGGAGTTTAGGGGTTAGTGGGTATAGATGCATGCATGATTTGTCTAGTTTGAATATGTCTAGACCTTGTTTATCAACTTAATTGGCTTACTATATGACATAAGAAAACTATTTGCTTTGGTTTTTCTTTTTCCTGATTTTTTTCAATTTTGATGCCCATTTGAATCTTGTCAAATCCTAGGTTTGACTGAGATAATTTAAACAAGCTTAAAACATGAATATGAAAAGGGAAGCATGCATCCTTCTTAGTCACTCTAAAATGTAGTTTTTGGAAGGTTTTTGAAATTTCCATGTTTGAAACCCAAAACCACATCTCTTCATGCTTGACTTAATTTATAAGACATAGTTTAGGGGTTAGGGGTAGATACATGATTTGTATGGTTTGATATTTCTAGTCCTTGTTTATCAACTTTAATGCTTACTATATGACATAAGATGACTATGTGATTTGGTTTTTCATTTTTCTGTTTTTTATTTTATTTTTCTGCCCATTTGAATCTTGGTCAAATCCTAGGTTTGACCAAGATTTAGACAAGTTTAACACGTGAAAACGAATAAGTAAGCCTGGATCCTTCTTAGTCACTCAAAAATGTACCAATCGATAGATGTGTTAACTTTGCTTCATGGAAATAATAATGTCATGTAAATGAGTTAACTTGGATTTCCTACCCTTGAATCCATAGGAAACTTTGTTCTAATGCACTATTATAATCAACCGAGTTTTTACACCAACAGGTCCGTCACTTACGTGTGGTGCCCACGCTTGAGGTCCCACACTTCAGTGAGCACAAGTCACGTGCAATAGGTACGCAAACTCCCAGCCATCTTCTTTGTCAAGAGAAGACGCATCAGGATGCGTTTTGGAAGTCTGTGGGTCCTTCTAGATCCTTCGGTTGTCCCTCTCACAAAAAAAAATCTCTCTCATTCTCGGCCTCGCTCGACTCGCTCGCTCGCTCGCTCGCTCGCACCTCCTGCTCACTGACAAACCCTGCACAAAAGTCAACATCATCACCCGAAAAAGGGGAGACACCATAATTCTCTCCCTTCTTCTCTCCTTCCGAGTGATCCCTCTTCCTCCGAGTTTCACTCGACGGGCAAACACCCATGTGCTGCATAGTAATAATAAAAAGGTAGTACTCGTAGAAAAATCGATATACGAATCTGTAATTAAATAGGTTAAACTAGGGTTTTGCCCAGTTCTACAGATCAAGGGTTCAAAAAAATCCAACTACGGGGTTCGAACAACACGATTCTAATCCAAGAATTTTTTCGACCTAGGTCACCCAAATGGCCTCAAACTATAGGGTTAGCATCTAGTGCAGTATGTGTGAAAATGTATGCACTATGTGTGCAATAACTTGTATGTCTTTCAAATTTGAACCAAATTTGAATAAGTTTGAAATATTTGAAAATGGGCTTTTGGCTTAAACGTTTGAAACCAAAAACCACTTCTCTTCGTGCATGCTTGACTTCATAAGACAGAGTTTAGCTAGGGTTAGGGGGTAGATGCATGATTTTCCTGGTTTGATTATGTCTAGACCTTGTTTATCAACTTAATTGAATGCTTACTATATGACATAAGAATACTATGTGCCTTGTTTTTTTGTTTTTTTAAAATTTTATGCCCATTTGAATCTTGGTCAAATCCTAGGTTTGAACATGGTTTAAACAAGTTTAAATCATGAATATGAAAAATTAAGCATCTATATATCCTTCTTAGTCACTCCAAAATGTAGCTCGGTCTTGGGAAGGTTTTCGAAATTTCCATGTTTGAAACCAAAAACCACTTCTCTTCATGCATGCTTGACTTCATAAGACGGAGTTTAGGGTTAGGGGTAGATATATACATTATTTTCTGGTTTGAATATGTCTAGACCTTGTTTATCAACTTGAATGCTTAATTACTATATATATATATGACATAAGAATGTTATGTCCTTTGGTTTTTCATTGTTTTGATTTTTTATGAATTTCTATGCCCATTTGAATCTTTTGGTCAAATCCTAGAGGTTTGACCAAGATTTAAACAAGTTTAAAACATGAAAATGAAAAGGGAAACTTGTATATCCTTCTTAGTCACTCTAAAATGAAGTTTTTGGGAGGTTTTTGAAATTTCCATGTTTGAAACCCAAAACCACTTCTCTTCATGCTAGACTGCTTCATAAGACAATTTAATTAGGGGTTAGGGGGTAGATACATGATTTGTCTGGTTTGAATATGTCCAAACCTTGCTTGTGTATTGATGTCTACGGGTGCTTCTATTCTTGTAGACAGTGTTGGGCCTCCAAGAGCAGAGGTTTGTAGAACAGCAGCAAGTTTCCCTTAAGTGGATTACCCAAGGTTTATCGAACTCAGGGAGGAAGAGGTCAAAGATATCCCTCTCAAGCAACCCTGCAACCACAAAGCAAGAAGTCTCTTGTGTCCCCAACACACCTAATACACTTGTCAGATGTATAGGTGCACTAGTTCGGCGAAGAGATAGTGAAATACAAGTAGTATGGATGTATATGAGTGGTAATAGTAATCTGAATAAAATATGGCAGCGAGTAAACATGCAACAGAACAGTAAATAAACGGTGTTTTCAGTATTGGAAACAAGGCCTAGGGATCATACTTTCACTAGTGGACACTCTCAACATTGATCGCATAATAAATACTTCTTCTCATATGTGCTACATACACTCTTGTTTGATAATGAACATCATTCGTTGCGTAGGATTACACGAACCCTCAATGCCGGAGTTAACAAGCTCCACAACATTCGATATTCATGTTTAAGTAACCTTAGAGCATAATAGATCATTGCAAAATAAACCAAGAACTAACATAGCGCACGCACTGTCGACATTACACTATGAAGGAGGAATAGATCACATCAATACTATCATAATGACAATTAACTCCACGATCTACAAGAGATCATGATCATAGCCTATGACAAGAACCACACGGTGCACACACTAATCACCTTTACACCAAGTAGGAGGAATAGACTACTTTAATAACATCACATGAGTAGCACACAACTAGTAGCGATACAAAGCTCATCATATGGATCTCAATCATGTAAAGCAGCTCATGAGATCATTGTATTGGAGTACAGAGAGAGAGAGATTAACCACATAGCTACGGTAGAGCCTTCAGCCCCAGGGGTGGATTACTCCCTCCTCATCATGGAGACAGCGATGGCGGTGAAGATGGCGGTGAAGACGGCGGTGGAGATGACTCCGGGGGCAATTCCCCGCCCGGCGGTCTTGCGGAACAGAGACTTCTGTCCCCCGAATTGGAGTTTCGCGATGTGGCGGCGCCCCTGGATGTTTTCTGGAGTTTTGTGAAGAGGTGTCGAAGTTTTAGGTCACGACGGCTTAAATAGGCGAAGAGTCGGAGTCGGAAGAGTCCCGAGGGGCCCACCCCATAGGGTGGGGTGACCACCCTCCAGGCCGCGCCGGCCTATGGGGAGGAGGCCCTGGGCCTCCCACAGCTTGCCCTTATACGGCTCCGTGAGTCTTCCGATGAAATAGAATTTCTGTAATTTTTCTGGATTTTTCTGAGCACTTTGGTTTTTGGGCCTTTTCTGCAATAAACAGACATAATAAACAGAAACTGGCACTGTGGCATCTTGTTAATAGGTTAGTCCAATAAATGCCATAATATGATATAAAGTATGCATAAAACATGTAGATATCATCAATAATGTGGCATGGAACATAAGAAATTATAGATACGTTTGAGACGTATCAAGCATCCCCAAGCTTAGTTCTGCTCGTCCCGAGCAGGTAAAACGATAACAATGATAATTTCTTAAGTGACATGCCATCATAACCTTGATCATACTATTGTAAAGCACATGAGATGAATGCAGAGATTTGAAGCAATGATGAAGATAATGAGTAAACAAATGAATCATATAACAAAGACTTTTCATGAATAATACTTTCAAGACAAGCATCAATAAGTCTTGCATAAGAGTTAACTCATAAGCAATAAATTCTTAGTAGAAAGCTTTGAAACAACACAAAGGAAGATATAAGTTTCAGCGGTTGCTTCCAACTTTAACATGTATATCTCGTGGATAATTGTCAACACAAAGTAATATAACAAGTGCAATAGGTAAACATGTAAGAATCAATGCACACAATTTACACCAGTGTTTGCTTCTAAGATAGAAAGAATAGGTAAACTGACTCAACAATAAAGTAAAAGAATGGCCCTTCAAAGAGGAAAGCATCGATTGCTATATTTGTGCTAGAGCTTTGATTTTGAAAACATATAGAGAGCATAAAAGTAAAGTTTTGAGAGGCGTTTGTTGTTGTCAACGAATGGTAGTGGGCACTCTAACCCCCTTGCCAGACAAACCTTCAAAGAGCGGCTCCCATTTTATTTTATTTTTGGGTGGCACTCCTTCCAACCTTTCTTTCACAAACCATGGCTAACCGAATCCTCGGGTGCCTGCCAACAATCTCATACCATGAAGGAGTGCCTTTTTATTTTAGTTTTATTATGATGACACTCCTCCCCACCTTTGCTTTCTCAAGCCATGGCTAACCGAATCCTTCGGGTGCCGTCCAACAATCACATACCATGGAGGAGTGTCTATTTTTGTTAATTAATTTGGGACTAGGAATCCAATTGCCAGCTCTTTTTGCAAAGTTATTGGATAAGCGGATGAAGCCACTAGTCCATTAGTGAAAGTTGCCCAACAAGATTGAAAGATAAACACCACATACTTCCTCATGAGCTATAAAACATTGACACAAATAAGAGGTAATAACTTTTGAATTGTTTAAAGATAGCACTCAAGCAATTTACTGTGGAATGGCGGAGAAATACCATGTAGTAGGTAGGTATGGTGGACACAAATGGCATGAATATTGGCTCAAGTATTTGGATGCATGAGAAGTATTCCCTCTCTATACAAGGTTTAGGCTAGCAAGGTTATTTGAAGCAAACTCAAGTATAAAATGGTGCAGCAAGACTCACATATAAACATATTGTAAGCATTATAAGACTTTACATTGTCTCCTTGTTGTTCAAACACCTCAACCAGAAAATATCTAGACTTAGAGAGACCAATCATGCAAACCAAATTTTAACAAGCTCTATGTAATTATTCATTAATGGGTACAAGGTACATGATGCAAGAGCTTAAACAAGATCTATATGAGCACAACAATTGCCAAGTATCACATTATTCAAGACATTATACCAATTACTACATGTAGCATTTCCCGTTTCCAACCATATAACAATTAACGAAGCAGTTTCAACCTTCGCCATGAAAATTAAAAGCTAAGAACACATGTGTTCATACGAACCAGCGGAGCGTGTCTCTCTCCCAAACAATCATTTATTCAAACAAAAACAAAAACAAAAACATACAGACGCTCCAAGTAAAGTACATAAGATGTGACCGAATAAAAATATAGTTTCAAGAGAAGGAACCTGATACTTTGTCGATGAAGAAGGGGATGCCTTGGGCATCCCCAAGCTTAGAAGCTTGAGTCTTCTTGAAATATGCAGGGATGAACCACCGGGGCATCCCCAAGCTTAGACTTTTCATTCTTCTTGATCGTAATATATCATCCTCCTCTCTTGACCCTTGAAAACTTCCTTCACACCAAACTTCAAGCAAACTCATTAGAGGGTTAGTGCATAATCAAAAATTCACATGTTCAGAGGTGACACAAACATTCTTTTCACTTCTGGACATTGCATAAAGCTACTGGACATTAATGGATCAAAGAAATGAATCCAACATAGCAAAAGAGGCAATGCGAAATAAAAGGCAGAATCTGTCAAAAACAGAACAGTCTGTAAAGACGAATTTAAAGCTGGCACCAGACTTGCTCAAATGGAAAAACTCAAAACTAATGAAAGTTGCGTACATATCTGAGGATCACGCTCGTAAATTGGCAGATTTTTTCGAATTTTCTACAGAGGCCTGTGCCCAGATTCGTGACAGACAGCAATGCTGTTTCTGCGCAGCGATCCCAAATATAACATCAACTTTAGCATAGAAACTTTACTTGGCACAAAAACATGATAAGGAGAGGTTGCTACAGTAGTAAACAACTTCCAAGACACAAATATAAGACAAAGTACTGTAGCAAAATAACACATGGGTTATCTCCCAAGAAGTTCTTTCTTTATAGCCATTAAGATGGGCTCAGCAATTTTGGTGATGCACCCGCAAGAAATATTATTTGAAGCAAAAGAGAGCTTCAAGAGGCAATTCAAAACACATTTAAGCCTAACATGCTTCCTATGCAGAAAAATCTTATACACAAATGAATTCATGAAGAGCAAAGTAACAAGCATAAGAGGATAAAACACGAGTAACTTAAAGATTCTCAACATAAAGAGGGGAAACTTAATATTATTAAGATGCATATAACCATATTTCCCTCTCTCATAATAACTTTCAGTAGCATCATTGATGAAATCCACAATATACCCGTCACTTAAAACATTCTTATCATGGTTCATATGCATAGAAGTATCATTAATTTTGGCATAAGAAGAGTTATTCTCATTAATAGTAATTGGAGCAAGATTATTATCAAGAATTTGAACATGGTAAACAAGTTGCATATTAAAAGAATTGTTTTTGGTGATCCAATCATGACTATGACAAGTTTCATAAGGATAGTTATAACCTATATCATAGCATTCTTTATAATAATCATCAAAGATTGGAGGCATAGTGTCATCATAAGAAATAGAATAGTTATCTTTCACAGTCGGTTTATCTATGATCATACCATCATTGTTATTAGAAGGAGATGTATCAAGAACATAATGACCAGTAGCAAAAAGATTTTCAAACACCTCTTCCCCAAGCTTAGAGCTTTCTATATTATTATAGGAGGAAGCATGGATAGCACTGACACTATGGCAATTATTATCATTTTCAGAATTAGTTTCCCAGAGATTTGTAATATCAAAAGTAGTATGCTCATTCAAATCATGATCGCTAATGTATGTAAAGGGCATAGGAAGATCATCGTATTCAGATTCATTATCACAATAATCATTAGGAGCAACATACTTACGGTTACCTAGCGTTATCTCATTCACGCGGGGATACGCCGTTACCTCTTTCTTTTTATTCTCCTTCTTCTTCTTCTTCTTCTTCTTCTTCTTCGTTCCCTTCTTCTTCCTCTTGTCTTCTTCCCTCTCCTCGCTTCCTTCTTTAGGAGGAAGAGGCTTGAAGGGTGGCTTGTCCGCATAACCTGATTTACTTTTAGAAACAATAGAAGAAACTTGGGCGGACCCCTCCTTTTCATTAATTAGTTGAAAACACACAGCGGTCCTATCATATTTTGGCAAGGTGTCATCTTCTAAAATATTTTGTATGTAAGTATTTGTATGGCTATTATTAATGCAATAAGAAAAACACCCATGCAGGACATCATCAATATCAAGATTGTTAATATTTAACAAAGAAATTTTTCTTGATAACTCTTCACATTTCAAAAATAAGGTAAGTTCATCATGCTGATTAGGAATAATTTCATCATCACAATACAAATTTGCAGCACTCATGGGGTTCGAATTATCATTGGAGGAGCATTGAAAATTAAAATGACCAACTCTATGGCAAAGTTCACAAATAAAAGGATAGAGGGCACACACTTTTTCTCCAAGATCATCTAGAGCTCTAGACCACTTTCTAGTTTTTTCATTTCTGTGATGGATACAATATTCATCTTCTATTTGATTAATTCCACAAGGTCTATGTATTCCACAAAAATTAACATGCTTATAGGAAATAGCATTCTTAGGAGTTTGAGCACGCTTATTGCAATCATTAACAACAATTTCATTCTTCATGCAAGCGTCTTTAAAAGGTTCATGATACTTATCAAAATTCTTCCTAGGCAATTCAATGTGAGAAGCAAAAGCTTTATAAAGATTTGCAGCAACTTGAGAGTCAAGACCATAAGTAGCACTCATATTTCGAAATTTACCACTATCCATGAAAGTTTCAATGCATTCATAATCATAATTTATACCTGACTCTTTACCTTTGTCGTTCTCCCAATCTTCAGCGTTCTCCTTAATCCGGTCAAGAAGGTCCCTTTTAAACTCTTCTTTATTGCTCGTGAATGATCCAGAACAAGTAGTATCCAGCAAGGTCTTATCTTGAAAAGAAAGTCTTGCATAGAAATTATCAATGATGATATCACCTGGAAGCTCATGATTGGGGCATTTGAGCATTAAAGACTTCAATCTCTCCCATGCTTGGGCAATACTCTCTCCATCATGAGGCCAGAAATTATATATATGGTTTCGATCTTTGTGAATTTCACTTGGAGGATAGAACTTGGAATAAAATAGAGGCACAATATCCTTCCAATCAAGAGAGCGCCCGTCCTTCAGCAGTTTATACCAATGCGCCGCTTTACCAGACAGCGACATTGAGAATAGTTTCTTCTTCACTTCATCCATAGAGATACCTGCACACTTGAATAACCCGCATAATTCATGCAAAAACAGTAAATGATTTCCAGGATGGACATTTCCATCCCCTTCATAGCGGTTATCCATAACACGTTCAATAATTTCCATAGGTATTTTATACGGAATACTTTCAGCAGGTGGATTTAAAATATCAGAAGCATCATTAGAGTTATCGCATATGGGAGATAAAGCATCATCAGAGCAAAATATTTCTTCCAAAGCGGAGGAGCAAAAAAGATTATTTTTATGTAAACTAGCTTCCCCAAGCTTAGACTTCTTCATAGCATTAGCAGTAATTGCATTCATACTAATAACATTGCTACTATCATGTAAATAAGGTTCCATAGGTTTTTTAATTTTTGTATCAAACAATTCTAAATCAGGAAAAAGATTAAAAAGCTCACTAATTTTTTTGTTGTTTTCCATTATGCCTAACTAGTGAAAATAAAAACAAGAAACAAAAAGATGCAATTGCAGAGTCTAAAGGAAATAGCTTCGAGCACACACACAATGGCGCCGAAAGGAAATCTTGTTACCTGGAACCGAAGTATGAGTGCCTTTTACCTTTCCTCCCCGGCAACGGCGCCTGAAAAGTGCTTGATGTCTACGGGTGCTTCTATTCTTGTAGACAGTGTTGGGCCTCCAAGAGCAGAGGTTTGTAGAACAGCAGCAAGTTTCCCTTAAGTGGATTACCCAAGGTTTATCGAACTCAGGGAGGAAGAGGTCAAAGATATCCCTCTCAAGCAACCCTGCAACCACAAAGCAAGAAGTCTCTTGTGTCCCCAACACACCTAATACACTTGTCAGATGTATAGGTGCACTAGTTCGGCGAAGAGATAGTGAAATACAAGTAGTATGGATGTATATGAGTGGTAATAGCAATCTGAATAAAATATGGCAGCGAGTAAACATGCAACAGAACAGTAAATAAACGGTGTTTTCAGTATTGGAAACAAGGCCTAGGGATCATACTTTCACTAGTGGACACTCTCAACATTGATCGCATAATAAATACTTCTTCTCATATGTGCTACATACACTCTTGTTTGATAATGAACATCATTCGTTGCGTAGGATTACACGAACCCTCAATGTCGGAGTTAACAAGCTCCACAACATTCGATATTCATGTTTAAGTAACCTTAGAGCATAATAGATCATTGCAAAATAAACCAAGAACTAACATAGCGCACGCACTGTCGACATTACACTATGAAGGAGGAATAGATCACATCAATACTATCATAATGACAATTAACTCCACGATCTACAAGAGATCATGATCATAGCCTATGACAAGAACCACACGGTGCACACACTAATCACCTTTACACCAAGTAGGAGGAATAGACTACTTTAATAACATCACATGAGTAGCACACAACTAGTAGCGATACAAAGCTCATCATATGGATCTCAATCATGTAAAGCAGCTCATGAGATCATTGTATTGGAGTACAGAGAGAGAGATTAACCACATAGCTACGGTAGAGCCCTCAGCCCCAGGGGTGGATTACTCCCTCCTCATCATGGAGACAGCGATGGCGGTGAAGATGGCGGTGAAGACGGCGGTGGAGATGACTCCGGGGGCAATTCCCCGCCCGGCGGTGCCAGAACGAGAGACTTGTCCCCCGAATTGGAGTTTCGCGATGTGGCGGCGCCCCTGGATGTTTTCTGGAGTTTTGTGAAGAGGTGTCGAAGTTTTAGGTCACGACGGCTTAAATAGGCGAAGAGTCGGAGTCGGAAGAGTCCCGAGGGGCCCACCCCATAGGGTGGGGTGACCACCCTCCAGGCCGCGCCGGCCTATGGGGAGGAGGCCCTGGGCCTCCCCCTGGCTTGCCCTTCTGGCTCCGTGAGTCTTCCGATGAAATAGAATTTCTGTAATTTTTCTGGATTTTTCCGAGCACTTTGGTTTTTGGGCCTTTTCTGCAATAAACAGACATAATAAACAGAAACTGGCACTGTGGCATCTTGTTAATAGGTTAGTCCAATAAATGCCATAATATGATATAAAGTATGCATAAAACATGTAGATATCATCAATAATGTGGCATGGAACATAAGAAATTATAGATACGTTTGAGACGTATCATGTATCAACTTGAATGCTTACTATATGACATAAGAATGCTTACCATATGTTTGAATTTTAAAAGCATATAGTCTTCTTATGTCATATATATAGTAAGCATTCAAAAGTTTTTCTTTGAGAGAGTAGCATGCATTCAAAAGTTGATAAATAAGATTTGGACATATTCAAACCAGACAAATCATGTATCGATCTACACCCCCTAACCCTAAACTCTGTCTTATGAAGTCAAGCATGAAGAGAAGTGCTTTTAGGTTTCAAACATGGAAATTTCACAAACCTCCCAAAAGCTTCATTTTACAGTGACTAATTAAGGAGGATCCATGCTTACCTTTTGGCTTAAACGTTTGAAACCAAAAACCACTTCTCTTCATGCATGCTTGACTTCATAAGACAGAGTTTAGCTAGGGTACGTTAGGGGGTGTAGATACATGATTTCCTGGTTTGAATATGTCTAGACCTTGTTTATCAACTTAATTGATTGCTTACTATATGACATAAGACGACTACGTGCCTTGGTTTATCAACTTAATTAATTGATTGTTTACTATATGACATAAGAAGACTATGTGCCTTGGTTTTAAATTTTTCTGTTTTTTTTTTGAATTTTATGCCCATATATTTGAATCTTGGTCAAATCCTAGGTTTGACCAAGATTTAAACAAGTTTAAACATAAAAATGAAAAGGGAAGCATGTATCCTTCTTAGTCACTCTAAAATGAAGCTTTTGGGATGTTCTTGAAATTTCCATTTTTGAAACCAAAAACGACTTCTCTCTTCATGCTAGACTTCATAAGATCGACAGGGGGTATAGATACATGATTTGTCTGGTTTGGATATACCTAGACCTCGTTTATCAACTTGAATTCATACGATATGACATATGAAGACTATGTGCTTTAATTTGTTTTCATTTTTCTGATTTTTTTTGAATTTTGTGCCCACCCATTTGTATATTGGTCAAATGCTAGGCTTGATAATGATTTAAACAAGTTTAAAATATGAATATGCAAAGTTAAGCATGGATCCTTCTTAGAAACTCTAAAATGAAGTTTTTCGGAGGTTTTTGAAATTTCCATGTTTGCAACCCAAAACAACTTCCTCTTCACATGCTTGACTTCATAAGACAGAGTTTAGGGGTTAGGGGGTATATATAGATACATGATTTGTCTAGTTTGAATATGTCTAGACCTTGTTTATCAACTTTAATGCTTACTATAAGACATAAGAAAACTATTTCCTTTGTTTTTTTCTTTTTTTTTTGATTTTTTTCAATATTGATGCCCATTTGAATCTTGTCAAATCCTAGGTTTGATCAAGATAATTTAAACAAGCTTAGAACATGAATATGAAAAGGGAAGCGTGTATCCTTCTTAGTCACACTAAAATGAAGTTTTTGGGAGGTTTTTGATATTTCCATGTTTGAAACCCAAAACCACATCTCTTCATGCTTGACTTAATTTATAAGACATAGTTCAGGGGTTAGGGGGTAGATACATGATTTGTATGGTTTGATATTTCTAGACCTTGTTTATCAACTTTAATGCTTACTATATGACATAAGATGACTATGTGATTTGGTTTTTCATTTTTCTGTTTTTTATTTTATTTTTCTGCCCATTTGAATCTTGGTCAAATCCTAGGTTTGACCAAGATTTAGACAAGTTTAACACGTGAAAACGAATCAGTAAGCATGGATCCTTCTTAGTCACTCAAAAATGTACCAATCGATAGATGTGTTAACTTTGCTTCATGGAAATAATAATGTCATGTAAATGAGTTAACTTGGATTTCCTACCCTTGAATCCATAGGAAACTTTGTTCTAATGCAGTATAATAATCAATCGAGTTTTTACACCAACATGTCTGTCACTTACGTGTGGTGCCCACACGTGAGGTCCCACACTTCAGTGAGCACAAGTCACGTGCAATAGGTACGCAAACTCCCAGCCATCTTCTTTGTCAAGAGAAGACGCATCAGGATGCGTATATATTGGAAGTCTGTGGGTCCTTCTGGATCCTTCTTAGTCACTCTAAAATGAAGCTTTTGGGAGGTTCTTGAAATTTCCATGTTTGAAACCCAAAACCACTTCTCTTCATGATTTACTTCATAAAACATAGTTTAATTAGAGTTTTAGGGGTAGATATATACATGATTTTTCTGGTTTGAATATATATGTCTCTAGACCTTTGTTTATCAACTTGAATGCTTACTATACATATGACATAAGAATGCTATGTGCTTTGGTTTTTCATTCTTTTGATTTTTTTTCTGAATTTTTAGGGCCATTTGAATCTTGGTCAAATCCTTGGTTTGACCAATATTTAAACAAGTTTAAAAGGTAAAAATGAAAAGGGAAGTCTGTATCCTTCTTAGTCACTCTAAAATGAAGCTTTTGGGAGGTTTTTAAAATTTCAATGTTTGAAACCCAAAACCACTTCTCTTCACATGCTTGACTTCATAAGACAGAGTTAATTAATTTAGGGGTTAATTAGGGGGTATAGATACATGATTTGTGTGGTTCGAATATGTATGGACCTTATTTATCAACAACTTTAATGCTTACTATATGACATAAGAAAACTATTTGCTTTGTGTTATCACCAGAATTTGACCAAGCCAGAGGTGGGCCGCGATCAAGATGGACTTGAAAATATACATATAGAAGGGATATGTGAATCGGCCTTATTTACCAAGTTTGGGCTAGCTAGCCCGTGTATCTTAGTTTAGAAATTAGAGTTTGTCTCGTGCACGCCCACATTAGAAAGTCCCCTGGACTATAAATATGTACCTAGGGTTTATGGAATAAACAACAACCAACGTTCAACACAAACCAATCTCGGCGCATCGCCAACTCCTTCGTCTCGAGGGTTCCTCCGGTAAGCATCATGCTGCCTAGATCGCATCTCGCGATCTAGGCAGCACAAGCCTGCCTAGTTGTTCATGCGTTGCTCGTACTGAAGCGTTTTTGATGGCGAGCAACGTAGTTATCGTAGACGCGTTAGGGTTAGCATCGTTCTTAGCATCATATGCTCGCGTAGTGCAACCCTTGCGCGTCTAGCCGTCCTTGTGCCTCATCATGGGTGCAGGGGCGGCACCCCGCTTGATCTTTATTTAGTAGATCTGATCCGTTATGGTCGATCCTTGATTTATCAAGGATTAGTTTAATATCTGCAATAGTTAGGCCTTACAAGGGGTTGGAGGATCCAGCGGCATGCAGGGTGTAGTTTGCTGCCCCTAGACAGGACGTTCCGAGGATCAACCTAGTGTTGGTTTTTAGGCCTTGTCTAGGGCTGGCTTACGTTTACCGTGCGTGAGCGCGAGGCCCAATCGTGAGTAGGATGATCCGATTATGCGGTGAAAACCCTAGATCGTCGTGGATCTCATACGCTTTATATTGATCAAGCAGGACCACCATATATTCGGCCACCTTGGACGAATCATGGGTGAATCGGCTCCCTGAGCCGATTCACAGGACAACCTGAGAGCCGATCGAGGCTCGTATTTAACGTGTACGTGTGTGCCCTGCAGGAAACTAAGCGAGGCATCATCCACACCTTCCTGACCAGGTATAGGTCAGGTGGCACGCCCTTGCGACCCAGCATCGGCGCGCGACCAGGAGGCTTTGCGGGCCGTCGCTCTGAGGGACTGGGGCCAGCCGCAGCCCTAGTCATTCCCGGCTCTACCGTGTCGGCCAGTCGCTGCCCGCCGGTGGGTTTCTGACGCCAACACATTCTGGCACGCCCGGTGGGACCAATCTTCAACGACTCATCTTCAGCGACAACCACCTCACCATCCACATCAGAGATGGCGGAAGAAACTCCGGTCACATACGAGGAGCTCACTGGCGAGCCCACGAAGAAGCATAACAAGGCCAAGGCGGTCATCGGAACCGAACTCATCGGCTCCTATGGGAAGACCCGTTCACACGGCATCAGGCTCGACGGAGACACACGTCCTTTGCCTGGCGACGATACGGTCGACCTCAGCCACTCCATAAGGGAACCAGGGTTCTCGTTCGATGCCAATATGGCAGGGTTCGTGATTCGCCATGGCGCGGACAAAGCGGAGAGCAGCCACGCTCGTGGCAGAGAGAAGGAGGGAGCCGGTCCGCGAGACCGGCCCCAAGACGACAATAAACGGTACCTGGCCAAGGAGGAGGTGAGGAACCCACAGCGTCCACGCTCGTTTCCCGAGCACCTCCTCAGCAAATACGATCAGCCATACGACCGACATCACCGCTACGGCGAAGGCGAGCAAAAAGATCATCGGTCTGATGCGGACGGGAGGTATCGTCGGACCAACGGCCACGACGACGGGTATGAACGTCGCGCCGGAGGAAGGTCTGAAGGGTCGGACAACGTGGGAAGGCACTGGAACTGTCCCTTCTTCAAACACTGCTGGGATTCAGGAATGAGCCGATTGCCAACAATCGGCAACTGCCCAAGATGCACACAACAAAGGGGAAGGACGAACCGAGTTGCAGTGTTCAAACGTCTAGGACCTCTCCCACCTCAGAGCAAACGGACTGAGTCGTCTCAAGAAGAAGACTTCGAGGAGTCGGGTAGAGAAGAAGATAGGTACCGCCAACCAAGGCGGTGCCCTGACGGACCCAGCCAGTCTCGGGAGCGCCGGGTGCAGCGGCCGCGAAGTTTGGAAGAGGCCGAGGCACGGTACTTCTACATGTTGAGGATATCACGGCCCGATCTGGCCGCGAAAATCCAACGAATGGTGGAGACAAGGGCGCGCCCACCAAAGAAAGTGTGGCGCCTCAAACAGGCTGAAGCCGATGCACAGGCATCAACTGATGCCGATGCAGACGCATCGGTAGACACAGACGTGGCCCAGGAAGGGACAACATATGAACAGCGCCATCCAGAATCGTACCAGGACAAGTGCAGGCGCGTCACCCTGATCGAGAAGGACGAAGATGAAGGCCCAGCAAGAGATCAGGAGTTTACCAATGTTGAGTGGACCCGGGGGGCAAAACCCGAATCCTGCAAGGGGGCAAAGCAGCCAGGACCAGCAAA
Organism: Lolium perenne; assembly: GCF_019359855.2. NCBI lineage: Eukaryota > Viridiplantae > Streptophyta > Magnoliopsida > Poales > Poaceae > Lolium > Lolium perenne. The sequence goes on along the minus strand of NC_067248.2, from coordinate 73,848,038 downwards.
GGGATTCGACTTCGACTTGAGCAAAACGGAGCAAATTTTTGATTGGCTCCTGAAGGAAAAACAGCTGAAGTTACCCGACGGCCACAGGATCCCCACGTTACAAGAAATTACCGGCCAACCATACTGCAAATGGCATGACACGTTCACCCATGCCACCAACGACTGCGAAGCCTTGCGCGGACAGATTCAGGTGGCAATAGAACAAGGCCGGTTACTCTTCGACCAGTTCGCCAGGAAAGTTGACACGCAGCCGGCTCCGGAGGTCAACATGGTCAATCTCAGCAACTGTTTAAATCGCGAGCGAGATGGCTCATCCGATGTCAATGGAGCAAGGCTCGAAGATCGCCATCACGAGGATGAGCCCGAGAGCAGTCGCTCCCGCGAGAAAGGCGAAAAGGAGGCCGATCCACACGATCGGCCCAAAATGATGGCAAGCGTTGACCTAGAAGGCGATGGAAAGCTGGGGTATGGGTTTACATCGGCCGACGGGCCAGAAGGGATTAAGAAAGTCAAGAAAGAGATCAAGAAGTTGTTGGACGCCGGGTTCATCAGGCCATGCAAGCACGCTGAAAGGATTACCAATGTAATACCTGTGGAGAAAAAGGATGGCCGGTGGCGCGTTTCCATAGATTTCCGAAATCTCAACATTCTGTGAATAGTCGGATTGACCACTGCAAGGTGAGACGATTCCAGCGATCGGCTACGATTACTCGCACCACCCTTGTGTACTGATGTGCTATTTCGCATGGGTGAGTGGCGAGAAAATCTTGAATTGGCTGGAAAGCCGATATCTTCAATCACGTGAAGGATTCGGCTCGGGGGGCATATACACGGAGAAGGTACAAAGCCACAAAGGATGTACCCAGGGGAGCCGATTCGTGAATCGATCGGCTAATAATAAAAAAAAAAAATCGCATTTGGGGGCCTCTTAGTGCGAGGGGGAGGTTGACTGCATCGGCTATTTGGATAAAAGTTTTTCTGCTACATTGATGAAAGCTGAAGGAGCTCCGTTGGGGGCATTTGCTCGAGATCAAATTATCAGCCTGCGCAAAGCCGATGCGCAGCTATCGGCTCTAGTACGAGCACTCAAAGTTGCCTCATTACCGGTTTGGCAATGCTGAAGACGTTGGCATCCCAAAACAGCCTATTGTTCCTTAAGTCAGGGGTGATCGCCTAAAAGTAGTGGCTGACAATGGGAGAAGGGAGATCGGCTCATTAAAAATTGATTGAGTTGTCAATCGGCTAATTTGGAATAAAAAAGAATTAGTGAAATCAAGTTGGGGAATTTTCCATTGATAACTAGATTTCTTACAAGGAAGGAACCGATTGCTTAAGAAGAGAAGAACAAAAGGAGGGGCCACTACTACTAGACCTACACTAGTAGATCCTAATCTACGGGCCGTCACTGCCTTCATCATCATCCCCGGAGTTCCCATCGGCGCTGCTGCCGACGGGCTCCTCGTCGCTGCGCCCGAAGCCCTTTGCGGGGGCTTCATCCTCTTCTTCGTCATCGCTGTCGTCGTCGTCCCACCACATGCGGAGGCGCTTCGCTGGTGGGTAGCCCTCGAGGGAGTCGTCGTCGTCTTCTTCCTCCTCTTCCTCCTCGTCGGAGGAGAAGCCCCCTTCACAGGGGAAGAGGTCGTCGTCACTTGTTGCTTCCAGCTCTCCGTCAAGAAGGAACCGAAGGTCTTCTTCCCCATCGGTGAGGGGTTCGTCGTCTTCCGACTCTTTGGAGAAGTCCCAGTCCCGCGCGTCCCAATATTCTGGGGCGCGGGCCTCGTAGATGGCCATCAGATCGACCTCCTGCTCGAGCTCGCTGGAGGAGGAGGACTGGAGGGACAGGCCAGAGGAAGCAGTGGTGGAGGAAGAATCCATGGGGACTAATGAGGGTTTTTTGGGTTTGACGATGGCTACTGTGGAGCAAGGGGGTGAAGAAAGGAATTTTGGGGAGTGGCCAAATGAAAAGGGGCGAAGCAATTTAATGCCCAAGCAGTTTCCGAGGACGTGGTGCCAGAACCGTCAAATCGCGCAGAGAAGGCGAGGAGGCAAGACGTCATCATGAAGTATACTGCGACAGTTCTGCTCTGCCATGACATGACCCGACGGAAAAAGCATAATGATTTTGGAAATGTCATTTCCAAAACCAGGGGGGCATGTGTTATCACCAGAATTTGACCAAGCCAGAGGTGGGCCGCGATCAAGATGGACTTGAAAATATACATATAGAAGGGATATGTGAATCGGCCTTATTTACCAAGTTTGGGCTAGCTAGCCCGTGTATCTTAGTTTAGAAATTAGAGTTTGTCTCGTGCACGCCCACATTAGAAAGTCCCCTGGACTATAAATATGTACCTAGGGTTTATGGAATAAACAACAACCAACGTTCAACACAAACCAATCTCGGCGCATCGCCAACTCCTTCGTCTCGAGGGTTCCTCCGGTAAGCATCATGCTGCCTAGATCGCATCTCGCGATCTAGGCAGCACAAGCCTGCCTAGTTGTTCATGCGTTGCTCGTAAATCGTTTGAAGCGTTTTTGATGGCGAGCAACGTAGTTATCGTAGACGCGTTAGGGTTAGCATCGTTCTTAGCATCATATGCTCGCGTAGTGCAACCCTTGCGCGTCTAGCCGTCCTTGTGCCTCATCATGGGTGCAGGGGCGGCACCCCGCTTGATCTTTATTTAGTAGATCTGATCCGTTATGGTCGATCCTTGATTTATCAAGGATTAGTTTAATATCTGCAATAGTTAGGCCTTACAAGGGGTTGGAGGATCCAGCGGCATGCAGGGTGTAGTTTGCTGCCCCTAGACAGGACGTTCCGAGGATCAACCTAGTGTTGGTTTTTAGGCCTTGTCTAGGGCTGGCTTACGTTTACCGTGCGTGAGCGCGAGGCCCAATCGTGAGTAGGATGATCCGATTATGCGGTGAAAACCCTAGATCGTCGTGGATCTCATACGCTTTATATTGATCAAGCAGGACCACCATATATTCGGCCACCTTGGACGAATCATGGGTGAATCGGCTCCCTGAGCCGATTCACAGGACAACCTGAGAGCCGATCGAGGCTCGTATTTAACGTGTACGTGTGTGCCCTGCAGGAAACTAAGCGAGGCATCATCCACACCTTCCTGACCAGGTATAGGTCAGGTGGCACGCCCTTGCGACCCAGCATCGGCGCGCGACCAGGAGGCTTTGCGGGCCGTCGCTCTGAGGGACTGGGGCCAGCCGCAGCCCTAGTCATTCCCGGCTCTACCGTGTCGGCCAGTCGCTGCCCGCCGGTGGGTTTCTGACGCCAACACTTTGGTTTTTCTTTTTTCAATTTTTTTTTCAATTTTGATGCCCATTTGAATCTTGTCAAATCCTAGGTTTGACCAAGATAATTTAAACAAGTTTAAAACATGAAAATGAAAAGGGAAGCATGGATCCTTCTTAGTCACTCTAAAATGAAGCTTTTGGGAGGTTTTTGAAATTTCCATGTTTGAAACCCAAAACCACTTCTCTTCACATGCATGCTTGACTTCATAAGACAGAGTTTAGGGGTTAGGGGGTATAGCTACATGATTTGTCTGGTTTGAATATGTCTACACCTTGTTTATCAACTTTAATGCTTACTATATGACATAAGAAAACTATGTGATTTGGTTTTTCATTTTTCTATTTTTATTTTTCTGCCCATTTGAATCTTGGTCAAATCCTAGGTTTGACCAAGATATAGACAAGTTTAACACGTAAATGAGTTAACTTGGATTTCCTACCCTTGAATCCATAGGAAACTTTGTTCTAATGCACTATTATAATCAACCGAGTTTTTACACCAACAGGTCTGTCACTTACGTGTGGTGCCCACGCTTGAGGTCCCACACTTCAGTGAGCACAAGTCACGTGCAATAGGTACGCAAACTCCCAGCCATTTTCTTTGTCAAGAGAAGACGCATCAGGATGCGTATTGGAAGTCTGTGGGTCATACAGTTCCTTCGGTCGTCCCTCTCACAAAAAAAAACAAATCTCTCTCATTCTCGGCCTCGCTCGACTCGCTCGCTCGCTCGCTCGCACCTCCTGCTCACTGACAAACCCTGCACAAAAGTCAACATCATCACCCGAAAAAGGGGAGACACCATAATTCTCTCCCTTCTTCTCTCCTTCCGAGTGATCCCTCTTCCTCCGAGTTTCACTCGACGGGCAAACACCCATGTGCTGCATAGTAATAATAAAAAGGTAGTACTCGTAGAAAAATCGATATACGAATCTGTAATTAAATAGGTTAAACTAGGGTTTTGCCCAGTTCTACAGATCAAGGGTTCAAAAAAATCAAACTACGGGGTTCGAACAACACGATTCTAATCCAAGAATTTTTTCGACCTAGGTCACCCAAATGGCCTCAAACTATAGGGTTAGCATCTAGTGCAGTATGTGTGAAAATGTATGCACTATGTGTGCTATAACTTGTATGTCTTTCATATTTGAACCAAATTTGAATAAGTTTGAAATATTTGAAAAGGGGCTTTTGGCTTAAACGTTTGAAACCAAAAACCACTTCTCTTCTTATGTCATACCCTTGGATTTGACCAAGATTCATAAAAAAATCAAAAACATAGTCTTCTTATGTCATACAGTCAACATTCAACTTGATAAAACAAGATCTAAACATATTAAAAGAAGAATCATGTATCTACCCCCTAACCCTAAACTCTGTCTTTTGAAGTCAAACATGAAGATACGTGGTTTTGGGTTTACAAAATGGAAATTTCAAAAACCTCCGAAAAGCTTAATTTTGGAGTGACTAAGAAGGATACATGCTTACTTTTTCATTTTCATGTTTTAAAATTGTTTAAAGCTTGGTCAAACCTAGCTAGCTTGGATTTGACCAAGATTCAAGTGCGCATAAAAAATTCGAAAAAACCCCCAAAAATGAAAAACCATAACACATAGTCTTCTTGCGTCACATATATTGTAAGCATTCAAGTGTTGATAAACAATATCTAGACATATCAAACAAGAAAAATCATGTATCTATACCCCTAACCCTAAATTTGTCTTATGAAGTCAAGCATGAAGAGAAGTGGTTTGGGTTTTCAAACATGGAAATTTCGAAAACCGCCCAAAAGCTTCATTTCGGACTGACTAAGAAGGATCCATGCTTACCTTTTCATTTTCATGTTTTAAACTTGTTTAAATTCTTGTTCAAACCTAGGATTTGGCCAAGATTCAAATGGGCATAAAAACAATCGAAAAAATCAAAAATGAAAAACCAAAGCACATAGTCTTCTTATGTCACATAGTAAGCCATTCAACTTGATAACAAGGTCTAGACCTATTCAAACCAGAAAAATCATGTATCTACCCCTAACCCTAAACTCATCTGTCTTATGAAGTCAAGCATGAAGAGAAGTGGTTTTGGGTTTCAAACATAGACATTTCAAAAGCCTCCCAAAAGCTTCATTTTGGAGTGATTGAGAAGGATCCATGCTTAATTTTTCATTTTAATGTTTTAAACTTGTTTAAATCTTGGTTAAACCTATGATTTGACCAAAATTTGATTCGGCATGAAAATTCAAAACAAATCAAATAAATAAAAAACCAATGCACATAGTACATCTTCTTATGTCATATACTAAGCATTCAAGTTGATAAGCCAGGTCTAGACATATTCAAACTAGAAAAATCATGTAGCTACCCCTAACCCTAAACTCGATTTGTCTTATGAAGTCAATCATGAAGAGGTGTTTTGGGTTTCAGACATGGAAATTTCAAAAACCTTCCAAAAGCTTCATTTTGAAGTTACTAATTAAGAAGGATCACTACAAGAAAAGTTTGGCAACTTTTCTTGTAGTGGATCCAGGCTTAATTTTTCATCTTCATGTTTTAAATTTTGGTCAAACCTAGGATTTGTCCAAGATACAAATGGGCATAAAAATTCAGGGTAGCATCATACCCCCCTCCTTCCCGCGTAGAAAAAGTGTTAGGCGAGTAGTAGAATGGCATGACCAACAAGTTTCAAGTAAAATTTTGAATATGACCAAAATATACCAATTGATAGATGTGTGTGACCCAAGATTGAGCCATGGTACATTTTGCCAACAAAGTAGCAATTGAGTTGGCTTTCTACCTTAGTAGGCGTGCATTGGAAGGATGCATTATGCCGGCAAAGTTTTCAAACGTTCAAACTTTTCCGGTTTCTCATACAGTATTTGGCTCCTTGAGAAGCATTGATGTGATCATATAAGGTTATCCAAAACTTCGCCTTTCCCGTATTTGCCCGAGCACTCGACACCCCTCGTCCCATGGCGACTCCTCCAGCCATAGCCCCGTGCACCCAGGCTCCACGACTCAGCCTCGGAGGGGTGTGCGCTAAAAGCTCGCAAATGTCTGTGTGCCATTGGTGTGCGATGAAGCAGGCGGCTCTGTGTCTTGCTGTGGCTAGACTCCTGGCGCCCTTTGATCTAGGAGAGGGAGAGGAGGGAGGGGGGTCCCATGAAGCGGCGGTGGCCCAGGTATCGGCGGCAGCCCAGGCAGCAGCGGCAAAGTGGGCTGGTCGGAGCATAGGCATGCGCCGGGGGCGAACCTCGCCGGGTGAGGATGCTTCCATTGTGAAGAAGCACTTGCCATCCAGGGCTTCGGGTTCGCCAACAAACTCAGCGCCTCGGTCCATGGCGTTGCCGTCGTGGGGACGTCGGGGGCGGCGGCGACGTGCTGCAGCCCCAGCCTTTAGTGGGGACCAAAGTGCGACCGACCACATCACGGCGTCGGCAGCATTGGGGATGCCGATGGGCATCCAATGCCACACACAGATTTGGGAGGTTCTGGCCGGGCCGAGTTCCAAACTTCCATCATCGGAGCCGAGGGCTTGGTACTTCAAATTCCGAATCAGGCAATCCTTCGACCCCAATCAGCTTCTGCCTGTGGTCCAAATCCGAGATATCTTGGCGGCAGCTATGCTGGTTAAGCTTAGCCAGACAGCGGCAATCGACGATCTGCAAAACCTAGATGCCTTCCGAGGATTTGCAGCAGCCGTCAATGCACTCGTGGAGGCATCGCATGCTGGTAGCAGCGGCGAATGCGGGTATGTTGTTTTACTCCCTTTGTATGCTTTTGTCATAAAAATCAACTTGCTAATTCTCATTCGATTGAAAATCAGACCCATTCACCATCAACTCTCAAACAGTGGACACTAGTAATATGTAGAACTAGAAATTACACAAGATTTCTGTACTGCTAGTACTATTACTTTGACGCTACATGTTGTTTACACGAGCAAATTGCACAAACTACCGCTTATTGCTGCCTTCATTGCTTAAAACACTTTTTAAAACTGTAATTTTTTTCCGCACAAACCACCAACTATCGTGTTCTGTTGCAGGGAATTTCAAATTTAGGATTGAGCTGTTTAAGAGCAAATCAGATGATCGGGGACCACCAACTACTATAGTTTTAATTGCAAATAGAATAGATTTTGCAAAATTATGAAACGCACATAACGTTTGAATTACTACAATTTTTGTGAAGGTTTGATATTTTCATCATTTTTGTGTGAATCTTACACCAAGTAACACAACTTTCAGACGGAATACAAAATATTTTCAAACTTCCTAGATTTGATAGCTCAAATATTTTTAATTACTAGTTTTTCAGTATTTTAAAAAGTCGAAACACTATATTTTGGCTGAATGTTAGAAAATATATTTCATGATTATCCCATATTAGTTAAGAAGTACATAAACTAGTAGTAGTAATAAAGAACAGAGGGAGTTTATGGAGATACATCCATTAAGGGCATGTTAGTGTGTGTTGGTGTATTACTTATGCCTTCTTTGGTTAATACACTTCTCAAGTGATCCCCGCAAACCCTCTATTCTTGCCTAGAATACAAAAACTCCCCATCAAAGTATTAGTGCATTTTTTGGATGAGTATTCGAGAGGATTGGGTGAACACCAAGGATTTGCATAGGGAATTGGTACAATTGAATCCTTGGCTGTTTGATTTGTAGGATTGTTTCCGATAGGAATTTTTCCTAAGGATTTCTTTGCATAGATTCCATAGAAAATTAAACATCTACTCATACCTCTTTTTAAGAATGCTTTACTTTTCCTATGGTGGAATCAAACAAAGTTTGGATTCTATGAATTCCTATAGGATTGGAGTGGACATGACATTGCAATCCTACATTTCCCTATTCCTACATCTTTCGGTAGGCATTTGCCTAGAATAAATAACCATGTGTATTACGGAGTAGCAATAAAATATAGGTTTATTTCTCTAAAGCATCTTGCACTGTACTAGTACATGGCTTAAGAGACAATATTTTTACCATTTTTTTTGCGAGAAGACAATATTATTACCATAGTTACTAAGTACATTTTATTGGATGATGAAGTGATAGCCCTCATCAATGCATTGTGAATTATTAGGGCATGGGTCACACGTGATTTACGAGTACACCGCACGATCGAGAGCCGCCGTCCCTCTTTGCTTTTTACCGATGCGGCGGAGCTCCTCCCCACACCCACGAATAACTAAAAGCCACAAATGCTGGGGAAAAGTCTTGCGCCGAGAAAATCTACAACCGTGGTTGAGTACATGTGTTTCTTAAGATACGAGTGCTCCAATGCATTTTTTTCTTTCCTTTTACTAATTTACCTTGAAAATCCTGCACGTCCACTTATTTGTGGACGGAGGGAGTATCACGCCAAGAGGAAGTAGGACAATAGTGGGCTCTTATAGCCCGCCTACGTGGTACTTTTGCCAGCTGTTGGCTCTTCTATTGTTCTTGCTCTAAAGAAACCCCGATTGTGAAAGGCCAAGGCGTACTTCTTTTGGTCACGCAAAATTCAAAATACTGCCATGGACATTGAATTGACATGACAACACATAGCTTGGGATGTCCAAATTTGCACGTTAGACCAGTGACTTGTTCTTCACCTTTTCAGAGGGAACAGTGACTTTTTATTATGGGTCTATACACTTTCCAAGAAACAGGAGGAGATGCTGTAGAGTGTAGAGGAGCGAAGTCAAGCGCCCCGCCCCACCTGCCCTATTTCGGTTCACCTCCATCGTCTACCTCCGCCCCGCCCGCACCAATCGACCACCTTCCATAGCACGCGCCGGTCTCGCCGCCATGCAGCTTTAGAATCAATTCCACCGCCCAGTTTGAGAGCCTCTGTTCTTCATCTTCCCCGCCACCTGCCGCCATCGAACCCAAATTAAACTCCAATCAGTTGAACCCAAACCTCATAGACCCACCCCTGCCCTGCGATGGCGGCATCGAACAAGGAAAATGATGACTACGAACTGTTTGAAGGTCTTTTCCGAAGGTCCCCTTGAAGAACTCGTAACAAGATGCGACGTCATCACCGCCGCGAGCCTCGTCGGTTCGTCCAAACTATTTTTCGACTCTGCAAATGATAGTGCAACTCTATCTTTTTCTCTCCCGTTTGGCCTCCCATGTGTTCTTCATTCTCACCCGACGAAGGTAGCACGGGATTGCAAGCTGACGCCGCTGGACAGGTTCTCCTCCGACGCTGTGATGCCAGACGGTACGGGTAAGCAGTGGGTAGGTGCCAATGGAGATTGGGTTGCCATGGTTGACACCGGCTTTCACCTTGCAAATGGAAACTTGTCAACGTCTACACTCGCCGTGAAATTCCTCTCCCTGTGCCGTTTGAAACCACCCACATTCCAAATATATACCACCACAACCTTCGTGCTATTATATTTCACAAGATATATATTTGCCAAGTTCCCACAGCTGCTGGGGGGTACAAAAATTTCTCTCTTGTTGCTGTTTTTGACATCAGAGTTGCCCTCCTTTGCGGCGAAGATTCTGGATGGACAATTCTTACAGAGCCCAAGTCCCACATCTTTTACAATTACAGCGATGCAATTCTCCACAATGGGCTTGTGTTTGCCACAACTCATACTGGCACTGTTCACGCATGGAATCCTCAGCATGTTGGTAATTTTCCTCCGGACGTAAGTAGTGTATGATGAGCTTCATTATTCATGGCTGTAAAGATAATTTTAATGCACAAACTTATTAATTTTCGAACCTGACTGATCTGACTTGGAGGCTTGGGGCATATTTGCTTCGGATGAAATTTCATTGGTATTTAGACTTTTTATTCGAGATGATTACCATAGAAAAATTTGAGGATTGTATAATTAGGAGTTTTATTCTCAGATTGAATTATGTTGGATTTTGACCTCTACTTGAACTTCTTGAAATGAATCCTTTGGTTTCCCATGTGATGTACTGAAATACACCAATATGCTGTATTATTGAATGGAAATGCCATTATATCATCCCATCTGAATCCTAATGCGTTTTCCGAATTCTTACGTTTTCAGATTTGTGCAAACCAAACATACCCTTCTTAACAGTAATTTCGTTTTCAAGCAGGTCCTCCGCTGATCGTAGAGCCACCGCCCATTGTGTTTGAATGGCGGTGTGCACTTGATGATGCTCTTGGCCATGATCACGAGGTCGATTATGGCATGTGGTGGTTAGCAAGATCTATAGATGGTTCTAGACTTCTTCTGATCCATACACTGGGCATTGCTGATGAAAGGGAATATTCTGTAAAGTTTGCCATCTCGCTTCGATCGTCGTGTTCATCATGGTCGCACTGTTGGCAACTATGCTTCTGGGTTTGGTTGCCTGGTGTTCACGAAGGACACTAGTAAGTTAAATGAAGGTATTCCATGGGAAAAGATTGATGACCTTGGAGAATATTCTCTTTTCCTTGGGGTGAACTATCCGATTATGCTGCCATTAGGCGGTGCAGATGTTGTCCCAGGATGTCTGACGATAAGAAATTGTGTGTACACCTTGCCGAATGAAGCATGGCTTCGCAATTCGCAGCTGCCTGAAATATGCCGATTCAGTCTGAATCGTGAAGATTGCGCCGTTGGTTTCCAAACCAACGCCTTGGAGAAAACATGCAAAACAAAAAAAGATAGGTACCTGGTAAAGACACCGCTTTGGTTCATCCCAAACTTCGCCAACGCCCGGATTGGAACAAGTGTGATGTTTAATTCTGAAACAGGGCCTGCAGCCATTGTAGCTACTGATAGTATGTAATTTCATAGCTAATGAATGAGGCAATTGTGGTCTACTAGTTACAACTGTTTTGTAAAGAGGTGGTCTATAAGTATACCCCTCTCTTCATTGATGCATTTGTGGTCTACATGATGGTACTCTTAAATATATGGGTGTGGCTCCTCAACACATAATGTGGGGGTATTATTGTGTTAAAGTTGAAGGCTTGATCAACTATAGGTTCACTTCTCTAGTTACATTACTAGGTACTCCGGTTGGCTATGTTGTGATGAAATTGTGTTCTGTTGTTCGGTGAAGACAAAAGTAGAACTATGGTATGCTTATGTTTAAGAGCAAGCGAGGGTTTAGCTTGAGATGTTAAAATTCAGATTTGAACTATTTTTTGATATGGAAATTTGAAATATATATGGTACTGTATATGATTATGTGTAACAACAAGCGACGAAAGGGCTGATGCTCCTATTCCTTGTCGGCGGGAGGACTATGTGTGCGGCGACTTGAGCCAAATTAGAAGGCCATAGCTATGTTGATTGGTCCTTGAAGTTGGAGGGGCTAGGATTTCGGATGAGCGGAGTGGGGGGAAGTTGTTGCTCATGGAACATAAGTCCTTAAAATAGTAATGTTAGTATATAGGAGTACAAGGTATATACTTGTACTATTTTAGTACTATAATAAGTATATCGGGTTCATCAAAAAGAATTATCTCGGGTTCACAACCACGTGGGGTCAAGGTGAGGGAAAGTTGGTCAATACCTCTTACCGCTATATCCCCGCCCCAAGTTCTAATGCGCAAGTGCTGTTATTTTTTTTAAGGGAAATAGTGGTTCCTCTCCCCCGGAAACATGCCCCGCATCTCCACCTCCTAGTATCGTAGTACTACTACTGCATCTTCTCCAAAAAAAAACCTCTTCTGTCTCTTTCTCCCGTTCACCCCTCTCTCCCTTGCATTGGATTACCGACTCCAATGAAGCAGAAGCGTAAGATTGAGGAGATTCCTGATTGCTACCACCAGTCCATGGGGTGGGGCAACCTCCACTACCCACTGGTGGAGAACATAGCCGAGCGGGCGGATATCCTCAGCACTGGTCGCCTCGCTCGAGGCATGATCGGCATGCGGCATGCCATCCGCGGAGCGCATAAGGTTCCGTTCGGTTTACCGAGCCTGCTCCACTGCGACCCCGAGACATGGCCAGACGACCGCGACAATACTGTAAGAGTATTTATTTATTTACTCATCTCGTTTCAGCTTGTGTTTTTTCAATCAACTTTTCTTATTGCCAAACATCATGCATGAATTTAGACTCAACATAATCACCTGATTTGGGAGTACTGTAAGGTTTGCTGCCTTCACTATGCACATGTACTCTTCGGAATTGCTTTATTTATCCATTACATCTGTGCTTCAGTTCTGCACAATCCGCTCTTCATTCTGTCGAATACCTTGCATGCATAGACAATTTTGAAACAAATCCTATTTGCAGGGCATTCACGCGTTGCTGATGCCATTAGACAAGCCGACAGTTCCAGCATTTATCCATACCAAGGAGGAACTGGATGGACATGGACCCATGCACTGGGTGGGTTGTAACGGCGACTGGGTGGCATTTGTCCAGCAGGACGGGCACTTGACGATCCGCAACATATACATATCAGATACTATTATACCTCTTCCATCTCTGCAAGATGCAGGAATTTCTTTGGGCCCTACTAGTGAATGGTGGCATGGCAGCCCACCATTCTGTTCAAATACAAAATAGATAAAAGTTTGGAACTGCTCAAAGTACGGATCGTCAAGAGGCCGTACAAAGATGATCTAGCAGGGCCATGGCATTACGAGGTAATCGTTGTATTTGACGAATTGATCGCTATCCTACAAGCGCCCCTAGAAAAGGAGTGGAATATCCTGAGAAACCCTGAATTCTTTGATAGAAACAGCTATGTCGATGCCATGGGCATTCCTGGATATGGTACAAGTTCACACCTACATCGTGTATACGCAGTTACATATCCGTATGGAGATGTTCTGGTTTGGGAACCATATACCTGTGGTGAGTCTTTGTTTTATGTCTTAACTAGTAAATGGCATGCTGCACATGTTGGACCAATTACGATTCGCAATACTGATGTATAAAAGTTGCGTTCTAAATGTTGTTCAAACTTTCAATACAACTAATAATTTGGTTATACCATCAAAATAAGTGTGAGCATACAGTTTATAAATATGAACAAAAATTTGGAACCTTTCTTAATCACTATCAAGTGGGACGTGTGATATCGGTGTGAGACTGCTCTGATTTTTCTTCATAATGGAAACATGACGGTTCTAGAAACACGTGGACACTGGTGTGGTATTTTTTCACGCGAATACCTCTAATCCCAACCGTTAGATTTTGGACACCAACAGTTGGAATTGCTGCTACATGTCTTGTTAAAAACTGGTGCCTTATAGTAGTAGAAAATAGAAGATAGAAGAGAAGAGATAATTTTCAGTGTAGTTCCTACTTGCTGCATTGTGGTTGATCTTTGTGCATTGCAGGGACACATGCAGCCCCGCGTCTCATTGACGCCCCTGTCATTGAAGATGAAGAAGCAGAAGTGGCTGCAATTTTCGCTCAAATCGAGGGAGATGCTGTCATGGAAGATGATGAAGCAAATGTGGCTCAAGGCGATGGAGGTGCCGATGAAGATAATGATGCTGATGAAGAAGAATTAGAAGAAGAAGAATTAGAAGAAGACGAATTTGATGATGAAGAATTAGATGATGAAGAATTAGATGATGATGGTGATAATCATAATTATGAAGATGAAGATGTATTTCTTGGATTTTCTGACCAGCGCACTTGGTTCCTGGCACCAATGAGAGCAGAGTCCATTACTGGTGAATCTGATCTCGCGTGGATTCAGGTTAAAGGTTATCGGCCCATCCTCGGTCCTCCAATATTACATATGGGTAACAAGCTGAGGTCTTATCCTTTGGTAAGGTGCTACGTTTTCTTGAGATCTGCCCATACCTTGGACCCTGTAGAAGAGGCAAGGTGGGAAAGATTGAACAATTTGAAGGGGCGTTCTTTATTTCTTGGACTCAATCACCCAATTTTCATGCTACCCCCGCCAGTCGACGCAGAGGCTGCAGAACCAGATTTCCAATTGTTCAAACCTGACTGTGTCTTTGCTACCCACAATCGCGCCCGTGATACATGGATACGTCCAAGGCCAAATTGGTGCAGAATGCACGTCAATGGAGGTCCTGCCATAGGCTCAAGATTGCAGTACAAAAAAGAGAAGACTGAACATAGAGCCGAAGCACCCATGTGGTTCGTCCCAACACTTCCACCTGTTTTTCCTTGAGAAATAAGAGACAGATGGTGACCTTATTTTATAGAGAAAACATAGTGTTCGTGAACTTAACCTCATGAACATTCGCTGTTCGGTTTTTGCTGAAATCAAAATTTTGCAGAGATGAAGATCTTTGTTTGAATCCCGTGCTGAACATATTTTTTCACAAATTAGCTACCCGTATTGTGATGAATACATGCTGGTTTGTTATTTGGTGCAGTAGCAGACATGAAGATCTTTGTCCTGAATACCACAATGGACATCTTTTTTTTCTTCAAAAATTAGCTAAGCTCACGCTATTATTCGCAAATGCCTATTAAGAGATTTGGTGCTCTTGGGCACCATTGCTCCTGCTATTTTAGAAAAAAATAAAAAATATATTTATTTGTTCAAAAAATTAGAAAACAAATCATGGAGTAGCTAATGAATTGTCCCATAAACGTGCAAAATTTCAGTTTCAAATACAAAAAATTCTGGGCTACACAAAAGTAACAAACGTGTGGATCTGGGTATGCATATTTCAAATCTCCAAATTTCAACAGATTTTGTCTTTTTTGTGTAGTCTACAATATAAAGAATATCATATTAAAATTTTACACGCTTGTAGGTTACTTTATTTATTATGTCTACATTCATTTTCAGATTTTTTTGAAACAAATATGTATGCTATTTGATTTTTTTTTAAACAGCAGAAAGCTTGGTGCCCATTAGCCAAAGACACTTTTCGCAAATGCCTACAATAAAGGAACGGATGGTGACCTTATTTTATAGAGAAACCATAGTGTTTGTGAAGTTAAAGTCATGAACACACGCTGTTCGGTTTTTGGTGAAATCAAAATTTAGCAGAGATGAAGATCTTTGTTTGAATCCCGTGATGAACACATTTTTCCTAAATTAGCTACCAGTATTGTGATGAATACATGCCGGTCTGTTTTTCGGTGGAGTAGCAGACATGCAGAGGATCGAAAGAAACGGCAAAGTAGCCAGAAATCAGGGGTCAAATATAAATTCGAGAAAGGAAACGTTTATTCAACGATCAGCTGACATGTGGGACGTATCTTGCAGCCGCGGCCCCAACATTTATCATTCAGAGAGGATGACATGTGGGACCCACGAACCAGTATCGTTCTCGGCGTTTCTCAAAGGGGGCAGGAGATCGAAAGAAAAAGGCAAGTAGCTCGAAATCAGGTGTCCAAAAAATCCAAGAAAGGAAAGGTTTATCGCACAAAGAGGCTGACATATTGTACCCAGTTTGCAGCAGCGTCATCAACGTTTCAAAGGCGGTGGAGTTCGAAAGAAAAAGGCAAATAGCCAGAAATTAGGGGTCAAAAATAAATCCAGCAAAGGAAACTTTTATCGTACAAAGAGGCTGACATGTGGGACCCAGCCAGCAGCGTCCTCAACGTTTCTAAGGTGGCAGGCAATGGAAAAAAGGCAAATAGCCAGAAATTAGGGGTCAAAAATAAATGCAACAATAGAAACTCTTATTGTTCATAGAGGCTGACATGTTGGACCCATGAGCCAGCAGGGCCATCAACGTTTCAAAGGCGTCACGGGATCAAAAGAAAAGAACCAAGTAGTCATTAATTAGGTGTCAAAAATAAATCCAAGAAAGTAAATGTTTTACTTTTCATAGAGGCTGTCATATGGGACCCATGAGCCAGCAGCGTCCTCAACGTTTCTAAGGCGGCTGGGGATCGAAAAAAAAAAGCGAAGTAGCCATTAATTAGGGGTCAACTATAAATCCAAGAAAAGAAATGTTTATTGTTCTTAGAGGCTGACATGTGGGAGCTATGCGCCAGCAGCGTCCTCATCGTTTCAAAGGCGGTCGGGGATCCAAAGAAAAAGGCAAATAGCCAGAAATCAGGGGTAAAAAAAAATCCAAGAAAAGAAATATTATTGTTCATAGAGGCTGGCATGTGGGACCCATGAGCCAGCAGCGTCCACAATTTCAAAGGCGGCACAGGATCGAAAGAAAAAGGCAAGTGACCAAAAATCAGGGGGTAAAAAATCCAAGAAAAAAACTTTATTGTACATAGAGGATGACATGCGGGTCCCATGAGCCAACAACTTACTCGTCGTTTCAGAGGGCCGAGGTGGCATGAGATCGAAAGAAAAAGGAAAGTGACCAAATATCAGGAGCAAAAAATAATCCATGAAAAGAAACTTTCATTGTACATAGAGGATGACATAGGGTCCCATGTTGTAGCAGCGGTCTGAACGTTTCAAGGACGGCATGAGATCGAAAGAAAAAGGCAAGTGACCAAATATCAGGAGCCAAAAATAATCCAAGAAAAGAAACTTTTATTGTACCTTTGAGAGTCGGCATGAGATTGAAAGAAAAAGGCAAGTGACCAAATATCAGGAGCCAAAAACCTAGAAAAGAAACTTTTATTGTACATAGAGTATGACATGCGGGTCCCATGACGATGCAGCATCCTCAATGTTTCCAAGGCGGCAGGGGATCAAATGAAAAGGAAATAGCCAAAAAGCAGAGGGTGAAAAAAATCGAAGAAAAGAAACTTTTATTGTTCATAGTGGATGACATGTGGGACCCATGAGGCAGCAGCATCCTCAACGTTTCCAAGCAGCAGGGATCGAAAGAAAAAGGAAATAGCCAAAAATCAGAGCGTGAAAAATAATCCAAGAAAAGAAACTTTTATTTTACATAGAGGATGACATGTGGGTCCCATTTTGCAGCAGCGGTCTCAATGTTTCATATGCGGCTTGAGATCAAAAGAAAACGAAAGTAGCCCGAAATTAGGGGGAATAAAACTCCAAGAAAAGAAAGTTTTTTGTACATAGAGGATGACATACGGGTCCCAAGGCGGCAGGGGAACAAAAGAAAAAGGAAATAGCCAAAAATCAGAGGGGTGAAAAAAAATCCAAGAAAAAAGAAACTTTTAGAGTTCATAGTTCATAGAGGATGACATGCGGGTCCCATGAGGCAGCAGCGTCCACAACGTTTCCAAGGCGGCACACAGGACCAAAAGAAAAAGGATGTACCCTATTTGGGCCTTTTGATCAAAAAATAATCCAAGATAAGGAAGATATAAATTGGGGCTGCACGGCCATGCAGGCCTTCTAACCTGCTTGGACGTCTTTTGACTCGTACAATTTCAGCCCACTCCAAAACAAGAAAGTCCTATGCTTCGCAAAAACAAAACAAAAACAAGGAGATTCATATTAGTTCGTTTATGTAAAAATAAAGATTTAATTTATCCGTTTGCAATAGCTCAGAGCGAAATACACTTTTTATTGTCTGTAAAATAATCAAGATATCACATGTTTCTTGTACGGGGAGGCTGACATCGGGACCCATGAGCCAGCAGCGTCGTCAAAGTTTTAAAGTCGTCGGGGGATCTAAAGAAAAAACAAATCAAAAAGCAGCTGCTAAAAAATCGAAGAAAAGAAACATTTATCGTTCTGAGAGGATGACATGCGGGACCCATGTGGCAGCAGCATCCTCAACGTTTCCAAGGCAGCACGGGATCCAAAAAAAGGCAAAATAGCCAGAAATTAGGGGTCAAAATAACTCCAAGAAAAGAAAGGTTTATCGTCCATAGAGTCTGACATGTGGGACCCATTAGCGAGCAGATTCTTCAACGTTCAAAGGCGGCAGGGGATCAAAAGAAAAAGGAAGTAGCCAGAAATTAGGGGTAAAAAATAACTCCAACAATGGAAACTTTTATTGTTCATAGAGGATGACATGCGGGACCCATGAGCCAGCAGCTTCCTCAACGTTTCAAAGGCGGCATGGGATCGAAAGAAAAAGGCAAGTGACCAAATATCAGGAGCCAAAAATAATCCAAGAAAAGAAACTTTATTGTACATAGAGGATGACATGCGGGTCCCATTTAGCAGCAGCGGTATCACCGTTTGAGATGCGGCAGGAGGTCTCGAAAGAAAAAAGGCAAGTGACCAAATATCAGGAGCCAAAAAAAATCCAAGAAAAGAAAGTTTTATAGTACATAGAGGATGACATGCGGGTCCCATTTAGCATCAGCGGTATCACCGTTTGGGAGGCGGCAGGGGATCGAAAGAAAAAGGCAAGTGACCAAATATGAGGTGCCAAAAATAATCAAAGAAAAGAAAGTTTTCAACGTTTCAAAGGCGGCAGCGGATCAAAAGAAAAAGGAAGTAGCCAGAAATTAGGGGGCAAAAATAACTCCAAGAAAGGAAACTTTTATTGTTCGTAGAGGATGACATGGGGGACCCATGAGCCAGCAGCTTACTCAACGTTTCAAAGGTGGCATGAGATCGAAAGAAAAAAACGCAAGTGACCAAATATGAGGTGCCAAAAATAATCAAAGATTTATTGTACATAGAGGATGACATGCGGGTCCCATTTTGCAGCAGCGGTCTCAATGTTTGAAATGCGGCTTGAGATCAAAAGAAAAAGAAAGTAGCTAGAAAGTAGGGGGTCAAAAAAAAATCCAAGAAAAGAAAGTTGATGGACATAGAGGTTGACATGCGGGTCCCATGTGCCAGCAGCTTACTCAACGTTTCAAAGGGGCCAGGGGATCAAAAGTAAAAGGCAAGTGACGAAATATCAGGAGCCAAAAATCAGAGGGTGAAAAAAAATCCAAGAAAACAAACTTTTATAGCACATAGAGGATGACATGCGGGTCCCATGAGCCAGCAGGTTCCTCAACGTTTCAAACGTGGCATGAGATCGAAAGAAAAAGGCAAGTGACAAAATATCAGGAGCCAAAAATAATTCAAGAAAAGAAACTTGATTGTACATAGAGGATGACATGCGGGTCCCATGTGTAAGCAGCTTACTCAACGTTTCCAAGGCGGCAGGGCATCAAAAGAAAAAAGGAAATAGACAAAAATCAGAGAGTGAAAAAAAACCATAGAAAATAAACTTTTATAGCACATAGAGGATGACATGCGGGTCCCACGAGCCAGCAGGTTCCTCAAAGTTTCAAACGTGGCATGAGATCGAAAGAAAAAAAGGCAAGTGACCAAATATCAGGAGCCAAAAATAATCCAAGAAAAGAAAGTTTATTGTACGTAGAGGATGACATGCGGGTCCCATTTTGCAGCAGCGGTATCACCGTTTGAGAGGCTGCACGGGATCGAAAGAAAAAGGCAAGTGACCAAATATCAGGAGCCAAAAATAATCCAAGAAAAGAAATTTTATTGTACGTAGAGGATGACATGCGGGTCCCATTTTGCAGCAGCGGTCTCAACGTTTCCAAGGCGGCACAGGACCAAAAGAAAAATGAAGTAGCCAGAAATCTGGGGGTGAAAAAAATCCAAGAATAAAGATTTCAATTGGGCTGCATCCGGACATCTGGGCTTTGAACTATCCTGCTTGGCCTTTTGACTCGTACAATTTCAGCCCACTCCAAAACAGGAAAGTTCCGAATTTTCTAAAAAAAGGGAAAGTCCTATGCTTCGCAAAGACAAAAAAACAAGGAGATTCAACATATAAGTTTGTTTATGTAAAAATAAAGATTTAATTATCCGTTTGAAATAGCTCAGAGCGCAATACATTGTTTATTGTCTGCAAAATAATCAAGATATCATATGTTTCTTGTACGGGGAGGCTGACATCGGGGACCCATGAGCCAACAGCGTCGTCAACGTTTTAAAGGCGGCAGGGGATGGAAAGAAAAAATAAACCAAAAATCTGTTGGTAAAAAATCCAAGAAAAGAAACATTTTCGTTCTGAGAGGATGACATGCGGGACCCATGAGGCGGCGGCATCCTCGGCGTTTATTGTTCATAGAGGTCGACATGTGGGACCCATGAGCCAGCGGCGTCCTCAACGTTTTAAAGGCTGCAGGTGATCGAAAAAAAAATAAGCCAAAAATCGTTTGGTCAACAAAATCCAAGAAAATAAACATTTACCGTTACGAGAGGATGACATGCGGGACCCATGAGGCAGCGACATCCTCAACGATTCCAAGGCGGCAGGGGAAATATCCAGAAATTAATGAGGGGTTCAAAATAAATCCATCAAAGGAAACTTTTATTGTTCATAGAGGATGACATGTGGGACCGACCTGCCAACAGCGTCCTCATCGTTTCAGAGGGGGCAGGAGAACAAAAGAAAAAGGCAAATAGCCAGAAATTAGGGGTAAAAAATAACTCCAAGAAAGGAAACTTTTATTGTTCGTAGAGGATGACACGCGGGACCCATGAGCCAGCAGCTTACTCAACGTTTCAAAGGCGGCATGAGATCGAAAGAAAAAGGCAAGTGACAAAATATCAGGAGCCAAAGATAATCCAAGAAAAGAAACTTTATTGTACGTAGAGGATGACATGCGGGTCCCATTTAGCAGCAGCGGTCTCAGCGTTTCAAATGCGGCTTGAGATCAAAAGAAAAAGAAAGTTGATTGTACATAGAGGATGACATGCGGGTCCCATGAGTCAGCAGCTTACCATACGTTTCCAAGGCGGCAGGGGATCAAAAGAAAAAGGAAATAGCCAAAAATCAGAGGGTGAAAAAAAATAAAGAAAATAAACTTTTATAGTACATAGAGGATGACATGCGGGTCCCATGAGCCAGCAGGTTCCTCAACGTTTCAAACTTGGCATGAGATCGAAAGAAAATGGCAAGTGACCAAATATGAGGAGCCAAAAATAATTCAAGAAAAGAAAGTTTTATAGTACATAGAGGATGACATGCGGGTCCCATTTAGCAGCAGCGGTATCAGCGTTTGAGAGGCGGCAGGGGATCAAAAGAAAAAAGAAATTGCCAAAAATCAGATGGTGAAAAAAAACCAAGAAAATGAACTTTTATAGTACATAGAGGATGACATGCGGGTCCCATGAGCTGCGGGTTCCTCAACGTTTCAAACGTGGCATGAGATCGAAAGAAAAAGGCAAGTGAAAAAATATCAGGAGCCGAAAATAATTCAAGAAAAGAAAGTTTTATAGTACATAGAGGATGACATGCGGGTCCCATTTAGCAGCAGCGGTATCACCGTTTGAGAGGCGGCAGGGGATCGAAAGAAAAAGGCAAGTGAAAAAATATGAGGAGCCAAAAATAATTCAAGAAAAGAAAGTTTTATAGTACATAGAGGATGACATGCGGGTCCCATTTAGCAGCAGCGGTATCAACGTTTCAAAGGCAGCAAGGGATCAAAAGAAAAAGTCAAGTGAACAAAGCTGAGGTGCCAACATTAATGAAAGAAAAGAAAGTTTTATAGTACATAGAGGATGACATGCGGGTCCCATTTAGCAGCAGCGGTATCACTGTTTGAGAGGCAGCAGGTGATCGAAAGAAAAAGTCAAGTGACCAAATATGAGGTGCCAAAAAAAATCCAAGAAAAGAAAGTTTTATAGTACATAGAGGATGACATGCGGGTCCCATTTAGCAGCAGCGGTATCACCGTTTGAGAGGCGGCAGGGGATCGAAAGAAAAAGGTAAGTGACCAAATATGAGGTGCCAAAAATAATTCAAGAAAAGAAAGTTTTATAGTACATAGAGGATGACATGCGGGTCCCAGTTAGCAGCAGCGGTATCACCGTTTGAGAGGCGGCAGGGGATCGAAAGAAAAAGGCAAGTGACCAAATTTGAGGTGCCAAAAAAAACTCCAAGAAAAGAAAGTTGATTGCACATAGAGGATGACATGCGGGTCCCATTTAGCAGCAGCGGTCTCAACGTTTCCAAGGCGGCAAGGGATCAAAAGAAAAAGGAAGTAGCCAGAAATCAGGGGGTCAAAAAAAATCCAAGAATAGAAAGAATTTTGGTTCATAGAGGATGACATGCGGGACCCATGATCCTGCATCGTAAACGGCTCGATCGGAGAACGTTGAACGAGATGGCGCGATCTAGAAAAAAAACAATGCCAGAGAGGCTGCCATCTGGGCCCTACATCCCTCGGCGGTGCGGATTTGCGTTGACTCGGCCGGCGAACCCGAGATTTCGAGATGCACCACGTCCCGGGCCACCATACGCGACGTTTTGGCCGCTTTCGTCGGGCTAGGTGGCCTCAAAAATGAGAAAAAAAAAGTTTTGACATGCACCACGGAGGGACCAAAAATCGTCGGCCATGGTACACCAGCAACCACGGCGCGACTTCAACTTCGTCGGCCATGGCAACTTTTCTTGTAGTGAAAGAAAAAGGCAAATATCCAGAAATTAGGGGTAAAAAATAACTCCAAGAAAGGAAACTTTTATTGTTCGTAGAGGATGACATGCGGGACCCATGAGCCAGCAGAATCCTCAACGTTTCAAAGGCGGTAGGTGATCAAAAGAAAAAGGCAAGTGACCAAATATCAGGAGCCAAAAATAATCCAAGATTTATTGTACATAGAGGATGACATGCGGGTCCCATTTTGCAGCAGCGGTCTCAATGTTTCAAATGCGTCTTGAGATCAAAAGAAAAAGAAAGTAGCTAGAAATTAGGGGCTCAAAATAATCCAAGAAAAGAAAGTTGATGGACATAGAGGATGACATGAGGGTCCCATTTAGCGGAGTTCCTCAACGTTTCAAACGTGGCATGAGATCGAAAGAAAAAGGCAAGTGACCAAATATCAAGAGCCAAAAATAATCCAAGAAAAGAAACTTGAATGTACATAGAGGATGACATGCGGGTCCCATTTAGCAGCAGCTGTATCAACGTTTGAGAAGCGGCAGGCGATCGAAAGAAAAAGGCAAGTGACCAAATATGAGGTGCCAAAAAAAAATCCAAGAAAAGAAAGTTTTATAGTACATAGTGGATGACATGCGGGTCCCATTTTGTAGCAGAGCTCTCAACGCTTCCAAGGAGGCACAGGACCAAAAGAAAAATGAAGTAGCCAGAAATCAGGGGTTGAAAAAAATCCAAGAAAAGAAAGATTTCAATTGGGCTGCATCTGGACATCTGGCCTTCGAACTATCTTTCTGGGCCTTTTGACTCGTACAATTTCAGCCCACTCCAAAACAGGAAAGTTCGGATTTTTCTAAAAAAAACAGGAAAGTCCTACTATGCTTCGCAAAAACAAAAAACAAGGAGATTCAACATATAAGTTTGTTTATGTAAATATAAAGATTTAATTTATCAGTTTGCAATAGCTCAGAGCGAAATACAATGTTTATTGTCTGCAAAATAAGATATCACATGTTTCTTGTACGGGGAGGCTGACATCGGGGACCCATGAGCCAGCAGCGTCGTCAACATTTCAAAGGCGGCAGGGGATCGAAAATAAAAAAAACCAAAAATAAGTTGGTAAAAAAATCCAAGAAAAGAAAACATTTATCATTCTGAGAGGATGACCTGCGGGACCCATGAGGCAGCAGCATCCTCAACGTTTATTGTTTATAGAGGCTGACATGTGGGACCCGTGAGCCAGCAGCGTCGTCAACGTTTTAAAGGCGGCAGGAGATCGAAAGAAGAAAAAAAAGCCAAAAATCAGTTGGTAAACAAAATCCAAGAAAAGAAACATTAACCTTTCTGAGAGGATGACATGCGGGACCCATGAGGCAGCAGCATCCTCAACGATTCCAAGGCGCCAGGGGATCAAAAGAAAAAAAGGAAATAGCCAGAAATTAATTAGGGGTCAAAAATAAATCCACCAAAGGAAACTTTTATTGTTCATAGAGGATGACATATGGGACCGACCTGCCAACAGCGTCCTCATCGTTTCAAAGGGGGCAGGGGATGAAAAGAAAAAGGCAAATAGCCAGAAATTAGGGGTCAAAAATAAATCCAAGAAAGGAAACTTTTATTGGTCGTAGAGGATGACATGCGGGACCCATGAGCCAGCAGCTTACTCAACGTTTCAAAGGCGGCATGAGATCGAAAGAAAAAGGCAAGTGACAAAATATCAGGAGCCAAAAATAATCCAAGATTTAGTGTACATAGAGGATGTCATGTGGGTCCCATTTTGCAGCAGCGGTCTCAATGTTTGAAATGCGGCTTGAGATCGAAAGAAAAAGAAAGTAGCTAGTAATACGGGGTTAAAAATCCAAGAAAAGAAAGCTGATGGACATAGAGGATGACATGTGGGTCCCATTTTGCAGCAGCGGTCTCGATGTTTGAAATGCGGCTTGAGATCAAAAGAAAAAGAAAGTACCTAGTAATTAGGGGGTCAAAAAAATCCAAGAAAAGAAAGTTGATGGACATAGAGGATGACATGCGGGTCCCTTGAGCCAGCAGCTTACTCAACGTTTCAAAGAGGGCAGGGGATCAAAAGAAAAAGGCAAGCCAAAAATCAGAGGGTGAAAAAAATCCAACAAAGGAAAGTTTTATAGCACATAGAGGATGACATGCGGGTCCCATGAGCCAGCAGGTTCCTCAACGTTTCAAACGTGGCATGAGATCGAAAGAAAAAGGCAAGTGACCAAATATCAGGAGCCAAAAATAATCCAAGATTTATTGTACATAGAGGATGACATGTGGGTCCCATTTTGCAGCAGCGGTCTCAATGTTTGAAAGCGGCTTGAGATCAAAAGAAAAAGAAAGTACCTAGTAATTAGGGGGTCAAAAAAAATCCAAGAAAAGAAAGTTGATGGACATAGAGGATGACATGCGGGTCCCTTGAGCCAGCAGCTTACTCAACGTTTCAAAGGGGGCAGGGGATCAAAAGAAAAAGGCAAGCCAAAAATCAGAGGGTGAAAAAAAATCCAACAAAGGAAAGTTTTATAGCACATAGAGGATGACATGCGGGTCCCATGAGCTAGCAGGTTCCTCAACGTTTCAAACGTGGCATGAGATCGAAAGAAAAAGGCAAGTGACCAAATATCAGGAGCCAAAAATAATCCAAGATTTATTGTACATAGAGGATGACACGTGGGTCCCATTTTGCAGCAGCGGTCTCAATGTTTGAAATGCGGCTTGAGATCAAAAGAAAAAGAAAGTAGCTAGTAATTAGGGGGTCAAAAAATCCAAGAAAAGAAAGTTGATGGACATAGAGGATGACATGCGGGTCCCTTGAGCCAGCAGCTTACTCAACGTTTCAAAGGGGGCAGGGGATCAAAAGAAAAAGGCAAGCCAAAAATCAGAGGGTGAAAAAAATCCAACAAAGGAAACTTTTATAGCACATAGAGGATGACATGCGGGTCCCATGAGCCAGCAGGTTCCTCAACGTTTCAAACGTGGCATGAGATCGAAAGAAAAAGGCAAGTGACCAAATATCAGGAGCCAAAAATAATTCAAGAAAAGAAACATGATTTACATAGAGGATGACATGCGGGTCCCAATTAGCTGCAGCGGTATCACTGTTTGAGAGGCAGCAGGGGATCGAAAGAAAAAGTCAAGTGACCAAATATGAGGTGCCAAAAAAAATCCAAGAAAAGAAAGTTTTATAGTACATAGAGGATGACATGCGGGTCCCATTTAGCAGCAGCGGTATCACTGTTTGAGAGGCAGCAGGGGATCGAAAGAAAAAGTCAAGTGACCAAATATGAGGTGCCAAAAAAATCCAAGAAAAGAAAGTTTTATAGTACATAGAGGATGACATGCGGGTCCCATTTAGCAGCAGCGGTATCACTGTTTGAGAGGCGGCAGGGGATCGAAAGAAAAAGTCAAGTGACCAAATATGAGGTGCCAAAAAAAATCCAAGAAAAGAAAGTTTTATAGTACATAGAGGATGACATGCGGGTCCCATTTAGCATCAGCGGTATCACCGTTTGAGAGGCGGCAGGGGATCGAAAGAAAAAGGCAAGTGACCAAATATGAGGTGCCAAAAAAAACTCCAAGAAAAGAAAGTTGATAGCTCATAGAGGATGACATGTGGGTCCCATTTAGCTGCAGCGGTCTCAACGTTTCCAAGGCGGCAGGGGATCGAAAGAAAAAAGCAAGTAGCCAGAAATCAGGGGGTAAAAAAAATCCAAGAAAAGAAGGAATTTTGGTTCATAGAGGATGACAAGCGGGACCCATGATCCTGCATCGTAAACGGCTCGATCGGAGAGCGTTGAACGAGATGGCGCGATCGAGAAAAAAAACAATGCTAGAGAGGCTGCCATGTGGGCCCTACATCCCTGGGCGGTGCGGATTTGCGTTGACTCGGCCGGCGAACCCGAGAATTCGAGATGCACCACGTCCCGGGCCACCATACGCGACGTTTTGGCCGCTTTCGTCGGGCTAGGTGGCCTCAAAAACGAGAAAAAAAAAGTTTTGACATGCACCACGGAGGGACCAAAAATCGTCGGCCATGGTGCACCAGCAACCACGGCGCGACTTCAACTTCGTCGGCCATGGCAACTTTTCTTGTAGTGATAGCGAATATCAAAACTCAGGAGTAACTATGCTATCCTACACCGATGACAAGACTGATGTCAAGGAAAGATTCTACGGAAGGATCAAGGAGATTTGGGAACTCGACTATGTTGGAGTGACGATGCCGATGTTCCGTGTGAGATGGGCCAAGAGCGTCGAAAAAGATGGACTATATTTCACCACCATGGTTATACCTGATGCCAAATCGAAGACCCCCTCCGCGAAAAATGAGCCGTGGATGCTCGCTAGCCAAGTTGACCAATGCTTCTTCATTACCGACCCGTCAAAGCCCAGCCGTGTGGTCGTGAGGAGGGGCAAGAGGAGCATCATCGGAATGGAAGGAGAAGCCGACAAGCAAGACATCGACAAGAACGGCGATCCGAAGATCGAAGAGGAATTTGACAAGTACTTCGACAAGCCTACTACTTATTCGAAAGTAAGAAGGAAGACCACCCTACCGGCTAAAGGTTGCCCGTACACGAGAAGAAATCTCAAGGTGGCCGGGCTAAAGTATTCAACAACCGCGATGAAGAAGGGCAAGAACATTGTCAAGAAACGCTAGCTAGCCACCGATCGGAACCGAGAAGTGTATATGTGTGTGTGTATGACACACAAACATCCATATATGTGTGTGTATGTGTGTGTATGACACAAACATCCATATATGTACTTTTTTGAATTATCTATATTAATTAACTTGCATAATTGAACCTTCATTTCTTGGAATGTATTAAAGGAAATACTTTTAATTGAACCTTCATTTCTTGGAATAATGTATTAATAAAATACACACTAGCTAATATGATGCAGGGATTTAGAAATATGCCTAAGTGTAAAATTTCTGTGGCGCACCAAAGCCAAGGTGCGCCACAGAATTCAAGATTCTGTGGCGCATGTCGGGTTTGGTGCGCCACAGAAATCTTACACTTAGGCATATTCCAAAATGTGACCACACGAACTATATGGCTAAGTGCCAGAATTCTGTGGCGCACCTAATACGACATGCGCCACATAATCTTCAAATTCTGTGGCGCATGTTGTATTAGGTGCGCCACAGAATTCTGGCACTTAGCCATATCCGCCCGCGCCCCCTGTCTTGCCCACACAGCCTTCTTCTCCCCCAAATCAACCGTTGTGCCCTAGCCCTCCGCGCCGCCCAACCACCGCCGTGCTCGCCGTGCTCGCCGCGCCCGCTCAACCACCCCACGCTCGCCTAGCCACGCCGCCTCACCACGCTCGCCTAGCCGCGCCGCCTCACCACGCTCGCCTCGCCGCCCGCCGCCCGCGCTGCCCGCCACAGGAGGAGGAGGAGGTTGGGAACCCGCCGCCCGCGCTGCCCGCCACAGGAGGAGGAGGAGGCCCGCTGCCCGCCGTAGGAGGAGGCCCGCCACCCGCACCATCCTCGTCGACGACCTTCTCCCAGTGGTAAGCTCCCCTGATCCATCTCTTCCAAACACTCCTCCCTCCCCTCTCACCATGTGTTTGATGAAATGCGCGCCATATATCTCTCCAAGTAATTTATATGAAAATGTTCATCCATGGTACTATATGCACTTCTGACTTGGTTGCATCTGCTTCTCAATTCTCAAGAGGAAAACAGAATAGGGATAACTGGTTGCATCTGCTATGTAAAGTAACCAAATTAACTGATGCACTAATTCACAGCCACAATTCAAACCTGCAGCCACATAGTTTCCTAACAGATTAAGAAATTGACCAAGGAAAACACAGATAATTTAGATGTGCATATATCTCTCCAAGTAATTTAGATGATTCACCAAGTAATTTAGATGATTCACCAAGTTTATACTGATAAAATGGGGATAAAATTCTTGATGTTTGCTCTTGACAGACACTGTTACTGACATGTTACTGACTTGTTGAGTAGCAGTAGCAGTAGCAGTTATAGAGGAAATAGAAATGGTTTTGCAGTAGTAGCAGTAGCTAGGTAAATTATATATATTTGCTTACTGGTTATACTTGTATACTAGAGCTATTCAACATTTAGAATGTTCAGATGGATACAGCTTTGTATTTTGGATGCCCTAGTAAATTTAGTCAGAGAAGTGTTGACTTGTGCAAAAATGGTTTTATGTAGCTAGGATTTTTCTATATATTTCAGTCAGAGAAGAAATACAATGAGTAAAGCAGTACGTGTTGTTCCTGATATATATTTCTATATTTCTAATTTTGTACATGTATAGTTTTGAGTAAATTGCAAGCAGTAAATTGCAAGATTTATTTAAATTGCAAGCAGTAGTAGTGGCAGTAAATTAAAATAAGCAAGTGTAGCAGTAGCAAGCTAGAGTGTGGGTAATTAAAATGAGCAAGTGTAGCAGTAGCAAGCTATGTTACAATTGTATCATTTTGGATATGCTACAGTGTATTTCTGATATGCTACAGCAAATAAAAATGCAAGTCTGTTTGTATTTCTGATATGCTACAGTGTATTTCTGATATGCTACAGCAAATAAGCTAGACATGATTTTTATTGTGCATCTATGTTTGTCCTTTCAATATGTATATATGGTGGAAGCTGCTGCATTGATATATTAAAACCTCGGGCAGTTGGTATAAATGAGCATCAGGGAGTTGGGGAGATAATAATTGGAGATTAGTGAAGTAATAAATCAGAAGTAGTAGCATTTTTAATTCATCATGTTTAGTTTATTATTGCTCTGGTTTTAGTATTGCTGATGTAGCTAGGTTAATGTCACTTCATTTCTATACTGATAGTGGCAGTAGCTAGGTTAGTTGTATACTTGTATACTGGCTATACTTGTATACTTGTAAAATGAGCAAATAAAATTTTGGGTGACCCACATTTTTAGTCTGATGAGCATTATATTGGCAGTAGTGGCATGCAGTAGTGGTGTGTATGTGCTGCTGCTGTACACACAATTTTATTACTGCTGCTGTATAAGTGTATAAGTGCAATTGTTGCTATCATAAAATTTATATATTGTTGCTGCTGTTGTTGTATAAGTCACTAGCTATCATTTACTGTTGTTGTATTGCTGGTGCACATTAATTAAGTGTATGTGCTGGTGATGGTGGGGATGGTGTGTATGTGCTGGTGATGGTGATGGTGGGGATGGTGTGTATGTGCTGGTGATGGTGATGGTGGGGATGGTGTGTATGTGCTGGTGATGGTGATGGACCTGATGGTGTGTGTATGCTGGTGATGGTGGGGATGCATGGTGTGTATGTGATGGTGATGGTGATGGTGGTACTGTGTATATGTTGCATTATATGTTGCAGGGACTTCAAATGAGCTGCCCATTTCTCCCGAAACATTGATTCACTTCCGTTTCGGTTGAGAAATGGGGCTCCTATGTCCAAAAATTAGCAAAGGTCATGCCGAATTTTCCGGCCGACAATTGTACTAATAGATTTCATCCTCTTCTTTATAGAAATTGCAAATATGTCGGCCGACGACAACGTGGCCGGCACTTCTAAGGCCGCCATGACCCTCGAAGAGGAAGCCAGAGCGGCGAACGTCGAGTTCTGGGAATTCGGCCCCTCCCAGCGACAAGAGGAGGAGGAGGTGGACTTGGCGGCGGAGGAAGTCGGAGCTGACCGTCAGATGACTGAAGCCGGGGAGGAGGAGGAGTATGAACCCACCACCGACGGCGGCAACCACACGGGGGGTGACGGCGTCGGGGAGGCTGACGGCAGCGGCAACCCGGCTGCTAAGAAGAAGAAGAAGCCGCGGAAGGATCGGAAGCCGACGGTGCTCGCCAACACCACCAGCGAGATCACATTGGTCTCCGAAAGTGGGCAGCCAAAGGAGCCTTTGGATGTTGCCGCTGGGTACGGCATGCAACTCGGGTGCATTGTCCGGGAAAGCATGTCGATGAACACGGTGAATATCCGAGGTGAAGGCAATGAGCATTTGGTCGAGCTATGCCTTCGGAAGCTTCACCGACGGTACACGTTCCCGGCGCCATACAATAACTTGGAAAGATCCAACCCGGTGAATAAATTGGCCATCACGAAGATGAGAAACGCCCTGAGCAGCTGGAAAAGCCGGGTGAAGGCCAAGATCGACAAAGGTGAAAGCTTTGAGAGTATTAAGAAGGGTGAGCCGATGCTCGATGAAGCAGAGTTCCAGATATTCAAGGAGCGGCTGGATAGCGAGGATGCGAAAGCATGGACGGAGTGGGGTAGACAAATGCATGAGCTCAACTTAGGAGCACATCACCTTGGAAGCGGCGGTTATAGAGGAAAGATTCCCATTTGGGAAAAGGAGGACGAAGAACTTGCACGTGCTGGGAAACCGAACCCATGGTTGAAAATGACGGACCCGCAGGTGAGGTACTTTGTCCGGGCCCGCTACACTCTGGACAGGAATACAATGGAATTCGTCACCGAGCATGATGACGTGAGGAAGTTCGAGGAAAAGCTGGTAAGGGAATTTACTCGCGCGGTCCATTGCTGCACATATTACATATATGACGTGAATGCAATGCCCTAAATGTGTTCACCCTATCCTTGTCTGCAGAACGAGCAGTTGGCGGCGGCCGATCTCCCCGAGGCCGAATCGTCGTCCCAGGGCTCGATGGAGCCGTGGGACACGCCTTTCAACAGGGCGTTGAATATCCTCAAGGAGAGGCCAGTATCCAAGCCGCCGACGTCGGCTGGACGTGTCTGTGGCTTTGGTACAAGCATGAAGTTTCGCGAGTACTACAAAGAGGAAAGCAGCAAGAAGAGAAGGAGGAGCGCGATGTCATCAGAGGATAAAGCCGAGGTGGAAGAGCTGAGGAAGAAGGTCTCCATGCTCGAGGAAAAACAGGCAAACTCGATGGACAAAGATGAGGTGGACAAGCTTTTCGAGAAGAAGCTCCGCGATTTCCTGCCCCCTCAGGTCATCGAGGGGATAGCTGCGTGGAATGCGGCCGGTCAGGTGGGGTCGATAAAAGTGCCTAGCGCCGGGGCCAGCAACTCGATCTTCAACGCGTCGCCATCTCCGGATCTGGTTACCCCGCCGCCCACCATCGCCGCGGGGCAGCCGATGGAGTTGGATGAACCGGTGCCCCCCGCTGATCCTGCCGAGGCTACCAAGGCGCAGCCGGCGGCGGTGGTGCTTCATAATGCACCCGAGCCGCAGAAGATTGATAGGCCGGCCGCCATTGTCTCCACATTAGCACAGCTCAACGCCATCACCAAGGTACTTAACTAATTAGTTATTCCATGCCATCTCCTTCATGCGTTTTGATACCCGGCTATCTAATTAATGATGCCCAACATTACTCAGGACACTCCTTGCGTGCTCCTTCACTGCGCGCCCGGCGGCGAGTTGAAGGATGTTGCCACGGGAATGATCATACAACCGAAGAGCACCACGTTGCACACCGTGGCTATGGACGCCAACGTCCTGAAGGTCACTTTGGGTCGGGTGTTGCCGGGGTGCGAAGACATGGACCCCCCAATACAGCCCGAGGGAGCCGACGAGCACCTGACGCTTGAGAACTGCCATGGCTATACCATGGTATGGCCAAAGACCCAGATCCGTCTTGGGGGTCGCTCCACCGGCGCCTCCTCGATCATCCGGCAGCCGATCGTCCGGCCGCCTGCTCGGAGGGCAGCTCCTCCCGTCGTCACCGCCACAACAAGCCGCCACAAGAAACTGCTGGGAGAGTCTCTGCCTCAACCGCCACCGGCGGAGCCTAAAGGCAAGGCCGCTGCACCGCTATCGCCCATCCCATCACCCAACGAAGATGACATCGATGATGATGGGCCGGTAGACGTCGATGCCTACCTCAACACCGGCGCCGACATAGATGATTTGTACATGGCGGGCGCGGATGAAGAAGCATACCGCGCTCGCGACGAACCAGCTGGCCCACCCAAGGCAACCAAACAGCGCCTGGTGTTCCGCGGCTTCTCTCAGGAGACGCCTCCGGCAGCCGATACACAAGAGCCAACCGCCGCAAACATCTTCAGCCCCAATACGCTGATCAAGAAGGTCAACGAGCAGTTTGAAGCGTTAGGGGCCGTTGCTCCGAAGAAGCCCCGTAAAAGACCTAGTAAGAACAAGGAGAAGTCTGCGAGCCAGCCACCTCCGATGATCCGTCATCGGGACTCCATGGTACCTCCCAGCAAGGATGGCTTGACCAGAATGCATGAAGCTGGCAAACCAATACTGGGTCCGGAGCTGCAACACCTTGCTTCCGGAGATATGCTGCCTCTGCAGGACAGTATCCTGGTCCTAGAGAGTATCCTTCTTAAGGACAAAGATCCAAATTACCCGGTCTTCACGGTCAAGGTGCCAAGAGATGTGGGCTTCGTCACTGATGCCCCCGCGGATATATTCTTTATAGCGTACGAGGACATCTTCAAGCTATTCCACTCGAGAAGGCTGGACTATAACTTGGCCCGCCTATTCGCGCTCAATCTGGCGATGAAGATCAAGAGAGAGAGTACCCCGGACGTCGCGATAGCGGATCCCTACTACATGCGTGAAAGCCAGTTGGCCTTATCAGCGGTGCGGGTACGGGCTTCGTTGTACCTACAGAAGTGCTTCTTGGACAACAAGAGGAAGGACAACATCCTCTTGGCTTACTTTCCCGAGTAAGTACACATCCGCTAGCCCTGTAATAAATTTCTTTTCCATTGCTCATTTCCAACCTCGATCTTGTTCCAAATTTGTGTTGCGCAGAGACACGCACTGCGTACTCATCTCCATTGCCCCGAAGTATTCTCTTGCCACCTATTTCGACTCGGGGAGTGCGAAAAAGAAGAACTACGCCAGAATAAGGGGTGTGCTAGATGATGCTCTCGAGGGCTACTTCAAAAAGGGAGGCGCCTTCAAAGAAAAGGCGGAATGTTTCAGGGATGATGGTAAACACAAGTTCAAGCACGTGTTCGAGTTCCCCTGTGTCAAGCAGCCGGAAAACAGCACTCTGGACGCCTTCTATGTCATGCATCACCTAAAAGGGTTTGTCCGGGATAGCCAGAACTTGTTGCTGCCATCTGCTCTCCGAGGATGGGCCGAAAAGTTGGCGCGGATCAACGATGATGACCTCAGAGAAGACTTCCAGGATACCAGGGTCAAGTTATCACATATCATCATTCAAGACGTCACCACAGGGGGAGGGCCCTTGCACCAGGGTAGAGCGTTATGCAAGAGGGACATCGAACACCGCCTCAAAGCGCAGGGTGACACGAGGACATGGATTACAAAAGATCTGTACAAGCCGTTCCCGGAGCCCTGCGAGCCTTGACTTAGTGTGTGATAAACTAGCTATCTTCATCGGTTAGTTTGTATATATATCGATGGACGTGGTCTTTTGTGTGGGTCGTAATTAAACTCTAAGTACTATGTTCATCGGTTTATGTGTATCGGTGGACGTCGTCTTGTGTGTGCGTGTCGCAAACTTATTGTTACCGTGCTCAACTTTACTATATACTTTGCTCTAATATTTATCAACATATATATATATGCATGATGTACTAATATGATATACTAATATGCCATTGTCAATAGAGATGCCGACGTACGTTGTGTACAAGGGTCGGGTTCCAGGTGTCTACGAGGAGTGGCAGGACTGTCTCGAACAGGTGCACAAGTTCAGCGGGAACAGCTACAAGGGATACGCGACTAGAGAGGAGGCGGTAGCACAGTGGAGGGCACACGTGGGCAAGAAGAAGAACCGGCTGAAGTTCTTGTTCCCCCTCTTACTCACCGCCACCGCGGTTGTACTCTACTTTACTTTAGTCTAGGTGGCCGGTGACGATGCATGTGCATATGAGACGAGATGAACACATGTATGTGTATGCGACGATCAAACACATTTCTACTTGTGTAATTTGGATCTAAATGATGTAATGATGAAGACTTGTGTGTATCATGTCATTTGTGTGTCATTTCTGACTATTTCTGTTATTTCTGGAATGTGCTATGTATTTTCTGTATATATACCTGTATATTTCCTGTCAAATACCTGTATGTACTGCAGAAATGAAAAAAAAATCGAAAATCCAAAAATTAACATTCTGTGGCGCATGTGTTGGCAGTGCGCCATAAAAAATTGTAAGTATTCTGTGGCGCACGTATCCACCGGTGCGCCATAAAAACATTATGTGGCGCATGCGGGCTAATGCGCCACAGAATTCCAAACTTCTGTGGCGCACTGGTGCGCATGCGCCACAGAATTCCAAACTTCTGTGGCGCACCCACTGCTGCGCCACAGAATTTAAATACTAGTCGCGTGGCATCTGTGGTGACGGCCATATGCGCCACAGAATCTTCATTTGGTGCGCCACAGTTAGCCCTTTTTCCACTAGTGCCTCATTATAGGATCGTCTAATCCAAAGTTGTGGTTGTCCATTTTCCTTTTCTAAAATTTTTCAACAATCATTATAAAATTTGATTTCAAGGTATATAATTGAGGGAAACTACTATAGGAACTTGCTAGAGTACTAAACATGCATCAAAACTAGTTTTTACCACTTAGAACAAGCATGCAAGCTCACTAAACATGTTACCTACAGCAGCAAAATATTCAAGATATACTCAACCAAACAAAATTCTAATTGGATAATCAAAGGAGCCACATACCAGAGAGCAAATGTGCCAAATTTCAGACAGAAATCTGGGCTGAGCAAAGAGATCGAGAAATCTTGAGCTCTTGAGCAGAAATGCGAGTGAGAGAAAGCTGGTGCGAGTTTTTTCGGGAGAGAGAGTGAGCTGGGAGGAAGAAATGAAGAAGTGGGTCAAGGAGGGGCCCACACCACAGGGTGGCGCGCCCCCCTTGCTGGCCGCGCCGGCCGTGGGGTGCCACCCTGCGGTGCCCCACTTGTCATCCCCAGGTGCTCCCAGGTGCCCCTTCGAAAAATAAGACTACCAGTATAATTTTTGTAAATTTTTGAGAACTTCGAAAAGTGCACATTTCTGGGTGTTAAAGTAATTATTACAGCGCAGGAAAATGATTTCCAAAATCTTAAACAACTAAAGCATCTTGCAAAACAAAAAGTGCTACAGCAAGTAAAACAAGTGGAGGAAGAAAGAAATGTTGTTTAGCTCTCTCATGCATTTAAAATATACTTGTTAACAAGGTTGATCAGGTCTTGCTACCAAATAAATTTTATATGACATAAGAAGAAATAAACCTCAAATCAATCATGTTACCTTATATTGAATTGATATGGATCCAATCACAAGAGTTTGATATTCTTCTTTAGGCTCATATATAGGACAATCAATGGATCCCACTTTGATAGTTTTCAAATTAAAAATTGTATTAACTCCATATACTATATCAATCCTCTTCGGAAAATAGACAGTATGTTCCTTGTCATCAACATTGAAAGTGACTTTTCCTTTATTGCAATCAATAACAGCCCCTGCAGTATTAAGAAAGGGTCTTCCAAGAATAATAGACATATTACCATCTTCAGGCATTTCCAACACAACAAAATCAGTTAATATTAAGCAATTTTGAGTAACTTGAACAGGAACATTTTCACATACACCAACAGGAATAGCAGTAGATTTATCAGCCATTTGCAAAGATATATCAGTTGGTATCAACTTATCTAAATCAAGTCTCTTGTAAAGAGAGAAAGGCATCACACTAACTCCTGCTCCCAAATCACATAGAGCAGTTCTAACATAATTATTCTTGATGGAACAAGGAATAGTCGGTATACCTGGGTCTCCCAGCTTCTTTGGAACCTTACCATTGAAAGAGTAATTAGCGAGCATAGTGGAAATCTCCTCATTTGGAATTTTCCTTTTGTTAGAGACAATATCTTTCATATACTTTGAATAAGGAGGCAATTTAATAGCATCAGTCAAAGGGATTTGCAAAAATAAAGGTTTCATCCAATCACAAAATTTATTATAATGTTCCTCCTCCTTTGATTTTAGTTTCTTAGCAGGAAAAGGCATTTGCTTTTGAACCCAAGGTTCTCTTTCATTACCACGTTTCTTTGTAATAAAATCTTCTTTAGTGTACTTTTTATTTTTAGCATGCTTTTCAGGTTCTTTTTCAATTTCTTCTTTATCAGGAGTATCATTCTTATCATTATCTTCATCATATTCATTACCACTTTCAGTTTCAGCATCAGAAATAGAAATACTATTAGGATCATTAACAGGTTCAGAGGATTCTACAACAGTTTTATGTTTCTTCTTCTTTTTCTTAGAAGGACTACTAGTTTCTTTAGTTCGTTGAGAATCTTGTTCAATTCTTTTGGGATGCTGATGTCTACGGGTGCTTCTATTCTTGTAGACAGTGTTGGGCCTCCAAGAGCAGAGGTTTGTAGAACAGCAGCAAGTTTTCCCTTAAGTGGATCACCCAAGGTTTATCGAACTCAGGGAGGAAGAGGTCAAAGATATCCCTCTCAAGCAACCCTGCAGCCACAAAGCAAGAAGTCTCTTGTGTCCCCAACACACCTAATACACTTGTCAGATGTATAGGTGCACTAGTTCGGCGAAGAGATAGTAAAACACAGGTGGTATAGATGGTGGTAATATTGCAGAAAGTAAAGATGCAGTAAAACAGTAAACAAGCGGCGCCAGAAAATAGCTTGCTGGCGTGGGAAGCAATTCTTTGTGGTGGCAACAAGGCCTAGGGGTCATACTTTCGCTAGTGGACACTCTCAACATTGATCACATAATAAATAAGTTCTCTTTCCTTTGTGCTACATATACTCTTGTTAGATGATGAACACCACTAATTGTGTAGGATTACACGAACCCTCAATGCCGGAGTTATTAAGCGCCACAACATTCGATATTCATGTTTAAGTAACCTTAGAGTACAATAGATCTTTGCAAAATAGACCAAGTACTAACATAACATGCACACTGTCACCATCACACTATGAAGGAGGCATAGATCACATCAATACTATCATAGCGATAATCAACTCCATAACCTACAAGAGATTATGATCATAATCTACGACAAGAACTACATGATGCACACACTGTCACCATTACACCATGCAGGAGGAATAGACTACTTTAATAACATCACATGAGTAGCACATAGATAAATAGTGATACAAAACACATTGCAATCATAAATGGATATAAATAAGCACTTCACTATGCCATTCATAACAGTGAATAAGTATTATGTGAAATATAGCCTAAGAGACCCACACGGTGCACACACTGTCACCTTTACACACGTGGGACAAGGAGTCTCCGGAGATCACATAAGTAAAACCCACTTGACTAGCATAATGACATCTAGATTACAAGCATCATCATATGAATCTCAATCATGTAAAGCAGCTCATGAGATTATTGTATTGAAGTACATAGGAGAGAGATGAACCACATAGCTACCGGTACAGCCCCGAG
This sequence comes from Lolium perenne, assembly GCF_019359855.2. Classification (NCBI taxonomy): domain Eukaryota; kingdom Viridiplantae; phylum Streptophyta; class Magnoliopsida; order Poales; family Poaceae; genus Lolium; species Lolium perenne. The sequence continues at coordinate 73,810,167 of NC_067248.2, read as the reverse complement.
CCTCGAGGGAGAACTACTCCCTCCTCATGGGAGCAGCAGCGGTGATGAAGATGGCGGTGGAGATGGCAGCGGTGTCGATGGAGGAGCCTTCCGGGGGCACTTCCCCGTCCCGGCGGCGTGCCGGAACAGAGACTCCTGTCCCCCAGATCTTGGCTTCGCGATGGCGGCGGCTCTGGAACTTTTCTCGTACCGTGGCTTATTCGTATCGGGGTTTTAGGTCAGGGAGCTTATATAGGCGAAAGGGGAGCCTCGGAGGGGGTCTGGGGCCACCAGACACTAGGGCAGCGCGCCCCCCCCTCCTGGGCCGCGCCGCCACCATGTGTGGGCCCCCTGTGGCCCCTCTCTGGCGGCTCTCGGGTGTTCTGGAAGCTCCCGGGGATTCTAAGATGCTGAGTGTTGATTTCGTCCAATTCCGAGAATATTTCCTTACTAGGATTTCTGAAACCAAAAACAGCAGAAAACAGGAACTGGAACTTCGGCATCTCGTCAATAGGTTAGTTCCGGAAAACGCATAATAATGACATATAATGTGTATAAAACATGTAGATATCATCAATAAAGTAGCATGGAACATCAGAAATTATAGATACGTTTGAGACGTATCAGCATCCCCAAGCTTAGTTCCTACTCGTCCTCGAGTAGGTAAACGATAACACAAATAATTTCTGAGGTGACATGCTACCATCATAATCTTGATCAACATTATTGTAAAGCATATGTAATGAATGCAGCGATCAAAACAATGGTAATGACATGAGTAAACAAATGAATCATAAAGCAAAGACTTTTCATGAATAGTACTTTCAAGACAAGCATCAATAAGTCTTGCATAAGAGTTAGCTCGTAAAGCAATAAATTCAAAGTAAAGGCATTGAAGCAACACAATGGAAGATTAAGTTTCAGCGGTTGCTTTCAACTTGTAACATGTATATCTCATGGATATTGTCAACATAGAGTAATATAACAAATGCAATATGCAAGTATGTAGGAATCAATGCACAGTTCACACAAGTGTTTGCTTCTTGAGGTGGAGAGAAATAGGTGAACTGACTCAACATAAAAGTAAAAGAATGGCCCTTCGCAGAGGGAAGCATCGATTGCTATATTTGTGCTAGAGCTTTGATTTCGAAAACATCAAGAGAGTATAAAAGTAAAGTTTTGAGAGATGTTTGTTGTTGTCAACGAATGGTAGCGGGTACTCTAACCCCCTTGCCAGACAAACCTTCAAAGAGCGGCTCCCATTTTATTTTATTTTTGGGTGGCACTCCTTCCAACCTTTCTTTCACAAACCATGGCTAACCGAATCCTCGGGTGCCTGCCAACAATCTCATACCATGAAGGAGTGCCTTTTTATTTTAGTTTTATTATGATGACACCCCTCCCCACCTTTGCTTTCTCAAGCCATGGCTAACCGAATCCTTCGGGTGCCGTCCAACAATCACATACCATGGAGGAGTGTCTATTTTTGTTAATTAATTTGGGACTGGGAATCCCATTGCCAGCTCTTTTTGCAAAATTATTGGATAAGCGGATGAAGCCACTAGTCCATTGGTGAAAGTTGCCCAACAAGATTGAAAGATAAACACCACATACTTCCTCATGAGCTATAAAACATTGACACAAATAAGAGGTAATAACTTTTGAATTGTTTAAAGGTAGCACTCAAGCAATTTACTTTGGAATGGCAGAGAAATACCATGTAGTAGGTAGGTATGGTGGACACAAATGGCATAGTGGTTGGCTCAAGGATTTTGGATGCATGAGAAGTATTCCCTCTCGATACAAGGTTTAGGCTAGCAAGGTTATTTGAAACAAACACAAGGATGAACCGGTGCAGCAAAACTCACATAAAAGACATATTGTAAACATTATAAGACTCTACACCGTCTTCCTTGTTGTTCAAATTCTTTACTAGAAAATATCTAGACCTTAGAGAGACCAATTATGCAAACCAAATTTTAGCAAGCTCTATGTAGTTCTTCATTAATGAGTACAAAGTATATGATGCAAGAGCTTAAACATGAGCACAACAATTGCCAAGTATCACATTATCCAAGACATTTTACCAATTACTACATGTAGCATTTCCCGTTTCCAACCATATAACAACAAGTGAAGTGATCAACTTTCGCCCTTGAACATTAAAAGCATGAATGAAGAACACTAGTGTTCATATGAAAAAGCGGAGCGTGTCTCTCTCCCACACAAGGATGAACTTATTCAGAGAATGAAAATAACAAAACGAAAATAAAAGCACACAGACGCTCCAAGTAAAGTACATAAGATGTGACTGAATAAAAATATAGTTTCACTAGAAGAAACCTGATAAGTTGTCGATGAAGAAGGGGATGCCTTGGGCATCCCCAAGCTTAGATGCTTGAGTCTTCTTAAAATATGCAGGGATGAACCACCGGGGCATCCCCAAGCTTAGACCTTTCACTCTTCTTGATCATAGTATATCATCCTCTTCTATTGACCCTTGAAAACTTCTGCCACACCAAACTTCGAGCAAACTCATTAGAGGGTTAGTGCACAATCAAAAATTCACATGTTCAGAGGTGACAAAATCATTCTTAACACTTCTGGACATTGCACAAAACTTCTGAAAGTTAATGGAACAAAGAAACTCATTCAACTTAACAAAAGCGGCAATGCAAAATAAAAGGCAGAATCTGTCAAAAATAGAACAGTCCGTAAAGACGAACCTGAAAGGGGCACTTAACTTGCTCAAACGGAAAAACTCAAAACTAATGAAAGTTGCGTACATATCTGAGGATCACACACGTAAATTTGCAGATTTTTTTGATTTTTTTACAGAGACTTCTGCTCAAATTCGTGACAGACAGCAATGCTGTTTCTGCGCAGCAATCCAAATCTAGCATCAACTTTAACATAGAGACTTTACTTGGCACAAAAACATGATAAGGAGAGGTTGCTACAGTAGTAAAAAACTTCCAAGGCTCAACAAAACAAAAATTGCTGTAGTAAAATAAACACATGGGTTATCTCCGAAGAAGTTCTTTGTTTATAGCCATTAAGATGGGCTCAGCAGTTTTAATGATGCTCTCATGAAAATAGACGATGAAGCAAAAGAGAATATCAAGAAGCAATTTCAAAACACATTTAAGCCTAACCCACTTCCTATGAAAAGGAATCTTGTACACAAATAAATTCATGAAGAACAAAGTGACAAGCATAGAAAAGCAACACAAGCGCAATTTCAAGATTCTCAACATAAAGAGGGGAAACTTAATATTATTAAGATGCATATAACCATATTTCACTCTCTCATAATAACTTTCAGTAGCATCATGAACAAACTCAACAATATAACTATCACATACAACATTCTTGTCATGAGCCACATGCATAAAATTATTACTCTCCACATAAGCATAATCAATTTTATTAGTTGTAGTGGGAGCAAATTCAACAAAGTAGCTATCATTATTATTCTCATCAAGTGTAGGAGGCATAGTATAATCATAATAAAATTTACTCTCCATAGTAGGCGGCACCAAAAGACCACTATCATTATAATCATCATAAATAGGAGGCAAAGTATCATCAAAGAAAATTTTCTCCTCAATGCTTGGGGGACTAAAAATATCATGCTCATCAAAACCAGCTTCCCCAAGCTTAGAATTTTCCATATCATTAACAACAATGGTGTTCAAAGCGTTCATACTAATATCATTGCTACTAGCATGCAAATAAGATTCCATAGGTTTTTAATTTTCGCAGCAAACAATCCATGTCTTAACTCAGGAAATAGAATAAGAAGCTCATTGTTACTTTCCATTATGCCTAACTAGTGTAAACAAGAAACCAAAAGATGCAATTGCAGGATTTAAAGGAAATAGCTTCGAGTACTTACAACTGCGCCGGAAAATAGCTTAGTAGCCGAGATCCGGAGTGTGAGTACCTTTTACCTTTCCTCCCCGGCAACGGCGCCAGAAAATAGCTTGATGTCTACGGGTGCTTCTATTCTTGTAGACAGTGTTGGGCCTCCAAGAGCAGAGGTTTGTAGAACAGCAGCAAGTTTTCCCTTAAGTGGATCACCCAAGGTTTATCGAACTCAGGGAGGAAGAGGTCAAAGATATCCCTCTCAAGCAACCCTGCAGCCACAAAGCAAGAAGTCTCTTGTGTCCCCAACACACCTAATACACTTGTGAGATGTATAGGTGCACTAGTTCGGCGAAGAGATAGTAAAACACAGGTGGTATAGATGGTGGTAATATTGCAGAAAGTAAAGATGCAGTAAAACAGTAAACAAGCGGCGCCAGAAAATAGCTTGCTGGCGTGGGAAGCAATTCTTTGTGGTGGAAACAAGGCCTAGGGATCATACTTTCGCTAGTGGACACTCTCAACATTGATCACATAATAAATAAGTTCTCTTTCCTTTGTGCTACATATACTCTTGTTAGAACACCACTAATTGTGTAGGATTACACGAACCCTCAATGCCGGAGTTAACAAGCGCCACAACATTCGATATTCATGTTTAAGTAACCTTAGAGTATAATAGATCTTTGCAAAATAGACCAAGTACTAACATAGCATGCACACTGTCACCATCACACTATGAAGGAGGCATAGATCACATCAATACTATCATAGCGATAATCAACTCCATAACCTACAAGAGATTATGATCATAATCTACAACAAGAACTACACGATGCACACACTGTCACCATTACACCATGCAGGAGGAATAGACTACTTTAATAACATCACATGAGTAGCACATAGATAAATAGTGATACAAAACACATTGCAATCATAAAGGGATATAAATAAGCACTTCACTATGCCATTCATAACAGTGAATAAGTATTCTGTGAAATATAGCCTAAGAGACCCACACGGTGCACACACTATCACCTTTACACACGTGGGACAAGGAGTCTCCGGAGATCACATAAGTAAAACCCACTTGACTAGCATAATGACATCTAGATTACAAGCATCATCATATGAATCTCAATCATGTAAAGCAGCTCATGAGATTATTGTATTGAAGTACATAGGAGAGAGATGAACCACATAGCTACCGGTACAGCCCCGAGCCTCGAGGGAGAACTACTCCCTCCTCATGGGAGCAGCAGCGGTGATGAAGATGGCGGTGAAGATGGCAGCGGTGTCGATGGAGGAGCCTTCCGGGGGCACTTCCCCGTCCCGGCGGCGTGGCGGAACAGAGACTCCTGTCCCCCAGATCTTGGCTTCGCGATGGCGGCGGCTCTGGAACTTTTCTCGTACCGTGGCTTATTCGTATCGGGGTTTTAGGTCAGGGAGCTTATATAGGCGAAAGGGGAGCCTCGGAGGGGGTCTGGGGCCACCAGACACTAGGGCGGCGCGCCCCCCTTCCTGGGCCGCGCCGCCACCATGTGTGGGCCCCCTGTGGCCCCTCTCTGGCGGCTCTCGGGTGTTCTGGAAGCTCCCGGGGATTCTAAGATGCTGGGCGTTGATTTCGTCCAATTCCGAGAATATTTCCTTACTAGGATTTCTGAAACCAAAAACAGCAGAAAACAGGAACTGGCACTTCGGCATCTCGTCAATAGGTTAGTTCCGGAAAACGCATAATAATGACATATAATGTGTATAAAACATGTAGATATCATCAATAAAGTAGCATGGAACATCAGAAATTATAGATACGTTTGAGACGTATCAGATGCCCTTCAGGATATAGAGGATCCTGGGTAGAAACACCACCTCTAGTTGTTACTTCATAAGCATGTTTTTCTTCATGAGTATTTTTTAACAAGTCATTTTGCACTTTAGTAAGTTGATCAATTTGAGTTTGAATCATATTAAAATGTTTAACAAGCATCTTAACATCATTGGAGGTTCTCTCCACAATATCATGCAATTTACTAATAGCTTGAGAATTCTCAATTAGATGATTCTCTACTCTCATATTAAAATTATTTTGCTTAACAACATAATTATCAAATTCATCTAAACATTGATCAGGAGGTTTTGAATAAGGGATATCTCCTCTATCAAAGCATTGAAGAGAATGTACCTCAATTGTGGATGAAGGGGGAATTATCTTACATAGGTCTTCTAGTGGAGGCAAATTCTTCACATCTTCAGATTTAATACCTTTCTCCATAAGACATTTCTTGGATTCCCTCATATCTTCATCATTTAATTCAATCATACCCCTCTTCTTCAGTATTGGTGTCGGGGTTGGTTCAGGTGTAGACCAATCATCATGATTTTTGCTTATGTTAGCCAATAATTCTTCAGCTTCGTCCGGAGTTCTCTTCCTGAAAACACAATCAGCACAACTATTCAGGTATGTCCTAGACTCAATGGTTAGTCCACTATAAAATATATCAAGTAAATCATGCTTTTCCAAATCATGTCCAGGCCGAGCTCTAATAAGAGAGCAAAATCTTGCCCAAGCTTCAGGCAATTTCTCTCCATCTTCTTGATCAAAACTATAAATTCTCTGCAGAGCAATATGTTGAGCACTAGCGGGAAAGTATTTCCGAAAGAAAACATCAAGCAAACAACTTGGACTATCAATAGAATCAGGAGGCAAATTATTATACCAAATCTTAGCATCATCCTTTAATGAGAAAGGGAAAATCTTAGCAACAAAATAAGTACGCATCTTAACATCATCAGAAAACAAGCTACTTAAAGTAGAAAGCTCATTCATGTGCTCTACATCACTCTCTTTTTCAGTACCACAGAAATGTGTTTTCTCAAAATAGATATATGAGATAAATCAAGAGAAAAGTCATAATCTTTATCCTTAATGTTTATAGGAGATGTGGCAAATTTAGGATCAGGAGACAGTTTATATCTAACAGCATGTTGTGCAATAAGATTTTTAAGGTTACTTCTACTACTAGTAGCATTGCCTTTATCAATAAAATCATCATCAAGTTCCACATAATCTTCATCAAGATCATCAGTCTCATGTGAATTGGCAGTTGGAGTAGTGAAATAACAGCAGCGGTGAAATAAAGACAGCAGTAGTGATTATAGTAAACAGCAGGATTAAAATACTATAGGCACAGGGATGGATGAACGGGCGTTGCATGGATGAGAGAATTCATATAACAATCATGGTAGGGCATTTGCAAATAATAATAAATCGGTATCCAAGTACTAATCAATCCATAGGCATGTGTTCCGCATATAGTCGTACGTGCTTGCAATGAGAAACTTGCACAACATCTTTTGTCCTACCAGCCGGTAGCAGCCGGGCCTCTAGGGAAACTACTGGAAATTAAGGTACTCCTTTTAATAAAGTACCAGAGCAAAGCATTAACACCCCGTGAACACATGTGATCCTCACATCACCGCCTTCCCCTCCGGTTGTCCCAATTCTTGTCACTTTGGGGCCTCGGGTTCCGGACAGCAACGTGTGTATACAACTTGCAGGTAAGATCATAAAACAATGCATATCATGATGAAACAATAACATGTTCAGATCTGAGATCATGGCACTCGGGCCCTAGTGACAAGCATTAAGCATAACAAGTTGCAACAATATCATAAAAGTAACATCTATGGATACTAGGCACCATGCCCTAACAATCTTGTGACTATTACATGATCAATCTCATCCAATCCCTACCATCCCCTTCAGCCTACAGCGGGGGAATTACTCACACATGGATGGGGGAAACATGGCTGGTCGATGGAGAGGCGTCGATGGTGATGGCGGCGATGATCCCCTCCAATTCCCCGTCCCGGCGGAGTGCCAGAACGGAGTTTGTGGTCCCGAGGCGGAGTTTCGCGATGGCGGCGGCGTACTGGATGTCTTCTGGAATTATGGTCGAACCCCCTAGCGTTTTTAGGTCGAAGGGGTTTAGTAGCCCGAAGGAGAGCGTCAGGGGGCCGCCGGGGCGCCCAGACCATAGGGCGGCGCGCCCCCCCTCCAGGCCGCGCCGGCCTGTGGTGTGGGGGCCACGCCCCCCCTGGCTCGCCCTTTCGGCCTCTCATCTTCACGGTGAAAATAGGCCCATTGCGATTATTTTCGGGGTTTTTCCTGAAAGTCGAGTTTCTGCACAAAAACGAGACACCAATGCAATTCTGCTGAAAACAGCGTTAGTCCGTGTTAGTTGTATCCAAAATACACAAATTAGAGGCAAAACAATAGCAAAAGTGCTCGGGAAAGTAGATACGTTTTGGACGTATCAACCACGAGGGGCCGTCACCATAGGGCGGCGCGGCCTGCATGGGGCCCGCGCCGGCCTATGGTGTGGGGCCCCTGTGCCCCCTCCAACGCTGCCCTTCCGCCTACTTATACCCTCCGTTGCGAAAACCCTATTACCGAGAGCCATGATACGGAAATACTTCCAGAGACGCCGCCGCCAATCCCATCTCGGGGGATTCAGGAGATCGCCTCTGGCACCCTGCTGGAGAGGGGAATCATCACCGGAGGGCTCTACATCACCATGCCCGCCTCCGGATTGATGCGTGAGTAGTTCATCCTTGGACTATGGGTCCATAGCAGTAGCTAGATGGTTGTCTTCTCCTCTTGTGCTATCATGTTTAGATCTTGTGAGCTGCCTAACATGATCAAGATCATCTATTTGTAATGCTACATGCTGTGTTTGGCAGGATCCGATGAATATAGAATATTATGTCAAGTTGATTATCAATCTATCATATATGTGTTGTTTATGTTCTTGCATGCTCTCTGTTGCTAGTAGAGGCTCTGGCCAAGTTGATACTTGTAACTCCAAGAGGGAGTATTTATGCTCGATAGTGGGTTCATGCTCCCATTGAATGCAGGACGATGTGACAGAAAGTTCTAAGGTTGTGGATGTGTTGTTGCTACTAGGGATAAAACATCGATGCTTTGTCTAAGGATATTTGTGTTGATTACATTACGCACCATACTTAATGCAATTGTCTGTTGTTTGCAACTTAATACTGGAAGGGGTGCGGATGCTAACCTGAAGGTGGACTATTTAGGCATAGATGCATGCTGGATGGCGGTCTATGTTCTTTGTCGTAATGCCCTGATTAAATCTCATGGTGATCATCATGATATGTACTGAATCTTTATTTATCAATTGCCCACCTGTAATTTGTTCACCCAGCATGGTATTTATCTTATTGGAGAGACACCACTAGTGAACTGTGGACCCCGGTCCATTCTTTTACATCTGAAATACAATCTACTGCAATCTCTGTTCTTTGTTGTTCTTTGCAAACAAACATCATTTTCCACACCATACGTTTAATCCTTTGTTTTCAGCAAGCCGGTGAGATTGACAACCTCACTGTTACGTTGGGGCAAACTATTTTGATTGTGTTGTGCAGGTTCCACGTTGGCGCCGGAATCCCTGGTGTTGCGCCGCACTACACTCCTCCACCAACAACCTTCACGTGGTCCTTGACTCCTACTGGTTCGATAACCTTGGTTTCTTTCTGAGGGAAAACTTGCTGCTGTGCGCATCACACCTTCCTCTTGGGGTTCCCAACGAACGTGTGCATCACGCGCCATCAAGACTGTTTTCTGGCGCCGTTGCCGGGGAGGTAAGGTAAAAGGTATTCACATCCTCCGACTACTAAGCTATTTCCTAGCACTGTTGCCGGTGTGTGAGTGCTCGAAGGTATCTCCTTTAGATTCTGCAATTAAAACTTTTTGTTTCTTGTTTTTGTTTTCACTAGTTAGGCTTAATGGAAAACAACAACAAAAATTAGAGATCTTTATAGTATTTACCTTGAATTAGGACATGATGTGTTTGAAGAGAAAATTAAAAAACCCTTGGAACTTTGTTTGCAAAATAGTTGTAGCAATGTTATTAGCATGAACTATTTGAACACCATTATTGCTAAAGCTAGGGAAGAGAAATTAAAACTTGAAGCTTCTATTCCTAGGAAGTTGGAAGATGGTTGGGAGCCCATCATTAAGATGAAATTCAATGATTTTGAATGTAATGCTTTATGTGATCTTGGTGCAAGTATTTCTGTTATGCCTAAGAAAGTTTATGATATGCTTGACTTGCCACCATTGAAAAATTGTTATTTGGATGTTAATCTTGCTGATAATTCTCTAAAGAAACCTTTGGGGAGGATTGATAATGTTCGTATTACGGTTAACAATAACCTTGTCCCCGTTGATTTTGTTGTCTTGGATATTGAATGCAATGCATCTTGTCCTATTGTCTTGGGAAGACCCTTTCTTCGAACTGTTGGTGCTGTTATTGATATGAAAGAATGAAATATTAAGTATCAATTTCCTCTCAAGAAAGGTATGGAACACTTCCCTAGAAAGCGAATGAAGTTGCCTTTTAATTCTATCATTAGAACAAATTATGATGTTGATGCTTCTTCTCTAGATGTTACTTGATTTGCACTTTCTGCGCCTAGCTGAAAGACGTTAAAGAAAAAGCACTTCTTGGGAGATAACCCATGTTTTTATTTTACTACTGTATTGTTGAGTCTTGTAAGTTGTTACTACTGTAGCAACCTTTCCTTATCATATTTTTTGTGCCAAGTAAAGTCTCTATGGTAAAGTTGATGCTAGATTTGGATTACTGCGCAGAAATAGATTTGCTGTCTGTCACGAATTTGCGTAGATCTCTCTGTATAAAAATCAAAAAAATCTGCCAATTTACGTGCGTGATCCTCAGATATGTACGCAACTTTTATTAGTTTTGAGTTTTTCCGTCTGAGCAAGTTAAGTGCCTCTGAAAAATTCGTCTTTACGGACTGTTCTGTTTTGACAGATTCTGCCTTTTATTTCGCACTGCCTCTTTTGCTATATTGAATGGATTTCTTTGTTCTATTAAGTTTCAGTAGCTTTGTGCAATGTCCAGAAGTGTTAAGAATGATTATGTCACCTCTGAATATATGAAATTTTGATTATGCAGTAACCCTCTAATGAGTTTGCTTTAAGTTTGGTGTGGAGGAAGTTTTCAAGGGTCAAGAGAAGAGGATGATACAATATGATCAAGAAGAGTGAAAAGTCTAAGCTTGGGGATGCCCCGGTGGTTCATCCCTGCATATTTTAAGAAGACTCAAGCATCTAAGCTTGGGGATGCCCAAGGCATCCCCTTCTTCATCGATAACTTATCAGGTCACTTCTAGTGAAACTATATTTTATTCCATCACATCTTAAGTTCTTTACTTGGAGCGTTTGTTTGCTTTTATTTTTGTTTTGGTTTGAATAAAGTTGGATCCCACCATCCTTGTATTGGAGATATTACGCTCCGCTTTTTCATTTGAACACTTGTGTTCTTAGTTATGCTTTAATGTTCATGGCGAAGGCTGAAAATTGCTTCGTTGATTGCTATTTGGTTGGAGTCAGAAAATGCTTCATATGGTTTTGAATAACTTGATACTTGGCAATTGTTTTGAGCTCTCATAGATCATGTTTAAGCTCTTGCATCATGTAGTTTAATCTATTAGTGGAGAACTACCGTAGAGCTTGTTGAAAATTGGTTTGCATGATTGGTCTCTCTAACGCCTAGATATTTTTCTGGTAAAAGTGTTTGAACAACAAGGAAGACAGTGTAGAGTCTTATAATGCTTGCAATATGTTTTTGTGTAAGTTTTGCTGTACCTGTTCATACTTGTGTTTGCTTCAAACAACCTTGCTAGCCCAAAGCCTTGTACTGAGAGGAAATGCTTCTCGTGCATCCAAACACCTTGAGCCAAAACCTATGCCATTTGTGTCCACCATATCTACCTACTATGTGGTATTTTTTCTGCCATTCCAAAGTAAATTACTTGAGTGCTACCTTTAAAATTTCATTCCTTTATCTTTGCAATATATAGCTCATGGGAAAATAGCTTAAAAACTATTGTGGTGATGAATATGTAGCTATGTGTTCTAGTTCTTATAAGTTGCTTGTTGAGCGGTAACCATGTTTCTGGGGACGCCATCAACTTTTTACACCTTTGTTGAATATCATGTGAGTTGCTATGCATGTTCGTCTTGTCTGAAGTAAGGGTGATTTATCATGATCAAACGGTTTGAGTATGCATATGTTAGAGAAGAACATTGGGCCGCTAACCAAAGCCATGTATCATGGTGGAAGTTTTCAGTTTGGACATTCATCCTCAATCTCTTATGAGAATATTATCTGTTGTTGAATGCTTATGCATTAAAGAGGAGTCCATTATCTGTTTTCTATGTTGTACCGGTATGGATGTCCTAAGTTGAGATTATTCAAAAACGAGAAATCAAATGCGATTTATCTCCTTGGACCTTTGTACAGGCGGCATAGATGTACCCTTTTGTGACACTTGGTTGAAACATATGTTATGCAATGATAATTCATGTAAAACTAAGCTAATTAGGACAAGGTGCGGGCACTATTGGTATTCTATGCATGAGGCTTGCAACTTGTAGGAAGTATTATGCATAACACATATGAATTATTACTACCGTTGAAAAAATTGTTTCTATGTTTTCAAAATAAAAGCTTTAGCACAAAAATAGTAATCCATGCTTCCCTCTGCGAAGGGCCATTTTTTTACTTTATGTTGAGTCAGTTTACCTACTTCTTTCTATCTTAGAAGCAAACACTTGTGTCAACTGTGTGCATTGATTCTTACATGTTTACTTATTGCACTTGTTATATTACTCTATGTTGACAAATATCCATGAGATATACATGTTACAAGTTGAAAGCAATTGCTGAAACTTAATCATCCTTTGTGTTGCTTCAATGCCTTCTACTTTGAATATATTGCTTTATGAGTTAGCTCTTATGCAAGTCTTTTTGATACTTGTCTTGAAAGTACTATTCATGAAAAGTTTTGCTATATGATTCAGTTGTTTAGTCATTATCTTTTGTTAGCAATCTATTGCTTTGAATCACTCCATTCACTTCATATGCTTTACAATAATGTTGATCAAGATTATGTTTGTAGCATGTCACTTCAGAAATTATTGTTGTTATCGTTTACCTACTCGAGGGCGAGTAGGAAACAAGCTTGGGGATGCTTGATACGTCTCCAACGTATCTATAATTTCTTATGTTCCATGCTACTTTTATGACAATACTCACATGTTTTAACATACTTTACATCATTATTATGCATTTTCCGGCACTAGCCTATTAACAAGATGCCGAAGCGCCAGTTGCTGTTTTCTGCTGTTTTTGGTTTCAGAAATCCTACAAAGGAAATATTCTCGGAATTGGACGAAATTAACGCCCAGGGTCTTATTTTTCCACGGAGCTTCCAGAAGACCGAAGAGCATACGAAGTGGGGCCACGAGGGGCCGTCACCATAGGGCGGCGCGGCCTGCATGGGGCCCGCGCCGGCCTATGGTGTGGGCCCCTGTGCCCCCTCCAACGCTGCCCTTCCGCCTACTTATACCCTCCGTCGCGAAAACCCTATTACCGAGAACCACGATACGGAAATACTTCCAGAGATGCCGCCGCCAATCCCATCTCGGGGGATTCAGGAGATCGCCTCCGGCACCCTGCCGGAGAGGGGAATCATCACCGGAGGGCTCTACATCACCAAGCCCGCCTCCGGATTGATGCGTGAGTAGTTCATCCTTGGACTAGGGGTCCATAGCAGTAGCTAGATGGTTGTCTTCTCCTCTTGTGCTATCATGTTTAGATCTTGTGAGCTGCCTAACATGATCAAGATCATCTATTTGTAATGCTACATGTTGTGTTTGGCGGGATCCGATGAATATAGAATATTATGTCAAGTTGATTATCAATCTATCATATATGTGTTGTTTATGTTCTTGCATGCTCTCTGTTGCTAGTAGAGGCTCTGGCCAAGTTGATACTTGTAACTCCAAGAGGGAGTATTTATGCTCGATAGTGGGTTCATGCTCCCATTGAATCTGGGACAGTGACAGAAAGTTCTAAGGTTGTGGATGTGCTGTTGCTACTAGGGATAAAACATCGATGCTTTGTCTAAGGATATTTGTGTTGATTACATTACGCACCATACTTAATGCAATTGTCTGTTGTTTGCAACTTAATGTTTGGAAGGGGTGCGGATGCTAACCTGAAGGTGGACTATTTAGGCATAGATGCATGTTTGGATGGCGGTCTATGTTCTTTGTCGTAATGCCACGATTAAATCTCATGGTGATCATCATGATATGTCTTGAATCTTTATTTATCAATTGCCCACCTGTAATTTGTTCACCCAGCATGGTATTTATCTTATTGGAGAGACACCACTAGTGAACTGTGGACCCCGGTCCATTCTTTTACATCTGAAATACAATCTACTGCAATCTCTGTTCTTTGTTGTTCTTTGCAAACAAACATCATTTTCCACACCATACGTTTAATCCTTTGTTTTCAGCAAGCCGGTGAGATTGACAACCTCACTGTTACGTTGGGGCAAAGTATTTTGATTGTGTTGTGCAGGTTCCACGTTGGCGCCGGAATCCCTGGTGTTGCGCCGCACTACACTCCTCCACCAACAACCTTCACGTGGTCCTTGACTCCTACTGGTTCGATAACCTTGGTTTCTTTCTGAGGGAAAACTTGCTGCTGTGCGCATCACACCTTCCTCTTGGGGTTCCCAACGAACGTGTGCATCACGTGCCATCAAGACTGTTTTTAAGGCGCCGTTGCCGGGAGGTAAGGTAAAAGGTATTCACATCCTCCGACTACTAAGCTATTTCCTAGCACTGTTGCCGGTGTGTGAGTGCTCGAAGGTATCTCCTTTAGATTCTGCAATTAAAACTTTTTGTTTCTTGTTTTTGTTTTCACTAGTTAGGCTTAATGGAAAACAACAACAAAAATTAGAGATCTTTATAGTATTTACCTTGAATTAGGACATGATGTGTTTGAAGAGAAAATTAAAAAACCCATGGAACTTTGTTTGCAAAATAGTTGTAGCAATGTTATTAGCATGAACTATTTGAACACCATTATTGCTAAAGCTAGGGAAGAGAAATTAAAACTTGAAGCTTCTATTCCTAGGAAGTTGGAAGATGGTTGGGAGCCCATCATTAAGATGAAATTCAATGATTTTGAATGTAATGCTTTATGTGATCTTGGTGCAAGTATTTCTGTTATGCCTAAGAAAGTTTATGATATGCTTGACTTGCCACCATTGAAAAATTGTTATTTGGATGTTAATCTTGCTGATAATTCTCTAAAGAAACCTTTGGGGAGGATTGATAATGTTCGTATTACGGTTAACAATAACCTTGTCCCCGTTGATTTTGTTGTCTTGGATATTGAATGCAATGCATCTTGTCCTATTGTCTTGGGAAGACCCTTTCTTCGAACTGTTGGTGCTGTTATTGATATGAAAGAATGAAATATTAAGTATCAATTTCCTCTCAAGAAAGGTATGGAACACTTCCCTAGAAAGCGAATGAAGTTGCCTTTTAATTCTATCATTAGAACAAATTATGATGTTGATGCTTCTTCTCTAGATGTTACTTGATTTGCACTTTCTGCGCCTAGCTGAAAGAAAAAGCACTTCTTGGGAGATAACCCATGTTTTTATTTTACTACTGTATTGTTGAGTCTTGTAAGTTGTTACTACTGTAGCAACCTTTCCTTATCATATTTTTTGTGCCAAGTAAAGTCTCTATGGTAAAGTTGATGCTAGATTTGGATTACTGCGCAGAAACAGATTTGCTGTCTGTCACGAATTTGCGTAGATCTCTCTGTATAAAAATCAAAAAAATCTGCCAATTTACGTGCGTGATCCTCAGATATGTACGCAACTTTTATTAGTTTTGAGTTTTTCCGTCTGAGCAAGTTAAGTGCCTCTGAAAAAATCGTCTTTACGGACTGTTCTGTTTTGACAGATTCTGCCTTTTATTTCGCATTGCCTCTTTTGCTATATTGAATGGATTTCTTTGTTCTATTAAGTTTCAGTAGCTTTGTGCAATGTCCAGAAGTGTTAAGAATGATTATGTCACCTCTGAATATATGAAATTTTGATTATGCAGTAACCCTCTAATGAGTTTGCTTTAAGTTTGGTGTGGAGGAAGTTTTCAAGGGTCAAGAGAAGAGGATGATACAATATGATCAAGAAGAGTGAAAAGTCTAAGCTTGGGGATGCCCCGGTGGTTCATCCCTGCATATTTTAAGAAGACTCAAGCATCTAAGCTTGGGGATGCCCAAGGCATCCCCTTCTTCATCGATAACTTATCAGGTCACTTCTAGTGAAACTATATTTTATTCCATCACATCTTAAGTTCTTTACTTGGAGCGTTTGTTTGCTTTTATTTTTGTTTTGGTTTGAATAAAGTTGGATCCCACCATCCTTGTATTGGAGATATTACGCTCCGCTTTTTCATTTGAACACTTGTGTTCTTAGTTATGCTTTAATGTTCATGGCGAAGGCTGAAAATTGCTTCGTTGATTGCTATTTGGTTGGAGTCAGAAAATGCTTCATATGGTTTTGAATAACTTGATACTTGGCAATTGTTTTGAGCTCTCATAGATCATGTTTAAGCTCTTGCATCATGTAGTTTAATCTATTAGTGGAGAACTACCGTAGAGCTTGTTGAAAATTGGTTTGCATGATTGGTCTCTCTAACGCCTAGATATTTTTCTGGTAAAAGTGTTTGAACAACAAGGAAGACAGTGTAGAGTCTTATAATGCTTGCAATATGTTTTTGTGTAAGTTTTGCTGTACCTGTTCATACTTGTGTTTGCTTCAAACAACCTTGCTAGCCCAAAGCCTTGTACTGAGAGGAAATGCTTCTCGTGCATCCAAACACCTTGAGCCAAAACCTATGCCATTTGTGTCCACCATATCTACCTACTATGTGGTATTTTTTCTGCCATTCCAAAGTAAATTACTTGAGTGCTACCTTTAAAATTTCATTCCTTTATCTTTGCAATATATAGCTCATGGGAAAATAGCTTAAAAACTATTGTGGTGATGAATATGTAGCTATGTGTTCTAGTTCTTATAAGTTGCTTGTTGAGCGGTAACCATGTTTCTGGGGACGCCATCAACTTTTTACACCTTTGTTGAATATCATGTGAGTTGCTATGCATGTTCATCTTGTCTGAAGTAAGGGTGATTTATCATGATCAAACGGTTTGAGTATGCATATGTTAGAGAAGAACATTGGGCCGCTAACCAAAGCCATGTATCATGGTGGAAGTTTTCAGTTTGGACATTCATCCTCAATCTCTTATGAGAATATTATCTGTTGTTGAATGCTTATGCATTAAAGAGGAGTCCATTATCTGTTTTCTATGTTGTACCGGTATGGATGTCCTAAGTTGAGATTATTCAAAAACGAGAAATCAAATGCGATTTATCTCCTTGGACCTTTGTACAGGCGGCATAGATGTACCCTTTTGTGACACTTGGTTGAAACATATGTTATGCAATGATAATTCATGTAAAACTAAGCTAATTAGGACAAGGTGCGGGCACTATTGGTATTCTATGCATGAGGCTTGCAACTTGTAGGAAGTATTATGCATAACACATATGAATTATTACTACCGTTGAAAAAATTGTTTCTATGTTTTCAAAATAAAAGCTTTAGCACAAAAATAGTAATCCATGCTTCCCTCTGCGAAGGGCCATTTTTTTACTCTATGTTGAGTCAGTTTACCTACTTCTTTCTATCTTAGAAGCAAACACTTGTGTCAACTGTATGCATTGATTCTTACATGTTTACTTATTGCACTTGTTATATTACTCTATGTTGACAAATATCCATGAGATATACATGTTACAAGTTGAAAGCAATTGCTGAAACTTAATCATCCTTTGTGTTGCTTCAATGCCTTCTACTTTGAATATATTGCTTTATGAGTTAGCTCTTATGCAAGTCTTTTTGATACTTGTCTTGAAAGTACTATTCATGAAAAGTTTTGCTATATGATTCAGTTGTTTAGTCATTATCTTTTGTTAGCAATCTATTGCTTTGAATCACTCCATTCACTTCATATGCTTTACAATAATGTTGATCAAGATTATGTTTGTAGCATGTCACTTCAGATATTATTGTTGTTATCGTTTACCTACTCGAGGGCGAGTAGGAAACAAGCTTGGGGATGCTTGATACGTCTCCAACGTATCTATAATTTCTTATGTTCCATGCTACTTTTATGACAATACTCACATGTTTTAACATACTTTACATCATTATTATGCATTTTCCGGCACTAGACTATTAACAAGATGCCGAAGCGCCAGTTGATGTTTTCTGCTGTTTTTGGTTTCAGAAATCCTACAAAGGAAATATTCTCGGAATTGGACGAAATCAACGCCCAGGGTCTTATTTTTCCACGGAGCTTCCAGAAGACCGAAGAGCATACGAAGTGGGGCCACGAGGGGCCGTCACCATAGGGCGGCGCGGCCTGCATGGGGCCCGCGCCGGCCTATGGTGTGGGCCCCTGTGCCCCCTCCAACGCTGCCCTTCCGCCTACTTATACCCTCCGTCGCGAAAACCCTATTACCGAGAACCACGATACGGAAATACTTCCAGAGATGCCGCCGCCAATCCCATCTCGGGGGATTCAGGAGATCGCCTCCGGCACCCTGCCGGAGAGGGGAATCATCACCGGAGGGCTCTACATCACCAAGCCCGCCTCCGGATTGATGCGTGAGTAGTTCATCCTTGGACTATGGGTCCATAGCAGTAGCTAGATGGTTGTCTTCTCCTCTTGTGCTATCATGTTTAGATCTTGTGAGCTGCCTAACATGATCAAGATCATCTATTTGTAATGCTACATGTTGTGTTTGGCGGGATCCGATGAATATAGAATATTATGTCAAGTTGATTATCAATCTATCATATATGTGTTGTTTATGTTCTTGCATGCTCTCCGTTGCTAGTAGAGGCTCTGGCCAAGTTGATACTTGTAACTCCAAGAGGGAGTATTTATGCTCGATAGTGGGTTCATGCCTCCATTGAATCGGGGACAGTGACATAAAGTTCTAAGGTTGTGGATGTGCTGTTGCTACTAGGGATAAAACATCGATGCTTTGTCTAAGGATATTTGTGTTGATTACATTATGCACCATACTTAATGCAATTGTCTGTTGTTTGCAACTTAATACTGGAAGGGGTGCGGATGCTAACCTGAAGGTGGACTATTTAGGCATAGATGCATGCTAGATGGCGGTCTATGTTCTTTGTCGTAATGTCCTGATTAAATCTCATAGTGATCATCATGATATGTATTGAATCTTTATTTGTCAATTGCCCACCTGTAATTTGTTCACCCACCATGTTATTTATCTTATTGGAGAGACACCACTAGTGAACTGTGGACCCTGGTCCATTCTTTTACATCTGAAATACAATCTACTGCAATCTCTGTTCTTTGTTGTTCTTTGCAAACAAACATCATTTTCCACACCATATGTTTAATCCTTTGTTTTCAGCAAGCCGGTGAGATTGACAACCTCACTGTTACGTTGTGGCAAAGTATTTTGATTGTGTTGTGCAGGTTCCACGTTGGCGCCGGAATCCCTGGTGTTGCGCCGCACTACACTCCCCCACCAACAACCTTCACGTGGTCCTTGACTCCTACTGGTTCGATAACCTTGGTTTCTTTCTGAAGGAAAACTTGCTGCTGTGCGCATCACACCTTCCTCTTGGGGTTCCCAACGGACGTGTGCATCACGCGCCATCAAGAGGCTGAGGCGATGCTCCCTTATCGGAAAAAAAATTACATGGTGCTTATATATTTCGAAATCTAACTTAATTTAACCATCAATCTGAGTAATGATATAAGAGTTGAGGCTTACTCCGGTACAACCCCCTCCCCGAACTCAACCAAACCCAACCAATGTTATTTAGGTCCATGTCCAAACCCAACTCCAAACCCCCGGTATGCTCATATATAGGCATACTGCCACGACAAGATAGTCCGGCGTCGGCACCGCAAGTCAGTCCGATGTGGGCACCGCAGGGTAGTCCGGTGCCGCAAGACGGTATGATGAAGGCATCGCAAGACAGTTAGGCTCGTTCCTAACATGATGGGCAGTTTGCCCAAATTGACCCAGACTGTTCGACCGTTCATCGTGCCGTTATCTAGCCTACACACCACCCCAACTTCGTGGGCACGCACCTATGAGGCATTGTTGAGGCTCGTGTTGTAACACCTCAAGTTTTCAACAATAAATAAAGAAAGAGGGATTTCAAATACTCAATTTTTACAACAAACAAAAACTTTATTTACTCATATAGTGCTATATATAGTCTCATGCATAGTATGTGTTTTTGGTGTGCAATTGCCATGATGAGTGTATTAGTATGGATCAATGGTACTTAAACCCTAAACCATGATCATATCATCTCAAGTTGAGAGAAATTCAAGAAATGCCAAATAACCAAAAAACCCTCACACACACCTTAGGCCAATATTTCAAATCTTCAACCAAGGCCACCAAGGCTTGATCCAATGCTTGTAAAACTCTTATATAACAAAAACAAACATAAATGCATAGAAGAAACTAAATTCAAATCAAAGGAAAATTCAAAATTTACATACATATGATAATGGTCATATGACCACTTTATAAAATGTTGCCTTCTTAACACCCCTGGTTTGGAAGAATCTTAAACTAAACAACCCTAACTTTCTTCACCTCATCCAAGACCAAGTCAAGGTGAACACTTCTCATGTTGACCACCACTGCTATAGTTGACCAGGTTGACCAGTATAGGTTTGACAAGAAGAGACTTTGAAACAATGTGAAGATGAGCACTTTTTGGAAACTTTGCAAACCAGCACTAAAATGACTACCACCACCATCATTAGATCACATTATTTATATGAATGAGCTCCACCAAAAAGAATTTCAAATTTCAAATATTTTTTCTCTTGCGGCCATTCTGTCGAGCACTTGGCAGGCACAAAACAGAATTGATCAAAACATGCAATTGTCCAACAGATTTTAGACTAAACCCTTGGTGAATCATGTTGATCATTGCTTCTCTAGTACCCCTGCATCATTGCCAGTCCTTGCCCGTGCGGTTTGAAGAGTGGAGAAGGACCAAACCTTGCAATGACATGCCCATGCCGGCCACCATGCTCTCTCTCTCTCTGGCTCTCCCCTTGATCGATCACCATGTCCTGGAGCACGCCCTGTACCTGGTGATCATCACCCAGCATGGCCCGAGCTCGCCAAGGCCCAGCATTGGCTGAACCAGCCGCGCCCATGCACGCCCAGTACCATGCCACGGCATGCCAGGCACGCGGTGAGCGCGCACTGGCCGCGCCAGAGCATGGCGCCGCACCGTCGCCGTCGTCCTCACCTGCAAGCCTACCCCCTGCGTCGAGCATCGCCACCATCACCCCTAGCTGCTAGACACCCTCGAGCACCGCCGGCCGCCTTGTCGCTGTCGCCCTCGTCGGAACCATGCCGCGGGTACCGTGGCATGATCATCAAGCGCTCGAGCCGTCCCATCGCTCCCTGGACGCTTTCGCTGTACCCAGAGCCTCGCCATGCCGTCGCCAATCGAGTGCAGTACCTCCCTTGCCCTTTCGCGCGCCGGAGCAGCCACGCCGTCGACGACCACCCACGGCACCCACAGCACCCCCTCCCCTCTATAAATAGAGACCTCCCGCGGCCTTCTCCTTCACACCACCACGACCGCCTCACTCCACTGGTTCGCCTCGATCAAACCACACCTCGAATCGTCGCCGGAGCAGCTCCAATTTGAAGCCGAAGCTCGCCGGAGCCCGCAGATCACCGTCGCCGATTCACGCCGCCCCGAGCCTCGCCACTGCTACCAGACGCTTCCTCACCGTCGACAACGCCGCCTCGCACCCACCAGAACCTCGCGGGAACACCGGTACGCCCTCCGACCCCCTAGGCTCGCCGCCAGAACCTCGGCCTCTCGCCGGAGAAGACGACGATCGTGCACCGCACGATCGTGTTCTGATCCAACGCACCCCATTAATCCATACCGATTCGGCGTTAAACGCCACTGACTGGTGGAGCCCACCATGTCAGGCGGCCCGCGCGTGGGCGACACGCCGCTGGGCCGGCCCACCTCTTTTTCACCGTGTAGCCCATCTAGCCTTCCCGCCAAGCCCAGTAATTCAAATTCTATTTTTCTGTTTAATTCGAATATACTTGCAGATGCTTTTTCAAATTTAAATACAACAAAATCCACTGAACCAAATTTAGTAAATTTTATATAATTGGAAAGCCCATGAAATTATCTAAACAATGCCATTGGCCTCACTTGCAAATTAATTGTAGAATTTAAATGATAAAAATCACAAGGCAGAGCCTTTTTCAACTTCAAATAAATATTAAAAATTATCTATAAATGATTTTAAGTTGATTCCAACTCTCATAAGTCACAATTGATACCCTTTAATTGTTTATGCAAAAATATAGTATAGTTGTTTTGCATGATCAGGGATTAGAACTAAATAATGGCTATGGAGCCACTTCTAGTCCATTTAACTCATACAAATAAATTGTTTAAATAGTATGAGAGATATTCTCTCATTTAAATTGGGGTCTTAAGTAAGTCAAATAGAGGTACTGACTTTGGTCTAATAAACCTCATACTTGATTACTTAGAGATATTAAATCATGAGCATGCTAATATTAAAATGCATGAGGTGTAGCACCTCATTTAAATTTCACTCTCAAATAATAGATATGAAGTGTTGACCTTGGTCAACTAATACTCATACCTTATTATTATTTGAGGAGATTAAATCTTAATAAAATTCAATAAGAGGGAATTATCTCCTCCAAGTCATTGAAGAGAAATCTTAATAAATAATTATAATCAGAGGAAAGTATTTTTCTTTAAAACAAGGAATTAAATCACCATTCTAATAAAGTGTGATGTTAGCATATACTTGTGTGCAATTTGGTGTGTGCTTAGCTTAGCACTTAATTGTGGGTAGTGATCGTTATACCTTGTATTCGTATATAGACGCTAGTCTCGAGGAATACCCGGAGGAGGAAGGCTACAACCAGGAGGAGGAGGAAAACTTTGACTCCTACCCCAACCAAGGCAAGCTAATACTCTTGCAAGCCACCTTAATGCAAAGCTTTTCATGAGCAAGGCACTATTACATCTTACTTTATGCTTAAGGATCCTATCCCATGTTTTACTTTGATTTTTTTTCAAGTATTGTATTTCAAAGCACTTTTGATTCATGATTCACTTGGTTTAGAATAGAACAAGGTGAAATGAAATGACTTTGAAAGAATTTGAAAGTGAAAGAGAAGGGAATGACTTGGTGAAGGTTTGTGAAAACTGATGATTGGGTTCGGATGCGATACCCTTCCAATTATACAAGTACCCCCACAATACCTGATTATGGGTAGGGCTTAACTAGAAGCTTATGTAGTTTAGTATGGGTTCCCTCTAAACAAGCATCATAGGGGTTATGCCGAGGCTGCCTCCGTAGAAAGTGAAATGATGTGAATATGAGGTGAATGTACGACCCAAGCCCTGTGCAGTTCCCGGGTCGACGGTTTGTCTTCACCGGGAGGCCAAGCTCATGGGGAGAGGTGCCTATACTAGGTTATCTAAGTGGAAGGTTATGGTTGATGATCCGCGTACTGAGTTACGATGATTCGGGGTTATCCCGACGGATGTAATCAAAAGTTGTGGCACAAGAGTACAACCTCTGCAGAGTGTTAAACCTATTTGAATAGCCGTGTCCACGGTTACGGACGACTGGAAAGGCCATACTGTTCCGTTGTCAGACTTGTCTTAAAAAGGAATGGTGCATTTGAACGGTGACTTGAATTGTTGAAAAACACCACTGAGGTGGTGGGAATGACACTAATGTTCCCACTTGAGTTAGTCTAGAGATTCAAGCATCTTTACTAAATACTTACAAAATAAACTTGGCTTTATGCAAATAAACCTAGAGCTTAGCAACCATTAATGTTGATAACTACTTACATTAGTGTTAGTTTGCGAGTACTTAAGTACTCATGGCTGTGTCCCTGGCTATTCCAATGCCAGACTGTGAAGAGGAGCAACAGTACGAGGATGACGGTCAACAAGACGTCTACCAGAACTAGGATGCTTCTAACGTCAAGCGTTGGCCTGTGGATAGATAGTTCCACCTACTACGACGCTTCCGCTAGTTATCTATGTTCGTTGATCGTTTAGATCAACTATTTGTGTAATCTTGAATAATGTAATATATGGTGTAAGACATTATGTGTTGTAATAAATGATGACTCTATGGTATTCAACTGTTATGTCTCGCAACAACAATATTCCTGGGATTGCGATGTATGACATAATAGGCATCTGGACTTAAAAATCCGGGTGTTGACAAGTTGGTATCAGAGCCATTGTTTGACCTTAGAAGCCCCTAGATTAGAATGGACGTTTGAAACACATAGATTCAAAACTAATGAAAGAAATAGTTATGAAAACCTACTCACACTCTTACCTTTGAGATCCTTTGCAAAATAACAAGTTCATGTTTTCTTCTTACAATGAAATTAAAATTTTGAACACGTGCACTTCTCTAACTTACTCATCCATGTCTCTACAGATGGAGCAATTCGCTCAGACGGAGTCTTACCGGCTAGGCAACGCTGGAGGCCTAATCTTCGAGCAGGACCTGACGGAGCTCTCCCTGTTTCTCGGACGCCCCTTCCCGGAGTTCTTCGGGGGACAGGTCACCGACCAGCTCGGAGGACAGATGCAGTGGATCATCTGCGCTGACCTCCGCGGGACGCCCGAGTCACCCCCGACCAGCAGGATCCAGTTCTCCTTCCGAGAGAACAGCTGGATGGACGGCCTTGCTCGGGCCATGAAGGAAGCACTAGCCCGTCTGTGCGGGCTGGAGCTGCCCCGAATCCGGGGAACCCGCTACTTCCACATGGCAAGGCACGACTCCATGGGGGCACCGATGGACCTCTCGCCCCACCCCGAGTTGAAGTCCCACGTGGACCACACCGACTACATGCTGTGCGAGACCTACGTCCAGCTCGACAACGCTCGCGCCCTCGCCAACTTCGCCTACCACCAGATGGCTCAGAAGGACGAGATCACCAAGATCATCGCCGCAGAGCGCAGGACCCTTCGCCGTGAGAACGCGAAGAAAGACTACAAAATCTCCCGCCTCCGCGACCAGATCGCCAACCTCAAGGAGACCATCAAGACTCAGGAGGACCAGCTCAAGGCCCTCGAGAGCGAAGGAGAGGGTGAAGACATCCAAGGGGATGGCTACTCCTATGTGAGCAACGACAACGACTATGAAGAGGATGATGATGACCTGGCCTACTATCCTTACGAGGATGGCCATGAGCACCTGACAGCCGGGATGGATGACACCGTCCCGATCCATGTCGATGAAGCTTAGTTTCACTTGTGCACCTTGCGTAGGTGTGAGTTGTATCGGTCCCACTGTATCGTAGTTTGTTGAAAGGGTTCTTCAAACCCTCCTATGTGTAAGCTTGTAATGTTTGCATCACGAATAAAATAAAAGTGTGTTTAAATTGCAATATATCAAAGAACTCAAGTTTTCAAATTTAGTCCAAAAATAAGCCATAGAAATTTCCCTCTCGTCTCATAATCTATCTCCCTGTTCAGATGGCCCCTCCTACTCGAAGCGCCAATCAAGATGCATTGATGCAGATGCTGCAAATCTTGATGGAAGACCGAGAGGCTGAACGTGCGGAACGCCAAGCCAACATCACTGCCCTACAGCAGCTTGTGCAGAACAACCAGGGCCACGGAAACCACGAGCATCCGGGCTCAAAGTTGAAGAACTTCCAGAACACCAACCCACCGGTGTTTAGCAAGACGGAGGAACCTCTTGATGCAGACGATTGGCTCCAGACAATGGAGAACAATCTGGAAGTGGCCGGAGTAGAGGCCAACGACAAGGTTCTGTTCGCCACACACTATCTGGCAGGACCTGCACGTGCCTGGTGGACGAGTGCCCGCGCATTGAACACGGGGCAAATGATGACTTGGGCTGACTTCAAGCTCAAGTTCAGCAAGTACCACGTGCCTCAGGGCCTGATCAAGAAGATGCGGGATGAGTTCCGCGAACTCAAGCAGGGGCGGATGACAGTGGTGGAGTACCGTGACAAGTTCCTCACCTTGTCAAGGTACGCACCTGATGAGACGGACACCACCGACAAGAGGAAGGAGAGGTTCCTGAACGGACTGCATGATGAGATGCAGACCGTGCTGGTCAACATTCCATTTGCTAACCTTGAAGCCCTTGTCGACTCCGCCATCCAGATGGAGGGCAAGCTGAACCAGGCCAACGAGAACCGCAAGCGCAAGATGATGCAACAGAGTGGGCCCAGCAATACCTCAAGGTATCGCCCCAGCTCAAGCGGAGGATTCCCTCCCAGAAGCAACAAGCCACCGACCCCGATGTCACGCCCCGGTTTTCAACACCGGAGCGGAGGAAACTCCAGGCCAGGAGGCCACCACAACAACAACCACGGCAACAACAACTACGTCCACCACAACAGCAACTTCAACCGCGCTCCGATGAGAGCCCCCGCCAACAACAACAACACCAACACCGCACCAAGGACCGGGAGCAACGCTGTTCCGGTTAACCCCAAGGACAAGTCCACCATCACCTGCTACGAGTGTGGTGTAGTGGGACACTTTTCCAATGAGTGCCCCAAGAGACTCGCCAAGATCGCCGCCAACACCGCTGCACCTGCCCAGCAGCAACGCCGTGTCTCCACCGGCAAAAAGTTCACCCCCAACAACCCCAACAACCGCGGCGGCCGCCTCTTTCACATGAGTGCGGAAGAAGCTCAGGAAGCGCCAGATGTTGTGCTGGGTATGTTCTCTGTTAACTCCGTACTGGCAAGAGTGTTGTTTGATTCCGGAGCATCGCATTCTTTTGTCACCGAAGATTTTGCATGCACTAGTAAGATTCAACCCATCAGTTTGAAGCATGTCATGATAGTTCAAATACCCGGATCCACAACATAAGCTAGAAAAATTTGCAAAGATGTGCCCATCATCATACATGAAATAGAATTTTATGCAAATTTGATTGTTCTGGGAACAAAGGGTTTGGAAGTAGTACTGGGTATGGACTGGATGTCCAAGCATCAAGGAATGATTGATTGTGCCAAGAAGGCCATCACCATGACTAGTAGCACCGGAGTACTAGTGGAGCACATATCGGAAAGGCTACCTAGAAATTTCACTTGTAATCAGAGTCAAGCCAAACCCACCTTGGATCAGATTAGGGTCGTCTGTAGATACCCTGATGTGTTTCCTGATGGTTTACCCGGTATGCCCCCAGATCGGGATATCGAGTTTATCATTGAGTTAATCCCCGGAACAGGACCCATAGCCCAGAGAGCTTACAGCATGAACCCAGCAGAGTTAGTGGAACTGAAGAAGCAGCTGGACGAACTCTTAGCCAAAGGTCTGATCCGACCAAGTGCGTCACCTTGGAGGTCCCCAGTTTTGTTCGTGGATAAGAAAGACGGTGCCAGTCGTTTATGTACGGACTATCGTAAGCTTAACGATGTCACCATCAAGAACAAGTACCCATTGCCGAAGATAGAAGATCTGTTTGACCAGTTGACAGGTGCCACCGTGTTCTCCAAAATTGACCTCAGGACAGGTTACCATCAGCTGAAGATCCATGCGACGGATATCCCGAAAACTGCATTCACCACCAGATATGGGTTGTATGAGTACAACGTCATGTCGTTTGGTCTAACCAATGCCCCGGCATACTTCATGAACCTCATGAACAAAATTTTCATGAACTTTTTGGACAAGTTTGTCGTTGTTTTCATCGACAACATCTTAATCTACTCCAAGACCGAAGAGGAACATGAGCAACACCTGGGGATAATCCTAGAAACCCTTAGACAGCACAAGTTGTACGCCAAGTTCAGCAAGTGCGAGTTCTGGTTGAAAGAAGTCGGATTCCTGGGACACATCTTGTCCGCAGGAGGAATTGCCGTGGACCCCGCAAAGATCAAGACCGTTGCAGAATGGAAAGTCCCAACCACTCAAACCGAAGTCCGCGCTTTTCTTGGATTGGCGGGCTACTACCGCCGATTCGTTGAAGGGTTCTCGAGCATAGCAAGACCCATGACCCAACTACTGAAGAAGGACAAGAAGTTTGATTGGACGGACAAATGTGAAGAGAGCTTCCAGAAGCTCAAGGCAAGACTGACGACAGCCCCAATATTAATCATGCCTGACATCACCAAGCCTTTTGACGTTTACTGTGACGCCTCCAAGATTGGTCTTGGATGTGTGTTGATGCAAGGAGGGAAAGTGATATCGTATCTGTCAAGGCAACTGAAGCAGCATGAGCAGAATTACCCAACTCACGACTTAGAACTCGCAGCAGTTGTGTTAGCTTTGAAGGTTTGGCGTCATTACCTCATGGGTAATCGATGCGAGATTTACTCGGATCACAAGAGTTTGAAGTATATCTTCACTCAGAAGGAACTGAACATGAGGCAAAGAAGATGGATCGAGTTGATCAAGGATTACGACCTAGAGATTCATTACCACCCTGGAAAGGCCAATGTGGTAGCCGATGCTTTGAGCCGACAACCATGTCAGCTCAACTCCATGATCGCGAAAGAGCAACCTAGCCTGTATCAAGAGTTTGAACAGTTTAGACTGGAACTGGTTAGCGAAGGTTATCTCGCCAGCATAGAGTTACAACCTACCTTGGTTAGTCAAATCAAGGAAGCACAGAAAGGGAATGCTAGCATCGACGGAATCAAGAACCAGATAGTTGCAGGAAAGGCACCGGGATTCACCGTAGATGAAGAAGGAGTACTTTGGTACAACGGACGCTTGTGCGTGCCGTCAGATTCTGAGCTAAAGCGGGTCATTCTGAAGGAAGCCCATGACACCCTTTATTCCATTCATCCCGGCGGTACCAAGATGTACCAGGACTTGAAGGAACAGTTCTGGTGGCATGGAATGAAGCGGGAAATCGGGAGCTACATCGCCAAGTGTGACATTTGTCAAAGAGTCAAGGCCGAGCATCAACGACCCGCAGGACTACTACAGCCCCTGCAGATTCCCGAATGGAAGTGGGATTCGGTAGGAATGGACTTCATCACCGGACTGCCCAAGTCTAGCAAAGGAAATGATTCTATCTGGGTAGTGGTCGACAGGTTGACCAAAGTCGCCCATTTCATCCCTGTCAAGACCACCTATCAAGGACCCAAGCTGGCAGAATTGTACATCTCCCGAATAGTCACCCTGCACGGAACCCCGAAGTCAATAGTGTCAGATAGAGGATCTCAATTCACCTCGAGATTCTGGCAGAAGGTACATGAAGGGCTAGGCACCCGCCTGAACTTTAGCACAGCATACCACCCGCTGACGGATGGACAGACTGAACGAGTCAATCAAATCCTTGAGGATATGTTGAGAGCATGCGTACTAGAGTATGGATCCAAGTGGGAAGATTGTCTGCCCTACGCCGAGTTTTCGTACAACAACAGCTATCAGGCCAGCTTGCAGATGGCCCCCTTTGAAGCATTGTACGGAAGAAAGTGCCGTACCCCTCTGAATTGGTCGGAAGTCGGAGAGAGCCAAGTGTTTGGACCAGACGTTCTCCGAGAAGCCGAAGAGAAGGTACACAAGATCCGGGAGTACCTGAAGACAGCCCAGTCCAGGCAGAAGAGTTACGCCGACAAAAGACGTCGGGAAATGACCTTCGAGATCGGAGATTTTGTGTATCTCAAGGTATCCCCTCTTAAAGGAATGCAGAGATTCCAGCTTAGAGGAAAGCTTGCACCCCGCTATGTTGGACCCTTCAAAGTTCTTAGTCGCCGGGGAGAGGTATCTTATCAACTGGAATTACCGGAAGAAATGGCAGCGGTACACAATGTGTTTCACATCTCTCTACTTCGCAAATGCTTGGAAGTACCAGAAAAGACCGAGGTCTTCAAGAACATTGATCACAGATCTGTGGACCTCAACTCAGATCTGACATACAGAGAAGTACCAATTCGCATCCTGGAGGAAGCTTTCAGAACTACTCGCACCCGGAGTATCAAATTTCTGAAGGTCCAATGGAGTAATCACACCGAAGAAGAAGCTACCTGGGAGAGGGAAGACTTCATGAAGACTGAGTACCCCAATCTCTTTAGTACCTAGTTTTCTTTGAGATCTCGGGATGAGATCTTTTGTAAGGGGGAAGGGTTTGTAACACCTCAAGTTTTCAACAATAAATAAAGAAAGAGGGATTTCAAATACTCAATTTTTACAACAAACAAAAACTTTATTTACTCATATAGTGCTATATATAGTCTCATGCATAGTATGTGTTTTTGGTGTGCAATTGCCATGATGAGTGTATTAGTATGGATCAATGGTACTTAAACCCTAAACCATGATCATATCATCTCAAGTTGAGAGAAATTCAAGAAATGCCAAATAACCAAAAAACCCTCACACACACCTTAGGCCAATATTTCAAATCTTCAACCAAGGCCACCAAGGCTTGATCCAATGCTTGTAAAACTCTTATATAACAAAAACAAACATAAATGCATAGAAGAAACTAAATTCAAATCAAAGGAAAATTCAAAATTTACATACATATGATAATGGTCATATGACCACTTTATAAAATGTTGCCTTCTTAACACCCCTGGTTTGGAAGAATCTTAAACTAAACAACCCTAACTTTCTTCACCTCATCCAAGACCAAGTCAAGGTGAACACTTCTCATGTTGACCACCACTGCTATAGTTGACCAGGTTGACCAGTATAGGTTTGACAAGAAGAGACTTTGAAACAATGTGAAGATGAGCACTTTTTGGAAACTTTGCAAACCAGCACTAAAATGACTACCACCACCATCATTAGATCACATTATTTATATGAATGAGCTCCACCAAAAAGAATTTCAAATTTCAAATATTTTTTCTCTTGCGGCCATTCTGTCGAGCACTTGGCAGGCACAAAACAGAATTGATCAAAACATGCAATTGTCCAACAGATTTTAGACTAAACCCTTGGTGAATCTTGTTGATCATTGCTTCTCTAGT
Organism: Lolium perenne; assembly: GCF_019359855.2. Lineage (NCBI taxonomy): Eukaryota > Viridiplantae > Streptophyta > Magnoliopsida > Poales > Poaceae > Lolium > Lolium perenne. Next base: position 73,779,273 of record NC_067248.2, on the reverse strand, counting down.
ACCCCTGCATCATTGCCAGTCCTTGCCCGTGCGGTTTGAAGAGTGGAGAAGGACCAAACCTTGCAATGACATGCCCATGCCGGCCACCATGCTCTCTCTCTCTGGCTCTCCCCTTGATCGATCACCATGTCCTGGAGCACGCCCTGTACCTGGTGATCATCACCCAGCATGGCCCGAGCTCGCCAAGGCCCAGCATTGGCTGAACCAGCCGCGCCCATGCACGCCAAGACCATGCCACGGCATGCCGTGCACGCGGTGAGCGCGCAGCAGCGCGCGCCAGAGCATGGCGCCGCACCGTCGCCGTCGTCCTCACCTGCAAGCCTACCCCCTGCGTCGAGCATCGCCACCATCACCCCTAGCTGCTAGACACCCTCGAGCACCGCCGGCCGCCTTGTCGCCGTCGCCCTCGTCGGAACCATGCCGCGGGTACCGTGGCATGATCATCAAGCGCTCGAGCCGTCCCATCGCTCCCTGGACGCTTTCGCTGTACCCAGAGCCTCGCCATGCCGTCGCCAATCGAGTGCAGTACCTCCCTTGCCCTTTCGCGCGCCGGAGCAGCCACGCCGTCGACGACCACCCACGGTACCCACAGCACCCCCTCCCCTCTATAAATAGAGACCTCCCGCGGCCTTCTCCTTCACACCACCACGACCGCCTCACTCCACTGGTTCGCCTCGCTCAAACCACACCTCGAATCGTCGCCGGAGCAGCTCCAATTTGAAGCCGAAGCTCGCCGGAGCCCGCAGATCACCGTCGCCGATTCACGCCGCCCCGAGCCTCGCCACTGCTACCAGACGCTTCCTCACCGTCGACAACGCCGCCTCGCACCCACCAGAACCTCGCGGGAACACCGGTACGCCCTCCGACCCCCTAGGCTCGCCGCCAGAACCTCGGCCTCTCGCCGGAGAAGACGACGATCGTGCACCGCACGATCGCGTTCTGATCCAACGCACCCCATTAATCCATACCGATTCGGCGTTAAACGCCACTGACTGGTGGAGCCCACCATGTCAGGTGGCCCGCGCGTGGGCGACACGCCGCTGGGCCGGCCCACCTCTTTTTCACCGTGTAGCCCATCTAGCCTTCCCGCCAAGCCCAGTAATTCAAATTCTATTTTTCTGTTTAATTCGAATATACTTGCAGATGCTTTTTCAAATTTAAATACAACAAAATCCACTGAACCAAATTTAGTAAATTTTATATAATTGGAAAGCCCATGAAATTATCTAAACAATGCCATTGGCCTCACTTGCAAATTAATTGTAGAATTTAAATGATAAAAATCACAAGGCAGAGCCTTTTTCAACTTCAAATAAATATTAAAAATTATCTATAAATGATTTTAAGTTGATTCCAACTCTCATAAGTCACAATTGATACCCTTTAATTGATTATGCAAAAATATAGTATAGTTGTTTTGCATGATCAGGGATTAGAACTAAATAATGGCTATGGAGCCACTTCTAGTCCATTTAACTCATACAAATAAATTGTTTAAATAGTATGAGAGCTATTCTCTCATTTAAATTGGGGTCTTAAGTAAGTCAAATAGAGGTACTGACTTTGGTCTAATAAACCTCATACTTGATTACTTAGAGATATTAAATCACGAGCATGCTAATATTAAAATGCATGAGGTGTAGCACCTCATTTAAATTTCACTCTCAAATAATAGATATGAAGTGTTGACCTTGGTCAACTAATACTCATACCTTATTATTATTTGAGGAGATTAAATCTTAATAAAATTCAATAAGAGGGAATTATCTCCTCCAAGTCATTGAAGAGAAATCTTAATAAATAATTATAATCAGAGGAAAGTATTTTTCTTTAAAACAAGGAATTAAATCACCATTCTAATAAAGTGTGATGTTAGCATATACTTGTGTGCAATTTGGTGTGTGCTTAGCTTAGCACTTAATTGTGGGTAGTGATCGTTATACCTTGTATTCGTATATAGACGCTAGTCTCGAGGAATACCCGGAGGAGGAAGGCTACAACCAGGAGGAGGAGGAAAACTTTGACTCCTACCCCAACCAAGGCAAGCTAATACTCTTGCAAGCCACCTTAATGCAAAGCTTTTCATGAGCAAGGCACTATTACATCTTACTTTATGCTTAAGGATCCTATCCCATGTTTTACTTTGATTTTTTTTCAAGTATTGTATTTCAAAGCACTTTTGATTCATGATTCACTTGGTTTAGAATAGAACAAGGTGAAATGAAATGACTTTGAAAGAATTTGAAAGTGAAAGAGAAGGGAATGACTTGGTGAAGGTTTGTGAAAACTGATGATTGGGTTCGGATGCGATACCCTTCCAATTATACAAGTACCCCCACAATACCTGATTATGGGTAGGGCTTAACTAGAAGCTTATGTAGTTTAGTATGGGTTCCCTCTAAACAAGCATCATAGGGGTTATGCCGAGGCTGCCTCCGTAGAAAGTGAAATGATGTGAATATAAGGTGAATGTACGACCCAAGCCCTGTGCAGTTCCCGGGTCGACGGTTTGTCTTCACCGGGAGGCCAAGCTCATGGGGAGAGGTTCCTATACTAGGTTATCTAAATGGAAGGTTATGGTTGATGATCCGCGTACTGAGTTACGATGATTCGGGGTTATCCCGACGGATGTAATCAAAAGTTGTGGCACAAGAGTACAACCTCTGCAGAGTGTTAAACCTATTCGAATAGCCGTGTCCACGATGCATGATTTATTGGAAAGGCCATACTGTTCCGTTGTCAGACTTGTCTTAAAAAGGAATGGTGCATTTGAACGGTGACTTGAATTGTTGAAAAACACCACTGAGGTGGTGGGAATGACACTAATGTTCCCACTTGAGTTAGTCTAGAGATTCAAGCATCTTTACTAAATACTTACAAAATAAACTTGGCTTTATGCAAATAAACCTAGAGCTTAGCAACCATTAATGTTGATAACTACTTACATTAGTGTTAGTTTGCGAGTACTTAAGTACTCATGGCTGTGTCCCTGGCTATTCCAATGCCAGACTGTGAAGAGGAGCAACAGTACGAGGATGACGGTCAACAAGACGTCTACCAGAACTAGGATGCTTCTAACGTCAAGCGTTGGCCTGTGGATAGATAGTTCCACCTACTACGACGCTTCCGCTAGTTATCTATGTTCGTTGATCGTTTAGATCAACTATTTGTGTAATCTTGAATAATGTAATATATGGTGTAAGACATTATGTGTTGTAATAAATGATGACTCTATGGTATTAAACTGTTATGTCTCGCAACAACAATATTCCTGGGATTGCGATGTATGACATAATAGGCATCTGGACTTAAAAATCCGGGTGTTGACACGTGTCGCCCAGCTCTGCCTTGCAGTGCCTCATGGTGGGACAGCACCGCATTGTCGTCCCTCCCGCCCGGAGGTCATGAACGCCACCGCACAGAAGAGTCGTCGCCAATGATCCGCGAATGTACATAATTATATACATATGTATGCAACATATTCATATAATTTAGTTGAGCCGTACGATTTTTGTACATGGCTACGTATATCAGTTTAGTATTAATAACAAAGAGGTGTCAAGCGATCTCAATCATCCTTGTATTTAAGCTTGTTCTGAGTTTTGAGGAAGGGGTTATACCGGAGAAAACGCCATAAAGAGTTATGTGTCATCAAAATTATACTATTCGGAATTTGTTTGATCAATGGTAAGCACCTTAACTATGAAATGGAGGAGTATATGGTGATGCTATTTGTTTGCCAGAGCCGCTACCACGCCACAGCAGATAGCCAGCCCGTCAACTCACCGAGTTTCACCCAATGTCTCCCAAGGGTGGCGAAAGAAACAAGGAAGGAGGAGGAAAATAATTGTGGCAACGGCAGCGGCTGTTATTTTGCTTGTGCCATCCTCCGGAGAGCGACGTAAGGATGGTTCATTCAATAGGGAGTGGGTTGATTGGTTGGATATGTTAATGATGCAACTAAGGTATGTTGACGAGATAAATTATCATCAACCAGTCAAGTTGAGAGTCATCAAGAACAAACTAAAACTATTGTAGGGATTCTTTTTAACGGAAGTGTTTTCCCTTGTGTCCATGTCGAATGTAGATCCGAAAGAGCCGGCCGGAGGGATGTGGTTCAAATCCTCCACCGTCAAACTTAATAAACCTAAGAAAATAGAGTTAATGGAACAATAAAAATCGATAAAAATGTTTTATATTACTTAAAAAGGCATTACACCCATCTCTGCCTAATTGAGATGCACGACGCCGTGTTTTAATCCAGAAGTTACAATAAAAATAATATACTGAGATACTATGCAAGTACTTAAGAGTGCCTAGGACGAAGGAGGGTCAATCCGTAGATTAAGTTGCCATCAATGTTGGAAAAACAATCCTCGCCGTGTCCTCCACCATGTAGAAATAAACAAAATAAACTTAACAAAATATAATTGAAGTGCAACTTATATCTCGAATAGCAGATAATCGTGTTCTATCCAATTTACAGTTCCTAGACAACTATGTGCTCGTGGTGTCACTAGTAACATAGTTGCAACAAATTCTCATAACATTTTTTGTACATTTTTTAATCGATATATTTATGAAGACACAAATCAAAATAATTGGAAAGCCTTTTCTGGATCAATTGATCATTGCTATTGATTTTTTTTTCCGTAACTGTTATTTTCTTAAAAGAATTTTCTTCCAGCAGTGCAGAAACAACTTTGTCGATAGGGACACATGGATTCCTTTTCTCCGAGAATAAGTGAAGACATTTAAGGTACATAAAATAAACTTGCACAGCAACATCCCTACTCCCTCCTTCTCAGTTTATTAGTCCTCCCCGTATCTCTAGGTCGCCAATTTAACCTATATAATTTAAATTATATAATGCAAAAATTATATCATTAGAAAATAGAACATCTAAACTTTCTAATGATATATTTTTTATAATATATAACTAATGCTAACTTGACTAAATTTGCGACCTAGATGTACGTGCACGCCTTATAAACTGTGAGAGAGGGAGTATATAAGTTACGAGTCTGAACAGTATATGAACTTATACACAAATCATTAATACGCAGAAAGTTTGAAAGTACAAGGCCTTGGGAGGCAACATTTTTCTTCTTTCTTGACAAAATTAAAGATGACGAGCCGGGCAGCTGCATCCTCTCCATACTTCTAAGTAGACAAGGTGATGTTTGGGCAACCGCCACTTGCTGAAAGAGCGCATTGATTTAATTGTTAAGGGCAACGTTCCATAAGAACATTGCAGGTAAGAAAGAACATAAATATATTTTATACTATTTTATTTTTAGCATCAGTGAAACAAATAGCTCGTGTAACAAACTTCACAGAGAAAACAACTGAATACACATAACAAATGATACTTTACGAAGTACAAATATATGTGCTTTAACATATATAAACTACAGAACAATAGTAGAAGCCTCTCCGATCACAGTAACGTCTAAAGCATCAGGCTACAAAAACTCACATATTTCCTTCTTGTCAACAGATTGTTGTTTTAACCAAATCTAGTGATTGATTCCAGTGTTGCCCTTAAAACAAGATCGTCTTTGCTTGACTTCTTGTAGTATTTATTTGTATCTTTTGTAGGCTTGCCAAGATGCTCCTTCCTGCAGGTTGAAGACATAAAAATCTTTAAAATTAATAAATAGTGTGTTTATAAGTAAAATATGCACCCATCTAGTAAGATAGTCCACTTTCAAAATTACATCTCTATTTTATACTGATATTGAGCTGGCTGGCTCACCCAGGAACCCTAGATCGGCTGATGTATGGTGCCATATATTGTGCTCTCGTCCGTAAACTGAACTGATTTGGTTTATGAACAGTTTGGAACAGCGGAATCACATGATTTGTTTTAAAGAGTTATAGGAATATTTCTGAGATGCCATTTGCAATAAAGGAATTGAATACCTCAGAAAGAATACTATAAAATTCGTATGGAATGTGGAATTGCATAGGAACTTCGGGTAAAAGAAAACATTAGGTTTTATCAGTTAACTGTTTTTTTCTGTCTAGATGACAGTTTTTAGGTATTTATGTATCTTGGCTTTCTGTAAGAATTTGGGTATATTACATATCCATTTCTGCGATTTTTCTTCTCATATGTCTTCCCTGGTTGTTTTCCTAACAACAGATTAATGGCATATTATGTGTAGTTTGAGACTTGCCTTTTTTTATATAAAAAATTGTTTTTTCATCGCAAGCATGTCCCGTGCTCACAGACCAACTCCTGCCTGCTTTAAAAAATATATATAGTAAGGGCCTGTTTGGTTCCTAGCCACACTTTGCCAAGCCTAATTTTGGCAAGTGTGGCAGCCACAAAAGTGTGGCTAGAATTTTGGAAGCCACAAAGTGTGGCAAAAGTTGGCAAAAAATTCACTCTATGACAAATGGGCCATATGGATAGTGAAGTGTGGCAGCTCTAAAGTGTGGTAAAAACCAAACACATGCCAAATTACCAAACTTTGGCTTGGCAAAGTGTGGCTGGGAACCAAACAGACCCTAAAACACAGAAAACTCTCGAGCTAATTACAGGAAGAAGCTCACCTCATTATTCCCTTTACTCACTTGACGATTAGCAGCAGCAGTCGTAACTAGCCACTGGCAAGAGCTATAGAAAGGAACGGAAGCTGATTCAGATGAATAAACATAGCGTTTCAGCAAATCACCTGTTGGTGCCGCCGGTCACCACCACTGGCTGAACCTTCTCCGCCACCGGCAGCGGCACAAGGGGGCTCTGACCCATCCTCTCTCTCTCTCTCTCTCTCTCTCTCTCTCTCTCTCTCCTGTGAAATGTTTGCCGCCTTGGAAGCGGTGCAGGTTGCAGCTGTATATAAAGAGCTGTAATTCAAATTGTAAACTACAGATAATGACCAAAAGTACTGAGGCTTTATGGACTAGGTCTGTGTTGTTTGCACTTTTGGTTCTATAAAAGTTACTCCTTTTACGCTTTGTGCAGGCATGAAGTGTGCTGCTTCACAACTGTCATTAAGTCAAAGCAATTCCATTTGTCTCTTAGACTTTGACGTAGACAGGGTTTTAAGTTTCTATTCTATACTGTCAAGTTGACGTTCGTGCTTTCCCTAAGTACTCGGACTACATTAATGTTCTTTAATCTGCACTTAGTTCACATAAATTGATAAACTAAAACTGTAGGCTTAGGCAGAAGTACTGTGGTAGACACACCATTTTCTGTTACATCTAATTTGCTTCCAACGGACAAATACTACAAGTGCAGCAAATGGCCAAGATTATTAAATTAAACTCCAAAAGGTCCAAACATTGCATACTATGCCTTCTCCCAGAACCCTTCCTAATCCGCATAGACTACAAAGTTCCCTTTAGGTTGTTCAGAATTTTAGAGAAGGATTGAAAAGAAAATTTGGGTCGATCACCTCAAATTTCGTATATTGTCATTACCCCATTATAGTTTCAAGGCCGTTTTTATTGAAAGAAACTAAAAAAAATTGTGAAATTCAGAAATTTATAAAAACATCTGTTATAGTACCATGGTCATGATCTTTTGGGGTCCTTTTTTATGTATAACTGTTCTCAGTTTTAAATGATCGTCAGAGCTCTTGCAAAACACTAGAATGAACCTATGTTATGGCATCCCCTTTTTTAATACTTTACAAAAATTGCATATCTGTATGTCAAAATAAATAAAAAATCACACGCGTATATACTGAGTCAAAACTTACCCATGAATATGTTTTCTTAAAATAGTTGATCAATTACTATTTATCATGAAGAAAATTAAACTTTAGCATTATACTTTTCTAATTGTTCGTCTAGGTAGTCTCGCTATTTTACGGAGATATATATGTTTGTGTAAGTTTCTAACGGATATCTGTGTACATGTTTTTTCTGATTATTCAAAACTTAAATCATGTTACGATTTAAAGAGCGAGTCATTCTAAAAATCCGCTCTAACCGCCTGCTTTGGAAAACATATAAGAAAAGCTAGCTATAATGAAAAATATTAGCAAAGGTCAGGTCGGCAATATAGTTCATCCACACGCGGGTGCAGAGAAGCAAAGGCGTGCAAAATCTCTATAACCATTGTCATATCCAGCTTTGAACACATGACCTGTTTGGATCTAGTGCCTACTTAAGTTTCATGCACTTAATTAATTCACTCAAGTCTAAACTATTGAAGAAGTAAACAAGGTATACTCCAGCTCTAAAAACCACTCCGAGTTCGTCATTCATCTCTAATAACCATATACTTTATGCCCATGAAATGGTTTTATGCTGACATAGCGTCTATGTGGATCCTAGTCACCATAAGAATAAACTTATTAATTTATTCTCCTCTTTCATATATCTTTCTTCGCCAACCCCTACCCTATATTTCAAGGTCCTAAAATTAGGCATATCTCATAGCAAGTCAGCGGTAAGTTGAGCCAATAGCACCAAAAAGCACGACCACGGCGGTTTGTATCCCTTTTCTCCTTTTCCGCTAGACCGGATCATGTGGCATGTACCGATGTGTGAAACCCACACTTTGGTACAGGGACAGGGATGAAAAAAGGAATAATTAAGGGATAAACATTGGGTGGTTTTGCTGTTTTGGAGTTTAGAGAGTTGCACGGCAAGTAATATTACTTGAGGTGTGAAAACATGCCCTTTCCAGTACAGTCTTCTGACCACGCGCTAAGGATAAGTGAGTGAGTCAGCTTACAGGCCGTGGATGGCTTAAAATACCAGCACTCGATGCAAGTAGGGGTGCCATAGTGTCATCCACTAAAGAACAGCAAATCTCTTTGGTTTTTTAATCGGATTTAGCGATTTGCAGCTGCTCCAACTAGTTGTCCTCGGCCACTTGCCAGCCTCCTTAATTGTATGTTAGAACTTCGAAAATAAATAAATGTGCTAATTAGGATTATTTGACGGATCTAGCGGCAAGAGGAACGAGGGAGGAGAAAGAGAACACTGATGACGTCAACGGCTAGGGTTTCGCCCATGACGTGCTCCTGAGAGGGACAGGACCAAGGAAGGCCCCTTTGATAAGTTAATGACCGAACTACATAGCGTGTTGATGACTTAAAGTATCATCAACGGGTCAATTTGGGAGCCATGGAGAAAAAAAACTATTTGTTGCAGGATTCTCTTTCAAGGAAAGTGTTCTTGTTTTTTTCCCTGTCGAACACTGGTTGTCAAAAGCCGCTCAAATCATCAAATCCTATATAGCATGAATTATGTCTAGCTTAAGCGAAGTTAATAAACTTAACAAAACAAGGTTGAACTGCGATTTGCTTTTATCTGAATTTGCATTTCCTTCACAACCGCGTACTCTAACTCTTGTTGGTATTTCCACTTGCATCCCAACCTTTTAATTAAAGGTTAAGTCCTCCAAATCTCGAAAATAAAAGATTTAAGTATTCTAATAATGAGAAATCACTAGTCTAGACAAGCTAACAACTTCACAATTTTCCTCGAAAAGAAATGACAACTTCACAATCATTGAACCACCTATTACATCAACATTGATTTTTAGAGGACATCACAACTTCTCGTCTACCGTTAATATCATTTTAGAAACACTGAATGCAACATAAACTCACATGCGCACAAACACCCACTCACCATAACAGAATACAACTCACTCTGCCTATGCAGGTTTACGGTCGTGAAATTTGAAGGGTTTTATTCTTAGTGAGCTTAAGCTAAGGTACAACCATGTCCGCCAGCCACCTAACATATGGTTTGGTTCTCATGCCATTTGTGTTTATTAATACCACACCAGCATTTTCTCGCGGGATAGATAAACCATCATGATAGCATAATTATCTTATACTGGATTTTGGCATACATACCGTCTAGAAAAAAAACTTTCGCAGACAGGATCAGTAAACCTTTGTTCGAAATGATGTTTCTCAAAGGTTTTCTTTGTAGAAAATAAAACTATGCTGCTGATATCTCGTATGTATCACTGGAATGTTTATAGGTATAATGCCCCCCAACAGCTTGTACAAATACCTACGTTGTCAGACAACCACCGCTGCCTATCCAATCTACAGTAACACAAAACACTTGCAGAAGAGAAACTGGGCAGTAGTGCAGTACATAGCAATCTCTGAAAAGAATGTACGTAGAGGATGACTAAAAGGATGTACACTTCACTAGCAAACATCACAAATGAGTTAGCTGACCAAACTGCATCTCATAATCAGAAGGTAAAAAGCCTTTGTTCACCATCAATAACCTGAAAGAGGCCATGGAAGAATGTGTCAAGACAAGAGGCCCAACACCCACCCAAAAGTATAGTGTTCAACCAAAAAGAAATGTGGAGGTCGAAGAACAAAACAATGAGAAGTAAACAACTAAAAAAAAAATTCTAGATTGTCTCCATCATTTTTTTATTTTTCATTTCATAGTTTGCCCTAGGTAATGAAACCAAAATGTCCTGCCAAACTTTGGATGAGACATATAGCCCCCAACCCAAATGATAAAGTAGACACAAATCAACAATGGAGAACGAACTCCAGCAATTATAATGCACCATTCTTATCTCCAGTATTTGTTTCTACTGCTTCTGAGGAGTTAAATATCACAAAAATGAACAGAATCATGCTCAGACAAGCAATGGCTGACTAACAGTACAGTGTTTGACCTTTTACACAAGTAGATATTACATTACCATGAAGAAAAATGCAAGACCTTGAGTATGGTTGAGTGTCCTTACATTCTGGGGGATGCAAATCGACACGTGAAGATTTTATCCCATCTGCCACTGCAAAATTCAAAACAACAAAAGATAAGTATCGAAGAAAGAGAAGAATCTCACATCACGTAATCGTTTAACTTCAACATAGTCGGTACTCGGTGAGATAACAATACCTTCAGAACTGGCTCCCCTTGGTTTCCTTGGTTTGATGTCTTAGACTCCTTCATAGCCTTTATCTGTGCTCGTGCAGCTCTTCCAGCAGCTGACTTCTCGTATTCCTGCTGTCTGAAGGTCAAGAAAATGTTACAGTCAAGAGCAGGCTACTTCATACAAAATCATAAGTGTCAACATTTCAAAGTTGTAATACGGCTTTGACTGACAATGGAGACAGTAGTTCAACCTATTTCTGAATCCGATTTCAGTCAACTGAAGTTTTCTAAATACTAAACAGTGGTACAAGCTATAAAGGAATTATTATAACAGATTAACAGCATCAGAAAAAAATGAGTCCATGCCAACATTGAAATGAAAAAGAAAAAAAACGCATGGAGTGTGTGTGTGTAGGGGGGGGGGGGGGGAGGGGGGAGGGGTGTTGTTTTGAGCTGCTAAGCTGGTATAACAACGGGTAGTAGTCAAAAAGGGGATAAGCCTGTAAAGTGTGAACTAGATAACCAATAGAACAGGTAAATGTTATGGAGTGATGATTCAGAATATTAGGCCATTAAGCATATCAGAAGGATATCTAATTCCATTGGGTGCTACCAAACTAGAAATTTGAGTGTAATCTGTTTAAATACATGCATGTAATCTACCTAATCCTATTACAGAAGTTATCTGCCTCATGCTATTTACATCATGTATGTTCACCAAATTAAAATCAGTAAATAAAGAAACTAACTGAGCGATGCCATCATGAATAATTTTTGGAGATCTAACTTGACTCAATTCATTGCAACGAAAAATGAATCTGCAAGTATAAAAGCTGAGCAAACTAAGAGAAAACATGCTGGAAGCCACTTCTTCTGTGAGAGGAAAGAGCACCCTTACTAGTTACTAGGAGAATGTCTTTTGGCTCCTGGGCACTGGCACCCAGGTGCAAAAAGATCTTAAAATCCATAAAAAATCATAGATGTATATTATGAAATGAAATAATATGTGCTCTGGCGCAAAGAAAATGGTGAAAAGTATCAGCTATCACCCTTACTTCCACTCCATTCTCTCTATCTCCTATATTTGCTCCTTGACTATTTCTTGCTCTTGCTCTAACCAAGAAGCAATTATTTAGTAGCCTAATCAAGAGAAGCCCAAGGGCACACAGGAATGATAGCAAGGCATAGCACAGCAAAAACAAGATTGTTGAAATTCTACTGGCTGAAGCAGTGGCACGATGTACGCTGGTCATAAGCCCCCTAACAAAGTAACAAACCATTAAGTCAAGAACAGCTCAAAGAGGATATGTCATATGTGTATAAAAAGGTTAAAGATTCTATGCAGAGATTCATTGTTCGATTGCAGAGATCATGTGGATTTATTTATTTATTTTTAGGAATTCCTCATATCCAAGGCAGCTCCCCACAAATCGCACATGATTATTTAAATTCATGTCCACAAAATTGAAATCTTAATATATCAAGAGACTAGATGACCAAAACCTCCCTGCAAAACTAACTTAATTCAATTGCAACCGCCCTGAAAATTTAACTAAATTCAGTTTGACTAGAATAGTAATGACTTGAAAACAGCCGTTAACAAAAATATGTAAGCATACTATATCATATCAAAACCGTACAAAGTTCATTCTCTAACACACAGAAGTCTTGACTCTAGAACATACATTCCCCTAATTTTATTTCCAAGCTTAAAATCCACACATAAAATCCTTATATTGTTATATTTTATAAAAGTCTGCTAAACCAATACAGCCAACCATTGCAACTTAATCAAGATCAAGATCGAGATCTAGAAACATATCTTCTAAAATGCTTAAGTGAATGCTTCGCTGCTCACAACATTTCGATCGTCTGACCGAGTGGGCTAAACTTTTATGGGCCTGAACTGCTAACGAGGAACCCATCGTCTCGCCGGCCAACTCTCTAGGGGCCGATGAGGAGGTTGGGGAGATCCCAACCCCAGCACAGTGTAAGCTCCGCTGGAACACGGCACGCTGCCTTCTAACTTCCACGGCTTTTACTTCCGAGGGTTTAAATCCACTGGTGAGGGGCTTGGTTGCTGGTTAGATTGGAAACTGGAGTATGTGGTGACTAGGCCGCCGGCACTGGGCGCTTGGGCGGCAGCTTTGTTCAATTTTTCACTGCCCGTGGTGAATTTTGAGGAAAACCTGGTACATCGTCGACTCAAGTCCGACGCCACTGTTCAGCGCAGCTGTGCAGTTCATCCTAGGCATGCCAAGAATTGGTATTGACTGCCCACATGCATTAGTAATTTGCTGGAAGATAATATTATGCATTCAGGACACTGGGAATACAGCAGAAGAGTAGTTGGTCTTATTTGAGTCAATGATATTTTCCTATTTGTTTGAGCTGGGACACTAGGTCAAGTCTGCATCTACCAACCTGAAGAAAGTTTTCTCCCAGGCTGAAGATAAAGCAGAGAAGACACAAGAGACTGGTTTGATCGAATTTTCTTTGTTTGCTTGATTTTCGGAAGTCAGTTGACTTAACCATTGCAGTATGTCAAATTAAAATTTAAAATTACTTATACCGCTGGTGCTTGGAATTTTGTTTCGTTGATAATGGCAGAAGAATATAAAGAATATGATGTCTGGTGGAGAGTGCAGTATTGCACTGATGTTGTACTAACTTGCGGCATGAATTTTCAGAGCGTCTACTAATTATTAATTTTTTCTAGCACTGTAAATATTAGTCAATTTTTATTACATACATCTATCTTTTACTATATAAATTACAGACATCCATATTCTTATGCCTTCTCATCACTGCTGCTATCTGATGTTGCACTAAGGCTACCACTGTCCGCATCAGAATCAACCCAGTCATCTGGAACAGTTCAACCTGAACCTTGACAGGACACCAAATGGATTGATGTCCTTTGAATTGGCTATGCCTTTCTTTTGGTTGGGAATAACTGACGTCATTCTTTTAGTATAGCAAATCGCACAGGCATTTCTGCTATTTCGATGAATTTTCTCCATCTCTTAGTTTGTATTTTTCTAGGTGTGGGTTGCCTACAAACCGTTTGTGTCACTTGGAACACATAAAGCGTCTACTAGCCAAGATAATATATATTTCTACGCAACAAAAACTTACTTTGTCTGCCTTCTGACTCAGATTTTTTTTTTCTCCTGCTGCAACGCATGGGCATATTTACTAGTCTTCTAAAAAAATTATTAGTACCTAACCAACACCATCTTAGCAAGTTCCAGCCCTAAACTTTTAACAGGATAAGCCAAACCAAAAACATGACTCACTCCACGAGGAGACTAAAGAGCGGAAAATAACAATTGGCGCAAGCATTGCGCGCCTTTTTTCATTAAGGTAGAAATAGAGTTTTACAGATGTTCTTGTAATAGACATACAGCAGAGCAAAAACAGGGGTAGGTTCTTGTTACATGGCCTTGCGGTTGTCTCAGTGGTACAGACGAGATGAACTAATTCAGTGAAGTACACACTACAGGATGGTTGCAAGATTTGTCAACTCGACTCTGCGGAAACCGTGCCACTCAACAGGCCACTCAATAAACTATCTAACAGCCACTAGCGTCTCCTGCAGGAGCATCGGTTCTAACTATACAATAATACACGCCATTTCTGGTCAAGAAATCTCTCGAACAGGGCGGCGGGATTCAAGAAAAGGGGCAACACCACCCGATTCCATGAACTGCTCCCTGGACGGTCGATCCAATCAGATAAACCTTAAACCCAATCCGGCAAGAAACAAGGGAGACACGGAACGGAGCATGGTCGAGATGGTACCGCGTTGAACGGACGAATCCTAGCCTACCTAGCCAGTCCCCAGAATCCGAAGGACAAATTAAATTAAGATCAGGGTTCGAGCTACGGTCAGAAGAGGAGGCGGTTACCTCTTCTGGGCGGCCTCGGCGGCCCTGGCGCGGGCGTCCTGCGCCTCGAGGCGGTCGGCCTCCGCCCGCTGCTCCTTGGCCGCCTGCGCCGCCCCGAAGCACCCGCACTGCCCCATCGTCAGCTCCCGCCCGCCCCTCTCTTTCTCTTCGCTGGTCCTTCAGTCCTTGGCTGCTTCGCCGCCGGCTGGTTGCTTGGATTGATGGCTTCTTTGGGTTTGCTTTGGGATATGCGATGGATGTGCACACGAAAAAGACGATCCGGCGAAAAGGAAGACGAGCTTTTGGAGATTCTAGAATGCCGCGTGGGGCCACACGACAGGAGATTACAATAGCGACTTTCGCCGGATTATACTAGTACCCCATTCCTAAACACTCCTAAACCCAAAATTAGATATAGATATATCTATAACCAAAATATATCTATATATATTGTATCTAGATAAAGTTGAGCAGCATTTTAAAGAACGGAGGAAGTACCAATTTTTGCAAGTTCGTGAGCTGCACCATTAGTCCATTACCACTTCGATCTTGCAAGATAAGAGAGCACTTACAAAAGAAAAAAAGATTTAAAAAATCAAACATGACTAGTTTTTGGTGGCATATCTTTATAGAACAAAAATCCTTGTTGAGAATTTTAGAAATTCATTTCCTACGAGATTTACACTCTAGTTGTTGGATGAGCCACTACTACCTGTCTACCTCAACCACTAGATCTCTCCTAAAATTGTGAACCTTAGCTTGAGATATTTTAATATCGCCGTAGTTAGTATACCGATTTTGGTTCGTAACCTCACGGCAAAATATTGAAAGTTACTATCCTACAGTAATTTTTTAATGGAAAATTCAAATTGAAATTAGGACCAAGATTGGTATCTATCATGAGCCAAGGTATCCAGATACAAAATAAACTGAAGTATATTAGAACAAACCTATTTCTCGGTTGACATAGTACTAGCAAAAGGGTTTAAATATAGAGGCTCCATTAATCACCGTGAGTAGTCCCATAAAAAATCGGAGGCCGCTTTAGCTTAGAGCATCTTCAGTCTCAGACCCCTAAATAGTTTCCCAAAAGGCTTTAGCCCAACAATGGGGTCCAAAACAACCCAAATGTGGTGCTAATTACCTAGACATTTGATGTTTGCACCCTTGATATTTAAGACATACATGTTGCGGGGTAGCTGTGATACGTCTCCAACGTATCGATAATTTCTTATGTTCCATGCTTCATTATTGATGATATCTACATGTTTTATGCACACTTTATGTCATATTCGTGCATTTTCTGGAACTAACCTATTAACAAGATGCCGAAGAGCCGATTCTTTGTTTCTGCTGTTTTTGGTTTCAGAAATCCTAGTAAGGAATATTCTCGGAATTGGACGAAATCAACGCCCAGGGTCCTATTTTTCCACGAAGCTTCCAGAAGACCGAAGGAGAGTCGAAGTGGGGCCACGAGGTGGCGACACCACAGGGCGGCGCGGCCTAGGCCCTGGCCGCGCTGGCCTATGGTGTGGGCCCCTCGTGCCGCCTCTTGACCTGCCCTTTCGCCTACAAATAGCCTCCGTCGCGAAACCCCCAGTACGGAGAGCCACGATACGGAAAACCTTCCAGAGACGCCGCCGCCGCCAATCCCATCTCGGGGGATTCAGGAGATCGCCTCCGGCACCCTGCCGGAGAGGGGATTCATCTCCCGGAGGACTCTACACCGCCATGGTCGCCTCCGGAGTGATGAGTGAGTAGTTCACCCCTGGACTATGGGTCCATAGCAGTAGCTAGATGGTTGTCTTCTCCTTATGTGCTTCATTGTTGGATCTTGTGAGCTGCCTAACATGATCAAGATCATCTATCTGTAATTCTATATGTTGTGTTTGTCGGGATCCGATGGATAGAAAATATTATGTTATGGTGATTATCAATCTATTACCTATGTGTTGTTTATGATCTTGCATGCTCTCCGTTATTAGTAGAGGCTCTGGCCAAGTTTTTACTCTTAACTCCAAGAGGGGGTATTTATGCTAGATAGTGGGTTCATGCCTACATTGATACCTGGGACAGTGACAGAAAGTTCTAAGATTGTGTTGTGCTGTTGCCACTAGGGATAAAACATTGATTCTATGTCTAAGGATGTAGTTGTTGATTACATTACGCACCATACTTAATGCAATTGTCTGTTGCTCTGCAACTTAATACTGGAAGGGGTTCGGATGATAACCTGAAGGTGGACTTTTTAGGCATAGATGCAGTTGGATGGCGGTCTATGTACTTTGTCGTAATGCCCAATTAAATCTCACTATATTTATCATGCCATGTATGTGCATTGTTATGCCCTCTTTATTTGTCAATTGCCCGACTGTAATTTGTTCACCCAACATGCTTTTATCTTATGGGAGAGACACCTCTAGTGAACTGTGGACCCCGGTCCATTCTTTTATACTGAAATACAATCTACTGCAATACTTGTTTTACTGTTTTCTTGCAAACAATCATCTTCCACACAATACGTTTAATCCTTTGTTACAGCAAGCCGGTGAGATTGACAACCTCACTGTTTCGTTGGGGCAAAGTACTTTGGTTGTGTTGTGCAGGTTCCACGTTGGCGCCGGAATCCCTGGTGTTGCGCCGCATCACATTTCGCCACCATCAACCTTCAACGTGCTTCTTGGCTCCTCCTGGTTCGATAAACCTTGGTTTCTTTCTGAGGGAAAACTTGCTGCTGTGCGCATCATACCTTCCTCTTGGGGTTCCCAACGAACGTGTGAGTTACACGCCATCAAGCTCTTTTTCTGGCGCCGTTGCCGGGGAGATCAAGACACGCTGCGAGGGGAGTCTCCACTTCTCAATCTCTTTACTTTGTTTTTGTCTTGCTTTATTTTATTTACTACTTTGTTTGCTGCACCTAAACAAAACACACACAAAATTAGTTGCTAGTTTTACTTTATTTACTGTCTTGCACTCTATATCAAAAACACAAAAAATTTAGTTACTTGCATTTACTTTATCTAGTTTGCTTAATTTACTGTTGCTAAAATGAATACTCCTGAAAATACTAAGTTGTGTGACTTCACAACCACTAATAATAATGATTTCCTATGCACACCTATTGCTCCACCTGCTACTACAGCAGAATTCTTTGAAATTAAACCTGCTTTACTAAATCTTGTCATGAGAGATCAATTTTCTGGTATTAGTTCTGATGATGCTGCTGCCCATCTTAATAATTTTGTTGAACTATGTGAAATGCAAAAGTATAAGGATGTAGATGGTGATATTATTAAATTGAAATTGTTTCCTTTCTCATTAAGAGGAAGAGCTAAAGATTGGTTGCTATCTTTGCCTAAGAATAGTATTGATTCATGGACTAAATGCAAGGATGCTTTTATTGGTAGATATTATCCTCCCGCTAAAATTATATCTTTGAGAAGTAGCATAATGAATTTTAAGCAATTAGATAATGAACATGTTGCTCAAGCATGGGAGAGAATGAAATCTTTGGTAAAGAATTGCCCAACCCATGGACTGACTACTTGGATGATCATCCAAACCTTCTATGCAGGACTAAATTTTTCTTCGCGGAATTTATTGGATTCAGCTGCTGGAGGTACCTTTATGTCCATCACTTTGGGGGCGGCTACAAAGCTTCTTGATGATATGATGATAAATTACTCTGAATGGCACACGGAAAGAGCTCCACAAGGTAAGAAGGTAAATTCTGTTGAAGAAACCTCCTCCTTGAGTGATAAGATTGATGTGATTATGTCTATGCTTGTGAATGGTACATCTAATGTTGATCCTAATAATGTTCCTTTAGCTTCATTGGTTGCTCAAGAAGAAAATGTTGATGTGAATTTCATTAAAAATAATAATTTCAACAACAATGCTTATAGGAACAATTCTGGTAATAACTATAGGCCATATCCTTCTGCTAATGGTAATGGTTATGGTAATTCTTATGGGAACTCTTACAACAATAATATGAGTGTACCCCCTGGTCTTGAAGCTATGCTTAAAGAATTTATTAGTACACAAACTGCTTTTAACAAATCTGTTGAGGAAAAGCTTGATAAAATTGATATTCTTGCTTCTAGAGTTGATAGACTTTCCTCTGATGTTGATCTTTTAAAATTGAAAGTTATGCCTAATAAGGATATTGATAATAAGATTACTACTACAGCAAATGCCATCCAAGTTAGAATTAATGAGAATATAAGATTAATGGCTGAATTGCGTGCTAGGTGGGATAGAGAAGAAAATGAAAAACTAGCTAAAGAGAATAATGTAGCTAAAGTTTGGACTATTACCACCAAAAGTAATGTTGATTCTTCACATGTTGCTGCACCTCCTACTATCAATGGTAAAATAATTGGTGTTGGCAATGTTTCTACTCCTAGTGCAAAGCGTACAAAACTGCCTGAAATTGCTAAAACTGCTGAAACTGCCTGTGATAAAACTGCTGAAATTTTTTCCAACCTTGAGAACAATGATCCCATTGCTGTAGCTCATAATGATTTAGATTTTGATGATTGTCACATCTCTGAAGTTATAAAGTTCTTACAAAAACTTGCTAAAAGTCCTAATGCTAGTACCATAAATTTGGCCTTTACAAAACATATTACAAATGCTCTCATCAAAGCTAGAGAAGAGAAACTAAAACGTGAAACTTCTATTCCTAGAAAGTTAGAAGATGGTTGGGAGCCCATCATTAAGATGAGGGTCAATGATTTTGATTGTAATGCTTTATGTGATCTTGGTGCAAGTATTTCTGTTATGCCTAAGAAAGTCTATGATATGCTTGACTTGCCACCATTAAAGAATTGTTATTTGGATGTTAATCTCGCTGATAATGCTAAAAAGAAACCTTTGGGGAGAGTTTATAATGTTCATATTATGGTTAACAATAACCTTGTCCCCGTTGATTTTGTTGTCTTGGATATTGAATGCAATGCATCTTGTCCCATTATATTGGGAAGACCTTTTCTTCGAACCGTTGGTGCTACTATTGATATGAAGGAAGGTAATATTAAATATCAATTTCCTCTCAAGAAAGGTATGGAACACTTCCCTAGAAAAAGAATGAAGTTACCTTATGATTCTATTATTAGAGCAAATTATGATGTTGATGCTTCATCTCTTGAAAATACTTGATATACACTTTCTGCGCCTAGCTGAAAGGCGTTAAAGAAAAGCGCTTATGGGAGACAACCCATGTTTTTACTACAGCACTTTGTTTTATATTTGATTCTTGGAAGTTGTTTACTACTGTAGCAACCTCTCCTTATCATGTTTTTGTGCCAAGTAAAGTCTCTATAGTAAGGTTCATACTAGATTTGGATTACTGCGCAGAGACAGATTTCTTTGCTGTCACGAATCTGGGCCTAATTCTCTGTAGGAAACTCAGAAAATTATGCCAATTTACGTGAGTGATCCTCAGATATGTACGCAACTTTCATTAGTTTTGAGTTTTTCCATTTGAGCAAGTCTGGTGCCATTTTAAAATTCGTCTTTACGAACTGTTCTGTTTTGACAGATTCTGCCTTTTATTTCGCATTGCCTCTTTTGCTATGTTGGATGAATTTCTTTGATCCATTAATGTCCAGTAGCTTTATGCAATGTCCAGAAGTGTAAAGAATGATTGTGTCACCTCTGAACATATAAATTTTTTATTGTGCACTAACCCTCTAATGAGTTTGCTTGAAGTTTGATGTGAGGAAGTTTTCAAGGATCAAGAGAGGAGTATGATATACTATGAT
Source organism: Lolium perenne (assembly GCF_019359855.2). Classification (NCBI taxonomy): domain Eukaryota; kingdom Viridiplantae; phylum Streptophyta; class Magnoliopsida; order Poales; family Poaceae; genus Lolium; species Lolium perenne. Next base: position 73,758,782 of record NC_067248.2, on the reverse strand, counting down.
CAAGAGGAGTGAAAGCTCTAAGCTTGGGGATGCCCCCGTGGTTCACCCCTGCATATTCTAAGAAGACTCAAGCGTCTAAGCTTGGGGATGCCCAAGGCATCCCCTTCTTCATCGACAACATCATCAGGTTCCTCCCCTGAAACTACATTTTTATTCCGTCACATCTTATGCACTTTGCTTGGAGCGTCGGTTTGTTTTTGTTTTTGTTTTTGTTTGAATAAAGTTGGATCCTAGCATTCTTTGTGTGGGAGAGAGACACGCTCCGCTGTTGCATATGGACAAATATGTCCTTAGGCTTTACTCATAATGTTCAAAGCGAAGTTTCTTCTTCGTTAAATTGTTATATGGTTGGAATTGGAAAATGCTACATGTAGTAATTCTAAAATGTCTTGGATAATGTGATACTTGGCAATTGTTGTGCTCATGATTTAAGCTCTTGCATCATATACTTTGTACCCATTAATGAAGAAATACATAGAGCTTGCTAAATTTGGTTTGCATATTTGGTCTCTCTAAGGTCTAGATAATTTCTAGTATTGAGTTTTGAACAACAAGGAAGACGGTGTAGAGTCTTATGATGTTTGCAATATGTCTTTTATGTGAGTTTTGCTGCACCGGTTCATCCTTGTGTTTGTTTCAAATAAACCTTGCTAGCCTAAACCTTGTATCGAGAGGGAATACTTCTCATGCATCCAAAATCTTTGAGCCAACTACTATGCCAATTGTGTCCACCATACCTACCTACTACATGGTATTTCTCCGCCATTCCAAAGTAAATTGCTTGAGTGCTACCTTTAAACAATTCAAAATTTATCATCTCTTATTTGTGTCAATGTTTTATAGCTCATGAGGAAGTATGTGGCGTTTTATCTTTCGATCTTGTCATTTACTTCGGACAGACTTTCACAATGGACTAGTGGCTTCATCCGCTTATCCAATAACTTTGCATAAAGAGCTGGCAAAGGGGTTCCCAGCCCCAATTAATTAACTTCATTAATAATTCTCTTCACATGTTTTGCTCTGATTCATCAGTAAGCAACTTAATTTTGCAAATAGACACTCCTCCATGGTATGTGAAAGGTTGGACGGCACCCGAAGGATTCGGTTAGCCATGGCTTGAGAAAGCAAAGGTGGGGAGGAGTGTCAACATAATAAAATAAAAAGGCACTCCTTCATGGTATGAGATTGTTGGCAGGCACCCCGAGGATTCGGTTAGCCATGGTTTGTGAAAGCAAGGTTGGAAGGAGTGCCACCCACTAAAATACATGTGTAAACAAAAGAGAAGAGGGATGATCTACCACGGTGGTAGAAATAACGTCCTTCATGGGAGCCGCTCTTGAAAGTCTGGTTGATAAGGTAGTTAGAGTACCCATTACCATTCGTTGACAACAACAAACACCTCTCAAAACTTTACTTTTATACTCTCTTGATGTTTTTAAAACCAAAGCTCTAGCACAAATATAGCAATCGATGCTTTCCTCTTTGAAGGACCATTCTTTTACTTTTATGTTGAGTCAGTTCACCTATCTCTCTCCACCTCAAGAAGCAAACACTTGTGTGAACTGTGCATTGATTCCTACATACTTGCATATTGCACTTGTTATATTACTCTATGTTGACAATATCCATGAGATATACATGTTATAAGTTGAAAGCAACCGCTGAAACTTAATCTTCCTTTGTGTTGCTTCAATACCTTTACTTTGATTTATTGCTTTATGAGTTAACTCTTATGCAAGACTTATTGATGCTTGTCTTGAAGTACTATTCATGAAAAGTCTTTGCTTTATGATTCATTTGTTTACTCATGTCATTACCATTGTTTTGATCGCTGCATTCATTACATATGTTTACTAATAGTATGATCAGGGTTATGATGGCATGTCACTTCAGAAATTATCTTTGTTATCGTTTTACCTGCTCGGGACGAGCAGAACTAAGCTTGGGGATGCTGATACGTCTCCAACGTATCGATAATTTCTTATGTTCCATGCTTCATTATTGATGATATCTACATGTTTTATGCACACTTTATGTCATATTCGTGCATTTTCTGGAACTAACCTATTAACAAGATGTCGAAGAGCCAGTTGCTGTTTTCTGCTGTTTTTGGTTTCAGAAATCCTAGTAAGGAAATATTCTCGGAATTGGACGAAATCAACGCCCAGGGTCCTATTTTGCCACGAAGCTTCCAGAAGACCGAAGGAGAGTCGAAGTGGGGCCACGAGGTGGCGACACCACAGGGCGGCGCGGCCCAGGCCCTGGCCGCGCCGGCCTATGGTGTGGGCCCCTCGTGCCGCCTCTTGACCTGCCCTTTCGCCTACAAATAGCCTCCGTCGCGAAACCCCCAGTACGGAGAGCCACGATACGGAAAACCTTCCAGAGACGCCGCCGCCGCCAATCCCATCTCGGGGGATTCAGGAGATCGCCTCCGGCACCCTGCCGGAGAGGGGATTCATCTCCCGGAGGACTCTACACCGCCATGGTCGCCTCCGGAGTGATGAGTGAGTAGTTCACCCCTGGACTATGGGTCCATAGCAGTAGCTAGATGGTTGTCTTCTCCTTATGTGCTTCATTGTTCGATCTTGTGAGCTGCCTAACATGATCAAGATCATCTATCTGTAATTCTATATGTTGTGTTTGTCGGGATCCGATGGATAGAGAATATTATGTTATGGTGATTATCAATCTATTACCTATGTGTTGTTTATGATCTTGCATGCTCTCCGTTATTAGTAGAGGCTCTGGCCAAGTTTTTACTCTTAACTCCAAGAGGGGGTATTTATGCTAGATAGTGGGTTCATGCCTACATTGATACAGGACGATGTGAGAAAGTTCTAAGGTTGTGTTGTGCTGTTGCCACTAGGGATAAAACATTGATTCTATGTCTAAGGATGTAGTTGTTGATTACATTACGCACCATACTTAATGCAATTGTCTGTTGCTCTGCAACTTAATACTGGAAGGGGTTCGGATGATAACCTGAAGGTGGACTTTTTAGGCATAGATGCAGTTGGATGGCGGTCTATGTACTTTGTCGTAATGCCCAATTAAATCTCACTATATTTATCATGCCATGTATGTGCATTGTTATGCCCTCTTTATTTGTCAATTGCCCGAATGTAATTTGTTCACCCAACATGCTTTTATCTTATGGGAGAGACACCTCTAGTGAACTGTGGACCCCGGTCCATTCTTTTATACTGAAATACAATCTACTGCAATACTTGTTTTACTGTTTTCTTGCAAACAATCATCTTCCACACAATACGTTTAATCCTTTGTTACAGCAAGCCGGTGAGATTGACAACCTCACTGTTTCGTTGGGGCAAAGTACTTTGGTTGTGTTGTGCAGGTTCCACGTTGGCGCCGGAATCCCTGGTGTTGCGCCGCATCACATTTCGCCACCATCAACCTTCAACGTGCTTCTTGGCTCCTCCTGGTTCGATAAACCTTGGTTTCTTTCTGAGGGAAAACTTGCTGCTGTGCGCATCATACCTTCCTCTTGGGGTTCCCAACGAACGTGTGAGTTACACGCCATCAAGCTGCTCGGCAGGTGCTATAGCACCGGAAGCACCAAGCACAGCTCTGCCACTACTTGGGGGAGGGGGATAGACCAAAACACGCGCCCAGGCGCATTTGGGTCCGGCATGGCCCAAAAATTGTCTAGTAAGTGTACCTGGGCAAACCTTGGCCCACTGGGGTGGCCAGCCATAGCCCACGACGCATTTGAGTCTGGCATGGCCCAAAAACTGTCTACCGTACCTGCGCAAATCTTGGCCCACGGGGAGTGGCCTTGGGGGCACCAAACTTGATGCATTGGCGTTTGCTTGAAGGGATAATGGAGAGACGAGAGGTAGAGCGAGACACAGTGGTAGATCAGCCCCCCCCCCCCCCCACGACCATGGTGTAGCGCGAGGTGTAGAGGAGCTACCTCATCCGACCATGCTGCGTCAAAGAGGGTGCACAGGAGCTACCTCGCCAACCACACTGTGCCGAAGAGGGGGCAGGGGCATCTGCCGATAGGGCTACGAGGCAGGAGCAAGCCAAGCAGCACGACAGTGCCAACGATGATGAGGCGGCCCCTATGGCGCAACTCTCACAGCCGAGTAGATTAGGGTTCTTTTTGGTGGTCACGGGGGACAAAGTCCCCACTTTGTCCCCACCTACTTGACCCCAAAGGCCACAAAGGCCACAAGTATTTTTTTATAGGAGGATCGGAGAGGAGGTGCAGAGAGGAGAGAACATCAAGGTGGTGTTCTTTGTCAGAGAAGCTGCGGCGGGAGCTAGGGCTGGTACTCTCGGAAGACGACGGCATTCCTACGTTTTCACAGGTTTCATAGGCAGAGGAGGGTAAAGGTCGACTGGTACTCTCGGAATACGACGGTATTCCTATGTTTCCATAGGTTTCACAGGCAGAGGAGGGTAAAGGTCGACGCGGAGTCAAGAGACACCGCAGCGTGGGCGTCGTACTCGTGGAGGAGCTTGACATCAGCTGCGTCGGGAACCGAAACCTCGCCGCATCACAGAAGCGCTACGGGCGCATTTGGTTGCCTTCATCCCCCTTGGCTTGCATCGGGACAACAATTTTCGACCCGTTTGGTTGCCTAGGCCGAGCCGCGTTCTTGCACGAACCGGTTCTCAAAGCAGTGTCGGGCCAGGCCCTGGAGGAACGCCCGGTTCGGCAGTTTCCAGCGGTGCAGGCAAATCTCCACGCCCGCTGATGCAAAATGAAATCTTCGGCGCATGGGCGGAGACGAGAATGGAGATGGCGGGATCTGTGTAATATCCCAGGATTTGGGGTTACAAAAATAGAGGGAACAGATGTGTGCATTGCATTCATGCATAGAAAATCCGGGGAATTTTCGCGCTTTAAAGTAAAACAGTCACATTAACTGAAGTTTCACTTGACCTTGGTGGAATTGAAGTAGCTCATCAAGTCAAGCGCTATAAACCTCAATGTGACTTTGTTAAAACCTTGTTTTGGGTAGAGATAATTTGATCTAAGGGGTTAGATCAAATGGAATTAAAAACAACACAAGAACTTATTAATCAAGGATCAACTATTTGATCTTATTAAAGATCACAACATGATATTCCTTGACATAACATATGAACATCCATTTAATTGGAAGTCAAGAAACAATAAATGAAGAAACCATTCTTCACTTATCTTTTCCATGTCCTAAGAATAATATATGATCATACCATGAAACCTCATGGTATTCATTCCACTTCCACATTGAAATTATAACAAGGAGATCCACTCAAGAAGTGTATATTCCTCTTTAGTACAAATAGCCTTACATAAAACCTAAAGAGGTGAGAGTCCTATGTTATTTAGTAGAGAAGCAATGACTAACATTGAGCTAAATCTTGGATATGCATCCATGTATTCAAATTGTCATCTTTAAGAGAAAACCCATGGTATTATTCAATACAATCCCTGGAGAGAGATAACCTAATATCACATGGAATAATACCATATCCATGAATTGATAAGGTAAGGAAGAGATTAACTCAATCAAGATAGCCAAGTGGAGTTTTAGACTTAATACCTATTGAGAGATTGTAAGTACACCATAAACCTTAGAATAACCATTCCTTTAAAAGAGAGCCCAAGCTATGGTGTTACATTCAAGTAGTTGAGGCCACACTAGAATGTGAGGGAGAGAACTATCTATATACCAGATGATTATATCATCATTGATTAAGTAGAACCCTAACATAATATCTCAGGCATTCTCCTGGGATATAAACTTATGAGGCAACCATAGTAGTCCCATTCAAGAAGTTAAATTAGAAGTGCTATACTTAGCTGAACAAGACAATATTTAATCTTGGGAGTGAGAAACCTAATTCTTGAGAGATAACTTAGGAAGCCAAACCTTGATCATTATAAATTAAGTGATGATCACAAACTCTAAGAACTTGAGGTAGAGAGAGTAAGAACAAGTTGATCATGCCTAATCCATGATCATGCTCTGGAGGTATGTGAGGTTAAGTTAAACCCTAATAGGACAAGTAGATATCATTCACCACATGAAATCATAGGGAGGTATCTAGTAAGCAACCATAGGCTTATACCCTAACCTTAACTTGTGATTCACTTGGGATCATAAGTAGAATCCTACCACATCCATATTTCATTTATTCCTCAATTATAGGACATAAGAAAACCTTAGAGTCAAACCCTATACTTTATATGGTGAGAAACCATATATCCATAGGACCAAAGTTAACTATAAAAAGAACTATAACCAATGTAGTTACTTTAATGATAAATTGAGGTCAGTAATAGAAGTTAATTGGTAAAAGATAAAAACCAATTCTTAAATCCTTAGTAATTAGAGAAGCGCATAAGATATGAAGCAAGTAACCATATTACAATGGTTAGGGGAGATTAAACCCTAGCAAAGGCAATATGATGTCACCTCATCTCTACAACCTAGAATTAAATCTCAACCTTAGTTTTTGTATCACTATGGTGATCATAATATAAAGCTAGGCACTAATTGAGATTCAAACCAATTGCCACTGGGAGAATGTGATGAGAACCCTAGAATTGTTCACTAGTTAAATCTTATACTTAATTATGGAACTTAAGAATAACCTAGTGTTAAACCCTTTAATTAAAACCATGGGTGGTTATCAACCACATATTCCCATAGATCAAAACCAAACCATGATAAGAGTATTATTCACTTTAGGTATTTCAAGGTGTTAGTGCTAAACCTTAGAAGGAAGTTACAATAGAACTTACAAGGCCTTAAATATTAATAATCCATCTTATCAACCCTAACAAAATAATCTTGGAGCCAAGAGAGGGATAAATTGAATTGTCATCATTAAGAACCTATTTGAAAAGTTAGCCATATTTAAAATGCAAGTGAACAACCAATATGGTTAAACACATAATCAAACCCTACTCATATTTCTACCATGAACAAGAAGGTAATTTCTAATAATTTAAAAAGAATTGATCTCACAAGAATAAGGAACTTAAAATGAATACATAAATTCTTGTCTATTTGATATCTTGAATAAACCACAAGTATGCAATCTAACCAAATATAAAATAATTGTTTCAAATAGAAAAGTAGTTGAATCATTATTGCACTACATATTAACCTCATAAGGAACCTGCAAGGTATAAACATGATTTAAATTTGAATTTAAAAAGCAGAATTCAAAACAGAAAATAAGAAAGAAAACAGAAAACAAAATAAAGGAGAGAAACCTTACCTGCTGGCCGTGGCAGCCCAGCACCCGCAGCCCAAAACCAAAGACAAGACCGGAATCCACCAAAGACGGCCCAAACCGCGGTCCACAAGCCAGCCCAGCAGCAGACCAAGGAGCAGCCCAGCACCAGCCCGACCCAAATAAACCTTGGCGTCAAGTTCACGCGCAGACGAGCTTCATCGTCAACCTCTCGTCCCTGGAAGCTGCTCGGTGTCGCCAGCCTCGCCGTCCGACGCGCCAAGATTCACGCCACCGCCGTCGTTCGTCTATAAATCTTCGACGCCGCCATGGGAAACCCTAGTTTGCCATTTCCTCTTTGTAATCTCGCGAAATTCCGAAACCCTAACTGCGCCGGCCAACTCGCCTCGCCGCCGTCTGGAGCATCCCCAGGCCTCGCCGTGGACGCCGTTGGAACCGCTGACCTCGACTTGCTCAGACCACGCAAGGAATCGAGCTGGAGATCTCTGGAGCGTCGCCGCCAAGGCCGTCTTCTCTGGCGCCGGCCGCCATCACCGTCGTTGATACGGACCACCTCCGGCCACGCCGTCAAGCGCTCTGTGCTCCTGGTGAGCTCCTCAACCTCCTGGAGTGCTTACCTTGCTCGATTAGGCGCCGTAGCCCCTCCACACCATTCACCTGTCCTCGCCGCCGCGGTACTCTGTCACCGGCCAAGCTCCGGTGGCCATAGAGTAGCGGCGAGAGCACCACTAGGTTCCTCTCGTCGCCCTGATTCGAACGCATACCCGCGCGTGACCGCAGGAGCCCGGGACCGTCGGCGTCGTCGGTGACTGCCTCGCCGGAGGGCAGCTCTCCTGGCCACGTCACCGATTTTGACTTGGTCAAGCCAACGTGGCCACTGACCTGGCCACGGGCCCACCAGTCAGTCGCTATAGTTAGGTCAGTACCGGGTGCGTTTAGTGTTTTGATTTTAATTTCAAATTCATAAATTGCTGCAACTTCAAATGAATTTAGAAAATTCAATTTAACTCAGAAAAAATACAAATGAGATATAAAAATGATCCTAAAAATAATATCTATCCCATAAAAATATAATATGAAATTTTTATTTTTAATAAAAATTTAATTGTTTTAAACTTAATAATTAAGCCTTTTCGTTTATTCTTTATTCAATTAAAATTCAATAATTAGGAAAACTTTCCAAATTAAATATAAAAAAACCAGTAAACAAATAAAGAAAAACTTAAAACTAATTTTCTTTATTTGTTAATTCATTAAATCCTTTTTAGAGGGATTTAAACCTATTAATTCTTAGAAATAATAAAAGGACAAATCCAATGTTATTTTTATTTCAAAGTTGTTTATAACTTCAACTTCATTAATGAAGTTAATAATCCAAGCATTATAGGGTAATTAGGAAACACTAGTTCCATTGAGCATAAAATCATAAATTCACAAGTTCATATGAAACCCTAAAACCCTAATTCAATTATGAACCAAACCCTAACCTTATTATTTTATGTAAACCATAATGAGCTTCTAAACCTAAACCCTAGGTTAGAACATGTGATCATATACTTACTTCTGATCCACAGAACCATAATTAGCAATTAAATACTTGTCATGTCCACATAAAATGTAGGAGCTCTATTATCAATCATTTAGTATTCCATATATGCATCCCTATTCAACATGGTTGATCAAATAGGGTCAACCAAATGCAAAACCTAGCTCATATCATTAGAATTATCATCCTTAAGTAATTTAAGTAGCATCACACCATGGTGATGAACCCTAATAGCAACCATGCCCATTATTTTGCATTACCTAACCCTACTCCACTAAACCCTATCAGTGTGAGATAATTATTAATCATCCTATTTAGGAAACCACCATTCCTTACTTAGTAGATCCAATAAGAAACCCTAGATACCACACCATTAACTGAAATACTTCTTATTACTTAAGAAGTATGTTCTTCAAAAGTTATTCTTTTGAAGAAAATAGGAAGTAGCTATCAACCCTGCATAATAGGATATATAAACCCTAGCTAGCTAGCACCATCAAGATATAACCAACCATAGTAGCAACCATTTATAACCCTTGCTTAAGTTGCTTATGCTTAAGTAAAACCATACAAGCCCTAGCTACTAGTGAATCCAACTTTGTTGTGATCCATCCCATCCTTACTCCAGAAACTATTTGGAACCATAGTAAACCATAGAACCCCACAAACTTAATTATCATACTTGTTCTTTATCAAAGAATATGTTCTTCAAAAGTTATTCTTTTGAAGTATATAATAAGTAATTATCAACAATGCACTATAGGACTTAAAATTAACAACTGCTCTTTACTTATTATACAACTACTATTCCTTGGTGTATATGATTGTTATTATGCATTTACCACTTCTTTATGATTCTAAGACAACAAAGCCCTAATAAGAACCTTGTTTGTAAATCACTCTAAAAGTGCAACACACCCTGAACTAATCATTACAACTCATTAATCCTAAATCATCGGGGTTAGGTCACGCTTAGAGCGATTGCATCTCATACTTATGCATTATTGCATCCTTGCCAATCTTTTAAACATCGTCCTTACCGGACGATGATGCTATTTCAGAAGTTGGAGTTATTGCGTATCGAAGACCTTGACTGCATAATCTTGCAGTCAAGAAAGGCAAGTTCATCGCTTTCTCATGTCATTTGAGTATTTTTACCAAATTACTTGCAAAGTACTATATTTATCACTATTGCATAAAAAAGCAAAACCACTGTTTTCATGACTATGAATATGACTATGTGGTGGGCAATGGAACCATGGATTGTGTTGATATGGTGGAGGTTCCATTGCAAGGGTTTATATCCATCTAGGATTAAACAACAAATGTCGTCCAGTGATTCTTGTGCCGTAATACCCGTGTTAACCATAAGATCTGGAATGGGACGGTATAGTCAATTGTATTTCCACCTCTTGTACATCAACGAACGCGCTTTACCGTAGACACTTGTTATCCAAAGGTGCATTTGGTGGCTGGGGAAGACTAAAGTCCCCACGGCATTGTCCGTAGACACTTGTATCCCGAGGAGCATTTGGTGGCTGGGGAAGCCTAAAGTCCCCACGGTATTGCGGTCTATGAGGGGTTGCATCTACCGGCGAAGGAGTTCATGGTAAGAGCCCAGAACTGTTGTCGTGGTCGGGGTCCACCCGTGAGTGGGAATAATGGGACCGACGAGGACCCAGGGTCGGGGCATGCAACAAAGGGTGGGTGTGCGAGGTAGCGGAGGAATATGATTGACTATGACCTTATACCGGGCCTCACACCAAAGGAAGTGTGGACGGGTTGCGCGCCCGGTTGGCACCAAGGTTAAGATCTCTTATGGGTAAAGCAACACACCTCTGCAGAGTGTAACGAACTGTGACCAGTCACTCCCTGTTCCGGGATATGGAACTGCGAACGCTGCCGGAAAGGAACTCCATGAAGTTCTAGTCAACCGGTGAAGGCTGACGGACATAGCTCTTCTGAATAAAAGCAACCTTTTGAAGAAATGATTACAAAAACCTACATAGCCTTGGACTTTCTGGTCCATGGTTGTAGCTAGTGCATTAAACACCTCTTTCCTATAATGAACTTGTTGAGTACGCTCGTACTCATCCCACTCTTAAATCCCCTGCTTAGGTATGGAGGCATCAAAGGAGGATCTACAGTGCAACTCGAAGGCCGAGGAGTCAACAACTACTTCAAGAGACCGGACCATGTCAGGAGAGTCAGATACCACATTCAACAAGGAGAAAACCTAGATTAGCACTAGAAAGGAACTAGCTTCCTAAACCTAGATCCTATTTAGCTAGAATCTATTCTTAGCCTCTATAGCTAGTTAAATACTCTACAAATAGAGTTCGTGATAGGATTAGACTACGAGTCGTTCTTCTGGAGTTTATTTGCAGTTTTACCTCATTGTAAAGTAGGAGGCTGTGAGGATCTTATGTAACAGAGTCTGTGTGTAATTCTATAGACATGCCTTGGACCCGCATATGTTTCTGTTGTACCACTCTGAGCGATATAATATTAGTGGAACGGTGTTTCATTGGTGTTATATCAGACTTGCATACTACACCATGCAGTGGTATGCCGGGTCTTCACAGTTGGTATCAGAGCAAATGCTTTGACCTTAGGATTAAAACCCTTTAAAGTAGACCTATAGGATTGGTAGTGTCTATAGGAAGTTGTATTAGCTAAGTCAACTATGCTAAACCAAATTCTTTTATGACTTGAGATGGATATTCACTTGAGAATAATCCTGACACACTTGAGTCAACCTTTCTTACCTATCTTTCCTAAGTGAAGTAGTTAGCTAATCCCAAGTAGGTAGCATACCGTTAAGACCCTAAAATAATATATGAGTAGACCACAGTTGGTATACAATACATGGTAGTCCAAAGAGAGGATACAACCATAAGGAAGATATCCTATTGGAAGATGTGTACCAACACTTGTTATGGTTAAGTAAGAATTATTCAGACCTGTAATAGGAACGATATCAAGTAAGATAAGTATAATAAGGAAGATATCCTGTTAGATGATGAGTACAAGACAAGTAATAGGTAACTAAAAATTTATCCAAACTTGTGAAATAATTGATAGTAGGTGACAAATATAAGTTATATAAGGTAGTATAGACCATGATGAGTCAATCATGGGAGGTATGGAAGAGTGATAGGAATAAGATATGTCTATCTACATGGTATAGATAGTAATCATATAAGATTCACCTGAGAATCATTATGTGATGAATATCATAGATACTTAGGAGGAGTGTGATAAGAAGCCAGTTGTTCAAACAATAGTGCAAGAATTGTGTTCCAAAACCATAGGAAGTGTGCCAAGCACATCATGACCATAGCCTTATGATAGAAAAACTTGGAAGTGTAGGAGCTATACCCCGATAAATAGGTATTCAGAGTAACCATGTCAGAACAAGAGATATTATGTGAGGTAGTCCTCAACAAAATGGAAGTTGAACTAGTACTTCCTAAGGAGATTAGGTTAACCTTAACTACCCTAGACCCTTTTGTTTCAAGTTTATCTCCTTGCAAATGTGCAATCATGATAAATGTTGAGACAAATAGTAGAAATCCACATATTCGTACTAAGTATCACGATATAAACCTATCTTATGTGGTGTTATATACTACACATCTCAGCCTGATATTTAGAGATGTCTTACTCAACTATTATATTCAGGCTTATGATGGTGTGTATTATTATCACAAAGCTGAATCTTCTTGGATTTTATTGGATTTTCATTGATTGACTAGATCCATACATGAAGTTCGACTTTGATATGCAAACGCATGTTGCAATATCAAGTTCTTACTTGATGCTATAGATCTAGAGGGTAATGGTATTCGTGTGAGGAAGTGACGAATTCTAAAGATTCTGAAGACAAGATGAAGGTTCATCAGAAGAAGGAAGCAAAATTGTGGGAAGCAACCACAAAACTCCGAAGGAAGTATCAACCAAAACTCATGCTTTACCTCAACATAGGAGTACTTTAGTACGGAAGAAGCATGAAGGTGAGAAATCTGGTGATTATGAAGAAGTAGAAGTAGAACCATAGTCATTATGGAAGAGGGAATGCATGGGAAATCACTTTGGATACTATATTCATAGTGGTTTTCTTGCAAACTAAACCCTGAAGAAAGGAAGATGATATATGAAATCATAGCAGATATAAGAAGACCATAGTTGATATCAGAAGACCATAGTTGATATAGGATCAATACTGCGAGATAAAGTAGAAGATGTCTCGTCCAGTTGATCAGAACCTATAATAGAATCCATTTTTTAGATAACAAATAGCCACAATCGGTACCCAGTAGTCCACCATTGGATTATTCATACCAAGAAGTTGTGAACAAATAAAATTTTGTCAACCAAATAGCAATGACCTATAATCATTTAGTCGAAGAATTAACATTGGATGTCCACAATTGAGTGGATGCACCACAGGTATTCTTCACAAGACCTAGAAGGGTACAAACCATAAGCTATACTTAGACCAATATTCCAACCATCAATCCAATGGTTGGAAGAAAAGGAGTTGAAGACATAAGAAAACTCTAAGGGGTAGAGTAAAGATTGAGTTGGATGTACAGTAACTCAATACTTTAAGCTATATAGAAGCCGAAGGTCTGAACTGAGAGGAAGTTCGATCTTATTTTCATAAGATTGTAGAACACTACTTTCAGAAGTATGTCAGATCAGAAGCCGAGGTTTATACCTCGAGGAAGTAAGAAGTGGACTATAACTTGAGAAAGTGAGTAGTATTTTCTCAGAAGTACGAAAGCTCAAGTAAGTTAAGCATAAAGAAGTTGGACGAAGAAACTACCATAGACCAAATACAACTCAAGAAGGTCAAAGACCGAAAGAAACTGACCATACCAGAACCACAAACTAATAGAATGATTCCTTTCATGGAACCTAAATAACCCAAAATAGTTATAGGTATCAACTATAAACCATGATTGGATAGGCTAAATGAATCTAACCTTCTTAGTAGAAGAAACCGTCAAAATCATTTCCATGGTAAGTACCTTACTAAGTACCATTATTGCACTTTTGGTAGTAAGGGAAAACAAAGACCTATTTAGCAATTAGGAGTTTATTATCAAATTAGCCTTCAAATAAGACCAGCAGCACCAAAAGAAGTCTCAATCATTGAATCTTCAATGAGAAAGGAAACAAGCCTATAGAGTTGGAAGAAATTAAAGAATCAAAATAAGAACCAAGGTTCAGAGACAGACACTAATGGATTCCAGGAAGAATCTGGACAAGGGATATATTCAAATATATCCAACAAGATCAATACGGAGTTCGAGAAAAGATATAGTCTGCACAAGTCAGATCCATACTCCGGAAACGTGAGAGAGATCAAACTTTGAGGACGAAGTTTAGTTTAAGGGGTAGAGACTGTAATATCCCAGGATTTGGGGTTACAAAAATAGAGGGAACAGATGTGTGCATTGCATTCATGCATAGAAAATCCGGGGAATTTTCGCGCTTTAAAGTAAAACAGTCACATTAACTGAAGTTTCACTTGACCTTGGTGGAATTGAAGTAGCTCATCAAGTCAAGCGCTATAAACCTCAATGTGACTTTGTTAAAACCTTGTTTTGGGTAGAGATAATTTGATCTAAGGGGTTAGATCAAATGGAATTAAAAACAACACAAGAACTTATTAATCAAGGATCAACTATTTGATCTTATTAAAGATCACAACATGATATTCCTTGACATAACATATGAACATCCATTTAATTGGAAGTCAAGAAACAATAAATGAAGAAACCATTCTTCACTTATCTTTTCCATGTCCTAAGAATAATATATGATCATACCATGAAACCTCATGGTATTCATTCCACTTCCACATTGAAATTATAACAAGGAGATCCACTCAAGAAGTGTATATTCCTCTTTAGTACAAATAGCCTTACATAAAACCTAAAGAGGTGAGAGTCCTATGTTATTTAGTAGAGAAGCAATGACTAACATTGAGCTAAATCTTGGATATGCATCCATGTATTCAAATTGTCATCTTTAAGAGAAAACCCATGGTATTATTCAATACAATCCCTGGAGAGAGATAACCTAATATCACATGGAATAATACCATATCCATGAATTGATAAGGTAAGGAAGAGATTAACTCAATCAAGATAGCCAAGTGGAGTTTTAGACTTAATACCTATTGAGAGATTGTAAGTACACCATAAACCTTAGAATAACCATTCCTGTAAAAGAGAGCCCAAGCTATGGTGTTACATTCAAGTAGTTGAGGCCACACTAGAATGTGAGGGAGAGAACTATCTATATACCAGATGATTATATCATCATTGATTAAGTAGAACCCTAACATAATATCTCAGGCATTCTCCTGGGATATAAACTTATGAGGCAACCATAGTAGTCCCATTCAAGAAGTTAAATTAGAAGTGCTATACTTAGCTGAACAAGACAATATTTAATCCTGGGAGTGAGAAACCTAATTCTTGAGAGATAACTTAGGAAGCCAAACCTTGATCATTATAAATTGAGTGATGATCACAAACTCTAAGAACTTGAGGTAGAGAGATTAAGAACAAGTTGATCATGCCTAATCCATGATCATGCTCTGGAGATATGTGAGGTTAAGTTAAACCCTAATAGGACAAGTAGATATCATTCACCACATGAAATCATAGGGAGGTATCTAGTAAGCAACCATAGGCTTATACCCTAACCTTAACTTGTGATTCACTTGGGATCATAAGTAGAATCCTACCACATCCATATTTCATTTATTCCTCAATTATAGGACATAAGAAAACCTTAGAGTCAAACCCTATACTTTATATGGTGAGAAACCATATATCCATAGGACCAAAGTTAACTATAAAAAGAACTATAACCAATGTAGTTACTTTAATGATAAATTGAGGTCAGTAATAGAAGTTAATTGGTAAAAGATAAAAACCAATTCTTAAATCCTTAGTAATTAGAGAAGCACATAAGATATGAAGCAAGTAACCATATTACAATGGTTAGGGGAGATTAAACCCTAGCAAAGGCAATATGATGTCACCTCATCTCTACAACCTAGAATTAAATCTCAACCTTAGTTTTTGTATCACTATGGTGATCATAATATAAAGCTAGGCACTAATTGAGATTCAAACCAATTGCCACTGGGAGAATGTGATGAGAACCCTAGAATTGTTCACTAGTTAAATCTTATACTTAATTATGGAACTTAAGAATAACCTAGTGTTAAACCCTTTAATTAAAACCATGGGTGGTTATCAACCACATATTCCCATAGATCAAAACCAAACCATGATAAGAGTATTATTCACTTTAGGTATTTCAAGGTGTTAGTGCTAAACCTTAGAAGGAAGTTACAATAGAACTTACAAGGCCTTAAATATTAATAATCCATCTTATCAACCCTAACAAAATACTCTTGGAGCCAAGAGAGGGATAAATTGAATTGTCATCATTAAGAACCTATTTGAAAAGTTAGCCATATTTAAAATGCAAGTGAACAACCAATATGGTTAAACACATAATCAAACCCTACTCAAATTTCTACCATGAACAAGAAGGTAATTTCTAATAATTTAAACAGAATTGATCTCACAAGAATAAGGAACTTAAAATGAATACATAAATTCCTGTCTATTTGATATCTTGAATAAACCACAAGTATGCAATCTAACCAAATATAAAATAATTGTTTCAAATAGAAAAGTAGTTGAATCATTATTGCACTACATATTAACCTCATAAGGAACCTGCAAGGTATAAACAGGATTTAAATTTGAATTTAAAAAGCAGAATTCAAAACAGAAAATAAGAAAGAAAACAGAAAACAAAATAAAGGAGAGAAACCTTACCTGCTGGCCGTGGCAGCCCAGCACCCGCAGCCCAAAACCAGCACAGCTCCAGCAGTCCACCAGCACGGCCCAAACCGCGGTCCACAAGCCAGCCCAGCAGCAGACCAAGGAGCAGCCCAGCACCAGCCCGACCCAAATAAACCTTGGCGTCAAATTCACGCGCAGACGAGCTTCATCGTCAACCTCTCGTCCCTGGAAGCTGCTCGGTGTCGCCAGCCTCGCCGTCCGACGCGCCAAGATTCACGCCACCACCGTCATTCGTCTATAAATCTTCGACGCCGCCATGGGAAACCCTAGTTTGCCATTTCCTCTTTGTAATCTCGCGAAATTCCGAAACCCTAACTGCGCCGGCCAACTCGCCTCGCCGCCGTCTGGAGCATCCCCAGGCCTCGCCGTGGACGCCGTTGGAACCGCTGACCTCGACTTGCTCAGACCACGCAAGGAATCGAGCTGGAGATCTCTGGAGCGTCGCCGCCAAGGCCGTCTTCTCTGGCGCCGGCCGCCGTCACCGTCGTTGATACGGACCACCTCCGGCCACGCCGTCAAGCGCTCTGTGCTCCTGGTGAGCTCCTCAACCTCCTGGAGTGCTTACCTTGCTCGATTAGGCGCCGTAGCCCCTCCACACCATTCACCTGTCCTCGCCGCCGCGGTACTCTGTCACCGGCCAAGCTCCGGTGGCCATAGAGTAGCGGCGAGAGCACCACTAGGTTCCTCTCGTCGCCCTGATTCGAACGCATACCCGCGTGTGACCGCAGGAGCCCGGGACCGTCGGCGTCGTCGGTGACTGCCTCGCCGGAGGGCAGCTCTCCTGGCCACGTCACCGATTTTGACTTGGTCAAGCCAAAGTGGCCACTGACCTGGCCACGGGCCCCCCAGTCAGTCGCTATAGTTAGGTTAGTACTGATGAGGACATCTCTATGATAGATACAACCAATACTCCTACAACCACATCTCAGGTACATTCGTTACTAGGAATCCTTCCTGATATATATGAGAATATGATGCTGCTTAAATCAAATGTATTTATATTATTTAGGAATGGATCTAGCATGGACGCCAAGCATTGGATTAGGAACGTGCATGGAGATGGCAGCAGACCTGCAAGGATTCAGGATGGCGTTGCAAGCGAGGATTTCAGAACATTGAAGCCACCATAGTGAAGCAACGATGCTTGGATGAATTATACAAGTTACTCCATCATAAAATTCATCCAAAGAGTTAATTTTGGTGCTGCGTCACCTTATTTAATGGGCCATGCCCATGTATTTTCGGATTAGGTATTTTAGGGGATTTTAAGAGGCCATATAAGTGGAGGAAGGCCCATTTAGGGGTGTTTTTGGCCAACCCTAGCTGGTTGGACGAAAATCCCTTGACTTCCCCCATATATATCCCTCTGCAGCCGTCATTAGAACTTGGATTTTGATTAGACTAAAAGTTAGCCATTGCTGCAACTCTCGTGTACTTCTTTTGAGGCCAACGCCCAGAACAAGACCGACTATTCGGAATCCCACCTTATTCAATAAAGCTTTCATCTTTCATCCGCAATATTCTGATTGCAATATTAGTTCTTACTTGTTCTCGATTTCAGGTAGGAATTAAGACCCTCGCTGGTCAGGCTGATCGTGCATCCGCAAGATCAGTAACTCACGGAGATTGTCCTAGCGATTGCATTGGCGCACGAGCTTTGCACGTGTAGTCGGATCGTCAAGCACGAACTCCACCAACAAATCGACATTATCCACGTCTCATCGAAAGATCGGACACCTTTGCCCTATCAAGTACCGGGTGCGTTTAGTGTTTTGATTTTAATTTCAAATTCATAAATTGCTGCAACTTCAAATGAATTTAGAAAATTCAATTTAACTCAGAAAAATACAAATGAGATATAAAAATGATCCTAAAAATAATATCTATCCCATAAAAATATAATATGAAATTTTTATTTTTAATAAAAATTTAATTGTTTTAAACTTAATAATTAAGCCTTTTCTTTTATTCTTTATTCAATTAAAATTCAATAATTAGGAAAACTTTCCAAATTAAATAAAAAAAACCAGTAAACAAATAAAGAAAAACTTAAAACTAATTTTCTTTATTTGTTAATTCATTAAATCCTTTTTAGAGGGATTTAAACCCTAATTAATAATTACCTTAATTATTAATTCTTAAAAATAATTAAAGGACAAATCCAATGTTATTTTTATTTCAAAGTTGTTTATAACTTCAACTTCATTAATGAAGTTAATAATCCAAGCATTATAGGGTAATTAGGAAACACTAGTTCCATTGAGCATAAAATCATAAATTCACAAGTTCATATGAAACCCTAAAACCCTAATTCAATTATGAACCAAACCCTAACCTTATTATTTTATGTAAACCATAATGAGCTTCTAAACCTAAACCCTAGGTTAGAACATGTGATCATATACTTACTTCTGATCCACAGAACCATAATTAGCAATTAAATACTTGTCATGTCCACATAAAATGTAGGAGCTCTATTATCAATCATTTAGTATTCCATATATGCATCCCTATTCAACATGGTTGATCAAATAGGGTCAACCAAATGCAAAACCTAGCTCATATCATTAGAATTATCATCCTTAAGTAATTTAAGTAGCATCACACCATGGTGATGAACCCTAATAGCAACCATGCCCATTATTTTGCATTACCTAACCCTACTCCACTAAACCCTATCAGTGTGAGATAATTATTAATCATCCTATTTAGGAAACCACCATTCCTTACTTAGTAGATCCAATAAGAAACCCTAGATACCACACCATTAACTGAAATACTTCTTATTACTTAAGAAGTATGTTCTTCAAAAGTTATTCTTTTGAAGAAAATAGGAAGTAGCTATCAACCCTGCATAATAGGATCTATAAACCCTAGCTAGCTAGCACCATCAAGATATAACCAACCATAGTAGCAACCATTTATAACCCTTGCTTAAGTTGCTTATGCTTAAGTAAAACCATACAAGCCCTAGCTACTGGTGAATCCAACTTTGTTGTGATCCATCCCATCCTTACTCCAGAAACTATTTGGAACCATAGTAAACCATAGAACCCCACAAACTTAATTATCATACTTGTTCTTTATCAAAGAATATGTTCTTCAAAAGTTATTCTTTTGAAGTATATAATAAGTAATTATCAACAATGCACTATAGGACTTAAAATTAACAACTGCTATTTACTTATTATACAACTACTATTCCTTGGTGTATATGATTGTTATTATGCATTTACCACTTCTTTATGATTCTAAGACAACAAAGCCCTAATAAGAACCTTGTTTGTAAATCACTCTAAAAGTGCAACACACCCTGAACTAATCATTACAACTCATTAATCCTAAATCATCGGGGTTAGGTCACGCTTAGAGCGATTGCATCTCATACTTATGCATTATTGCATCCTTGCCAATCTTTTAAACATCGTCCTTACCGGACGATGATGCTATTTCAGAAGTTGGAGTTATTGCGTATCGAAGACCTTGACTGCATAATCTTGCAGTCAAGAAAGGCAAGTTCATCGCTTGCTCATGTCATTTGAGTATTTTTACCAAATTACTTGCAAAGTACTATATTTATCACTATTGCATAAAAAAAGCAAAACCACTATTTTCATGACTATGAATATGACTATGTGGTGGGCAATGGAACCATGGATTGTGTTGATATGGTGGAGGTTCCATTGCAAGGGTTTATATCCATCTAGGATTAAACAACAAATGTCGTCCAGTGATTCTTGTGCCGTAATACCCGTGTTAACCATAAGATCTGGAATGGGACGGTATAGTCAATTGTATTTCCACCTCTTGTACATCAACGGACGCGCTTTACCGTAGACACTTGTTATCCAAAGGTGCATTTGGTGGCTGGGGAAGCCTAAAGTCCCCACGGCATTGTCCGTAGACACTTGTATCCCGAGGAGCATTTGGTGGCTGGGGAAGCCTAAAGTCCCCACGGTATTGCGGTCTATGAGGGGTTGCATCTACCGGCGAAGGAGTTCATGGTAAGAGCCCAGAACTGTTGTCGTGGTCGGGGTCCACCCGTGAGTGGGAATAATGGGACCGACGAGGACCCAGGGTCGGGGCATGCAACAAAGGGTGGGTGTGCGAGGTAGCGGAGGAATATGATTGACTATGACCTTATACCGGGCCTCACACCAAAGGAAGTGTGGACGGGTTGCGCGCCCGGTTGGCACCAAGGTTAAGATCTCTTATGGGTAAAGCAACACACCTCTGCAGAGTGTAACGAATCGTGACCGATCACTCCCTGTTCCGGGATATGGAACTGCGAACGCTGCCGGAAAGGAACTCCATGAAGTTCTAGTCAACCGGTGAAGGCTGACGGACATAGCTCTTCTGAATAAAAGCAACCTTTTGAAGAAATGATTACAAAAACCTGCATAGCCTTGGACTTTCTGGTCCATGGTTGTAGCTAGTGCATTAAACACCTCTTTCCTATAATGAACTTGTTGAGTACGCTCGTACTCATCCCACTCTTAAATCCCCTGCTTAGGTATGGAGGCATCAAAGGAGGATCTACAGTGCAACTCGAAGGCCGAGGAGTCAACAACTACTTCAAGAGACCGGACCATGTCAGGAGAGTCAGATACCACATTCAACAAGGAGAAAACCTAGATTAGCACTAGAAAGGAACTAGCTTCCTAAACCTAGATCCTATTTAGCTAGAATCTATTCTTAGCCTCTATAGCTAGTTAAATACTCTACAAATAGAGTTCGTGATAGGATTAGACTACGAGTCGTTCTTCTGGAGTTTATTTGCAGTTTTACCTCATTGTAAAGTAGGAGGCTGTGAGGATCTTATGTAACAGAGTCTGTGTGTAATTCTATAGACATGCATTGGACCCGCATATGTTTCTGTTGTACCACTCTGAGCGATATAATATTAGTGGAACGGTGTTTCATTGGTGTTATATCAGACTTGCATACTACACCATGCAGTGGTATGCCGGGTCTTCACAATCTGCAACGCGCATCGGCGAAAAGCGAAAAGGGGGCGGGAAGAATTCTGTCACCTCCCGCCGCGCCCCATGGCCTATTTCTACCCCCTCCTCCACTGTCCCCCCCCCCCCCCTCCCAAATTTCGCTTCATCTGGGCTGCTTCATGGTCCAGCGCATCTTCACCTCCCGCGATGACTGTAAGCCATCCCTTATCCCCGTACCGCGGTAATGTTTAGATCTAGGTTAGGAGTAGTGAGATCTTGTCTAGGGTTTGGTCTTGTAGTAGGGGTTAGTTCGGATTGTGGTGAGCTATCATGATCTTGCTAGTATTCGACAGTTCTGGTTGCTACTGCCATGATCTTGTCTAGGGTTTGGTCTTGGAGCAAGGGTTAGTCCAATGAACTGCTTGTCTGATTTAGGATGAACTTGTCCGGTTGCTAGCATTGCAATGAACTGCTTGTCTGATTTAGAATGTACTTGTACGGTTGCTACCGTTGCAATGAACTGCTTGTCTAATTTAGGATATACTATGATGTGTGTAGGACTCCTTCTGCGATGACTTTAGCCAGGCGCTTGGCTACGTTGGAGACTCTCAGATCCCTTCGCAAGTTCCGGATTCGCAACCCACATATGAGTCCAAGGTCACCCCTCTGCCTGTGTCTAACCTGGTGGCTCAGGTAGCGGCAGAGGTGGCGGCTAGGTTGGCCACCACTAAGAAGAACAAGAACCGCAAGGAAGCAGAGAGGGCCTTGAAGACCGGGCAGGAAAGGAATGCCACCATGAAATGGCTTCCATTCATGTCCAGCTTCGTGTTGGAGAAGATGTGCGGCTTGATCCAGAGCGGAGTGAGAACTGACAAACGATTCAAGGAAGTCCATCTCAATTTCGTGGCGAAGGGCCTAGTTGAGCACTGTGGTGTGTCCGTCTGCTCCACTCAGGTGTACAACCACCTGAGGAAGTGAAGGCAGAGGTGGCTCAACATTAGAAGGCTCCGCGATCTAAGCGGTGCTCAGTGGTGCGAGGACACCAAATGCATCGTCCTTGAGGGTGAGCACTACTGCTGGCATGTCGCGGTGAGCACCTCACTAAATCAGTCCTCCTCACTAACTTTTGTGATCAGCCACGAGCAAAACTAACATCATTGTCCCTTCGTATCATAGGATCACCCAAAGGACGCGGAGTTCCTCAATGTGCCCATCGCAACCTACGACGAGATGCATACCATCTTCTCCTTCGGCCTCGCCACCGGCAAGTACGCCATGGGATCCAGTGAGTCCCTGGGCTCGGCTGCAGCAAATCCTTCATCTGAGGATGCTGAAACCCAGGAGTCTGACACGGTCAACCTCGATGCTGACAAGCACGACGCGCCTGAGAAGCCGACCACCGGCAAGAGGAAGAGAGGTGCCTTCGCCGATGACGAGCTGGTGGCCTTCACCAACATGACTGTTGCTGTGAAGGACGTCACACAGGTCATCAGGGACAACAAGCCCACGGACATGCACCCTGACCTGTACAATGTGGTCATGGACATGCTTGGCTTCGCCGAGGAGGATCTCATGGCCGCCCTCAGCCACCTCGTCGACCACAAGGCCCGGGGTTCTAGCTTCGTTGGCATGACCGAGCCACACCGCGTCCTCTGGCTGAGGAACTACCTTGGCAAGTACCACGGCAAGGTGTAGTGGTGCGCATGAGGGGGTGGTTCATGGATGCATGCATGGAGATGGTGATGATGATGATGATAATGATGTATATTCTGACAGTAGCTAGGATGAAAAACATCTGATGGTTCCCTTTTGTAAGTATGATGAGGTGGTATATACTAACCCCTCAGGTGATGGTGAACTTTGCGGTGTTAGGATGAGACACCCAGTTTTGTTGTGGTGGTAGGACGACACCATGGTAGTTTAGGATGAACTTCTGATCGACTTTTGGAATGATCATGCATGCCCCTGTTATTTTATTGACTTGTGTTGTTCTATTGCTCTTTTCTAAATTGCTTCATGGTTGTGATCGCTAAGTTCTTCTTATACCATGCTAGTGGTATGTCGTGTTTCGCGGGCGGGTTCGAGGAATCTACAGTTTATGGAGAGTCTGTCAAGATCAGGTCAATGGCTACTCCAACAACAGCTACCGAGGATATGCAACATTGGAGGAGGCACAGAAAGGGTACCTCACCTTTCTGGAAGAGGAGCTCCTGGAAGATCATGCCATCGATGATGCAGTGCCATTAGCACAGCTGCCGCCGGAGGAAGTACATGCTCTACAAGGAGCACCACCGGAGGTACGTCCCAGTCGGGTCAAAGATTACATCATCGCATTTCTCATCGTGGTGATCGTGAGGATCGTGTTCTTCTGAGTGGTCTATAATCGTATGTAATATGCCATGGCATGGTAATCTCACCCTATTTAAATTGTGGTAAGGATATGAAACTGTGATTTGAGCAACCAAACAGCTGATTTATGTTTTCCTGCATGCAAGATGGGCTGGAAACGGCCAACCAAACGATGGGATCTGGGTTCCTTCTTCAGCGCGTAAAAGGCCGCACAGGCTGCCAAACGATCCGTCAAAACGGGCTCATGGCTCATTCACAACGCGCAAATTCTGTCATCTTGCTGACGCAGTTATGCAGAAATTCAGTCCAGGCAAGGCAACCAAACACGCCCTACGTGAATGGGCACTCAAGGGACGTGGTTCACCGTTTCGAGAGGAGCATGGCAAACAAGGCAACCGGCTTCAGAGACCGACAAGATGTTCTTTCGCAACACTTCAGAGACCGACAGGATGTTCTTTCGCAGCGACAACGCCCGCTACTGCACCCGCCCTTTGGACAGCAACTAGGCAAAGAACCTCACCGTAGGTTTAGTTTTAGTTTAGTGTTAAGACATCTTTTAAGTTCATGCAAATTTGACTAAATCCTTTGGCGCGACTGGGCGCCCCAAAAATAGACGTTCGATCAAAAAACGAGCATTCGATTCTGGTGCCCTCTACGTCGGCGTCGGAGAGGCGACCGGAGATACTCTTAACGAGAAAATTCGGAGGTCGCTTGTCGTTTTGAGAAACAAAAATTTCATAAGGTTCACCCACCGCCACCGGCGACCTCTGCCTTGTACAGAGTACTACTATCGAC
This sequence comes from Lolium perenne, assembly GCF_019359855.2. Taxonomy (NCBI): domain Eukaryota; kingdom Viridiplantae; phylum Streptophyta; class Magnoliopsida; order Poales; family Poaceae; genus Lolium; species Lolium perenne. Next base: position 73,734,024 of record NC_067248.2, on the reverse strand, counting down.
TTGTGGTTGTACAATTGCTCTCGTGGCGCGGCCGTGGCAGGAGCCCCTCAGCCTCAGGACGGCGCACGCGGAGTCTGATGCATGCTCCTGCGCGGCGCGGCCGCCGCACAGCCAGGCGGCGCAAGTGCAGCAGCAGATGGCCGGCGCCGTCCCGAGAGCCACCACGCACGCCAGGGCGAACACGAACGCCGCGGCCAGCACCCAGCTCGCGCAACGACGACCGCAGACTCCCCCGGATGCCACCGGCCTCCCGGAGTCGAGAAGTGGACCACCGCCAGTTTTTGGGTCAGCATCGGCGCCGCCTCCCTGCGCCCACGGCCGCGCGCGCTTCTCGGCACCCGTGTCGGCCTCGGCCACGGTGCGCTCCGTCGACGTGCCGCCGGCTGCGCCGTCGTCGCGGCTAGCGCGGTGCCCGGTGACGAGGATCTGCAGGAGGCCGTCCTTGTCCCTGGCTTTGGCGGCCAGCTTGAGCTCCCGCAGCGCAGCCGAGAGCCTGGACCGCTTGCTCCTCTTCTTCTTCTTCTTCATGGCGTCGCTCCTGCACAGCGTCGGCCTCGGGGCGCTGTCGACTCTCCGGAGCGCCCTACCGCCCCCGCAGGCGCCGCCGACCATGCTTGACCGGTGGAGCAGATGCACGTAGTACCGACGGCTTCAGCTCGCCTCTAGCTCCGATCGACGAAGCTGATGCGCTGAGTGTGGAGCTAGCTTGACTGGTGTACTGTCTGGTGGTCGACGCTGGAGACGATCGATCCCGTGTGTGCTCAACTGGAGCTACATGCATCTTGTTCTTTATAGCAGTGTAGCTAGCGAGATAGTGGAACTCCACGAGTAGATGTTAGCAGGGGACAGGAGTGGAATGAGTCAGAGGAGGAGACGCGTGAGATCGAGCAGGGTGACTTTGCCACGAGCGGCTCCGGTGCGGCGCGAAGCATCCAGGCGCGCGGTGTGTTGTCGATGGGTGGACGCGGCGCACGTGTCAGGTCAGATGTGAGTTGTGTCTTCCATGTCGACTGCCTCGGTTTTCGGACTTGCTGCCTGCTGGTGCCAGTGCACGTAATATGCTTGCCTGGCTCGGGAGCACAAAATGTAGGGCGTGTTTGGTTCTTTGCAAGTATTTTTTTATATTTATTGGCCAGAAATTATGCATTTGGTTACTTTGCTCTGCAGAGATTGTTTTACATGGCATAAGTTCTAAAGAAGCAAAATATTGATCTACAGGTCACGCTTTATTCGAGGGTTTTTCGTGGATAGGTGCTGGCAAGCGCAACATGCCACGGGTTTGCACGCTGGGGAGAGCAGGCAATGAGATGTTTCCGTTTTGACACCCCACTCCACTCCCCTCATCGTCTAAACCCTAGCCGCTCATCTCATTAGGCGTTACCCTCTATGACTATCGTTCCTCCACCTCCACCTCCACCTCTGGTGCGCATGCCTCTTGACATCAGCAACAAACACCCCGAAGAACTCTTGGTGGCTCGCTAGATTGAGAAGCTGGCCATGGGAGATGACCACGATCTAGGGAGGTGCTCAAGTTGGCCTCGCCGGTGTGCTCAATGCCACACGCAACGAGGGCGACAACTGTAACGATGGCCGCATTGTGCTCTCATTGGAGGTTGGGACCTTCACCGCGGTCGCGGGAAAGGCCAATAAGTTCGTAGGGACAAACCATGTCGTTCTAGGGGAGAATTTTATGATGAACTAATGATGCTCCAAACTTGTTTTGTTTGATAACGGTTCGACCCTAATGTTTTAGGAGCTTGTATGTTTTAGGAGCTTGTACGCCCATGAAACATGTTAGCATTTGATTGGAGTTGTTGTTAGACAAATGTTAACCTGGTTACTAAATATGCTCTTATCAGTCTAAGTGCAATAATTATGTGTGTTGTGTTTGCTTTAAAAGGTTATAAGCTTGGTCGTGGTAAGGTCACCGTATTCAAATAAGGTAACCACATCCTAAATTTGCATATAATCAAACATCCGAAATTCCATCTACAACCAAGTCGATCCACTTATGCGGGCAGACAAACGTTGGACCGAAAGTGCACCAAAATATTTTGTTAGTAACCAAATGAAATGCAGAAACATGCCCAAACTCGATTTCTGCCCATGCAACATCTGGGCCAAATCTCAAAACGGGAAGAAATCCATGCGAAGAACCAACCATGCCCGTGATAATAGGCTAGGCCCCGGAGCTTTCAGTCAGCCACAACCACAAGGCACGAAGACGGATAAGAAATTTCGATCATATTCCACTAAAAATGAAAAACATCGAATCACAATTTGATATATAAGATAGAAATAAAATTTTAAACGTTGTGACACTTAATTTGAACAGATGAAATATTCATATTTTTTTGTTATATTTAAAAACTTGATTTTATCATTTTTATTCTTAAGCTATATATAAAGTTTGGTGCTTAAAATTTGTGACGTAATAGCTGCACGTAATATAAATTTTCTGATATTATTTTACAACTTTTAGCAACTTTTTTTAAATAGGCTAAATAATGCGGGTGCCACTCTCCATAGTTCATCGAGCGAGGCGAGCAGAAACTCTCCAAACTCCCAAGCATGTGGGAGTTATCGGGATTTCCTAACTCACCCGTCTGCCCAATAAGTTAACTTAACTAAGTGAATTGAAATCCTATAGTTTAACCATTATGGGAAGAGTAATCAGAGGTAATTCGCTAATATGGAGCTGTTTATATCGGCTTCTAACTAACACGAAAAGAGAGACACGACTCTCGATCTATCAGTGCTCAGCAGTCCCTTTCGATCTTGGTACTGTTGATAGCAATAAATCACAAACATATTTTGGGAGAGAGCATCTGATCATAGAAGTGTGTGCCATTCCAGACCATCCACTCAGATGTATGGTTTCCAGTGGAGTGTGGTCTTTTTATGAAAATCGTTCATTTGTTACATTTATTGACTGCGGCATCAGGTATGGATTACCTTGTGTATGTGCTGACAAGTAAAACTGTAAAAATGATGCGTCTGAACGTTTAAAGGATTTTCATAACATAATCATGATTCAATAGGTTACATGGTGAAAATAGTTTGAACTGAGAATGGCATAAAATATGTAAAGAAACCATTTGAAGAATACTTCTTAAGCTTTGGAATTATCTGTCAAACTAGTTGTCCAAGCACTTCAATGAGCTGGCTGAAAGAAAAAAGTAGACATCTCTTAGAAACCACTTGCTTATTTGATGAATAGAATGCCTGCTCAGGAGTCTAACAACGTGTTTAGCTCGTGAGAGTCTTATGTTGTGCCACCGAACGTATTTCGATGTGTTTGTTTTGTGAGGTGTTAAAGACCATCAGTTGGTCATAGTTTCCATGTTTATATAGCCAGATTCACACTTGAGCGAACTGACGGCCAGGACCGAACTACAGTGTTCACAGACTACATTTCACTAACATAAAATTGGAACCAAATAGCAGATTACGCAAACTGCAGTGTTCAACAATCACGAGGTCAGACCATGAGAGCTTGCTTTAGCAAGTTGTATAAATAAGAAATGCATTTTCAGATTCTCCGGTTTAAACTTCAGATATTATTTATCGTGGACTGAAGATTACAGACCAGATCTGCATATTACCTCTGTTCCAAATTAATTGACGCAGCTATGTCTACATACGAATATATCTAGAAGCATTTCAATCTGCAAATACATTCATATCAAGACAAAGCTGCGTCACTTCTCGCATTATACAAAGCACTTAATTTGGAACGTCGAAAATACTTTACTAAACTACTGTATCCTAAACAAAATCCGTACAATTTGAAATCTAGATAAAGTAACAAGCAAAGATATCATGGAATGATGGGAGCTAACATCTCTACATACGTCAAAGTATTGGACATACATCTTTAGTTACTACACACGCCCCTGAATGGACAGGACATTTGGCCAGTATATCATGCACTATTTGCTCTTCAGTTTGTAACAACATATTCTATACGCAGCAGTTACAGAATATACGCTTAAGATTGTGCAGGAGAAACTTGACTCCTCACTGTACTCTGTTTTTTTAGGTACTCATTGTACTCTGTTACGATAGAATCGATTCTTTGAATTTTCTCAATGTCATCTAACTGCAACGACCGTCGGTGAGAGGAATTCCAATATGACTTCTTCCAAGAGGTCACCATATAAGATCATGGATATCTGCTTTCCGACCATATATGTGTCATCACCAACTTCCAGCCAGTTTGAGTCCAAAACCTTGTCATCAGGATGCCCTATGGCCAGATCCTCTTGCTGCCTAGCCATCATCTGCCAAACCTTCTCAACAGGCCCTTCAGGGCCCCAGATAGGCTGGCAACGTCTAATAGAATCCACCCATGGGTGTATATTGGTGCAAGGTGCAAGGACATCGGAAAGAACAGAATTCGCAAGATCAAACAAAAGTTTTCTTTCTGACTTTGACCATGAAGTAATCTTGTTGTACTTCCTCTCAAGCCTCTCAAAGACTTGAGGGCCAACAGGGAAACCAGGTGAGTGCCATGAGTTGCACAAGAGCTGCCAGTCAGCTACTATCATACCAGAGCATATAAGTATGTCAAGCAGATATGAGAAATCCCTGTCCTCCTCAACCTGAAATGCTTCCAAAGATTGGTAAGAAGAATCATTGTCATCATCACTTGACATGGAGACCTCAGGTTCATCTTGGAGTCGACAATGGTCTATTTGTTTCTCGACATCTGAGATCATTAAAGAAGTTCAAATTAATAAAAGAATGATGCAATCATTTTGTAAAAATATCTTTTTGTGTAATTGTAATAAATAGCTATACTCCTGACGATAAATCAACTAACTCTACTTCCTAAATTCTTTATTTGAATAAATATGTTAGTTACTCATAATGTGTATCAGGTGTTATATTGCAAGTTTTAGCTTAAATTAGGAATTATTTGTATTTTTGTAAGCATATCTGTTTGTGTAATTGTAATAAATAGCTATACTCCTGAGTCCTGACAATAAATCAACTAAATCTACTTCCTAAATTCTTTATTTGAGCAATACGCTGTAATATGTTAGTTACTCACAATGCATATCGGGTGTTATACTGCAAGTTTTTAGCTTAAATTATGAATTATTTGTATTAAGTTCTAGTTTTAGGATAGTTGACAACATACAAGAACTTACTAGAATATGTCTCTGCGTACAGCCTTCTACATTACTTCACTGGGAAAAAAATAGTTTGTCTCACTTACTGGGCATGTCTTGCAAATCATTCTTGAAAAATCCAGAAGAACAACCATCTTCATCTGTTGGGGGCTCAAGGATGGAAACTGGGCTAGGTTGCTCAAACTCTTCCATGCTTTTACGAGACTTTGGCAGAACAGTATGATTAGAAATAGATATGGATTCATAGTCACCACACTGCAAAGGCGATGATGAAGCCTACAAAAACATGGTAACAATTCAATGAGTTGTGCAAACTTAGGCTTCTCGGTGAGAATATTTAATGCTCTAAACTTGTCAACACATCAAAGTTGCATCTGAGTCCAGTGTAGTGCTTAAAATGATGGGAGTTTAAATACGGCACTGTGCACTAGAATGACAACACCAGGTACTCTGCTACATTAGAACAATGTACATCTGATCTCCTGAAAATACCAAACATAGAACGAAAAAATATCATGAACTGTGTACAGTTCAGGATCAGTGACTGAAACAGTCTTATTGCAATGATTCTGGGTTCATAGTAACGTTATTTTGTCTTCTTAGAAAACACTAGATTTTATAGGGCAGAAGAAACACATAAAAAAAATAGATTCGAAGCAACACATTCTTGTGATAACAATAAAATTATGAATTGTGAATGTGATCAAAAGCAATAGATGAATCCTTATAATTGCAAAGGAGTTGGATTGTTAATGCTTGGAAGTTAATAGTAGAACATCATTTCAGAAAATGCTTAATTCATTAAAACAACTGAGCAGTATTGCCACATGCAAGAAAGTTATCCCGATGTCCACTCAGTTTGGTTTTACTTTACTAAATTCATGGCACACGAGATACAAACCTTCTGTACCCGAGAGAATTGCAACTGAAACACAGAAGGAGATGTTTTAGCAGACTCTTGGATTAAGCCCTCGTCTGTCGTGAACAATACTTTCTCATTTATGCAGTCAGAAGTTGAAGCGTTATCAGCTAGGCGCCACGAATGGGATCTGGAATCATCAAGAGAAGGAGAAGCAGGTCTGCGCTGCTCCAAGGCTTGCCTCTCACCGGCAATCTGCTTGAGCCTTGGTTTAGGCAGAAAAGAATCAAAATGGAACTTGCCATTGTCATAACTAACTGAAGGATTTGGGAAATTTTCACTGTCAAGAGAGCCTTCGGAGGGCGATCTCCTGTCCAGTGAGCTGTGAAGAAATGATGGAGGTGCATGCTTTGGTAAAACTATAAAGCATCCTTCCTTGCTGTGACCTTTGCCCCGGTCAAGTCTATTGTGTTGGATCTGAGCACGCGATTCTGAATTTTTCTTTACTCTCTCTGAATCAGATAAAGCAAACATCTGTGCAAGAGTTTTTGAACCAACATCACCTTCCTCATACTTCCGGAAGATTTTCCAGTGCAGGCTATTTGGTGATGACTTCTTGTTTTGCCTGGAATTACTGTCACTGCTAGCATACCCCTGAGATGTTCCACTGTTATTCATATCTACCATGTTGAATTGATCAAGTGATGCCTCCTGTCTCGTTGACAGTGAATTGTTGGGATCACTAGTCAAGTATCTTTCTCCTTTCATTCTAGCAGCATTAAGATCTTCAGTGTCCAAAAGATGTTGTGAAACTCTGCCTTTGCTCATCACAACAGACTCAGCCTGCTTCTTTTTCCTATCTCTCCTGGAATTCCTGTTGACATGAGAGAGGAAAGGCATGGGAAAAGAGTTCTCTGGATCATTGCTGTTTCCTGAGCCAGGCTCCAAAACGACAATGTCATTGAAACCCCTGTAACCCCCTCTCGGTGAATTTTTGATATCTCTAAGTGATGAATTAGCTAAACCGACAGGATACTTCCTGAAACTGGATGCAGTATCTTTCTCATGCCGACGGCTTGGGTAGTAGTTCGCATCATGGGGGCGCTTCTCAAACAAGGGATTGTCTATTTCAAGTGAGTTCAGGCGATCCAAGCCATTTCTGTAGTCCGCATCATTGTCAAATATTTCATCACCATAGGGAGACTTTGATGGCATGAGTTTTTTCAATTTCATTGCGCTCCGCTTCAAGCTTGGCAGCCCTTTAGGGAAATGATGTGACCTCTCTTTTGTGACAGTCTCCGGTAGCTCCTCTGAGACCTCAAAAACATCCTTGAATTCTTGATGCCGATTATGGGCTACATAGGTAGGTGGCAATACATCAATTCCCATCAGCTTTGCGATCACACTGGGGGATGACCGCCTTTGCTCCAATTCTTTAAGTACATCCTTCCCAACAAGTAGTTTTGTTGGAGAGCCGCTACTTCTTCGTGGCTTGTACTCCTTATATCGATGCCCACTCTACAGGAATTTTCCAAGATAAAAAGGAAGACAAAATTCTCAGTGCTTCAGTAATTGATTGTTGGTCACAAGATATTAGGACAAAATCATACAGTTTCAACTTTCAAGAGGATTCTGACGAGCAGAAGGAAGTCACTTACTGAAATATGTTCCATCTGGAAGAGCGATTTATGGAGAATCAACCAAGAGGAAAGGTTCCTACATCATTTGAAGTCAAGTGCTTTGTGCCTACAGACATGCATTGAAAACATTTGTAAAGTTATGAAAGTTGAATGCTAACATTTTTTTTATAGAACATAAGATGGAGATATAAAGTTAGCATACAGAAGAACTGGAATTCTTTGATTTGTCTACATTATCAATGAAGTTTAAAATGTAGCTAGCAAACAAGTAAAACTTGTTTTCGCTGTGAAATTGATACTAACGGCCTAGTGGTTTAGGAAATTTACTCCTTGTTTATATCAGAGCTTTCCATTGCTCCCAAATGGCATGGAATAGTTCAGGCTCCACAATGAGCATGAGGAACATAAATCAGGCGTTTGGAGCAAGGTGGGCATCACAGAGCAAGGCTGCCCAAATATAGACTACACAGGGCATGCAATGCAGATCTGTATATATAACGACATTTCTTGCGTAAAGCAATACATTGAACAGCAGTACCATACTGTCACCAACAAATTGTGACATAACAACAACACCCAACTGCACTATTTTGATACTGCATTGTGGACAGGGGTCATAAAAAAGACGAGCACAAGCCGTAGAAAAGCAAAGCAAAGCCAAAAAGAATCAAAGTGGTCGAGTAAATAATACCTTTGCAGGGGCAGCAGCATCAGGAGTCCTTTTCGCGAGAAAGCGTAAGCCCCTTTGAGGAAATGGCAGTACTAAAATCAGCCGGCCCAGAGAAAACCACAACCTGGAACAAGATTAAACTAGTAAGCCAGCCTTTACAGGCAGAGGAAAAGGTGCACATCAATCGGTAGCTAAAACCAGGAGACGCCCTCGCTCAGGTCAGTTACCCGCTTTGATCTGCCGTGGCGCTGCCCCCACGTGGGTTTCAGATCAAGGGAGAAAGCTAAACCTAGTTACGGATCTGGAGGGAGGGGTGGTGCTCGGCCGGGAAGTGGGGGGAAATGTCTGCGGAGAATGCCGGCGCGGGGATCCGGAGAAGGAGCCGTACCTCGAGCAGGGAAGCGGATCGGCGGCCGCCGTTACTCCTCGCGTGGCGGCGCTGCTGCAGCAGCTCCTCGCGTGGTGCCGCAGCCGGCGAGGTGGAGCTCGTCGAGGTGGGAGGTGCGGCCACCGGCGCCGGCGGAGGAAATCTGGGACCGGGGATGGGAGCACGAGGGTTTAACGGTATCGGATTGCAGTGTAGTGGGATAACGGACCAAGACACGCCGGCCTACGGGCGCCTGGTGTGGTCGTAGCGTTTTGTTCTTGAATCAATCGAGTTTTGCAGGTTGCAGGTGAGGAATCTGTGAGTGTGAGCTCGCCGCACGCACGCAGGCCATGCGAGTGGAGTACGTGCTTTGAATGCTGTGCGGTAGTGTTGGGTGGAGCGATAAGCACTGGTCCCAGATCAGGTTTAATTTTTTCCCAAATGTGTTTATGGCATTTTGTCAGTTTGCAGCGGACCTGCTGCTCCTGATGTTGATGGTGGAGTGTCAAGTGGACCGGCGCAGATAGCAGATTCCATAAATCTTCCCCTCTTTATATGATAACTGTTATTATCAGCGAAAAAAATAGCGCTAGCTAATAGCGGCTATAGCGTATTTGCGAGTTGAACGCTACGCTATGCATTCTTGGTACGCTATGACGCTACGCGCGCTAAAGACGTACTATTTCACGCTATTTGGTTTGCAGAGCAGTTTTTTAGTAGCTCATTCCAAATTTTCACCCACTTGTGTATCCTAAATCCCTAATCTAGATAACCCTAGACTAAGAAACTCAGATCGCGGACTCCCAACTCCTTATCACATGCTCTGCCCGGCAGGCGACGACGTGACAGCGTAGCTCCGCCCCCCTTCTTCTCTGTCAATCGGTGGTAAGAGGTCACGCCTAGCTTCACCTTCACGCCTTCACCCCGGCGTGTCCCCTTCCTCCGGGTTCGAGGTCTGACCCAAGGGTCCGAAATCGGAGCAGTCCAAGGACACCTGGCCACGCCTAGCTTCACCTTCACGCCTTCACCCCGTGCCTCCGTTCCCCTCCTTCAATCCTTCTAGTTCGGGACAATGTGAATGTGAACTATGGTTTATGATTTTTGAGACTATGTCATATCAAGTTATGGACTATGTGAACTATCTTGATGTTTGGCTGCAAAATATCATATCCGAGATTTTATAGCTGGAGAGTGTTATATCTATTACTCCCTCCGTTCCTTTCTATAATGCCTATTCTTTTTTGGCACGGAAATTAGCGCAAGCAATAGTTTTGACACAAAACCCCCTAGCGAGATTAGAGAGAAAATAGGAAACAGAATCAGATCGGAGGAAATCGTGCTGTTTCTATAACGAATTGGAGGAAATCGTGTTGTTTCTATAACACAATCAGAACGGAGGAAATCGTGTTGTTTCTATAACTGATCGGTGGAAATCGTGTTGTTTCTATAATTGATCGGAGGAAATCGTGTCGTTTCTATAACGAATCTGGTCGATCAGATTTCCTGGACGAGAACAGATCGGTGGAAGGGCTTCTTTGCAAAAAAAAAACAAAGCTTTACTCTTATATTCTGAAACAAAAGCGAAAAAACAATAGGCACTGTAGAAAGGAACGGAGGGAGTATTATATATATGCTGAAATCCTGAATTTTCATTTTTTTTTGTTAAACGCTATTTTGAAAAATAGCACGCTATATCATCTATAGCGTTTTTCAGAAGCCCACGCTATTTGTGTTAGCGCGCTATTTTTTTCATTGGTTATTATACATACGGAGTAGTAAAATACTCTAGTGAATGTTCTTGCTAACTTTAAGGCGAGTATCGCGCTAGCCCACACTATTGCTGGGCATGGGCAGCGCCGGGCTTGGGCTTACAAAATTTATGATTTTAGGCAGGAGTTGGGCCTGGCCATTCCATGTTCCAAGCCAGGTTTGGGCCTAATCTCTATACCCCAGCGGTTGGACCAGGCTTAGTTCTATGTTTTCATCTACGGGCTTTTTAGGGTTAGCCCGGGCCAAAGTTTTTCCTAGATATAATCGCCCGCTAGACCTGTCTGGAACATCCAATAAATGGGTTACTATCAATTGCCTCAAGTCGGCATTGGGCCACACCTAAAACTTTGCCTCAAGCCGACATGCGTGCCACATAGGAAACAGACGACATTCGCAAGCGAGCAGACGATCGTCCGTCACCTATCCAGCAAATCACTGCAACCTTGGCGATGTAACAATTCCCCCAATTGAGATGGACTACAAGTCTGAGAGCATTGCCGATCCATCATACCACGGGCTCGGTAAAATGATACCAATCGATGCCACATCCATGAACACATCCCGGAGAAGGTTGTTGCTTTCAAAGGGACGAACACCGACCAACGGTTCTTCGCCTAGGCACAACGAAATGTGAGTATGTTTAGCTTAACTCTGTTCGATAAATAGGATCACATGATAATGTGAATTTATAGTGCGATTTTCTCAATTGTAGTTTTTTGTAATTATATTTGTATGTCGTCATAAGCTGTTGCTTGGCTTTTGGGATAGATCCGGAATGGCCCGCAGTGCTGCAACCGTCAACTTTATGGAGCATGTATGAAAATAGCAATACTACTCTAGAATTGAAGAGAAAATACAAAAATGCTCAACCGGTTAAGAATTTATTTGAAGAATGAGATGGATACGAAATATACAATCATATTAGGAGAGGTGAAATATTGGATGGATAGAACCATGTGTTGGAGCAAGACATGTCCAAGTTGAAACAGAGCCATGAGAATCAAACTTTGGCTGAGTTTGGGGAGATGGAGAAGGAGAGTAACCTGCTCAAAGACGATAATTAGACATGGGAAGGACCAAATAAAGAGCTGAAGAGGGAGGAGGAGAGGCTAGAATATATGTTGTATGATCTTCTCTTTTTTTTGAACAAAGGAGGACCCGAAGGTCCCAGAGGCTGCTTCATTAATCCATCGGTGGGTTACAACTTACATCGAGGCCCCTTACAAATTGGGGATTAACAAATAAGGCCGCGACTTTTACAGAACAGATCCTAGGACTAAAAAAGGAAAAGCAATCGAGTCCTTGGTCTTCTCCACCGCTGACAGGAGATCTCGCCGCTCGGGAGTCGACGCCACCGCAGGGGAACATGCCACTTGGGGTGGTGCCAACTATGAGACCCGAGCTGAGATCAGAGACGAGCTTCCACAGGAGCTCTGGCGCGCAGCAGCGTCGTCCAGGCGAAGCGGAAGAAGAAGTGAGGATAAGGAGGGTCGCCTTTCGACCATGAGATACAGGAGGCGGGGCGGTGCAGGCCGCCGGCTTGAGTCCTCTGGTGAATAGCTCTTGAGACGAGAGCACAGAGGCTCTCCGATTGGAGGGGCCGCCCTACGGCCAAGGAGAACGATGTATGATCTTCTCAAATTAATGATCAAAGCAAGGAAAAGATGAAAAGGATCATGCAATTTGTGAAGAATGATGTTGTCACGTGTGCCTAAAAAAAGTATCATTTGTGTAGTTCTTGGTGCACTACAAGAAAAGTTGCCATGGCCGACGAAGTTGAAGTCGCGCCGTGGTTGCTGGTGTACCATGGCCGACGATTTTGGTCCCTCCGTGGTGCATGTCAAAACTTTTTTTTTCTCGTTTTTGAGGCCACCTAGCCCGACGAAAGCGGCCAAAACGTGGCGTATGGTGGCCCGGGACGTGGTGCATCTCGAAATCTCGGGTTCGCCGGCCGAGTCAACGCAAATCCGCACCGCCGAGGGATGTAGGGCCCAGATGGCAGCCTCTCTGGCATTGTTTTTTTTCTAGATCGCGCCATCTCGTTCAACGTTCTCCGATCGAGCCGTTTACGATGCAGGATCATGGGTCCCGCATGTCATCCTCTATGAACCAAAATTCTTTCTATTCTTGGATTTTTTTTGACCCCACGATTTACGGCTACTTCCTTTTTCTTTTGATCCCTTGCCGCCTTGGAAACGTTGAGACCGCTCTTGCTAAATGGGACCCGCATGTCATCCTCTATGTGCAATCAACTTTCTTTTCTTGGAGTTTTTGGCACCTCAAATTTGGTCACTTGCCTTTTTCTTTCGATCCCTGCCGCCTCTCAAACGGTGATACCTCTTCTTCTAACTGGGACCCTAATGTCATCCTATATGTACTATAAAACTTTCTTTTCTTGATTTATTTTTGGCAACTCATATTTGGTCACTTAACTTTTTCTTTCGATCCCTGCCGCCTCTCAAACGGTGATACCGCTCTTGCTAAATGGGACCCGCATGTCATCCTCTATGTACTATAAAACTTTCTTTTCTTGGATTTTTTGGCACCTCATATTTGGTCACTTGACTTTTTCTTTCGATCACCTGCTTGCCTCTCAAACGGTGATACCGCTGCTGCTAACTGGGACCCGCATGTCATCCTCTATGTACTATAAAACTTTCTTTTCTTGGATTTTTTTTGCACCTCATATTTGGTCACTTGACTTTTTCTTTAGATCACCTTACGCCTCTCACACTGTGATACCTTTCTTTGCTAAATGGGACCCGCATGTCATCCTCTATGTACTATAAAACTTTCTTTTCTTGGATTTTTTTGGCACCTCATATTTGATCACTTGACTTTTTCTTTCGATCACCTGCGCCTCTCAAACGGTGATACCGCTCTTTGCTAAATGGGTCCCGCATGTCATCCTCTATGTACTATAAAACTTTTTTTCTTGGATTTTTTTGGCACCTCATATTTGGTCACTTGACTTTTTCTTTCGATCACTGCTGCCTCTCAAACGGTGATACACTTTGCTAAATGGGACCCGCATGTCATCCTCTATGTACTATAAAACTTTCTTTTCTTGGATTTTTTTGTGCACCTCATATTTGGTCACTTGACTTTTTCTTTCGATCCTCACGCCTCTCAAACGGTGATACCGCTGACTAAATGGGACCCGCATGTCATCCTCTATGTAAATCATGTTTCTTTTCTTGAATTATTTTTGGCTCTGATATTTGGTCACTTGCCTTTTTCTTTCGATCTCATGCCACGTTTGAAACGTTGAGGAACCTGCTGGCTCATGGGACCCGCATGTCATCCTCTATGTACTATAAAAGTTGATGTTCTATTTTTTTTTTCACCCTCGATTTTTGGCAATTTCTTTTTCTTTCGATCCCCTGCCGCCTCTCAAACGCTGATACCGCTGCTGCTAACTGGGACCCTCATGTCATCCTCTATGTACTATAAAACTTTCTTTTCTTGAATTATTTTTGGCTCCTCATATTTGGTCACTTGCCTTTTTCTTTCGATCTCATGCCAAGTTTGAAACGTTGAGGAACCTGCTGGCTCATGGGACCCGCATGTCATCCTCTATGTACTATAAAAGTTGTTTTTTCACCCTCTGATTTTTGGCTATTTCCTTTTTCTTTTGATCCCCTGCCGCCTTGGAAACGTTGGGTAAGCTGCTGACTCATGGGACCCGCATGTCATCCTCTATGTACAATCAACTTTCTTTTTCTTTTGATCTCAAGCCGCATTTGAAACGTTGAGACCGCTGCTGCTAAATGGGACCCGCATGTCATCCTCTATGTACAATAAAGTTTTTTCTTGGATTATCTTTGGCTCCTGATATTTTGGCACTTGCCTTTTTCTTTCGATCTCATGCCGCCTTTGAAACGTTGACCAAGCTGCTGGCTCATGGGTCTCGCATGTCATCCTCTACGACAATAAAAGTTTTCTTTCTTGGAGTTATTTTTGACCCTAATTTACGGCTATTTGCCTTTTTCTTTTGATCTCCTGCCCCCTCTGAAACGATGAGGACACTGTTGGGAGGTCGGTCCCACATGTCATCCTCTATGAACAATAAAAGTTTCCTTTGATTGATTTATTTTGAACCCCTAATCAATTTCTGGATATTTCCTTTTTTCTTTTGATCCCCTGCCGCCTTGAAATCGCCGAGGATGTCGCTGCCTCATGGGTCCCGCATGTCATCCTCTCGTAACGGTAAATGTTTCTTTTCTTGGATTTTGTTTACCAAATGATTTTTGGCTTATTTTTCTTTCGATCTCCTGCAGCCTTTAAAACGTTGAGGACGGCTGGCTCACGGGTCCCACATGTCAGCCTCTATGAACAATAAACGGCGAGGATGCCGCCTCATGGGTCCCGCATGTCATCCTCTTAGAACGAAAATGTTTCTTTTCTTGGATTTTTTACCAACAGATTTTTTGGTTTATTTTTTTCTTTCCATCCCCTGCCGCCTTGGAAACGTTGACGACGTCTTGGCTCATGGGTCCCCGATGTCAGCCTCCCCGTAGAACAAACATGTGATATCTTGATTATTTTGCAGACAATAAACGGTGTATTGCGCTACGAGCTATTTCAAACGGATAAATTAAATCTTTATTTTTACATAAACAAACTTATATGTTGAATCTCCTTGTTTTTTTGTTTTTGCGAAGCATAGGACTTTCTGTTTTGTTTAGAAAATTCCGAACTTTCCTGTTTTGGAGTGGGCTGAAATTGTACGAGTCAAAAGGCCAAGCACGATAGTTCGAAGGCCCGGATGTCCAGATGCAGCCCAATTGAAATCTTTCTTCTTGGAATTTTTTTCACCCCACGATTTACGGCTACTACATTTTTCTTTTGGTCTGTGCCGCCTTGGAAACATTGAGACCGCTCTTTGCAAAATGGGACCCGCATATCATCCTCTATGTACTATAAAACTTTCTTTTCTTGAATTATTTTTGGCTCTGATATTTGGTCAATTGCCTTTCTCTTTCGATCACATGCAGCCTCTCAAACGGTGATACCGCTGTTTGCTAAATGGGACCCGCATGTCATCCTCTATGTACAATCAAGTTTCTTTTCTTGAATTATTTTTGGCTCTGATATTTGGTCACTTACCTTTTTCTTTCGATCTCATGCCACGTTTGAAACGTTGAGGAACTCTTTGGCTCATGGGACCCGCATGTCATCCTCTATGTGCTATAAAAGTTTATTTTCTTGGATTTTTTTCACCCTACGATTTTTGGCTATTTCCTTTTTCTTTTGATCCCCGCCGCCTTGGAAACGTTGAGTAAGCTGCGACTCATGGGACCCGCATGTCATCCTCTATGTACAATCAAGTTTCTTTTCTTGAATTATTTTTGGCTCGATATTTGGTCACTTGCCTTTTTGTTTCGATCTCATGCCACGTTTGAAACGTTGAGGAACCTCTTTGGCTCATGGGATCCGCATGTCATCCTCTATGTGCTATAAAAGTTTATTTTCTTGGATTTTTTTTCACCTTCGATTTTTGGCTATTTCCTTTTCTTTTGATCCCTGCCGCCTTGGAAACGTTGAGTAAGCTGTCGACTCAATGGACCCGCATGTCATCCTCTATGTACAATCAAGTTTCTTTTCTTGAATTACTTTTGGATCCTGATATTTGGTCACTTGCCTTTTTGTTTCGATCTCATGCCACGTTTGAAACGTTGAGGAACCTGTTGGCTCATGGGACCCGCATGTCATCCTCTATGTGCTATAAAAGTTTATTTTCTTTGTTTTTGTTCACCCTATGATTATTGGCTATTTCCTTTTTCTTTTGATCCCTGCCGCCTTGGAAACGTTGGGTAAGCTGCTGACTCATGGGATCCGCATGTCATCCTCTATGTACAATCAACTTTCTTTTTCTTTTGATCTCAAGACGCATTTGAAACGTTAAGACCGCTGCTGCTAAATGGGACCCGCATGTCATCCTCTATGTACAATAAAGTTTCTTTTCTTGGATTATCTTTGGATCCTGATATTTGGTCACTTGCCTATTTCTTTCGATCTCATGCCACGTTTGAAACGTTGAGGAACCCGCTTGGCTCATGGGACCCGCATGTCATCCTCTATGTACTACAAAAGTTCATTTTCTTGGGTTTTTTTTCACCCTCCGATTTTTGGCTATTTCCTATTTCTTTTGATCCCCTGCGGCCTTTGAAAGTTGAGGACTCTGTGCCTCATAGGTCCCACATGTCACCTGTATGAACGATAAAGCTTTCCTTTCTTGGAGTTTTTTACCCCCTAATTTACTGGCTACTTTCTTTTTCTTTTGATCTCAAGCCGCATTTGAAACGTTGGGACCGCTGCGCAAAATGGGACCCGCATGCAATTCTCCATGTACAATAAAAGTTTCTTTTCTTGGATTATTTTTCACCCTCATTTTTGGTCACTTGCCTTTTTCTTTTGATCCCCTACCGCCTTGGAAACGTTGAGTAAGCTGCTGACTCGTGGGACCCGCATGTCATCCTCTATGTACAATCAACTTTTTTTTTCTTTTGATCTCAAGCCGCATTTGAAACGTTGAGACCGCTCCTGCTAAATGGGACCCGCATGTCATCCTCTATGCACAATAAAGTTTCTTTTCTTGGATTATCTTTGGCTCACGATATTTTGTCACTTGCCTTTTGCTTTCGATCTCATGCCGCCTTTGAAACGTTGAGTAAGCTGTGGCTCATGGGTCCCGCATGTCATCATCTACGAACAATAAAAGTTTCCTATCTTCGAATTATTTTTACCCCTAATTTTTGGCTACTTCCTTTTTCTTTTGATCACTGCAGCCTTAGAGGATTCTGTGGCTCATGGGTCCCACATGTCAGCCTCTATGAACAATAAACCTTTCCTTTCTTGGAGTTATTTTGACCTCTAATTTACGGCTATTTCGCCTTTTTTAAAATCTGTGTCGCCTTGGAAACGTTGAGAATGTTTTGCCTCATGGGTCCCGCATGTCATCCTCTCGTAACGATAAATGTTTCTTTTTTGGATTTTTACCAACTGATTTTTTTCCGATCCTCTGCCGTCTTTAAAAACGTTGACGACGCTGCTAATACAAGCTCTTTCGCTCCAAGATCTTGCAAGTTAATAGAATAAATCATGGAATTATTAGGATATGTTTTAAATTTCAAATCCACTTTATGAATTTTTTAAAAATACCGTGATCCGTGTGGGTATGGAGCGATCAAGGATTTTCATATTGGCCATGAGCAGTTTCAAAAATTGCAACCGGATAATTCTAAATAAATAAAAACAACTTTTATGCAGAATCTCCGTGTTTTTGTTTTTTGCCATCATAGGATCTATGGTTCATTAGAAAAGGGCCGAAATTGCATGAGCAGAAAAGCCCATTTCTAGTTATTGGGCTTCAACAGCCTGAGCAAGTAGGCCTATAGCAAATACCATGTAGATGGCCGTTGAAACCCAAAAGTATTTGTTGCCTAGACTTGACATGAACCTTGCTATGCACACGACAATTTCAGTCCGATCCGTGTACGCAACACAAGATCAAACCCAACGTGTGAGGAAGCAGGTGGCAGCACACCTCCAGATGCTCAATCGTACACATATCATATAGGAGTTGTCGTATGTACATTAGTTCCGTATTGACATGTTTGTTTCTTTCGTTAACATGTGGGGTCCGCACAGTCACCTAGGTCGCACATCAACTTCTTTGCTCATAGTTGATGCATGTTTAGTGGCCTGCAGCAAGAATCGCTGCCCCCAGGGATGTACTTTACCCTTTAGCGGCGAAAAAAATAGGAATGGTCCTCTCATGACTATGATCAACAAGAGGTGGCTATATTATAGTCTTTGAAATAAAGTCAATCCTAAAACAGCCATGCATGGGTTATAATATGAAGGCAACACGAAATACAAAAGCAGGGCAGTGTTCAAATAAACTGATTCAAACTAGTACATACTAAAACAGCGTACTACTTCTCAACACTTCAAGCATAATAAAAAAGTGTGTCAGTGTTTTTTTAAAGGTAACACCGAACGGGCAATGTTTAAAGCAGGCTTAAACCACATAGCCGCTTGTCGGACACTACCCCAACTAACTCTGGGAAGGCCGATAACTCCCACGGTCTCACCTTCATCTGTTTGGAGGTTGCAGCGCAAAATTTTAGGGTATTGATTATGAAGATACTTAGGTATCTTTGTGTAGACGCAGTTTTTCCTCATGAATGGAACCAATGTGCCATCGGGAGCTTTGGATTCACGCTTCTTCGGGTTGGCAATGATCGGGTAATTGAGTCCGAGGAACAGAGAGTGGTCGCCGAGGCTGTTAACTGCCTCCAATGAAAGTCCCTGCACGTCTTGCAACGAGCAGAGATATGGGATCCTGCTCAAAGACGTAGGTGGCAACGAGGAGGATGCCGTAGCCGAAGCCCATTAGCAGCATAGGGAATGTCATGAGGTACTTCAGCATTGGCAATCCCAATGTTGTTCTTGTAAGGATGATCATCAATCGCTTGCCATCGGCGGTTGGAGCGAGGAACCACGCGTCTTGCTGATCATCCACCACCGGTGGCGGGATTACGAACATGGACATCGGGTTTTACGCAATATTAGAAATGGAGACGAATAGGGTGTTACGGCAACCATATTCAAACAAAGAAGACTGTTCATCGTTCATGCTCACAGTATAAATACGACTATGTAAGCTAAGGACATTGGTCATTCATGTGTTCAAATCGAGTGTCCAATATATCAGTTATACTGCATGCATCCCACGAAACAAGTCTTAACTTCGCCAAAACTAGACACTAGTTAGTGTATACACAGTTATATACTACCT
Source organism: Lolium perenne (assembly GCF_019359855.2). NCBI lineage: Eukaryota > Viridiplantae > Streptophyta > Magnoliopsida > Poales > Poaceae > Lolium > Lolium perenne. The sequence goes on along the minus strand of NC_067248.2, from coordinate 73,714,774 downwards.
CTGTCCCACCAAAGTGTACGAGATTTGTCCAAATTCAGATGTATCTAGACGGTGAAAGCATATAGATACATTCAAATTTTGACAAATATATCATCTTAAGTTTAAGTCCTATGTTGTAGTTAATTCCCTTTGTCTTAAGTGATCCAACGGTGTATATGATTAGATATTTGTATACAATATAGGAGTACGAGACAATCTACCGGTTGGTCCGATTTTAAAGCGAGTATAGAGCTTCAATCATGACCCTTGGAGTGCTAAATCAAACGGTGCACAACAAAGAGGATTCTCTGTGAAGAGTGCACATAGCTAACTCTACAATATTTTAGAACCATCACGTGAGCCTTGGGTCTACCCCAAAAAATGACCAAATATCTGAAACCCTGAAGCATATGAATAACCCCATCAAAGAAATCGCTATTCAAGACCTTGCTACATGGATCAATGGAAGGTTCTTACGGTCTCAACTCTCAAGGAAACATCAAAGGAAAAGGTAGATAAGAAATGAGTGAGTGTTAGATGTACACATATTTTTAATTTTTTATTTGTTCCCTTCATTTGCCTGTGATGGGAAGAAACATCATTTTTTGTAGGACCACTCTTGTTTTCGTATTTTATATATGCATTGCTGGCAATATTTTCTTTCGAAAACCATGAATATAGCTCGAGCTACATGTAGCATGGTTTTTGAAAATTTTGAGAGCTGCATTTTGAAGTTCCAAAGAAAACGGAGATTAAATACGGGTGTCAACAATGTTGTGTTCTACCAACATTCAAATGTCCAAATCAAAATATCTTATATTTAAGGTTTTGCAACAACAAAAAAATCTGACATATATTTTCCAACATTTTGTAACTTCAAAATCTATCGGATTCTGTCATTTTTGTGCGGCCCGAATATAGGGTATCTCAATTTCAGATTTTACACTCTGGTAGAATAATACATTCTCTACATCTATTTTTTTTAGATTTTTTATATATTCTTTCAAAACTTGCGAAAGGCATGCTATAAATATTCTTTTGATTATCAAACAGAATCTTTAATGGTTTGACGTGCATACATACTAGTAATATAAAAATATAAAAGTTCTCGCCTTGTACACATTTTGTTGATTTTTTGGAATGAATACAACATTCAATTTGGTAGATAGAGTACTAAACATTTCATGGGAAACTTAAAGCAGCTTGCCAAACAAAGGCTAATAGAAGAAAAAAATAGAGGTATGACAGGCATAACATCCACGATGGGGTTGAAATATGCATAAGCTTCGGGCAATTTGGCAAAGAAAAATCTAGCCGGATAAAGAACATAATTAAAAAAGGTACAGGTTAAACTAAGTAAATTAGGCATAACAAGTATTTCATTCTTGTTTAGTAAATAATTGGATTTTGATTGAGTTACTTTTCTAAGGGAAAAAAGGAGAAGGCAGATATTCAAGACACTTTTGGTGGGACGGAGGGAGTAAATCAAAAGTAAGAAAAAGTTATAACATGTTTCATGAGATGGAGTACTAAATAACGGCCATATGCATCTCTTCGATGCGAGAGGCCGGGAGTACCTAGCCCTCTATTTGAGCAAAAATCAACTAGTTATATGAAACAATGGGTGTAAAAGTTAATCAAGAAGGGTGCCTTCATTGTGCTACGTTAACATTTGAGATACTTGTTAATTACATCCATATTCTGCGGTGGATAGAGTTAGTAATTCAGGATTGCATTCACATACGGAGTATACTATGTTTGTCGATGACTGATTAGTACTAATTCGTTGCAAGCAACGGTTCATTCATATTCAGATAAAGGATGTGATCGTTAAGTCATATACTTATGAAAGTCCTTATGCATCTCTCTAATGCGGATGGCGGGGTCTCTCGTCCTCCTTTTGGAGCAAAAATCAATTAGTTATATATGAAACAATGGGTGTAAAAGGTTATCAAAAAGGGTGCCTTCATAGTGCTACCTTATCTTTTGAGATCTTGGTAATTACATCCATATTCTGCGGTGGCGTAGAATTACTAATTCAGGAATGCAATCACATACGAGCATACTATGTTTGTTGGTGACTAATTAGTACTAATTCATTGCAAGCAACGGTTCATTCATATTCAGCAAAAGGCGGTGTGATCATTAAGTCATTTATGAAAGGTAAAATATAAACAAGGTAGTTCATGAATAACTTCATTGATTCAGGCAGTGTATCATGCAATGCAACATAAGGACTGAAAAAATACCATTTGGGGTGTCCCAGTACGTCCAGCCCCTAATTTCGTCCACCGCAAAAACTTGGCCACCGAGTTCAATGGCATCACAGAACGCCGGCACAATTTGTTCAGGTGTAGGGTTCTTCAGCATTCTCCAGTCGCCACCCCCTTCAAGGTAGAAAATCCTTTTGTCGAACAAGGCGATGAGCTTGTAATCTGCGTACCTCCCACCTTTTGTGGGCACTTGGCAGATTACAATCTTCAACAAATTAATTGCTCGACTCCAGCAAAGATAGTATAACCAATCTTTAGTAGCGAGGTTGATATGTAACACCATGACCAATCTTCGGATCAGGTGGGGATGGAAGGGGGATATGTCGCTCGGTGTAGACGTTCACAAGGCACCACTGCACCCACGATGATCGGCGGCGGCGATCCGATCGCCGTTCGCGCCAAGCCATTTTACATCGTGCATGAACGGCGGGGTGTGACAGAAACGGCGAGGATGGTCAAGGGGCACCAGGTCGTACACGGTAACATGCGAGACGAGATGCTGTCGCCACGAACCAGGGATCATCGAACCAATAAGCAGGCGGAGGCATCAGCAGGCAGGGTTCATCCCAATGGTGCATCTTACCTTCATCATTGCTGATCTGGTCGTAGAGCTCCCTGGAACATGCGGCAAGTCGGACGGTGTAGGTAACGTCCAGATGCGCAGCGATGAGGTCGATGTTGTCGCCGGTGAGAGCCTCCAAGTGGCCGTCCCCGCCGCACCGGCAAAGCCTTGAATATTCCATCAGGTGAAGATGGATTTAGATGGATGGCGGATGCAACTTCGCTTGGGGTTTTCGGAGGAGAGGGCGAGCGCTATGGAAGAAACGATGCGCGCCGCGGCCGGGTGGGGTGAGGAGAGAAAGGCCGGTATAGTACTAGTGATGCGGCGTGGTGGGGATCGAGATCCTGCGCGTGCGCGTGATTCTGCGAGGGTGAAGAAAAAGACGATAGACATGCAAGGGGCAAAACCTAGTCAGTACTCTAGGCTGCTGCTGCTGCGGCAGGCGCCGATTTGACTGTTGGTAGATGGTAGACTAGCACGCCACCCATCTATAAATTTGCGACGACGTTTGGTGCAGTGATGTCTCGTCACATCAGCTTGAGCAGAGAGGGCTTTTTTTACAGTTTCCATTACGATATATTTTTCGCCGATAATCGTAGTACTCTATGCCAGAGACACGTACCTTAACACGTGGGCAGCATGCAACCGCGCGAGCACCAAAATGAAATGAGAGATGTTTTAGAGCAGAACTTCATTTTCAATGCCTTTCCTAGCTTGGTTTGGAGGAGCTTCAGTGACTTGATGCTTCCAAGTCTCATTGTGACTAGGTGCCACCATCTACCATCTTTCGAGATCCAACGTTCCAAACTATCTGTTATTTCGAAGCTAAAAAAGAAAAAACTATTCAGAAAATTTTGAAAAAAATCCAGTAATATGTAGATGCCTTGTTTTAAAATCTATGAATATTTTATCCCATTCGGATGACTAGCTTATGATTAAATAGCTTCTTACGTATTCGAGCACTAGTTTAAACTAAATATTATTTGCTCACAAACCAATTATTCAAATCGAATGAAACTCCACCAAAATATAAATCAAAATATGCATGATTTACTGCAATGTGAGCGGATAATTCAATCCCACGAAAAGACAATATGCTCCAAGACCAGTAATCTCTTCCCTAGCTTATCTGAACATAACTGACAGTGTCCTTAGAGAACATCTTGCAGCCTCAGTAAAGCCTCAGGTATGAACAAGAAGCATACTGCCATCTACAGATCACGCTAAGAACCACAACCCAGGATCATCCTCATAGCCTATATCATCAAGGTTTCCCTCCAAAATGCTTATGTTTGTTGGTGACTAATTAGTACTAATTCAGGAATGCAATCACATACTGAGCATACTATGTTTGTTGGTGACTAATTAGTACTAATTCATTGCAAGCAACGGTTCATTCATAGTATTCAGCAAAAGGCGGTGTGATCATTAAGTCATTTATGAAAGGTAAAATATAAACAAGGTAGTTCATGAATAACTTCATTGATTAAGGCAGTGTATCATGCAATGCAACATAAGGACTGAAAAAATACCATTTGGGGTGTCCCAGCAGTACGTCCAGCCCCTAATTTCGTCCACCGCAAAAACTTGGCCACCGAGTTCAATGGCATCACAGAACGCCGGCACAAGGGCTACAGGAAGACATCACCAAGAAAGGGTGATGCATGTCTCCTTCAACAAACACAGCAGTACATGTACGAAGCAAGTACATGAACACAAGTACACCACCATAATAATACTACATGAACACAAGTGATGCCGTCGGTTGGGGAGGCCTAAATAAAACTTAAACTTAATCCTAATCTAATGGACGTCGGTTGGGGCGCGCGACGGGTCTGCCTCGTCCTCGTTCTTCGCCTATGCAGCCTACGTCCGTGCCCGCTTCTGGTCCCATGCTTCGCGATAGGGGCGGCCCCAGGGGTATTCTTGCGTATGCAGCTGAATACCTAAGATTTTGACAAAACCTTAGAATTTCCTCATAAATCAGGGAAAAATTTGGCAAATACATGAGGATTTTGTCAAAATGAATACACAGGTTGAAAATGAATACCCAGCACTTCATCACGGGCGCAGCCACTGTTCGTGCTTCAGGCGATCGAGCATGGCGGACGCCGTCAAAAGACCTTGCCGGCGGCGCTGTCCCAGCGGTTCAGTCCTTAGCCGAGAAATCTCCTTCTGGAAGAAGAGTATCGCTTGCTGGCGGGCGAACGCCTCATAATGGCGATGAGCCCTGTCCTCGCAGAACTTCCGTTGGGAAGCCTCCAAGATCCGGAGGTCATGCTCGTTGTACTCCTCCTTCAACCGTGGGTCCTCGTCGTTATCGGAGCTGTACTCCGCGTCGGACTGCGGCTCCGGCTCCGGCTCCGGCTGCGATGGTGGTGGAGGCTGCGCGCGGACTTTGAGGCCAAGCCTACAGAACCTCGTTTTCCGATGGCGCGGCATTTTTGAGGTGGAGAGGAGAGAATGGAGCGTAAGCGGTGGTGGAAATGAGAGGATAGCACCGCGGGGGTGGACGGCGTAGTAGGTACTTTATGCTGGTGGTAGGCAACTACCCTCATTTACGGCGGCGTAGGCGACTGCACGCCGCGTGTCCGGCCGCTGCCCTCGTGGCCGCCTAGGTTTAGGCGCGGGAGACCATTAAACGCCGGGGACTGCCAACCTTCCCGCGTCGCCTTTGATGCGAACAGTCGCGTCCTCCCGCTGACAAGGCGGCCCCACACGTGAAAACCGTCGTGCCGCGAGGCGCCGACGCGCCCGATTCGCGCCCTTCGCCGGTGTGAGCCCAAAAAATGCAACTACTACTACTGTACTAGCGAGCAGGCCCTCCCATCAGTATCAGACTAGTTACATCACCAAAAAAGGTGATGCATGTCTCCTTCACATGGTCTTCTTATGTCATATAGTAAGGCACTAGCAATGATCGGCGCAGCGTGTCTCATAGTGGGAGTATCTTCACTAGTAACTAAGTGTCCAACTCAGCAAATTTGCTTATGTGGCAGTGAGTTAATGAGGAGAGAGGAGGATGGAGTAACATACAGTAGCTAGTTACTGTAACATCACACTTCCCAAGATACAATGAGTCTATAAGCTAATTAATGAAGACATCTATATGATACTACTTTGATGTTACTTCCCACTATGACTAGTCTAACTAATATACTCCGTCTATCTCAGAGCTTAAGGCGTAAAAATAAATTCGATTTTTGATCAAAGCATAAGGCGTAGGTATAGTACTAGTGATGCGGCGTGGTGGGGATCGAGATCCTGCGCGTGCGCGTGATTCTGCGAGGGTGAAGAAAAAGACGATAGACATGCAAGGGGCAAAACCTAGGCAGTACTCTAGGCTGCTGCTGCTGCGACTGGGCGCCGATTTGACTGTTGGTAGATGGTAGACTAGCACGCCACCCATCTATAAATTTGCGACGACGTTTGGTGCAGTGATGTCTCGTCACATCAGCTTGAGCAGAGAGGGCTTTTTTTACAGTTTCCATTACGATATGTTTTTCGCCGATAATCGTAGTACTCTATGCCAGAGACACGTACCTTAACACGTGGGCAGCATGCAACCGCGCGAGCACCAAAATGAAATGAGAGATGTTTTAGAGCAGAACTTCATTTTCAATGCCTTTCCTAGCTTGGTTTGGAGGAGCTTCACTGACTTGATGCTTCCAAGTCTCATTGTGACTAGGTGCCACCATCTACCATCTTTCGAGATCCAACGTTCCAAACTATCTGTTATTTCGAAGCTAAAAAAGAAAAAACTATTCAGAAAATTTTGAAAAAAATCCAGTAATATGTAGATGTCTTGTTTTAAAATCTATGAATATTTCATCCCATTCGGATGACTAGCTTGTGATTAAATAGCTTCTTACGTATTCGAGCACTAGTTTAAACTAAATATTATTTGCTCACAAACCAATTATTCAAATCGAATGAAACTCCACCAAAATATAAATCGAAATATGCATGATTTACTGCAATGTGAGCGGATAATTCAATCCCACGAAAAGACAATATGCTCCAAGATCAGTAATCTCTTCCCTAGCTTATCTGAACATAATCGATGTGTCCTTAGAGAACATCTTGCAGCCTCGGTAAAGCCTCGTGTATGAACAAGAAGCATACTGCCATCTACAGATCACGCTAAGAACCACAACCCAGGATCATCCTCATAGCCTATATCATCAAGGTTTCCCTCCAAAATGCTTATGTTTTTGGAAAGTTTTCTTGACGATAGGGAAGATTCTGAAGGGCTTAGATTCGCTACAATAGCAACAAATGGAAAATTTTCGCCGCTAAAAGAGTATCCCGCCATTTTAATATACACTTACTAGTAGTTGATCAATTGTGCATTGCAAAACACAAAGTTCAGATCAAATGTGCAACATACCAACAGATAGTTAACTAGCAGTTTTACGAGCACATGGCGATACTAAGGTGATGAAGCAGTTAACTAGCAGAACAAGATCTCCTACTCAGGGACGCTCTTGGTGGACGCCGAGATATAGGTAGCTAGGCGTGCACGGAGATCCTCCTTCTCCTTGATAATCGCATTAAGGACGGCGGTTTGTCCGCGCATTAGCACCCTCGAGATCTGCCTCTTGAGCTTTAATTTCAACTTCTGTTCCATGAGATACTTGATGAGGTTGCTTCCAGTATCCATCCATGTGACGCTCTTGTTGTTCAGTTCCACCCAGTAGGCGTTCTGCTGCTTAAGCATGTCGACGCATTGCGCAAGATGAAAGGAGATCTCCTTCTCAGACGCCAAAACTAGGTGAAGACGCTCACACTCCGGGGTGAGGGAGAGTTCATTCTCCAGCTGGCTGCCTATGTGGGCCTTGTTCTCTTCCTTTTGCTACAACAATAATTGTATGAAAAAAAAAGAAATCAACCCATTCATATATGAGTATTAGTTACCCGCAAACAATAGGACTACTAATTTCTAGCATGGATATTGATAAAGGAATGGACAACACTCGGACGCTCCACAAATACCACAGGGTTCATCAACACATAATTAATCGGAAAGCAGTGATTACATAAACTATAAAAAAACAAGTGGACAGAGGCATACAGCCTACCTGGCTTGGCCGGGAAACGGGGCCGAACTTAGCTTCGGACGGCCGGACTTGGGGCGCCACCGTCGTTGTGGTTACCGGGGAGACATTTGAACCGCCGGCCCTTTGAGATGTAAATAAATGTAAAAACGGTTAGAAAATAAGAATCAACTGAAGGACACCCCGCTAGAAACTTACCCGGACGAACCCTCGCCCTTGATGGTGGTGTTTGCATCATCATCATTCATCAATGTGACGCTCTGGTTATGCAGTTCCACACAAACGCGGTTCTGCTCATTAAGCCTATCGAGCTCGGCAGTAAAGGTATTGATGCCTTGCTGAAGATTATGGCAGATCTTGTTCTCGGACGCCAAATCTACGTGAACAGGCTCAAACTCTGGGGTAAGGGAGAGTTCATTCCCCAGCTGGCTGCCTATGTGGGCCATGTTCACCTCCATTTGTTGGCACGATCATTGTATGGAACAAAAAAGAATCCAACCAATTCATATATGAGTAATTACACGCAAAAAAATAGGAGTACTACTAATTTCTAGCACAGATCTTGATACAGGAATGGACATCACATGGACGCTCCACAAATATCACAGTGTTCATCAACACATAATTAAAAGGAAAGCCGTGATTACATAAACTACTCCATCCTATCCCTTTTAGTAGTAGTAGTAGTAAACACGGATTTAGTAAAGTTGTATTCTCCCTATGATCCCTTTTAGTTGACTCGGATTTAGTACAAAGTTGTACAAATTTTATTTGACTCAAATTTCAAATAAAATGGATCGGAGGGAGTACTAAATCAGAGTCTATTAAAATGGATTGGAGGGAGTATTAAAAAAAAAGTGGATAGAGGCATACAGCCTACCTGGCTTGGCCGTGAAACGGGGCCGAACTCAGCTTCCGACGACCGGACTTGGGGCGCCACCGTCGTGGGGGTTACCGGGTAGACGTTTGAACCGCCGGCCCTGTGAGATGTAAATAAATGGAAAAAACAGTTAGAAAATAAGAATGAACTGGAGGACACGCCACTAGAAACCTACCCGGACGAACCCTCGCCCACTGGCTCGCTCTCCATCGAATAGAGGATAGACTGCTCTGCGAGAATGCTCAGGCGATCATAAGTGGCCATACAACGACGCGCTAGCTGGCTAGATGAGTTTTTCTCGGCGGTCCTAGTCCTCATCGTCTTCCCTAGGATATCCTGCCGCCGGGCCGCCCGGCTCAATGGAGCCATGGCTTGCGAGGTACGTAGTACTTTACTACTCAGTAGTTAGGGTGGAGGGCTGGTGAAGGCTAGTTACTAGCTACCAGCAGAACAGAAAGAGAAGAAGGGCGGAGGGCTGGTCAAGGATAAATCTTACATACACCCAGAAAAGACCATCGTGCCCTCGCGGGGCTTCTGAGCAATTATAGGGACGTCTGTTCTCAAATGGGCAAGATAGGGTACCTTCCCGAGGAAGCATCTAGCACCCAAGCCAATGGACTGCGCGTTGAACAATGGTTACAGTATGTGTGGCATACTGTAAAAGAAAAGATAACAAGGGAAATGCCTGGCAGGGTCCAGAGGTGCATTTAATCGGACATGGGATTCCATAGTACAGTACACCATAGAGTATGTGAACATAAACACAGAATACAATCAAGCGCTTAGTGTTGGACCCTCTCCGCCAAATAAGATCATATATCGTCGTTAGGGCCGCCCTGGTGAATCCTCTGAATGAAAAAAGCCCATAGTTGGCAACCTAAACCCGCCGCTCCGAATAGGAACTTCCGTCCGACGATAACTTTCTGACAACAAAAAATAATTAATTCAGTACTGCATAAACCGCAATTTCAATTAGATAACCACGAAGATTAAGATAGGCGCATGTATCACCTGTCGATGCGAACCCAGATAGTCAGCTCCGTGCACGGTTGATACCATTGCAACGACCGCTCTAGTTCCGACCATTTGGCGGCGCCCGGCGTGGTCGTGCTGTTCGCCAGAATAGTGGCCGTATAGTTGGGGAGCATTAAACCAATCTCAGAGCGATTAAGTAATGGCTTGCCGTGCGACGACATACTCACATTGTACTCCGGCCACACGCACGCCGCCGACCTAACGCACTCAACGGATAGGCAGGCCAGCACGCATCCATTTTTCGGCTGGACTTGCGTATATGTGTGCCAGACGAACACGGTACCATCGTTCCCGTAGAAGATGACCGGACGTCTTGGCTCTGGCGGTGCCAGCACCGGGACGATGAACGCCATCGCGGTGCCGTACGGGATCATTTCCACACAAATCGAATGGATTTATATGAGGTGGGCGATGAGCGCTGCTGGCGAGGCGGAGAAGTCGCAGCCGGCCTCTGTGCAGTCGCACGGGCTGTGCGGGCACGCGAGCTCGTGGTCGTGGAGCTCGTTGTAGGCGACCACGCTCCCGCACCCGTCGTGGGGGCACTCCATCCTCTTTAATCTGCTTTGAAGAAGATATTGATGGGGAGGGGAGGGGAGGGGCGAGTGGAGAAGAAGGAAGGTGGTGGCTATTAATTCGGGCCTCACCGTCCCACCAGTTTGGCTAATTAAGGTGACGCTGAAAGTTTCACTGTCTATGTTTTCACACGCAGTACACCTTATATGATGGCCAAAAATGGGATATGAAGATTTTCTCGAAATATCAAAAAAAAAAAGATTGATGTTTGACATATGTGTGATGTTACTCAAAATTGAACTACATGTTACGAATGGACGGTCGGCAATTTTTAGGGAAGAAAATGAATTTTAAAATATTGAAATACTTTGAGTGTCTCTGTGTGAAGCCTTGCACTAAGATCATAGAAATTTCCATTACCCTTGTACGGATGGTGGGTCCTAAAAGTTGAAGTAATTTGAGTGCAACAAAAAGAACTTCAATGAAATTAAGGGCTCCTTTGATTTAAAGGATAGGAAAAGCATAGGAATAGGAAATGTATAGGATTGGAATGGCATGTCTACTTGAATCCTATAGGAAGATGAAGTGTGTTTGATTGTAGCAAAGGAATTTTTTCATGAGCTATGAGCTAATGCTTATTTCCTATAGGAATTACACTACAAGATTCCTATAGGAATTTTTCCTATAGGATATGTTCCTATGAATCAAACAACATGTATAGGAAATTTTCCCATAGGAACCAAATCCTTCACACTTCCTATGCAAATCCTTTGAATCAAAGGAGCCCTAAAAATGTGGACTAGCTTGTGTCGTCATATGAGATATAGATGGTATAAAAATAACAAACTACAATACTAAGAGTGATTTATATAAATCAAGTTTGATTTCTTGCTTTCATGTATGAGTTAATTTATTAACATGGCTTTCTACCCCCCCCCCCCCACACACACAAACACACAAACACACACTCTCTCTCTCTCAAATGGGGGTGAGAGGAGAAGAAGGATGTTCGTAACTCATGCCTCACCATCCTACCAGACTTTGGTCGATGCCCAACACATTCATGACCTAAAAAGGTGACGTTGACTATTTCATAGTCTACATTTTCACAAGCATTATACAATGTATATTGGCCAAAATGTGATGTGTAGATTTTCTCGAATTGTACCTTATTTGGATTCATGTTTGACGTATGAGCGGTTTTACTCAAAATTCAACTACATGTTCAAATGCCAGGTCGGAAAATTTGAATGAAGAAAATATAGTTTAAATATTGAAATAAGTGAGCATATGTGTGCGTGTGTGTGTGTGTGTCTTTTGTGCACTACGATACGTAAAATTGGCACTACCATTTTACGAATGTGGTGGGTCCTAGAATATTGAAGCAAATTCAAAAAAAATGTGCTAGCTTGAGTCATCGTATGAGATAAAATCGCTATACAAATAACAAACTTACAACCTTAAGGTAATTTAAGAAAGATTTATTTTCTTGCTTGCACATGTGTGGTCATGTTGATTGCATTGTATATTAGTATGAACTTACTAATAATTATCCCAAATATTGGCAGCAATGTGCATCTTACCGTTCACATATATTTTATTCAACTTCATTTCACACATAAATACATTCTACTTTATTAGTGTAAAATAAGAGCTTTATGTGAGCTTTATTGTGAAGTGGCTGCCTGAGAGAAGGGCCAAATTTTCAAGGTAACAATTTCGAAACATGGCATACTTCATAAGATGACCATTTAGGTGATATATATGTTGATTATTTCTCGAGTTTGTAATATATGTGGACTTATGTTGAGTTTTAACCAATTTTAGTCAATTTAAAATTGCATTTTCTTTAAAGTTCGGCACGAGTTTTGGTAGAAAATATGCAGATTTTACCATGGTAAGGTGTTATGCTTCATGCATGAAAAAACTACAAAGAAAAGATGAACAATTTGTACGAATGGTGAAGCCGGTGAATTTGAAGCAAATTGAATGCAACCAAAGGAAATTCATTAAAACTAAAAAAAAGATGAAGAGTTCACGAGGAAATGGTATGGCGATTTGAAAAGAAAATGAATCACTACATATGTGAATCTGGTCATAGTAAACGAAAATGCCAAGTAGAGTTTCCAATTTTGTTCATAAAAATAGATCAAATTTGAACTAGATTTGTGATGTAGATTGGTCATAGAAACCGCTATAAGCCATCGCAATGTACGGAAGTGAATAATTCTAGGCATCCATATTTTAATTACTTCATGTAATGTAATTGAACAAGCTAGATTGGGTATTGCCCCATGAAATTGCACCACACATGCCAACAATAGTAAACCTGGTTGCTTACAAGTACGCCAACATTATGTGGCTTGATTAAATGTGCATTAAACTTAAAATGCCTATTTATTTATATTGTTTTAGTAGTCGTATGACAGTGAAGGATCCAGAGTTGCATTAATCGGCGAATTGGGTTACATATTACATAGACTAATTCATGGTAAACATAAAATACATCCAATCCGTCAACATTTTTAGATAAAGGTCTAAGTAGTCCTTCCCCACCGAAGTAGATGACCACCTCCAACACTACGGCCGTCCTGACAAGAACCATCAGCAAAACGTCTCTTTTAGTCCTTGTACTGAGTACTTTGAAGCAGGAAGCCCCAGACACACCCTTCCTTTTACGGTGATGAAGCAATATTAAACATCAAAAGAAGAGGCAGAACAAGATCTCCTACTCAGGGACACTTGGTGGACGCCAAGATATAGGTCGCTAGCTGTGCACCGAGATCCTCTTCTCCTTGCTAATCGCCCTGTCACAAGAAAAACAAATTAATTCAGCATTACTTAAATCCGCATTAGCATCGTCCCAATAAGATTGAGGGTAGTGTTATGTTCACTCACTCCTTATCGATGCGCAAATAGATAGTCAGCTGCTTCGATGATTCATTGCCGCACAGTGCACCGCGGCGGCACCGAGAGGAAGGAAGTGACATCTCCCAAAGAAGCGTGCCGGAGTCGGGCTGCTCGTCGGCTCTAATACCGCCTTCACCACGTCAAACAAGTGTTCCCCGGTAAGCTTACGCGGCCCCGGCATCGGCGGGCCGTTCGCCCACATTGTCACCCTATACCGGGGCAAGTTGCACGCCGCCGGCCTGACGCACACGAAGGATACCGCGGTGTCCATGCCGCAAGGGTGGATGTGCAAGGCGAACACTGCGCCATCCGTCCCGTAGCCGATGAGCTGTAGTTTTGGCGAGCCCGGTGCCGGCACCTTCAGATGAACAAATCCGAAGTCCTCGTCGTACGGGAACCTATCCACAGCGGTCAAGTGGGCTTCTACGAGGTGTAGGATGAACGGTACCTTCGAATCGCCGAATTCGCAGCGGGGTGCGTGCGAAGCAAGAGCCGTGCGGGCACGCCATCATGTGCTTGTCTTCCTCGTTGTAAGGGATCTCCCTCCCGCACCGATCGTTGATACACCGGATTGTCGGCTTCGGAGGCTGCTTCTTCGGCACAGGCAACTCCATAGTCTAAGGTCCGATGAGGGTTCGGAAAGGGGCGCGGGGGGGTGTGGCGGCGGCGCGAGCGAGGGGAGCGGTGAGAAGCCGAGAACCGAGAAGGGAGATTGATGTTTATGGAGATTGATGTTTCTTTATAATAATATAGAGGGCTCTTCTTTTAACGGAGCCTCTAGATCGGTGGACACATGACCTGTGCTCACCGAAGTGTGGGACCTCACGCATGGGAACCACACGTAAGTGACAGAACCCGATTGGTGTACTCGGGTGATTATTATAATGTATAAGTACTCCATAGTTTCCTATAGATCCAAGGGTAGGAAAGCCAAGTTATCTCATTTACAAGACATTATTTTTTCCATGAAGCCAAGTTTATCCCCTCCCCCAGTGATTTGACCTAGATTTGAAATCAAGGCACACGTGATTCAAAAAAGGCAATCTAAAAACATGGAGTATTCATCATTTTGTAGTACATATATCTAGGGAAAATATCAAACATGCCATACCAGTGTTTTAGAGAAGAACCCTCAAGTAGATTGGCACCATGTTGGAGTTCGTCTAGCTAAATTTCCTCCCACATGCATGTGAGCTTGGTACCACTACACAAGAACCATGCCAAACTTTTGAATCATGGCCCAATTTTATGTATATATTTGCAACTTTTCATCATGCAAGCATGAATACTTTGCAAAATATGTGCATTTTGGGTTGTCGCCCATAAATGTGTTTTTGCTTGTCCGCCACCAATCAAGTTTTCATTCGCGGGAAACATGCATGACAGGATGACCATTTCCAAGGTTTCATGAATTATCTCAATGTGCATCTATATATATACAATTTCTTGGGCTAAATCCGATAAAATGCAAATTTGACACAGTGTGTAGATGAAGTACAGATCAAACAAATAATTTAAAAAATACATGGGTGTGTGGCCTGAATGTGTGGATCGAGCCAAGTACATTTTATATAATAATGGCCAAACACATGCACCGCACCCTCCTACTAGAGCAAATTAAAACAAGCAGGGTGAGAGCATCGTGAGATTGCTCGACCTAGCTAAATTTTAAAACAAGCCGAATTAATAAGTTATTGTGTGGGGATTGATAGAAAAGATCGAAACAAAGCATGCATAGTCATATCATTTGTGGTTTACATAATACCTCTATGAACAGTACCAAATAAACATGGCATATATACACTTCTATGTTTAGACAAGAACCCTGCATATTTTTTTTGCACCATGTGTTTGAGGCCTCGCTTCCCCAGAAGTGTGTGTGAGAGCATTTTGCATGCTACGAGAAAACAATGCCAAACATTTGAATCGCATGACTCATTTTTTGGTAGTGATATATAGGTTTATGGTTTATATATATAAGGTTTAGTGTTAGGGTCTAGGGGTTTAATATAATTAGGGTTTAGGGTTTATAGAGATTCACATCATCTGTTTCATTTCACATTTGTGATGTACAATACTACATACCTAAGTAAAATCGATCCCTTCTTAGTCACTCCAAAATGGAGCTCGTGGCCGGGAGGTTTTTGGAATTTCCATGTTTGAAACCCAATACCACTTCTCTTTGGTTCAAAAACCTCCCAAAATTAAGCCCGTTTTCAAATATTTCAAACTTATTGAAATTTGGTTCAAATTTGAAAGACATACAAGTTATATCACACATATTGCATATATTTTCACACAAACTGCACTAGATGCTAACCCTATAATTTGAGACCATTTGGATGAGGTCGAAAAAATTCTTGGATTAGAATCGTGTTGTTCGAACCCCGTAGTTGGATTTTTTTTTTTGAACCCTTGATCTGTAGAACTGGGCAAAACCCGAGTTTAACCTATTTAATTATAGATTCGTATATCGATTTTTCTACTACCTTTTTATTATTACTATGCAGCACATGGGTGTTTGCCCGTCGAGTGAAACACGGAGGAAGAGGGATCACTCGGAAGGAGAGAAGAAGGGGGTGTCTCCCCTTTTTCGGGTGATGATGTTGACTTTTGTGCAGGGTTTGTCAGTGAGCAGGAGGTGCGAGCGAGCGAGCGAGCGAGTCGAGCGAGGCCGAGAATGAGAGAGATTTGTTTTTTTTGTGAGAGGGACAACCGAAGGATCCAGAAGGACCCACAGACTTCCAATACGCATCTGATGCGTCTTCTCTTGACAAAGAAGATGGCTGGGAGTTTGCGTACCTCATCGCACGTGACTTGTGCTCACTGAAGTGTGGGACCTCAAGGGTGGGCACCACACGTAAGTGACAGACCTGTTGGTGTAAAAACTCGGTTGATTATAATAGTGCATTAGAACAAAGTTTCCTATGGATTCAAGGGTAGGAAATCCAAGTTAACTCATTTACGTGTTAAACTTGTCTACATCTTGGTCAAACCTAGGATTTGACCAAGATTCAAATGGGCAGAAAAATAAAAAAACAGAAAAATGAAAAACCAAATCACATAGTCTTCTTATGTCATGTAGTAAGCAGTAAAGTTGATAAAAAAAGGTCCATACATATTCAAACCACACAAATCATGTATCTATACCCCCTAACCCCTAAACTCCGTCTTATGAAGTCAAACATGGAAATTTCAAAAACCATCCTAAGAGCTACATTTTGGGGTGACTAAGAAGGATACATGCTTCCCTTTTCATTTTCATGTTTTAAACTTGTTTAAATTATCTTGGTCAAACCTAGGATTAGACAAGATTCAAATGGGCATCAAAATTGAAAAAAATTCAGCAAAAAGAAAAACCAAAGCAAATAGTTTTCTTATGTCATATATGTTATCACCAGAATTTGACCAAGTCAGAGGTGGGCCGCGATCAAGATGGACGTGAAGATTGTACGTGGAAGAAATACGTGAATCGTCCTGGTTTACCAAGTTGGGCTGAACCGCCCGTGTATCTGTAACATATTAGATCGCATCTTAGTTTAGAAATTAGAGTTTATCTCGTGCACGGTTTAGTGCACGACCACATTAGAAAGTCCCCTGGACTATAAATATGTACCTAGGGTTTATGGAATAAACAACAACCAACGTTCAACACAAACCAATCTCGGCGCATCGCCAACTCCTTCGTCTCGAGGGTTCCTCCGGTAAGCACCATGCTGCCTAGATCGCATCTCGCGATCTAGGCAGCACGAGCCTGCCTAGTTGTTCATGCGTTGCTCGTACTGAAGCCTTTTTGATGGCGAGCAACGTAGTTATCATAGATGTGTTAGGGTTAGCATTGTTCCTAGTATCATATGCTGTCGTAGTGCAACCCTGGCGCATCTAGCCGTCCCTGTACCTCATCATGGGTGCAGGGGCGGCACCCCGCTTGATCGTTATTTAGTAGATCTGATCCGTTACGGTCGCTCCTTGATTCATCAAGGATTAGTTTAATATCTGCAATAGTTAGGCCTTACAAAGGGTTGGAGGATCCAGCGGCGGTGTGGTGTAGTTTGCTGCCCCTAGACAGGACGTTCCGAGGATCAACCTAGTGTTGGTTTTTAGGCCTTGTCTAGGGCTGGCTTACGTTTACCGTGCGTGAGCGCGAGGCCCAATCGTGAGTAGGATGATCCGATTATGCGGTGAAAACCCTAGATCGTCGTGGATCTCATATGCTTTATCTTGATCAAGCAGGACCACCATATATTCGGCCACCTTGGACGAATCATGGGTGGATCGGCTCCATGAGCCGATTCACAGGACAACCTGAGAGCCGATCGAGGCTCGTATTTAACGTGTACGTGTGTGCCCTGCAGGAAACTAAGCGAGGCATCATCCACACCTTCCTGACCAGGTATAGGTCAGGTGGCACGCCCTTGCAACCCGCATCGGCGCGCGACCAGGAGGCTTTGCGGGCCGTCGCTCTGAGGGACTGGGGCCAGCCGCAGCCCTAGTCGTTCCCGGCTCTACGGTGTTGGCCAGTCACTGCCCGCCGGTGGGTTTCTGACGTCAACACATTCTGGCACGCCCGGTGGGACCATCTTCAACATCGAACACCATGCCATCTTCATCAGAAGTGGCAGAAGAAACTCCGGTCACGTACGGGGAGCTCACTGGCGAGCTCAAGAAGAAGTACGACGAGATCAAGTCTGCCCTCGAAGCCGACCTAATCGGCTCTTTCCACAGGACCCGCTCCCACGGCATCAGATGGAAGGGGTTCACACCTGAAGGCGCACTCGATGGGGTGGACCTATCCACCCCGTCCGAAGAACGCACCAGGTCGCTGCGTCAGGAGATCAACTTCATGGTGGCTCATTCGCTGCACCGCCATTCTGAGAGCCTGGTGAACACGTTGGAGCGTGTCGCGCTGCGCGTGATCCAGGAGATCATGAGCCATCAGTACTCTCCGTCAGGACCAGCCCTAGGGACTCATCAAGGGGAGTTGCTACTCCAGTCCCGTCCACCGCTGCCGTTCGCGTTGGCAGCGCCCGAAGCGCCGAACTCATCGGCCTATGTCGTCTACAAGATTGGTGGTGACCCCAGTGATTACCAATTTCTACAGGACGCGCCCAAGGAGATCACGCACGGATACGCATGCGCATACGTGCCAGACTGCAGCACCTGGACACCCTCGAACCAGGTCGCTATAGCAGGGACTTCTGGGGCAACAGGGGGAACGTCGGAGACAGACCCTGAGAAGCAAACGTGGCTAGCTAAATACGCCACCCCGACGAAGCTCCCGAGCCCAGCTCCTGCGGTTGGCTCAGAACCAGAGAAACAGGCATGGCTGGTTAAGTACGCCACTCCGACGAATCTTCAGGGTTCGGCACCTGCAGCCATCACCGCGGATCAAATTTGTACGATCCTGAAAGATCAGTTCGGCATGATGCCGAAAAGAAAGGCGATCGGCTATACCAAGCCGTACCCCAACGAGTACGAATTGATCCCGCTGCCACCCAAATATCGGCTCCCGGACTTCACAAAGTTCAGCGGATCAGATGGCTCCAGCTCCATCGAGCATGTGAGCCGATATTTGGCACAGCTGGGCATGATCTCAGCGTCAGACGAGCTGCGCGTGAGGTACTTCTCACAGTCCCTCACAGGATCGGCTTTCGGATGGTACACGTCGCTGCCACCGAACTCAATCCAGACCTGGAAGCAGCTGGAAGAACGGTTCCATGAGCAATATCACTCAGAGGCTTCCGAGGCTGGCATTGCCGATCTAGCCCAAGTACGACAGAAGCGCGGAGAAACGGTGTCAGAATACATTCAGCGCTTCAGGACCGTTAGGAACCGATGCTATTCGGTTCACGTAAGCGAAAAAGAAGCAGTCGAATTGGCGGTGGTGGGTCTATCATCATCGATCAAGGAAGTGGCCTCCCAGGCGGACTACCCTTCATTAGCGCACATGGTGCAGAAGCTGTCAGCATATGAACAGCGCCACCTAGATGTCTACCAGGACAAATTCAAGCGTGTGGTCACCACGGTTGACGCAGTCGAAGATGAAGGCGCTACGGGAGAACGAGAGGTCGCAGTAGCTGAGTGGGCTCGAGCCGCAGGCCCAGTAACCTGCAAATGGGTAAAGCCACCAGGGCCTCCAAGAGGGTTCGACTTCGACGTGACGAAAACTGAGCAGATTTTCGACCTCTTACTCGCGGAGAAGCACATAAAGATACCCGAAGGCCACAAGTTTCCTACGGTGCAAGAGCTGAACGGAAAGCCATACTGCAAGTGGCATAACACGTTCACCCACACCACCAACGACTGCAGGGTGTGGCGTCAACAGATCCAAGTGGCAATAGAGAATGGGCGACTAATTTTCAACCAGTATGCCATGAAGGTCGACGCACACCCCTTCCCCGCCGTCAACATGGTGGAGTTCGCCCACCTCAGAGGGTGCCAGCCCGATTTCTCAGCCAACATCAGCATGGTAGAGCTTGGACACCGCTCTGAGAAGGACGGGGATGAGGACAGCTGCTCTCAGAGCAAGGACACTGAGGGGGCCGCTCCATGCGATCGGCTCCGTCAAGATGGCAAGCGCTACGTTACAGAGGGGGAAGTGAAGAACATAAGATACCAACGACCCCTCTCTGATCACCTCCTCAACAAGTATGTTAGTCGATATGACCAACGCCGGCGATACGACAACAATGATGAAAGAGGTCGCCTGACCAGAAACGACGGAAGACATCGCCAGCATAATCATGATGAGGAGCGTCAGGAGCGCCACGGCAGGGAGCAGGACAGTACGGACAGGCATTGGCACTGCCCCTTCTTCAGACACTGCTGGGATTCAGGAATGAGCCGATTACCAACAATCGGCAACTGCCCAGAATGCAACCGGAAAAAGAAGGAGACAGCCAACGTGTCTGTATTCGAGCGCTTAGGGCCTCTCCCACCGCAAAACAGACGTGCTGAGACCCCTTTGTTGGAAGATCTCGAGGATTCAGAAGACGAAGGGGAATACGAAGAAGACAGGTGCCACCGTCCAAGGTGGTGCCCTGACGTTCTCAGCCATTCGCAAAAGCGCAGGGTTCAGCGATTGCGCGGTCTAGAGGAAGCCGAAAGGATGTACTTGCATACGCTGAGGAAGGCGCGACCTGATCTGGCTGCGAAAGTCCAGAGGACCCTGGATGAGGAGGGACTGCCGCAAAGAAAAGAGTGGCGCCCCAAGCAAAAGAGAGCCGATGATGAAACATCAGCTGGCACAAACATGGTGTTCATTCGTCCGGCGGAGTGTAGTACTCCACGATTACACAATGCACCCGACATGGACAACAGCAAGCGCACCAACGTGCTAAGGTCAGAGATTGGGCTGGTTTTATCCACCGACATGGACGAGTAGCAAGACTACGTCGATAAGCAACATGGCGAGGCCGATCCTTGCGATCGGCCCTCCGAAACTGATGAAGGGATATTACAAAACCTTCACCGAGCAAGCAACATGGAGGCCGATTCCAGCAATCGGCCAAAATTATCCTCACCATCCATTCTGCCTGGGATCAACGTTTGACCCAACAGGGACTACCTGAAGAGCCGATACCATCAATTCTCTTGACAGAATCGGCTCGGGGGGCACCTAGATGGATAAAACACGAGGATATGAGATAATACTGAGTGTGGGGGCCGATACACAAATCGGCCTAAAATTTTTAAACATTTTACAGCCGATGCATGGCCATCGACTCAAGAGATGCAATTGTTAACCAGAAGGTCAGCCCTAGTGAATTACGAAGAGAAGCCCCAATGAAGGAACTCCTCAAGAGAGTAGTTTAACAGCAGATCTTCTCTTCAAGAACAATGCTAAGGGCAGCTTGGGTGTCCAGATCAGGTTAAGGGTGGGTCGCATCAGATCCACCAAAGGAAGGGAGCCGATCTGACAGGCAAGGACGAAGAGGCGCACTGAGGAAACTCGGGGGGCAGCCCACCTTGGAGGCTCTCTGCAAGCCGATTTACGTGCAAATCGGCTGGCTCTGCATGATCAAGCCCAGGCTAAATCGGCTAAGTCTCGCCTCGAGTAAGGCTCGGGGGGCAGCAGGCCTGGTGGATGCTCTGTTTTTGCTCTGTTTAAAAGCCGATTGGGATACCAACGGCTGGTCCTTCATTGCAACCTTCTTCACAAATGATGATTATTGGAGAACATTATTAGGTTTGGTTGGGAAGGTTCAAGGGTTTCCCTGAAGATATTGCATTTTCTGCCAAATTTAGAAAATCATCGGTTGGAGATGGGAAGGGCGAATCTTGAAGGACCGATACAGTGCTATCGGCTCATCACGCATTGGCAACGGGGACGAATCGGCTCAATTGAACTCAGAAGAAATCGGCAAATCAAATTGGGGAAAGGTTCTTCATTAATAGGCGAGATTTCTTACATAGTAGAGCTGATTGCCCTCAAAAGGGGATACATTGCCCCGCCTACTTCTACGGATCCTATGCTAGGGGCCCTATCTACGGGCCGTTGCTGCCCTCGTCGTCGCCGTCATCGCCGCTGTCGGCGCTCGGCGCTGCTCAAGCCGGCTCGTCGTCGCTGCTCCAGCGGCCGCCGACAGGACCTTCATTGTCCTCATCTTCCTCGTCGTCGTCGTCGTCGTCGCTGTCGAAGTCACTCAGATTCCCCGGCCAGGGGCAATGGCGCTTGGCCGGCGGCTCGTCGGGGGAGCTGTCGTCATCGTCATCCTCCTCTTCCTCCTCCTTCACCTCCTCGGAGGTGGCCCCATCCCAGGGGAAGCGATCGTCCTCGCTTTCTTCCACCGCTTCCTTGTCGGCGAGGAAGCGGAGATCGCTCTCTCCATCAGTCAGGGACTTGTCGTCCTCTGACCAGGTGGAGAAGTCATGGTCTGACTCCTCCCCGGCCGCAATGGCGCGGCGGATGTTGGCCGCATGGACCTCCGCCGGGTTGTGCTCCGGCGTCGGCTCGCGAGATGAAGAGGACTGGGTGGAAAGATCCGATGAGGCAGAGGAGGAAGAGGACATGGTGGCGCAGGAGGGTTTTTTGGGTGCTAATGCGAAGGAGATGCAGAGGAGAACTGTTTGGGGCGGTTAAATAAAAGAGGGCTTGATAAAAATTCAATGCCACAGCAGTTTCCGAGGAAGTGGTGCCAAAACTGTCAAATCGTGCAGAGAAGTTGAGGAGGCAGGTTATCATGATGAAGAACTCTGCGACGGTTCTGCTCTGCCACGACATGACCCGACGAAGGAAAGGCGTAATGATTTTGGAAATATCATTTCCAAAACCAGGGGGGCATGTGTTATCACCAGAATTTGACCAAGTCAGAGGTGGGCCGCGATCAAGATGGACGTGAAGATTGTACGTGGAAGAAATACGTGAATCGGCCTGGTTTACCAAGTTGGGCTGAACCGCCCGTGTATCTGTAACATATTAGATCGCATCTTAGTTTAGAAATTAGAGTTTATCTCGTGCACGGTTTAGTGCACGACCACATTAGAAAGTCCCCTGGACTATAAATATGTACCTAGGGTTTATGGAATAAACAACAACCAACGTTCAACACAAACCAATCTCGGCGCATCGCCAACTCCTTCGTCTCGAGGGTTCCTCCGGTAAGCACCATGCTGCCTAGATCGCATCTCGCGATCTAGGCAGCACGAGCCTGCCTAGTTGTTCATGCGTTGCTCGTACTGAAGCCTTTTTGATGGCGAGCAACGTAGTTATCATAGATGTGTTAGGGTTAGCATTGTTCCTAGTATCATATGCTGTCGTAGTGCAACCCTGGCGCATCTAGCCGTCCCTGTACCTCATCATGGGTGCAGGGGCGGCACCCCGCTTGATCGTTATTTAGTAGATCTGATCCGTTACGGTCGCTCCTTGATTCATCAAGGATTAGTTTAATATCTGCAATAGTTAGGCCTTACAAAGGGTTGGAGGATCCAGCGGCAGGCAGGGTGTAGTTTGCTGCCCCTAGACAGGACGTTCCGAGGATCAACCTAGTGTTGGTTTTTAGGCCTTGTCTAGGGCTGGCTTACGTTTACCGTGCGTGAGCGCGAGGCCCAATCGTGAGTAGGATGATCCGATTATGCGGTGAAAACCCTAGATCGTCGTGGATCTCATATGCTTTATCTTGATCAAGCAGGACCACCATATATTCGGCCACCTTGGACGAATCATGGGTGGATCGGCTCCATGAGCCGATTCACAGGACAACCTGAGAGCCGATCGAGGCTCGTATTTAACGTGTACGTGTGTGCCCTGCAGGAAACTAAGCGAGGCATCATCCACACCTTCCTGACCAGGTATAGGTCAGGTGGCACGCCCTTGCAACCCGCATCGGCGCGCGACCAGGAGGCTTTGCGGGCCGTCGCTCTGAGGGACTGGGGCCAGCCGCAGCCCTAGTCGTTCCCGGCTCTACGGTGTTGGCCAGTCACTGCCCGCCGGTGGGTTTCTGACGTCAACAATATAGTAAGCATTAAAGTTGATAAACAAGGTCTAGACATAATCAAACCAGACAAATCATGTAGCTATACCCCCTAACCCCTAAACTCTGTCTTATGAATTGAAGTCAAGCATGTGAAGAGAAGTGGTTTTGGGTTTCAAACATGGAAATTTCAAAAACCTCCCAAAAGCTTCATTTTAGAGTGACTAAGAAGGATCCATGCTTACCTTTTCATTTTCATGTTTTAAACTTGTTTAAATTATCTTGGTCGTCAAACCTAGGATTTGACAAGATCCAAATGGGCATCAAAATTGAAAAAAAAAATCAGAAAAAAGAAAAACCAAAGCAAATAGTTTTCTTATGTCATATATATAGTAAGCATTGAAGTTGATAAACAAGGTCCATACATATTCAAACCACACAAATCATGTATCTATACCCCTAACCCCTAAATTGATTAACTATGTCTTATGAAGTCAAGCATGTGAAGAGAAGTGGTTTTGGGTTTCAAACATGGAAATTTCAAAAACCTCCCAAAAGCTTCATTTTAGAGTGACTAAGAAGGATCCATGCTTACATTTGCATTTTCATATTTTAAAATTGTTTAAATCATTATCAAACCTAGGATTTGACCAAGATACAAATGGGTGGGCACAAAATTCAAAAAAAATCAGAAAAATGAAAAACAAAAGCACATAGTCTTCTTATATATGTCATATCGTAAGCATTCGAGTTGATAAACGAGGTCTAGGTATATATATCCAAACCAGACAAATCATGTATCTACCCCCCATCGATCTTATGAAGTCTAGCATGAAGAGAAGTCGTTTTGGGTTTCAAACATGGAAATTTCAAGAACATCCCAAAAGCTTCATTTTAGAGTGACTAAGAAGGATACATGCTTACCTTTTAATTTTCATGTTTTAAACTTGTTTAAATCTTGGTTGAACCTAGGATTTGACCAAGATTCAAATATATGGGCATAAAATTCAAAAAAAAAAAGAAAAATGAAAAACCAAAGCACATAGTCTTCTTATGTCTATAGTTAGCATTAAAGTTGATAAACATGTATAGACATATTCAAACTAGAAAATCATGTCTATATCTACACCCCTAACCCTAAACTCTGTCTTATGAAGTCAAGCATGCATGAAGAGAAGTGGTTTTTTTGTTTCAAACATGGAAATTTCAAAAACCCTCCCAAGAGCTACATTTTGGGGTGACTAAGAAGGATAGATGCTTATTTTTTCATATTCATGATTTAAACTTGTTTAAACCATGGTCAAACCTAGGATTTGACCAAGATTCAAATGGGCATCAAAATTGAAAAAAAAATCAGCAAAAAGAAAAACCAAAGCAAATAGTTTTCTTATGTTATATAGTAAGCATTAAAGTTGATAAACAAGGTCTAGACATATTCAAACCAGACAAATCATGTAGCTATACCCCCTAACCCCTAAACTCTGTCTTATGAAGTCAAGCATGAAGAGAAGTGGTTTTGGGTTTCAAACATGGAAATTTCAAAAACCTCCCAAAAGCCCCTTTTCAAATATTTCAAACTTATTCAAATTTGGTTCAAATTTGAAAGACATACAAGTTATAGCACACATAGTGCATACATTTTCACACAAACTGCACTAGATGCTAACCCTATAATTTGAGGCCATTTGGATGAGGTCGAAAAAAATTCTTGGATTAGAATCGTGTTGTTCGAACCCCGTAGTTGGATTTTTTGAACCCTTGATTCGTAGAAATGGGCAAAACCCGAGTTTAACCTATTTAATTATAGATTCGTATATCGATTTTTCTACTACCTTTTTATTATTACTATGCAGCACATGGGTGTTTGCCCGTCGAGTGAAACACAGAGGAAGAGGGATCACTCGGAAGGAGAGAAGAAGGGGGTGTCTCCCCTTTTTCGGGTGATGATGTTGACTTTTGTGCAGGGTTTGTCAGTGAGCAGGAGGTGCGAGCGAGCGAGCGAGCGAGTCGAGCGAGGCCGAGAATGAGAGAGATTTGTTTTTTTTGTGAGAGGGACAACCGAAGGATCCAGAAAGGACCCACAGCTTCCAATACGCATCTGATGCGTCTTCTCTTGACAAAGAAGATGGCCGGGAGTTAGCGGACCGACGGCACGTGACGTGTGCTCACTGACGAGTGGGACCTCAAGGGTGGGCACCACACGTAAGTGACAGACTGTTGGTGTAAAAACTCGGTTGATTATAATAGTGCATTAGAACAAAGTTTCCTATGGATTCAAGGGTAGGAAATCCAAGTTAACTCATTTACGTGTTAAACTTGTCTAAATCTTGGTCAAACCTAGGATTTGACCAAGATTCAAATGGGCAGAAAAATAAAAAAAAACAGAAAAATGAAAAACAAAATCACATAGTCTTCTTATGTCATATAGTAAGCATTAAAGTTGATAAACAAGGTCTAGACATATCAAACCATACAAATCATGTATCTACCCCTAACCCCTAAACTCCGTCTTATGAAGTCAAGCATGAAGAGAAGTGGTTTTGGGTTTCAAACATGGAAATTTCAAAATCCTCCCAAAAGCCCCTTTTCAAATATTTCAAACTTATTCAAATTTGGTTCAAATTTGAAAGACATACAAGTTATAGCACACATAGTGCATACATTTTCACAAAAACTGCACTAGATGCTAACCCTATAGCTTGAGGCCATTTGGATGAGGTCGAAAAAATTCTTGGATTAGAATCGTGTTGTTCGAACCCCGTAGTTGGATTTTTTTGATCCCTTGATCTGTAGAACTGGGCAAAACCCGAGTTTAGAGTGACTAAGAAGGATACATGCTTCCCTTTTCATTTTCATGTTTTAAACTTGTTTAAATTATCTTGGTCAAACCTAGGATTAGACAAGATTCAAATGGGCATCAAAATTGAAAAAAAATCAGCAAAAAGGAAAACCAAACCAAATAGTTTGCGTACCTATTGCACGTGACTTGTGCTCACTGAAGTGTGGGACCTCAAGCGTGGGCACCACACGTAAGTGACAGACCTGTTGGTGTAAAAACTCGGTTGATTATTATAGTGCATTAGAACAAAGTTTCCTATGGATTCAATGGTAGGAAATCCAAGTTAACTCATTTACGTGTTAAACTTGTCTAAATCTTGGTCAAACCTAGGATTTGACAAGATTCAAACCAGACAAATCATGTAGCTATACCCCCTAACCCCTAAACTCTATCTTATGAAGTCAAGCATGTGAAGAGAAGTGGTTTTGGGTTTCAAACATGGAAATTTCAAAAACCTCCCAAAAGCTTCATTTTAGAGTGACTAAGAAGGATCCATGCTTCCCTTTTCATTTTCATGTTTTAAACTTGTTTAAATTATCTTGGTCGTCAAACCTAGGATTTGACAAGATTCAAATGGGCATCAAATTTGAAAAAAAAACAGAAAAAAGAAAAACCAAAGCAAATAGTTTTCTTATGTCATATAGTAAGCATTGAATTTGATAAACAAGGTCCATACATATTCAAACCACACAAATCATGTATCTATACCCCCTAAGCCCTAAATTAATTAACTATGTCTTATGAAGTCAAGCATGTGAAGAGAAGTGGTTTTGGGTTTCAAACATGGAAATTTCAAAAACCTCCCAAAAGCTTCATTTTAGACAGACTAAGAAGGATCCATGCTTACATTTGCATTTTCATATTTTAAACTTGTTTAAATCATTATCAAACCTAGGATTTGACCAAGATACAAATGGGTGGGCACAAAATTCAAAAAAATCAGAAAAATGAAAAACAAAAGCACATAGTCTTCTTATATATGTCATATCGTAAGCATTCGAGTTGATAAACGAGGTCTAGGTATATCCAAACCAGACAAATCATGTATCTACCCCCGTCGATCTTATGAAGTCTAGCATGAAGAGAAGTCGTTTTGGGTTTCAAACATGGAAATTTCAAGAACATCCCAAAAGCTTCATTTTAGAGTGACTAAGAAGGATACATGCTTACCTTTTAATTTTCATGTTTTAAACTTGTTTAAATCTTGGTTGAACCTAGGATTTGACCAAGATTCAAATATATGGGAATAAAATTCAGAAAAAAACAGAAAAATGAAAAACCAAAGCACATAGTCTTCTTATGTCTATAGTTAGCATTAAAGTTGATAAACAAGTCTAGACATATTCAAACTAGAAAATCATGTATATATCTACACCCCTAACCCTAAACTCTGTCTTATGAAGTCAAGCATGCATGAAGAGAAGTGGTTTTTTTTGTTCCAAACATGGAAATTTCAAAAACCCTCCCAAGAGCTACATTTTGGGGTGACTAAGAAGGAAAGATGCTTATTTTTTCATATTCATGATTTAAACTTGTTTAAACCATGGTAAAACCTAGGATTTGACCAAGATTCAAATGGGCATCAAAATTGAAAAAAAAAAACACCAAAAAAAAAAACCAAAGCAAATAGTTTTCTTATGTTATATAGTAAGCATTAAAGTTGATAAACAAGGTCTAGACATATTCAAACCAGACAAATCATGTATCTATACCCCCTAACCCCTAAACTCTGTCTTATGAAGTCAAGCATGAAGAGAAGTGGTTTTGGGTTTCAAACATGGAAATTTGAAAAACCTCCCAAAAGCCCCTTTTCAAATATTTCAAACTTATTCAAATTTGGTTCAAATTTGAAAGACATACAAGTTATAGCACACATAGTGCATACATTTTCACACAAACCGCACTAGATGCTAACCCTATAATTTGAGGCCATTTGGATGAGGTCGAAAAAATTCTTGGATTAGAATCGTGTTGTTCGAACCCCGTAGTTGGATTTTTTTGAACCCTTGATCTGCAGAACTGGGCAAAACCCGAGTTTAACCTATTTAATTATAGATTCGTATATCGATTTTTCTACTACCTTTTTATTATTACTATGCAGCACATGGGTGTTTGCCCGTCGAGTGAAACACGGAGGAAGAGGGATCACTCGGAAGGAGAGAAGAAGGGGGTGTCTCCCCTTTTTCGGGTGATGATGTTGACTTTTGTGCAGGGTTTGTCAGTGAGCTGGAGGTGCGAGCGAGCGAGCGAGCGAGCGAGTCGAGCGAGGCCGAGAATGAGAGAGATTTGTTTTTTTTGTGAGAGGGATATCCGAAGGATCCAAGGACCCACAGACTTCCAATACGCATCCGATGCGTCTTCTCTTGACAAAGAAGATGGCTGGGAGTTTGCGTACCTACCGCACGTGACTTGTGCTCACCGAAGTGTGGGACCTCAAGGGTGGGCACCACACGTAAGTGACAGACCTGTTGGTGTAAAAACTCGGTTGATTATAATAGTGCATTAGAACAAAGTTTCCTATGGATTCAAGGGTAGGAAATCCAAGTTAACTCATTTACGTGTTAAACTTGTCTAAATCTTGGTCAAACCTAGGATTTGACCAAGATTCAAATGGGCAGAAAAATAAAAAAAAAACAGAAAAATGAAAAACAAAATCACATAGTCTTCTTATGTCATATAGTAAGCATTAAAGTTGATAAACAAGGTCTAGACATATCAAACCATACAAATCATGTATCTACCCCTAACCCCTAAACTCCGTCTTATGAAGTCAAGCATGAAGAGAAGTGGTTTTGGGTTTCAAACATGGAAATTTCAAAATCCTCCCAAAAGCCCCTTTTCAAATATTTCAAACTTATTCAAATTTGGTTCAAATTTGAAAGACATACAAGTTATAGCACACATAGTGCATACATTTTCACAAAAACTGCACTAGATGCTAACCCTATAGCTTGAGGCCATTTGGATGAGGTCGAAAAAATTCTTGGATTAGAATCGTGTTGTTCGAACCCCGTAGTTGGATTTTTTTGATCCCTTGATCTGTAGAACTGGGCAAAACCCGAGTTTAGAGTGACTAAGAAGGATACATGCTTCCCTTTTCATTTTCATGTTTTAAACTTGTTTAAATTATCTTGGTCAAACCTAGGATTAGACAAGATTCAAATGGGCATCAAAATTGAAAAAAAATCAGCAAAAAGGAAAACCAAACCAAATAGTTTGCGTACCTATTGCACGTGACTTGTCCTCACTGAAGTGTGGGACCTCAAGCGTGGGCACCACACGTAAGTGACAGACCTGTTGGTGTAAAAACTCGGTTGATTATTATAGTGCATTAGAACAAAGTTTCCTATGGATTCAATGGTAGGAAATCCAAGTTAACTCATTTACGTGTTAAACTTGTCTAAATCTTGGTCAAACCTAGGATTTGACAAGATTCAAACCAGACAAATCATGTAGCTATACCCCCTAACCCCTAAACTCTATCTTATGAAGTCAAGCATGTGAAGAGAAGTGGTTTTGGGTTTCAAACATGGAAATTTCAAAAACCTCCCAAAAGCTTCATTTTAGAGTGACTAAGAAGGATCCATGCTTCCCTTTTCATTTTCATGTTTTAAACTTGTTTAAATTATCTTGGTCGTCAAACCTAGGATTTGACAAGATTCAAATGGGCATCAAATTTGAAAAAAACAGAAAAAGAAAAACCAAAGCAAATAGTTTTCTTATGTCATATAGTAAGCATTGAATTTGATAAACAAGGTCCATACATATTCAAACCACACAAATCATGTATCTATACCCCCTAAGCCCTAAATTAATTAACTATGTCTTATGAAGTCAAGCATGTGAAGAGAAGTGGTTTTGGGTTTCAAACATGGAAATTTCAAAAACCTCCCAAAAGCTTCATTTTAGACAGACTAAGAAGGATCCATGCTTACATTTGCATTTTCATATTTTAAACTTGTTTAAATCATTATCAAACCTAGGATTTGACCAAGATACAAATGGGTGGGCACAAAATTCAAAAAAATCAGAAAAATGAAAAACAAAAGCACATAGTCTTCTTATATATGTCATATCGTAAGCATTCGAGTTGATAAACGAGGTCTAGGTATATCCAAACCAGACAAATCATGTATCTACCCCCGTCGATCTTATGAAGTCTAGCATGAAGAGAAGTCGTTTTGGGTTTCAAACATGGAAATTTCAAGAACATCCCAAAAGCTTCATTTTAGAGTGACTAAGAAGGATACATGCTTACCTTTTAATTTTCATGTTTTAAACTTGTTTAAATCTTGGTTGAACCTAGGATTTGACCAAGATTCAAATATATGGGAATAAAATTCAGAAAAAAACAGAAAAATGAAAAACCAAAGCACATAGTCTTCTTATGTCTATAGTTAGCATTAAAGTTGATAAACAGGTCTAGACATATTCAAACTAGAAAATCATGTATATATCTACACCCCTAACCCTAAACTCTGTCTTATGAAGTCAAGCATGCATGAAGAGAAGTGGTTTTTTTTGTTCCAAACATGGAAATTTCAAAAACCCTCCCAAGAGCTACATTTTGGGGTGACTAAGAAGGAAAGATGCTTATTTTTTCATATTCATGATTTAAACTTGTTTAAACCATGGTAAAACCTAGGATTTGACCAAGATTCAAATGGGCATCAAAATTGAAAAAAAAAATCAGCAAAAATAAAAACCAAAGCAAATAGTTTTCTTATGTTATATAGTAAGCATTAAAGTTGATAAACAAGGTCTAGACATATTCAAACCAGACAAATCATGTATCTATACCCCCTAACCCCTAAACTCTGTCTTATGAAGTCAAGCATGAAGAGAAGTGGTTTTGGGTTTCAAACATGGAAATTTGAAAAACCTCCCAAAAGCCCCTTTTCAAATATTTCAAACTTATTCAAATTTGGTTCAAATTTGAAAGACATACAAGTTATAGCACACATAGTGCATACATTTTCACACAAACTGCACTAGATGCTAACCCTATAATTTGAGGCCATTTGGATGAGGTCGAAAAAATTCTTGGATTAGAATCGTGTTGTTCGAACCCCGTAGTTGGATTTTTTTTTGAACCCTTGATCTGCAGAACTGGGCAAAACCCGAGTTTAACCTATTTAATTATAGATTCGTATAACGATTTTTATAATACCTTTTTATTATTACTATGCGGCACATGGGTGTTTGCCCGTCGAGTGAAACACGGAGGAAGAGGGATCACTCGGAAGGAGAGAAGAAGGGGGTGTCTCCCCTTTTTCGGGTGATGATGTTGACTTTTGTGCAGGGTTTGTCAGTGAGCAGGAGGTGCGAGCGAGCGAGCGAGCGAGTCGAGCGAGGCCGAGAATGAGAGAGATTTGTTTTTTTTGTGAGAGGGACAACCGAAGGATCCAGAAGGACCCACAGACTTCCAATACGCATCTGATGCGTCTTCTCTTGACAAAGAAGATGGCTGGGAGTTTGCGTACCTACTGCACGTGACTTGTGCTCACTGAAGTGTGGGACCTCAAGGGTGGGCACCACACGTAAGTGACAGACCTGTTGGTGTAAAAACTCGGTTGATTATAATAGTGCATTAGAACAAAGTTTCCTATGGATTCAAGGGTAGGAAATCCAAGTTAACTCATTTACGTGTTAAACTTGTCTAAATCTTGGTCAAACCTAGGATTTGACCAAGATTCAAATGGGCAGAAAAATAAAAAAAAACAGAAAAATGAAAAACAAAATCACATAGTCTTCTTATGTCATATAGTAAGCATTAAAGTTGATAAACAAGGTCTAGACATATCAAACCATACAAATCATGTATCTACCCCTAACCCCTAAACTCCGTCTTATGAAGTCAAGCATGAAGAGAAGTGGTTTTGGGTTTCAAACATGGAAATTTCAAAATCCTCCCAAAAGCCCCTTTTCAAATATTTCAAACTTATTCAAATTTGGTTCAAATTTGAAAGACATACAAGTTATAGCACACATAGTGCATACATTTTCACAAAAACTGCACTAGATGCTAACCCTATAGCTTGAGGCCATTTGGATGAGGTCGAAAAAATTCTTGGATTAGAATCGTGTTGTTCGAACCCCGTAGTTGGATTTTTTTGATCCCTTGATCTGTAGAACTGGGCAAAACCCAAGTTTAGAGTGACTAAGAAGGATACATGCTTCCCTTTTCATTTTCATGTTTTAAACTTGTTTAAATTATCTTGGTCAAACCTAGGATTAGACAAGATTCAAATGGGCATCAAAATTGAAAAAAAATCAGCAAAAAGGAAAACCAAAGCAAATAGTTTGCGTACCTATTGCACGTGACTTGTGCTCACTGAAGTGTGGGACCTCAAGCGTGGGCACCACACGTAAGTGACAGACCTGTTGGTGTAAAAACTCGGTTGATTATTATAGTGCATTAGAACAAAGTTTCCTATGGATTCAATGGTAGGAAATCCAAGTTAACTCATTTACGTGTTAAACTTGTCTAAATCTTGGTCAAACCTAGGATTTGACAAGATTCAAACCAGACAAATCATGTAGCTATACCCCCTAACCCCTAAACTCTATCTTATGAAGTCAAGCATGTGAAGAGAAGTGGTTTTGGGTTTCAAACATGGAAATTTCAAAAACCTCCCAAAAGCTTCATTTTAGAGTGACTAAGAAGGATCCATGCTTCCCTTTTCATTTTCATGTTTTAAACTTGTTTAAATTATCTTGGTCGTCAAACCTAGGATTTGACAAGATTCAAATGGGCATCAAATTTGAAAAAAAAAACAGAAAAAAGAAAAACCAAAGCAAATAGTTTTCTTATGTCATATAGTAAGCATTGAATTTGATAAACAAGGTCCATACATATTCAAACCACACAAATCATGTATCTATACCCCCTAAGCCCTAAATTAATTAACTATGTCTTATGAAGTCAAGCATGTGAAGAGAAGTGGTTTTGGGTTTCAAACATGGAAATTTCAAAAACCTCCCAAAAGCTTCATTTTAGACAGACTAAGAAGGATCCATGCTTACATTTGCATTTTCATATTTTAAACTTGTTTAAATCATTATCAAACCTAGGATTTGACCAAGATACAAATGGGTGGGCACAAAATTCAAAAAAATCAGAAAAATGAAAAACAAAAGCACATAGTCTTCTTATATATGTCATATCGTAAGCATTCGAGTTGATAAACGAGGTCTAGGTATATCCAAACCAGACAAATCATGTATCTACCCCCGTCGATCTTATGAAGTCTAGCATGAAGAGAAGTCGTTTTGGGTTTCAAACATGGAAATTTCAAGAACATCCCAAAAGCTTCATTTTAGAGTGACTAAGAAGGATACATGCTTACCTTTTAATTTTCATGTTTTAAACTTGTTTAAATCTTGGTTGAACCTAGGATTTGACCAAGATTCAAATATATGGGAATAAAATTCAGAAAAAAACAGAAAAATGAAAAACCAAAGCACATAGTCTTCTTATGTCTATAGTTAGCATTAAAGTTGATAAACAGGTCTAGACATATTCAAACTAGAAAATCATGTATATATCTACACCCCTAACCCTAAACTCTGTCTTATGAAGTCAAGCATGCATGAAGAGAAGTGGTTTTTT
The DNA here is from genome assembly GCF_019359855.2 of Lolium perenne. NCBI lineage: Eukaryota > Viridiplantae > Streptophyta > Magnoliopsida > Poales > Poaceae > Lolium > Lolium perenne. The sequence goes on along the minus strand of NC_067248.2, from coordinate 73,680,702 downwards.
TGTTCCAAACATGGAAATTTCAAAAACCCTCCCAAGAGCTACATTTTGGGGTGACTAAGAAGGATAGATGCTTATTTTTTCATATTCATGATTTAAACTTGTTTAAACCATGGTCAAACCTAGGATTTGACCAAGATTCAAATGGGCATCAAAATTGAAAAAAATCAGCAAAAATAAAAACCAAAGCAAATAGTTTTCTTATGTTATATAGTAAGCATTAAAGTTGATAAACAAGGTCTAGACATATTCAAACCAGACAAATCATGTATCTATACCCCCTAACCCCTAAACTCTGTCTTATGAAGTCAAGCATGAAGAGAAGTGGTTTTGGGTTTCAAACATGGAAATTTGAAAAACCTCCCAAAAGCCCCTTTTCAAATATTTCAAACTTATTCAAATTTGGTTCAAATTTGAAAGACATACAAGTTATAGCACACATAGTGCATACATTTTCACACAAACTGCACTAGATGCTAACCCTATAATTTGAGGCCATTTGGATGAGGTCGAAAAAATTCTTGGATTAGAATCGTGTTGTTCGAACCCCGTAGTTGGATTTTTTTGAACCCTTGATCTGCAGAACTGGGCAAAACCCGAGTTTAACCTATTTAATTATAGATTCGTATATCGATTTTTCTACTACCTTTTTATTATTACTATGCAGCACATGGGTGTTTGCCCGTCGAGTGAAACACGGAGGAAGAGGGATCACTCGGAAGGAGAGAAGAAGGGGGTGTCTCCCCTTTTTCGGGTGATGATGTTGACTTTTGTGCAGGGTTTGTCAGTGAGCAGGAGGTGCGAGCGAGCGAGCGAGCGAGCGAGTCGAGCGAGGCCGAGAATGAGAGAGATTTGTTTTTTTTGTGAGAGGGACAACCGAAGGATCCAGAAGGACCCACAGACTTCCAATACGCATCTGATGCGTCTTCTCTTGACAAAGAAGATGGCTGGGAGTTTGCGTACCTACTGCACGTGACTTGTGCTCACTGAAGTGTGGGACCTCAAGGGTGGGCACCACACGTAAGTGACAGACCTGTTGGTGTAAAAACTCGGTTGATTATAATAGTGCATTAGAACAAAGTTTCCTATGGATTCAAGGGTAGGAAATCCAAGTTAACTCATTTACGTGTTAAACTTGTCTAAATCTTGGTCAAACCTAGGATTTGACCAATATTCAAATGGGCAGAAAAATAAAAAAAAAACAGAAAAATGAAAAACAAAATCACATAGTCTTCTTATGTCATATAGTAAGCATTAAAGTTGATAAACAAGGTCTAGACATATCAAACCATACAAATCATGTATCTACCCCTAACCCCTAAACTCCGTCTTATGAAGTCAAGCATGAAGAGAAGTGGTTTTTGGTTTCAAACATGGAAATTTCAAAATCCTCCCAAAAGCCCCTTTTCAAATATTTCAAACTTATTCAAATTTGGTTCAAATTTGAAAGACATACAAGTTATAGCACACATAGTGCATACATTTTCACAAAAACTGCACTAGATGCTAACCCTATAGCTTGAGGCCATTTGGATGAGGTCGAAAAAATTCTTGGATTAGAATCGTGTTGTTCGAACCCCGTAGTTGGATTTTTTTGAACCCTTGATCTGTAGATCGAACTGGGCAAAACCCGAGTTTAGAGTGACTAAGAAGGATACATGCTTCCCTTTTCATTTTCATGTTTTAAACTTGTTTAAATTATCTTGGTCAAACCTAGGATTAGACAAGATTCAAATGGGCATCAAAATTGAAAAAATCAGCAAAAAGGAAAACCAAAGCAAATAGTTTTCTTATGTCATATAGTAAGCATTAAAGTTGATAAACAAGGTCTAGACATATTCAAACCAGACAAATCATGTAGCTATACCCCCTAACCCCTAAACTCTATCTTATGAAGTCAAGCATGTGAAGAGAAGTGGTTTTGGGTTTCAAACATGGAAATTTCAAAAACCTCCCAAAAGCTTCATTTTAGAGTGACTAAGAAGGATCCATGCTTCCCTTTTCATTTTCATGTTTTAAACTTGTTTAAATTATCTTGGTCGTCAAACCTAGGATTTGACAAGCAGATTCAAATGGGCATCAAATTTGAAAAAAAAATCAGAAAAAAGAAAAACCAAAGCAAATAGTTTTCTTATGTCATATAGTAAGCATTGAATTTGATAAACAAGGTCCATACATATTCAAACCACACAAATCATGTATCTATACCCCCTAAGCCCTAAATTAATTAACTATGTCTTATGAAGTCAAGCATGTGAAGAGAAGTGGTTTTGGGTTTCAAACATGGAAATTTCAAAAACCTCCCAAAAGCTTCATTTTAGACAGACTAAGAAGGATCCATGCTTACATTTGCATTTTCATATTTTAAACTTGTTTAAATCATTATCAAACCTAGGATTTGACCAAGATACAAATGGGTGGGCACAAAATTCAAAAAAATCAGAAAAATGAAAAACAAAAGCACATAGTCTTCTTATATATGTCATATCGTAAGCATTCGAGTTGATAAACGAGGTCTAGGTATATCCAAACCAGACAAATCATGTATCTACCCCCCGTTGATCTTTTGAAGTCTAGCATGAAGAGAAGTCGTTTTGGGTTTCAAACATGGAAATTTCAAGAACATCCCAAAAGCTTCATTTTAGAGTGACTAAGAAGGATACATGCTTACCTTTTAATTTTCATGTTTTAAACTTGTTTAAATCTTGGTTGAACCTAGGATTTGACCAAGATTCAAATATATGGGAATAAAATTCAGAAAAAAACAGAAAAATGAAAAACCAAAGCACATAGTCTTCTTATGTCTATAGTTAGCATTTAAGTTGATAAACAGGTCTAGACATATTCAAACTAGAAAATCATGTATATATCTACACCCCTAACCCTAAACTCTGTCTTATGAAGTCAAGCATGCATGAAGAGAAGTGGTTTTTTTGTTCCAAACATGGAAATTTCAAAAACCCTCCCAAGAGCTACATTTTGGGGTGACTAAGAAGGAAAGATGCTTATTTTTTCATATTCATGATTTAAACTTGTTTAAACCATGGTCAAACCTAGGATTTGACCAAGATTCAAATGGGCATCAAAATTGAAAAAAAAATCAGCAAAAATAAAAACCAAAGCAAATAGTTTTCTTATGTTATATAGTAAGCATTAAAGTTGATAAACAAGGTCTAGACATATTCAAACCAGACAAATCATGTATCTATACCCCCTAACCCCTAAACTCTGTCTTATGAAGTCAAGCATGAAGAGAAGTGGTTTTGGGTTTCAAACATGGAAATTTGAAAAACCTCCCAAAAGCCCCTTTTCAAATATTTCAAACTTATTCAAATTTGGTTCAAATTTGAAAGACATACAAGTTATAGCACACATAGTGCATACATTTTCACACAAACTGCACTAGATGCTAACCCTATAATTTGAGGCCATTTGGATGAGGTCGAAAAAATTCTTGGATTAGAATCGTGTTGTTCGAACCCCGTAGTTGGATTTTTTTGAACCCTTGATCTGCAGAACTGGGCAAAACCCGAGTTTAACCTATTTAATTATAGATTCGTATATCGATTTTTCTACTACCTTTTTATTATTACTATGCAACACATGGGTGTTTGCCCGTCGAGTGAAACACGGAGGAAGAGGGATCACTCGGAAGGAGAGAAGAAGGGGGTGTCTCCCCTTTTTCGGGTGATGATGTTGACTTTTGTGCAGGGTTTGTCAGTGAGCAGGAGGTGCGAGCGAGCGAGCGAGCGAGCGAGTCGAGCGAGGCCGAGAATGAGAGAGATTTGTTTTTTTTGTGAGAGGGACAACCGAAGGATCTAGAAGGACCCACAGACTTCCAATACGCATCTGATGCGTCTTCTCTTGACAAAGAAGATGGCTGGGAGTTTGCGTACCTACTGCACGTGACTTGTGCTCACTGAAGTGTGGGACCTCAAGGGTGGGCACCACACGTAAGTGACAGACTGTTGGTGTAAAAACTCGGTTGATTATAATAGTGCATTAGAACAAAGTTTCCTATGGATTCAAGGGTAGGAAATCCAAGTTAACTCATTTACGTGTTAAACTTGTCTAAATCTTGGTCAAACCTAGGATTTGACCAAGATTCAAATGGGCAGAAAAATAAAAAAAAACAGAAAAATGAAAAACAAAATCACATAGTCTTCTTATGTCATATAGTAAGCATTAAAGTTGATAAACAAGGTCTAGACATATCAAACCATACAAATCATGTATCTACCCCTAACCCCTAAACTCCGTCTTATGAAGTCAAGCATGAAGAGAAGTGGTTTTGGGTTTCAAACATGGAAATTTCAAAATCCTCCCAAAAGCCCCTTTTCAAATATTTCAAACTTATTCAAATTTGGTTCAAATTTGAAAGACATACAAGTTATAGCACACATAGTGCATACATTTTCACAAAAACTGCACTAGATGCTAACCCTATAGCTTGAGGCCATTTGGATGAGGTCGAAAAAATTCTTGGATTAGAATCGTGTTGTTCGAACCCCGTAGTTGGATTTTTTGAACCCTTGATCTCGTAGAATCGGGCAAAACACGAGTTTAGAGTGACTAATAAGGATACATGCTTCACTTTTCATATACATGTTTAAAAATTGTATAAATAATCTTGGTCAAACCTAGGATTAGACAAGATTCAAATGGGCATCAAAATTGAAAAAAAATCAGCAAAAAGGAAAACCAAAGCAAATAGTTTTATTATGTCATATAGTAAGCATTAAAGTTGATAAACAAGGTCTAGACATATTCAAACCAGACAAATCATGTAGCTATACCCCCTAACCCCTAAACTCTATCTTATGAAGTCAAGCATGTGAAGAGAAGTGGTTTTGGGTTTCAAACATGGAAATTTCAAAAACCTCCCAAAAGCTTCATTTTAGAGTGACTAAGAAGGATCCATGCTTCCCTTTTCATTTTCATGTTTTAAACTTGTTTAAATTATCTTGGTCGTCAAACCTAGGATTTGACAAGCAGATTCAAATGGGCATCAAATTTGAAAAAATCAGAAAAAGAAAAACCAAAGCAAATAGTTTTCTTATGTCATATAGTAAGCATTGAATTTGATAAACAAGGTCCATACATATTCAAACCACACAAATCATGTATCTATACCCCCTAAGCCCTAAATTAATTAACTATGTCTTATGAAGTCAAGCATGTGAAGAGAAGTGGTTTTGGGTTTCAAACATGGAAATTTCAAAAACCTCCCAAAAGCTTCATTTTAGACAGACTAAGAAGGATCCATGCTTACATTTGCATTTTCATATTTTAAACTTGTTTAAATCATTATCAAACCTAGGATTTGACCAAGATACAAATGGGTGGGCACAAAATTCAAAAAAATCAGAAAAATGAAAAACAAAAGCACATAGTCTTCTTATATATGTCATATCGTAAGCATTCGAGTTGATAAACGAGGTCTAGGTATATCCAAACCAGACAAATCATGTATCTACCCCCCGTCGATCTTATGAAGTCTAGCATGAAGAGAAGTCGTTTTGGGTTTCAAACATGGAAATTTCAAGAACATCCCAAAAGCTTCATTTTAGAGTGACTAAGAAGGATACATGCTTACCTTTTAATTTTCATGTTTTAAACTTGTTTAAATCTTGGTTGAACCTAGGATTTGACCAAGATTCAAATATATGGGAATAAAATTCAGAAAAAAACAGAAAAATGAAAAACCAAAGCACATAGTCTTCTTATGTCTATAGTTAGCATTAAAGTTGATAAACAGGTCTAGACATATTCAAACTAGAAAATCATGTATATATCTACACCCCTAACCCTAAACTCTGTCTTATGAAGTCAAGCATGCATGAAGAGAAGTGGTTTTTTTTGTTCCAAACATGGAAATTTCAAAAACCCTCCCAAGAGCTACATTTTGGGGTGACTAAGAAGGAAAGATGCTTATTTTTTCATATTCATGATTTAAACTTGTTTAAACCATGGTCAAACCTAGGATTTGACCAAGATTCAAATGGGCATCAAAATTGAAAAAAAAATCAGCAAAAATAAAAACCAAAGCAAATAGTTTTCTTATGTTATATAGTAAGCATTAAAGTTGATAAACAAGGTCTAGACATATTCAAACCAGGACAAATCATGTATCTATACCCCCTAACCCCTAAACTCTGTCTTATGAAGTCAAGCATGAAGAGAAGTGGTTTTGGGTTTCAAACATGGAAATTTGAAAAACCTCCCAAAAGCCCCTTTTCAAATATTTCAAACTTATTCAAATTTGGTTCAAATTTGAAAGACATACAAGTTATAGCACACATAGTGCATACATTTTCACACAAACTGCACTAGATGCTAACCCTATAATTTGAGGCCATTTGGATGAGGTCGAAAAAATTCTTGGATTAGAATCGTGTTGTTCGAACCCCGTAGTTGGATTTTTTTTTGAACCCTTGATCTGCAGAATCGGGCAAAACCCGAGTTTAACCTATTTAATTATAGATTCGTATATCGATTTTTCTACTACCTTTTTATTATTACTATGCAGCACATGGGTGTTTGCCCGTCGAGTGAAACACGGAGGAAGAGGGATCACTCGGAAGGAGAGAAGAAGGGGGTGTCTCCCTTTTCGGGTGATGATGTTGACTTTTGTGCAGGGTTTGTCGGTGAGCAGGAGGTGTGAGCGAGCGAGCGAGCGAGCGAGTCGAGCGAGGCCGAGAATGAGAGATATTTTTTTTTGTGAGAGGGACAACCGAAGGATCCAGAAGGACCCACAGACTTCCAATACGCATCTGATGCGTCTTCTCTTGACAAAGAAGATGGCTGGGAGTTTGCGTACCTACTGCACGTGACTTGTGCTCACTGAAGTGTGGGACCTCAAGGGTGGGCACCACACGTAAGTGACAGACTTTGTTGGTGTAAAAACTCGGTTGATTATTATAGTGCATTAGAACAAAGTTTCCTATGGATTCAAGGGTAGGAAATCCAAGTTAACTCATTTACGTGTTAAACTTGTTTAAATTATCTTGGTCAAACCTAGGATTAGACAAGATTCAAATGGGCGTAAAAAATAAAAAAACAGAAAAATGAAAAACAAAATCACATAGTCTTCTTATGTCATATAGTAAGCATTAAAGTTGATAAACAAGGTCTAGACATATCAAACCATACAAATCATGTATCTACCCCTAACCCCTAAACGCCGTCTTATGAAGTCAAGCATGAAGAGAAGTGGTTTTGGGTTTCAAACATGGAAATTTCAAAATCCTCCCAAAAGCCCCTTTTCAAATATTTCAAACTTATTCAAATTTGGTTCAAATTTGAAAGACATACAAGTTATAGCACACATAGTGCATACATTTTCACAAAAACTGCACTAGATGCTAACCCTATAGCTTGAGGCCATTTGGATGAGGTCGAAAAAATTCTTGGATTAGAATCGTGTTGTTCGAACCCCGTAGTTGGATTTTTTTGAACCCTTGATCTGTAGAACTGGGCAAAACCCGAGTTTAGAGTGACTAAGAAGGATACATGCTTCCCTTTTCATTTTCATGTTTTAAACTTGTTTAAATTATCTTGGTCAAACCTAGGATTAGACAAGATTCAAATGGGCATCAAAATTGAAAAAAAATCAGCAAAAAGGAAAACCAAAGCAAATAGTTTTCTTATGTCATATAGTAAGCATTAAAGTTGATAAACAAGGTCTAGACATATTCAAACCAGACAAATCATGTAGCTATACCCCCTAACCCCTAAACTCTATCTTATGAAGTCAAGCATGTGAAGAGAAGTGGTTTTGGGTTTCAAACATGGAAATTTCAAAAACCTCCCAAAAGCTTCATTTTAGAGTGACTAAGAAGGATCCATGCTTCCCTTTTCATTTTCATGTTTTAAACTTGTTTAAATTATCTTGGTCGTCAAACCTAGGATTTGACAAGCAGATTCAAATGGGCATCAAATTTGAAAAAAAAATCAGAAAAAAGAAAAACCAAAGCAAATAGTTTTCTTATGTCATATAGTAAGCATTGAATTTGATAAACAAGGTCCATACATATTCAAACCACACAAATCATGTATCTATACCCCCTAAGCCCTAAATTAATTAACTATGTCTTATGAAGTCAAGCATGTGAAGAGAAGTGGTTTTGGGTTTCAAACATGGAAATTTCAGAAACCTCCCAAAAGCTTCATTTTAGACAGACTAAGAAGGATCCATGCTTACATTTGCATTTTCATATTTTAAACTTGTTTAAATCATTATCAAACCTAGGATTTGACCAAGATACAAATGGGTGGGCACAAAATTCAAAAAAATCAGAAAAATGAAAAACAAAAGCACATAGTCTTCTTATATATGTCATATCGTAAGCATTCGAGTTGATAAACGAGGTCTAGGTATATCCAAACCAGACAGATCATGTATCTACCCCCCGTCGATCTTATGAAGTCTAGCATGAAGAGAAGTCGTTTTGGGTTTCAAACATGGAAATTTCAAGAACATCCCAAAAGCTTCATTTTAGAGTGACTAAGAAGGATACATGCTTACCTTTTAATTTTCATGTTTTAAACTTGTTTAAATCTTGGTTGAACCTAGGATTTGACCAAGATTCAAATATATGGGAATAAAATTCAGAAAAAAACAGAAAAATGAAAAACCAAAGCACATAGTCTTCTTATGTCTATAGTTAGCATTAAAGTTGATAAACAGGTCTAGACATATTCAAACTAGAAAATCATGTATATATCTACACCCCTAACCCTAAACTCTGTCTTATGAAGTCAAGCATGCATGAAGAGAAGTGGTTTTTTTGTTCCAAACATGGAAATTTCAAAAACCCTCCCAAGAGCTACATTTTGGGGTGACTAAGAAGGAAAGATGCTTATTTTTTCATATTCATGATTTAAACTTGTTTAAACCATGGTCAAACCTAGGATTTGACCAAGATTCAAATGGGCATCAAAATTGAAAAAAAAATCAGCAAAAATAAAAACCAAAGCAAATAGTTTTCTTATGTTATATAGTAAGCATTAAAGTTGATAAACAAGGTCTAGACATATTCAAACCAGACAAATCATGTATCTATACCCCCTAACCCCTAAACTCTGTCTTATGAAGTCAAGCATGAAGAGAAGTGGTTTTGGGTTTCAAACATGGAAATTTGAAAAACCTCCCAAAAGCCCCTTTTCAAATATTTCAAACTTATTCAAATTTGGTTCAAATTTGAAAGACATACAAGTTATAGCACACATAGTGCATACATTTTCACACAAACTGCACTAGATGCTAACCCTATAATTTGAGGCCATTTGGATGAGGTCGAAAAAATTCTTGGATTAGAATCGTGTTGTTCGAACCCCGTAGTTGGATTTTTTTGAACCCTTGATCTCAGAATCGGGCAAAACCCGAGTTTAACCTATTTAATTATAGATTCGTATATCGATTTTTCTACTACCTTTTTATTATTACTATGCAGCACATGGGTGTTTGCCCGTCGAGTGAAACACGGAGGAAGAGGGATCACTCGGAAGGAGAGAAGAAGGGGGTGTCTCCCCTTTTTCGGGTGATGATGTTGACTTTTGTGCAGGGTTTGTCAGTGAGCAGGAGGTGCGAGCGAGCGAGCGAGCGAGTCGAGCGAGGCCGAGAATGAGAGAGATTTTTTTTTTTTGTGAGAGGGACGACCGAAGGATCCAGAAGGACCCACAGACTTCCAATACGCATCTGATGCGTCTTCTCTTGACAAAGAAGATGGCTGGGAGTTTGCGTACCTATCGCACGTGACTTGTGCTCACCGAAGTGTGGGACCTCAAGGGTGGGCACCACACGTAAGTGACAGATTGTTGGTGTAAAAACTCGGTTGATTATAATAGTGCATTAGAACAAAGTTTCCTATGGATTCAAGGGTAGGAAATCCAAGTTAACTCATTTACGTGTTAAACTTGTCTAAATCTTGGTCAAACCTAGGATTTGACCAAGATTCAAATGGGCAGAAAAATAAAAAAAAAACAGAAAAATGAAAAACAAAATCACATAGTCTTCTTATGTCATATAGTAAGCATTAAAGTTGATAAACAAGGTCTAGACATATCAAACCATACAAATCATGTATCTACCCCTAACCCCTAAACTCCGTCTTATGAAGTCAAGCATGAAGAGAAGTGGTTTTGGGTTTCAAACATGGAAATTTCAAAATCCTCCCAAAATCCCCTTTTCAAATATTTCAAACTTATTCAAATTTGGTTCAAATTTGAAAGACATACAAGTTATAGCACACATAGTGCATACATTTTCACAAAAACTGCACTAGATGCTAACCCTATAGCTTGAGGCCATTTGGATGAGGTCGAAAAAATTCTTGGATTAGAATCGTGTTGTTCGAACCCCGTAGTTGGATTTTTTTGAACCCTTGATCTGTAGAACTGGGCAAAGCCCGAGTTTAGAGTGACTAAGAAGGATACATGCTTCCCTTTTCATTTTCATGTTTTAAACTTGTTTAAATTATCTTGGTCAAACCTAGGATTAGACAAGATTCAAATGGGCATCAAAATTGAAAAAAAATCAGCAAAAAGGAAAACCAAAGCAAATAGTTTTCTTATGTCATATAGTAAGCATTAAAGTTGATAAACAAGGTCTAGACATATTCAAACCAGACAAATCATGTAGCTATACCCCTAACCCCTAAACTCTATCTTATGAAGTCAAGCATGTGAAGAGAAGTGGTTTTGGGTTTCAAACATGGAAATTTCAAAAACCTCCCAAAAGCTTCATTTTAGAGTGACTAAGAAGGATCCATGCTTCCCTTTTCATTTTCATGTTTTAAACTTGTTTAAATTATCTTGGTCGTCAAACCTAGGATTTGACAAGCAGATTCAAATGGGCATCAAATTTGAAAAAAAAATCAGAAAAAAGAAAAACCAAAGCAAATAGTTTTCTTATGTCATATAGTAAGCATTGAATTTGATAAACAAGGTCCATACATATTCAAACCACACAAATCATGTATCTATACCCCCTAAGCCCTAAATTAATTAACTATGTCTTATGAAGTCAAGCATGTGAAGAGAAGTGGTTTTGGGTTTCAAACATGGAAATTTCAAAAACCTCCCAAAAGCTTCATTTTAGACAGACTAAGAAGGATCCATGCTTACATTTGCATTTTCATATTTTAAACTTGTTTAAATCATTATCAAACCTAGGATTTGACCAAGATACAAATGGGTGGGCACAAAATTCAAAAAAATCAGAAAAATGAAAAACAAAAGCACATAGTCTTCTTATATATGTCATATCGTAAGCATTCGAGTTGATAAACGAGGTCTAGGTATATCCAAACCAGACAAATCATGTATCTACCCCCCGTCGATCTTATGAAGTCTAGCATGAAGAGAAGTCGTTTTGGGTTTCAAACATGGAAATTTCAAGAACATCCCAAAAGCTTCATTTTAGAGTGACTAAGAAGGATACATGCTTACCTTTTAATTTTCATGTTTTAAACTTGTTTAAATCTTGGTTGAACCTAGGATTTGACCAAGATTCAAATATATGGGAATAAAATTCAGAAAAAAACAGAAAAATGAAAAACCAAAGCACATAGTCTTCTTATGTCTATAGTTAGCATTAAAGTTGATAAACAAGTCTAGACATATTCAAACTAGAAAATCATGTATATATCTACACCCCTAACCCTAAACTCTGTCTTATGAAGTCAAGCATGCATGAAGAGAAGTGGTTTTTTTTGTTCCAAACATGGAAATTTCAAAAACCCTCCCAAGAGCTACATTTTGGGGTGACTAAGAAGGAAAGATGCTTATTTTTTCATATTCATGATTTAAACTTGTTTAAACCATGGTCAAACCTAGGATTTGACCAAGATTCAAATGGGCATCAAAATTGAAAAAAAATCAGCAAAAATAAAAACCAAAGCAAATAGTTTTCTTATGTTATATAGTAAGCATTAAAGTTGATAAACAAGGTCTAGACATATTCAAACCAGACAAATCATGTATCTATACCCCCTAACCCCTAAACTCTGTCTTATGAAGTCAAGCATGAAGAGAAGTGGTTTTGGGTTTCAAACATGGAAATTTGAAAAACCTCCCAAAAGCCCCTTTTCAAATATTTCAAACTTATTCAAATTTGGTTCAAATTTGAAAGACATACAAGTTATAGCACACATAGTGCATACATTTTCACACAAACTGCACTAGATGCTAACCCTATAATTTGAGGCCATTTGGATGAGGTCGAAAAAATTCTTGGATTAGAATCGTGTTGTTCGAACCCCGTAGTTGGATTTTTTTTTTGAACCCTTGATCTGCAGAATCGGGCAAAACCCGAGTTTAACCTATTTAATAATATATTCGTATATCGCATTTTCGACTAACTTTTTATTATTAGTATGCTGCACTTGGGTCTTTCCCAGTCGATTGAAACACGGAGTAAGAGGGATCACGCGGAAGGCGAGAATAAGGGGATGTCTCGACTTTTTCTGGTGATGATGTTGACTTTTGTGCAGGGTTTGTCGGTGAGCGGGAGGTGCGAGCGAGCGAGCGAGCTGAGCGAAGCGAGTCGAGCGAGGCCGAGAATGAGAGAGATTTGTTTTTTTTGTGAGAGGGACAACCGAAGGATCGGAAGGACCCACAGACTTCCAATACGCATCCGATGCGTCTTCTCTTGACAAAGAAGATGGCTGGGAGTTTGCGTACCTACTGCACGTGACTTGTGCTCACTGAAGTGTGGGACCTCAAGGGTGGGCACCACACGTAAGTGACAGACCTGTTGGTGTAAAAACTCGGTTGATTATAATAGTGCATTAGAACAAAGTTTCCTATGGATTCAAGGGTAGGAAATCCAAGTTAACTCATTTACGTGTTAAACTTGTCTAAATCTTGGTCAAACCTAGGATTTGACCAAGATTCAAATGGGCAGAAAAATAAAAAAAAACAGAAAAATGAAAAACAAAATCACATAGTCTTCTTATGTCATATAGTAAGCATTAAAGTTGATAAACAAGGTCTAGACATATCAAACCATACAAATCATGTATCTACCCCTAACCCCTAAACTCCGTCTTATGAAGTCAAGCATGAAGAGAAGTGGTTTTGGGTTTCAAACATGGAAATTTCAAAATCCTCCCAAAAGCCCCTTTTCAAATATTTCAAACTTATTCAAATTTGGTTCAAATTTGAAAGACATACAAGTTATAGCACACATAGTGCATACATTTTCACAAAAACTGCACTAGATGCTAACCCTATAGCTTGAGGCCATTTGGATGAGGTCGAAAAAATTCTTGGATTAGAATCGTGTTGTTCGAACCCCGTAGTTGGATTTTTTTGAACCCTTGATCTGTAGAACTGGGCAAAACCCGAGTTTAGAGTGACTAAGAAGGATACATGCTCCCCTTTTCATTTTCATGTTTTAAACTTGTTTAAATTATCTTGGTCAAACCTAGGATTAGACAAGATTCAAATGGGCATCAAAATTGAAAAAAAAATCAGCAAAAAGGAAAACCAAAGCAAATAGTTTTCTTATGTCATATAGTACGCATTAAAGTTGATAAACAAGGTCTAGACATATTCAAACCAGACAAATCATGTAGCTATACCCCCTAACCCCTAAACTCTATCTTATGAAGTCAAGCATGTGAAGAGAAGTGGTTTTGGGTTTCAAACATGGAAATTTCAAAAACCTCCCAAAAGCTTCATTTTAGAGTGACTAAGAAGGATCCATGCTTCCCTTTTCATTTTCATGTTTTAAACTTGTTTAAATTATCTTGGTCGTCAAACCTAGGATTTGACAAGATTCAAATGGGCATCAAATTTGAAAAAAAAAATCAGAAAAAAGAAAAACCAAAGCAAATAGTTTTCTTATGTCATATAGTAAGCATTGAATTTGATAAACAAGGTCCATACATATTCAAACCACACAAATCATGTATCTATACCCCCTAAGCCCTAAATTAATTAACTATGTCTTATGAAGTCAAGCATGTGAAGAGAAGTGGTTTTGGGTTTCAAACATGGAAATTTCAAAAACCTCCCAAAAGCTTCATTTTAGACTGACTAAGAAGGATCCATGCTTACATTTGCATTTTCATATTTTAAACTTGTTTAAATCATTATCAAACCTAGGATTTGACCAAGATACAAATGGGTGGGCACAAAATTCAAAAAAATCAGAAAAATGAAAAACAAAAGCACATAGTCTTCTTATATATGTCATATCGTAAGCATTCGAGTTGATAAACGAGGTCTAGGTATATCCAAACCAGACAAATCATGTATCTACCCCCCGTCGATCTTATGAAGTCTAGCATGAAGAGAAGTCGTTTTGGGTTTCAAACATGGAAATTTCAAGAACATCCCAAAAGCTTCATTTTAGAGTGACTAAGAAGGATACATGCTTACCTTTTAATTTTCATGTTTTAAACTTGTTTAAATCTTGGTTGAACCTAGGATTTGACCAAGATTCAAATATATGGGAATAAAATTCAGAAAAAAACAGAAAAATGAAAAACCAAAGCACATAGTCTTCTTATGTCTATAGTTAGAATTAAAGTTGATAAACAGGTCTAGACATATTCAAACTAGAAAATCATGTATATATCTACACCCCTAACCCTAAACTCTGTCTTATGAAGTCAAGCATGCATGAAGAGAAGTGGTTTTTTTTGTTCCAAACATGGAAATTTCCAAAACCCTCCCAAGAGCTACATTTTGGGGTGACTAAGAAGGATAGATGCTTATTTTTTCATATTCATGATTTAAACTTGTTTAAACCATGGTCAAACCTAGGATTTGACCAAGATTCAAATGGGCATCAAAATTGAAAAAAAATCAACAAAAATAAAAACCAAAGCAAATAGTTTTCTTATGTTATATAGTAAGCATTAAAGTTGATAAACAAGGTCTAGACATATTCAAACCAGACAAATCATGTATCTATACCCCCTAACCCCTAAACTCTGTCTTATGAAGTCAAGCATGAAGAGAAGTGGTTTTGGGTTTCAAACATGGAAATTTCAAAAACCTCCCAAAAGCCCCGTTTCAAATATTTCAAACTTATTCAAATTTGGTTCAAATTTGAAAGACATACAAGTTATAGCACACATAGTGCATACATTTTCACACAAACTGCACTAGATGCTAACCCTATAATTTGAGGCCATTTGGATGAGGTCGAAAAAATTCTTGGATTAGAATCGTGTTGTTCGAACCCCGTAGTTGGATTTTTTGAACCCTTGATCTCGTAGAACTGGGCAAAACCCGAGTTTAACCTATTTAATTATAGATTCGTATATCGATTTTTCTACTACCTTTTTATTATTACTATGCAGCACATGGGTGTTTGCCCGTCGAGTGAAACACGGAGGAAGAGGGATCACTCGGAAGGAGAGAAGAAGGGGGTGTCTCCCCTTTTTCGGGTGATGATGTTGACTTTTGTGCAGGGTTTGTCAGTGAGCAGGAGGTGCGAGCGAGCGAGCGAGCGAGCGAGTCGAGCGAGGCCGAGAATGAGAGAGATTTGTTTTTTTTGTGAGAGGGACAACCGAAGGATCCAGAAGGACCCACAGACTTCCAATACGCATCTGATGCGTCTTCTCTTGACAAAGAAGATGGCTGGGACTTTGCGTACCTACTGCACGTGACTTGTGCTCACTGAAGTGTGGGACCTCACGCGTGGGCACCACACGTAAGTGACAGACCTGTTGGTGTAAAAACTCGGTTGATTATAATAGTGCATTAGAACAAAGTTTCCTATGGATTCAAGGGTAGGAAATCCAAGTTAAATCATTTACGTGTTAAACTTGTCTAAATCTTGGTCAAACCTAGGATTTGACCAAGATTCAAATGGGCAGAAAAATAAAAAAACAGAAAAATGAAAAACAAAATCACATAGTCTTCTTATGTCATATAGTAAGCATTAAAATTGATAAACAAGGTCTAGACATATCAAACCATACAAATCATGTATCTACCCCCTAACCCCTAATCTCCGTCTTATGAAGTCAAGCATGAAGAGAAGTGGTTTTGGGTTTCAAACATGGAAATTTCAAAAACCTCCCAAAAACTTCATTTTAGAGTGACTAAGAAGGATACATGCTTCCCTTTTCATTTTCTTGTTTTAAACTTGTTTAAATTATCTTGGTCAAACCTAGGATTTGACAAGATTCAAAGATACATGCTTCCCTTTTCATTTGACATGAATCCTTGTGGCACGACCATGTTGGGGTCACTCCTGGCTGTCTACCCAGCCGAGCATGCGGGCTCTATTACCTTGTACGAATCCTCGTTTTAAACAAAGAAGTGAACAAACGTCCCCCCCCTCCCCCGCGCCACGGACACACACACACACTTTCTCTCTCTCTCTCTCTCTCTCTCTCTCTCTCTCTCTCTCTCTCTCTCTCTCTCTCTCTAACCGGCTTTAGATATCGCATCATTTGTCTGTCAGACTCCATTGATTTGCCCCAAGTTCAACAAGGTCGCCCCCTTTTCCTCTGAGAGTCCATTGATTTTTATTTGCTGGTGTCACTTGTGCTAAACTGTCATTCCTTGTACTCCCTCCGATTCATATTATTTGATGGTAATATAGATGCATCTATACACATTATAGTTGTAGATACATCCATTTTACCATCAATTAATATTGATCGGAGTTGCAGCGTGGTATGAGGCCTGCCGCCTGCCACCGTCGGCGAGGTTCCAAGTAAACGGCGCCAGAAGAAGAGTAGCGCGGCTCCGGATTCAACCAACTGGCGGCGATGGACGGCACTATGGAAATAAACGCTACGAATTTGGAGGCCATCGCGTACAACATCGCTGGAACGGCGCAGGTCATGTGCTCCCACGACGGCTGCGGGGTCATCGTCAGCTACCACGAGTCCCTAAGCCACCAGATCGCGTGCCCGCACGGCCGGTGCAACTGCACGGAGCAGGGCTGCGACTTCGCCGCCCCACCGTCAGCGCTCCTCGTTCACCTCGCAGAGGCCCACTCGATTCAGGTGCACAGGTTAGAGTATGGCAAGTCCATAGAGTTCCGGGTGACCATGACGCACCCGTGCTCGCCGTGCAGGCTGCTCGTCGTCGAAGGGGATGACGGCTCCGTGTTCGTCCTGTACATCGACGCGCTCGGCCCGGCCATTGTCTTGTCTTTGGTATGCGTCAGTTCGGCCACATCCGTGTGGCCGCTCTACAGGGTGAAGATCTGGGCGCACGGCCCGCCGCCGTCCTCGAAATCGGACTGCAGGCGGGATGTCGTGAAGATGTCTGCCGATGCTTCTGGCAGCGCGTCGCCGGGCGCTGTCGTGTTTGAGGAGCTCACGTCGTTCCTCGTTGTGCCGGGGCCATACCTCGTTGGTGCTGGATCGTCCAAGGAGCTGCGTTTCTACATTCGCATATGCAAGCAGATGTAGCTACTGCTACTTTGCGTAGTTGAAAAAACTGTCAATTTGTCATGAGGAATGATAAATTTCGCTGAAAAGTACTTGATTGTTCGTACGGCTGCTATTTTTTTATGGATTCTTCGTTTCATATTTGTGCTGAACTGTTTGTAGTAGTACTTATACTGTACTTAATAATAATGCAGCGTGGAAGTGAATACTCCTTTTTTTTGTGAATCGGAAGTGAATACTCCAACTATATGTAATTGTAACCCCTCCATCTGATTTATATAAAACTATGTGCACTTCCAGATCATTTCTCCTGTTTTTTAGATGTCCTTTCACTTACTATAAAAAACAAAGAAGCACTGCTGCTTTGATTCAAAGGAATGTGGAGAGTGTAGAAATAGGAAAGGTGTAGGATTGAAATTTTCCCATAGGAATCAAATCCAACATAATTCCTATGTCAATCCTATGAATCAAAGAAGCCCTAAGTGGTTACCGGTGCTTAATGCACAGTTCCAAAAAGTTCATCCCGCAGTCCAAATAACTAATAATCGAGATGATGTCAATTTTTGTGTATGTAGTTGTGCCTATTACCATCACAAATATAGTCTCAAATAGTATGATGGTGGAGATACACATTTTTTAACTACCATGATTTTCGGTAAATGCTTAGTCAATTTTGACATAATTTGACTTTCTAAAAATAATATAAGCTAAGCTTTGAGATGGAGGTACTATATTGGGTTTTCCTCGTCTTAAGCAAAATCCCTTCCCATCCCCTTAAATAGAGTACTCCAGCCTCGAGGCTAGGAGATAAGAGAGGCCATCGATAGGCCACATACTCCTCGCGCGCTCGCAATGCTGGAAACTGTCACCGTTACACGAAGATGGACTCCACCGTGCTTCACTGCATTTTCTGCTCCCAGCCCCTCAAGCCCCCCGTCTTCAAGGTCGATCCCTTTCCCTCCCACACTCCATTGATGTTTCTTTTGTGGGTTCACTACTGCAAAAATGGCAATCCACGAACTTTGATTTGTGCGGCAAGGGTAATCATTTGGCCTGCGGCCGCTGCCTCAGCGAGCTTCCCGGGAACCGGTGCCATAGGTGCGTGGAACCCCGCGGCGGATTCGAGCACGACCCGGCAATGGACGCCGTCGTATCAGTGGCGACGGTTGAGTGCCCCCACAGCAGCTGCGGGAGCTTGGTGGCCTACCACCAGGTCCACGACCACAAGATTGCATGCCCGCACGCCCCTTGCGCTTGCACGGAGCCCGGCTGCGACTTCGCCGCCCCGCCAACAGCGCTCGTCGCCCACTTTGCAGCGGCCCACTCGATCCAAGTGCACAAGCTCCCGCCGTACAACACGACCAAAGTGTTCGAGGTGCTGGTGCCGGTGCCGGGTTGGCCGTGCCTGCGGATCATCGCCGAAGGGGAGGACGGCGCCGTGTTCGTCCTGATCATCGGCGTGCTCGGTTCGACTTCGACCACCATCGTGTCTACCGTGTGCGTTAGGGCGGCCGCGTGCGTGTGGCCTCTGTACACGGCAAAGATGTGGGCGAATGGGCCGGCGTCGTGCTCGTTGGCGCACTCGAGGAGCAGGGCGGACAATGTGAATGTGTCATTGGAGGCGTCGAGCTGCGCCTTGCCGGGCGACGTCGCGTTTGATGAACTCACGTCGTTCCTCTCGGTACCGCCGCTGTACCAGGTGCTTGGTGGACCTTCCAAGCTGCTGCGTTTCTACATTCGCATCGAGAAGGAGAACAATTAATCCTCAAAATAAGTACTCCTTATATAGAAAGGGACTAACTATTTTTCGTCCTGCTAATGCAACCTTGAGGTGACCGGGACAACTTTGTACAAAGCATCGTGCTCATATAAATATACGTACTCTACAAAATCATCAGCAGTGGAGTACCTCGTAGGTGCCATGTCCATGGATCGACAAGACAAGACACATACATAGACTGGGTCACTGGGAGATGGATATTACTACTGGATCGTGATAGGATGCCTACATACACCCTACTCGGCAGGTGACGATACCTTCCCAACAAAGGTATCCAGTCCCATCCATTGATTATATTTTATTATGGACGGAGAGCATTCTACTACGTAGAAGAGATGTCATGTCTTGGGGCAGAGGTTCGGCTTAATCATGGTTTAGATGACTCTAATGTAGATGTATCTAGACATATTGTAACTATAGATACTTCCATTTTAGCATCAAGTAATGTGGATCGGAGGGAGTAATACTATAGTACAATATACTCAGTATAAGGTTAACTTTGGCACACGCTGGGACGCACATATTTGTTAGAAGTACACACATGCAAGACAGAGCACAGAGTAAAATAATTACTATTTACTTATGGGCAACCAAAAGCTTGTACGTGTCCACTCTATATATGGGCATGGACTACACTTATTGCTTGTGGACGAGGATAGCTGTTGTGGACAACACAAAGGATCTTTGTTAGAGTGAAACGGCACACTTATTATGGATCGTAGGGAGTATGCAAGATAAAAAAAGATCTACCATACATATAGTATTATTATCATCAGTTATGTACTCATGACACTGGGAGAATACACACACGATCGTACATACTACAGTAGTACTGTACTACTTTTAAAACTACTTGCAAGATAAAATATACTGTACTACTTATCACTGGGTGCATACACACACGATCGTATACATACTAGTACTGTACTACTTTTAACACTAGGCTATCCTTTTCAGTGGTCTTCCTCTTCAGCTTCCACAGCCTGTACCATGTTGCTCTTCTTCTTCTTCTTCTTCTTCTTCTTCTTCTTCTTCTTCTTCTTCTTACTCCCGCTGTCCTGGAATTCCGCCAATTTTTGTTGACCCTTCTCAAAGTTCACTATTCGCCTGTATACCTCATATGTCGCGTATGCGTCGATGCTTGCATACAGGATATGCTTCATGGACAAGGGCACCTGCTTCCACACCTTGTGTTCCTCTTTCGTAAGTTTTTTCATGATAGATTTGTACTGGCTGTCTATAATGGCCGCAGCATAGTAAGCCAACGAATCCTTATTGTTACTAGTGGAATCGGCAGGCTTCCACCTTTTCTGGATGTCCACGAAGTTCGCCACTGAGAGGTTGCAACGCCCAAGCCTGGTAATGTCGTTGCCGATGTCAACACCTGCAAATGTTATGTCAGGCCTGCCAAGAAAGTCAGCGAGTTTGGGGCAGGGCTGGTCGGCCGAGGAAATCTGGTACAGGAGGCAGTCTGTGCCCATGCACAACTGTATGAGGGCAGCCTTCTGTTCAGGCCCATAGGTGTACTCTACGTCTAGGCCAACAATTTTGTACGAGTCTTCTTTCTCCAGTATCAACTCGATTTTGTTGATGTGTTCCTCCACCTTAGATGCCATATTGGTATAGTTCGCCGTAATGGTGGTTGTTCCATGAGCGAGGAAAGTGTGTCCTTGGTAGAACGCTTCCATGGAGGGTAGCGAGAGAGGGGCACAGGCGAGAGTGTCAGGGAGAAGACGAAATGAGGAAGACGAAATGAGGAAGACGAATGTTAACCGCCACGCCAGGGCCTGGAAACCGCCCGTCGCTAGATGCATGCATTTGGACGGTTTTGAAGATGACGGGCCATAGGGCACGAATGCAGTTTCCCTGTTAAAATAATAATAACCGCCCACGTACTTAATTAATTGGATGCTTATTTGTTTCTCGAGAGGAGCCTAGTTTTTTTCTACGAAACTCTGAAGATCTATTAAAAATCATCAACATTAGTACAAAGAGATTCAAAATTAATATTACCTTCGTCTAAAAGGAGGTGTCTTAGTTTTGTCTAATACGGATGTATAAAGACATATCTAAGTTGTAGAAATTACAAATATGTCTTCTTTGCACCACTTAGCTACCACTACAAAGTACAAACACTAACGCAAGGTAGATCAGCATCATGCAATGTAGACATTACAGTATTTTTGTACTACTGTACTTGTCTTCCCTGGTCTATGATTCAATATCTAGTATACTGTACTGCTTATACACCAGGGAGATTCAAAATACGAGTTGAGCGCCAAAACTCCCGCCTCCATACACATATTTCGAATTCCCTTTCGACCCTATTAGCAATGACGCAAAGGCAGACAAGTGAAGCCGGCGTTGGTTGGGGTCTCGTTCGTAATTTACACACCCCCTCTGATATATATAGTCTACCGCCTTCCATTCGTCTTCCCCATTTCCGCAAAAAATCTGTCGCAATACTCCAGGCCCATCATCTCTCACCTGCCGGACCACCGCACCGGAATATCCCAGCCGTACTTAGCCGGCATACCACCTCACCTACCTGAGGCCACCGACTCCCTCGTCCGCAGCACCAGATCCGCTTCACCAACGCCGCCGTGTACCGCATCGGATGCAGCTTCACCGATCGCTTCATCCGCAGCACTGATCCGCTTCACCAACGCCGCCGTGCACTGCACTATCTGAGTTCACCGACTCCCTCGTCTGCCGTACCTGATCCGCTTCACCAACGACGCCGTGCACTGCACCGGATCTGCTTCACCGACTCCCTCGTTTCAGATCTGCTTCCCCGAACCCATCATCGACCGCCCCAGATCTGCTTCCTCGACGCCGACGCCCACCGCAACCGCAGCACCCCCGCCGTCGTCGACGTGACCCGCAAGGATGCCGAGTATGACTACACGAAGCCGCCGTCGAGGTAACCAGACCCCCTCCCCCCTACACGTTTTGGTCTCTACCATAGAAGGTTCAAGCATGTCTTGGTCAACTAGAATGTGTCCCATAGATCCAGCTCCGCCCCGCTCTCAATGCGCGTGGCAGATGGCAGGATCCTGCGCATTTGCCCATGCCACTCCTCGAGCTCTCTGTCTTGATGTGCTTCACACACAGGGCTTATAATACTAGGAAGCTTGTGCCTCACATACACTTACACACAGGGCTACTACTACTAGGAAGCTTTATTGGATATCTCAGTGGTACAAAGCTTACTTACATGGGACGGGTGATACTCTATTTAAATTTTTGTACATGACCCTTTAGATTGTTGCCATGTGCCAGAATCCAAACCCTATACCATACTTCTAGAATACTCTACAAACTCTAGATATTTCATACTACTCGTAAATATCTTACTCTAGAACATTCCCCATTCTACAGTTCTCTCTACATACCTTGGATACTTCATGACTAAGCTAGCTCCTTTACTAGCCAACCACATTGATAAGATTACTACTAACAATCCCCCCCATAATCTTGTCATATAAACTATCTTTACTATTAAATTTAAAATAGGCCGCGGTGGTTGGTGATGGTACGTCAAACGTGTATACAACTCACCCCGAACATAAAAAGTAAGGTCAGCGTGACCGGCTCCATGAGGAGTTCTTATCAGGATTAGTTAGGTCACGACCAAAATCCAATCCGTAGCACTAGGTAGCAAAATCAGCATCCCTTTCCTAATTCTAATCGGTAAGACAAGCATAGATCGGTCCAGCCACACATCTTTTTTGTTCGCTCCCCTTTTTATTCTATAAGGAACCCTCTCCTTAACGAGCGTAGATTGATGGAGATGGTTTTTGTACCGGTCAATCTTTATATCCTTTCTGGCATAGTTCTGTAAAAGATCGGCAGGTGATCCGTCCTTTCTCCTCTGCCGTAGTTCATCAACGCGTGTCCGGCAATCCCGGTTAGATCGACACAATCGGCAAAAAAGAAAAAGGCCAAAAGAGACCCATTGATTAGGCTCCTCTTGCCGTGCTACTTTAAATTTTCTAACTTTTCTTTCATTCGCAAACATACAGTGACAATCTATATGACTCTAGGTTTCTTTTCCTAATTTTTGCACGTGCATGCATTTTCCCTTTAAAATTCGTAGGACATACAAATCTCAACACTTATGCAACTAAAAATCCTTAAAAAAAACAAAGCTTTCATACCCTGCAGCTTTTAAGAGGTTAGTCACAAGAATCAACCACATGTTTTGGAGCGCAGTGACATTCTCCCTAAAAAAACATGTTTGATGCGTGGGTGTTTCATTAATAAAGAGAAATATCTGTTCAGTTGGGGCCACGTATCGACGTGTGTTCTCGACAAATCGGTTTCTCAGACAAAGTATCTTGAAGGTGTTCATAGAGATTGCATGTGCATTTGTGCGTTCGTAGGAGCGAGTATGCATTTAGTGAGCATTTATATTGTACCGTGTTTTGTTAAAAAAGATGGTGTAAAACGGGCACCTTTTACGATATACTCTCTCCGTCCCAAAATGTAAGGCGTCTAAGGATTGGTCAAAACTCAAAAGTCAAACCTTACGAACTTTGACCAAATATTTTAAAAAATATTTACATTTTCAATATCAAATTGACATATTAAGAAATTATACTTTAGGGTGACTCTATTGATAATGATTTAGTATTGTAAATATTTATATTTTTGTGTGTAAACTTGGTCAAACTTTAAAAACATTGACTTTTAACTAATCCTTAGACGCCTTATTTTTGGCACGGAGGGAGTATCATTCAATAAATACTATGAATTATTCGATCGTCTGTTCAAACATGTTAATTAGATCGGTCGATTGATCAACTCGGATCGGTCGATCGAGCATCAGAGTTGTCTCAGTGATGACAAAAAATAAGCACATTGTATGATACTGACGTACCACAGATTCTAAAGAAAAATGAGGACCATGTGGCCACACATCCTGGACATAGAC
Organism: Lolium perenne; assembly: GCF_019359855.2. Classification (NCBI taxonomy): domain Eukaryota; kingdom Viridiplantae; phylum Streptophyta; class Magnoliopsida; order Poales; family Poaceae; genus Lolium; species Lolium perenne. The sequence goes on along the minus strand of NC_067248.2, from coordinate 73,656,620 downwards.
ATTGCGATTATATTCCATTTATTCTATATTTGGAGGGAGCCATCTTTCGTTATTAACCCGTTGCAACACACGGGTATTATGCTAGTATCCCCTAATCCAGATCACATGGACCATGCACTTCATCTTGTGATGGCATCACACCGACTCACGTCAAGCAACGACGCCGCACCTTGCTTGTTAGCCTGACACCGACTTCATTTTAGATATCATGTAGTACATGTCAAGTACCAAATCACTGAGAACCAACCTGTGGTTGGATGGTTAGGAGGGCAGTGGCACCCCCAGATTTAACGCTTTGGTGTCTCAAAAATGGAGGAATATTCTTCTGTGGGACGCGGCGTTCCCGATGACATTGTGGTGCTAGTGGTGACTTCGTCAATCTCAATACCCGTCGGAACAGTTTCTTGGATGCGGTTTCACGAAGGTGCTCGAAGGGGTAGTGTGTGTGCACGAGTGATGAGTGTATGTATGTACGTGTGAGCGTCTATGATTGTACTGTGTGTTGCAAAAAATAGTATTAATTTTGTCTTGTTCATACTAAGACTAGCAAAGCGTTCCCTGCTCTATAAACTCTCAAGAAACACCCCTATAGTATCCATCTAGTTCGTCCTAATGTTAGAACAGTAATTGCATGCTATGTAATTCATCTATTTTTGTTAGGAAACCTACATGTTTGTTTGCTTTTCTTATTCTCAGGTGACAGGTTGTGTGCTGGGACCATAGCCGTCGTCTGTTTTGTTCGTTGCAAAATGTTGTTTTAAATTCCGCCATTCTGTGCTCTTCTGTGTTCACAAGGTTTTACATTATAATTTCCATCTGTTTTGTTGTAAACAATGACGGTAAATGCCAATTACTATTTCCTTTCTGCTATCCTTTTGCCATCCTGTAGTACATGTGTGAACTCATTGCTCTGGTACATTTAAATTCTTCATTGTTTTTTTTCTTCAAGAGCTGCAACCCTAACTCTTTCTTTGTAATTTCATGTTGCACTATCACATGGAACACAGCAAATCGTGGAGTGAATCACCCCTATAATCCAGTAAGTACCTTTCATTTTTGTATTGATATGCTTATCGTCTTTGGAACCAGTTTGTGTTTAACACATTTACTCTCCATATAGATAGGATAAGCTGGTTTGAAATAAATCATGCTATTTGTATGATCGCACGTCTTCGTTCATTTTCCTGCTAGCTTCTCAAACTTGTTCTATTGCCTGTCTAATCTTTTTTTGTTTGATCGTGATTAAACCAATTTAATTGTTCGCTTAACTTAAATGATCTGGCATTTTATTCTAGCCACATAATGTTTGATTGCTCATGCACTTCCTCATCTTGTTATGTCTTCCGGATTTCTTCCATAATGATAAGATTGTTTTTCTTGTTGAATATGAGTGAGATGATGATTCAATTGGTTTTTATTAGTTGATTCATTGAGTTGTCTGATGATTAAAACTTATAAACCTTGCGACTATCTCGGCATGCTTGTTGTGGGATATAATGAGCATATTTGTTTTTGTAAGACTTTTTTCGGATTTCACTGTTGATTAATCCAATGCCACCTTCTGTAGTAGGAAATCCACCTTCAGTAGGTATCATAAATAAGATTTGTTGTTACTTTTTGGCTGACCCATCTTTTATTTTTAGGCACAAAATGGTTCATTTGTTTGTTTCTCCTTCCCTTATATTGCGCTCATGGGTTAAACATTGAAATAATATGTCAGTTTATATGAATCCCGTAATGGTTCTTTGTCTAATCTGTCTTAATTGGTCCTGCTCGTTTATATTTGGCACCAAATGGATATATTTCTCTTTTATCTGAGGCATTCCCATGGCTGGCTGATGATTAAAATAATGAAATTTAGGGGGTTGGAGATTCTCCAACTGCACAATGTCTGGCTACCACTTTTGTGTAACTTAAGGGATCTGAAGCACCCCTTCCAAGTGTCAATTTTAATAGACAGCTGTTATGCAGTTTCCTGGCTTATTTTATTAGGCACAGACTGTCTAGTTACTTGATTTATTTTGTTCATATTTGCCATCCGGTTGCTCTGCCTGTTGCATTGGGGTTGATAGCTTGCTTTGTTATATTATGCCTTGTGCTTTGTGAAAATCTGCCATCTGTTTTGATGCTTTGCAAAAATCTGTGACAACTAATAGTATGGTTGTTTTCTCAAATTGTATGGTTCTGTAACTTGCACTGTCTTGTTTTCAGCCCCTGAATAGAGCAAGGAAGGCAGATGGCAGGGCATGTACATCAAGTGTCCGAGGTCTTTCCACAAAGACAGCCGTGACAATGCCAATTCATCTGATTGTCAGATGATAGCTACTGTCCCAGCCATTCCAGCGCAAACAATCGCTGCCTTTGCACACGAATCACTTGATATAATTCAGCAGCAAAGAGATGAAATAGATTCAAATATCATCATAACAGTCAATGAGATACATGAATTGAAAAATAGGCAAGCTTGGATTGAGCAGATCCTTAATAATCTACTCTGCAGATCTAATGGAAAGCCAGCTGTTACTTGCACTCCGATGAATTCTACCTAACAGAAATGCAGTTTTGCCGATGATGCCATTTGTATGGCTTGTATCATTTGAGTTATTTCGACTTGTTGTATTTGAGAATTTTTGCTGTTATTGTAATCCTTGAGCATTTTTTCCTGTTATTGCTATAGTTTGCAATCATTGTAACAAATTTTCAATGTAATGATTATTTTATCTTGCACTCGACCTTAAACAGAACTACTAGTATGGTCTCACAATTTTTTTATCATTATACTATGCAAGATTTAGCGGTTGCCCCAAATTCAGAGCATCTCCACCGGCGGCCCGGCCTGATAGCGATTTGGGGGCCGGCGTCGTTTTATGGCTCGCACCGGTGCGCTCCAAACGGCGCCGGCCATTTTTCGAGCCCAGTAGAATCTCCGGCATCCCCGAGCCGGCCCCTTCGCCAGGGGCGCGAATCAGGCGCTCCGGGTGCCTCGCGGAACGACGGTTTTCGCTGGTGGAGGCGCCTTGTCAGCGAGAGGACGCGACGGTACGCATCGACTGGCCACGACGCGGGAAGGTTGGTCGTCGGCGCTTAAATGGCCTCCCGCGCGGAAACCGAGGCAGCGACTGGCCACGAGGGCAGCGACTGGCCACGCGGCGTCCAGTCGCCGTAAATGTGGGTAGTTGCCACCGCTAGATATATAGGACGTACGCCGTCCACCACCGCCGCTCCATTCTCTACTCTCCACATCAAGATGCCGCGCCGTCTGAAGACCACCTACTCGATGCTTGGCCTAAACGGCCGCGCGCTGCCTCCACCACCACGGCAGCCGCAGCCGGAGCCGGAGCCGGAGCTGCAGGCCGACGACGAGCACAGCTCCGACGAGGACGAGGACCCACGGTTCGAGTCCTGGCACGATGTCTACGTAGCAGAAGCGGAAGCAGAGGCGGCGGATCGAGGAGTCAGCGCAGTCGGGCGAGCCGCCGCAGGCCCCCACCGACCCGGAGCAGGCGGCGATCCTCGCGTCGCTGAACGCACAACGATACCAGCGGTTGAGGGAGGAGGAGCGCGAGTTCGTCAACGACGCGAACCTCGAGCACGTCCTCGAGATATCGCGCCAGCGAGCGGTCACGGAGGAGGCGGGACGCCGCCTCAAGGAGGCGGAGCGACAGAAGCTCGCAGAGCTCAACGCTCATCGCCACCAGGACGAGTTCGCTCGCCAGCAGGCGAGGCGCGCCGAGATCGAAGCTTCTCGGGAAAGGCTGGAAGCGCGGGGACAGCGCCGCCGGCCGCCATGCTCCACCGCCAGATGCGCGAAGCAACGAAGGAGAAGCGGGCACGAAAGCAGGCGGCAATGGCTAAGAACAACGACGAGGCAGTGCCGAGCGCCCCAACCGACGGCCCGTAGACCAGGATTAAGTTTAAGTTTAGTTATGTTTAAAGTCGAGCTACTTTGGTATAAATTTCGTATGATTTTGGGTTTTTAAATGTCAATTTTAATTTTAAAATGGCTGCCGTTTGGGGCCGCTGGTGTGGTGTGGGAGCAGCATCCCCAAATAGAGGATCATGGTAACAGAAATTGTCAACGTGATGATGATTTGATGTTGCACTCGACCTTGAACATAAGTACTAGTACGGTCTCACAATTTTTTTTAATCATTATACTTTGCAACATTTAGCGCGGATGCGCCAAATTCAGAGATAGATCATGATCATGGTAACAAATTTTCAACGTGATGATGATTTGATGTTGCACTCGGGCTTGAACAGAAGTACTACTACTGTCTCACAAATTCTTTATCATTATACTTTGCGAGATTTAGCGGATGCGCCAAATTCAGAGATAGATCATGATCATGGTAACACACTTTTCAATGTAATGATGATTTGATGTTGCACTCGACCTTGAACATAAGTCCTAGTACGGTATCACAATTTTGTATCATTATACTTTGCAAGTTTTAGCGGATGCGCCCATTTTCAGAGGTAGATCATGATCATGGTAACAAATTTTAAACGTGATGATGATTTGATGTTGCACTCGACCATGAACAGAAGTACTACTACTGTCTCACAATTTCTTTATCATTATACTTTGCGATTTAGCGGATGCGCCAAATTTAGAGATAGATCATGATCATGGTAACAAATTTTCAACGTGATGATGATTTGATGTTGCACTCGGGCTTGAACAGAAGTACTAGTACGGTCACTAATTTTTAGCATTATACTTTGCAACGAATGCACCAATTTCAGGTGCATGTCACCAGATACGTGTCCGATGATGATCATGGTAGTAACCGATGTTCAACTTGATGATGATTTGATTTTACAGTCGGCCTTGAACAGAGGTACTAGTACGGTCTCACAATTTTTTATCATTATACTTGTACCTTAGCGAAATTCAAAATCTCATAGCGGCAAAACTTCCCGCCCACAAAATACAAAAATTTCACACGCTTCCAAATTCCCATTCTACCCCTGTGGAGATGACAGCAAAGTCGGTTGGTGAGGGGTTTGGCCGTCATTTTTTCGATCACCACCTCCCTAGCCCGGAAACCCTCCCAAAAAAAATACATTTCCTTCAGTCTCTCATCTGAGACCACCCACCGGAACTTCTCAAGTCCCTCTCTCTACCACCTCCACGACCACCGCACCGGAACATCCCCGCCGGACTTCCCTGGCCTACCCGAGCCCTCGCGATCCTCGTCATCCGGCTGCCTGCCGGAGCCGCTTCATCGACGCCGTCATCAACCGGACCGGATCATCCCCGCCGAACCTCGAAACCATATATGCTCATCCAGCAGTCTACCGCAGTCGCTTCAGCTGCGGCATCGTCCACCCCACCGGAGCCGCTTCGCCGGATCCGTCGTCCACCGCATCGGATCTTGCTCACCGACACTGCTGTGCATGAACCGGATCTGCTTCACCGGCGCCGTGCATGATCTAAACTCTTCTACTGTCGCTTTTCTATTGCTTGCCTGCAAGTTCTTGTTTAATCTTGGGGGAACCTGTTTGTGCTAACGACGCGCCGTTACGTTTTTGCAGATGAGATGAGTAATCATGAAGTGTAATGGCCGTCTCTCCAACCCCAAGTAGCACATGTAGCGTACTTCATCACCGGATCTATCAACCCCAGCAAGATCTGTTGTGACTCCCACAAAGTGCTTCTCCTAATGTAAGTCCCTTGTTTTAGCGCCATGTTCTGGGTTCAGATGCTTGTTTGTCTGAAGCTCTTTTAGTTCATTCCTAGCTATGACCGTAACACGTTGCTATTTTCTACTTCATTGCTAACTTTAAGCGATTGAACATTTTGGTTTGCATTCCCTGCTCTGTAGATGTAGCCATCATAACTTCTATCTTGCTCAGTCGTTGTTACAAAAATTATACTGTAGGTATTATAGTAACATCCTGCTATTATTTAGTTCATGGCCAATTTTAAGTAATTGCACATGTTGGTTCGCATTCCCTGCTCTATAGCTTTTGGCATCGTAACTTCTATATTTGGTTTACATTTCCTGCTCTGTAGATCTAGCCATCATAACTTTATCTTGCTCAGTCGTTGTTACAAAAATTATGGCCTGCTACTATGTTGTTTGTGCCAATTTTTTACTCCATGAACATGTTGGCTTGCATTCCCTGTACTACAGGTGATGCCATTGTTTTGTATCTAGTTCATTGTAAGCTAACAAAGTAAGGACTTAGTTTGGCATGCTATCACTCTGCTATCTAGCCTGTAGTACAAATAAACTTGTCATACTACTAGATAATAATTTTGCGTGCCATCTTGTTCTTCAAAAGCTGCATTATTGACTTGTTTCTCTGACTTGGCATGACGCTCACATATGGAAAGCTGAACATATTGGTTTGCATTCCCTCTTATACAAGTTCACAGGTGATCCCACTATATTCTGTATCTGGTCCATCCTAAGCTCCAGCGTTAACTATCCTCCATGTGTTGCTCATTACAAGTTTATATCCCGAAACATCTTGATTTGCATCCCCTTCACTATAAGTTCAGGAGTATTATTTAGTTCACGGCCAAAATGAAGTAATTGCACTTGGCACATGTTGGTTCACATTCCCTCCTCTTTAGCTTTTGCCATCGTAACTTCTATTTTTGGTTTACATTCCACCTGCTCTCGTAGATGTAGCCATCATAACTTCATCTTGCTCGGTCGTTGTTACAAAATTTATAGCTTTGCTACTATGTTGTTCATGCCAATTTTGTACTCCTGAACATGTTGGTTTGCATGGGACTCGACAGTAGTAAGTCTGCTGTTTCATTCTAACATGCTCTGTTATATTGGCTGTTGGTATGCGGCATGCACTCTTTGTTTGCTTATTGTGCGCATTACAATGATCTTGTTATAACGACGAAATGATGAGTTCCAAATTCTTTGGCAAACAATATTGTAGTGTCTTTGCCTTTCCATTGTTGCTGTCTTAACTTGTAATGTCTTTGTTTCAGATATAGGTGCTGCATGGACAACTTAAAAGATTGCCGGATCGCTTCATTGTATTGCTAGGTTTAATTACCATTCAATTTCTCTGGGTTCTGTAATATTTTTTTCAATGCCTTGCAGCTGATGTAATATTTAGTTAGTTTTTATAGTTCTTTCGCGCATTTTTTCTTTGGTGCTTGTGGTAAGTGAGGCTATCCGACAGAAATCAACTAAATCACGAATTCCCATCCCTTAAACGGCCCAATTAAGCGAAATCACATATGTGCCTGCCCGCAAAATCCTAAAGCGCATATTATGCGGAGATATAAACAAAGACCTAAACAGTGGCCCACTTACTTCTTGGGCCAGCCCATTTGATTTACGGTGGACCCCACACACTAATTGGGCTGGCCCACTTGCTATATGGTGGACCCCAGCAACTCACCGGGCCCACTAATTAGTTGGGCCAGCCCATTTGCTTTTTGGGGGACCCCACATAATAAATGGGCTGGCCCTTTAAGAGGAAAGTGGGACCCACCTGTGTTTTTGGCCCGGCCCATTATCTTGTTGGGCCGTCCCACTTGCTAAATTGTGGACCCCACATACTAGTTGGGCCGGCCCTTTAACAGAAAAGTGGGGCCCACCTGCGCTTATTGGGCCGGCCCACTATCTTGTTGGGCCGGCCCACTTGCTCTATGGTGGTCCCACATGGTAAATGGGCCGGCCCTTTAAGTGGAAGGTGGGACCCACCTGTGTTTTGGCCCGGCCCACTATCTTGTTGGGCCGGCCCACTTTCTATATGGTGGACCCCACATACCAAATGGGCCGGCCCATTAACAGGAATGTGGGACCCACCTGTGTTTTTGGCCCGGCCCACTATCGTGATGGGCCAGCCCACTTGCTATATGGTGGGCCCCACACACTAAATGGGCCGGCCCTTTAACAGGAAAGTGGGACCCACCTGTGTTTTTGGCCCGGCCCACTATTTTGTTGGGCCGGCCCACTTGCTATATGGTGGACCCCATGAACTAAATGGGCCGACCCTTTAACAGGAAAGTGGGACCCACCTGTGTTTTGGCCCGGCCCACTAGCTTGTTGGGCCGGCCCACTTGCTATACGGTGGACCCCACACACTAAATGGGCCGGCCTTTTAACAGGAAAGTGGGACCCACCTGTGTTTTTGGCCCGGCCCACTTGCTTTTTGGGCCGGCCCGATTCTTTGTAAGGTGGACCCCACATGTTAAATGGGCCGGCCCATTTAAGTTTTGACCAGTCAACCTTAGAGGTTAGGCCCGGCCCACTTAACTAATGGACCAGCCCAGCTATATAGTTGACCGGTCAAACTATGTCATCTGGCCCGGCCCGCTTAAGACGTGGCAGGCCTCGTGTGGGCCTACCATCTACCACGGGGTTTCGTGGGTTAACGCCGTTAGCTTGCGATTAACGGCGTACGCCACGTGTCGGTTGCATGGCGTCGGCGATCAACGGGCTCCGAAAACACTTCCGCAACGGTCCGATTTTCCGTGGCGGAAGGGCGCCCAAGCGCGACGGACCGAAAAAATCGTCGTTGGACTTTGCCTGACGCAGTTTCGACAACGGAACCCATATCGTCGGGTTAGGCCCATAGGCGACGAAAAATGCCCCTTAGTTGACGATTTTGGGACGTTGTCTATCAGAACTTTTCTTGTAGTGGTGTAATAACCATTAAAATTGTTGTGTGATAGTATGCTTAGGCCAAAGCGTTTGCATTTTCATTTCAAATTTATTTAACTTTCAACAAAAATAAAGCAAAATAGATCATTTTGGACGGTTGGGGGCGTTGTTGTGGGAAGGTGCGGCTACCGCGTCTGTCGGCGTCCCCAAAACGGCTTGTCTGACGCTGTTCCCGGACAAAGTTACAGAGAGGGGGAGGTGGAGATGCTCTAGAGTCGCCTTGAAAACAACCCAAGTTGTCTCTAAATTGGGAAATCTTCCCCATATATATATTTCTATCCAACTATTTTTGGGCGCCAATATAACTTCTCAACTCTGCGCCCTCGCATCCTCACCGGAACTCTCGCACTGCCACCCCTACCTACCATGTCTAGTCATCATTATCTATCGATGTCGTCGTGATGGACTCTCACTACCTCTTCTACCCCTCGCCACCTTCCCTCCGCATCCCAACATTCAGCCAACAGCGTCGCGCTCCCACCTTTCAACACCGTGCATGTGAGTCGAAATGAAGGAGGTTGTGTCGATCAAGCGGCAGACGATTCTAAAGAAGAAAAATGTGTGGGCGACATGTTGATGCCTGGGAGTGGTGTTTTGGAACATGGGAGCATATGCTCCCTTTATTTTGAATTACATCTTACTCATATTTTGAATTTCAGAAAAATTGAAACGAAAAATTCGCACGTACATCGTCACGTGCTACGCGCTCACAAAGTTGTTTTCATAAAAAATGGACTTTTCATGTGACGTATGTAAAAAAGACAAAACTCAGTGCTAAAAATAATGCTTTTTACAAGATAAATTTTCTCTTTTTTACCTAGAGCACAAAAAATATTGATTTTTCGTGAAACTTGACGAATGCACATATATTATGGAGATGTACATGTAGAATTTTTTGTCAAAAATTTTCGACAACTCGAAATATAATTTTTGGGTATAGGGAGCATACGCACCCGGGAGCCGAATTGAATTTCTGCAACCTTGAACCTCTTCCTCATCCACGAGAGCTCCTTCATGTGTCTTAGTCCCCAACATCGACAACATGGAGGATGGTGATAACATGTTTGCCAACATGGTATGATTGCCCATGGATGGCATGAGGATCAACCATTATCTAGGGGTGTAATCCTGCATGGATATGGGTACACCTAGAGTTAGCCGCCGCTATTGCTCGTGTGCCCGCTTGATGCTGCTCCTTTTGTGGTGTTGCTTCTGCTGAGGGTGAGAGGGTTTAATTGTACTCCCTCCGTTGCATATTAGTTTTTGCAAATTAATGTGTCTATATACATTTAAATCAGCGACAACCACCAATATAGAGCAGAGGGAGTATCAGACTCTACTGGGATAACAAATGAAATGTGTTGTCAAATGGGGACCAAGAAACAAAATGAGGCGTGTGGTTGTAGTGTTTTTGTTCTTATGTGTGTTCGTCCGTGTTTTGCATGTTAGAGTTATATGGCGCACACACCCTTGCTACGTGTTTTAGAGCTATACCAAACTAGGAGGACATGCCATATGCACCCATCTAGTTGGTGCAGCCGGTATACTCAATATAAAAGGTACATTTCAAAAAAAAAACTACACATATATAATGCACACTATTTATTTTGCAAAAAAATGAATCAATATTTTGAACACACTCTGCTAGTATTAATGAGCTCAATTTATGGTCCAACTTGAAATAAGTACTATTCATAATATGATTTCACTTTTTTGATTCTTGAGTTGTGGGTAGACTTTGAAATTGAAGTTTTGTGGCATGGTAGATATGTGGTGTGTCTTTGTGGTAAATTATTTTTATATTTTCTATAAGTTTTTCATGCACTTTTTACTTCTTTTTTCAACGTATGCACTTTTCGTGGCGTGGACTATGAGTGGATCGATAAGATTTGACCCCCTCGGGTCGGCCCACCTCAATTTACTTTTGTCCGAAATTGTTAAAGAAAGACCGACCTTCGCGAAGGGAAGACAACTCGCTCCGCACGTGACAAGTGGCGCGCTGTGGTGTCAGAAAATTTCTGGAAAGTGGTCTCTCTGCTCGCCACGTGTCGCAAGGGAAAGCAATGTGGAGATGAGGGAGGAGAGAGAAGGGAGAGGGGGCTGCGTTGTATCAGATTTTCCCTTCATTTTCTAGATTCGTTTTTTCAAAATGAAATATCTTGAGAACCGTAAATCCAAATTACGATCCGTTTTCACTTTTGAGATCCTCGTGTAGAGATCTTCAAAACAAGATCCCATGTTGATAGATTACATAATACTTTTTTTTCGTACTCCAATACTAGTATGGTTGTACTTGTGTTATGTACCTAACTGTACTCGTGCTTCAACTGATAAATACTTCTGTTTTTACTGTATTTGGTGCAGTTTTTCCCTTTACTTGGTAACTGTACTTCGTGTGGTCGACTGTACTTCTGTACCTATACTTGCTCGTGTGTGTGATTGTACCTGCTCGTGTGCGCGACTGTACCTGCTCGTGTACGCTACTGTACTTATGTACATGTACCATGTCGGTTGCGTGACTGTACCTGCTCGTATGCGCTTTTAACTGTACTTGTGTGTTGTATGTAACTGTACCCATGTGTTGTATACAATTGTACTCGTGTGTTATACATAATTGTACTCGTGTGTTGTACACAATCGTATTCGTATGCGCGACTGTACTTCTATAAGTGTACTTTCTCATGTGCGCGACTGTACCTGCTCGTGGGTGCAGCTGTACCTACTCTTGTGCGTGACTGTACCTATGTTTTGATAAATAAAAAAACAAAGGCATACACGTGTCAGCTTCTCGTATGTTTCGCGGGACATGGTTTCCCTTCGCGAAGGTTGGTCTCTACCTAGTGGCACCAACTTTTGTCTAATTTATCATGTCTACGGGCTTTGCAGTGGTTAGTGGACCTGCTGCTTCTGGTGTTGATTGTGGAGTGGCAATAAGGATGACAATGGGCAGAGTATGGGCAAGGTAGAGCAATACCATTGATGGGGTTCGTAGCATAGAAAACAAAAATTTTCCTACCGCAAGACGAATAAATCCAAGATCTAATCTATGGAACACCCAAGATCTAATCTACAAGATCGAAGCAACGAGATTGACAAGATACTAACCCTTGATGATTTCCAAAGCCTACGAGATCAGATCTCGTTGTTGATGTAGACGATCATCCCCAGTGCTGCAATCCGGCAGCACTTCCGTACTCGGTCGCGCGTACGGTGTCGATGAAGCCCTTCCTCTCCCCGTTCCAGCGGGCAGCGGAGGTGTGGTAGATCTCCTCCCAATTCCAGCAGCACGACGGCGTGGTGGTGGTGGTGGAGGAAGAAAAGCTGCAGGGCTTCGCCAAGCCGGAACAGCGTATGGTGGAGGAGAGAGGCGGCCAGAGAAGGGGGCAAATCAAGGGGATGGTGGCCGGCCACCCCCTCCCCTCTTTATATAGGGGGAGGGTCGGCTGGGGTGGCCCCCTTTCCCATCTAGGGTTAGGGGGGCGGCGGCCAAGTGGGGGGAAGAGGATTTCTTCCCCCCCAAGTTGATCCCCCCTAGGGTTTTGGGGAAAACCCTAGGGGTTGGCCGGCTGGGCCTTGAGGGGCATGTGCCCCTGGCCCATTAGGCTAGGGAGCACCCCCTCGGCCCATGCTAGGCCTCCTAGGGTCGTGGGCCCACTGGTGGGACCCCCGGAACCTTCTAGAACCTTCCCGGTCATCCACCGGAAAAATCCCGAACTTTTCCGAAACCTAGAAATCAACTTCCCTTATATGAATCTTATTCTCCGGACTATTCCGGACCTCCTCGTGACATCCTGGATCACATCCGAGACTCCGAACAAACTTCGTCTCCATACCATATTCAAATCTACTTATGCGACATCGAACCTTAAGCGCGTCACCCTACGGTTCGCGAACTATGCAGACATGGTCGAGACTCCTCTCCGAGCAATAACCAATAGCGGGATCTGGAGATCCATAATGGCTCCCACATATTCAACGATGACTTAGTGATCGATTGAACCATTTACATACGATGCCAATTCCCTTTGTCTCGCGATATTTTACTTGTCCGAGGTTTGATCATCGGTATCTCCATACCTTGTTCAACCTCGTTACCGACAAGTACTCTTTACTCGTACCGTGGTATGTGATCTCTTATGAACCATTCATATGCTTGCAAGCTAATCAGATGACATCCCACCGAGAGGGCCTAGAGTATATCTATCCGTCATCAGGATGGACAAATCCCACTATTGATCCATATGCCTCAACTCACACTTTCCGAATACTTAATCCCACCTTTATTGTCACCCATTTACGCAATGACGTTTGATGTAATCAAAGTACCTTTCAGTGTAAGTGATTTACATGATCTCATGGTCTAAGGATTAAGACAACTATGTATTGAAAGCTTATAGCAAATGAACTTAATGACTTGATCTTATGCTACGCTCATTTGGGTGTGTGTCCATTATATCATTCACCTAATGACATAACCTTGTTATTAATAACATCCAATGTTCATGATCACGAAACCATGATCATCCATTAATCAACAAGCTAGTTATACAAGAGGCTTACTAGGGACTCCTTGTTGTTTACATAACACACATGTATCAATGTTTCGGTTAATAGAATTATAGCATGGTATGCAAACATTATCATAAACACAAAGATATATTATAATAACCATTTTATTATTGCCTCTTGGGCATATCTCCAACAGTCTCCCACTTGCACTAGAGTCAATAATCTAGTTTACATTTGTAAAGATATAACACCTTGGCCTTCTGGTGCTTATCATGTTTTGCTCACGGGAGAGGTTTTAGTCAACGGATATGACATGCTCAGAAACGTATGTATTTTGCAATTCATCTGCGTCTCAACGCATCACCCATTTTCCAAATGAGTCGGCATTAAATGTATATGCTTAGTCCTCTGGTGGAACCTTAATTCCGCGGTCTGAAATAAGTCACTAATATTGTCACATACAATATAGCTTCAAAGTTCTGACACTATCGGAACTACACCAAGTTCTCAAAGAACTCCTCGACTTAACATCCTCGGTCATTGTCAAAACAATGACATACTCTGCCTTCGTTTGTAGAATCCGTCACAATATTTAGAACTCATCCAAATCTAGCATAGACTTGTTCTAGCTCATTGTGCTACCTTACAACTCTTAGCCTAATTGAGATTGAAATTTTATTTTTATATGTGACCAAACTAATATCGGTGCAACACCTTACAGCGATTTGTTTGTCATTACTCCATATAAAAACTATATTTATATATCCTTGGTTCTTCTAAAGCACTCAGGGATATTCTTACTGTTGTCCAATGATCATTGTATGAATCATTCTGGTATATGCTCGTAACAACTTAGAGCACAGGACATCTGACTTTGTACATATTATTTGTGATCCAAAATCACTCATGTGTATTTACTCATCGAGTGTCAAAAACACTCAAGTCTTGTTAAACCTTCACATGAAAAGAACACCTTCTTAATTGAACTACTTCAATGTCTATTCTATGTACTTAAACTTAAACTAATTATGTGTTTCTATCTATCTTCATAGATCTTGACACTAAATATGTTTCATTTCATATCCTTTCATTGATGTTAATTCTCAATGAAACCTTTTAAATCAATTATATAATTACACTATTTATAATCAACGATATGTCATCTACATAAAGTATTATAAATATGTCTCAGCGCTCCCACTTAATTTCTTGCAAATGCAAGCATCTTCATCGTTTCTGATGAAATCAAAACTCTTGATTATTTCATCCGGTGAAGATTCCAACTCCGCGATACTCACTTCATCCAATTGAAGTTTGTATACCTATCTAGTATTCCACGGACCAGCAAAACTCTTGGTTTGTATCTAGTATACATCCTTCATACACACTTCTGGTAAGGAATGTATTTCTGCCATCCTACTATCATATCTCATAAAAGAAATATGTAGCGACTACTAGAATAATCCACATAGACTTTAAGCATTGATACGGAAGATCTAATCTTATCGTAGTCAACTCTTTGAACTTTGTCGTAAACTACTTTTCGATAAGTCAAGCTTCTTTAAGGATATTCCATCCAAGTCCATCAATTCTATAGATCCATTTACTTTCAAAAAGTATTCACCTATCTTGGATTTCATGACGCATAGCCATTTTAACGGAGTCAGGGCCCATCATAACTTCTTTGTATGTAGTTGGTTTATCATTGTTCAAAATCAATCCTTTGTTCACAAATCATTTATTTGATCACAAAATAAACCTAATCTACAAGGTTCAATAAGTACTTTGATCTCCATGACTATAACACTTTGTAGACATGGGAGCCATGATCTTCTTAGCCGCTTCCGGAACCATTTCCGACGCTGCGCTACTCTGATCATCATGCTCAGGTTCATAAACCTTATCAAGTTCCATTGTCCTCCCACTCAAATAGTTCGCTAGAAACAATTTCTTTGAAATAAGTAAGAAACATTGACAAACACTTTTGTCCTTGACTTCATAGTGGGAAGAATTCCCAATCAATTTCATGGGATAATCAACAAAGACATTTATCCGATTTTGGTTGTAAACTCATTTACTTATGCTACGCATACCAAAATTTAAGAAAGGACTATTTAGGGTTTATACCCATGCCATAACTCGTATGGTGTCATTTCAATGGATCATGATGATGCTCTATTCAGTGTAAAAGCGGTGGTCTCTAAAGCATAATCCACAAAAGTATAATGGCGTCATTTTATATTATCTCATCATTAATCCAACAAGGTTTGGATACGTCTCTTGGATACTCCATCATCATTATGATACTCCAATAAACGTGAGTTGTAGAACAATTTCATAAATCTCTTAGATGTTCGCTAAAACTCGTAATTCAAATATTTCCACCATGATCCAATCATAGATATTTGACTTTTCTATTACGATGATTTTCACTTCATGCTGAAACTTATCTGAATCCATTCAAATGTTTTCAAAACTTCTTCCTTATCGAATATATCAACATATATATACTCAATTCATTGTTAGAAGTTTTTATGAAGTAGAAGAATCTCCCGCACACAACTATGCCTAGTGAACCATATACATCACTATGTATGTTTCCACTAAGTTAGTTGCCCGTTCAACTCTTGGCCTATGAACAGTATTTAAGTCATTCTCTTTTAGAAGAGATTTGCAAGCGCCAAACGATTCCAAGTCGAATGACTCCAAAAATCCATTCAAATGGAGTTCCTTCATGCGTTCCTTTCTAACATGACCTAAATGGCGGTTCCACTAATGAGTGGAATTCACATCATTTGCCTTATGGCATTTTAGCGTCAGTGTTATGTATGTGTGCTTCACCATAAAGGTTTATAATAACTTATCCATCGTACATGGAATACTGTCATAATTTGAACAACTCATTGTTTTCATTTGACTAGAACATAACAACAATTATATAGTTCTTTATTATAAATCTGAATGGCTAGGTAAAATGCCAACGATGAACACAATAACACTTTATTTTGTTCCAGACGTGCATTTCTACCATATTCCTTGTCAGTCACTTAGGCCATTGTATTCTTGTATTGCGTTGTCTTGTATGACACCTCATACCAACCAATATGGTACAATTACCCAAGAATTTCGTTGTGTGACCAAAACAAGGAATACATTCATAACACGTATATCATCTATATACACCTGAGCTAGACTTTCTAGTCTTTTCTTTCTTTCTGCCAAAATATCTTTTGTAGTTTCTCTTTTAGCTTTCCTCATTCTCAGAAAAACACTTCACCTTCAATAACTTCTAGGTCCATTGGTCAAATACCAATAACCTTGAGGTTCTTACCTTGAAGTTGATCATCACATGACAAGCGTTCTAGATTTCACTATTAGTAACCTTTAATGTAATGAACAATTTCACTCATAATTTTATCCATCAAATCATGACGACTTTCCGAGACCATGTCTGTACATGCTAGGCTCGTAAAGTTTTAACCTTAGTATTCGCATGTGCAAATCTGTCTTGCACCCGTTGTATGCACACGTAGAATCTATAACACCCGATCATCACGAGATGCTTCGAAGCGACGAGTCTTAGCAACGGTGCATTCTAAGGACGATCACCTCATGGATATGCGAATATCGTTAGTGCCCAACTAGTTGGAGGATTGGGACGCCTGGCGTCTTCAACCTTCGTACATTCCCATAAAACTTATGAGTTTATGTAGTCTCACTAGATTATATTCTATCATCTTGCAATAAGGTCTTAGATATCATATATATCTCATACCTTGCTTATTTCTGAAAACAAAATTTTCAGCTCCTTACTGTTCAAACGGATTTGAACTTCAAGTTTCACGGAGACAAGATGATTTCAGGTACTAATTGAAACTATTGCTCTTTGAATCATCAATGTGAGGTTTACTAAAAGTTTGCATTAGGACTTAATCATATCTTGATTCTTTAACAATACGGTACCAGTCCGTAAAGTTACCTGTCAGACTTAACAATATTTCTATCTCAATTACAAGACTAGCGCATGGTAGAAAACGGATGCCAATTCTACAAATTTAATTCAAAATACTATTCAGACTATGTTCATGATAATTTGAGTTCATTTTTAGTTCTTCAATTAACTAGGTGAACTCCCACTCAAAACAACATCCCTCGCATTGTCTTAGTGATTACACGGACCAAATCCACTACACCAAGTCCGATCATCACGAGAAAAGATGTAGCTTCAAAGGCGAACACTCAAAGTGTTCATCATATCATTCATATGACTCATGCTCTACCTTTCGGTATCCCGTGTTCCGAGACCATGTCTGTACATGCTAGGCTCGTCAAGGCAACCTTAGTATCCGCGTGTGCAAATCTGGCTTGCACCCGTTGTATGCACATGTAGAGTCTATCACACCCGATCATCACGAGATGCTTCGAAACGACAAGTCTTAGCAACGGTGCATACTAAGGATGAACACTTTATTATCTTGATATTTAGTGAGAGGGATCATCTTATAATGCTACCGTCGCGATCTAAGCAAGATAAGATGCATAAAGGATTAACATCACATGCAATTCAAAATATGTGATATGATATGGCCTTTCTTCTTGTGCTTTTGATCTCCATCTCCAAAGCACATGATCATGATCTCCATCATCACCAGCATTGCACCAAGGTCCGTGGCGCCGCTTCATGGTTGTCCATCACTTATAGCTACTATAACAACTACTTGAAATAAAGCTATTACATGATGAATAGACACGCAGGTCTTTAACAAAAATTAAAGACAACCATTAGGCTCCTGCCGGTTGCCATAATACAACAATGAACATCTCATACATCAAATATAATCATCATCACATCATGGCCATATCACATCACCAAACCCTGCAAAAACAAGTTAGACGCCTCTAATTTGGTTTGCATATTTTACGTGGTTTAGGGTTTTCGAGTAAGATCCAATCTACCTACGAACATGAACCACAACGGTGATACTAGTGTTGACAATAGAAAGTGCAAATTGGAATCTTCACTATGGTGGGAGAGACAGACACCCGCAAAGCCACTTATGCAATACAAGTTGCATGTCAAGCGTGGAGCAAGTCTCATGAGACGCGGTCATGTAAAGTTAGCCCGGGCCGCTTCATCCCACCATCCCGCAAGATGCAAAGTACACAAACTAAAGCAACAAAAGCATCAACGCCCACAAAACCATTGTGTTCTACTCGTGCAACAGATCTATGCATAGACATGGCTCTGATACCACTGATGGGGTTCGTAGCATAGAAAACAAAAAATTTCCTACCGCAAGACGAATAAATCCAAGATCTAATATATGGAACACCCAAGATCTAATCTACAAGATCGAAGCAACGAGATTGACAAGATACTAACCCTTGATGATTTCCAAAGCCTACGAGATCAGATCTCGTTGTTGATGTAGACGATCATCCCCAGTGCTGCAATCCGGCAGCACTTCCGTACTCGGTCGCGCGTACGGTGTCGATGAAGCCCTTCCTCTCCCCGTTCCAGCGGGCAGCGGAGGTGTGGTAGATCTCCTCCCAATTCCAGCAGCACGACGGCGTGGTGGTGGTGGTGGAGGAAGAAAAGCTGCAGGGCTTCGCCAAGCCGGAACAGCGTATGGTGGAGGAGAGAGGCGGCCAGAGAAGGGGGCAAATCAAGGGGATGGTGGCCGGCCACCCCCTCCCCTCTTTATATAGGGGGAGGGTCGGCTGGGGTGGCCCCCTTTCCCATCTAGGGTTAGGGGGGGCGGCGGCCAAGTGGGGGGAAGAGGATTTCTTCCCCCCCAAGTTGATCCCCCCTAGGGTTTTGGGGAAAACCCTAGGGGTTGGCCGGCTGGGCCTTGAGGGGCATGTGCCCCTGGCCCATTAGGCTAGGGAGCACCCCCTCGGCCCATGCTAGGCCTCCTAGGGTCGTGGGCCCACTGGTGGGACCCCCGGAACCTTCTAGAACCTTCCTGGTCATCCACCGGAAAAATCCCGAACTTTTCCGAAACCTAGAAATCAACTTCCCTTATATGAATCTTATTCTCCGGACTATTCCGGACCTCCTCGTGACATCCTGGATCACATCCGAGACTCCGAACAAACTTCGTCTCCATACCATATTCAAATCTACTTATGCGACATCGAACCTTAAGCGCGTCACCCTACGGTTCGCGAACTATGCAGACATGGTCGAGACTCCTCTCCGAGCAATAACCAATAGCGGGATCTGGAGATCCATAATGGCTCCCACATATTCAACGATGACTTAGTGATCGATTGAACCATTTACATACGATGCCAATTCCCTTTGTCTCGCGATATTTTACTTGTCCGAGGTTTGATCATCGGTATCTCCATACCTTGTTCAACCTCGTTACCGACAAGTACTCTTTACTCGTACCGTGGTATGTGATCTCTTATGAACCATTCATATGCTTGCAAGCTAATCAGATGACATCCCACCGAGAGGGCCCAGAGTATATCTATCCGTCATCAGGATGGACAAATCCCACTATTGATCCATATGCCTCAACTCACACTTTCCGAATACTTAATCCCACCTTTATTGTCACCCATTTACGCAATGACGTTTGATGTAATCAAAGTACCCTTTCAGTGTAAGTGATTTACATGATCTCATGGTCGAAGGATTAAGACAACTATGTATTGAAAGCTTATAGCAAATGAACTTAATGACTTGATCTTATGCTACGCTCATTTGGGTGTGTGTCCATTATATCATTCACCTAATGACATAACCTTGTTATTAATAACATCCAATGTTCATGATCACGAAACCATGATCATCCATTAATCAACAAGCTAGTTATACAAGAGGCTTACTAGGGACTCCTTGTTGTTTACATAACACACATGTATCAATGTTTCGGTTAATACAATTATAGCATGGTATGCAAACATTATCATAAACACAAAGATATATTATAATAACCATTTTATTATTGCCTCTTGGGCATATCTCCAACAACCATACACATACCCGTATAGTTAATAGGTAAAAATTTCTACTCATACCTGTACCGATGGGTATAAAATTATACCCATACCCATACCCGACGGGTACCCGTACCCATTGGGTACCCGGTGGGTAGGTTAAATTGTACACAATTCACTCACAATTTTATATTTATTGATAAAAAATTATTAAAAATGAATTATATTAATTCAATAACAGATAGTTCAGTACATAAAAACTCATAAGTCAACAAAAAAAGTAGACGTGCCACGTAAAAATTGACGATAAACAGATATGATATGTGTATACCCGCAGGTACGTGGCTATACCGTGCCCTACCCATTATTTAATGGGTAGATATGGATACTACTCATGGACATAAAATTGTACACGTACCTTGCCCACAGGGATACGGTACGCGCGGGTACCCGTACCCATGAGAAAAATTGCAATCCTTAAGTAGCAAGAAGAGTGTAAAAATGCCACCATCGCCAATAGTGCTCCAGCAAATACCATATATATTCGGCCCGCGTGGAGCTACATAGGCACATCCGCATCCCCCGATGTCGCCATTATCGCCGCCCCGAACTCGGTTGTGCTCCTCTCGAGCCCTTCGCCGTCATTAGCATCGCCCAAGGTCGTTCATTTCGTTCGTGCTTCTTCGAGGCGACCGGTGCGCCCCCAAGCGGCCAAGCCCTCTCGTCCGCACCGCCATGCTCGGCAGAGCAGCCACGCGGCCGTCGTGACCTCGGGCGACTTTGCTAGGGTGTTGGCTCTCTCGTCGCCGTCGTCCCGCGCTTCTGCTAATGCCGCCGACTACCGCAGTTGAGCTCGGCGCGTCCAACCTGTTCGAGAAAATTCCGCAAACTTGGACTCTAGGACTCGCCTGCACAGAAGATATTCTGCTCTGCCATTCACCCAATGAAATGCATGGACACATCCTGGCATCCTGCTCACTCTATGGAGATCCAGCCATGTCAGGAACGACATCATTCACGCTAAGGGAGATACTGCCAAAAGCCAGTTTCATTCTTGGTTATGTGTGGGCAGCGGCCCAACCTAATTGGACCAAACGCGTTTGTTTTGGTCCGCGCATGCAGAAAATAGTTAAACTCCCAGTTCAATGGCCCGATCCAAAGTGACTGGTATGTGTCGTATTAAGTTAGTACACGAATTGCGTGAAACTGCCTCTCTTCCAAATCTGCCACTTTGCCGCCTGCCTCGCCACCCCTTCTGCACAACTTTGCTTCCTGCGCTGCTTCAACTCAGCGGCGGTGGGAATCCTGTCTAGGTGATACGTCTCCAACGTATCGATAATTTCTTATGTTCCATGCTACTTTATTGATGATACCTACATGTTTTATGCACATTATATGTCATATTTATGCATTTTCTGGAACTAACCTATTAACAAGATGCCGAAGAGCCAGTTGCTGTTTTCTGCTGTTTTTGGTTTCAGAAATCCTAGTAAGGAAATATTCTCGGAATTGGACGAAACTTTCGCCCAGGGTCCTATTTTTGCACGAAGCTTCCAGAAGACCGAAGAGATAACGAAGTGGGGCCACGAGGCAGCCAGGGGACAGGGCGGCGCGGCCCAAGCCCTGGCCGCGCGGCCCTACCCCCTGGGCACCTCGTGTGGCCCCCCGCGTTGACCTTCCGCCTACTTAAAGTCTCTGTCGCGAAACCCCCAGTACCGAGAGCCACGATACGGAAAACCTTCCAGAGACGCCGCCGCCGCGAATCCCATCTCGGGGGATTCAGGAGATCGCCTCCGGCACCCTGCCGGAGAGGGGATTCATCTCCCGGAGGACTCTTCATCTCCATGATCGCCTCCGGAGTGATGAGTGAGTAGTTCACCCCTGGACTATGGGTCCATAGCAGTAGCTAGATGGTCGTCTTCTCCGTGTTGTGCTTCATTGTTGGATCTTGTGAGCTGCCTAACATGATCAAGATCATCTATCTGTAATACTATATGTTGTGTTTGTCGGGATCCGATGGATAGAGAGTACTATGATTATGGTGATTATCAATCTATTGTTTATGTGTTGTTTATGATCTTGCATGCTCTCCGTTACTAGTAGAGGCTCTGGCCAAGTTTTTGCTCTTAACTCCAAGAGGGAGTATTTATGCTCGATAGTGGGTTCATGCCTCCATTAAATGCAGGACAAAGGATGAGAAAGTTCTAAGGTTGTGGATGTGCTGTTGCCACTAGGGATAAAACATTGATTCTATGTCTAAGGATGTAGTTGTCGATTACATTACACACCATACTTAATGCAATTGTCATTCTTGAGCAACTTAATGCGAATGGGGTTCGGATGATAACTTTGAAGGTGGACTTTTTAGGCATAGATGCAGTTGGATGGCGGTCTATGTACTTTGTCGTAATGCCCAATTAAATCTCACTATATTTATCATATCATGTATATGCATTGTTATGCCTTTCTCTATTTGTCAATTGCCCGACTGTAATTTGTTCACCCAACATGCTTTTATCTTATGGGAGAGACACCTCTAGTGAACTGTGGACCCCGGTCCTATTCTTTACATAGCATACAATCTACTGCAATTGTGTTTTACTGTTTTCTTTGCAAACATCTTCCACTCGATACGCTTAATCCTTTGTTACAGCAAGCCGGTGAGATTGACAACCTCACTGTTTCGTTGGGGCAAAGTACTTTGGTTTTGTTGTGCAGATTCCACGTTGGCGCAGGAATCCCTGGTGTTGCGCCGCATTGATGGCGTGTAACTCACACGTTCGTTGGGAACCCCAAGAGGAAGGTATGATGCGCACAGTAGCAAGTTTTCCCTCAGAAAGAAACCAAGGTTTAATCGAACCAGTAGGAGCCAAGAAGCACGTTGAAGGTTGATGGTCGCGAAATGTGATGCGGCGCAACACCAGGGATTCCGGCGCCAACGCGGAACCTGCACAACACAACCCAAGTACTTTGTCCCAACGAAACAGTGAGGTTGTCAATCTCACCGGCTTGCTGTAACAAAGGATTAAGCGTATCGAGTGGAAGATGTTTGCAAAGAAAATAGTAAACACAATTACAGTAGATTGTATGCTATGTAAAGAATAGGACCGGGGTCCACAGTTCACTAGAGGTGTCTCTCCCATAAGATAAAGCATGTTGGGTGAACAAATTATAGTCGGGCAATTGACAAATAGAGAAAGGCATAACAATGCATATACATGATATGATAAATATAGTGAGATTTAATCCGGGCATTACGATAAAGTACATAGACCGCCATCCAACTGCATCTATGCCTAAAAAGTCCACCTTCAGGTTATCATCCGAACCCCATTCAGTATTAAGTTGCTAAGCAACAGACAATTGCATTAAGTATGGTGCGTAATGTAATCAACAACTACATCCTTAGACATAGCATCAATGTTTTATCCCTAGTGGCAACAGCACATCACAACCTTAGAACCTACTGTCACGATCCTGTGTCAATGAAGGCATGAACCCACTATCGAGCATAAATACCCCCTCTTGGAGTTAAGAGCAAAAACTTGGCCAGAGCCTCTACTAATAACGGAGAGCATGCAAGATCATAAACAACACATAAACAATAGATTGATAATCACCATAACATAGTATTCTCTATCCATCGGATCCCGACAAACACAACATATAGAATTACAGATAGATGATCTTGATCATGTTAGGCAGCTCACAAGATCCAACAATGAAGCACAACGAGGAGAAGACGACCATCTAGCTACTGCTATGGACCCATGGTCCAGGGGTGAACTACTCACTCATCACTCCGGAGGCGATCATGGCGATGAAGAGTCCTCCGGGAGATGAATACCCTCTCCGGCAGGGTGCCGGAGGCGATCTCCTAAATCCCCCGAGATGGGATTCGCGGCGGCGGCGTCTCTGGAAGGTTTTCCGTATCGTGGCTCTCGGTACTGGGGGTTTCGCGACGGAGACTTTAAGTAGGCGGAAGGTCAACGCGGGGGGCCACACGAGGGGCCCAGGGGGCAGGCCGGCGCGGCCAGGGCTTGGGCCGCGCCGCCCTAGCCCCTGGCTGCCTCGTGGCCCCACTTCGTTATCTCTTCGGTCTTCTGGAAGCTTCGTGCAAAAATAGGACCCTGGGCGAAAGTTTCGTCCAATTCCGAGAATATTTCCTTACTAGGATTTCTGAAACCAAAAACAGCAGAAAACAAAGAATCGGCTCTTCGGCATCTTGTTAATAGGTTAGTTCCAGAAAATGCATAAATATGACATATAATGTGCATAAAACATGTAGGTATCATCAATAAAGTAGCATGGAACATAAGAAATTATCGATACGTTGGAGACGTATCAGCATCCCCAAGCTTAGTTCTGCTCATTCGAGCAGGTAAAACGATAACAAAGATAATTTCTGAAGTGACATGCCATCATAATCTTGATCATACTATTTGTAAACATATGTAATGAATGCAGCGATCAAAACAAAGGTAATGACATGAGTAAACACTTGAATCATATGACAAAGACTTTTCATGAATAGTACTTCAAGACAAGCATCAATAAGTCTTGCATAAGAGTTAACTCATAAAGCAATAAATCAAAGTAGAGGTATTGAAGCAACACAAAGGAAGATTAAGTTTCAGCGGTTGCTTTCAACTTATAACATGTATATCTCATGGATATTGTCAACATAAAGTAATATAACAAGTGCAATATGCAAGTATGTAGGAATCAATGCACAGTTCACACAAGTGTTTGCTTCTTAAGGTGGAGGGAGATAGGTAAACTGACTCAACAATAAAAGTAAAAGAATGGTCCTTCAAAGAGGAAAGCATCGATTGCTGTATTTGTGCTAGAGCTTTTATTTTGAAAACATGAAACAATTTTGTCAACGGTAGTAATAAAGCATATGAGTTATGTAAATTATATCTTACAAGTTGCAAGCCTCATGCATAGTATACTAATAGTGCCCGCACCTCGTCCTACTTAGCTTGGACTACCGGATCTTTGCATGCCATGTTTCAACCAAGTGTCACAAAGGGGTACCTCCATGCCGCCTGTACAAAGGTCTAAGGAGAATGCTCGCATTTTGGATTTCTCGCTTTTGATTATTCTCAACTTAGACATCCATACCGGGACAACATGGACAACAGATAATGGACTCCTCTTAAATGCATAAGCATGTAGCAATGATTATTATTCTCATATGAGATTGAGGATATATGTCCAAAACTGAAACTTCAACCATGGTTCATGGCTTTAGTTAGCGGCCCAATGTTCTTCTCTAACAATTTTGCATGCTCCAACCACTGAAATGATAGATCCTTCAGACAAGACGGACATGCATAGCAACTCACATGATATTCAACAATAGTTGATGTATGCGTTCATGAAGCATGGTTATCGCACAACAAGCAACTTAATAAAAGATAAAGTGCATAAGTACATATTCAATACTACGATAGTTTTTAAGGCTATTTTGTCCCATGAGCTATATATTGCAAAGGTGAATGATGGAATTTTAAAGGTAGCACTCAAGCAATTTACTTTGGAATGGCGGAGAAATACCACGTAGTAGGTAGTTATGGTGGACACAAATGGCATAGTAGTTGGCTCAAGGATTTTGGATGCATGAGAAGTATTCCCTCTCGATACAAGGTTTAGGCTAGCAAGGTTATTTGAAGCAAACTCAAGGATGAACAAGTGCAGCAAAACTCACATAAAAGACATATTATAAACATTATAAGACTCTACACCGTCTTCCTTGTTGTTCAAAACTCAATACTAGATATTATCTAGACCTTAGAGAAACCAAATATGCAAATCAAATTTTAGCAAGCTCTATGTATTTCTTCATTAATGGGTGCAAAGCATATGATGCAAGAGCTTAAACATGAGCACAACAATTGCCAAGTATCACATTATCCAAGACATTTTAGAATTACTACATGTAGCATTTTCCAATTCCAACCATATAACAATTTAACGAAGAAGAAACTTCGCCTTGAACATTATGAGTAAAGCCTAAGGACACATGTGTCCATATGCAACAGCGGAGCGTGTCTCTCTCCCACAAATTGAATGCTAGGATCCATTTTATTCAAACAAAAACAAAAACAAAAACAAACCGACGCTCCAAGTAAAGAACACAAGATGTGATTGAATAAAAATATAGTTTCAGGGGAGGAACCTGATGATGTTGTCGATGAAGAAGGGGATGCCTTGGGCATCCCCAAGCTTAGACACTTGAGTCTTCTTAGAATATGCAGGGGTGAACCACGGGGGCATCCCCAAGCTTAGAGCTTTCACTCCTCTTGATCATAGTATATCATTCTCCTCTCTTGACCCTTGAAAACTTCCTTCACACCAAACTTCAAGCAAACTCATTAGAGGGTTAGTGCGCAATTAATAATTCATATGTTCAGAGGTGGCACAATCATTCTTTACACTTCTGGACATTGCATAATGCTACTGGACATTAATGGATCAAAGAAATAAATCCAACATAGCAAAAGAGGCAATGCGAAATAAAAGGCAGAATCTGTCAAAAACAGAACAGTCCGTAAAGACGAATTTAAAGCTGGCACCAGACTTGCTCAAATGGAAAAACTCAAAACTAATGAAAGTTGCGTACATATCTGAGGATCACGCTCGTAAATTGGCAGATTTTTTCGAATTTTCTACAGAGAACTGTGCCCAGATTCGTGACAGACAGCAATGCTGTTTCTGCGCAGCGATCCCAAATATAACATCAACTTTGACATAGAAACTTTACTTGGCATAAAAACATGATAAGGAGAGGTTGCTACAGTAGTAAACAACTTCCAAGACTCAACAAAACAAAAAATTGCTGTAGGTAAAAACATGGGTTGTCTCCCATAAGCGCTTTTCTTTAACGCCTTTCAGCTAGGCGCAGAAAGTGCAAATCAAGTATTATCAAGAGATGAAGCATCAACATCATTACCAGGGGTGTTGGGAGTTTTCTCAACCAAGCATAGTATGTTTGATATATAAGTTTTAGCGTCTCCCTTTTCATTAGTCTTAGGCTTGCTACTCTCATCGAACAAATTTTCAGGAACAAGCCAAGCATAGTTATTTTCTAGTGCATCATTCATAGCTAGGAGTTTACATGGTATTGGTGCTTTGATCTCCCCACCATCATTAATGTTATTAGTGTACCTTATTCTATCCATGTCCATTTTTTCAAGGAGACCAATAAAATTGGTATGAGAACCTAGCATATTAAATTTAGCAAAAACCTTTCTAGCCTCTCTTGCTAGACCACCAAATTCTCTAAGAAGGGTTTCTAAAACAAAATCTTTCTTTTCCCCTTCTTCCATATCACCAAGTGTAAGAAACATGTGTTGGATTATAGGATTGAGATTAACAAATTTAGTTTCCAACATGCGAACTAAAGCAGCAGCAGCAATTTCATAGGTAGGTGCAAGTTCTACCAAGTGTCTATCTTCAAAATTTTCAGTAATACTAACATGATTGAAAAATTCTTCTATATTATTTCTCCCAACTATGGACCCACGTCCTACCGGTATGTCTTTTGTGGTGAAATTAAAAGGAAACATGATGCAATAAGCAAAAAGTAAACAAGGCGAATAAAGTAAAGACAAGTAACTAATTTTTTTTTTGTGTGTTTTAGATATAGCAAACAAGATAGCAAATAAAGTAAAACTAGCAACTAATTTTTTTGTATTTTGATTTAGTGCAGCAAACAATGTAGTAAATAAAATAAAGCAAGACAAAAACAAAGTAAAGAGATTGAGAAGTGGAGACTCCCCTTGCAGCGTGTCTTGATCTCCCGGCAACGGCGCCAGAAAAAGAGCTTGATGGCGTGTAACTCACACGTTCGTTGGGAACCCCAAGAGGAAGGTATGATGCGCACAGTAGCAAGTTTTCCCTCAGAAAGAAACCAAGGTTTAATCGAACCAGTAGGAGCCAAGAAGCACGTTGAAGGTTGATGGTCGCGAAATGTGATGCGGCGCAACACCAGGGATTCCGGCGCCAACGCGGAACCTGCACAACACAACCCAAGTACTTTGTCCCAACGAAACAGTGAGGTTGTCAATCTCACCGGCTTGCTGTAACAAAGGATTAAGCGTATCGAGTGGAAGATGTTTGCAAAGAAAACAGTAAACACAATTACAGTAGATTGTATGCTATGTAAAGAATAGGACCGGGGTCCACAGTTCACTAGAGGTGTCTCTCCCATAAGATAAAGCATGTTGGGTGAACAAATTACAGTCGGGCAATTGACAAATAGAGAAAGGCATAACAATGCATATACATGATATGATAAATATAGTGAGATTTAATCCGGGCATTACGACAAAGTACATAGACCGCCATCCAACTGCATCTATGCCTAAAAAGTCCACCTTCAGGTTATCATCCGAACCCCATTCAGTATTAAGTTGCTAAGCAACAGACAATTGCATTAAGTATGGTGCGTAATGTAATCAACAACTACATCCTTAGACATAGCATCAATGTTTTATCCCTAGTGGCAACAGCACATCACAACCTAAGAACCCCATCACGATCCTGTGTGTCAATGAAGGCATGAACCCACTATCGAGCATAAATACCCCCTCTTGGAGTTAAGAGCAAAAACTTGGCCAGAGCCTCTACTAATAACGGAGAGCATGCAAGATCATAAACAACACATAAACAATAGATTGATAATCACCATAACATAGTATTCTCTATCCATCGGATCCCGACAAACGCAACATATAGAATTACAGATAGATGATCTTGATCATGTTAGGCAGCTCACAAGATCCAACAATGAAGCACAACGAGGAGAAGACGACCATCTAGCTACTGCTATGGACCCATGGTCCAGGGGTGAACTACTCACTCATCACTCCGGAGGCGATCATGGCGATGAAGAGTCCTCCGGGAGATGAATCCCCTCTCCGGCAGGGTGCCGGAGGCGATCTCCTGAATCCCCCGAGATGGGATTCGCGGCGGCGGCGTCTCTGGAAGGTTTTCCGTATCGTGGCTCTCGGTACTGGGGGTTTCGCGACGGAGGCTTTAAGTAGGTGGAAGGTCAACGCGGGGGGCCACACGAGGGGCCCAGGGGGCAGGCCGGCGCGGCCAGGGCTTGGGCCGCGCCGCCCTAGCCCCTGGCTGCCTCGTGGCCCCACTTCGTTATCTCTTCGGTCTTCTGGAAGCTTCGTGCAAAAATAGGACCCTGGGCGAAAGTTTCGTCCAATTCCGAGAATATTTCCTTACTAGGATTTCTGAAACCAAAAACAGTTAAAACAAAGAATCGGCTCTTCGGCATCTTGTTAATAGGTTAGTTCCAGAAAATGCATAAATATGACATATAATGTGCATAAAACATGTAGGTATCATCAATAAAGTAGCATGGAACATAAGAAATTATCGATACGTTGGAGACGTATCACGCATCACATTTCGCGACCATCAACCTTCAACGTGCTTCTTGGCTCCTCCTGGTTCGATTAAACCTTGGTTTCTTTCTGAGGGAAAACTTGCCACTGTGCGCATCATACCTTCCTCTTGGGGTTCCCAACGGACGTGTACATTTACGCGCATCAAGCCTGTTTTCTGGCGCCGTTGCCGGGGAGATCAAGACACGCTGCAAGGGGAGTCTCCACTTCTCAATCTCTTTACTTTGTTTTTGTCTTGCTTTATTTTATTCACTACTTTGTTTGCTGCACTAAATCAAAACACAAAAAAATTAGTTGCTAGTTTTACTTTATTTATTGTCTTGCTCTCTATATCAAAAACACAAAAAAAATTAGTTACTTGCATTTACCTTATCTAGTTTGCTTTATTTATTGTTGCTAAAATGAATACCCCTGAAAATACTAAGTTGTGTGACTTCACAAATGCAAATAATAATGATTTCCTATGCACACCTATTGCTCCACCTGCTACTACAGCAGAATTCTTTGAAATTAAACCTGCTTTACTAAATCTTGTCATGAGAGATCAATTTTCTGGTGCTAGTTCTGATGATGCTGCTGCCCATCTCAATAATTTTGTTGAACTTTGTGAAATGCAAAAGTATAAAGATGTAGATGGTGATATTATTAAATTGAAAGTGTTTCCTTTCTCATTAAGAGGAAGAGCTAAAGATTGGTTGCTATCTTTGCCTAAGAATAGTATTGATTCATGGACTAAATGCAAGGATGCTTTTATTGGTAGATATTATCCTCCCGCTAAAATTATATCTTTGAGAAGTAGCATAATGAATTTTAAACAATTAGATACTGAACATGTTGCTCAAGCATGGGAGAGAATGAAAACTTTGGTAAAGAATTGCCCAACCCATGGACTGACTACTTGGATGATCATCCAAACCTTCTATGCAGAACTAAATTTTTCTTCGCGGAATTTATTGGATTCAGCTGCTGGAGGTACCTTTATGTCCATCACATTGGGGGCGGCTACAAAACTTCTTGATGATATGATGATAAATTACTCTGAATGGCACACGGAAAGAGCTCCACAAGGTAAGAAGGTAAATTCTGTTGAAGAAACCTCTTCCTTGAGTGATAAGATTGATGTGATTATGTCTATGCTTGTGAATGGTAGATCTAATGTTGATCCAAATAATGTTCCTTTAGCTTCATTCGTTGCTCAAGAAGAAAATGTTGATGTGAATTTCATTAAAAATAATAATTTCAACAACAATGCTTATAGGAACAACTCTGGTAATAACTATAGGCCATATCCTTCTGCTAATGGTAATGGTTATGGTAATTCTTATGGGAATTCTTACAATAATAATAGGAGTGTACCCTCTGGTCTTGAAGCTATGCTTAAAGAATTTATTAGTACACAAACTGCTTTTAACAAATCTGTTGAGGAAAAGCTTGATAAAATTGATACTATTGCTTCTAGAGTTGATAGACTTGCCTCTGATGTTAATCTTTTAAAATTGAAAGTTATGCCTAATAATGATATTGATAATAAGATTACTACTACAGCAAATGCCATCCAAGTTAGAATTAATGAGAATATAAGATTAATGGCTGAACTGCGTGCTAGGTGGGATAGAGAAGAAAATGAAAAACTAGCTAAAGAGAGTAATGTAGCTAAAGTTTGGACTATTACCACCACTAGTAATGCTAATTCTTCACATGTTGCTGCACCTCCTAGTATCAATGGTAAAATAATTGGTGTTGGCAATGTTTCTACTCCTAGTGCAAAGCGAACAAAACTGCCCGAAATTGCTAAAGCTAAATCGCTTGTGATAAAACTCGCTGAAATTTTTTCCAACCTTGGGAACAATGATCCCATTGCTGTAGCTCATAATGATTTAGATTTTGATGATTGCCACATCTCTGAAGTTATAAAGTTCTTACAAAAACTTGCTAAAAGTCCTAATGCTAGTGCTATAAATTTAGCCTTTACAAAACATATTACAAATGCTCTCATAAAAGCTAGAGAAGAGAAACTAAAACTTGAAACTTCTATTCCTAGAAAGTTAGAAGATGGTTGGGAGCCCATCATTAAAATGAAATTCAATGACTTTGAATGTAATGCTCTATGTGATCTTGGTGCAAGTATTTCTGTTATGCCTAAAAAGATTTATGATATGCTTGACTTGCCACCATTGAAGAATTGTTATTTGGATGTTAATCTTGCCGATAATGTTAAAAAGAAACCTTTGGGGAGGATTGATAATGTGCACATTACGGTTAACAATAACCTTGTCCCCGTTGATTTTGTTGTCTTGGATATCGAATGCAATGCATCTTGTCCTATTGTGTTGGGAAGACCTTTTCTTCGAACCGTTGGTGCTGTTATTGATATGAGGGAAGGTAATATTAAATATCAATTTCCTCTCAAGAAAGTTATGGAACACTTCCCTAGAAAGAGAATGAAGTTGCCTTTTGATTCTATTATTAGAACAAGTTATGATGTTGATGCTTCTACTCTCGATGTTACTTGATTTGCACTTTCTGCGCCTAGCTGAAAGGCGTTAAAGAAAAGCGCTTATGGGAGACAACCCATGTTTTTACTACAGCAATTTTTTGTTTTGTTGAGTCTTGGAAGTTTTTTAATACTGTAGCAACCTCTCCTTATCATGTTTTTGTGCCAAGTAAAGTTTCTATGCCAAAGTTGATGTTATATTTGGGATCGCTGCGCAGAAACAGCATTGCTGTCTGTCACGAATCTGGGCACAGGCCTCTGTAGAAAATTCTAAAAAATCTGCCAATTTACGAGCGTGATCCTCAGATATGTACGCAACTTTCATTAGTTTTGAGTTTTTCCATTTGAGCAAGTCTGGTGCCAGCTTTAAATTCGTCTTTACGGACTGTTCTGTTTTTGACAGATTCTGCCTTTTATTTCGCATTGCCTCTTTTGCTATGTTGGATTCATTTCTTTGATCCATTAATGTCCAGTAGCTTTATGCAATGTCCAGAATTGTAAAGAATGATTGTGTCACCTCTGAATGTGTGAATTATCAATTGTGCACTAACCCTCTAATGAGTTTGCTTGAAGTTTGGTGTGAAGGAAGTTTTCAAGGGTCAAGAGAGGAGTATGATATACTATGATCAAGAGGAGTGAAAGCTCTAAGCTTGGGGATGCCCCCGTGGTTCACCCCTGCATATTCTAAGAAGACTCAAGCGTCTAAGCTTGGGGATGCCCAAGGCATCCCCTTCTTCATCAACAACATCATCAGGTTCCTCCCCTGAAACTATATTTTTATTCAATCACATCTTGTGTTCTTTACTTGGAGCGTTGGTTTGTTTTTGTTTTTGTTTTTGTTTGAATAAAATGGATCCTAGCATTCACTTTGTGGGAGAGAGACACGCTCCGCTGTTGCATATGGACACATGTGTCCTTAGGCTTTACTCATAATGTTCAAGGCGAAGTTTCTTCTTCGTTAAATTGTTATATGGTTGGAATTGGAAAATGCTACATATAGTAATTCTAAAATGTCTTGGATAATGTGATACTTGGCAATTGTTGTGCTCATGTTTAAGCTCTTGCATCATATACTTTGCACCCATTAATGAAGAAATACATAGAGCTTGCTAAAATTTGATTTGCATATTTGGTCTCTCTAAGGTCTAGATAATATCTAGTATTGAGTTTTGAACAACAAGGAAGACGGTGTAGAGTCTTATAATGTTTACAATATGTCTTTTATGTGAGTTTTGCTGCACTTGTTCATCCTTGAGTTTGCTTCAAATAACCTTGCTAGCCTAAACCTTGTATCGAGAGGGAATACTTCTCATGCATCCAAAATCCTTGAGCCAACTACTATGCCATTTGTGTCCACCATACCTACCTACTACATGGTATTTCTCCGCCATTCCAAAGTAAATTGCTTGAGTGCTACCTTTAAAATTCCATCATTCACCTTTGCAATATATAGCTCATGGGACAAAATAGCCTTAAAAACTATCGTAGTATTGAATATGTACTTATGCACTTTATCTTTTATTAAGTTGCTTGTTGTGCGATAACCATGCTTCTGGGGAACGCCATCAACTATTGTTGAATATCATGTGAGTTGCTATGCATGTCCGTCTTGTCTGAAGGATCTATCATTTTAGTGGTTGGAGCATGCAAAATTGTTAGAGAAGAACATTGGGCCGCTAACTAAAGCCATGAATCATGGTTGAAGTTTCAGTTTTGGACATATATCCTCAATCTCATATGAGAATAATAATCATTGCTACATGCTTATGCATTTAAGAGGAGTCCATTATCTGTTGTCCATGTTGTCCCGGTATGGATGTCTAAGTTGAGAATAATCAAAAGCGAGAAATCCAAAATGCGAGCATTCTCCTTAGACCTTTGTACAGGCGGCATGGAGGTACCCCTTTGTGACACTTGGTTGAAACATGGCATGCAAAGATCCGGTAGTCCAAGCTAAGTAGGACGAGGTGCGGACACTATTAGTATACTATGCATGAGGCTTGCAACTTGTAAGATATAATTTACATAACTCATATGCTTTATTACTACCGTTGACAAAATTGTTTCATGTTTTCAAAATAAAAGCTCTAGCACAAATACAGCAATCGATGCTTTCCTCTTGAAGGACCTTTCTTTTACTTTTAATGTTGAGTCAGTTTACCTATCTCCCTCCACCTTAAGAAGCAAACACTTGTGTGAACTGTGCATTGATTCCTACATACTTGCATATTGCACTTGTTATATGATACGTCTCCAACGTATCGATAATTTCTTATGTTCCATGCTACTTTATTGATGATACCTACATGTTTTATGCACATTATATGTCATATTTATGCATTTTCTGGAACTAACCTATTAACAAGATGCCGAAGAGCCAGTTGCTGTTTTCTGCTGTTTTTGGTTTCAGAAATCCTAGTAAAGAAATATTCTCGGAATTGGACGAAACTTTCGCCCAGGGTCCTATTTTTGCACGAAGCTTCCAGAAGACCGAAGACCTAACGAAGTGGGGCCACGAGGTGGCCAGGGGGGTGGCCGGCGCGGCCCAGGCCCTGGCCGCGCCGACCTATCCCCTGGGCCCCTCGTGTGGCCCCCCGCGTTGACCCTCCGCCTACTTAAAGCTTCCGTCGCGAAACCCCCAGTACCGAGAGCCACGATACGGAAAACCTTCCAGAGACGCCGCCGCCGCGAATCCCATCTCGGGGATTACGGAGATCGCCTCCCGCACCTGCCGGAGAGGGGATTCATCTCCCGGAGGACT
This sequence comes from Lolium perenne, assembly GCF_019359855.2. NCBI lineage: Eukaryota > Viridiplantae > Streptophyta > Magnoliopsida > Poales > Poaceae > Lolium > Lolium perenne. Next base: position 73,621,826 of record NC_067248.2, on the reverse strand, counting down.
CTACACCGCCATGGTCGCCTCCGGAGTGATGAGTGAGTAGTTCACCCCTGGACCATGGGTCCATAGCAGTAGCTAGATGGTCGTCTTCTCCTTGTTGTGCTTCATTGTTGGATCTTGTGAGCTGCCTAACATGATCAAGATCATCTATCTGTAATTCTATATGTTGTGTTTGTCGGGATCCGATGGATAGAGAGTACTATGATTATGGTGATTATCAATCTATTGTTCATGTGTTGTTTATGATCTTGCATGCTCTCCGTTATTAGTAGAGGCTCTGGCCAAGTTTTTACTCTTAACTCCAAGAGGGAGTATTTATGCTCGATAGTGGGTTCATGCCTCCATTGAATCTGGGACAAAGGATGAAAGTTCTAAGGTTGTGGATGTGCTATTGCCACTAGGGATAAAACATTGATGCTATGTCTAAGGATGTAGTTGTTGATTACATTACGCACCATACTTAATGCAATTGTCTGTTGCTTTGCAACTTAATACTGGAGGGGGTTCGGACGATAACCTGAAGGTGGACTTTTTAGGCATAGATGCAGTTGGATGGCGGTCTATGTTCTTTGTCGTAATGCCCAATTAAATCTCACTATATTTACCATGTCATGTATATGCATTGTTATGCCTTTCTCTATTTGTCAATTGCCCGACTGTAATTTGTTCACCCAACATGCTTTTATCTTATGGGAGAGACACCTCTAGTGAACTGTGGACCCCGGTCCTATTCTTTACCTAGCATACAATCTACTTGTTTTACTGTTTTCTTTGCAAACATCTTCCACTCGATACGTTTAATCCTTTGTTACAGCAAGCCGGTGAGATTGACAACCTCACTGTTTCGTTGGGACAAAGTACTTGGGTTGTGTTGTGCAGGTTCCTAGTTGGCGCCGGAATCCCTGGTGTTGCGCCGCATCACATTTCGCGACCATCAACCTTCAACGTGCTTCTTGGCTCCTACTGGTTCGATTAAACCTTGGTTTCTTTCTGAGGGAAAACTTGCTACTGTACGCATCATACCTTCCTCTTGGGGTTCCCAACGAACGTGTGAGTTACACGCCATCAAGCTCTTTTTCTGGCGCCGTTGCCGGGGAGATCAAGACACGCTGCAAGGGGAGTCTCCACTTCTCAATCTCTTTACTTTGTTTTTGTCTTGCTTTATTTTATTTACTACTTTGTTTGCTGCACTAAATCAAAATACAAAAAAATTAGTTGCTAGTTTTACTTTATTTATTGTCTTGCTCTCTATATCAAAAACACAAAAAAATTAGTTACTTGCATTTACTTTATCTAGTTTGTTTTATTTACCGTTGCTAAAATGGCCAACCATGAAAATACTAAATTGTGTGACTTCACAAATGCAAATAATAATGATTTCCTATGCACACCTATTGCTCCACCTGCTACTACAGCGGAATTCTTTGAAATTAAACCTGCTTTACTAAATCTTGTCATGAGAGATCAATTTTCTTGTACTAGTTCTGATGATGCTGCTGCCCATCTCAATAATTTTGTTGAACTTTGTGAAATGCAAAAGTATAAAGATGTAGATGGTGATATTATTAAATTGAAAGTGTTTCCTTTCTCATTAAGAGGAAGAGCTAAAGATTGGTTGCTATCTTTGCCTAAGAATAGTATTGATTCATGGACTAAATGCAAGGATGCTTTTATTGGTAGATATTATCCTCCCGCTAAAATTATTTCTTTGAGAAGTAGCATAATGAATTTTAAACAATTAGATACTGAACATGTTGCTCAAGCATGGGAGAGAATGAAAACTTTGGTAAAGAATTGCCCAACCCATGGACTGACTACTTGGATGATCATCCAAACCTTCTATGCAGGACTAAATTTTTCTTCGCGGAATTTATTGGATTCAGCTGCTGGAGGTACCTTTATGTCCATCACATTGGGGGCGGCTACAAAACTTCTTGATGATATGATGATAAATTACTCTGAATGGCACACGGAAAGAGCTCCACAAGGTAAGAAGGTAAATTCTGTTGAAGAAACCTCTTCCTTGAGTGATAAGATTGATGTGATTATGTCTATGCTTGTGAATGGTAGATCTAATGTAGATCCAAATAATGTTCCTTTAGCTTCATTGGTTGCTCAAGAAGAAAATGTTGATGTGAATTTCATTAAAAATAATAATTTCAACAACAATGCTTATAGGAACAACTCTGGTAATAACTATAGGCCATATCCTTCTGCTAATGGTAATGGTTATGGTAATTCTTATGGGAATTCTTACAATAATAATAGGAGTGTACCCTCTGGTCTTGAAGCCATGCTTAAAGAATTTATTAGTACACAAACTGCTTTTAACAAATCTGTTGAGGAAAAGCTTGATAAAATTGATATTATCGCTTCTAGAGTTGATAGACTTGCCTCTGATGTAAATCTTCTAAAATTGAAAGTTATGCCTAATAATGATATTGATAATAAGATTACTACTACAGCAAATGCCATCCAAGTTAGAATTAATGAGAATATAAGATTAATGGCTGAACTACGTGCTAGGTGGGATAGAGAAGAAAATGAAAAACTAGCTAAAGAGAATAATGTAGCTAAAGTTTGGACTATTACCACCACTAGTAATGCTAATTCTTCACATGTTGCTGCACCTCCTACTATCAATGGTAAAATAATTGGTGTTGGCAATGTTTCTACTCCTAGTGCAAAGCGTACAAAACTGCCTGAAATTGCTAAAACTGCTGAAACTGCTTGTGATAAAACTGCTGAAATTTTTTCCAACCTTGGGAACAATGATCCCCTTGCTGTAGCTCATAATGATTTAGATTTTGATGATTGCCACATCTCTGAAGTTATAAAGTTCTTACAAAAACTTGCTAAAAGTCCTAATGCTAGTGCTATAAATTTAGCCTTTACAAAACATATTACAAATGCTCTCATAAAAGCTAGAGAAGAGAAACTAAAACTTGAAACTTCTATTCCTAGAAAGTTAGAAGATGGTTGGGAGCCCATCATTAAAATGAAATTCAATGACTTTGAATGTAATGCTTTATGTGATCTTGGTGCAAGTATTTCTGTTATGCCTAAAAAGATTTATGATATGCTTGACTTGCCACCATTGAAGAATTGTTATTTGGATGTTAATCTTGCTGATAATGTCAAAAAGAAACCTTTGGGGAGGATTGACAATGTGCATATTACGGTTAACAATAACCTTGTCCCCGTTGATTTTGTTGTCTTGGATATCGAATGCAATGCATCTTGTCCTATTGTGTTGGGAAGACCTTTTCTTCGAACTGTTGGTGCTGTTATTGATATGAGGGAAGGTAATATTAAATATCAATTTCCTCTCAAGAAAGGTATGGAACACTTCCCTAGAAAGAGAATGAAGTTGCCTTTTGATTCTATTATTAGAACAAGCTATGATGTTGATGCTTCTACTCCCGATGTTACTTGATTTGCACTTTCTGCGCCTAGCTGAAAGGCGTTAAAGAAAAGCGCTTATGGGAGACAACCCATGTTTTTACCTACAGCAATTTTTTGTTTTGTTGAGTCTTGGAAGTTGTTTACTACTGTAGCAACCTCTCCTTATCATGTTTTTGTGCCAAGTAAAGTTTCTATGTCAAAGTTGATGTTATATTTGGGATCGCTGCGCAGAAACAGCATTGCTGTCTGTCACGAATCTGGGCACAATTCTCTGTAGAAAATTCGAAAAACTCTGCCAATTTACGAGCGTGATCCTCAGATATGTACGCAACTTTCATTAGTTTTGAGTTTTTCCATTTGAGCAAGTCTGGTGCCATTTCTAAATTCGTCTTTACGGACTGTTCTGTTTTTGACAGATTCTGCCTTTTATTTCGCATTGCCTCTTTTGCTATGTTGGATTTATTTCTTTGATCCACTAATGTCCAGTAGCATTATGCAATGTCCAGAAGTGAAAATAATGATTGTGTCACCTCTGAATGAGTGAATTATTAATTGTGCACTAACCCTCTAATGAGTTTGCTTGAAGTTTGGTGTGAAGGAAGTTTTCAAGGGTCAAGAGAGGAGTATGATATACTATGATCAAGAGGAGTGAAAGCTCTAAGCTTGGGGATGCCCCCGTGGTTCACCCCTGCATATTTTAAGAAGACTCAAGCGTCTAAGCTTGGGGATGCCCAAGGCATCCCCTTCTTCATCGACAACATCATCAGGTTCCTCCCCTGAAACTATATTTTTATTCAATCACATCTTGTGTTCTTTGCTTGGAGCGTCGGTTTGTTTTCGTTTTTGTTTTTGTTTGAATAAGATGGATCCTAGCATTCACTTTGTGGGAGAGAGACACGCTCCGCTGTTGCATATGGACACATGTGTCCTTAGGCTTTACTCATAATGTTCAAGGCGAAGTTTCTTCTTCGTTAAATTGTTATATGGTTGGAATTGGAAAATGCTACATGTAGTAATTCTAAAATGTCTTGGATAATGTGATACTTGGCAATTGTTGTGCTCATGTTTAAGCTCTTGCATCATATGCTTTGCACCCATTAATGAAGAAATACATAGAGCTTGCTAAAATTTGATTTGCATATTTGGTTTCTCTAAGGTCTAGATAATATCTAGTATCGAGTTTTGAACAACAAGGAAGACAGTGTAGAGTCTTATAATGTATACAATATGTCTTTTATGTGAGTTTTGCTGCACTTGTTCATCCTTGAGTTTGCTTCAAATAACCTTGCTAGCCTAAACCTTGTATCGAGAGGGAATACTTCTCATGCATCCAAAACCCTTGAGCCAACTACTATGCCATTTGTGTCCACCATACCTACCTACTACATGGTATTTCCCCGCCATTCCAAAGTAAATTGCTTGAGTGCTACCTTTAAAATTCCATCATTCACCTTTGCAATATATAGCTCATGGGACAAAATAGCCTTAAAAACTATCGTAGTATTGAATATGTACTTATGCACTTTATATTTTATTAAGTTGCCTGTTGTGCGATAACCATGCTTCTGGGGAACGCCATCAACTATTGTTGAATATCATGTGAGTTGCTATGCATGTCCGTCTTGTCTGAAGGTCTATCATTTTAGTGGTTGGAGCATGCAAAATTGTTAGAGAAGAACATTGGGCCGCTAACTAAAGCCATGAACCATGGTGGAAGTTTCAATTTTGGACATATATCCTCAATCTCATATGAGAATAATAACTTTGCTACATGCTTATGCATTTAAGAGGAGTCCATTATCTGTTGTCCATGTTGTCCCGGTATGGATGTCTAAGTTGAGAATAATCAAAAGCGAGAAATCCGAAATGCGAGCATTCTCCTTAGACCTTTGTACAGGCGGCATGGAGGTACCCCTTTGTGACACTTGGTTGAAACATGGCATGCGAAGATCCGGTAGTCCAAGTTAAGTAGGACGAGGTGCGGGCACTATTAGTATACTATGCGTGAGGCTTGCAACTTGTAAGATATAATTTACATAACTCATATGCTTTATTACTACCGTTGACAAAATTGTTTCATGTTTTCAAAATAAAAGCTCTAGCACAAATACAGCAATCGATGCTTTCCTCTTTGAAGGACCATTCTTTTACTTTTATTGTTGAGTCAGTTTACCTATCTCCTTCCACCTTAAGAAGCAAACACTTGTGTGAACTCTGCATTGATTCCTACATACTTGCATATTGCACTTGTTATACTACTTTATGTTGACAATATCCATGAGATATACATGTTATAAGTTGAAAGCAACCGCTGAAACTTCATCTTCCTTTGTGTTGCTTCAACACCTTTACTTTGATTTATTGCTTTATGAGTTAACTCTTATGCAAGACTTATTGATGCTTGTCTTGAAGTACTATTCATGAAAAGTCTTTGTCATATGATTCACTTGTTTACTCATGTCATTACCTTTGTTTTGATCGCTGCATTCATTACATATGTTTACAAATAGTATGATCAAGATTATGATGGCATGTCACTTCAGAAATTATCTTTGTTATCGTTTTACCTGCTCGGGACGAGCAGAACTAAGCTTGGGGATGCTGATACGTCTCCAACGTATCGATAATTTCTTATGTTCCATGCTACTTTATTGATGATACCTACATGTTTTATGCACATTATATGTCATATTTATGCATTTTCTGGAACTAACCTATTAACAAGATGCCGAAGAGCCAGTTGTTGTTTTCTGCTGTTTTTGGTTTCAGAAATCCTAGTAAAGAAATATTCTCGGAATTGGACGAAACTTTCGCCCAGGGTCCTATTTTTGCACGAAGCTTCCAGAAGACCGAAGACCTAACGAAGTGGGGCCACGAGGTGGCCAGGGGGGTGGCCGGCGCGGCCCAGGCCCTGGCCGCGCCGACCTATCCCCTGGGCCCCTCGTGTGGCCCCCCGCGTTGACCCTCCGCCTACTTAAAGCTTCCGTCGCGAAACCCCCAGTACCGAGAGCCACGCTACGGAAAACCTTCCAGAGACGCCGCCGCCGTAATCCCATCTCGGGGGATTCTGGAGATCGCCTCCGGCACCCTGCCGGAGAGGGGATTCATCTCCCGGAGGACTCTACACCGCCATGGTCGCCTCCGGAGTGATGAGTGAGTAGTTCACCCCTGGACCATGGGTCCATAGCAGTAGCTAGATGGTCATCTTCTCCTTGTTGTGCTTCATTGTTGGATCTTGTGAGCTGCCTAACATGATCAAGATCATCTATCTGTAATTCTATATGTTGTGTTTGTCGGGATCCGATGGATAGAGAGTACTATGATTATGGTGATTATCAATCTATTGTTCATGTGTTGTTTATGATCTTGCATGCTCTCCGTTATTAGTAGAGGCTACGGCCAAGTTTTTACTCTTAACTCCAAGAGGGAGTATTTATGCTCGATAGTGGGTTCATGCCTCCATTGAATCTGGGACAGTGACAGAAAGTTCTAAGGTTGTGGATGTGCTGTTGCCACTAGGGATAAAACATTGATGCTATGTCTAAGGATGTAGTTGTTGATTACATTACGCACCATACTTAATGCAATTGTCTGTTGCTTTGCAACTTAATACTGGAGGGGGTTCGGACGATAACCTGAAGGTGGACTTTTTAGGCATAGATGCAGTTGGATGGCGGTCTATGTTCTTTGTCGTAATGCCCAATTAAATCTCACTATATTTACCATGTCATGTATATGCATTGTTATGCCTTTCTCTATTTGTCAATTGCCCGACTGTAATTTGTTCACCCAACATGCTTTTATCTTATGGGAGAGACACCTCTAGTGAACTGTGGACCCCGGTCCTATTCTTTACCTAGCATACAATCTACTTGTTTTACTGTTTTCTTTGCAAACATCTTCCACTCGATACGTTTAATCCTTTGTTACAGCAAGCCGGTGAGATTGACAACCTCACTGTTTCGTTGGGACAAAGTACTTGGGTTGTGTTGTGCAGGTTCCTAGTTGGCGCCGGAATCCCTGGTGTTGCGCCGCATCACATTTCGCGACCATCAACCTTCAACGTGCTTCTTGGCTCCTACTGGTTCGATTAAACCTTGGTTTCTTTCTGAGGGAAAACTTGCTACTGTGCGCATCATACCTTCCTCTTGGGGTTCCCAACGAACGTGTGAGTTACACGCCATCATTATATTACTTTATGTTGACAATATCCATGAGATATACATGTTATAAGTTGAAAGCAACCGCTGAAACTTAATCTTCCTATGTGTTGTTTCAACACCTTTACTTTGATTTATTGCTTTATGAGTTAACTCTTATGCAAGACTTATTGATGCTTGTCTTGAAGTACTATTCATGAAAAGTCTTTGCTATATGATTCACTTGTTTACTCATGTCATTACCTTTGTTTTGATCGCTGCATTCATTACATATGTTTACAAATAGTATGATCAAGATTATGATGGCATGTCACTTCAGAAATTATCTTTGTTATCGTTTTACCTGCTCGGGACGAGCAGAACTAAGCTTGGGGATGCTGATACGTCTCCAACGTATCGATAATTTCTTATGTTCCATGCTACTTTATTGATGATACCTACATGTTTTATGCACATTATATGTCATATTTATGCATTTTCTGGAACTAACCTATTAACAAGATGCCGAAGAGCCGATTCTTTGTTTCTGCTGTTTTTGGTTTCAGAAATCCTAGTAAGGAAATATTCTCGGAATTGGACGAAACTTTCGCCCAGGGTCCTATTTTTGCACGAAGCTTCCAGAAGACCGAAGAGATAACGAAGTGGGGCCACGAGCCAGCCAGGGGACAGGGCGGCGCGGCCCAAGCCCTGGCCGCGCGGCCCTACCCCCTGGGCACCTCGTGTGGCCCCCCGCGTTGACCTTCCGCCTACTTAAAGTCTCCGTCGCGAAACCCCCAGTACCGAGAGCCACGATACGGAAAACCTTCCAGAGACGCCGCCGCCACGAATCCCATATCGGGGGATTCAGGAGATCGCCTCCGGCACTGCCTGCCGGAGAGGGGATTCATCTCCCGGAGGACTCTTCATCGCCATGATCGCCTCCGGAGTGATGAGTGAGTAGTTCACCCCTGGACTATGGGTCCATAGCAGTAGCTAGATGGTCGTCTTCTCCTTGTTGTGCTTCATTGTTGGATCTTGTGAGCTGCCTAACATGATCAAGATCATCTATCTGTAATACTATATGTTGTGTTTGTCGGGATCCGATGGATAGAGAGTACTATGATTATGGTGATTATCAATCTATTGTTTATGTGTTGTTTATGATCTTGCATGCTCTCCGTTACTAGTAGAGGCTCTGGCCAAGTTTTTGCTCTTAACTCCAAGAGGGAGTATTTATGCTCGATAGTGGGTTCATGCCTCCATTAAATGCAGGACATGTGATGTAAAGTTGTAAGGTTGTGGATGTGCTGTTGCCACTAGGGATAAAACATTGATTCTATGTCTAAGGATGTAGTTGTCGATTACATTACGCACCATACTTAATGCAATTGTCTGTTGCTGAGCAACTTAATACTGAATGGGGTTCGGATGATAACCTGAAGGTGGACTTTTTAGGCATAGATGCAGTTGGATGGCGGTCTATGTACTTTGTCGTAATGCCCAATTAAATCTCACTATATTTATCATATCATGTATATGCATTGTTATGCCTTTCTCTATTTGTCAATTGCCCGACTGTAATTTGTTCACCCAACATGCTTTTATCTTATGGGAGAGACACCTCTAGTGAACTGTGGACCCCGGTCCTATTCTTTACATAGCATACACCCATCGCAATTGTGTTTTACTGTTTTCTTTGCAAACATCTTCCACTCGATACGCTTAATCCTTTGTTACAGCAAGCCGGTGAGATTGACAACCTCACTGTTTCGTTGGGGCAAAGTACTTTGGTTTTGTTGTGCAGATTCCACGTTGGCGCAGGAATCCCTGGTGGTGCGCCGCATCACATTTCGCGACCATCAACCTTCAACGTGCTTCTTGGCTCCTCCTGGTTCGATTAAACCTTGGTTTCTTTCTGAGGGAAAACTTGCCACTGTGCGCATCATACCTTCCTCTTGGGGTTCCCAACGGACGTGTACATTTACGCGCATCACTAGGCGGCGCTGGTTTTCTATGCCGCCATCAATAGCGCCTATGACGTCCTTTTATAGCCAAGTGGATGCACGCGGGCAGTGCTCACACATCCATGACCATTATCGTTTTCAATCTTGTTTGCTCCACAAACCACTAGTAGTCGAAACCTTCAGTCCCGCTAGCACCATGGACAGAGAATGGACGGACTGGCACGAGACCACCCAACTTGCCAAGTATATATGGCATCCTCCTGCCGCCCAGTGCGATGGTGCCGAAGGGCTTCAACATCACTCTGGGCAGGGTTCTTGTGCTTCCTCTTCCCAAAGGCAAAGAATTCGGCTACGTGGTCTTTCGGAAGTGGCAGAAGGAGGCGTTGTGGTTTGACCCGCAGTATGACGCTGGTAGCACCTACTGGCCCGCTTTCGCGAGGAGCGAGAGGCCGCATTGAACCACTTCGATGGAGAGCACCCGCCACCGGAGAACAAGGCCACGTGGATCACGTTCTGGTCAAGGCCCGGCCGCACTGCGAAGAAGGTCATCGACGATGCCCGCCAAGTAGCATTCATTCGGGATGCCATGGTGGCCGGCATCGTCAACCTTGACTCGGATGATGAATCATAGGAGCCGCCACCGGCATGGGCACCCGGTGATGCGATGAAGCCTTCGATAATGAGCCTTCGGATCCTACTAGTTGTTTATAGTTGTAATGAATGATGCAAACCTTTGTACAATCTTGTTCTTGCTCAAGTTTAGCACACAACTTTCTCCCGATAAGGCGGACAAATGTGGCCATGGAAGAACCAAATGCATCGTGTTGCTTGCTACCGGGGTTACCTCTGACCTAAATATACAAATTTGACCGAATGGTCATTTTGGAGTTCAGGGTCAGACCCAAACAAACATATTTGGTGTTCGAAATATATTGAGCCGCTAGAGACGCCCTAACTTTTATGGAGTTCCTTCTAACGCATAAGTCGATCTTTGTCCAATCCAGCGAGGACAGCATGTCAAAACAAAAGGTGAACCAAAAATCTCCAACCTAATGTTGATGACCACTCCTTTATTGCTGAAACAAGTATCACCAGCTTGGGCGCCGTTATCCTTGATCACTGGGAGCGTGACATTGCAGTGATGTCAGCCCCTTTTTTCGATTTCCACATCGAAGTTTTGTTTAGTTAGAATAGAGAGAATGAAGAAAAAGAAGATTGCCTCATTATACCATTTTTTATCAACATAATTTTCTACTAAAATTTAATTAATTTACCAATAACAATAAGATATGATACATTGTATCACTTATATTTAATGTTTTCTCTAAATAATGTGCACTGGCAAGAGAAAACGTGTTTTCCCTAACATTATACATGTGCTTAGCGGTAGGGTGGAGATGGCAGTTGTCGCGCTTGTGGGCATTGTATGCTGATGTTGGCAGCAGGTTTCACGAAAGGGGGAATGTAGAACGCTCGACACCCCTGTCCCTTTCTTTCCCCTCCCTTTCTCCTCCCTCCTCGCATATGCGTTGACTAGCTGAGATCGGGCCGATCCCGAGCTATTTTCGCTGGCTTGGCCGGCCAGAGATGGCGGAGGAGAGGTGTCGGAGTACGATCTAGTAGTAGATGTAGGTTTTTCGGCAGTTTGCCGGTTGTTTGGAGTAGGGCATCTAGGTCTCTTGCCATCACCTGGCTCATCCGGTGGGTGGCCTGCGACGATGAGCTCCGGCGGTCGGAGCAAGTTGTGAGCTCTTCCTTGTCCGGGATCTCCATGAATAAAGGGATCTCTCTGTTACGGTTATCGAAAGCCGTCCTGCTTCTCCTAGGCAGCCGTCGCGGCGAGGGGGAGAGGCGCGGTGGCATCGAAGATAGCGGCAAGTCGATTTCCCTGGCCGGCCATGGCGGAGAGAGGGGGGTCGCTCTACTGTTGTGTCTTCTTCCACTGCTGTGACGAGTTGGGGCTGTAGGTGTGGTGGGTGTGGTCTGGGGAGGTGGAACTCCATCTCGATTTCTTCTCCATCCTGTCGTGGTGGCCGGTGAGGGGAGAGGAGGCGGTGAAGTTGTGGCCTCCTCCAGATGGTGGCTTGGAGACCAGCGGCGGAGGTTCTTCGTCGGAAGGGGGTAGTCGAGCAATTTGCCCTTGTTCCTCAGTGGCGACACCTTGAGGATGCCGGCGAGCGGTGCTGGAGACCCGATTGCATTTTAGACTTTTGTTCCATGGTGTACTATGCAAATGTGGAGACCTTATTTTCAAAATTTAGGTTCTTCAGGGCGAGTGTTGTGTTGGTCCTCCTTGTAACTTCGTAACTGCCACATGTTTTTGAATGAATGTGCCGGACCCCTTTTTTATTTAAAAAAAAGGCAGCAGGTTTCCATGCTACTTGCTAGAGCTTTGTCTTTGCCGAATGAGACCAAACCGAGTTGCCCATGTCACCGCCGCTTATGTGCGGCATTAGGGTGTGTGAGCTGACCGGAATACTTTATCCAAAACGAATTGCCCGTCGTATTATTGCTTAGGCAACCTTCACTATATGAAAAATGAATAAGAGCTCGTTTGGCCTAAAAAAAGTATGCTTGGTTAAGACAATCTCCCAATCAGGTATTTACTAAGTACACACATCATACGGACAACCAAATATAATATATGTGATATTCATTTTATATAATGTGCAATCTGGGCATCTCCCAAGAAATTATGTTTGCAGCCAAATGAAACTTCTCAAATATGTAGGATATCATCAAGCTAAGAGGAATGGTAGCATGGAAGCAACAATTGCAAACTCTCCGAACAAGTAACGGAAAAACTAAAAATAGAAGCAAATTTTAGCAAGCAAAGAAACACTCTCCCAACTACCTCCGCAAATATGTTAATTTTTTAGATGGTTTAAGATTTGAATATAGTTGCATGCTGATGGTGAAGAGATAACAGGTAATGTGAGCAACTTACATCTACATTCCAGACAATCGGTGCAAGCTTTCCTAATACCTCAGAATCCATTGACACCAAATCACTTCGAGGAATTGGATGTCCGTAAGTGAGCCTAGACCAAGCTAGAAAAGCAGCCCCGAGACAGACCAGCTAGGAACGGCCAAATTGGCAGTTTCCATTGAGCTAGGCCTGGTGGAACGCAAAGGAGGTACACAACTGCAAGCGTGTGGACGAGTGGGAAACGTCGTGTCCATAAGAAACACATGCCATAAATCTCCTCACTGCTCACTCTCTCCTTTGATCTTACCCGGTTGTTCCTCTACCACCAACACATCCTTTGTGATGCTGTGGGCATCAATGTTGTGTAGATTCAAACACCAACCTCACTATTGCCTCGACCGCGACCATCCAACCACGCTGCATCACCACCATCTCTCCCGCCGTTAGCAAGACCTTCATTGACTCATCAATTCCAGTAATCCCTACTCCTGACCTTACCAAGCTTATGGGACTGTATATCCACATCTACTAAGTTGGCAAATAGGTTTTGTACATCATGCGGTGTAGATTTGCAACTGTAACCACACTCTTAGGGTTTGATCCGTGTATTAGTATGATTACGGTATGATTACTTTGATTGTTGTTTGATTAGTTGGTTACTGCTTTCTAATATTTTGATATGACTGCTTAGTGTTTCATCTCATATGGATTTGGGGTAAAGTTAGTGTTTACGGTTAGGTTATCCATTAGACCGATGATTTGTTTGCTTGATGTGTGTCTAGAAGAGCCTCAAATTGGTTGCTTCAATTGCATCCCAATTTTATTGGTCTTCCCACACACCTTGTTTATGTGAGGCACTAGCACACCATTTGTCTATACTGCTATTTTACCACTGCCAATGATTAATATGTGTCACTTTAAAATTCTAGGAATGCCCTATAGTGCCTAGTGTTGTGCACAAATAAAATTATTTGTTCATGATTCTTGGTACTAAGGGATCAACCCTTGAGTGGTGTGTGTCTGAACTATGAGGCTTTCTGTTAACTGATTTCTATCAGCCGGTGATTATAATGTCGCACGACTTAGTTCATGACGAAGGATGTCAAACAGGAAAGTAGTCATGGATCAAGGTTGGAAGGTTCCGCCTTTGCTCACATTTCTAATGATAGCTCACTTCCTCACCTTCAAGTTGACATGTCCAAATGTGTTCATAGTCGTCATCTTTGACTACTCTTGCACTATGGCGGTTCAGAAGTGTTTGGATCACGAACCAGCCCTGGCCATGATCGATGACAGCGAGGAGTAGATGGTTTATATATGCCAGTTGTGATGCTGGTAAGTATTATGGTTCGTAGTTTATGTATGTCCTTGGCTGATGACGACGTTGCAAGTATGTGTCCCTACAAGAAAAAGGCCTAGTTAGTGTTATAAATGAGATGCACAATAAACGAAGAACGAAAAGTAAAACACTGCAGGGGACACGAGATTTTAACGTGGAAAACCCTTGCAACACACAAGGGAAAAACCACGGGCGCCAGCCAGCAAAACTTCACTATTTCGGTGGTGTTTACAAACTCCGTGGGTGTACAATGATCCGACAAAACCCTAGCGGCGGCTTACAGGGAAAATATATAGACGGTGGCAACGATCCGTACCGCGGGGGCTTCGCCCCCCGCACCCCCCAGGTGCACCTGCTGGGCCTCGGTGTGGGCTAACTTCAGACTCGCTTCGCTCGGCCCAAGCCTACCGGCGACGGGCCTCGCTCCGCTCGTCAGAAGTTAGCCTCTTCTTGGAATTTGGATCACAATATAACAAACTCCACCTTGAGACAAATTCCTTGTAGCATGAACTTCAACAATCACCTGAATCAACAAAGAAAACACTTGCTGGCGCCAATAGCCACTTGGGCTAAACAATTATACCAACCAAGCTTGAGCAAAGCTCAAACTTGGACACAGGGACAGGCTTAGTCATCATATCAGCAGGATTATCATGAGTACTAATCTTGCATACCTTCACTTTACCTTTTGCAACCACATCTCTGATTGCGTGGTACTTAATATCAATGTGCTTTGTCCTCTCATGGAACATCTGATCTTTAGTAAGATAAATAGCACTTTATTATCCTTTGAACAACTTAATGCAAGAATTATCTCCACAAAGCTCAGCATATAAACCTTTCAACCAAACAGCCTCTTTACCTGCCTCAAGAATAGCCATGTACTCAGCCTCGGTAGTAGATTGTGCAACAACATCCCGCAAAGTAGCCTTCCAGCTAACAAAGACATCCACCAACAAGAAACACATAACCTCGTGAGGGACCTTCTCTTATCCAAATCGCCAAAGCATAATCTGAATCCACATATCCGGCGAGCCCTCACCAATCCCGCCAAACCTCAAGCAAGCTTTTGATGTGCCGCGAAGGTACACGAAAATCCACCGAACAGCTTTCCAATGTTCTTTACCAGGATTAGCCATGTATCGACCGACCAAACTCATAGCATATGACAGATCAGGACGTGAACAAACCATGGCATACATCAAGGAACCAACAAGACTAGAATAGGGAACTCGAGACATGTACTCAATATCATCTTGAGCTAGGACATTGCAAAGTCGACAACTTGAAATGAGAAGCAATAGGAGTAGTAACTGACTTTGCATCATGCATATTAAAACGATGAAGAACTTTCTCAATGTACTTTTCCTGACTAAGAAACAACAAACTAGACTTTCTGTCCCTTTTAATTTCCATGCCTAGTATTTTCTTAGCAGGACCAAGATCCTTCATCTCAAACTCACTACTTAATTGATTTTTTAAAATAGTGATCTCTTTCATGCTCTTGGCAGCAATCAACATATCATCAACATATAGCAGCAAGTAAATAGGTGATCCATTAACAAACTTGATATACACACAACTATCATACTGAGATCTCTCAAAACCATGTGTAAGCATAAATGAATCAAACCTTTTATACCACTGTCGTGGCGACTGTTTCAGACCATAAAGGGACCTCTTTAATTTGCAAACAAGATCCTCCTTACCAGGCACAACATAACCTTCAGGTTGGTCCATATATATCTCCTCCTCCAACTCACCATGCGAAAAGCGGTCTTTACATCTAACTGCTCAAGCTCAAGATCATGCATAGCAACAATACCAAAGAAAGCACGAATAGAACTATGCTTCACAACCGGGGAGAATACATCATTATAATCAACACCTGGAATTTGACTGAAACCTTTTGCTACTAACCTTGCCTTAAACTGTGGAGGCTCATTAGGAGACAAACCTTCCTTTCTTTTAAATATCCACTTGCAGCGGACAGCCTTCTTTTGTTTAGGCAAGTGCACAACATCCCATGTGCCATTCTTCTCAAGCGATTGCATCTCTTCTTGCATCGCACCTACCCACTTCTCTTTATCAACCGAAGCAATGGCTTCAGTATATGTAGTTGGTTCAATATCATGCTCCACCTGTTCAGCACAACTCAAAGAATAATCAACAATATCACATTCTTGAATTAATCGGGTAGGAGGTGCAATATTTCTCCTAGGGCGGTCAGCAGCAATAGACCGTCCTTGTCGCTGAACAAAAGGTGGTGAAGGTGGAACATCATTATCATCATTGTTGGTTTCAGGAACCACATTTTCATTCTCCTTTGCGTGCTCCACTCGCACGCCAATGCAATCTTGCTCATCATCAGAAACATCAGGAGAATCAATAGCATCAGAAATATCAGTAGACGGACTATCATTAAACATAACCGCCTCATTAAAAACGACATTCCTGCTCAACACAATTTTCTTTGTTTCAGGATTCCATAATCTATATGCCTTAACTCCTGAACCATAACCAAGGAAGATGCACTTAACAGCCCTTGGCTCCAACTTTCCATTATCAACATGAGCGTAAGCAGTGCAACCAAAAACTCTCAAATCTGAATAATCAAGAAAGTAACCAGACCATACCTCAATTGGAGTTTTCTTATCAAGTGGAACAGAAGGTGACCTGTTGATGAGATAACATGCGGTGGAGGCTGCTTCAGCCCAAAAACCTCTATGCATCTTTGCATTAGACAACATGCGTGAGCCCTCGAAATAATGGTCCTGTTCATGCGTTCAGCCACGCCATTCTGTTGAGGGTGTACGGAATGGTATGATGTCTTACCATCCCATCATTGCTGCACAACGCATCAAATTCATGTGAACAAAATTCCATACCATTGTCAGTACGGAGTATCTTAACCTTCTTTTCAGTTTGGGTTTCTACCATAACTTTCCACTTCTTAAAAGCATTAAAAACATCCGATTTATGTTTCAGGAAATATGGCCACACTTTCCTTGAGTAATCATCAATAATAGTAAGCATGTAATTAGCACCACCATTAGAAGTTCTACGGGACGGACCCCAAACATCAGCATGTACATAATCTAAAATGCCTTTGGTGGTATGAACGGAAGCATTAAATTTTACTCTTTTATGCTTACCAAAGATGCAGTGCTCACAGAACTCAAGCTTACCAAAATCGCAGCCATCAATTAGCTCTCTCTTTGTCAATTCTGCCATGCCAAGCTCACTCATATGTCCAAGACGCTTATGCCAAAGGTTAGTCTTACTAGATTCATCAGAACTAACAGCAGCAGCAATACTGTGCAAAGTGCTACCTCTAAGGACATATAATTTCGCAGAATTCATATCACCAATCATAATAATGAGAGAACCTGATGATACCTTCAAAAGTTTGTTCCCACCTTTGTACTTGTACCCGTCACAATCAAGGGTACTCAAAGAGATCAAATTCCTCGCCATGGAGGGTATGTGTTTCACTCCTGTCAACGTGCGTGTCATCCCATCATGGGTCTTGATCTGAACAGAACCAATGCCAACAATGCTGCACTGGTTGTCATTCCCCACACGCACAAAATCTCCACTCTGCCTGAGACTCATAAGAACTGAACCAATCTTTGTTACGGCAAATATGAAACGAACATGCGGTATCAAGAATCCATTCATCATCACGTGAAACACATGCACCAAGACAGCTAAGCAATCTCCATCGAGAACTATCATTACCAAAGAACAACAGCAGCCTCACCCTTACCGGTGACAACGGCAGCCTTACCATTACCATCATTATTTTTCGGTTGGTAAGTTCCGTTCCTTTTCTCCTTGTTCTGCAGCTTCCAACAATCATCAATATTGTGGCTAGATTTCTTACAATACCTGCAGAACTTGTCACGTCGTTTGGACTTTGAGCGACCTCTGTCGCCCTTGCTCTTATCTCTTGTTGTTGTGGTAGTAGTTATCTCGCCGCTCGGGCCCGCCACGGACCTCTAATGCCTCCGCCTTGGAGGACGAACTTTCAGCTCGCACCATAGATTTCATTTTCTCCTTTTGTTGGAGAGCATCATAAACTTCCGCGAGAGTTAGTTTGTCGCGGCTCAATAATATGGTGTCACGAAAATTACTGAAAGAATTAGGCAGCGAGCATAAAAGAAGAAGACCTAAATCCTCATCCTCATACTTAACTTCTATAGACTGCAAATCAGAAACAATCTCTTTCCAGGAAGATAGGTGATTCATTACCGAACCTCCCTCTTGCAACTTATGCGAGAACAGCTTCATCTTCACGTGCAATCTGCCCGTGAGATCCTTGGACAAACAGATCTCCTCTAGTTTGACCCATAACTCGGCGGTGGTTTTCTCCTGCAACACTTCCTGCAGAATATTATTGGACAGATGGAGTTGAATCAACGATAAAGCCTTACGGTCTTTCCGCTTCTCCGCATCGGTCCAGGTATCCTTCGCTTTCTCGCCGAAAGCATCGATCGCTTCATCCAGATCTGAAGATTGGGCGAGAATCGCCCTCATCTTCACTTGCCACAAAGCAAATCTCGTGGTGTAGTCCAGCTGCGGTAGATCGAACTTCAGTGACGACATCTCGTAAACCCTAGATCCAAAGAACACGGGCTCTGATACCACTTGTTATAAATGAGATGCACAATAAACGAAGAACGAAAAGTAAAACACTGCAGGGGACACGAGATTTTAACGTGGAAAACCCTTGCAACATACAAGGGAAAAACCACGGGCGCCAGCCAGCAAAACTTCACTATTTCGGTGGTGTTTACAAACGCCGTGGGTGTACAATGATCCGACAAAACCCTAGCGGCGGCTTACAGGGAAAATATATAGACGGTGGCAACGATCCGTACCGCGGGGGGCTTCGCCCCCCGCACCCCCCAGGTGCACCTGCTGGGCCTCGGTGTGGGCTAACTTCAGACTCGCTTCGCTCGGCCCAAGCCTACCGGCGACGGGCCTCGCTCCGCTCGTCAGAAGTTAGCCTCTTCTTGGAATTTGGATCACAATATAACAGTTAGGACGAATTATACAGAGACTTGAAATGGAGAGTTCACACAAGAAAATAAATTAAAGCAATTTGGCTTCTGTGCCTGCTTTCACTAGAAGCAACCTGGCTACAAACGTTGCCAAAATGACATGCTTGCACTTGCACAAGAAGCAACTTCAGGCTGTGAACAAGCAAGGCTGCGGTGCAGAATGCAGATCCACCGACTGTCGACTGAGCCTTGGTTGAGCCAGTCCATATGGTTTGCTGGCAGCACGTTTCGATCAGGGATCCTCAAAGCGATTACACTAGACAGTGAGAAGAACATAAACCAATAAGCTTTAGCTCCCTCTCAAACACCCAAAGAATGGAAATCAGCTGCCATTTACCTTTCATCCCAACTGCATTCTCCTGTTCCTCTTGCAGCGAAACAGGAGACATTCTGAATCTCTCTCGCGCACACACACACACTCTTTCGCTCAAATGATTGTCACTTGCCGACAGCTCTCTCCCTTGACACCTCATCGTCAGTCATCCCCATCATAGTAGCCCTGCTACACTTGTGCTGGATTTTGCTTAGCCCCTCCGCAAAATTTTCCACAACCACCACTACCTTTTCCTTTCGGGTCCTCTCCCCCTCGTTGTGAGCCAATATTCCCGAGCTGTCCTGCTCCTCCTCGCGGCAGCAATACCTGCAGCTGCAGGCCACCACCAACCACGCCACGCCGCTCCCATATAGCCATCACTGACCCCAAGACATCTTGGGAGCTAGTGTTGTTGGGACACACACCATATCAGTGGCACTTGCTCTCCTTCTCTCTCTCTCTGCAGCAGATCGAGAGTGAAGAGTAGAAGGCAATGGCGACTTCCTTCCAGGGAACCACCACCAAGTGCAACGCCTGCGACAAGACGGTGTACCTCGTCGACAAGCTCACCGCCGACAACCGCGTCTACCACAAGGCCTGCTTCAGGTGCCACCACTGCAAGGGAACCCTCAAGGTACTGCTGCGACTCCCCTACCGCCCTTCCTCCAATCCTGTGCCACACTATGTTCCGTTGAGATGCCAGTTCTTGAACTTCTGCAAGAGATTGCTTGGATATGTATATGAAACGATGCGAAGGGGTGACGGTGTTTCTCTGACGCAGCTTGCCAACTACAACTCGTTCGAAGGAGTGCTCTACTGCAGGCCTCACTTCGATCAGCTCTTCAAGAGGACTGGGAGCTTGGACAAGAGCTTTGAAGGTACGGACTGACTCGCCTCATTCATTCCTTTGGAATGCAGAAAGTAATGGGGAAAGCTTGAGCCTGACTAGCACATCCTCCTCTCCTCTCTGAATTCAGGAACTCCAAAGGTTGTCAAGCCAGAAAGAAATGTTGATAATGAGGTATGCAGTAATGTCTACAAAAAAAATCTTGCAAAGCAGACTTCCTTTCCAGTTAATTATAGATCATTATTGTTCTTCCGAAGATGGTCATAGATGCTAAACCCAGGGATGAACAGCCACACAAAACATAATATTTAACATCTGGGACAGAACAGATACGAACCGATAAGCAGAATATTGGGAAAATATACATCATGTTATTAGCCAGCATTATCGTTCTTTTGTTTCTTTGTCAACTACCACATTTTGATGATGCTTACCATGAATGTATTCTTGGCAGAATGCTATTAAAGTCTCGAGCTCATTTGCTGGCACCAGAGAGAAGTGTTTTGGATGCAGCAAGACAGTCTACCCAATTGAGAGGGTATTATTTTGTACTCTTATGCCTCAACTAAGTACCTCCATTATTATTATTATTTTTTGACTACTTTTTAGCTGGACTTTGCTTTACTTGACAACATGTAGCTGGATTTCTGAGTTGTACAACCAATTATTGATCTTTTATAAGATAAGTACCTCTTTGGTTTGCATTAATAGCTGTTCTCTGATCATGACACCCACACTAATTCTGCAGGTTACTGTCAATAACACCATGTACCACAAGAGCTGCTTCAAATGCAGCCATGGAGGGTGCACCATCAGCCCTTCAAATTACATCGCACACGAGGGCAAGCTCTTCTGCAGGCACCATCATACTCAGCTGATCAAGGAGAAGGGGAATTTCAGCCAGCTCGAGAACGACCACGAGAAGTCATCTCAAAGTGCAGGGTCAGTGGATGATGAAGAATCAGAGTATTAATCGTTGCGAATGTTCAGATATTTCGAAATAATGAGTCTTCTTGCGGTTGCTCCAGAGCAGTATATCTTTCTGTTGCGGAACTTTTCAGTTTTTTCCAACCCGATCATGTGCATTCAGAGGACAATTATATGATTGTCTTGTACGCATGTAAACCTTGTTATGTTTGAGTGGAGATACAATCCACTACTTGCAAGACGTCTCTGCATAAGTTCATATACAAGCAAGACAACTATAAGTTCTTTGTTTTACTATAAGAGAACTGCAAATTCTTGATTTATCATTTGTTTGGAAGTGCTAACGAATACACAATAGCAGTAAAAATAAATAAAAACTCTGATTTTCTTTTGAAAAGAAGACGACTCTGTAAGCTTATACTTTCTAGAAGGAAGAAATAGGTGTCGCCTAAAAAAAAGTAAATAGATCTGGGGCACATAAACTAACCAGTACCGAAAGAGACTATACAACAAACTGTAAAAATGGATATAATTTTATGCATGGAAGGTTGAACAAAGCTTTCTAGCAGGTTTGAAGCAAGTAAGGACAGATCATAACGTTGGGAGAATCATGAATATCTTATAAATAACTCAGGAGGTACTTTTTTATGCTTAATTAACTGAAGAAGAAACTTTTACTTCGAATGAACTGAAAAAGAAACATGACAAGATACAATGCCAGGGTATGCCATCATCAGCAACGTGAACAATTTAAGACATTGCTGGTACATAGGGTGGCAGGGTGGCGCGTCCGCGTGTCCCGCAAAGCAAGTTTTTCTTCTTTGCCTTCCTGATTTTTTGGATCTACTTTTTAGGCATATGTAGTTCAATTGCTACAGTAAATTATCCCGCAAACTTGTCTGCGTTGCAACCCTACTGGTACGTAATATAACAAATGCATCCGGCGAGGACTTCACTGGCCACTGTACATTTTTTCTTCCTTCAATTTCAGAATTTCAGTTACGTCAATGCAACAGGGAATCCTAAACAAGAAGGAATACTAGATGCATAAAAGTTCATATATATCAAACAGGGTTTGCTTGGTTCAATGCATTTGTAATTAGTTCCAACTTGTTTGGGCCCCTAGAATCTCACTGCCAACCAGAGTCTGCACAAGATCATCAGAACGCCGAAAGACGAGAGGATTAGAAGATCAACCTGTCCCAGAAAAATAAAACGACGACAGGATCATAAGTTGCACTTAAATTTAAATTTCTACGTTCAATAATTGCAGCAGCTCAAAGGCTGCTAGCTGCTCAAATTGGCAGGCACACATCTTCAATATCCTGACACCCTCACTAGCTGTCCCTTGACCAGCTAAACATGGCAATTTCCTGACGACCAACCATTTACACTAAATTTGCTTGCTTGTAAAGATGACAGCAGAGGACACCAAACAAATTTTGTGACAGCCCTTAGCTGGAACTGCACATGGATGTCGGCTGATACGAAAAGAGCAAATAATTAGTAACGTGCTAGCCTAGGCAGTACCAATATGAAGTGTGTCCTGGGGCATCCATTACTGAAAATTAACAGAAATAATGGATGATGTGGTACTAGGGAAGTGTTGCAACATATAGCACACAATATCAGTGAATCAGCCCAAAATATATGTAAAATATAGCCATAGGCGCAACACTATATGCAATCTAATGCACCCCCTCCGATCCATAATAAGCGTCAGGGGCTTAGTTCAAATTTGAGCTAACTTGAACGAAAACCCTAGCAATTATTATAGATTGGAGGGAGTAGCATTTTACATCATGCAGATCAGTACTTGCATAGAAATCTTAGACCTCCAATGGGCCTTTCTATGTGAACTCTTTTTTGACATCTCATACCTCTTTATTGATTATCAATGTTAGTTACATCGATCAGCATGTAACAGAGGAATAAGAGGTAGGGTTGGATCATCAAGCCAAACAGATTGACTTGAATTTTTTGCCAAGCGAGCTAGTTCATGGGCAATTGTATTAGCTTCCCTAGGTTCATGAGTGAACTAGATTTTCACAAACTCTGTCTCTTGAAAAAACGGAAATCCCTTTTATCTTTGTTGTAATATTTTGGATTGTGCAGCCAAACAATAGAATATGTACCAGTATATATACTTGTTTTTCTTCGCTGCACATTTTCCTACTGTTGTCTAAAGTATTGCCAGACAAGTCCATAATTTCTGCCGGCCGAGTGACAGGTTAGCAGTACCATTTTCTACCAGGGAAGCACTACTCACTAGTCACTGCAGAGAGGAACACTGGTCTTGATTTGCTCACTCAATGCATCAAACAAATATAGTTGTGTCCTCAGGTCTCATGATGATCAAATCTCCAGCCAGAGAAGAAATATAAACGATACTCCGATGTCAATAAAAAGACAAAACCGTACGTCATTAAAGGACTTGAGATTGTGTAAATCGATGTTACCATGAGGTAAAACCACTGAAACTACCGAGCTACTATGACTTGCATTGGATCCCAAGTTACAGGTCTGAACATTGCAGAGATCTGACCGACAATCTGGTAGGTACACTATCTACCTCGGAAAGATGACACAGGAATGCAGCTAGGTCTAGGACAAGCACTTTATTGAGAGACTACGCAAGAGTAGAACATCACTTATTTACCTTTCCACACAGTAGAACATCACTTATTTATTTCCACACAGTAAAGTTATGCTAGAAAGTACTCCCTCCGTCCGGATTTAATGGACGCGAGTAGATGTCGTATTCAGCTAGCATCGTTGAGAAACATAGGTTGGATTGCGTCAATTAAAAACGTCCAGAGGTAGTAGTTGATATACCGTTGAATCAATCATCTTCATAGCTGAGGAACTGGTGGCACTAATATTATCATTAAAATCACATGATGTCATTTCTGGAATACCAAGGGGATAGATCAAATGGGATGATAAGAAAATGTATTTATTTGGCAAAATGTAAAAGCCTAAAATAGCATAAAAAGGAAGCACGACATTAATTTTAGATGTTACCATGAGAAAACATTTACCTTTTGACACTGAAGAGGACTTCTAACAAGTTGAAAAGTCATCCTATGACACTGCACTTAATTATTGCATAATGAAGTTGTCAACAAGGACAAAGCAGACACTTAAAAAAGGGCACAAATATAAAGAAAGGACATAAGCAGCCTTATGACGGAGTGGCAACACCAATTTATATGAAATTAATGTAGTAATAATGTTACAAGGGTATTCCAGCAACAAGTAAATGCCAGAAGGGACCACCATCTAGTGCAATGCCAGGATAAATTGTTATCCTAGCAACAATTACATGACAAAAGAGTACAACAATTGGAGGCACCATGCTTCATGCCAACCACCGGGTTTTCCCTAACAATGCTGTACAGAAGGTTTCCTAGTCCTAGCAACAATTGCATGCCAGAAGGACCTATGTTCACTATGAAGTATCAACAATACAACCATCCAAGGAGACATGCCTCAGATCTATAATTGAATTACTTCCAGTGAATCCAAACCCAAAGGTTCCATCGTCATAAAACCAGATCCTCCCCTCTAAATTCCTCATATCATCTAATGGAGCCGATGGATGAGGATCAACAAGATCATAACTGGAATTGATGCACATTATCCGAGAGACTCCCTTGCTTTGCATCTCTGTATGCCCAGAAGTCACAACTTGGATATGTTCACAGCAACTGTAACGGTCCAGTTCCTGTTCTGAGAATGGTGGTTCAAGAAATGTAGCATTCGTAGTCCAAAAGAGAGGGGAGTAGCCTGAGTTATGGCCCTTAGTCTCACTAACTCGCCGACAAGTCACTCCACCGATGTCATCATAGGTGACAAGGTAAAATTCCAGAGTCCTATTCTCGCATATACCCTGTTTGGGGAAAACAAAGGTTATCACCTATTTCGTGTGAATGGCAAAAGCTCATGTAAACTGTAAACTAAAAAACAACAGATGATGTGACAAATCAGCTGATGATTATGCCATGTTATAATAATCCTCTAACTGGATACAAAGCAACTGTCTGAATGCTAATTAACACCAAACTAGTTATAAAATGCTACCACGGACTACAGTTGCTAGTCTAAAATCTCATAATAGCAGCAAAGCAAACTGCCACTTACTCATAAAACAAACCATACTTTCCAAAGCCTATAGCAATATGGTAAGAGAAGGTTCTTTTCAATTTGTAATCACCAACAATTCTACTAGCCAAAGAAACATAAGAGAATGCAAAATGGTGAACCAGAAGAAACTGCAACTGTTCGTCTAATTTTGCGTTGAGCATAGATACAGAGTTACTTGAACTGCCTAGTACATGCAGCCTTCATAATGGGTTTTCAATTAAATCATTGGTTCATTGTAGAATAAGTATGAGAAAAAAATGAACTTACCAATTTTGCCAGCTTTCATTTACAAAATAAACTAAAAAATCCATGTTTGTTTGAACTTTTAGAAAATATCCTAGTTGACCCGAATGGGTAGGAACTGCAATTAGTGAGGGAGTAATTTAGTATCCCAAATAATTTTGGTGCTAGCACTAAATGGAGCTTTGCATCACCATATGCAGAGTTTTGTGAGTAACTGAGTATTGTGTTTGCATGTTGTGCTTGAGCAAAGATTCTTAGTGCTGACATACCCTCCACTCCGAAACCATTATATATTCACAACAACAGTGAACCATGAAAAACACAACCTGTTATGCTTGCAAACCTTCCACGGTACTCGATTGCCATTTGATTAACATTATCTGACACAAGAACGAGCTACTCTGACAAGAACTCGAAGTCAACAGGACAAACAATGAGCACTTTTTCTTCGCAAAATCAGTCCTGGAACTTCTTCAAATGACAATGTTTTTTTACTGGTAAATTCATTTCGAACTATCATTGCCTAATTCTAAGCAAAGCAGCCTTATACACTCGTTAACATGGGACATGGACACTAAATCACAGCTAATACATGGCAACAAGTGGACGTATGCAAATTAGCATATAGGCACCAGTGTAAATACTGTTTATGTGCACAACTTTAACTCATAACTCGGATGGACATCACAATTAACTCCATGAAACTGTATTAGAAGCAACTGGGGATGCAATTGGATCATAGCATCCTATCATAAGCCACTTAAACACTAACTAATGAGTCCATAACCTCTGACAGATGATGCTTGCTATGCTATTTCAATCAAAGAGATACCCCTTTTGGGTGTTCTCCATATTGACATAATGGTGTTCTCCATATCACAATTAACGAATCTTACTGCTGACGTACCCTCCACTCTGAAACCATTATATACTCACAGCAACAGTGAAGCATGGAAGACACAACTTGACATGCTGGCAAACCTCCCATGGTACTTGATTGTCATTTGATTAACATTATCCGACACAAGAACGAGCTACTCTAATAAGAACTCAAAGTCAATAGGACCAACAATGAGCAATCTTTCTTCACAAAATCAGTCATGGAACATCTTCAAATGACAATGATTTTTAAAGGTATATTCATTTCGAAGTAACATTGCCTAATTCTAAGAAAAGCAGCCTTATACACTCGTTAACATGGGACATGGACACTAAATCATAGCTAATACATGGCAAGCAGGTGCATGTATGCGAATTAGCATATAGGCACCAGTGTAAATACTGTGTATGTGCACAACTTTAACTCATAACTCGGATGGACATCACAATTAACTCCATGAAATTGTACTATGAGCAACTGGGCATGCAATTGGATCATAGCATCCTATCATAAGCCACTTACACACTAAGTAATGAGTCCATAACCTCTGACAGATCATGCTTGGTATGCTCCCCTTTTGGGTCTTCTCCATATCCAAAATGGATGTAATTGCCTGACCACGGTATTGCGATACACCAATCAACTGCCCTAGTTGTAACACATGCCGCAATCCAGAACACAGATCCTCTATAAGGAGGAGACATCACACATGGAGAAACCTATGTGCCACGAACTCCACAATGGTGAATGATATAAACTTGTGATGTCGTTAGATGGGGGCAAATTCTCAAGAGATACAGACGCCTTCACGAGAATCAGTAACAAACGCTATGGAACACAAATGAGCAAGCTGTGTGTGCAGAGGAAGCACCTTCCAGAGGCCCTGCAGCGGCCTTGCTTTGGTGGGCTCAGCATCTGGGATCCTGACAAAGTGTTGAGCCTCCATCCGGCCCCCTTTCCTCCTCCCGAGCCTCTCCCTCCTCCTCCTCCCCGCACCCGGACTCCTCCGGTTCGCGAAATGCATATACATCTCCTCCGGCGGCGACCCCCCTTGCATCTCCTCCTCCTCATCCTCCCCGGACGCCGGCTCCACCACAATGTGGTTGTCCCCGACGAAATTGACGCAGACGGGCACATCTCCAAGCGCGGCCACCGTGTCCCCGGATTCCGCGATGGAGACGGTCACGAAAGGGGACTTGGAGACGGCGAGGCCGTGCGTGGCGGGGGCGAGGAGGGAGGCGGCGAGAGTGGCGCGCGGGGCCCACTCGAACGCGGCGAGGGAGGGCGAGGCGGGGTGGGAGGAGGGCAGGCGGCGCCAGAGGCCGAGGAGGCGGCGCAGGCGGTGCAGGGAGCGGAAGAGGCGGCGCGCGGAGGCCGGGCAGGCCCGCGGGGGCGGGAGGCCGAGGCGGAGCGCGAGCGCGAGCGGGAGCTCCGGGGAGGACGCGGCGCCGGCGAGGGCGCGGCAGGCGCACGCGGCCGCGGCGGCGTCCGGCGGCGTGAGGAAGGCCAGGATCGCCAGCAGCGCGTCCTCCGGCAGGTCTCCCAGCGCCGTCTCTGCCGCCGCCGCCGCCGGTGAGGTCGCCATGGTTGAAGGGCGGCTGGAGTTTTGTTGGAGCCGGGACGCCGGCGGTGGTGAGATGGGGATCTCGGGATGTGAATTGATGGGATTGGGGATTTGGAAACGGGCGGTGGCCGGAGGCGTGGGAGAAGAGAGGAGAAAGGGAAAATGGACTGGAGTGCGAATATTCGCCTGGAGGCATAGTTTTTTTTTTTCCTTCGAGCCATTTTCGTTTTGTTTTCGAGTAAGTCTGCCATAGGCCCATAGGTAACAAGAGAGTCCAGGTAAAAAGACCACCGCTCAAGCCCGCCAGCCCACTTTGATTCATAAGGCCTTATTTGGTGCAAGAGTATTTCTGTGTATTAAGAGGTGTTTCATGGACAGTTTTTGGTGAAAAATTACCTTCACAAAATACCCTTCATCTTTTTAATACTCATTGTACTAGCGCGTGCAGCAGCTGATTGAAGGACGCTGCCAGGACTCTGCAGTTTTCGCGCGTGAACACACGCTGCTGTGGATGCATGTGGTGGACCCCGCCGTGATCGTGCTCAAATGTACAGCATGTGAACACAGAGCTAGTACAGCATGTGAACACGATGCTCAACTGCATGCTCCTTCTCATGTGAACACAGCGCTGGACAGAGCAGGTTGCACTCAACTCTGCTAGGATGCGCATGAGTTCGCAGCGTTCGCCGAGTGTAAAAAACGCGAATGGTAGCTCGCGTTTTGATCCTATTTTGATCCGACGTGTTTTAGGGCCAAAATTCAGTATTACTCCATTCAATACTTTTCAGCCAAACAGCTAGGTTAGCAGATTTGAGAGCACTTATTTAATTACGCTGGGATTATACACCTAAAAACCGGTCAAAACTCCCTAGCCAAACAAGGCCTAAAGGAGTCCGGGTTTTCGCGAAGCCGTTTATGTTTGCGGTTTTTGTGATCTAGGTATATTGGCCTAGACTCGACGTTTGAAAAGAAAGTGAGGGGAGGCAGCTATACGACGGTTCGCCTCGAGCGAGCCTTGGCAACACCTCACTGGTGGGAGCGTTTTCTGGATGCAGTATCGGCACTTGACATCTACAAAATCAGATCATAGCCCTATCCTATTGGAGCTCGACCGACACGAATGGGGAACAATAAGGGACGATCGTCCACGTCAGCTTCGTCATGATCTTATGTGGGAAACACACGACGCTTTCAGGTCATTTGTGGAAGAGAAGTGGAAGGAAAAGACCACCAGAACCACGATGGCGGAGGTATCTTCGAAATTTACCGCCCTCTCGGGTGATCTAACTGTGTGGAGTAGTGATGTTTTTGGACATGTAAGGAAGGAAATTAAGACACTCGCGGACCGTCTTGCGCAGCTGCGGGCTGAACCAAATAGAACTGAACATAGTTATGAAAGATATCAAGACATGTGATCGCATTATTGAGCTCAATCATCGCGAGGAAATTATGTGGCGTCAAAGATCACGAGTACAATGGCTGCGGGAAGGAGACAATAACACAAAGTTTTTTCATCAAAAAGCATCTATACGACGCCGAAAAAACATAGTGGAACACCTTACTCGTCACAATGGTACATTGACGGATGATGTGACTGAAATGCGTTCTATGGCTACCTCTTTCTTTCAGAATTTATATACATCAGAGGGTACATCTAATATGGGTGCCATTTTAGACACTGTTCCTCGCAAAGTGACCCGTGAGATGAATGATCGGTTGTTGCTCCGTTATACTGAGAAGGAGGTCAAAACCACACTATTCCAGATGTTTCCAACGAAGGCGCCAGGTCCCGATGGCATGCCTGCACACTTCTATCAAAAACAGTGGGATTTATGTGGTAAGGAGCTAACAACCGCGATTTTGAATGTTCTCAATGGAGGCGAGTCACCTGAACAGGTTAAACAAACTGTCTTGGTTGGGGTACCCAAGGTACCCCACCCCACAACACTTGCACAATTTCGTCCAATAAGCTTGTGTAGCGTGGTTCTGAAACAAGGCCCAAGCCAATAGGCTCAAGGAGATTTTACCAGAGATAATTTCTGAGGAGCATTCCGCTTTTGTTCCAGGGCGACTTATCACAGACAACATAATCACGGCTTATGAATGTCTCCACTTTATGAAAGTTAAGCGTCCAAGGGACAAACAGTTTTGCGCTCTTAAGTTGGACATGATGAAGGCATATGATCGCATCGAATGGAGCTATTTGGAGGCAATAATGTTTCGGTTGGGTTTTAATCATCGGTGGGTTGCTTCCATAATGTGTGTGGTAACCACGGTGACGTTCTCTGTCTTATTCAATGGACATCGATTAGATGTGTTCAAACCCACAAGGGGGATCCGCCAAGGAGACCCTATTTCACCCTATTTGTGTTTTTGTTAGCAGCTGAAGGTCTGTCTTGCCTGTTAAGGAGCAGGGGAATTTCAGATAATTTAGTGGGCATCCAAGTGGCGCCTACTATAACCCCGATCAGTCATCTTCTATTTGCAGGCGACAGCTTGCTTTTTATTAAGGCAAATAATGGTGCATCAGTGGAGGTGAACGATGCATTGCAATCGTATTGCCAAGCTTCGGGGCCAGAGGGTAAACCGAAGCAAATCTTCAATACATTTTGGCAAAGGATGCTCGGAGCAAATCCGTGAAGACACTAAATTACTGTTCGAAGTAACTAACGAAACACTCTTAGAGAAATACCTCGGTATGCCACCGATGTGGGGAAGTCAGTAAACAAGGCTTTCAAGTATATAAAAGACAGAGTATGGAAAAATATCCTAGGATGGATTGAACAAATACTCTCAGTTGGAGGGAAAGGAGTTTTAATTAAGTCGGTCCTTCAGGCTATTCCGACGTTCTCTATGTCTTGCTTCAAACTACCAAGGGGGCTTTCTGAGCATATTATGTCGTGGATATGACCACGGCAGATGCTACCGGGGGTAGCACTTCGTTGATGCGGGGGCAAGGAAACATGGCCATACGCGGATCGAGGTGCACAGGATGCAAGGGTTTACCCAGGTTCAGCCCCTCCGGAGAGTAAAGGGCCTACGTCCTGCTAGATCTTTATTGCTCAGTGGAGAATTACAATGGGGGGGCTCAGTCGGCGGCTACGCCGAGAGCTTACAAGGGGAGATTGAATCTCAGATGACGTGTCCCTTTAGGGTTTTAGCTCGGGGGTTTATATGGACACCCCCGATCTAGGGTTACATGGAGATAACTCCGAATCACACAGTTGCTACTAATCCGGGATTCGCTCCCCCTCTTGCACGCAATCCCCTCATCCAGTCGCACGGGCCTCCTCCTTGGATCAGGGGCCTAGTCGCTCCGTGGCCCAGTCGCTTAGGTCGACTGGCGGCCCAACTGGGTCTTCCTTCTTCATAGCGAGTAGGGCTGGCGACCCACCCCCTATGGGTGTATCCCCATCAGTAGTCCCCGAGCGCGGTGGCGATGAAGCGTGGGTTTAAGGCGATCTTCGAAGAAGGGCGGTGATGAACCAGGATGAATCTCCATCGGGCTCTCAAAGACGAGGTCGCAGCGTAGTCCCGACCTCCAGTCGCCAGTACTTGACGAGTCAGGAGACATACATCAATCGGTATTGGCCGGTCGGCGTGGGCCACTCGGCATCGGCCAGTCGGTGTGTGACAGTCGGCGCTAGCCAGTCGTCGTTTACCAGTCGGCGTGCATTCACCGTAGGGACACGTGGAAGAGCCAACAGCCGGATTTCACATTGACCGAGGCGCGAGCCGTTTGCGCGAAGTTGACCGTTGGGCTTGACGTGACCGCTAACGGCTAGTTTTAACGGCTATTCAGCCGGAGCCCGTGGTAATCCCGACCGTTAATTACGGGGCGGCGATTTCGGAACGAATCAAAGAGCAGATCTTCTCCTTAACACGGGCGAGTGCGGCGGTATAAAGGGTCGCTCCCAGGGTTAGGGATTATCATTCCGCCGCATTCTTCCCTCATCTTCTCCTCATCTTCTCCTCATTCCAACCTTCCCATACTCCAATGGAGGCGAAAGGATGGTGCAAGTCCAAGGTCACCAAGGAGGCCTTGATCCCGTACGTGGATGCGGGGATCATCCCCGAATTCAAGCGGGAACGGTGGAGAGTGCCGGCGGCGAATGAAGTAGAGCCGCTCCCGCGCCCCGGCGAGTTCGTGCTTTTTCTGAGTTTCCTCGACCGAGGTCTTGCTCTCCCTTCCTCCGATTTCTTCCGACAACTCTTTTCCTTCTACAACATCAAGGTCTCCGACCTCGGCCCGCATAGCATTCAGCAAATCGCGCTGTTCGTGGCACTATGCGAGTGCTACCTGGGCTGCCCGCCGTACTTCCCTTTGTGGGTGTCCATCTTCCATGGGCGGGCGACCCGGGTTAGCAAGAGTGACCAGTCGCTGATCCCCAATGGCGGGATCATGTTCCAGGTGAAGTCCGGGGAGAACTTCATCGACATGGCACTGCCCAAGAAGGCGCAGTCGCAGTGGCATAAGTTCTGGTTCTACGCTCTGGAGTACACTCCTCCATGCGGAGTCCCCATCCCCCAGTATACGCCGGAGCCGAGTGTGCCTCGGCGCCTCAACGTGCGGTCGCTGCCGAAGGACCAGGAGGAGGTGGTGAGGGGGATGCGCCTGGCGATCCAGGCGCTGAAGGACAGCGGCTTGATGGCCGCCAACATGTACAACTGTTGGCTCGGCCGCCGCTTGGTTCCTCTTCGCTGCCGCGCCCACCTCATGTGGGAGTAGAAGGGGCAGAACGACTGCACTCGGTCGTCAGCGACCGAGTGGGACGAGGCCGAGTACCGGAAGGCACTCGCCAAGGTCACCACCGCCGTCTTCACCTCCTTCGATGTCGGGCTGCAGCCCTTCTCCGAAGACAAGCCAGCGCCAAAGGTAACATTTTACCCTTTTTACTCGTTCTTAGGGAAGCCACGTGATTGTTAACTCGGCCAGTCGCTTGGAACGCAGCGGTGGCAGACGGTCGCCAACCATCTTCCCCCACTCGCGGGGAAGGAGCCTCCGGAGATGACCGAAGGCGAGGACGACGAGGTTGAAGACGAGGGGGACCGCACCGAGTCGGACTCCGAGGCGCGGGACTTCGTCAGGCTTCCTCGAGGCGCAAAGTAGGGGGCGGCCTCCTCCTCGCAGAGCGCGCTGGGCGAGAGCACCCAGGAGGACGACGAAGGAGAGGAGTCGACTTCCCCTCCGGAGAGGAAGGAGCCCGCGAAGAAGGAGGGCGAACCGCGCCCCAAGCGACTGCGCCAAACCATCCTCGAGGGCACTACCGACCTCCGTCGCCCCCTCAAGGACGCTTTGGAGGTCGGGGCCCGAGTCGGCCCGGGCGTCAAGGCCATCCCCACCGTGAAGTAGGCAGCTTGTCCCTGCTTGTGTCTTGATTTGTTACTATGGTATTGGAATCTCATATTCTTCTTTGCAGATCCAAGAGGAAGGTCCTAACAAGGCCCGCCCCGGTGGCAGGGACAGCGGCCACGAAGGCGGCAGAGGCGAAGAAGGCCGCCGAGCTGAAGAAAGCCGCCGAGACAAAGAAGGCGTCCGCCGATCCCGCGGACTTGACCTCCGTGCGGGAGGAGACCGTCGCCGAGAGCCAGGCGGTGGATGCGACCGCGAGCCCCGCCGAGCCAATCGACGGGAGGTATCCCCTGGCGAGTGTGAGTCGCGCGGAGAGGGCGAAGGCGAATGTCACTCCTGACGCGGCTCAGGATTCGATCATCGTTCCCTCTTCGACCGAGGGGGAGCCGAGCGCAGCCGCGGGGAGCGATTCTCCAGCGCCGATAAAGGAGCGGTGGACCAAGGCCGCCAGGGATCTGGCTCGTCCCAGCGATCCCGCTGCTCGGACTGGAGGAGCGCCATCGACTGAGGCGGCGATGCAAGGAGGTGGGACGCACGAGTCTCGCGGACCTCCGCTATCGACCCTGTCCTTCACTGAGCTGCACACGGCGCTTAGTGAAGTTCATGTGGTAAGTTTTGTATGTTCGGCGTGGTTCCCTCCCAGTCCCCGAGGGTCGACTCGGGCTGAAGGGGCGAGTCGAGTCTCTTCATATTGGAACCAAGCGATCGTTGTACTGAAGTTTCCTTTTTGTTGTGCAGGCGGAGGTAAAGCGACTGACGGCCCTCGTGGAAGAGGCGGCGGAGAAAAACCGTCGCCTAATCGCCCTTGGCAGTAAGTATCTGTTCGCACAGGCCTTGATTTCAGCCGGTGTATTTTCTGCTCTTGCCCTCATGATCTTCCACTTCTTGTAGCAGAGGCGCGGGAAAAGGCGCTTGCCGAGGCTCGAGAGGGGTATGTGAAGGAGTCCTACTTCAGGGAGGCCGACTTCCGAGCCCAGCAAGCCGAGGAGGCAAAGAAGAAGGAAAAGGCGGAGGTCGCCGATCTGACCAAGGTCCTGGAGGACAAGGGCAAGGAGCTCGAGGATGTAATCGCTGACTACAAGGTCAGGCTTGATGCCGCGGCGGAGGCGAGGGACGCCGCCAGGGGTGCAGCCGCTTCACTGCGTGAGGAGCTGGCGGCTCTGAAGCTGCAGCATGCGAAGGAGCTTGCGGCCGAAAAGGAGGCGTCGGAAGGCACTCTTTTGGCTGTTCAAGCTGAGAAGACGAGCTTCGAGGCCTTCGTCCGCGAGATGTCGCGGCAATTGCTCGGTGAGTGGTTTACTTTCTTTTAGTTTTTTCGGTCGGCAACTTGTACTGTGAGCCCGTTACGGGGGTTTGGCCCTTAAGCGTGGCGAGTCCGCTTCGGGGGTCCAGTCCCCGAGCGTGGCGAGTCCGCTTCGGGGGTCCAGTCCCCGAGCGTGGCGAGTCCGCTTCGGGGGGCCAGTCCCCGAGCGTGGCGAGTCCGCTTCGGGGGTCCAGTCCCCGAGCGTGGTGAGTCCGCTTCGAGGGCCCAGTCCCCGAGCGTGGCGAGTCCGCTTCGGGGGGCCAGTCCCCGAGCGTGGCGAGTCCCTGATAGAGCGAGTTCTGACTTAGAGAATTTTTTCCTGCTTGTGTTTCTAGGGCAATGCGACTTCGTTGAGTCGGCGACTCCTCGGGAGTGTCTCCAGGAGGCGACGACGCGCATCATTGCCTGTGCAGGGGAGATCCTGGCGGCGCTTCAGTACCTGAGCCCGCGGGAGGTAATTCCTCGGGACGCGCCGTCGGTCTTCAAGGCCGTCTCCGATATTCCGGCGGTGGTTGATTGGCTCCGCCGCTCCTCCTGTCGAGTGGGTGTCACCATGGCGCTTAGCATGGTGCTTGCCCATTATTCTGAGGGCTTTGACGTGGAGGAGGTGACGGCCGGCTTCCCGTCCGAGACTGGAGAGTTCGACGTCGCCGAGGTGTTGCGTCTGATGGAGGCGGTTCGCCCTTACGCCGACCGGGTGTTGGCGACTGCGGACTTGGAGACGCACATCGCCAGCCAGTCGGCCCCCGAAGACGCGGAGAAGGTGCCAGGCCCGCAGGATTTTCCCGCCGAGCGGCTTTTCCATGCCGCGGCTACCAAGGCCCTGTCAACTTACCCCGTCGTCTGGTACACCCCGAAGTTCCGTCACGGGGACGGTGGAGCCGAGCCGGTGGTGGAGGACAAGTCGAGCTCGCCCAAATAGGTTGGCGTGCTTTGTAGTGAGCGGATGTGTTGTCCCCCGAGCGATTGACTCGAGGGTGTGTTATTTGTACATGAGATGCTTTTGGTGAATGAATGTTGGTGACTTTTGCTGCTCTTTTCTCTTTGCTTGTTCGAGCGATTGGAGTGATCCTACTTTTTCATGGCCCGAGGGGCCAGTCGCTGTGCGACCCCGATGAAGGCTATCGGCATGACTGTTTTCCTGTTCGAGCTGGACGTCCCCAGTCGCAGTACGTAGTCGTTTTGCGCGGATAGCAGCCTCATGGGTGGGTGAGTGGATTTATTGCGCTGTCTGTGTAGCGCGCCTCTCGTCGTGGCTCGGTGAGCAAGTCGCTAGGCGACTCCAAAGGGGTTCTTGGTCGGGCGTTTTTCCTTGGCGAACCGCGGGTCCGTTTTGCGGGGTCCCTGGTCGAAGTACTTAGCCTTTCAAGTCACCTGCCTAAGGTAGAGGAGGGCGTGGAGTTGTGCTTTATAGCGTAGCACTGTGCGATTGCTGGGCCCAGAGGGCTGGTCGAGCAAGCGACTATGCTGCCGGATCCAGTCACCGTGTTCGCTTGACGGCGTAAGAGACACGGGGCGGACCGGTCCTGGTATTGCGACCGGTGGCCCGTTGTGTTCTTGTTAGCCGAGCTACTTGGTCGATCGTGGATTGCTCGGTCAGCAGCAACAATCGAAGGTCTCGCAGTCCCCGAGTCGCGCACTTTGGGCGATTCGACTCGCGGGGATGGGAGATGAGTTAAGGTCGGCGAGCACTGCAGAATGGTTGGCGAATGTGATTTGGAGAGACAAGTGTTTTTCATTGATATCCTTGAAGTTGCTTACACGTTTATGCTAGGTGTAGAACCGGCGAAGAAGGTTGACGTTCCAGGGGCGCTCGACTTCTATGGTGAGCGGCTCGCCCTTGTCGTTCTTGCGGACGTCAGTGAGGTAGTAGGCATCGTTGCCAAGTGCGCGGCTGATGGCGAACGGTCCCTCCCACGGGGGAGAAAGCTTGTGCATGCCCTTTTTGTCCTGTATGAGCCGAAGGACGAGGTCGCCTTCTTGGAAGGAGCGACTGCGCACTCGGCGACTATGGTATCGACGCAGGCCTTGCTGGTAAATGGTCGTTCTGGAGAGTGCGAGGTCTCGTGCCTCGTCGAGGAGGTCGACGTTGTCTTGCCGGGATTGCTCGTTTTCTTCTTCGACGTAGTTGGCGACTCGTGGTGAATCATAGGCGATGTCTGTTGGCATGACGGCTTCGGCGCCATACACCAGGAAGAAGGGTGTGTAGCCAGCCGACCTATTTGGTGTTGTGCGAATGCCCCAGAGTACCGAAGATAGTTCTTCGGCCCAGCAGCCGGCCGCGCGCTCCAGGGGTACCATCAGCCGTGGTTTGATCCCATGGAGGATGCTCTGGTTTGCTCTTTCTGCTTGTCCGTTCGACTCGGGGTGTGCGACTGCCGCGAGGTCGAGTCGGATGCCCTTTTCTTCGCAGAAGTCAGCCATTTCCCCTTTGGAGAAGTTTGTACCGTTATCCGTGATGATGCTATGGGGGTAGCCGTAGCGGTAGATCAGCTCCCGGAGAAACTTGGTCGCCGTTTTGCCGTCGCATTTTTTGATGGGTTTTGCTTCTATCCATTTGGTGAACTTGTCCACGGCGACGAGGAGATGAGTATATACGCCGGGCGCCGTTTTGAACTTCCCCACCATATCCATGCCCCAAACAGCGAATGGCCAGGTGAGGGGTATGGTCTTCAGTGCTGAGCCCGGCATGTGCGACTGGCTGGCGTATTTCTGGCAACCGGCGCATGCTCGAACGATAGCCATGGCGTCGTCGTGAGCTGTTGGCCAGTAGAAGCCATGCCGAAAAGCTTTGGCCACGATCGAGCGGGCGCCTGCATGATGGCCGCAGTCGCCCGCGTGGATGTCTCGGAGGATCTTGCGACCTTCATTGGCGGTGACGCAGCGCTGGAATATCCCGGAGATGCTGCGTTTGTAGAGTTCATTGTTGATGATGGTAAAGGACTTGCAGCGGCGCACGAGGGTGCGTGCCTCTGTTTCGTCCGTCGGTAGTACCTGGCGCTCGAGGTAGCTGAGGTACGGCTCAGTCCAGTCCCCAGCATCCGAGGCGAGTGCGACTAGGGCGGAGTCGGGTGCAGGTGGTTTGGCGATGTCGATCTCCCGTGGTATGTGCACCGATGAACAGGTGAGGACGTCGAGGAAGACTCCTGGGGGGGGGGGGGGGTGGTAGCCAGTTGGACCCAAGCCTGGCCAAGGCGTCTGCTTCTTCGTTCTTGCGCCTGTCGATCCACTCGACGACGTGGCCAGCGAAGCTGGCGCCGGCTTGGTCGACCACTCGTTTGTAGGCGATCATGTTGGCGTCGGAGGCGTCGCAGGTGCCGGACGCCTGGCTGGCGACGAGGTTGGAGTCGCCGAGGCATCTCAGGCGAGTTGCGCCCATCTCCTTTGCGACACGCATGCCATGGAGGAGTGCTTCATACTCGGCCATATTGTTGGTGCAGGGTTCGAATCGGAGCTGCAAGACGTACCGCACGACGTCGCCTTTGGGCGAGGTGAGGACGACGCCTGCGCCTGCTCCTTCGAGGTTTTTGGAGCCGTCGAAGTGTAGCGTCCAATGCTTGAGGTCGGCCTGGGAGCTCGGCTGTTGTGCTTCTTCCCAGTCGACGAGGAAGTCGGCTAGTGCCTGGCACTTGATGGTATGGCGCGACTCGTACGTGATGTTGTGGACGCCGAGTTCGACTGCCCACTTGGCTATCCGTCCGGTTGCATCACGGTTCCGGATGATGTCGGCGAGTGGAGTTGAAGCAACCACTTTGATGGGGTGCTCGTGGAAGTAGGCTTCCTCCGGGAGGTGGAGGGGGGGGGGTGGCGGTGCTCCGTGAGCTACTCCTCCGGCGGCGACTCGACTCAACTCTGGGATGTCGGGATTCGTGGGTCGGGCGACCCGAACTTCTCCATACGGATCGTCGAAGTTGAGACGCGCACTGGGGAAGCCTTGTGCCTGGATGCGTTCCATGCGTGCGCGATTTCGCTCGTTGCGGTAGCGGGACACGGCTCTCACTGAATCTTGTTCGAGGCGGAACTTCTGCCGCTCCACGAGCTCCCTCTTCCGTTGCTCCTCTAAGGCCGCTCGATGTGCCTCGATCTCGACCGCGGTCGCGGTGGGAGGAAGTGGCGTGGAGAAGGGATCTTGTGGAGGTTGATCTCCTTCACCAGCCGCCATGAAGACGGCGGTGGGATATTGGTACCGAGCTGCACCGACTGAGTCCGAGTCGGAGTCGCTGCTGAAGAGGGGGAGGACGGAGTCGTCCTCGTAGTCGCTCGGGTTGGAGACTGGAGCGATGGAGTCCCCGAGCGAGGCTGCGACTATGGACCCAGCAACCGACGCCGTGGCGATGGACTCGGCGGTTGATGCTGCGGCGGCCGAGTCGGCGTCATCTTCCAAGGCCTGCTTGGCCTCCGTGTGGACCTCGCCCGTGAGGGGGAGAGTTGCGGTGAGGAGTTGCCCTGGCGCGAAGGGATCGTGCACCTGGCTGGGGCGAGTTTCGCCGGGGTCGCTGACTCCGGTGAGCCCGACGAAGAGGTTGGTGGTGCCGACCGGCACCATCCAGGCGTGCGCGAGGGGAGTCGAAGCCGGCCAGTAGGAGCTCGGCTGGATGTGGAAGAAGCCGCCGGTGGCGATCATCCTGCCTGTGGCGACTTGCCGGCGTATCAGCGAGTAGGGCCTCGCCGTGGCTCGGAGGCTTGATGTTCCATGCCCCACGGTGGGCGCCACTGTCGTGGATATGACCACGGCAGATGCTACCGGGGGTAGCACTTCGTTGATGCGGGGGCAAGGAAACATGGCCATACGCGGATCGAGGTGCACATGACGCAAGGGTTTACCCAGGTTCAGCCCCTCCGGAGAGTAAAGGGCCTACGTCCTGCTAGATCTTTATTGCTCAGTGGAGAATTACAATGGGGGAGCTCAGTCGGCGGCTACGCCGAGAGCTTACAAGGGGAGATTGAATCTCAGATGACGTGTCCCTTTAGGGTTTTAGCTCGGGGGTTTATATGGACACCCCCGATCTAGGGTTACATGGAGATAACTCCGAATCACATAGTTGCTACTAATCCGGGATTCGCTCCCCCTCCTGCACGCAATCCCCTCATCCAGGCGCACGGGCCTCCTCCTTGGATCAGGGGCCCAGTCGCTCTGTGGCCCAGTCGCTTAGGTCGACTGGCGGCCCAACTGGGTCTTCCTTCTTCATAGCGAGTAGGGCTGGCGACCCACCCCCTATGGGTGTATCCCCATCATATTAATTCACTTATTCGGAGCTTTTGGTGGGGGTCTAAAGAAGGAAAGAAAAAACCACACTGGGTGTCTTCGGAAGCAATGACTAGGCCGAAGCATGATGGCGGCTTAGGTTTCAGAGATATGGAACTATTCAATCTAGCTTTGTTATCTCGACAAGCTTGGCGTCTTCTAATTAATCCCAATACTCTTACTGCAGAAGTTTTGAAGGCCATTTATTATCTAGGTACATACATTTTGAAGGCAAAACTTGGGCCACGGCCTTCTAAAATTTGGAGAGCAATTACTGAAGGTAAGGAAGTACTTCAGTTGGGTCTAATAAAATTAATTGGCACAAGGCAAAATACCAAGGTTTGGGAAGACAACTGGCTACCGAGAGACACCATACTCAGGTCTATTACTGCCACGGCTGTTGATCCACCAATACTTGTTTCAGAATTAATAGACCAGACTAACAGATCTTGGAACATCCAGACTTTGGAAACATTTTTTCTGCCGATGGACATAGAGGTCATTCTTTCAATCCCTTTGGGTATTGTACGACATATTGATCAATGGGCTTGGCACTTCGAGAAAAATGGATTTTTTTTTTCCATTCGCTCTTGCTACCGTATGTTGGTGAAAACAAAGTCTGACAGGGGGCATGGTTAGATGGCCGCCCAAGTTCAAGTGCAAGTCAAAATTTCAAATGCTGAAACTTGTATTTCATCCTTGTCTAAAGCACAAACTTCTTTGATTAATAAAATGGCTGCTAAACCTGTAACTACGGATGAAAATCTCTTTGCTACTACAAATGCCATTCAAGTTAGAATTGATGACAATGTTAGGATGTTGGCCGAATTGCATGCTAGGTGGGAAAGAGAAGATGAAATTGTTAGAAATAATAATATGACTAAAGTTTGTACCATTACCACCACTAGTAATTCTGAAGTCTCAAATGCTAGCAAACCTCCTACTATTAATGGTAAAATAATTGGTGTAGGAAAAGTCCCCACTCCTTCTACAAAATTGCTTAGAACCACTGAAACTGTTTCTGATAAGAGTGCCGGAATTTTTCGAAGTATGGGAGACAATAGTCCTTTGACCTTTGATAATAGTGACTTTGATTTTGATGATTGCAATATCTCTGTAGTAATTAAGTTCTTACAAAAGCTTGCTAGAAGTCCTAATGCTAGTGCGATAAATATGACTTTTACAAAACATATTACAAATGCTCTCATGAAAAATGAGAAGAGAAATTAAAACATGAAACTTCTATTCCTAGAAAGTTAGAAGATGGTTGAGATCCCATCATTAAGATGAAAGTAGATGACTTTTATTGCAATGCTTTATGTGATCTTGGTGTGAGCATCTCTGTTATGCCTACAAAAATTTACGATATGCTTGATTTGCCACCTTTGGAACAATGTTATTTGGATGTTCACCTTGCTGATATTGCTAAGAAGAAACCTTTAGGGAGAGTTAATAATGTTTTTATTATGGTTAATAATAACTTTGTCCCCGTTCATTTTGTTGTTTTGGATATTGAATGCAATGCTTCTTGTCCTATTTTTTTGGGAAGACCTTTTCTTAGAACTGTTGGTGCTGCTATTGGTATGATAGATGAGATTATTAAATATCAATTCCCACTCAAGAAGTTATGGAACACTTCCCTAGAAAAAGAAAGAAGTCACCTTTTAATTCTATTATTATGACAAGTTATGATGTTGATGCTTCTTCACTTAAAAATACTTGAGGCGAGCTCTTTTTTTGTGCCTAGCTGAAAGGCGTTAAAGAAAAGCACTCTTGCGAGATAACCCATGTTTAATTTCTGTAATTTTTCTTTTGTTGAGTCTTGGAAGTTATTACCTCTGTAATAACCTCTTCTTATTATTTTTATTTCATTTTTTTGCCAACAATAGCCTCTAATAGAAAGAAAGTAAGATTTCGGGAAGTTGCTGGCCTGAAACAGATTTTGTGTTGTCAACAAAAAAAATTCGTATTCCTAGCCAGAACGTAATTTTGAGCTGATAATTTTTGAGCATATGCCCCAGGTTATTATGTAACTTCCGTTAGTTTTGCACGTTTCGATTTAAGCAAGATAAGATTTTCGAAAAAATCGATCTTTACCTGCTGTTCTTTTTTGACAGCTGCCACTATTTGCATTTGCCTCTTAATCTTTTTCTTTTTGAGTTCTTTTGAGAGAATGAGATTTTGAAGAAGTTGTTAAAGTAGCTAATATTTTAATGGATGTTTGACATATGTTCGAACTGGACCAAGTGAATTTGTTATTTTGATTGCACTAATGTTGCTAATGAGAATTGTGTGAAGTTTTGTACGAAGAAAGTTTTCAAGTGTAGGGAGAGAAGAATGATGCAATGAGATGAAGTATGGACAAAAGATCAAGCTTGAAATGCCCGTATCACCCTGATACGCGCGAAGCACACGTGCGTTGGGAACCCCAAGTGGAAGGTATGATGCGTATAGAAGCAAGTTTCCCTCAGTATGAAACCAAGGTTATCGAACCAGTAGGAGCCAAGAAGCACGTGAAGGTTGTTGGTGGAGGAGTGTAGTGCGGCGCAATACCAGTGAAACCGGCGCCAACGTGGAACCTGCACAACACAATCAAGATACTTTGCCCGAACGTAACAGTGAGGTTGTCAATCTCACCGGCTTGCTAAAACAAAGGATTAAACGTATCGAGTGGAAGATGGTGTTTGTTTGAGAAGAACAGTAAAGAACAATGATTGCAGTAGATTGTATTCAGATGTAAAAGAATGGACCGGGGTCCACTGTTCACTAGTGGTGTCTCTCCAATAAGATAACTAACATGCTGGGTGAACAAATTACAGCTGGGCAATTGACAAATAAAGATTCAATACATATCAATGATGATTACTATGAGATTTAATCAGGGCATTACGACAAAGTACATAGACCGCTATCCAGCATGCATCTATGCCTAAATAATCCACCTTCGGGTTAGCATCCGCACCCCCTCCAGTATTAAGTTGTAAACAACAGATAATTGCATTAAGTATGGTGCGTAATGTAATCAACACAAATATCCTTAGACAAAGCATCGATGTTTTATCCCTAATAGCAACAACACATCCACAACCTTAGAACTTTCTGTCACTGTCCCAGATTAAATGGATGCATGAACCCACTATCGAGCATAAATACCTCCTCTTGGAGTTACAAGTATCAACTTGGCCAGAGCCTCTACTAGCAACGGAGAGCATGCAAGAACATAAACAACACATATATGATAGATTGATAATCAACTTGACATAATATTCTAGATTCAACGGATCCCACCAAACACAACATGTAGC
Organism: Lolium perenne; assembly: GCF_019359855.2. NCBI lineage: Eukaryota > Viridiplantae > Streptophyta > Magnoliopsida > Poales > Poaceae > Lolium > Lolium perenne. Next base: position 73,578,861 of record NC_067248.2, on the reverse strand, counting down.
ATTACAAATAGATGATCTTGATCATGTTAGGCAGCTCACAAGATCTAAACAATGATAGCACAAGCGGAGAAGACAACCATCTAGCTACTGCTATGGACCCATAGTCCAAGGATGAACTACTCACGCATCAATCCGGAGGCGGGCATGATGATGTAGAGCCCTCCGGTGTTGATTCCCCTCTCCGGCAGGGTGCCGGAGGTGATCTGCTGAATCCCCCGAGATGGGATTTGCGGCGGCGGCGTCTCAGTAAGGTTTTCCGTATCGTGGCTCTCGGTACAGAGGGTTTCGCGAGGAAGGCTTTAAGTAGGCGGAAGGGCGGAGTCGGAGGAGTCACGAGAGTACCACACGCTAGGGCCGCGCCCCCCCTAGGTCGCACCGCCCTAGTGTGTCGGCGCCCCGTGGCCCCACTTCGTTTCTCCCTCGGTCTTCTGGAAGCTTCGTGGAAAAATAAGACCCTGGGCGTTGATTTCGTCCAATTCCGAGAATATTTCCTTTGTAGGATTTCTGAAACCAAAAATAGCAGAAAACAGCAACTGGCACTTCGGCATCTTGTTAATAGTTTAGTGCCAGAAAATGTATAATAATGATGTAAAGTATGTATAAAACATTCAAGTATTGTCATAAAAGTAGCATGGAACATAATAAATTATAGATACGTTTGAGACGTATCAAGCATCCCCAAGCTTAGTTCCTACTCGCCCTCGAGTAGGTAAACGATAACACAAATAATTTCTGAAGTTACATGCTACCAACATAACCTTGATCAACATTATTGTAAAGCATATGAGATGAATGGAGTGATCTGAAGCAAAAGATTGCTAACAAAAGATAATGACTAAACAATTGAATCATATAGCAAAACTTTTCATGAATAGTACTTTCAAGACAAGTATCAATAAGACTTGCATAAGAGCTAACTCATAAGCAATAAATTCAAAGTAGAATGCATTGAAGCAACACAAAGGATGATTAAGTTTCAGCAATTGCTTTCAACTTGTAACATGTATATCTCATGGATATTTGTCAACATAGAGTAATATAACAGGTGCAATAGGTAAACATGTAATAATCAATGCACACAGTTAACACAAGTGTTTGCTTCTAAGATAGAAAGAAGTGGGTAAACTGACTCAACATAAAGTAAAAGAATGGCCCTTCGCAGAGGGAAGCATGGATTACTATTTTTGTGCTAGAGCTTTTATTTTGAAAACATAGAAACAATTTTGTCAACGGTAGTAATAATTCATATGTGCTATGCATAATACTTCCTACAAGTTGCAAGCCTCATGCATAGAGTACTAATAGTGCTTGCACCTTGTCCTAATTAGCTTGGATTAACACGGATTATCATTGCATAACATATGTTTCAACCAAGTGTCACAAAGGGGTACCTCTATGCCGCCTGTACAAAGGTCCTAGGAGATCAATTGCATTTGATTTCTCGTTTTTAACAGATCTCAACTTAGGACATCCATACCGGGACAACATAGACAACAGATAATGGACTCCTCTTTTAATGCATAAGCATTCAACAACAGATAATATTCTCATAAGAGATTGAGGTTGTATGTCCAAACTGAAACTTCCACCATGATACATGGCTTTGGTTAGCGGCCCAATGTTCTTCTCTAACAATATGCATACTCAAACCATTTGATCATGAAAATCATCCTTACTTCAGACAAGACGAACATGCATAGCATCTCACATGATATCCAACAAAGGTAAAAAGTTGATGGCGTCCCCAGAAACATGGTTACCGCTCAACAAGCAACTTATAAGAACTAAGACACATAACTACATATTCATCACCACAATAGTTTTTAAGCTATTTGTCCCATGAGCTATATATTGCAAAGATAAAGGAATGAAATTTTAAAGGTAGCACTCAAGTAATTTACTTTGGAATGGCAGAAAAATACCACATAGTAGGTAGATATGGTGGACACAAATGGCATGGGTTTTGGCTCAAGGTGTTTGGATGCACGAGAAGCATTTCCTCTCAGTACAAGGTTTGGGCTAGCAAGGTTGTTTGAAGAAAACACAAGTATGAACAGGTACAACAAAACTTACACAAGAACATATTGCAAGCATTATAAGACTCTACACTGTCTTCCTTGTTGTTCAAACACTTTACCAGAAAATATCTAGACTTAGAGAGACCAATCATGCAAACCAAATTTTAACAAGCTCTACGGTAGTTCTCCACTAATAGATTAAACTACATGATGCAAGAGCTTAAACATGATCTATGAGAGATCAAAACAATTGCCCAGTTATTCCAAACCATATGAAGCATTTTCTGATTCCAACCAAATAGCAATCAACGAAGCAATTTTCTGCCTTCGCCATGAACATTAAAGCACAATTAAGAACACAAGTGTTCCATATGAAAAAGCGGAGCGTAATATCTGCAATATAAAGATGGTGGGATCCAACTTTATTCAAACCAAAACAAAAATAAAAGCAAAAAGACGCTCCAAGTAAAGAACATAAGATGTGATGGAATAAAAATAATTTCACTAAAAGTGACCTGATAAGTTGTCGATGAAGAAGGGGATGCCTTGGGCATCCCCAAGCTTAGATGCTTGAGTCTTCTTAAAATATGCAGGGATGAACCACCGGGGCATCCCCAAGCTTAGACCTTTCACTCTTCTTGATCATATTGTATCATCCTCTTCTCTTGACCCTTGAAAACTTCCTCCACACCAAACTTCAAGCAAACTCATTAGAGGGTTAGTGCATAATCAAAAATTCACATATTCAGAGGTGACATAATCATTCTTAACACTTCTGGACATTGCACAAAGCTTCTGAAAGTTAATGGAACAAAGAAACCCATTCAACATAGCAAAAGCGGCAATGCGAAATAAAAGGAAGAATCTGTCAAAACAGAACAGTCCGTAAAGACGAATTTTACAGAGGCACTTAACTTGCTCAAACGGAAAAACTCAAACCTAATGAAAGTTGCGTACATATATGAGGATCACGCACGTAAATTGGCAGATTTTTTTGATTTTTCTACAGAGAGATCTACACAAATTCGTGACAGACAGCAAATCTGTTTCTGCGTAGTAATCCAAATCTAGCATCAACTTTACCATAGAGACTTTACTTGGCACAAAAAACATGATAAGGAGAGGTTGCTACAGTAGTAACAACTTCCAAGACTCAACAAAACAGTAGCAAAATAAACACATGAGTTATCTCCCAAGAAGTGCTTTCTTTATAGCCATTAAGATGGGCTCAGCAATTTTAATGATGCTCTCGCGAGAAATAAGAGTTGAAGCAAAAGAGAACATCAAGAAGCAAATTCAAAACACATTTAAGCCTAACCCACTTCCTATGAAAATGAATCTTGTACACAAATAAATTCATGAAGAATAAAGTGGCAAGCATAGATAAGCAACACAAGCGCAATTTCAAGATTCTCAACATAAAGAGGGGAAACTTAATATTATTAAGATGCATATAATCATGTTTCCCTCTCTCATAATAACTTTCAGTAGCATCATGAACAAACTCAACAATATAACTATCACATAAAGCATTCTTGTCATGAGCCACATGCATAAAATTATTACTCTCCACATAAGCATAATCAATTTTATTAGTTGTAGTGGGAGCAAATTCAATAAAATAGCTATCATTATTATTCTCATCACCATAATCATCATACATAGGAGGCATATTGTAATCATAATTAACTTTCTCCTCAATAGTAGGTGGACTGAAAATATCATATTCATCATTGCAAGCATCATATATAGGAGGTAAAGTATCATCAAAGTAAATTTTCTCCTCCATGCTTGGGGGACTAAAAATATCACAACCAGCTTCCCCAAGCTTAAATTCTTCCATAGCTTTAGCAATAATGGTGTTCAAAGAGTTCATGCTAATAACATTGCTACAACTATTTTGAAAACAAAGTTCCATGGGTTTTTTAATTTTCTCTTCAAACACATCATGTCCTAATTCATGATAAATACTATAAAGATCTCTAATTTTTTTATTGTTTTCCATTAAGCCTAACTAGTGAAAAATAAAAACAAGAAACAAAAATATTTAATTGCAGAATCTAAAGGAGATACCTTCGAGCACTCACACACCGGCAACAGTGCTAGGAAATAGCTTAGTAGTCGGAGGATGTGAATACCTTTTACCTTACCTCCCCGGCAACGGCGCCAGAAATTTAACTTGATACGCGCGAAGCACACGTCCGTTGGGAACCCCAAGTGGAAGGTATGATGCGTATAGAAGCAAGTTTCCCTCAGTATGAAACCAAGGTTATCGAACCAGTAGGAGCCAAGAAGCACGTGAATGTTGTTGGTGGAGGAGTGTAGTGCGGCGCAACACCAGTGAAACCACCGCCAACGTGGAACCTGCACAACACAATTAAGATACTTTGCCCCAACGTCACAGTGAGGTTGTCAATCTCACCGGCTTGCTGAAAACAAAGGATTAAACGTATCGAGTGGAAGATGGTGTTTGTTTGCAAAGAACAGTAAAGAACAATGATTGCAGTAGATTGTATTCAGATGTAAAAGAATGGACCGGGGTCCACTGTTCACTAGTGGTGTCTCTTCAATAAGATAACTAACATGCTGGGTGAACAAATTACAGCTGGGCAATTGACAAATAAAGATTCAATACATATCAATGATGATTACTATGAGATTTAATCAGGGCATTACGACAAAGTACATAGACCGCTATCCAGCATGCATCTATGCCTAAATAATCCACCTTCGGGTTAGCATCCGCACCCCCTCCAGTATTAAGTTGTAAACAACAGATAATTGCATTAAGTATGGTGCGTAATGTAATCAACACAAATATCCTTAGACAAAGCATCGATGTTTTATCCCTAGTAGCAACAGCACATCCACAACCTTAGAACTTTCTGTCACTGTCCCAGATTAAATGGAGGCATGAACCCACTATCGAGCATAAATACCCCCTCTTGGAGTTACAAGTATCAACTTGGCCAGAGCCTCTACTAGCAACGGAGAGCATGCAAGAACATAAACAACACATATATGATAGATTGATAATCAACTTGACATAATATTCTAGATTCAACGGATCCCACCAAACACAACATGTAGCATTACAAATAGATGATCTTGATCATGTTAGGCAGCTCACAAGATCTAAACAATGATAGCACAAGCGGAGAAGACAACCATCTAGCTACTGCTATGGACCCATAGTCCAAGGATGAACTACTCACGCATCAATCCGGAGGCGGGCATGATGATGTAGAGCCCTCCGGTGATGATTCCTCTCTCCGGCAGGGTGCCGGAGGCGATCTCCTGAATCCCCCGAGATGGGATTGGCGGCGGCGGCGTCTCAGTAAGTTTTTCCATATCGTGGCTCTCGGTACAGAGGGTTTCGCGACGAAGGCTTTAAGTAGGCGGAAGGGCGGAGTCGGAGGAGTCACGGGGGCCCCACACGCTAGGGCCGCGCGGCCCCCCCTAGGCCGCGCCGCCCTAGTGTGGCGGCGCCCCGTGTGACATAGGCATCCCCAATGGGCCTGCCGAAGATAGTACCCGGGGTTTACTGAAGGTCCAGGACTCGAAGGATAAGAAGATTCGGAAGCCCAATTAGTGTTAAGGAAAGATGGAGTTGTATTAGGAAATATAGGTTTGTAATCTTGCGGGACGGGTACGAAACCCTCCCGGACTCTGTAACTTGTATATTACGAAACCCTCGGTTCCACCTCCTATATAAGGGGGAGTCGAGGGACAAAGAAAGGATCGAATCTATTGTCAACAGAACCCTAGTTTTTACAATCAGCGAGTACTTTTCGGCTGAAACCTTCGAGATCTACTTGCCCTCTACTTCTAGCAAAACCCTAGTCTACAATCTGTAGGCATTGACAAGTTAATCCCTTGTCAATTGGCGCCGTCTGTGGGAATTAGAGGTTGCAAGGAGCTGATCTCGATGGCACGCCTAGAATCGTCGACTTCGTCGGTAGCAAGCAATGCGATGGATCGAGGTAAATAGGAAAAAACTGATCTAGTCGATTTTATTCCTCACCCGCCCTCCCGTTTGGATGCATGTGCGTATCTGGAGGAGCCCATCGTCATGACGTTCGGAGAATTCCGATTTGGCGTCAACAAGGAAGGATCTTATCGTCTCGAAGTTCCGATCTCGTCGGAATTTTCAGCGATCGATTCTGACTTTTCATCGAGCGATGAAGAGCTTTCGTCGCCACACTTCATCAACACCAAGGCAAACGGAAAGCTCGCCAAGATCTTCAGCGACACATCCTTCGATTCTTCTGCGGACTCTGTTATAAGCAGCGACTCCGACAGCGTCGACAGCTTCAACTTCATCGACAAATCTGCTGCCATTGGAAAGGTCTTCACCAATCTCTATGATGGTGTCACCAATCCTGACAAAAACCAACACTCAAAATATCATCAAGTCTATGCAATCGAGGAGACAAACCGAGCAGCACCAGAGACGTCAGAGGCTTTTGACAATTTGGGAAACCCATACGTCGATCCCGCTGATCTCAGAAGAGGCCTAGGCACTGAATATGTCGGGACCACTCCACGTATAAGATTTCAGCTCCCGCAAGCAGCATGGGATAGAGCCGTAAGAGCCATGGATGGTTCAGAACCATTGACCACAACTGCTACTGCAGAAGAATTGCAAGCCTATCAATATAGACTTGCTCGTGTGAGTAGGGAGTTGGAAAAACAGACAGCTTCCCTGAATAGAAGAAAGGAGGCAGCTTCCGCGTCAAGTAGGCGACGAGCAGAGCTAAGTGGACAATCAAGAACTTCGGGAGATAGCCATAGAGAAGCTCGGAGGAGAGCAAGATCTCGGCTGCAAAATATACCTGAAGAAGAGAGAGGAAATATAATTCAAAATCTCGACATGTCTTTTATGACGATCGATACAAGGGGAAATATTATCCCGAAAACACCGGGGAAGCTGGGTACATGGCAACGCAAGCTTATATCCTTGCGTCTAGACCACCTCCTGGGGACCCGAGAGAAGCATTGTTCAACATGGCAATGGCAGGAGTTGGAGTCATGGGAACAGTGTTCGCAGCTACACCTCCCGAAGGAACTGCAAGGCAAAATAGTCCACGACCCACGACAGCAGTGCAAGATCCACCAAGAACAAGCGGAGCAAGGGATACAGCGGCGCAAGCAAGGGTGGATAGAGCGCGACAAGAAAGAAGGGAAAATCGGCAGTCACCAGAACTTGCCGATGAAGATATGTGCGGGCTCCCGTGATTTACGAGACGAGTTCGAAAAACTCGAGTCCCGTCAGGGTTCAAGCTATCCGAAAATTTCAAGAAATTCGACGGCCTACAGGATTCTGAAGATTGGCTCGTTGATTATCTCGAGATGGTGAAGTTGATAGGAGGAACAAGAGCAACAGCCATGCAGAGCATCCAAGTACATTTGAGTGGAGCCGCGCGATCTTGGATAAAGAAACTTCCCCCAGGTTCCATCGACAATTGGGATAGTTTTGAGGACATCTTCGTGAAGAATTTCCGGTCCACCTGCAAGAAACATGCGTCACTGGAAGAGCTGAGGGCGTGTAGACAGAAACACGACGAATCAATGCGAAAATATATACAGAGGTGGAATATTATTAAAAACTTGGCAGAGGACATATCTGACGAGAGGGCAATAGATGCGTTCGTGGCAGGAATTCGACGAGGAGATTCCGTCGAAGACCTAGGGAGAACCAACCCAAAAACAATATCAACACTGATGGAAATAGCAAACAAGTGGGCAGATGGAGAAGATGCTATACACAACAAGCGACATAGGTCGCCAGAGGAGGACCGCAGTCGAAATTTTCAAAATAGAAGGCGATTTTCTCGACAGTTCTACAGTAATGATGCTCCTGGCCACATATCGGCTGGTTTCCGAGGAAACTCTGGAGGAAATAATCGAGATGATTACCAAAGAAGTAATGAGCAACAAGGCGACAACAGAGGAGACTTCCGTAGTAACAGGCAAAATAGTGGACCAAGGTTTCAGAGACCTTATGTGTCTCCCGAGGAAATGATGAATGGACACTGTCAGATGCACTTCTATCTCGACAATAATGGAAAGAGGCAGTCAGGACATCTCCAGAAAGACTGTCGCAACTTCCAAGCAATGTTGCGGGCCGCAGGGATCGCTGATGCTCAAGCAATGAATAGAAACCCCCCAGGGGCCAAGGAGTGAGATACACCTCCCACCTCCTCCCGCAATTACGGACGAAAATCGGCACCAGCTCAGAATAGCGGCAGCACCACATCGACCTCCATATGTTGACCCTAACTCCAATGGTGGAGTCTCGATGATTCAGAAAGCTAGGGCATCTAACAGGGCGCAGAAAGTAATCTCGCGGCAAGTGTTCATGGCAGAGAAGATGCCTCCACCAACAGTCGAGTACCTAAACTGGTCGGGACATGACATTGGCTTCACAATTGCGGATCACCCGCAGCAAGTTCCTCGACCAGGGCAATCTGCGCTTATCTTACCCGCGGTCATCGCTGGTTTTGATGTGTCGAGAGTCTTTATAGATGGCGGCAGCAGCTTGAACCTTATGTATGCAGATACATTAAGGAAGATGAACATATCCCTGGCAAATCTAAAACCAACTGACACACATTTTCACGGGATCACGCTAGAGAAGCCGAGTTATCCGTTGGGGAAGATCAATCTCGACGTTCAGTTTGGGACCCGAGAAAATTAAAGGATAGAGAAGCTGGAGTTTGAAGTTGTGGATTTCCCGTCGCAATATCACGCATTGTTGGGACGACCAGCATATGCCAGGTTTATGGCGGTACCACATTACACGTACCTGTTGTGGAGGTTGCCTGGACCTAAGGGACCAATTACATTCAAAGGAAGTTTTGCGCTAGCTGATAAATGCGACAAGGATTTTCATCGACTGTCGGAAACTTTCGGGATGCAAGCAGAATATATGGCATCAAGGCTCACTGACTATGATGTGTTGCCAGATACAGGGAGGCCACTCAGGGAACCAACCTTCAACACTGCTAAGGATTCAAAAGAGGTGCAGATCCACCCGACGGACCCAAAGAAAACGACGTCCATTGCAACAAATATGGACCTCGCATAGGAAAGCGCGCTCGTCGAGTTCCTCCGTGAGCACTGGAAAATCTTCGCATGGTGTCCAGCTGACATGCCAGGAGTACCCAGGGAACTTGCCGAGCACCACCTAAACTTAGATCCAATTGCGAGACCAATCAAACAACCTTTGCGGCGTTTTTCGGAACCAAACCGTAAAGCTATGCTATCTGAAATAGATCGACTCAAAGAAGCTGGTTTTATTAAAGAAATATCTACAGAAGCCACATGGGTAGCCAACCCAGTGATGGTGCCGAAGAAAAACACGAAAGTCATTCGCATGTGTGTCGACTTTACGTGTCTCAATAAACATTGTCCAAAGGATCACTTTCCCCTCCCAAGGATCGATCAAATCATCGACTCCACGGCAGGATGTGAACGTCTTTCCTTCCTTGACGCATATTCTGGTTATAACCAAATCAGATTAAAAGAAGATTATGAAGCCAAGACAGCATTCATAACACCTTACGGCGTGTTCTGCTATAGAACAATGCCCTTTGGTCTGAAAAACGCGGGAGCAACATATCAGCGGATGATGCAGAAGTGCCTGATGTCTACGGGTGCTTCTATTCTTGTAGACAGTGTTGGGCCTCCAAGAGCAGAGGTTTGTAGAACAGCAGCAAGTTTTCCCTTAAGTGGATCACCCAAGGTTTATCGAACTCAGGGAGGAAGAGGTCAAAGATATCCCTCTCAAGCAACCCTGCAATCACGATACAAGAAGTCTCTTGTGTCCCCAACACACCTAATACACTTGTCAGAAGTATAGGTGCACTAGTTCGACGAAGAGATAGTAAAACACATGTGGTATAGATGGTGGTAATATTGCAGAAAGTAAGATGCAGTAAAACAATAAACAAGCGGTGCCAGAAAATAGCTTGCTGGCGTACGAAGCAATTCTTTGTGGAGGAAACAAGGCCTAGGGATCATACTTTCACTAGTGGAAACTCTCAACATTGATCACATAATAAATAAGTTCTCTTTCCTTTGTGCTACATATACTCTTGTTGGATGATGAACACCACTAATTGTGTAGGATTACACGAACCCTCAATGCCGGAGTTAACAAGCTCCACAACATTCGATATTCATGTTTAAGTAACCTTAGAGCATAATAGACCTTTCAAAATAGACCGAGTACTAACATAGCATACATACTGTCACCTTTACACTATGAAGGGGGAATAAATCACATCAATACTATCATAGCGATAATCAACTCCATAACCTACAAGAGATTATGATCATAATATACGACAAGAACTACACGATGCACACACTGTCACCATTACAACATGCAGGAGGAATAGACTACTTTAATAACATCACATGAGTAGCACATAACTAGTAGCAATACAAAGCACATTGCAATCATAAAGGGATATAAATAAGCACTTCACTATGCCATTCATAACAGTGAATAAGTATTCTGTGAAATATAGCCTAAGAGACCCACACGGTGCACACACTGTCACCTTTACACACGTGGGACAAGGAGTCTCCGGAGATCACATAAGTAAAACCCACTTGACTAGCATAATGACATCTAGATTACAAGCATCATCATATGAATCTCAATCATGTAAGGCAGCTCATGAGATTATTGTATTGAAGTACATAGGAGAGAGATGAACCACATAGCTACCGGTACAGCCCCGAGCCTCGATGGAGAACTACTCCCTCCTCATGGGAGCAGCAGCAGCGTTGATGAAGATGGCGGTGGAGATGGCAGCGGTGTCGATGGAGAAGCCTTCCGGGGGCACTTCCCCGTCCCGGCGGCGTGCCGGAACAGAGACTCCTGTCCCCCAGATCTTGGCTTCGCGATGGCGGCGGCTCTGGAAGGTTTCGCGTACCGTGGCTTATTCGTATCGGGGTTTTAGGTCAGGGGGCTTCTTATAGGCGAAGAGGCGGAGTCGGAAGGGCTACGGGGGGCCCACACACTAGGCCGGCGCGCCCCCCCTCTGGCCGCGCCGCCTTAGTGTGTGGGGCCCCTGTGACCCCCCTCTGCTGCCTCTCGGGTGTTCTGGAAGCTTCCGGTGAAAATAGGGTACTGGGCGTTGATTTCGTCCGATTCCGAGAATATTTCCTTACTAGGATTTCTGAAACCAAAAACAGCAGAAAACAGGAACTGGCACTTCGGCATCTCGTCAATAGGTTAGTTCCGGAAAACGCATCAAAACGATATAAAGTGTGAACAAAACATGTAGGTATTATCATAAAACAAGCATGGAACATCAGAAATTATAGATACGTTTGAGACGTATCAGCATCCCCAAGCTTAGTTCCTACTCGTCCTCGAGTAGGTAAACGCTAACACAAATAATTTGTGAGGTGACATGCTACCATCATAATCTTGATCAACATTATTGTAAAGCATATGACATGAATGGAGTGATTCAAAGCAATGATCTATAGATTTCTAACAAATAGATAACATATAGCAAAACTTTTCATGAATAGTACTTTCAAGACAAGCATCAATAAGTCTTGCATAAGAGTTAACTCATAAAGCAATAAATTCAAAGTAAAGGCATCGAAGCAACACAAAGGAAGATATAAGTTTCAGCAGTTGCTTTCAACTTTCAACATGTATATCTCATGGACAGTTGTCAATGCAAAGCAATATAACCAGTGCAATATGCGAGTATGTAAGAATCAATGCACAGTTAACACAAGTGTTTGCTTCTTGAGATGGGAGGAAATAGGTAGACTGACTCAACATAAAAGTAGAAGAATGGCCCTTCGACGAGGGAAGCAGGGATTAAATCATGTGCTAGAGCTTTTCAAGTTTTGAAATCATATAAAGAGCATAAAAGTAAAGTTTTGAGAGGTGTTTGTTGTTGTCAACGAATGGTAATGGGTACTCTAACTACCTTATCAACCAGACTTTCAAGAGCGGCTCCCATGAAGGATGTTATCTCTACCAGCAAGGTAGATCATCCCTCTTCTCTTTTGTTTACACATGTACTTTAGTTTTATTTATTAGATGACACTCCCCCCAACCTTTGCTTACACAAGCCATGGCTAACCGAATCCTCAGGTGCCTTTCAATCATTCACATACCATGGAGGAGTGTCTATTTGCAAATTTAAGTTGCTTACTGATAGATCAGAGCAAAACATGTGAAGAGAATTATTAATGCAAGTTAATTAATTGGGGCTGGGAACCCCATTGCCAGCTCTTTTTGCAAAATTATTGGATAAGCGGATGAGCCACTAGTCCATTGTGAAAGTCTGTCAAAAGTAAATGACAAGATCGAAAGATAAAACACCACATACTTCCTCATAAGCTATAAAACATTGACACAAATAAGAGATAATAGCTTTTGAATTGTTTAAAGGTAGCACATGAAGTATTTACTTGGAATGGTAGGAAATACCACATAGTAGGTAGATATGGTGGACACAAATGGCATGGGTTTTGGCTCAAGGTGTTTGGATGCACGAGAAGCATTTCCTCTCAGTACAAGGCTTTGGCTAGCAAGGTTGTTTGAAGCAAACACAAGTATAAACCGGTACAGCAAAACTTACATAAGAACATATTGCAAGCATTATAAAACTCTACACTGTCTTCCTTGTTGCTCAAACACTCTTACCAGAAAAATATCTAGACCTTAGAGAGACCAATCATGCAAACCAAATTTCAACAAGCTCTACAGTAGTTCTCCACTACTAGATTTAAACTACATGATGCAAGAGCTTAAACATGATTTATGAGAGCTCAAAACAATTGCCAAGTATCAAATTATTCAAGACCATATGAAGCATTTTCTGATTCCAACCAAATAACAACAAGTGAAGCGATCAACTTTCGCCCTTGAACATTAAAAGCATGAATGAAGAACACTAGTGTTCATATGAAAAAGCGGAGCGTGTCTCTCTCCCACACAAGGATGAACTTATTCAGAGAATGAAAATAACAAAACGAAAATAAAAGCACACAGACGCTCCAAGTAAAATACATAAGATGTGACTGAATAAAAATATAGTTTCACTAGAAGTGACCTGATAATGTTGTCGATGAAGAAGGGGATGCCTTGGGCATCCCCAAGCTTAGATGCTTGAGTCTTCTTAAAATATGCAGGGATGAACCACCGGGGCATCCCCAAGCTTAGACCTTTCACTCTTCTTGATCATAGTATATCATCCTCTTCTCTTGACCCTTGAAAACTTCCTTCACACAAACTTCAAGCAAACTCATGAGAGGGTTAGTGCATAAACACAAATTCACATATTCAGAGGTGAAACAATCATTCTTAACACTTCTGAACATTGCACAAAGCTTCTGAAAGTTAATGGAACAAAGAAACTCATTCAACATAGCAAAAGCGGCAATGCGAAATAAAAGACAGAATCTGTCAAAAACAGAACAGTCCGTAAAGATGCATCTGGACTGGGCACTTAACTTGCTCAAATGGAAAACTCAAACCTAATGAAAGTTGCGTACATATCTGAGGATCACGCTCGTAAATTTGCAGATTTTTTCGAATTTTTTACAGATACTTATGCCAGAATTCGTGACAGACAGCAATGCTGTTTCTGCGCAGCGATCCCAAATATAACATGAACTTTAACATAGAAACTTTACTTGGCACAAAAACTTGATAAGGAGAGGTTGCTACAGTAGTAAACAACTTCCAAGACTCAACAAAACAAAAAATGCTGTAGTAAAATAAACACATGGGTTATCTCGTAAGAAGTTCTTTCTTTATAGCCATTAAGATGGGCTCAGTAATTTTAATGATGCACTCGCAAGAAATAGTATTTGAAGCAAAAGAGAGCATCAAGAGGCAAATTCAAAACACATTTAAGTCTAACATGCTTCCTATGCATAGGAATCTTGTAAATAAACAAGTTCATGAAGAGTATAGTGGCAAGCATAGGAAGACAAAACAAGTGTAGCTTCAAAAATTTCAGCACATAGAGAGGTGTTTTAGTAACATGAAAATTTCTACAACCATCTTTTCCTCTCTCATAATAACTTTCAGTAGCATCATGAGCAAACTCAACAATATAACTATCACATAAAGCATTCTTATCATGAGTCTCATGCATAAAATTATTACTCTCCACATAAGCATAATCAATTTTATTAGTTGTAGTGGGAGCAAATTCAACAAAGTAGCTATCATTATTATTCTCATCAAGTGCAGGAGGCATAGTATAATCATAATAAAATTTACTCTCCATAGTAGGCGGCACCAAAAGACCACTATCATTGTAATCATCATAAATAGGAGGCAAAGTATCATCAAAGAAAATTTTCTCCTCAATGCTTGGGGGACTAAAAATATCATGCTCATCAAAACTAGCTTCCCCAAGCTTAGAATTTTCCATATCATTAACAACAATGGTGTTCAAAGCGTTCATACTAATATCATTGCTACTAGCATGCAAATAAGATTCCATTGGTTTTTTAATTTTCGCAGCAAACAATCCATGTCTTAACTCAGGAAATAGAATAAGAAGCTCATTGTTACTTTCCATTATGCCTAACTAGTGTAAACAAGAAACCAAAAGATGCAATTGCAGGATCTAAAGGAAATAGCTTTGAGTACTTACAACGGCGCCGGAAAATAGCTTAGTAGCCGAGATCCGGAATGTGAGTACCTTTTACCTTTCCTCCCCGGCAACGGCGCCAGAAAATAGCTTGATGTCTATGGGTGCTTCTATTCTTGTAGACAGTGTTGGGCCTCCAAGAGCAGAGGTTTGTAGAACAGCAGCAAGTTTTCCCTTAAGTGGATCACCCAAGGTTTATCGAACTCAGGGAGGAAGAGGTCAAAGATATCCCTCTCAAGCAACCCTGCAATCACGATACAAGAAGTCTCTTGTGTCCCCAACACACCTAATACACTTGTCAGATGTATAGGTGCACTAGTTCGGCGAAGAGATAGTAAAACACAGGTGGTATAGATGGTGATAATATTGCAGAAAGTAAAGATGCAGTAAAACAGTAAACAAGCGGTGCCAGAAAATAGCTTGCTGGCGTAGGAAGCAATTCTTTATGGAGGAAACAAGGCCTAGGGATCATACTTTCACTAGTGGACAATCTCAACATTGATCACATAATAAATAAGTTCTTTTTCCTTTGTGCTACATATACTCTTGTTGGATGATGAACACCACTAATTGTGTAGGATTACACGAACCCTCAATGCCGGAGTTAACAAGCTCCACAACATTCGATATTCATGTTTAAGTAACCTTAGAGCATAATAGATCTTTGCAAAATAGACCGAGTACTAACATAGCATACATACTGTCACGTTTACACTATGAAGGGGGAATAAATCACATCAATACTATCATAGCGATAATCAACTTCATAACCTACAAGAGATTATGATCATAATATACGACAAGAACTACACGATGCACACACTGTCACCATTACACCATGCAGGAGGAATAGACTACTTTAATAACATCACATGAGTAGCACATAACTATTAGCGATACAAAGCACATTGCAATCATAAAGGGATATAAATAAGCACTTCACTATGCCATTCATAACAGTGAATAAGTATTCTGTGAAATATAGCCTAAGAGACCCACACGGTGCACACACTGTCACCTTTACACACGTGGGACAAGGAGTCTCCGGAGATCACATAAGTAAAACCCACTTGACTAGCATAATGACATCTAGATTACAAGCATCATCATATGAATCTCAATCATGTAAGGCAGCTCATGAGATTATTGTTTTGAAGTACATAGGAGAGAGATGAACCACATAGCCACCGGTACAGCCCCGAGCCTCGATGGAGAACTACTCCCTCCTCATGGGAGCAGCAGCAGCGTTGATGAAGATGGCGGTGGAGATGGCAACGGTGTCGATGGAGAAGCCTTCCGGGGGCACTTCCCCGTCCCGGCGGCGTGCCGGAACAGAGACTCCTGTCCCCCAGATCTTGGATTCGTGATGGCGGCGGCTCTGGAAGGTTTCGCGTACCGTGGCTTATTCGTATCGGGGTTTTAGGTCAGGGGGCTTCTTATAGGCGAAGAGGCGGAGTCGGAAGGGCTACGGGGGGCCCACACACTAGGCCGGCGCGCCCCCCTCTGGCCGTGCCGCCTTAGTGTGTGGGCCCCCTGTGGCCCCCCTCTGCTGACTCTCGGGTGTTCTGGAAGCTTCCGGTGAAAATAGGGTACTGGGCGTTGATTTCGTCCGATTTCGAGAATATTTCATTACTAGGATTTCTGAAACCAAAAACAGCAGAAAACAGGAACTGGCACTTCGGCATCTCGTCAATAGGTTAGTTCCGGAAAACGCATCAAAACGATATAAAGTGTGAACAAAACATGTAGGTATTATCATAAAACAAGCATGGAACATCAGAAATTATAGATACGTTTGAGACGTATCAGTGCCTTGCAACACAGATTGGAAAAAATGTACAAGTTTACATTGACGATGTCGTCATAACATCAAAAAGGGGACAACGCTGATCGAGGATTTGAAAGAAACCTTCGAGAACCTCGACAAGTTCTGCCTTAAGTTAAACCCGACAAAGTGCTCCTTTGGTGTTCCTGCGGGAGAACTACCCGAGTTCCTAGTATCAGCAAGAGGGATCGAGGCCAATCCAGAAAAAATCCAAGCCATCGTAACGATGAGGAAGCCGACAAAGTTGAAACAAATACAACAGCTGACGGGGCGACTCGCAGCTTTAAGCAGATTCGTCGCCAGGATAGGAGAAAAAGCACTGCCATTCTACGCATTGATCAAACAAGGAGAGAAGTTTCAGTGGAACGAGGAAGCAGATAGAGCTTTCGAGAATCTCAAGCGCACAATCTCGACACCACCAATCTTGGTGGCACCCAAAGAAAAAGAGCCACTCCTGCTATACATCGCAGCCACACCTCAGGTGGTTAGCACGGCCCTTGTAGTCGAAAGGGAAGAAGAAGGAAAGCTCCATGGAGTACAGAGGCCAGTATATTTCATCAGTGAAGTACTATCGCCTTCAAAACAGCGGTACCCGCAATACCAGAAGCTGGCGTATGGAGTGTTTACAACAGCAAGAAAATTGCGGCACTATTTTTCGGCGCACCCAATAATAGTGGTCAATGAGGCTCCTCTGTCAAATATATTAAACAACCCAGAAGCTATGGGTCGTGTGTCCCTTTGGGGAATAGAGCTTTCCCCTCGGGACATCACGTATGAAAAAAGAAAAGCAATAAAGTCGCAAATCTTACCAGACTTCATCGCAGAGTGGATGGAGCTACAAAATACAGGACCTCTAGATTTATCGAGAACCTGGACTATGAACTTTGATGGGTCCAAAAGGTTAGAAGGTGCTGGAGCAGGCGTGATACTAATATCACCTGAAGGCGACAAATTGAAGTATGTCTTACGGATGACGTTCCCAAACGCGTCTAACAATGAGGCAGAATATGAAGCTCTCATACACGGGATGAAGATGGCGAAAGCTTGTGGTGCAACCCGACTAAAAACCTTTGGCGACTCACAATTGGTGGCTCAGCAGGTCATGAAAATCAATGTGATGCAGTCAATGAAAGTATGATAGCATACAAGGAGATGTACAACGAGCTCGAAAAGCTGTTTGATGGATGCGAAGTAAATCACATCAGCAGGTTAAGCAACGACGAAGCCTATGTTCTCGCAAACATCGGGTCGCAGTGTCTCGCGATTCCACCAGGCGTGTTTTGGGAAGAAATAAGCGAGAGATCCACAAAGACGATGAAACCAAAGAAGAAGGAGAAGGATGAGAAACCCTCGGGGGCTACAAAAGAATCACTGGAAGAAGAAGAGGAACAGGAGCTAGTCATGATGGTGCAAATTCCATGGATGCAGGCATATATATCATACATCCTAAGGAAAACAATACCCGACGATCCAGTTGAAGCAAGGCGAATAATTAGACGTTCTAAAGCCTTTACTGTGGTCAAAGGGGAGTTGTACAAGCGAAGTATTTCGGGTGTGCTACAGAGGTGCGTCACACCCGAAGAAGGAAGGATAATTCTAAAGGAAGTACACGAAGGAATATGCGGTCATCATGCAAGCAGTCGAGCTATTGCAGCCAAGGTTTTCAGAGCAGGATTTTATTGGTTGACAGCAATTGAGGACGCGAAGGAAATAGTGCGAACTTGCGACGCATGCCAGAGATTTGCCGCAAAACCTCATTCTCCGGCAGCAGAGTTGATGGCAATCCCGTTGTCGTGGCCCTTTGCTCAATGGGGTCTCGATATGGTGGGAAAATTGCACAAAGCTTCGCCAGGAGGATATGAGTATATGCTCATTGCTGCCGACAAATTTACCAAGTGGATAGAAGCAAAGCCGATAAATTCACCGGACGGCGCATCGGCAATCAAGTTTGTGAAAAGCATTGTTTTTCGATTTGGAGTCCCTCATAGCATCGTCACAGACAATGGCAGTAATTTCACATCCAAGGAGTTCAAAGCATACTGTGCAGAAGTGGGCATCAAATTGAGTTTTGCATCTGTCGCACATCCGCAAACCAACGGTCAAGTCGAGAAAGCCAATGGTATCATCTGCAATGGTATCAAGAAGAGCCTGTTAGGACCATTGGAAAAAGCTCGACATACTTGGCCAGAAGAGTTACCAAGTGTGTTATGGAGTATCTGAACAACACCAAATACGGTGACGCAGGAGACGCCGTTCTTTCTGGTTCATGGAGCTGAAGCAGTACTGCCGATAGAAATAGAGCATGATTCTCCAAGAGTAACAGAGTACGATGAAAAAACTTCAAGAAGAGCTTTGGAGGATGATGTCGACGCACTCGATGAGGCTCGAGACGAAGTATTATCACGGGTCGCTAAGTACCAGCAATATCTGAAAAACTACCACAGTCGAAGATTGCGACCACGATCTTTTCAGGTTGGTGACCTGGTTTTACGACTCAATCAAAAAAGCCACGAAAAACTCGAGTCGCCATGGCTTGGCCCTTACATCATCACAGAAGTAATCGAAGGAGGAGCATACAGAATCAAGGACAAGAAGACGGGGATCGCTGAGCCAAATCCTTGGAACGTGGCGCAGCTCAGGCGTTTTTACGCTTAGAAGCCGAAATATAGTCTCCTTTGTAAACATACAATGTACTGAAACACCCGCGAGTTTTCAGACGCAGTCTTTTCCTTTTTCGGGGCACCGAGTGGGGCCGGAAAAGGTTTTTAATGAGGCGGGCTCGCGGTGCTGCAATATAATAAAGATAGTGGAGTTATATATCTTTTCGACAGGCTCGGGGGATTGCACCCAGAAGATACAATATATATATACACAATGTTGACGAATATAACTTGCAAAATATCTCGCCTTGGTGCAAAGCACCTCGCAAAAATAAAAAGGTGGCGCAAAATAGTGATCAACATAAAGCTCGGGGGCTGACGCCCGCAAAAATAGTACACTCAATATAATTTATCTTGCCTTGGGTCAACCTCGCATTATAAAAAGAAAACATCGCCACCAAAACGCCCGGGGGCTTGACATTGAAAAACAAAAATCTAGTGACTTTACAATATAGATTATGTCTACAACATACAGGATACAATTCTTGGGAAGTAAATCTTCAATGGTTGCCCAGTATATTATCTATCGTCAACCGTTCATTATTTATAGCACGAGTGCTATGTTCAGCATAGCTGCCCTTCACGAAGAATTCGGCGTCGATCCAAAGAAGCTCATCCATCATGTCTTCTGCAACAGGGGTCACAATGTTGTCATACTTGCTGAAGTTCTTCTTCCTTTTCGCCATCTTGGCTAGACACTTAGGAACAATCTGACCCGTGTCCAACTTCGGGTAGCAGATTTTTATCATAATCATAACAAACCTTGCGCCAGCAGCTAATTGGGCCCGCACAAAGCCATGGATCCGAGGAGCATCCCGAAATTTTTCCATCAGAGCAGGAAGGGTCTCTGGCATTTTATTACGTGGAAACATGGTGCCATAGACCAGAGACAAGGTCCTTGTACAGAAATCGAGAAATTCGCGGACTTGAAGCGCGCGATCTTGAAATCTGACGATCTGGTGGGTACGATCAGGTGTGCCCCAAAAATTAGAACCATGATCCCGCGCAAGTCTGAGAAGTGCATTGGATCGAGCTTCACCACGCTCATCTTCGGTAGCAGTGTCCAAGAAAGAACCTATTTTGAAAGAATCAGCAGGAAAAGAGGAGACAAGCAACAGGAAAAAGAAGTATGACTAAGTTAATGAAGCACACCTGCCATATCCAAGCTAGCATCCGTCAGCAGCTGAAGCATGAAATTTTCTCGAGCAGAAGCTGCAGCAGCCTCAGCAACCGTGGTTTCCTTTTCAGCTATGGCATCTTGAGCCTGTTGAAGCGCAATCTTTTCCCTCTCGAAAGATTTTCGAGACTGCTCCATGATCATAAGTGACTATTTCTTCATGGACTGGAGCTGCTGGCGAAGTTCTTCAAAATCTTGTGCTGAACTTTTACTCGACGAATCTTCAATAAGTTCGGCAGCAACATGTGTTTTCTTCAAGCGGGACGAGGCAGGAAAAA
The DNA here is from genome assembly GCF_019359855.2 of Lolium perenne. Lineage (NCBI taxonomy): Eukaryota > Viridiplantae > Streptophyta > Magnoliopsida > Poales > Poaceae > Lolium > Lolium perenne. The sequence goes on along the minus strand of NC_067248.2, from coordinate 73,558,250 downwards.
CTTCGGAAGGACGAGGAGTTGGAGTATATTTGTCAAAAATCAACTGAAAACAAAAGTTTCGACATCAATCACTAAACCAAGATATATTTCCATTGATTCTCAAAGTATGTACACAGCTATTACAAAAGAAGGATCCCTAATGAACTAATAAAGCAGTTGCCGCTACAATTACTACGGCGACAGTGCCAAAAGAGAGAAAACTAAAAGAAAAGGCAAGGCGGTCTACTTGACCTCCGGCTTCGAAGAACTGGGGGCATGAGCTGGTTGGTATCCAAGGTAGGCAAGGATTTTCTTCGAATTAATCTTGGCAGCCTTAATCAGTGATTGCCACCTCTTTGTTTCCATCTCCTCTGTGCCGCCAACTTTGGCCCAGTCGACGTCTTGTTGGTTGTCAGCAACCAAGGCAATAGTACCTTCGACACCAACTTTCAACCCTTCTTGGCGAAGTTGGAGTCCAAGGTTTTCTTGAGAAGTGAAGCACTTGGAAAGAGCAACAAAGGTTGCGGGTTCCTCCTTCTTGTTGAAAAAATATGGGAAAAGCCGCGACATGCCAATCTTAGCTTCAGAAAGACCGTCGCGGGCTTCATCACCATGGATTTCAAGAAGAGACAGCGCGTCAAGGAGTTGGTCACCTTCAGGGTTTTCCAACTCATACTCTTGATTTTTTCTCCCTGAATAAAGCAAAAAAAGAGTTGATCAAAAGAAGAAGAGAATAAAGACAACTCAAAGAAGCAGCAAGAGTCTGAGCACTTACTAATAAAACGTCGAGTCTGCGACTCCAAGCGACTAAGGATTTCTTCTTCGCGAGCAGAATGCTGAGCTACGTTTTCGCTTAGTGCATTTTCTGTGTCGTGAAGTCTTTTTTGAAGATCTTCGACGGCAGCAGCATCTGCTTCAGCTTTCATGCGAGTTTTTTTCGCTTTGCTCTAACTTCGTAGCGAGAGCGTCAGCGCGTTTGTTGGATTCCGCAAGTTTTTCTGCCATAATAAGACATACAAGTAAAATATTGTAGCACCAAATGGTGACAGAATATACTCGCCAAGGAAAGACAGACAAGGAAAAAAGAGGGTACCTTCAAGTTTGGCGGCATACTCGCGGTACCCGACAAATTGGGTACCGAAACGGATAAGCTCCTTCATGAAAGGCTAAAGAAAGGACCATAAAAAGAGGATCAATATAGGAAGTGAAAAGTTCGACATCACGAAGAAACAAGAAGAGGGAAGTTCAGAGAAATGAAATCAATATAGAGAGAAGAAAATAATTTACTTCTTCCATTAAAGGAGTCGAGGAACAACCAATTAACATGGGAGGTTCCTTGGCTGGTTCTACCCTAGCTCTCTTTGGCGAAGAAGCTTGGGGGGTCATAGCGGCTGCTCTATGTTTTGCTGAGGAGGCGAAGTTTCGTCGCCATCAGGCTGAGCTTCGGAAACAACTAAAGTACGGGACGTACTCGTTCGAGCAGTCACGTCGATAGGGGCAACCTCCTCTTCATCACCACTGCAACAAATAAAGCGACAAGATAAAACAGCAATTCGGAAACGTATCAAGAATAGAAAAATATAATGAACCAAGAACTTACGAGCTGACGAGAGCAGCCTCGTAAGGATCGAAGGCCTTCTTTCCAGCACCAGGTGCAGGTCCTTGCTGTCCACAACTGGCGCGTGGTTGACGTGGGAGGTTTGATGGCTGTTGACGGGCTTGATGGAGTGTCTTGATTCGTCCCCGGCAACGGTGCCAGAAAATAGCTTGATGTCTACGGGTACATCTATTCTTGTAGACAGTGTTGGGCCTCCAAGAGCAGAGGTTTGTAGAACAGCAGCAAGTTTCCCTTAAGTGAATCACCCAAGGTTTATCGAACTCAGGGAGGTAGAGGTCAAAGATAGTCCTCTCAAGCAACCCTGCAATTAAGATACAAGAAGTCTCTTGTGTCCCCAACACACCTAATACACTTGTCAGATGTATAGGCGCACTAGTTCGGCGAAGAGATAGTAAAACACAAGTGGTATAGATGAATATGAGTGGTAATAACAATCTGAAATAAATATGGCATCGAGTAAACATGCAGTAGAACAGTAAGTAAGCGGTGTTTGCAGTATTGGAAACAAGGCCTAGGGATCATACTTTCACTAGTGGACACTCTCAACATTGATCGCATTTAACTTCTCTCATTTGTGCTACATACACTCTTTTGTTGGATGACAAACACCATTCATTGTGTAGGGCTACAAGAGCTCCCTCAAGCCGGAGTTAACAAGCGCCACAACATTCGGCATTCATATTTAAGTAACCTTAGAGCATAATAGATCTTTGAAATTTAAACCGAGTACTAACATAGCATACACACTGTCACCATTACACTATGAAGGGGGAATAGATCACATCAATACTATCATAGTAATAATTAACTCCATAACCTACAAGAGATTATGATCATCGACAAGAACCACACGATGCACACACTGTCACCTTTACACCATGCAGGAGGAATAGACTACTTTAATAACATCACATGAGTAGCACATAGACTAGTAGCGATACAAAGCTCATCATACGTATCTCAATCATGCAAAGCAATTCATGAGATCATTGTATTGGAGTACAGAGAGAGAGATTGACCACATAGCTACCGGTACAACCCTTAGCCTCGAGGGAGAACTACTCCCTCCTCATCATGGGAGCAGCAGCGTTGATGGAGATGGTGGTGGTGTCGATGGAGATGCCTTCCGGGGGCACTTCCCCGTCCCGGCGGCGTGCCGGAACAGAGACTCCTATCCCCCAGATCTTGGCTTCGCGATGGCGGCGGCTCTGGAAGGTTTCTCGTACCGTGGCTTTTCCGTCTCGAGGTTTTAGGTCAGGGAGGCTTAAATAGGCAAAGAGGCGGAGTCGGAAGGGTTACGGGGGGCCCACACAGTAGGCCGGCGCCCCCCTCAGGCCGTGCCGCCATGTTGTGTGGGGCCCCTGGGCCTCCCCTCTGGTCCCTCTTCGGTGTTCTGGAAGCTTTGTGGAATTATAAGATGCTGGGCGTTGATTTCGTCCAATTCTGAGAATATTTCCTTACTAGGATTTCTGAAACCAAAAACAGCAGAAAACAGGAACTGGCACTTCGGCATCTTGTCAATAGGTTAGTTCCGGAAAATGCATCAAAACGATATAAAGTGTGAACAAAACATGTAAGTATTGTCATAAAACAAGCATGGAACATCAGAAATTATAGATACGTTGGAGACGTATCAAGCATCCCCAAGCTTAGTTCCTACTCGCCCTCGAGTAGGTAAACGATAACAAGAATAATTTCTGAAGTGACATGCTACCAACATAATCTTGATCAACAATATTGTAAAGCATATGAGATGAATGAAGTGATTCAAAGCAATAGATTGCTAACAAAGAGATAATGACTAAACAAATGAATCATATAGCAAAACTTTTCATGAATAGTACTTTCAAGACAAGTATCAACAAGACTTGCATAAGAGCTAACTCATAAAGCAATAAATTCAAAGTAGAATGCACTGAAGCAACACAAAGGATGATTAAGTTTCATCAATTGCTTTCAACTTGTAACATGTATATCTCATGGATATTTGTCAACATAGAGTAATATAACAAGTGCAATAAGTAAACATGTAAGAATCAATGCACACAGTTAACACAAGTGTTTGCTTCTAAGATAGAAAGAAGTAGGTAAACTGACTCAACATAAAGTAAAAGAATGGCCCTTCGCAGAGGGAAGCATGGATTACTATTTTTGTGCTAGAGCTTTTATTTTGAAAACATAGAAACAATTTTGTCAACGTAGTAATAATTCATATGTGCTATGCATAATACTTCCTACAAGTTGCAAGTCTCATGCATAGAGTACTAATAGTGCTCGCACCTTGTCCTAATCAGCTCGGATAACACGGATTATCATTGCAAGACATATGCTTCAACCAAGTGTCACAAAGGGGTACCTCTATGCCGCCTGTACAAAGGTCTAAGGAGAAAGCACGCATTGGATTTCTCGCTTTTGATTATTCTCAACTTAGACATCCATACCGGGACAACATAGACAACAGATAATGGACTCCTCTTTTAATGCTTAAGCATTCAACAACAGATAATATTCTCATAAGAGATTGAGGTTGTATGTCCAAACTGAAACTTCCACCATGGTACATGGCTTTAGTTAGCAGCCCAATGTTCTTCTCTAACAATATGCATACTCAAACCATTTGATCATGAAATCACACTTACTTCAGACAAGACGAACATGCATAGCATCTCACATGATATCCAACAAAGGTAAAAAGTTGATGGCGTCCCCAGAAACATGGTTACCGCTCAACAAGCAACTTATAAGAACTAAGACACATAACTACATATTCATCACCACAATAGTTTTTAAGCTATTTGTCCCATGAGCTATATATTGCAAAGATAAAGGAATGAAATTTTAAAGGTAGCACTCAAGTAATTTACTTTGGAATGGCAGAAAAATACCACATAGTAGGTAGATATGGTGGACACAAATGGCATGGGTTTTGGCTCAAGGTGTTTGGATGCATGAGAAGCATTTCCTCTCAGTACAAGGCTTGGGCTAGCAAGGTTGTTTGAAGCAAACACAAGTATGAACAGGTACATCAAAACTTACACAAGAACATATTGCAAGCATTATAAGACTCTACACTGTCTTCCTTGTTGTTCAAACACTTTACCAGAAAATATCTAGACTTAGAGAGACCAATCATGCAAACCAAATTTTAACAAGCTCTACGGTAGTTCTCCATTAATAGATTAAACTACATGATGCAAGAGCTTAAACATGATCTAATGAGAGCTCAAAACAATTGCCAAGTTTCTAGTTATTCCAAACCATATGAAGCATTTTCTGATTCCAACCAAATAGCAACAAGTGAAGCGATCAACATTCGCCCTTGAACATTAAAAGTAAGAATGAAGAACACTAGTGTTCATATGAAAAAGCGGAGCGTGTCTCTCTCCCACATGAGCATGAATTTATTCAGAGAATGAAAATAACAAAACGAAAATAAAAGAACACAGACGCTCCAAGTAAAGTACATAAGATGTGACGGAATAAAAATATAGTTTCACTAGAAGTGACCTGATAAGTTGTCGATGAAGAAGGGGATGCCTTGGGCATCCCCAAGCTTAGATGCTTGAGTCTTCTTAAAATATGCATGGGTGAACCACCGGGGCATCCCCAAGCTTATACCTTTCACTCTTCTTGATCATAGTATATCATCCTCTTCTCTTGGCCCTTGAAAACTTCCTCCACACCAAACTTCAAGCAAACTTATTAGAGGGTTAGTGCAAAATAAAAATTCACATGTTCAGATGTGAAACAATCATTCTTAACACTTCTGGACATTGCACAAAGCTTCTGAAAGTTAATGGAACAAAGAAACTCATTCAACATAGCAAAAGTGGTAATGCGAAATAAAAAGGCAGAATCTGTCAAAACAGAACAGTCCATAAAGACGATTTTTGCAGGGGCACTTAACTTGCTCAAATGGAAAAACTCAAAACTAATGAAAGTTGCGTACATATCTGAGGATCACCCACGTAAATTTGCAGATTTTTTTGACTTTTCTACAGAGAGTTCTGCGCGAATTCGTGACAGACAGCAATTCTGTTTTTGCGCAGCAATCCAAATCTAGCATCAACTTTATCATAGAGACTTTACTTGGCACAAAAACATGATAAGGAGATGTTGCTACAGTAGTAAACAACTTCCAAGACTCAACAAAACAGTAGCAAAATAAACACATGGGTTATCTCCCAAGAAGTTCTTTCTTTATAGCCATTAAGATGGGCTCAGTAATTTTAATGATACTCTCGCAAGAAATAAGAGTTGAAGCAAAAGAGAGCATCAAGAAGCAAATTCAAAACTCATTTAAGCCTAACCCACTTCCTATGAAAAGGAATCTTGTACACAAATAAATCCATGAAGAACAAAGTGGCAAGCATAGAAAAGCAACACAAGTGCAATTTCAAGATTCTCAACATAAAGAGGGGAAACTTAATATTATTAAGATGCATATAACCATGTTTCCCTCTCTCATAATAACTTTCAGTAGCATCATGAACAAACTCAACAATATAACTATCACATAAAACATTCTTGTCATGAGCTACATACATAAAATTATTACTCTCCACATAAGCATAATCAATTTTATTAGTTGTAGTGGGAGCAAATTCAACAAAGTAGCTATCATTATTATTCTCATCAAGTGCAGGCGGCATAGTATAATCATAATAAAATTTACTCTCCATAGTAGGCGGCACCAAAAGACCACTATCATTGTAATCATCATAAATAGGAGGCAAAGTATCATCAAAGAAAATTTTCTCCTCAATGCTTGGGGGACTAAAAATGTCATGCTCATCAAAACCAGCTTCCCCAAGCTTAGAATTTTCCATATCATTAGCAACAATGGTGTTCAAAGCGTTCATACTAATATCATTGCTACTAGCATGCAAATAAGATTTCATAGGTTTTTTAATTTTCGCAGCAAACAATCCATGTCTTAACTCATGATATAGATTAAGAAGCTCACTGTTATTTTCCATTATGCCTAACTAGTGAACAAGAAACAAAAAGTCGCAATTGCAGAGTCTAAAGGAGATACCTTCGAGCACTTACAACGGCACCAAAAAATAACTTAGTTACCTGGGACCGGAGTATGAGTGCCTTTTACCTTAACTCCCAGGCAACGGCGCCAGAAAATAGCTTGCTGTCCACAACTGGTGCGTGGTTGACGTGGGAGGTTTGATGGCTGTTGACGGGCTTGATGGAGTGTCTTGATTCGTCCCCGGCAACGGCGCCAGAAAATAGCTTGATGTCTACGGGTACTTCTATTCTTGTAGACAGTGTTGGGCCTCCAAGAGCAGAGGTTTGTAGAACAGCAGCAAGTTTCCCTTAAGTGAATCACCCAAGGTTTATCGAACTCAGGGAGGTAGAGGTCAAAGATAGTCCTCTCAAGCAACCCTGCAATTAAGATACAAGAATTCTCTTGTGTCCCCAACACACCTAATACACTTGTCAGATGTATAGGCGCACTAGTTCGGCGAAGAGATAGTAAAACACAGGTGGTATAGATGAATATGAGTGGTAATAACAATCTGAAATAAATATGGTAGCGAGTAAACATGCAGTAGAACAGTAAGTAAGCGATGTTTGCAGTGTTGGAAACAAGGCCTAGGGATCATACTTTCACTAGTGGACACTCTCAACATTGATCGCATAATAAATAAATAACTTCTCTCATTTGTGCTACATACACTCTTTTGTTGGATGACAAACACCATTCATTGTGTAGGGCTACAAGAGCTCCCTCAAGCCGGAGTTAACAAGCGCCACAACATTCGGCATTCATATTTAAGTAACCTTAGAGCATAATAGATCTTTGCAATTTAAACAGAGTACTAACATAGCATACACACTGTCACCATTACACTATGAAGGGGGAATAGATCACATCAATACTATCATAGTAATAATTAACTCCATAACCTACAAGAGATTATGATCATAGCCTACGACAAGAACCACACGATGCACACACTGTCACCTTTACACCATGCAGGAGGAATAGACTACTTTAATAACATCACATGAGTAGCACATAGACTAGTAGCGATACAAAGCTCATCATATGGATCTCAATCATGCAAAGCAATTCATGAGATCATTGTATTGGAGTACAGAGAGAGAGATTAACCACATAGCTACCGGTACAGCCCTTAGCCTCGAGGGAGAACTACTCCCTCCTCATCATGGGAGCAGCAGCGTTGATGGAGATGGCGGTGGTGTCGATGGAGATGCCTTCCGGGGGCACTTCCCCGTCCCGGCGGCGTGCCGGAACAGAGACTCCTGTCCCCCAGATATTGGCTTCGCGATGGCGGCGGCTCTGGAAGGTTTCTCGTACCGTGGCTTTTCCGTCTCGAGGTTTTAGGTCAGGGAGGCTTAAATAGGCGAAGAGGCGGAGTCGGAAGGGTTACGGGGAGCCCACACAGTAGGCTGGCGCGCCCCCCTCTGGCCGCGCCGCCATGTTGTGTGGGGCCCCTGGGCCTCCCCTCTGGTCCCTCTTCGGTGTTCTGGAAGCTTCGTGGAATTATAAGATGTTGGGCATTGATTTCGTCCAATTCCGAGAATATTTCTGAAACCAAAAACAGCAGAAAAACAGGAACTGGCACTTCGGCATCTTGTCAATAGGTTAGTTCCGGAAAATGCATCAAAACGATATAAAGTGTGAACAAAACATGTAATTATTGTCATAAAACAAGCATGGAACATCAGAAATTATAGATACGTTGGAGACGTATCAGTCCTCCAGCAGGAGCAGCACCGGCTTTGGAGGTGCCAGAATCAACAGTCTCATCCCTTTTCCTCTTGTTCTTCGGAGAGGCAGTTGGGAGAGAAGAGCGTGTTGATGAGGTAGCCTCAGTTTCATTCTCTTTTTCAAGAGAAGCCGCAGATTTTTGGGAACCCGCGACTTCACTTTCAGGGCGAGAAGTACCCTGGTTGTCGTCGGTGACAACGGCCCGTTTTTCGACTTCCCCATCCTCGGGAAGGGGAGGAAGAGAAGATAGAACAGGGTGGCCCTGTGAAAAACAAGGAGTATCGACAAGAAGTTATGTAAAAAGCGCCAGCAAAAAAGTAGTCGACAGATACCAAAAAATTCGAGAAGACAATATAATAGTCAGGAGGAAAAATTACCTCGGGAAGGGGATTGGTGCTACAAAATGGCTTAACTTGGCAAGAAGATGGAATAGTGTCTTTCTTGTTAAGCTTGGAGATTCTTCGAATCAACTTCTCCAAGTCCTTCACAGGAAGATCTTTAGAGAGCCTCTCGACGTCTTCATCACCAGCATACGTCCAAAGGGGATTTTTTCGAGCTTGCAGAGGCTGCACTCTAATCCTAAGGAAATAGGCTGTGATTTGGATACCCGATAGTTCCTTGCCACGGGTATTCTGAAGCTCACGGATGCGAGTCATCAGCGCCTCTGTCGCCAATTTCTCTTCTTCAGTAGCTTCAGCGTCCCAGGAGCGGCGGCGAAGAATCTTGGTTTTTCCGTCAAAAGGGGCAATGTTGTACTCTACTGAATCAGAGCTTTCTTCGTGTACATAGAGCCACTTCTTGCGCCACCCTTGGACGGAATCGGAGAATTTGACGTCGAAGTAGTCGACGTCAGAGCGAACACAGATAACAACGCCGCCGATGTTATAGGCGACGCCGTGGGAGCCATTACGGCGGAGGCAGAAGATACGCTTCCACAAAGCCCAATTAGGTTGGACTCCGAGGAAGCATTCGCACAATGTGATAAAAATCGACACGTGCAAGATAGAATTGGGCGTCAGCTGATGAAGCTGAAGCCCATAGACAAAGAGAAGACCTCGAAGAAACTCATGGATAGGAGGGGAAAGACCGCGGATGAGATGGTCAACAAAATTGACCCGGTACTCCATTGGAGGAGAAGGATAGCTCTCCTCGTGGGGGAAGCGCAGCGCGTTCTCCTTCTTGGTGAACCCCATTTTCTTCAGCAGGTCCATGTCCTGGCCGGAGATCTTGGATCTCTCCCACTCCAGATCTTCGGTGGCCATCTTGGATTCTGAAGTGCTATGCCTGGTGAGCCGCACGCGTGGTGGCATCAACTAGACCAGAGAAGAACGGCACGAGCGTGGGGGAGCGCAAAAGGCAATGGGAGCAGTGGAGGATTCTTTGCAGAAGAACAGAGGTGCGGCGCGAGTGGAAGTTTTGGCGGAGGAAGACGAAGACCTTAAATAAAGGTGCGGTGAAACGACGCACCGTTGGATGAAGAGATTGCGGAATAGATGGTGTACACGTGGATAAGGGGTAAAAGGTAATTTCATTTAGACGAGAAAACACAGAACCTACAGTGCATGCGCCAGTAAAAGCGGGAGACGTGTGTCCCCCACTAGAACGACGTGTCAGTTTGATAGGAAATCAGGGCCCACGAGCCAGAGAGAGAAGCAGTTCTCGCATATTCCCAATATAGTAATCGTGGCTATCGTCAGCAATGATGTCACCTTGGCAAGAGAAAGACTCGACTATGCAGCTTGGTGAGAATGTCGACAACAGAAGATTATTTCGAGAGCCTTTGATCAAATACAAGTTTTTGCCCAAATGCTCGGGGGCTACTTTGGAAGAAAGAAAAATCCGAGTATGACAAAATAGAAATGGCGAGAGCCTATGACCAAATGCAAGTATTTGTTCATAGCCTCGGGGGCTACTCCCATCGGGAGCGCTGGTCGCGCACCCGATAGATATGAAAAGCTCGAGAAGGAATAACAATATAGCGACAACAGATACTAATCTGTGGAGCCTACAACCAAGCACAAGTCCTTGGCTGTAGCCTCGGGGGCTACTCCCATCGGGAACGCTGTTCGCGTGCCCGATGAATTTATACAAAAATATAGAGAGAGGAAGAAAGAAGTGAGTATATTTCGAGTTATACAGATAACTCTACATATACTCCCATCGGGAAGGCAAAATAAGTCATCAAATATAAGTCAATAAAATGTGCTATTCCAACAGCCGAAAAGCACTCGACAATATATTCTCAGAGCGCTAAAAGTCGCGAATAATCTCTGAATGCCGCAAAACTTTGCGAAGGTAAGACCCCAGATCCGTTCTGAACGGCGTGGCACCGTCTCTGACGGCGGTTTGCTACTTTTTCCGTATCAACAGATATGAAGAAATATCCTAACAGACGCGTTAGGTACCCGATAAAATATGACTGGGACTCGACAGAATGGTAAGACCTTAAGCGGCACCTGTCGAAGTTTACACCAGTATCCCGTGATCATGTCCAGGGACATGATCTTGAAGTAGGTTTTTGCGGATTGCCACTAGAGCAGTTAACTAGTACCTGATCCGTCAGATGAACTAGCCCCAACTACCATTATCCCTGTACAATATAGTATTCGCATATCCAAAAGTTATGCGATAAATTCGACAAGATTATTGAACGATTAAAGTTAGAGATTTTTCCTGATTCTTCGATTCAAGCAAAATCTCGGGGGCTACTGACATAGGCATCCCCAATGGGCCTGCCGAAGATAGTACCCGGGGTTTACTGAAGGCCCAGGACTCGAAGGATAAGAAGATTCGGAAGCCCAATTAGTGTTAAGGAAAGATGGAGTTGTATTAGGAAATATAGATTTGTAATCTTGCGGGACGGGTACGAAACCCTCCCGGACTCTGTAACTTGTATATTACGAAACCCTCGGTTCCACCTCCTATATAAGGGGGAGTCGAGTGACAAAGAAAGGATCGAATCTATTGTCAACAGAACCCTAGTTTTTACAATCAGCGAGTACTTTTCGGCTGAAACCTTCGAGATCTACTTGCCCTCTACTTCTAGCAAAACCCTAGTCTACAATCTGTAGGCATTGACAAGTTAATCCCTTGTCACCGTGGCCCCACTTCGTTTCTCCCTAGGTCTTCTGGAAGCTTCGTGGAAAAATAAGACTCTGGGCGTTGATTTCATCCAATTCCGAGAATATTTCCTTTGTAGGATTTCTGAAACCAAAAACAGCAGAAAACAGCAACTGGCACTTCGGCATCTTGTTAATAGGTTAGTGCCGGAAAATGTATAATAATGATGTAAAGTATGTATAAAACATTCAAGTATTGTCATAAAAGTAGCATGGAACATAAGAAATTATAGATACGTTTGAGACGTATCACACCCCAAAAAATATCCAAGAGGTACAAGCGTCAAAGCTTGGGGATGCTCAAGGCATCCCCTTCTTCATCAACAAAGTATCAGGTTATCGGTCATCTTTCAAGACGCTATATTTTTATTGCTTCATATGCTATATGTTATTCTTGGAGCGTCTTTATTTTTGTTTTCAATTTTCTTTTAATATATTTATTGTAGCATATGGTTGGATCCCAGCATATTTGTTTTGGAGAATGACACATTCTGTTTTAATTGCATAGAACTCAGTTGTTCAAAACGAAGTAGGCACTCTAGAAAGCAGAGACTCTAGAACTCAGATGTATGCCCTAGAATTTTCATGTACAATGTGCCCGGTGATAGTTACAAAAATTTCCTTTCTTTTTGCAAATTTCTGCACCTTTTTGGAGGTGTAAATTTTGGATTATTCCACCTAGATCTCTGGATTCCTACCTCCTATAATTAGATGAACATTCTATATCTAATATGTGGACCATTGTTTCCCTTTTATTTGCATACTTTGGTAACGAGTTGTAGGTTTCCCGCTTCTATTATTTGATAATGACTTCTAGATTAGTCAAATGATTAGGGCATCTCCAACGGGGCGACGTAAACGGACGTTTTTCGTCCGCTTGCGTCTGCGCGGACAAAAAATGCGCTCCAGCGGCTAGACGCAAAACGTCTGCAGTGTCCGTCCTGACGCAAACGTGGACTAAATATGCGTCAAGAATGCGTCTGCGCGGACGTGTCCGCGCGTCCATTTGCGTCCATTTGTTCTGCATGCAGCCCTCTCTCTCCTCCTTTATTGTAGGGTGGACCCATGTGTTGGCCATTCCTAGCCACACAAAGGGAATCTTTCCCTCTCTCTTCCCTAATCATGCATGGCTGGCCCATGTGGTTAGAAAAATGCGTCTCTGCCGCTGGAGAAGGGGCAGACGCATGCGGACATGCAACCACTTTTTGTGTCCGTGCCCAACACAAATGGACATAAAAATGCGTCAGCCCACTGGAGATGCCCTTAGTTCATCATATTCCTTCGCTGAAGGGGATTGCAACCTCTGACCGCCAGGCTGTCCTCTGGTGCCTACGTGCACAGACAATCATATACATCCTGCTTAAGGGTGGATGTAAAGCCTTCTATGAAGGCATAATTACCTGATGGAGAAGCGGTGGTCAAGCTATGGGGAATATAGCAGGGTATTCTGCTGGTGCCGGCTTCTATGCGCGGATGAGACCTTCCATTGTTGGCTGTTGCTCATCAGTGACAGTGGTATACCTTTAAATCTGTTCATGTTTTTGGACCGACTGTTGATCAAGGTATTGATTGGGACAGAGATTTTTGGCTCCTGGGCACCAGTGCTGCTGCCATCTTAAAAAATAAAAAATCACACTTATGTGTTTCAAAAAAATTAGAAAAAATAGCATGGTGTAGCCAATGAATTATTCCATAAATTTGCACAATTTCAATTTCAAATACAAAATATTCTGGGCCTAAAATATAAATAATTACATATTAAATTTTTATAGGATTTTAGGCTACGTCATTTACTATGTTCAGATTTTTTTTTAGATTTTTTTGAAACAAATATGTATGATTTTCTTTTTTTTTAACAGCAGGAACACTGGTGCCCAAGAGCCAAAGACACTTTTGGTATTGATTGTTCCTACTTTGCATGACATATACCATATTTATTGTTTTGTAATATGAAGTACCATTATTTTGAGTAATACATCAACTGAATTCGAGACACGTGCATTTCTTTTCAGAATTTATTTGAGATATGATTACTTTGTTCTAGGATGTTAAATCTTATTGTGTAAATTATAGTTGTGTCCTTCCAAGACGAGTAGTTAAGAGCATCTCCAGTCGCATCCTCCAAACCGTCCCCAAAGGGATTTGGGGTGCGCCGGACAAAAAACGTTCCCAGCCGCGTCCCCCGAACCCATTTTTTGTTTGGCGCGACCCGATATGGTGTCCGGTTTTTTGTTTGGCGCGGCCCGATATGGTGTCCGGCGGCCCAAGCCCATCCCCGCCACACAGGGGCGCTTCGGGCATGCCGGACACAACGAAAAGAAAGGCGAGGCGTGGTGGGACCGGCGCGTCAACAGCTTGGAAGCCTAAAACCCCGTCGCCTACTTTTGGTCAAGCGACGTTAATGGCATCCCAGTTTTCCCAGGAGACGCAGGGACGTGTCTCGTCGTGCATGGCCACGTGGCCGTCCGCGTCGGCGTTATTGCGCCCAACGAACCGCTGTCGCTTCACCTACCGCCGCTGTACATTAAGAGGCCCTGCGGTTCATCCCAATCTCTCGCCGCTCCCAAATCTTCTCATCGCCGCTCCCAGATCTTCTCCTCGCCGCTCCAACCAATGTTGTCGTCCTCCCGCAAGATCGCCGCGGCGAACAGCTACAGCCGCGACAGCCTCACCGTGAAGGAGGTGTAGGTGCTGTACCGCGCGGGATATCCTGTCCCGTCGGACATGCGCCTGGCAAGCAGCGACGGCTGGAAGATGGCCGTGAATGGCATAGGCGTACCGCCGCCGCCGGGCCCGGAGCGCTGGAGAGACGCCATCAGGGCCCGACGGTCTGCACTCGACGCCGAGGAGTGGGCCGATCCGACCTGGGCGGCCACCGACAACGACTCATGGTGGATCGCCTACTTCCAGGCGCAATACAACATGGAGATGCACAACACCACCGGCCTCTCGTCGGCGGGACGAACAGCTGGAACAGGGACGGGCGCCTCTTGTTCTGGGGCGTTCCGGGGCGCACCCTGGAGAACGTTATCGACGGCATCCACAACAGCGCTCCAAGGTTGGATGCGCCGTCCTCACCTCCACCGCCTCCCGCAGCGCGCTAGCAGCCGAGGAGGACGTACTCGTCCTCCTCCAACTCTTCCTCGTCAGGGCCGGCCTGATCGACGCCGTCCTCGTCGCACCGCTCCGCGCCCTACACCGTCCCCAAGCGCGTGGTGAAGGAGGAGCCGGCGACGCCCGTCAATCCAAGGCGCGGCGGCAGTGGCAGCTGGCTGCAACAAAGGCGAGGCGGCGGCGCCCTCCTCATCCCGAAGACGGAGGTGAAGGAGGAGCATGACGATGAGGAAGCGGTAAAGGCGGCGCTGCTGGCGGAGTACGAGCGGCAGCAGCGGCTCATCGCCAGCAGCGACGACCCCGAGGACTGCCCAGGGCTGCGAGCGGCATGCTTGGCGTCGCTGAATGACAAGGACGCCTGGAGGGGCGACCTCGACACGGCGATCGCCATGTCCTTCTGTGATACCGACAAGCCGCTTGTGGACCTCACCGATGACGGTGAGGCAGGACCAAGCGGCCTGGTGAAGGACGAACCCGTCGATGAGCCCGTCGATGAGCCCGCCGAGCGCGTCAAGCAGGAGGTCGTCACCGACGACATGTACAACTTCCACTAGTACTACGACGCCTCCAGCCGCCGAAAGTACTTCTAGATTAGGGTTTAGTTTAAATTTAATCGAATCTCATTCGAATCTAAAGGTATAATAGATGGGTATAATAGATGCCCCCATGGGGGATTCACAGAGATTTGAGAATTGTGGCCATTGGATCTTGCCAGCTGGAGTCACTTGGTGGATCTCATCTATTTATTCCGGCCTCCAATTCGTTGTTCTCCCTAGCTGAAGCCATGCAACAACCAATTTTTACCCGCTTTCTTCTGCGTTTGGGACCCGCAACTCGGCCGGTCCACTCGTCAGTCGCTAGAGGTGGGTTTCTGGTTGGTTAAACGTGGCTGTGGGCATAGGGTCTGCCAGACCGCCACCCACCCAATCCCCACTCACGTTCCTCTCCCCCAATCGCCAATCACGTTCCTCTCCTCATCCCTCAAACCCTAGGCCAATCCCCACCAGCTCCCGCCCCTCTCTCTTCCTCAGCTCCGATGGAGCGCAGCCTGCAGCGCGACGCCTCCTCGTCGTCGGTAGCGAGCGGGCACGCAAGGGCATGCACGGGGCGAGCGCGGGGCGAGCTGGCGACGAAGGAGGCGTGAGCACGAAGGAGCGGCGCCGGCACGGTCGCCGGCGGAGGCTCAGCGCGACGGCGAGCTTGGCTCGTTGCACACATGGCCTTCTACGATCTGTGGCGGGTCTCGCTAGCACGCAAGGTCAGCTTCCGTCTCCTATCTCGCATGTCCTCAGGGCCCTTGTCAACACCCGGATTTTTAAGTCCAGATGCCTATTATGCCATTCATCGCAATCCCAGGAATATTGTTTTTGCGAGACATAATAGATTGATATCACAACACATCATTCATTACAACACATAATTGTCTTACATAGAGGGATCACGTGATCCAGTCTTAATACATCATAGTGGATCTAGAGATCCTATTACAAACACATAGCGGAAGCAAAGTAACGGTTGCGGTCCATCTATTCCACAGGCAACTGTTGACGTCAGGAGTGGTCCTATTTGTCGTAGACGTCCTGCTGTCCATCTTCCTCGTACTGCTGTTCTCCTTCATAGTCTGGCCATTTGAATAGCCAGGGACAAAGCCATGAGTACTTTAAAGTACTCGCAAACTAATACTAGTGTAAGTACTATCAACTATAGTAAGGGGGTGCTAAGCTCTAAGTTTATTTGCATAAAGCCAATTTTAGTTCACAAACATTTAGTAAATCCTCTTCATTTGCTAACTAACTCAAGTGGGAACATTAGTGTCATTCCCACAACTCTGTTGTGCTTCAATTCAAATTCACCATTCACCTTTCCGGTTCAAGTCACAAGTCACATGTCATATTTTTGAAAAGAGTCTGATGACGGAACAGTATGGCCTTTCCAATCGTCCGTAACCGTGGACACGGCTATTCGAATAGTTCTACACTCTGCAGAGGTCGTACACTTGTGCCACAACATTTGCAATAATCCGTCAGGGTTAACTGGCCCCGATTTATCACACTCCGTGTGCGGACTACCAACCATAACCTTTCACTTACATACCCTAGTATAGGCACCTCTCCCCATGAGCTTGGCCTCCCAGGGAAGACAAACCGTCAGCCTGGGAACTGCACAGGGCTTGGGCCGGACAATTCACCTCATTCACGTCATTTCACATCAATTCACTTTTAACGGAGGCAGCCTCAGCATAACCCCTATGACGCTTGTTTAGAGGGAACCCATACTAAGATACATAAACTTCCAGTTAAGCCCTTACCCATAATCAGGTATTGTGGGGGTACTTGTAAAATTGGAATGGTATCGCATCCGAACCCAACCATCAGTTTTTGTAAAATTCACCACAAGTCATATTCACCTTCAAAATCTTTCAATAGAATGACTCATCATTTCAAGGTTTTCAAAGTCATTTCATTTCACCTGTTCCCATCTAGAGTAGTCAATTTTATTTATTAGCACTAGCAACTAGTCATGAGGGGTGCTAACTAGCTCTGATTGCTCTAGGCTAAATTTGTTGCTCTTGTACTACTCCACATCTAGACCAAGTGAATCATGAATCAAAAATAATCTTTGATAGACCAAAGTCAAAAACTAGTAAGGTAAAAACTTGGGATAGGATCATTAAGCATAAAGTAAATTGTGATGAGGCCTTGCTCTTGTAGAGCTTTGCCTTAGGGTAGCTTGCAAGAATATTAGCTTGCATTGGTGTTAGCTTGCCTTGGTTGGAGTAGTGATCAAAGTTCTCTTCTTCTTCAAAGTAGTCCTCCTCCTCCTGGTACTCCTCGGTACTAGCGTCTAAATACGAGTACAATACACACAATTACCACACAAGCCTAAGTATTAGACTAAGCACACACATAAATCACTTCTACTAGGCTATCAATCAACATGCTTATTAGGTGAGTTGATTTAATTTTATTCTTAAGAAAATAATTTCCTCTCATTATAAATATTAATTTCTATTTATTTTTCGAGAGAAAATAATTTCCTCTCATTGAATACTATTAAGATTTAATTTCCTTCATGAATACGATGTGACCTAGGTTGACTAAAGTCAACCTCTTCATAAGTATCATTTGGGAAGTGATTTAAATGAGGCACACCACCTCATGCCTTTTTAATACTCATGATTAATGATTTAATATCATTAGCTAATTTAATATGAGTTTAAAATTGACCATAGTCTATACCCCATATTAACTTAGTTGAGACAAGATTTAAATGAGACCAAACATCTCATATGATTTAATAAGTGGTTTTGACAATTTAAATGCTACTATGAGGCTGATTTAATATTTTCAAGGAAGAACATATGGGTCATGAATACATGTGTCATCAACTCACATTGAAACACTTGGAGTAATAATTTAAATGAGAGGCTACACCTCATATAGTTTAATACCACATACTAATGATTTAAATGAGGTGTAGCACCTCATACCATTTAATTCTAACATGGTAAGGATTTAATATTATCAACAATTCATATGAGACCTAAATGACCAGAGTCTCTAGCTCATGTTCATGACAAGATTTAAAATGAGAGATAAACTCTCATAGGATTTATTTATAGTTTTGGACAATATCTTTGACTAGAAGTAGTCATATAGTCCTTTATTTAAACATGCCATGATCATTCAAAGTAAGCATAGCATATTTTTGCATAAAAAATTAGTGCAAGTGAAATTTGATTTATAGGAGTTGGAATCAACTAAAAAGCATTTGTGGTTGATTTTAAATAATTATTTGAAGTTTGAAAAGGCCCTGCCTTGTTTATTTTGTCACATTTATTAGATAATAAATCTGAGATTGAGACCAGTGTAGTCTTGTAGATAATTTAACAAGGTTTCCAACTATATAAAATTTATTAAATTTGGCCAAGTATATTTGTCTCTATTTAATTTTGAACATGGCATCTGAGAGGAATTTGATTTAATTCGACATATTCAAATTCAAACGCATGGGCTCGCGCGGGAAAACAAATGGGCCAGGGAAGGAAGCACGAGTTGGGCCGGCCCAGCTACGCCCACGGTGCACGCGGGCCAGCTGACAAGGGGTCCCGTACGTCAGTGGCTGTCAAATACCGAATCGGTATGGAGGAATGTGGGACGTAGGATCAGGGGGGGATCGTGCGGCTTACAGGCGTCGTCTACGTCGACGAGAGGAGCTCACTGGCGCGGCGGAGGTAGGGGGTCGACGGCGACCCTGGGCTCCGGCAATCAACGCCGTCGGTGCAGGATGACGTTGCGGGCGACGGCGGTTCGGCTGGTACCGGTGGCGACTCCAGAGGTGGCGGAAATCGATGGCGCCTTCTGCAGCTCCGCCGCGGACTCGAGCTAGCGATTGGAGGTCTACCGGTGACAATGTCGAGTGGCGAGAAGCTGAGGAGGGTCAGAGAGAGGTGGGGAATGGATTAGTGTGCTTGGAAGAGGCTGAGAAGGGCTCTATTTATAGAGTCGAGGCAAGGCCGTGTGGTGCGGGGCAGGTCGTCGATGACGACGGCGAGGGAGGTGACGCTGGGCCAGAGAGATGGTGGCGTCCTGTAGGCGACGTAGAGGCGGTGCTGACGCGCGTCGTGGCGCTGAAAACAGAGCACGGGAGCAGGCTGGCGACGTCATGTACTGGCAGTACGGGGGCGGGTGATCGGCGACGATGTCGTCGTCTACAGGGCACGGATGGACCAATGGCGATGTCTGGGAGCTGGCCGACGTCGAGGTGAGCAGGTGAGTGAAAGGAGGGTTCAGGGGGAGGTCAGCGGCGACTGGGGAGGATCGTGCACCGGCGTGTCCAGGGGCGGTGTCGTGCACGCTCTGGCACGACTTGGGTGCGGTGACCACGTCACGTTCCAAGCGCTGCCAGGCTTCCACTGGCCAGAGCTCGCGCCAGCAGGTGTGGGAGAGTGAGGGAGAGCTACTGGACATGATGATTGGGGTCAGAGATGGAGAGAAAAAGGAGTTGGCATGGAGGGGTGACTTTGGGCTCGGCATGGCCATGTTCTGGTCATGATCATGCATGATCATGGATGCTGAAGCTTGGCATGGTCCAGGGGTATGTAGAGGGGGTCGAGGTTGACCAGATAAGTGAGGGTTTGGGCCAAAAACCTCTGGATTTTAGAGTGTAGGGAGTTGGTAGAGTGTTGCACACAAGGTGTTTGATGTAATGGCTGAAAGAGAAAAGTTTTTGAATTTTTCAAAAATATTTGGTGGAGTTGATTTAAATAATGTTTGAAGCACCATGGTGGTGGTGGTGGTCAAATTTGAGGTGGTTTGCAAAAAACCAAAATGCATATGATCTTAAAAATTAAATCTGGTCCCAACTTTGCTTGATGGTATATTTGAATCTAGAAAGAATTTGTATGAGGTGACTTGAGCAAAGTTGTTCACTTTTATGTTGACTTGGATGAGGTGCAAAGAGTTGGCAAAGTTTGGTTTAAAAATCTTCCAAAACAGGGGCTCAAAGAGGGCATCAGGTTAACTTTTGTCAAAGTGACCATTAGTGCATGAGAGCTCATATTTCATTCAAATTTGATTGGTTTTGAGTTTCTTTGATTCCAAAAGTAATATTATGTGTTTAGTAACCAAACACAACCAATGGTGCAAGCCATAATGGTCTAGGTTCAAGATTTGGAAAAATGGCCCTACCCACACATGTGTATTGGAAAATCTTCTTATTTTCTATTTGATTAGGTTTTTCTTGATCTCCTTGATGTGGTTGAGGTTTAATATGATATAAGAAAACAATCCAAGCAATGGAAACAAGTTTGATGGTCTTTGGCTTAAATTTGTATTTTTGGCCATATGCACATATGTGCATTTCATATTTTTATTTCCATTTATTTATTTCTGATCCAAGGTCATGGTTTAGGGTTTATTTAGTGTTGGATTGGGTTTAGTAAGGTTTTCAAACCATTTGGGCAAGGTAGAGGTGCTTAGGTCAAGTTTTGGAAAAGATGGCTATGTGCCACATATGCTCCTATGCATAGGTTTAATTCTTTTTATTTTCTTTGGTTTCAACTTGGAAATGGTTTGAGAAGTACTAGATAAGGTTTATGAAGGTTTTCCAATCCTCTATATAAAGTGGAAAGGTCTAGGGTAAAGTTGTATAAAAATAGCCATAGGCACATATGTCCTTTTTCTTATTTAATTCCTTTTATTTCATTTTAACTAGGATGGTGAAAAGAGGGGTGAGGTTTAGGTTTTTGGTGGAGTATCACAATGGTTCACCTCTATTTTGAGAAGTAAGAATGGCATTAGTCAATATTTGCATGCTAGGGCTATATGCCCACATATTTTATTTTATTTTAGTTCCTTCTTATTTGATACTATTTGGTGGTGAGAAGATTAGGGTTTAGGGCTTTGGAATTAGGTTCAATGCAATAAATAAGCAATCAGGGCAATATCACAACATATAAGCATGCTTACTAGGTACCAAACTGAATTTAATAAAAGTTTTTGTTGGTTCTCATTTTTGGAAAAAGGAAATTCATTGTCTCTTTGTTTTAAATTTTTGGGATGTTACAGCCCTCCACGAGCAGATCCTGGGAATCCACCTCAAGACAGGTCCTTCTCTGTTTCCCGCTTTACATCTCACTGTTGCCTCCATTGCTGAGGTACAAGGTGTTTGATTTCATTGATGATTCACGCAGATCTCCAATTTTTTTTGTCTGGGGGTCTCTATTGATCTTAGAATGAAAAGATGGTTGATGTTTTGTCTGGCTTGCTGCTAATATTTGCAGTTTCGACATGGATCTGAGGACATGATCTGAGTATGGAGAGAAGTCCCAAGAAGGGGATTTGTAGGAGGGAGTCAACCATGAACTGAAGGATGATTTTGATGGACACTCCTATTTGCTGAAATATAGGTACATGGCTTCTCTTTAATTTCCTTTTCTTCGTATCTTTCTATGCATGTTATTCATCATAATTTTGATGCACAATCGTATATATCTTAGCAAAGATGTATCCAGTGATATGTGCTAAGTAAAAAAGACTATACTTGCAAGGAATTATTTTCCCCAAGATGATTTAGCATGTCAAAATTGGGCTATGCTTGTGACAAAGCCATCTCGATGTACACTTTGTGTTTTGAGTACATCTAGATAAGATGCACCACTTAAATAATCAAGGGTGAGATTACCAACGGTAGAAAGGGAGACGAGTTTGTTCTATTAAGTTTTTTGTTCATTCTATTTTGATAAAACAATTACAAGAAGTTTATTCTGAAAAGCTAAATTATATTATTATAACTGTTGATGGTTATTTCCCTAGCAGCAAAAAATCTCATCAACTTCTTTATTTGTTGCACTAATTTCAAACCTTATTCTACCTAGAAATGTGAATATCTCAATCGTGTCTACTATAATGAACATTTTCTCTCTCTCTCTCTACTTTTAAAATAAAGAACATGCTAGCCTCGGCGGATGAAATGCGTCGGCCCGCTGGGGCTGCTCCCGACGCAAATGGACAATCTTGGCCTGACGACCATTTTGGTGTCCGCGGGAACGCAAACCAACACAACCGGTCGATTTGGCATCCGATTTCCGTCGCTCCTGTTGGAGATGTCCTAATAACTTGCCATGTCCTGTGTGCTTTGTTTTTACTATAGGTGCACGAATGGGCGTCCGAACTTCCTTTCCGATCAAAATAAGCATGATTATTGTATGTGTGTGCTTAATTAATGCCCCCCCCCCCCCTAGTGTGTTTATATTTACTTCACCATAAAATAAAACGAATGTTAGCCCAAAATAGAAGTAAACATGTTGGCAATTCACCTTCTATGCTTCATAATTCCGTTAAATCTTCCAAGGAACAAACTACCCCGCAAAATATTTCCATTCCAAATGGTAACTAAAACGCATCCTTATATGAATTTACTGAATATATTGTTGTTTAGACATCGATACATACAGAGTTAAAGTACACGTCATGTATTTTTGTGACAACGAATAAATTTGAGGAATAGAATACATGGTTTTGACTACAAGAAAGTACTTCTCACATTTACTTGCAATCAGTGCTCGTGATTTTCCCTATGTTGTACTACTAAATTATGCAGTGTCTTCTCTATGAGTGATTGCCTTTTTTTAACGATATATTGTATGGATTGCATAAAGGTTTGCATGACGAGTTATCTATGTGAATCCTTGCTGATAACTGTAAGCTCTATGAAGGTTTGTAGATATCACAAGAAACTTAATTATAATCAAATTATATACAAGTCTGCCATAGATTTTTACCAATTAATTTTAAGTGTCCTCTGTGCCGTAACCACCGATGACCATATTGTAACAATCTCAAACTTATGTAGATGATGATTTTAGTGTTCTTTTTTCAACCTCATTTTTATCATTATTATACAGATTGTTCATCGGCTCAAGTTTCACGGGGTCGTGCGCCAAGGCGCACATCTAAATCTAGTCTATGTAATATATAGCAAGTTTGGATGAATTTCCTCAAGTTTTAAATTTCCGAAATTTTGTTTGGGGGACGCGACTGGAGAGTGACGTTCCCTAAACGCGGCACGAACAAAACACGTCACCCAAACGCTCGATCCGACGTCGTTTGGGGACGGTTTGGGGAGCGACTGGAGATGCTCTAATGATTTCTACCCTTGGAAATGAAGTCTTATTTTGTTCTGCTTAACTGAATCATTTGTTCTGCCACTTTTCCATTCAAAGTTTCTTTCCTTACTTGCCCCACTGTTTTGGTAGGTTTCCCAATCAATGGTTGATATAAGTACATGAAAGGTACAAGAGGTAAGGAGTTTGACTAAATCTTTTCTTTTTACAGTGAATGATTGAAAATCTGTGGGTAGTTTTGCTGATGGAAGAGAGTTATAACCTTGTGAGTTATAAGTTTTTTTCAATCACTCACTGTATTCACCCTTTGAAGCATAACTGCGAGGCAAAAGCCCCACAACTCATATAAGTTTGTTTTGCGAATGACAGCTCATATAAGTTGACAAGCTCATATAAGTTGACAATGTATGCATGCTATTAGAAGTATGAGCTCTTGAGCTTTTCCAGACTTTTCTTATGCTGTCAAGGAATGAAGTGAACACAGTAGTGACACTGCTTCTAGATATGCCATTGTGCTTGTGATATTACTGAATATGTTTGGAAATAATGAAGGTTGTGTCCGAATGATTGCTTTCATCTTCATGGCACTCGATAGGGGACTAGCTAATGAAGAAGCTCGTTGTCTAACATAGTTTTGTACTTCTCGTCTCAGAATTGTATCTCCTGAATGTTTGTAATGTTTTAATGATGATGTTTACGATGTTGCTTTGAACAATTAAATTAGGGTCATTCCTCTAAAAACAAGTGTGTCCTTATGACGTGGCCAACAATAATGTATTGCATACGCACGATTATATGTTTATTTTTATGTATAAACAACTTAGATTTCCATGGGAACCTTATGCAAGCAAACGGCATAACTTGTCACAATATTTGCACTATACGACGTATTCTATACTATTATCATCGTACCATTTTTCTCAAGATGGACGGGCGCGGCAAATCGCGCATTTATGGTCTAGTTACAACCTATCGCACTACGGGTAAGCTTTTTTCCTACTAGTGTTTGTAAAACTAAATAGTATTTGACGTCATGAATATTTTTAAATTTCGAATTTTACTTGGCAAACCATTTTAAAATCATGTATTTTATTATTATTTTGGAACATTTTACCTAGTGATCATTTCTTTTGAATTTGAACGGATATCAATTCATGAAGAATTTTAAAACTGAACATTTTTAAAATCTGAACAATGTTACCTAGTAGTACAAATTTATAACTGTGAACCATTTTTCATAAATGAGGATGTGCAATCGTTTCTTCCAGTTCTTCTTTTGTTTTCTTTTTTTTCCCTTATATTTTCTATTCTTATTCATTTTCATTCAACTCCGTAAAACTAAATATTTTTAAAAGTCATGAACATTTTTCATTTGGAATTTAACATGGTGAACCATTTTTAAGTCATGGATTTTATTATTATTTTGGAACCATTTCACCTAGTGCACCACTTTTTGAATTAGAACCAATTTTAAATCATGAACAATTTTGAAACTGAACATTTTTTAAATGAACCATTTTACCTTGTAGTAGAACTTTTAAATCATGAACAATTTTTCATAATTGAATATTTTAAAATATGAAACTTTTTTAAATATTTTAACTATTTTTTTAAATTACTAACACAATATTGCTAAGTGTACATCAGCTAACAATTGAAATACGCTCGCGTTTAGAGCATCTCCACCGGCGGCCCCGATAGCAATTTGGGGGCCGGGGCGAAAATGGGCTCGCACCGGCGCGCCCCAAACGGCGCCGGCCAATTTTGGAGCCCAATAGAATCGTCGGCAACCCCGTGACGGCCCCTTCGCCAAGGGCACGAATCGGGCGCGCCGGCGCCTTGCGGAACGACGGTTTTCGCGGGTGGGGGCTGATACGTCTCCAACGTATCTATAATTTCTTATGTTCCATGCTTGTTTTATGACAATACCTACATGTTTTAGTCATACTTTATAATGTTTTTATGCATTTTTCGGAACTAACCTATTAACAAGATGCCGCAGTGCCAGTTCCTGTTTTCTGCTGTTTTTGGTTTCAGAAAAGTTAGTTTACAAATATTCTCGGAATTGGACGAAACAAAAGCCCACAGTCTTATTTTCCACGGAGCCTTCCAGAACACCGAAGAGGAGACGGAGAAGGGCCACGAGGCGGCCACCCCATAGGGCGGCGCGGCCCCACCTCTGGCCGCGCCGCCATATGGTGTGGGCCCCTCGGGCGCCCCCCTACGCTGCTCCTTCGCCTATTTATTCCCTCCGTCGCGAAAACCCTAGTCCCGAGAGCCACGATACGGAAAAGTTACTAAGACGCCGCCGCCGTCAAACCCCATCTCGGGTGGTTCAGAAGATCGCCTCCGGCACCTTGCCGGAGAGGGGAATCATCACCAGAGGGCTCTACACATCACCATGCCCGCCTCCGGACTGATGCGTGAGTAGTTCATCCTTGGACTACGGGTCCATAGCAGTAGCTAGATGGTTGTCTTCTCCTCTTGTGCTATCATGTTTAGATCTTGTGAGCTGCCTATCATGATCAGGATCATCTATTTGTAATGCTACATGTTGTGTTTGTTGGGATCCGATGAATATTGAATACTATGTCAAGTTGATTATTGATCTATCATATATGTGCTATTTATGTTCTTGCATGCTCTCTGTTGCTAGTAGAGGCTCTGGCCAAGTTGATACTTGTGACTCCAAGAGGGAGTATTTATGCTAGATAGTGGGTTCATGTCTCCATAGAATCTGGGGAGTGACAGCAACCCCTAAGGTTGTGGATGTGCTGTTGCCACTAGGGATAAAACATCGATGCTTTGTCTAAGGATATTTGTGTTGATTACATTACGCACAGTACTTAATGCAATTGTCTGTTGTTTGCAACTTAATACTGGAGGGGGTGCGGATGCTAACCTGAAGATGGACTTTTTAGGCATAGATGCATGCTGGATGGCGGTCTATGTTCTTTGTCGTAATGCCCTAAGTAAATCTCATAGTAGTCATCATGATATGTATATGCATCTCTATTTTGTCAATTGCCCAACTGTAATTTGTTCACCCAACATGCTATTTATCTTATTGGAGAGACACCACTAGTGAACTGTGGACCCCGGTCCTTTCTTTTACATCTAAAATACAATCTACTGCAATCATTGTTCTCTGTTGTTTTTTGCAAGCAAACATAATTCTCCACACCATACGTTTAATCCTTTGTTTTCAGCAAGCCGGTGAGATTGACAACCCCACTGTTAAGTTGGGGCAAAGTAGTTTGATTGTGTTGTGCAGGTTCCACGTTGGCGCCGGAATCACTGGTGTTGCACCGCACTACACTCCTCCACCAACAACCTTCACGTGGCCTTCATCTCCTACTGGTTCGATAAACCTTGGTTTCTTACTGAGGAAAAACTAGCTGTTGTACTCATCATACCTTCCTCTTGGGGTTCCCAACGGACGTGTGCTTTACCGTCACAAGGAAAGCTGCTTCCACGCCGCAGCAGGGGCGCATTGTCAACGAGGGGACGCGGCGGTTCGCATCGAAAACGGCACGGGGAGGTTGATCATCGGCGTTAATGGCCTCCCGCACGAAAACCAAAACGGCGAGGGCAGCGACTGGCCACCTACCTTACCCACGCGCCTTCAATGCGCGTCCGCCGCCTTTCTTAAAACCACACCAGCGCGCACTCCTCCCTTTCCCCGCCGTCCATCCCTAGCCGCTGCCGTCCTCAACCTCCGCGCGAACCACCACCCGCACGCGAACGCGATGGCGCACAACGACCAGGACAGCGGCAGCGGCGGCGGCATGCTCCATTCGACGCAGTTGTCGTACGACGAGGCCGACGTGCTGTACTGGCACCGCATCCCAGTGCCAGTGCAGTACAAGTTGCCGCACGGCTGACATATCTCCAACGGCGGCTTCGCCGTGCCGCCGCCGAGAGGACCACAGATGCAGGCCCTCGCCAGGCAACGACGGGCCGAGATGACGCTGGAGGAGAGGATCCTCCCGAACAATGCCCTCGACGCCAGAGCGCTTCGGCCGCGAGAGCGCCGTCGAGCTCGCGCGGAAGGACAATCCCTCGGGCGGCCGCTTCAACAACGTCGCCCGCCGTGCCTGGTGGTATGGCCGCAACGTCGACGCCACGCTCCGCGAGGTCGGCTACCGTCCACGCGTCCACGGGCAACGGGAGCCGGTATACTTCCCGCAGGCGGCGAACATGGCGCCGCCGCCTACCACGCAGAGGGCGTCGGAATGGACCGCGGCGTCCGGAACCTCACGCACCGGATCGTCCGCCGTCGGGCGCACGCGCTCGGCCGCGCCTCCTTCCGGAGGCGTCGTTATCCACGGCGACGCAAGGCGCGCCTCCTCTGCTTCGGTTCATCGGCCGACGGGGTCGGGCCGCCGCTCCCGCGTCAAGGAGGAGGACGCCTCGCCACCACTTCCGCCAGCGAAGAAGACATGGTGGGAGAAGGAGGCCGAGGCGCAGGAGGCCCTCCATGGCGACGGCGACGAGGTGGAGTTCCCCGCCCAGAGCTTCATCATCGGCCGCTCCGTTGACGAGGACTACCGTCACATCGCGATCGACCCGCGGCAGGCGGCGGTGTGGTCCGCCAGGGACCACGACGCCAACTACGTCGACCTCGCCGGACCATCCGAGCTGCTGGCGCCAAAGGAGGAGGCCGGCGTGGAGGAGGCCGACGACGTCGACAGCTGGTCCTTCGGGACATCCAACAGCGACGACCTGGAATTCAGCGCCTTCGACTCCCCGCGCCGCTAAATGTTTATTTTTAGTTTTTTAGTTTGAAATTGCGTTAAATTTGTATAAATTTCGTTCGAACTACCTGTGAATATCGTGTTGCAAATTTGTATTTTAAATTTTAAAATCTATCGGGGCCGCCTGTTTGGAGCCGCCGCCCCCAATAGAGGATGCAGTGCCGACATCCTCAAACGGAAGTGCCGGCGGCCCTGCCGACGCCTATTTAGAGCCTACCGGTGGAGGTGCTCTTACGTTTCTCAGTTTACACACACACAATATTTCGAAGTTTTGCTATACAGCTGGCCAGCTGGCCGCTTGTCAACACCCGGATTTTTAAGTCCTGGTGCCTATTATGTCGTACATCGCAATCCCAGGAGTAATGTTGTTGCGAGGCATAATAGTTGAATATCATAGAGTCATCATTTATTACAACACATAGAGTCTTACATCCAGGGATCACATGATCCAATATTACACAAATAGTTGATCTAGTGATCAACGAACACAACAAGTAGCGGAAGCGTCGTAGTAGGTGGAACTATCTATCCACAGGCCAACGCTTGACGTTAGAAGCATCCTAGTTCTGGTAGACGTCATGCTGACCATCATCTTCATAGTGTTGCTCCTCTTCATAGTCTGGCATTGGAATAGCCAGGGACACAGCCATGAGTACTTTAAGTACTCGCAAACTAATACTAATGTAAGTACTTATCACTTTTTAAGGTTTGCTAAGCTCTAGGTTTATTTGCGGAAAGCCAAGTTTAGTTCACAAACATTTAGTAAAGATGCTTGAATCACTAGACTAACTCAAGTGGGAACATTAGTGTCATTCCCACAACATCCGTTGTGTTTTTAAATCTCGAGTCACCCTTCACATGTCATATTTTTGGAAAAGAGCCTGATGACGGAACAGTATGGCCTTTCCAATTGTCCGTAACCGTGGACACGGCTATTCGAATAGTTCTACACTATGCAGAGGTCGTACACTTGTGCCACAATATTTGCAATCACCACTCAAGCTTAAGTGCTAAGCTAAACATACCACAAGTGCACACACACCTATACTAGCATTACATCTTATTAGCAGGGTGATTTACTTTGTTTATGTTAAAGAAAAATAATTTCCTCTCATTATAAATATTTAGTAGCATAGCTCTTTAATATTTTGGAGGAAATAATTCCCTCTCATTGAATCTTATTTAAGATTTAATCTCTTCAAATAATAATAAGGTATGAATATTAGTTGACCAAGGTCAACACTTCATATCTCTTATTTGAGAGTAGAATTGATAAGGGGTGGCCCGATCTTCTCAGTAAGCAACGGTGGTGATGATGATCACGGGGTGATGGCAGCGGAGAAACACGACGATGTAGTGGATGATAACTTGTATGACGCAACGAGATCTCTCGATTGGTCCCTGTTGCCAGATGCAACAGCTCTCAACCCTGCAAGATATTCGCAACTCCACACACTTGCGCACGTAGCCGCCGACCACGAAGCGGTAAGTTGCAACCGTCTAATCCCCAATGGAACAGCAGATCACACAAGACTTAAATAGGATCACGATATCCAAGAAATATGGTGTAGGGAGTTCAATAGTTTTGCAGAGCAAACAACTAAGAACTAGGGTTTATCTTAAACATGGTCTAAAGCAGCTAGGGGGTCGTCCAAGGCACTTATATAGGCGTCCGGGACGAGTTCTGGTCGAAAGATACAAGTAAAACCGACCCAGAATAGATCTGGTCGAGACAGACTCAGACTGGTCCGATCTGGGATCCGGTCGACCGGGCTGTGGACCGGCCGGTCCGGTCTGTGGTCCGGTCAACCGGGCGGCAACCGGAAATCTGCGAAGTTTCCGGTTTCTGCCCGGTACGATGCACTCCCTCCGGTTGGCGGCCGGTCGACCGGGCCAGGGACCGGGCTGCCCGGCGTGGGGGCCGGTCTGACCGGGTTCTGGACCGGCCTGGACTTCTTCTTCTCCTCTCGCGCATTCCTCCCACTCCTCCCTCGCGCGTCCATGAGATATCTTCATGTCCAGCTCCATGTCCAGCTTCACGTCCATCTTCACGTCCAGCTGCTCCTCTCCTCGTGCGATGCTTGTCTCCTCTTCATACCTGATGATACATAAATAATAGGACTTAGGTAGTATAAAGTTCTCATCAATCAAGGTATCGTTTAGGAACAAGTTCACCTGTTGTTTAAGTAGCTTCGCACGAGCTCGTGTCATTGGTCCAATCCTGACTTCATTGGACTTGAGCTTCACAGCAGGTTCATCTTCAGTTGGTAATGACGGAGGTAGTAGTGAGGTAGGGATGTCCTCATCATCTCCCCCCCCTTCAAAAGGCGTCGACCCCGACGCTCCAAGGTCTTCTCCGTCATATGGTGTTAAATCAGCAACATTGAAAGAATTACTGACACCAAACTCATCCTCTGAAAGATCTATGGAGTATGCATTATCATTGATCTTTGCAAGCACTTTGTAAGGACCATCACCACGAGGCTTCAACTTAGACTTCCTTAGCTTCGGGAACCTATCCTTGCGAAAATGTACCCAGACCAAATCACCAGGCTTGAACAACATCTCCTTGCGCTTCTTATTCATCCTTGCAGCATTGCTCTTGCCTTTCTTTTCAATCAACTCTTTAGTCTTCACATGAATCTTCTTCACAAAATCTGCCCTCTTGGATGCCTCCATATTAACTCTCTCATGTATGGGCAAAGGGAACAAGTCAAGTGGAGTAATGGGTTTGAAACCATACACCACCTCAAAAGGACACAGCTCCGTGGTAGAATGTACCGCCCTGTTGTAAGCAAACTCCACATGCGGCAAACACTCTTCCCACTCCTTCAGGTTCTTCTTGATCATGGATCTCAACAGTTGTGACAATGTTCTATTCACCACTTCAGTTTGACCATCAGTTTGGGGATGACAAGTAGTGCTGAACAGCAGCTTCGTCCCCAGCTTTCTCCAAAGCGTCTTCCAGAAGTAGCTCATAAACTTCACGTCACGATCAGAAACAATAGTCTTTGGGACTCCATGTAGACGTACAATCTCCCTGAAAAACAGGTTAGCAATATGCGACGCATCGTCGCTCTTGTGGCAGGCAATAAAGTGTGACATCTTAGAAAATCTATCCACTACCACAAATATAGAATCATGGCCTCTCTTAGTACGCGGCAAACCCAACACAAAATCCATACTAATATCCTCCCATGGTGTAGTAGGTGCCGGTAAAGGAGTATACAAACCGTGAGGCTTCAGCTTGGACTTGGACTTGTTGCAAGTAATGCATCTCCTCACATATCGATCCACGTCCCGCCTCATCTTTGGCCAATAAAAGTGGTCAGCTAGCATGAGTAGCGTCTTCTCATGCCCAAAGTGACCCATTAAACCTCCAGCATGTGATTCCTGCAATAAGAGCAAACGCACAGACGATTCTGGAACACATAGTTTGTTAGCCCTAAACAAGAACCCATCATGTATGTGATATTTTTCCCATGCTTTACCAAGAGCACAGAAGCGATATGGTTCAGCAAAATCATGATCATTAGCATACAAATCACATAGTATCTCTAAACCAGGAATTTTAACGTCAAGTTGAGTTAATAGCATGTTCTTCCTAGATAGAGCATCTGCAACAATATTATCTTTTCCCTTCTTATGCTTAATAATATATGGAAAAGACTCAATGAACTCAACCCACTTAGCTAGACGCTTATGCAAAGTAGATTGGGCTTTCAGGTATTTTAAAGCTTCATGATTAGAATGTATGATAAATTCTTTTGGCCACAAGTAATGTTGCCAAACCTCAAGAACTCTAATTAAAGCATACAATTCTTTATCATATATAGGATAGTTCAACTTAGCACCAGAAAGTTTCTCAGAAAAATATGCAATTGGGCGACCCTCTTGCATCAACACACCACCAATTCCAATACCACTAGCATCACATTCAATCTCAAATTGCTTATTGAAATCAGGAAGTGCAAACAACGGTGCAGAAGTTAACAATCTCTTAAGTTCATCAAAAGCATGATCTTGGGCTGCGCCCCACTCAAAAACAACACCCTTTTTAGTCAAATCATTCAAAGGTGCAGCAATAGTACTAAAGTTGGGCACAAATCTGCGATAAAACCCAGCTAGACCATGGAAACTTCTTACTTGACTCACATTCATGGGAGTAGGCCAATTTTGAATAGCTTCAATTTTAGACACATCTACTTCTACTCCATGCTTAGAGACAACATAACCCAGAAATATGACCTTATCTTTGCAAAATGTGCACTTCTCAAGATGACCATAGAGTTGATTATCACGCAACACTTGCAAAACATGTCGAATATGTATAGTATGATAAGATTCATTGCGGCTGTAGATTAATATGTCATCAAAGTATACAACCACAAATTTGCCAATAAACTCACGCAAAACATGGTTCATTAATCTCATGAAAGTACTAGGTGCATTAGTTAACACAAAAGGCATTACTAACCACTCATATAAACCAAATTTTGTTTTAAAGGATGTTTTCCACTCATCCCCTTCTTTCATCCTAATTTGATGATAACCACTACGCAAATCAATTTTAGAGAACACAGCATCACCACTCAATTCATCTAGCATATCCTCTAAACGGGGAATAGGATGACGATATCGAATAGTAATGTTGTTTATAGCTCTACAATCTACGCACATACGCCAAGTACCATCTTTCTTAGGAACTAGAATAACAGGAACAGCACAAGGACTAAGGCTTATGCGGATATAACCTTTGTCGAGTAGCGCTTGTACTTGCTTCTGTATCTCCTTCGTCTGTTCGGGATTAGTGCGATATGGCGCCCTATTGGGCAGCGATGCTCCGGGAATCAAGTGAATTTGATGCTCAATACCTCGCAATGGTGGTAGGCCTGCGGGTACCTCCTCCGGAAACACGTCGCCAAATTCCTGCAAAACATTAGAAACACCAAGAGGAAGAGGGGTCATGTCATTAGAAACCCTACCGTACCCCTGTACAAAAGCACAAGAGGCATGGCCGTAGGATCCTCACTAAATTCTCTCATGTCTTCTTTGGTGGCTAATGAAACTAAGGAATTCACTCTCTCACTTTTCGTTATATCACTCACGACATTACAATTCTCTCGCCTATCTAGAGGTGTATCCTCCAAATTCACTTCAATCTTCTGACGAGACTCATTGACAATTTGTTGTGGTGACATAGGCTGTAAGTTAATTTTCTTGCCCTTGTACTCCAAGTGATATGTATTGGCTCGGCCATTGTGTTGCACAGAACGGTCATAGAGCCAAGGCCGACCCAACAGTAGGTGACAAACCGTCATAGGAACCACATCAAAGTCAATGCAATCCTTATACGGTCCAATCGCAAACTCAACACGCACCATGTGGTTTACCTTCATCTCACCATTATCGCTCAACCACTGAATATAATATGGATGCGGGTGCGGTAGGTACTTCAACTTCAGCTTGGTACATAACTCCTTGCTTGCTAAATTGCGGCAACTCCCGCCATCAATAATGACCTTGCAAGCCTTGTCAGGACCAACTAAAGCTTTGGTTTGGAACAAATTGCAGCGCTGAGTAGATGCACTAGGCAACACATTAAGAGCATGCTGCAACACAACAATAGTGCGAGCATCAGAAGGATATGCATCTTCACCATCAGTGTCATAGTCATCATCGTCTGGAGCATTTGGATCAACATCATCTCTAGTCTCATACTCATTGTCCTCATTGATAAACATGACTTTGCGGTTAGGACAATCTCTCTTGAAGTGACCCTTGCCACCACATGTATGGCAAAGCATATCGCGGTTGCGCGTTGTAGACATACTAGAACCACTCGTACTTGCAGCAGATTCGGACTTCTTTGTATTAGATACATTGGAGACCGGTTTGCTAGGCGGAGTAGAGTAAGGAGCGGAGCGCGTCGAAGGTGCCGGCGCTGTAGAGGGCGCACGGGGTGTAAAACGCCCAGCTCCCGTAGCACGTCCTTTAACCTTTGCTTCTTCAGCCAACTGTGATTCAGCTTCTCTTGCATGTTGTAACAATTGATTCATATTGGTGTAGGTGTAATGACGAACAATGCCTTTAACATCATACTTCAATCCATTGAGAAAACGCTGCATTGTCATCTCTAGAGACTCACAGACACGGCCACGCTGCATAAGCATCTCCATCTCCATGTAGTACTCATCAACAGTCTTCACACCTTGCCTCAATAGTGTTAGCTTATCAAATATATTCCGCATGTAATTTGTAGGCACAAAACGAGAAGTCATTGCCTCTTTCATAGCACGCCATGTACGGATAGGTTGTGCACCATCTTCGTCGAGGTTACGAACCAAAGAATCCCACCAACGCAATGCATAACCATCAAATTCAGAAGATGCAAGCTTGATCTTTCTATCTTCAGAGTAGTGTGGATGTAAGCTCCATAATTTCTCAATCTTCAGCTCCCAAGTGAGGTATTCTTCAACATCAGCTCCTCCTTCAAACTTGGGTATGGAAAACTTGGGCTTACCCAATCCATCTTCTTCATCTTGTCCACGACCATTGCGGCCAAGTGGAACCCAACCACGTGGACGATGACCACGAGGCGCACCACGAGCATTGTGTGCGTCATCTTCAAGCTCAGGATCTTCATCATCGTCTTGTTGTTGTTGTGCAGTCAAATTCTCTATAGCGAGAAGCATATCTGCAATATTGCGCTGCATATCCGTCATTTTATCAGCCAATCCAGTGACGGTTTCATTAGTAGCATTCAGCGTTTGTTTGATCTCGTCAACTGTACCCTTAAGCTCATCATCCTTAGTGCGGAATTCACGTCGCATCTCATTACGAAGAGCTTCATACTCCCTCCATGTGATGATATCTGCCGAATTCTTGTTTTCCTGGTTAACAATCTTATTATCACTAGCAGACATGATTAGTAGGTTAGTGCACTAAATCAAAAATATATGGTGGTACTCTCACAACTCACTCAAAACTGATAAGAAAATGAAATCTTACCGTTCCAAAGTAAATTAGTGTTGCTTACCACTTGTAGTAACAACTAGTGCACGGATGTAGCGAAGTGAATATCAAGGGTATAAGAACAATCACACGACAAAGCAGGGTATATGTGGGGCTGTAGGTAGGCTACCTATTTGCACCAATAACAAGCTCTAGCGCTGACCGTAGACAACCAATGATACTCACACAAGGCGATATAATGGGGCAATGCAACTATATGGAGGAAAGGTTGCAATGCACTAGAGAGACGCTAGCAAAGCTGAACGAGACAAGCACAAGATTGCTCAACTACAGGTGCAGTAAAGAAAACTTAGGCCTTTCACTTGATTCAACTAGCACGACACTTTTCTTTTTGTATTTTTCTTTTTGTAACACACACAGCTATGTAGCTCTTTTTGCTTCTTTTCTATTTTCTCTTTTATTTTATTTTATGACTCAACTCCTTGAGAACACGGCCAACTAGATATGCAAAGCACCAAAACCCTAATGAGTAGCCTGCCGAGCGGTAAAACTAGTCTCTTCTGGGGAAGTTCCTAGTCACGTATATCGAAAGGCTGTGTCTATGGTTGGGAACAAGCACACTGTACGCTATGTGGACTCGGAGTAACAAAAACTGAAACTAGACGACAAAATAACACACGATGATAGAGTAAACTCAAACCCTAAAATACTAGATGAAAGATAAAGTTACGCAAAAACAACTACGAAAAGCAACTAAAACTCAAAATTAGTGCAAACTATGGCTATGGCAAACCCTAACCCTAAATTTTTTTGGCTTTTTCTGGATAGGAAAACACTCACAACTCAACTATGGGGTGGATTGTGGATGGCTTACCGAGGAAAACTGGAAATCTGATACCAAGATGATAAGGGGTGGCCCGATCTTCTCAGTAAGCAACGGTGGTGATGATGATCACGGGATGATGGCAGCGGAGAAACACGACGATGTAGTGGATGATAACTTGTATGACGCAACGAGATCTCTCGATTGGTCCCTGTTGCCAGATGCAACAGCTCTCAACCCTGCAAGATATTCGCAACTCCACACACTTGCGCACGTAGCCGCCGACCACGAAGCGGTAAGTTGCAACCGTCTAATTCCCAATGGAACAACAGATCACACAAGACTTAAACAGGATATCCACGATATCCAAGCAATATGGTGTAGGGAATTCAATAGTTTTGTAGAGAAAACAACTAAGAACTAGGGTTTATCTTAAACGTGGTCTAAAGCAGCTAGGGGGTCGTCCAAGGCACTTATATAGGCGTCCGGGACGAGTTCTGGTCGAAAGATACAAGTAAAACCGACCCAGAATAGATCTGGTCGAGACAGACTCGGACTGGTCCGGTCTGGGATCCGGTCGACCGGGCTGTGGACCGGCCGGTCCGGTCTGTGGTCCGGTCAACCGGGCGGCAACCGGAAATCTGCGAAGTTTCCGGTTTCTGCCCGGTACGATGCACTCCCTCCGGTTGGCGGCCGGTTGGCGGCCGGTCGACCGGGCCAGGGACCGGGCTGCCCGGCGTGGAGGCCGGTCTGACCGGGTTCTGGACCGGCCTGGACTTCTTTTTCCCCTCTCGCGCATTCCTCCCGCTCCTCCCTCGCGCGTCCATGAGATATCTTCATGTCCAGCTTCACGTCCATCTTCACGTCCAGCTGCTCCTCTCCTCGTGCGATGCTTGTCTCGTCTTCATACCTGATGATACATAAATAATAGGACTTAGGTAGTATAAAGTTCTCATCAATCAAGGTATCGTTTAGGAACAAGTTCACCTGTTGTTTAAGTAGCTTCGCACGAGCTCGTGTCATTGGTCCAATCCTGACTTCATTGGACTTGAGCTTCACAGCAGGTTCATCTTCAGTTGGTAATGACGGAGGTAGTAGTGAGGTAGGGATGTCCTCATCAAGAATTTAAATGAGGTGCTACACCTCATGCATTTTAATACTAGCATGACAATGATTTAATGTCGCTAAGTAAACAAGCATGAGGCTTATTAGACCAAGGTCAGTACCTCTATTTGAATTACTTAGGATCACTATTTAAACGAGAGAGTAGCTTCCATACTATTTAAATTAATTTATGTGTATGTGATAAATGGACTAGAAATATTTCCATAGCCATTATTCAATTCTATTTCATGATCATGCAAACAACTATACTATATTTTTGCGTAAACAATTAGAGTATGTCAAATGTGATTTATGAGAGTTGGAATCAACTCAAAATCATTTGTAGATAATTTTTAATATTTATTTGAAGTTAGAAAAGGCCCTTCCTTGTTATTTTTGTCATTTAATTTTAACTACTAATTTGGAAAAGAGGCCAGTGGCATTGTTTAGATAATTTCAGGAGCTTTCCAAATATATAAATTTTGCTAAATTTGGTGCAGTAGTTTAAAAGTTATTCAAATTTGAATTGAGCACCAGTATTTGAATTTAGCTGAAATAATTAAATCGAATTTGAATTCCTTGGGCCGCGCGGGAAAAGCCTATGGGCCCAAACGAATTAAACGGAGCAGCACGGC
Source organism: Lolium perenne (assembly GCF_019359855.2). NCBI lineage: Eukaryota > Viridiplantae > Streptophyta > Magnoliopsida > Poales > Poaceae > Lolium > Lolium perenne. Next base: position 73,520,749 of record NC_067248.2, on the reverse strand, counting down.
CCAACAGCACAGCCAGTGTGAGTGGGCCGCCTGACGAGGTGGGGGCCACCCGTCAGTGGCGTTTAGACGAGCGAAACGGTACGTGCTATGTGATCTGTTGGATCAGAACTAGATCGAGCGGCCGTGGCTCGTCGTCGTCTCCGACGAGATCCCGGCGTGCTGGCGGCGTACCTAGGGGGTCGGAGAGCGCACCAGGCCGCCGGCGATCGATGGCGAGGTACTAGGCGACGTTGGCGAGGGTGAAGAAGTCCCTGGTACGGTGGCGGAGCTTGGGGAGGCGCGGATCGATGGCGATGATCTGCGGACTCCGGCGGGCTCCGTCCTCAAATTAGGGCTACTCCGGCGAGGTGGTGTCCAATTGACTGGTGGAGAAGAGGCAAGGATGGGAGGAGAGTGAGTTGCTGTGCAGAGTTGGGGCTCGGGGCTCCTCTATTTATAGCGGGGGAGGTGGCCGACGGGTGCTGTGAAGGACCGTCCATGGCGCGGCGTCTACGGTGCTAGCAGGGGCAAGGCGAGGACGGCTACGTGTAGGCGTCGTCCTGGCAATGCTCGAGGTGCAGCGGGTGCATCCAGGGCGTGACAGGATCGCTCGGGCGCGTGCGCATTATGCCACGATACTCGCGGCGGTGCTCAGACGAGGACGACGGCGACAAGGCGGCCGCAGTCGTTCGAGTGTGTCTACGCGGTAGAGGTGAGGGTGGCGGTGCTCGTTACAGGCCTAGGGGTGCAGGGGGAGGACGACGTCGATAGGGCACGAGATGCTCTGGCGCGCTCCAGAGCGCGGTCACCGCGTGCCTGACACGTCCTGGCATGGTGCTGGGCGTGCTTGCGCTGGCCAATGACGTGCACGCGCGAGGCTCGGCCGTGCATGGTCATCATCCTTGTGCAGTGTAGATGTGATGCGCGTAGATGTACACGTCCGTTGGGAACCCCAAGAGGAAGGTGTGATGCGCACAGCAGCAAGTTTTCCCTCAGAAAGAAACCAAGGTTATCGAACCAGTAGGAGCCAAGAAGCACGTGAAGGTTGTTGGTGGAGGAATGTAGTGCGGCGCAACACCAGTGAAACCGGCGCCAACGTGGAACCTGCACAACACAATCAAAGTACTTTGCCCCAACGTAACAGTGAGGTTGTCAATCTCACCGGCTTGCTGAAAACAAAGGATTAAGCATATCGAGTGGAAGATGGTGTTTGTTTGCAAAGAACAGTAAAAACAGAGATTGCAGCAGAATGTATTCAGATGTAAAAGAATGGACCGGGGTCCACAGTTCACTAGAGGTGTCTCTCCAATAAGATAACTAGCATGCTGGGTGAACAAATTACAGACGAGCAATTGACAAATAAAGATTCAATACATATCAACGATGATTACTATGTGATTTAATCAGGGCATTACGACAAAGTACATAGACCGCTATCCAGCATGCATCTATGCCTAAATAATCCACCTTCAGGTTATCATCCGAACCCCTTTCGGTATTAAGTTGTAAACAACAGATAATTGCATTAAGTATGGTGCGTAATGTAATCAACACAAATATCCTTAGATAAAGCATCAATTTTTTATCCCTAGTAGCAACAGCACATCCACAACCTTAGAACTTTCTGTCACTGTCCCAGATTAAATGGAGGCATGAACCCACTATCGAGCATAATTACTCCCTCTTGGAGTTACAAGTATCAACTTGGCCAGAGCCTCTACTAGCAACGGAGAGCATGCAAGAACATAAACAACACATATATGATAGATTGATAATCAACTTAACATATATTCTCAATTCATCGGATCTCGCCAAACACAACATGTAGCATTACAAATAGATGATCTTGATCATGTTAGGCAGCTCACAAGATCTATAACAATTAAAGCACAAGCGGAGAAGACAACCATCTAGCTACTGCTATGGACCCATAGTCCAAGGATGAACTACTCACGCATCAATCCGGAGGCGGGCATGATGATGTAGAGCCCCTCCGGTGATGATTCCCCTCTCCGGCAGGGTGCCGGAGGCGATCTCCTGAATCCCCCGAGATGGGATTCGCGACGGCGGCGTCTCTGGAAGGTTTTCCGTATCGTGGCTCTCGGTACAGGGGGTTTCGCGACGAAGGCTATTTGTAGGCGGAAGGGTAGGTCAGGGGGCGACGCGAGGGGCCCAGACAACAGGGTCGCGCGACCAGGGCCTGGGCCGCGCCGCCCTGGTGTCTGGCCACCTCGTGGCCCCACTTCGTCTCCCTTTCGGTCTTCTGGAAGCTTCGTGTAAAAATAGGCCCCTGGGCGTTGATTTCGTCCAATTCCGAGAATATTTCCTTACTAGGATTTCTGAAATCAAAAACAGCAGAAAACAGCAACTGGCACTTCGGCATCTTGTTAATAGGTTAGTGCCGGAAAATGTATAATAATGCTTTAAAGTATGTATAAAACATTCAAGTATTGTAATAAAAGTAGCATGGAACATAAGAAATTATAGATACGTTTGCGACGTATCAAGATGCTCTGAGACAAGGTGGTGCTGAGAGAGAGAGGCTAGGGATGGATTTGCCCAAAGGTGGCCGAGGGTGCACGGCATGGGAAGAAAAGGGGTTTCCCTCACTTTAATCAGCCAATGAGGTACATGTAGAGATGCAGGAGGGGTAGGGGGGAGATGATCATCACTGATAAAGCATGGTTTAGTCGAAAAACCAGTGTGTAATAGCATGTATTGCAAAAGCCAGAAGTTGCATGCAAGGTGTTCGGAGAAATGGCCGCAAGAACATTTTTGAGGAATTTTGGAAATCTTTTTGGTGCAACTCAATTATATAATTAATGTGAGAGAATGATTGTGGTGGTATTCAATTTGGAGTTGTTTTGCACAAATTTCAAAATGTGGTCATCTTCACTTGGTTTCAAAGTCCTCTCTTGTCAAACTGTTTCTGGTCAACCTAGTCAACTTCAGCAGTGATGGTCAACAGAGAAGTTATTCACCTTGACTTGGTCTTGGATGATGTGTCAAGGGTTGACCAAGTTTGGTTTAAGAAATATCAAATATAGGGGTGTAAAGAGGGGAAGATTTTATAAATGGGTCATATGACCATTATCATATGTATGTTGAATTTGGAATTTTCTTTGATTTGAATTTGGTTTCTTCGATGCATTTGTGTTTGTTTTTGTTATATAAGTGTTTTAGAAACCATAGGCCAAGCAATGGTGTCCTTTGGTGGTGATTTGCATAATTGGCCAAGTTGTATGTAAGGAAGAATGGAGTTACTTTCTATTTTTCTTTCTCTTCTCAAATTTAGGGTTAGGTGATCTTGTGTTAGGGTTTAAGCACCCTTGATCAACATGAAACACTCATCATGGCAATTGCACAAAAAGAAAGCACCTTATGCATAAAACTATATGCAACACTATATGCATGAGAAAAGTTTTTGTTTGTTGTGAAATTTGAGTAATTGAATTATCTCTTTTCTTTATTTATTACTGAAAACTTGGGGTGTTACAAACCCTTCCCCCTTACAAAAGATCTCGTCCCGAGATCTTAAAGAAAGATAGGTACTAAAGAGATTTGGGTACTCAGTCTCATGGGGTCTTCTCTTTCCCAAATGGCCTCTTCTTCGGTGTGATTACTCCATTGGATTTTCAGAAACTTGATACTCCTGGTATGAGTGGTTCTGAAAGCTTCTTCCAGTATGTGAATTGGCATTTTGTGATAGATCAGGTCTGCGTTGATGTCTACAGATCTGTGATCGATGTTCTTAAAAACTTCGGTCTTTTCCAGTATTTCTAGGCATTTGCGGAGTAGAGAAATGTGGAACACATAGCGCACATCTGCCATTTCTCCCGGCACTTCCAGTTGATAAGACACTTCTCCTCGGCGACTCATGATTTTGAAAGGTCCAACCTAGTGGGGTGCAAGTTTTTCTCTACGCTGGAATCTCTGCATTCCTTTAAGAGGGGACACTTTGAGATACACTAAGTCTCCTATCTCGAAAGTCATTTTTCGTCGTCTTTTGTCATCGTAGCTCTTCTGTCTGGATTGGGCAGTCTTGAGGTACTCTTGGATCTTGTGTCCCTTCTCTTCGGCTTCTCGAAAAATATCTGGTCCAAAGGCTTGACTCTCTCCGACTTCCGACCAGTTCAGAGAGGTATGGCACGTCCTTCCGTACAAGGCTTCAAAGGGGCCATTTGCACGCTGGCTTGGTAGCTGTTGTTATATGAAAATTCGGTGTACGGTAGACAGTCTACAAAAGGAACGACCCTGGGTCAATCTATCCACTACTACCCGGATAGAATCATTTCCTTTGCTAGGTTTGGGTAGTCCGGGGAGTCCATTCCTACCGAATCTCACTCCACTCAGGAGTTCTGCAGAGGCTGTAGCAGTCCTGCGGGTCGTTGATGCTCGGCCTTGACTTTCTGACATCGGTCACACTTGGCGATGTAGCTTCCGATTTCTCGCTTCATTTCATGCCACCTAAACTGTTCCTTCAGGTACTGGTACCTCTTGGTACCTCCGGGGTGAATGGAATAAAGGTGTCACGGGTTTCCTTCAGGATAACTGGTTCTTTTAACTCCGAATCTGACGGCACGCACAAGCGTCCGTTGTACCAAAGTATTCCTGTTTCGTCTACAGTGAATTCTGGTGCCTTCCCTGCGGCTATTTTGCTCTTGATTCCATCAATACTAGTATTTCCCTTTTGAGCTTCTTTGATCTGACTAATCAAGGTGGGTTGTATCTCTACGCTGGCGAGGACTCCTTTGTTAACCAGCTCTAGTTTAAACTGTTCAAGCTCTTGGTGTAGGCTAGGTTGCTCTTTGATGACCCACAAGTATAGGGGATCGCAACAGTCTTTGAGGGAAGTATTACCCAATTTATTGATTCGACACAAGGGGAGACAAAGATTACTTGTAAGCCTTAACAGCGGAGTTGTCAATTCAGCTGCACCTGGAAACAGACTTGCTCGCAAGAGTTTATCAGTAGCAACAGTTTTATAGCAGTAGGAGTAGTGAAATAACAGCAGCAGTGAAATAAAGACAGCAGGAGCGATTATAGTAAACAGCAGGATTAAAATACTGTAGGCACAGGGATGGATGAACGGGCGTTGCATGGATGAGAGAATTCATATAACAATCATGGTAGGGCATTTGCAGGTAATAATAAAGCGGTATCCAAGTACTAATCAATCAATAGGCATGTGTTCCATATATAGTCGTACGTGCTCGCAATGAGAAACTTGCACAACATCTTTTGTCCTACCAGCCGGTGGCAGCCGGGCCTCTAGGGAAACTACTGGAAATTAAGATACTCCTTTTAATAGAGTACCGGAGCAAAGCATTAACACTCCATGAACACATGTGATTCTCACATCACCGCCTTCCCCTCCGGTTGTCCCAATTCTTGTCACTTTGGGGCCTCGGGTTCCGGACAGCAACGTGTGTATACAACTTGCAGGTAAGATCATAAAACAATGCATATCATGATGAAACAATAACATGTTCAGATCTGAGATCATGACACTCGGGCCCTAGTGACAAGAATTAAGCATAACAAGTTGCAACAATATCATAAAAGTAACATCTACAGATACTAGGCACCATGCCCTAACAATCTTGTGACTATTACATGATCAATCTCATCCAATCCCTACCATCCCCTTCAGCCTACAGTGGGGGAATCACTCACACATGGATGGGGGAAACATGGCTGGTCGATGGAGAGGCGTCGGTGGTGATGGCGGTGAAGATCCCCTCCAATTCCCCGTCCTGGCGGAGTGCCAGAACGGAGTTTCTGGTCCCGAGGCGGAGTTTCGCGATGGTGGCGGCGTACTGGATGGTCTCTGGAAATATGGTCGAACCCCGTGGCGTTTTTAGGTCGAAAGGCATATGTAGTCCAAAGGAGAGCGTCGAGGGGCCACCGAGGCGCCCACACAACAAGGCGAAGCGCCCCCCTCCTGGGCCGCGCCGGCCTAGTGTGTGGGGGCCTCGGGCCCCCACCTGGCTTGCCCTTCTAGCTCCGTCAATATTCTGGGAAAATAGGACCTTTCGCATAAATTCCGAGGATTTTCCTGAAAGTTGGATTTCTGCACAAAAATGAGACACCAGAGCAATTCTGCTGAAAACAGCGTTAGTCCGTGTTAGTTGAATCCAATAATACACAAATTAGAGGCAAAACAGTAACAAAAGTGTTCGGGAAAGTAGATACGTTTTGGACGTATCAACTCCCCCCAAGCTTAGCTTATTGCTTGTCCTCAAGCAATTCAGTTAACAACTGAGTGCGAACACATTTGTTCATATGATATAAATATTTTTCTCATGATATGGCAAGTGCTTAAGCAATTCATAATAAGGTACATGCAAATAAAGTCATCTAGTAACTGTGTCAATCATAAAAGAGATACCAACAAACTAATAACAAGCATCATGAAACACTTCAATAAGCAGGATTGCAATGTTCATAGAAGGATATGATAAAGTGGTATCTCGCTTGCCTGTATTTGTAGCAAAACATAAATGCCTAGGCACCTCTGAAGTTCATAGAAAGACTAGAAGTAAAATTGTCAAAGATAAAAGCATCAAAGTTATACCACAGCTGATCATATTTTTTTTGAGCATAAACTATGTAAGGCTTGAGCCCCACAGTATTTTATTAAAACCAAAAAAACACTGTACAAGTATTTACAACAAACTACACTAGAAAATTACAAGAGAGAGTCAATCCATCTTGACAGGCTCTGAACATGCTTCTCCTTCACCCTATGCTTATGCAAAGAGAGATCTAGCACAAAACGACTCTTCCAACCCCTAAAAGAAGGCATTATACCCTGGAAAATAGCCTCTCATTCCTCTGCTTCCAAATGTGCCAAAGAGCAATAATCACCACCTCAGAAAAGAAAGGCTTACTGAATTTCCTCATTGCCTCTTCGACTATAATCTCCAAAGTAGGGCCAGGCTCCCATTCAATCTGCAGATAATTCCATATCCTTATACTGAAATTACAGTGAAAGAACAAGTGCATCCAATCTTCAGTAGCATGTGTTGGGCAAAGGACACAAAATAAATCCTCAGTAATATTCCAATTCCTCCTTCTCAGCATATCCTTAGTGTTGAGCCTATCACTGACCAACAACCAAGCAAAAACCTTAATTCTCAAAATAACCCTACTCCTCCAGATCCATTTGAAAATTCCCACATCAGGCAATAAACTGAAGCAGTGCTTGTAATATAATTGTGAAGAAAACACTCCTCCCTTCCAAACTGTGCTCCATGAATCAGGTATTTCATCATGCACCTGGCACTGAGCTAAGACAACTTCCAAGGCAATAAGCTCCTGATAAGCTTGCTGAGACAAGGGCAATTCAAAAAGCTCAGATTTATTGGGAGTTAACAAGAAATCCCTCAACGAGAGCTTATCATCCAGGGAAAAAGAGAACAATCTCGGGAAAGTCTGTAACATAGGTTGAGCATGCCACCTATCAGACCAAAATAAAGCAGTATCACCATAGCCAAGAGTGATCTTGCAGAGAGGAATATATTTCATAGCCAACTTCATAATGTCCTTCCACCAGAATGAACCACATAATTTAGAAGCATGAGGAACCTCATTGTTATAGTAATTCCAAACCAACTGCACCCAGGGAGTATCTTGCTTATTATAAAATTTATGCAGATGCTTCATGAGAAGACCCTCATTCAATTTACTGAAATCCAGAATACCTAAGCCACCCTTGTCCTTGGGTTTGCACACCATCTCCCATGATGCCAAGGATAGACCAGTGGAGTCATCTCCTCTTTTCCTCCACAAACACTGCCTGATAATTCTATTCACTTGCTTCAAAATCCCCTCAGGAATATCTAGAGAACAGAGGAAAAAAATAGGCATGGAAGAGAGACAAGATCCAATGAGCTGCAACCTTCCACCATATGCCAAAAAAGAAGAGCTAGCAGTCAAACGCCTCTCCATCCGATCCACTAAAGGCAAGAAATCCACCATTTTTGGCTTAGTGGTACCCATTGGTAAACCCAAGTATGTGAATGGGAAAGAACCCACCACACAACCAAAACTCAAAGCTATGGCCTTAACACAATCCTCTGAAATATTTATAGGTAACATGCAGGACTTATAAAAATTAATTGCCAAGCCTGTTGACACTGAGAAATCATGCAAAGCCTCCTTCAAAACTGCCAACTGCACAGGATCTTCCTGCAACACCAGTATAGTGTCATCTGCATATTGAACTATAGGGAAATCCTGCTGGTGAACAGGAATGGGTAACTGTAAAAGTCCCCTGTCCTTAAGATCATTGACAATGTACTGTAATAGCTCAGCCCCTAACACAAACAGGAGGGGAGACAAAGGATCACCCTGCCTAATACCTCTCTTGCATCTGAAATTTCTTCCAGGAACACCATTCACAAGTGCAGCAGAGGTGCCAGTTTCAAGCAAGCTTTTGGCCCATGAAATAAATAACTCAGGGAACCCCATTCTCCTCAACACCATATATAAAGCCTCATGCTCAATAGAATCAAAAGCCTTCTCAAAATCTAGCTTAAGAACCACAATCTCCCTCTTGGACATCTTGCATTGGTGCATATATTCAAAAGACCACCCCAAGCAATCATGAATAGTCCTTCCTTTAATAAACCCATATTGGTTCTTGTGCACACAAGAAACCATTTTAAATTGGAGCCTGTCAGCAACCATCTTGGAAAGAAACTTAACTCCAGTATTTGTCAAAGAAATGGGCCTAAAGTCATTGATTTTCTCAGGAGAAGAAGTCTTTGGCACCAAAGTAATATAGGAAGAATTAATATTCTCCACAGAAGTACACTGTTGATGAAAATCCCTGGATAAGGTATACTAGTCTTCCTTAATAATGGACCAACACTTCTTCATGAAAAAACCATTAAACCCATCAGGACCAGGTGCTTTATCAGGAGGCATTGATTTAACCACAGCATCCATTTCTTCAATAGTGAAGGGAACAACAATATCATCAAGCCCATCCACAATGGGAATCAATCTCTGTAGATCAAATCTCATCTGAATACCCACTGAAGTACCCATTCTGCCTTTATAGCAAGTCCATGCCTCAGCAGCCATGAGATCATGATCAGTAACAATGTGTCCATCAGATAACTTCAAACTTGAGATATTATTCCTTCTATACCTCTCTGTTGCCATGGCATGGAAAAATTTTGTGTTTTCCTCACCCATCTTCATCCACCTCACAATACATCTTTTCTTCCAGTAGTTATGCTGGGATTTAAGCAGTCTCTGAAGTTGGTGCTGTACTATTTTCCTGAAATTAAACTCATGAATGAATAGTGCTCTTACTTCCTCCAGATTGTCAAAGAATAGAATCACAAGATTGCACTTGTCAATAAGAAGCTTTAATTTTGACAGAGACATCTTCCAGTGCTTGAGAGCCACTCTTAAAAGTTTTAATTTCCTTGCTATGATTGCAGCACTAGAAGCAAGACCAATTGGCTGCTCCCACACTTCCTTGACACATTCAAAGAACCCCCTCTGATGCACCCAAAAATTCTCAAACCTGAATAGTTGAGCTTTTGGTATTACTGTATCAATACTGACAAGACAAGGGATGTGATCAGAAGTGGGTTTTGCCATAGGAGAAACCACAGTATTAGGATAGCTCGAAATCCATGAGCTGCTCGTGAAAAACCAATCTAGCTGTTCCAAAAGAGGTTCTTGCTGCATATTAGACCAAGTATATGCTCTACCTTTAATAGGAAGCTCTAGCAAACCCAAGTGATCAATCAATTCATTAAAAAGAAACATGTCATTAACATTGCCACCTGGCCTGTTTCTATTATACTGTGAGAGGATAAAATTAAAATCCCCCATGAACAACCACAACTCTTCATCAGGGATATTCAGATTATATAGCCACTGCACAAACAGGTCCCTCTGCTCCCCCTCACATGGTCCATACACAACCACCAGGGTCCACTTCTGCCTAGTATGCACAGATTCAAATTCATCAATTACCCCAAATCTTTGTGTCTGAATCAATGAGCCCTTAAAGACACTAGACTTCCATACAACCAGAATGCCCCCAGAGGCACCCACAGAGGGAGAAAAAGCAAAAGTGTCAAATTGCTTTGGGCAACATTGCTTAATAAAACTTCTGTCAAAATCCTCCTTTTTTGTCTCTTGGACACATGCCACGGCACAACCACTTTCAACAATCTTATTAAGTAAAGCTAATTGCTTATCATGAGCATTCAATCCTCTGATATTCCAACAAAGAACTTTCCAAACAAGCATATTAATATTATAATCCATAAGTGCACTGACATAGAGCATGACCAACTAGCAGGCATAACCCACCAGATACAAGACCAACATCAAGATCATAAATCTCAAAGGAGACAAAAGTACAGCAAGTGACACTAACAGACATATAACTGACTGACCCAAACAAAGACACACTGACAAATAACAAGACCAGGACCACACCACCACCCCACACTCTGCAAATGTCTTCAGCTATCATTTGATGACCTGGTCGTTTCTTCAGCTTCCCCTGAGGCCATCAGCTTCTCAGTAGAGATTAAAGTAGCATCAATCTCCAACATACTTCCAATCTTCTGCAGGACAGTGATAGGCACAGGAGGAGGCACATTTTGTCCAGACTCTCCTCTAGGAATGGCAGGGGCCACAGACGATCCCTGTGCAGCAGCAGATTTCTTGCTCCTCTTCCTCGGACGAGACTGCAGACCAGGAGTTACTGGCGCCATGTGTCCATCAAGCGCCAACTGACTTCTAGTGAATCGCCTAGGTCCTTCCTGTACCACAGTCTTTTGCTTCTTCTGTCTCCCCCTATGCTTCTTGTCAGCCGACACACCAATGGCAAAAGGACCAGAAGTAACAGAACCAGGAGCCACAATAGGGGGGCTCAGCTGCTCACTCGATGGCACATCAAACACATGGGTCAGGGGTACCTCAGACCCTCCCACATTATCAATAATTTTGATATTCTTCAAGCTGGCATGTATCCAAGGTTTACGTTGATCATCAGCCACAGATACAGATCCATCAAAAGCAGATATATGAGGATTGTCAACAAAAGCAGACTCCCAAGAGCGCTTAGGCACAAAAGGCACCAAGTCTAGAGAGACCTCCATTCCCAGATCATGCAGGCCAACCTCAACAGCAACCTCCTGCTCCTCCATCAACTCATTCATGACAGCAACATCAGAAGCAACCAGTGGCTCCTCCTGCCCCTGTACCCCAAGCCCCAGGGGACCAACAGGAACAACAATATCCTCCATCTCTTGCACAATCTGGTCAACCACATTATCCACATCACCAGGAACCTCTTGTATTTCTTCAGCAGCCACCTCTCCATCCAAGGCATTCTGAGCAACAACCACTGGCTCCAAGTCAACATCTGCCTCAAGACCAGCACCAACAACAGGTAATTCCTCCAGAACCTGGTCCTGAACAACATCATGCACAACAGCAGCAACTTGTACATCCATCTGCTCTGCTACCATAACTTGCACCACAGGAGGATCAGCAGAACCAGAATCAGACGAAACCACAGATCCCACATCAGATCCCTGCACATGCACATCCCAAGCACCAACTTGCCCATGCTGCATTTGGTCAGCAGGAGGTACAAAAGCAGGCACCTCCTCAACAGGAGCAACATTCCAACCCACTTCAGGATATTTAGGCTGCACAAAATTCAGATTATCAGGGTGAAGGTTGCCAGGCAGAGGATGCGGATTTCCATTCAGAGGCATTTGGTCTTCATCTGCAGGGTGACCACCAGCCGGCACAGCAGAAAGGATGTATACAGGAGCAGTCCAAGAGTGACGTAAACCTGAGAACCTTGCCACCTTTGGCTGACGAAAAACCACATCTCTAGGGACAAGGGCAGGCGAAGGAAAGGTAGCATATACCAAAATTCTGCATTTCTGAATATCTCTATGCTGCCAATAATGGAACTCACCAAAGGTGTTAATGGCTTCTGCAATTGTTTCAGTGTTCCTAAAGTCCATTGGCGTGCCTATGAACATAAGCCAACCAGTATACGCGCCATGCTGCACACGGAAACCCTGCCCCTCATTGTGCTTGATAAAACGCAGAGTAAAATCACCCAGCTGCCAGGCCCCATGATCTACCAGACCAGCACGAACAACAGGATTGCCAAATTGAAAGGCGCCAACACCACAGAACCAAGGCAGGTGATTGACAAGCTCAATGTCTCTGTCTAGCAGGAAGTTCCTAACCTGATCCATCGTTTGCTGCATCAGATTCTCAGGCAGAGGAGGATCTACCACCGCAACCGCCCACCCTTCATGCGCATCCACCATCGGAGCCGAAGGAGTAACAAAGGTACACGGCAGGCGAGTTGGCCCTCCATCAATAATGTGAAAACCAGGAGGCACCCACGGAGTCGGATCAAACTCGAAGTTGGCCATGGAGTCAGGTGGTGGTGGCGGCAGTTCCGATGTCTCGATATCTCTTGGCGGCAGAGGAGGAGCAGAGGGAGGCGAAACAGCAGGGTTAACTCGCGGAACTGCCGAGGAAGATGAGGGGGCAGCACTACCGGCCAAAATATCCGCAGTCAATCCCTTTAAAATCGGAACCCATTTCTTTCCCTTTAAAGCCTTACTGTTTAAACACTTTTTAGCAAAATGGCCATAGGAATAACAAGATTTACATCTGATTTTATTAACACAATTAAATGTGTCATGGGACATACTCAGGCAACGCCGACACTTCCAAACATCCAAAGCCCATTTGTCCACTAGGCCCACCAAGCCATCCAGGGAATCAGAACGAGATACCGCTGGCCCAGGAGAAGAAACCAACGGAGCCACAACAACAGGAGGGGAAGATGGGCCAGGAGAAGCCAAACCCGCAGCCCGCAAGGCCAGGAGAGCTGCAGATCCAACGGGACAATCCGAAACAGACGCGGAACCAGCGGTGACTGCGGAACGAGATCATATTTTGGGACAAGCATATTATACTAAGAATTATAGTCATGCTCTCAAGAAAGTGCTCAAAGAAAGGATGGTGACTCAACATAGAAGTAAAAGATTGACCCTTCGCAGAGGAAAGCAGGGATTAACATGTGCTAGAGCTTTTCATTTTTCAAATACATAAGTAAAATTATTTTGAGAGGTGTTTGTTGTTGTCAATGAATGATAGTGGGTACTCTAACCACCTCGCCAACCAGACTCTCAAGACAGGCTCCCATGAAGGACGTTATCTCTACCAGCAAGGTAGATCATCCCTCTTCTCTTTTGTTTACACATGTATTTTAGTTTCATTATGGATGACACCCCCCCAACCTTTGCTTACACAAGCCATGGCTAACCGAATCCTCGGGTGCCTTCCAACATTCACATACCATGGGGAAGTGTCTATTTGCAGGTTAAGTTGCTTACTGATGAATCAGAGCAAAACACGTGAAGAGAATTGTTAATGAAGGTTGATTAATTGGGGCTGGGAACCCCGTTGCCAGCTCTTTTTGCAAAATTATTGGATAAGCGGATGTGCCACTAGTCCATTGGTGAAAGTCTGTCCGGAGTAAATGACAAGGTTGAAAGATAAAACACCACATATTTCCTCATGAGCTATAAAACATTAACACAAATTGAGAAGTAGTTTGAAGGTTTAAAGGTAGCACATGAGAATTTACTTGGAGTGGTTTGAAATGCCATGCATAGGTATTTATGGTGGACACTTTGGAACAACTTGGTTTTCAGGTGTTTGGAAGCACGAGCAGCGTTCCCGCTCAGTATAAGTGGAGGCTAGCAATAGACTGGGAAGCGACAATCAAGAGAGCATTAACTATCATAATCATGCTTGCGACAAAATAAAATTAACGGAGGCATAAAAGTGATACAAGAACTCTGAAGCAAAGTAGATCATCGAGGCTTAATTGACTTTTGTTCAGTCATATGCATGCGTGAGCATGTGCCAAGTCGATTCAAGTGAATTATTCAGAGGAGGATACCACAATGTCATACTGATCTATGAATAAAACAATGCAAGCGAATATTCATGACATGCTACTCATTATTAATAGATTGGAACTAATCATGAGAGATCATAAACTACTAGACTTTCATTAAATGACATATACCTCACATGAACCGACTAAGCATGCTCACATGGATGAGTATATGTACAAAAATGAAAACAAATAGAGTTCATACCAGCCTCTTACCAAAGTCAAGTTGCCATAGACCGTCATTATTGCCTTTCACTTGTGCAGCTTGAATAATAATATGAAATGAAACCAAGCTCCAACCACCAGAGACCTCTGAACTCCCTAATGAACTTTACAAAACCAAAGAAGAACAACAAATATTTTTGGTGTTTTCGGGTTAGAAACAAGAACAAAAGGAAACAAGAAAACAAAGCAAAATCTTTTTGGGTTTTCTCATAGCAAACCAACGATAGCAAATAAAGTAAAATAAGAACAAAATAAGAGCAAAGAACCAAATAAACAAATGGTGAAGAGAAACAACAGAAATATTTTTGGTCTTTTTGTGTTTTAGGAAAGAAACAAGAAAAAACAAGAGAATGCAAATTAACAGAAACACAGAAAAACAAGATGGCAGCAATCTGCCAAAACCTGACACCAGTACAGAAATCGAATTTAACAAAAATCTTCCGTTGCTCAGCTCAAAAAGTGTTCAACTAATTAAAGTTAGATAACAACCTGGGGCACATGCTCAAAAATTTTCAACTCAAAATAACGTTCTGGCTGTGCGTACGAATTTTTTTTGGTAACAGCCCAGAATCTGTTTTTGGACAGCACATCCCCAAATATCATCTCCCTCTCATTAGAAAACCACTCTAAGAAACTAAACAAGTATGTACAAGTATCCAACAACCATAATATGCAAAGAATGAGTGATGCCGGTATACCTCCCCCCAAGCTTAGGCTTTTGGCCTAAGTGGAGTTCATTCTCACGCTCTCCATGAAGTGGTGTCTCCGTAGTATGACGAAGAACGACCCGGTTCTAGGTATGTGCTGGAAGAAGCAACAGGGTATGTGACGGTGTAGTCGTAGGAGGGCTCAGCGTCCTCGGAGTCATGTTGCTGGTGGAAGCCTTGTATCTTCAGTTGCTCATCCACCTCCTCCTTAGAGCGCGACCATGGTTTCCTGCCAACACTGAACAAATCTGTTTGGGGCAAAAGGACTTCCCTCTCATCCCCGTCAGCAAATAACATTCTATAAACAATATTATCCATACTAGAGTCAGCTGTAACAAATTGGTGACTCTTCATAGCAGCAATATCTAACCTAACAGGTGGTATTTCTACATCAGTAGGATCAAGAGGAAGATCTAGACGTGCCAAAATACGCGATGCAATTATTTCCCCATAAATAGGCCCCTTGTTAGACAAACGGCGAGCAACAAGAGCACTAAGATGATAAGGTGTCTCTCTAGTGAGTGCAGCAATTAAGAAAGCAAGATGATAACTAGAAATATTACTAGTGTTCTCCCTACCAAGAATGCTAGTAGCAAGGTAATAAGCAAAATACTTAATGGCGGGGAGTTGAATGTTTCTTATCTTGCCACGCTGAATGGTGCGGCAATCGTCATTTGTAATTTCTCGATAGAGCTCCAGCAAAACCCTGGGGTTGTCCTCGATCTTCCTTGTTGTACCTGCAGGGGCAATATCCAATGCAGCACAAAAATCCTTCAACTTCATAGTAACAGGATTACCATAGATCTTGAATGCAACCGTCGGGTGGAAGTGCTTGTTGTTGAACTTGAAGCTCTCTACAAAGATTTTAGTGAGCATGTAGTATTGCTTCCTCTCATCCTCCATATAGGTGGTTAAACCCGCCTTTCTAACGAGAGTCAAGAAATCATCCAGCAACCCTGCATTGCTCAAAAAGTTATAACATGGGAAAGATGAAGCATTAGGGGCTCCATTGTCTTCTTCGGGTGCGAAGCTCGGTGCAATGACGTCCTCATTGTAGGATCGTCTAATCCGAGTGGATGCCCTTGAGGGCCTCCCCGTGCTCGTCGTCTCTCCTTCGAACACCTCTCCAAAGTTGTAGTTGTCCATTTTCCTTTTCTTATATTGAATTGATATGGATCCAATCACAAGAGTTTGATATTCTTCTTTAAGCTCATATATAGGACAATCAATGGATCCCACCATGATAGTTTTCACATTACAAATTGTATTAACTCCTTATACTTTATCAATCCTCTTGGGAAAATAGACAGTATGTTCCTTGTCTTCGACATTGAGAGTAACTTTCCCTTTATTGCAATCAATAACAGCCCCTGCAGTATTAAGAAAGGGTCTTCCAAGAATAATAGACATATTATCATCTTCAGGCATTTCCAACACAACAAAATCAGTTAATATCAAGCAATGTTGAGTAACTTGAACAGGAACATTTTCACATACTCCAATAGGAATAGCAGTAGATTTATCAGCCATTTGCAAAGATATATCAGTTGGTATCAACTTATCTAAATCAAGTCTCTTGTAAAGAGAAAAAGGCATTACACTAACTCCCGCTCCCAAATCACATAGAGCAGTTCTAACATAATTATTCTTGATAGAACAAGGAATAGTCGGTATACCTGGGTCTCCCAGCTTCTTTGGAACCTTACCATTGAAGGAGTAATTAGCGAGCATAGTGGAAATCTCCTCATTAGGGATTTTCCTTTTGTTAGAGACAATATCTTTCATATACTTTGAATAAGGAGGCAATTTAATAGCATCAGTCAAAGGGATTTGCAAAAATAAAGGTTTCATCCAATCACAAAATTTATTATAATGTTCCTCCTCCTTTGATTTTAGTTTCTTAGCAGGAAAAGGCATTTGCTTTTGAACCCAAGGTTCTCTTTCATTACCATGTTTCTTTGTAATAAAATATTCTTTAGTATACTTTTTATTTTTATCATGCTTTTCAGGTTCTTTTTCAATTTCTTCTTTATCAGGTGTATCATTCTTATCATTACCTTCATCATGTTCATTACCACTTTCAGTTTCAGCATCAGAAATAGAAATACTATTAGGATCATTAACAGGTTCAGAGGATTCTACAACAGTTTTATGTTTCTTCTTCTTTTTCTTAGAAGGACTATCAGTTTCTTTAGTTCGTTGAGAATCTTGTTCAATTCTTTTGGGGTGCCCTTCAGGATATAGAGGATCCTGGGTAGAAACACCGCCTCTAGTTGTTACTTCATAAACATGTTTTTATTCATGAGTATTTTTTAACAAGTCATTTTGCACTTTAGTAAGTTGATCAATTTGAGTTTGAATCATATTAAAATGTTTAACAAACATCTTAACATCATTGGAGGTTCTCTCCACAATATCATGCAATTTACCAATAGCTTGAGAATTTTCCATTAGATGATTCTCTACTCTCATATTAAAATTATTTTGCTTAACAATATAATAATCAAATTCATCTAAACATTGATCGGGAGGTTTTGAATAAGGAATATCACCTCTATCAAAGCGTTGAAGAGAATGTACCTCAATTGTAGATGAAGGGGGAATTATCTTACATAGGTCTTCTATTGGAGGCAAATTCTCCACATCTTCAGATTTAATACCCTTCTCCATAAGAGATTTCTTGGCTTCCCTCATATCTTCATCATTTAATTCAATCATACCCCTCTTCTTCAATATAGGTGTCGGGGTTGGTTCAGGTGTAGACCAATCATCATGATTTTTGCTTATTTTAGCCAATAATTCTTCAGCTTCATCCGGAGTTCTCTTCCTGAAAACACAATCAGCACAACTATCCAGGTATGCCCTAGACTCAATGGTTAGTCCACTATAAAATATATCAAGTAAATCATGCTTTTCCAAATCATGTCTAGGCCGAGCTCTAATAAGAGAGCAAAATCTTGCCCAAGCTTCAGGCAATTTCTCTCCATCCTCTTGATCAAAACTATAAATTCTCTGCAGAGCCATATGTTGAGCACTAGCGGGAAAGTATTTCCGAAAGAAAACATCAAGCAAACAACTTGGACTATCAATAGAATCAGGAGGCAAATTATTATACCAAATCTTAGCATCATCCTTTAATGAGAATGGGAAAATCTTAGCAACAAAATAAGTACGCATCTTAACATCATTAGAAAACAAGCTACTTAAAGTAGAAAGCTCATTCATGTGCTCTACATCACTCTCTTTTTCAGTACCACAAAAAGGTGTTTTCTCAACAATAGATATATGAGATAAATCAAGAGAAAAGTCATAATCTTTATCCTTAATGTTTATAGGAGATGTGGCAAATTTAGGATCAGGAGACAGTTTATATCTAACAGCATGTTGTGCAATAAGCTTTTTAAGGTTACTTGTACTAGTAGTAGCATTGCATTTATCAATAAAATCATCATCAAGTTCCACATAATCTTCATCAAGATCATCAGTCTCAGGTGAATTAACAGGTGTAACAGTATTTTCATTAGGAGTTTCAGTATTTTCAATTTGTCTAGACCTAGCAATTGTAGCATCTAGAAAAGGACCTAATGAACCAGTATTATCAAGCACAATAGAAGCTTCATCAAAATTATCAGAGGAATTTTCAGATTCAGCAGAAATACCAACACGTGAAGTTTGTGGTGGTGAAACAAGTTGACTTATCACAGATGGTGAATCAAGAGCAGCCGAGGTACTCAGAGTTGTACCTTTTCTTGTAGTGGATGGTAATATGGCGACTTTAGTATCACGAGGTTTACCCATGATGGAGAATTTGCAGCGAACAATATCAATCCAAGTGAACTTGCAAATAAAGCTATGCTCTCCGGCAACGGCGCCAGAAAATAGTCTTGATGACCCACAAGTATAGGGGATCGCAACAGTCTTCGAGGGAAGTATTACCCAATTTATTGATTCGACACAAGGGGAGACAAAGAATACTTGTAAGCCTTAACAGCGGAGTTGTCAATTCAGCTGCACCTGGAAACAGACTTGCTCGCAAGAGTTTATCAGTAGCAACAGTTTTATAGCATTAGGAGTAGTGAAATAACAACAGCAGTGAAATAAAGACAGCAGTAGCGATTATAGTAAACAACATGATTAAAATACTATAGGCACAGGGATGGATGAACGGGCATTGCATGGATGAGAGAATTCATATAACAATCATGGTAGGAAATTTGCAGGTAATAATAAAGCGGTATCCAAGTACTAATCAATCAATAGGCATGTGTTCCATATATAGTCGTACGTGCTCGCAATGAGAAACTTGCACAACATCTTTTGTCCTACCAGCCGGTGGCAGCCGGGCCTCTAGGGAAATTACTGGAAATTAAGGTACTCCTTTTAATAGAGTACCGGAGCAAAGCATTAACACTCCGTGAACACATGTGATCCTCACATCACCGCCTTCCCCTCCGGTTGTCCCAATTCTTGTCACTTTGGGGCCTCGGGTTCCGGACAGCAACGTGTGTATACAACTTGCAGGTAAGATCATAAAACAATGCATATCATGATGAAACAATAACATGTTCAGATCTGAGATCATGGCACTCGGGCCCTAGTGACAAGCATTAAGCATAACAAGTTGCAACAATATCATAAAAGTAACATCTACGGATACTAGGCACCATGCCCTAACAATCTTGTGACTATTACATGATCAATCTCATCAAATCCCTACCATTCCCTTGAGCCTACAGCGGGGGAATTACACACACATGGATGGGGGAAACATGGCTGGTCGATGGAGAGGCTTCGGTGGTGATGGCGGTGAAGATCCCCTCCAATTCCCCGTCCCAGCGGAGTGCCAGAACGGAGTTTCTGGTCCCGAGGCGGAGTTTCGCGATGGTGGCGGCGTACTGGATGGTCTCTGGAAATATGGTCGAACCCCGTGGCGTAGGTCGAAAGGCATATGTAGTCCAAAGGAGAGCGTCGGGGGGCCGCCGAGGCGCCCACACAACAAGGCGGCGCGCCCCTCTCCTGGGCCGCGCCGGCCTAGTGTGTGGGGGCCTCAGGCCCCCACCTGGCTTGCCCTTCTGGCTCCGTCAATATTGTGGGAAAATAGGACCTTTCGCATAAATTCCGAGGATTTTCCTGAAAGTTAGATTTCTGCACAAAAACGAGACACCAGAGCTATTCTGCTGAAAACAACGTTAGTCCGTGTTAGTTGCATCCAATAATACACAAATTAGAGGCAAAACAATAACAAAAGTGTTCGGGAAAGTAGATACGTTTTGGACGTATCACTCTTCGGCGATCATGGAGTTCAACTGGTACGGTAGTCTAGTTAAAGCATCCGCTATCACATTAGCCTTGCCAGGGTGATAGTGGATTTCTATGTCGTAATCATTGATTTACCCTAACCATCTTCTTCGCCTCGTAGTTAACTCCTTCTGGGTGAAGATATACTTCAAACTCTTGCGATCTGAATAAATCTTGCATCGATTACCCATGAGGTAATGACGCCAAACTTTTAAAGCTAACACTGCTGCCGCAAGTTCTAAGTCATGGGTCTTGCTAGGCTTGGGAAGCCCTAAAAAAACCTGCGGTAGTATCCGGCTAATCCAAGAAAAACACGGACTTCAGTCTGAGTGGTCGGGGTTTTCCATTCTGCAATGGTCTTAATCGTTGAGGGATTGACGGCAATTCCTCCTGCTGACAAGATGTGTCCCAGGAATCCTACTTCCTTCAACCAGAACTCGCACTTGCTTGCACTTGGCGTACAACTTGTTCTGTCTAAGGGTCTCTAGGACGATCTCTAGGTGTTATTCATGTTCCTCTTCGGACTTGGAGTATATTAGGATGTCATCGATGAAGACAACGACAAACTTGTCTAGGAAATTCATGAAGATCATATTCATGAGATTCATGAAGTAAGCGGGGGCATTGGTCAGTCCAAATGACATGACGCTGTACTCATACAGCTCATATCTGGTGGTGAATGCCGTCTTTGGGATATCCGTTGCACGGATCTTTAGCTGATGGTAACCTGTCCTAAGATCAATCTTGAAGAACACGTTGGCACCGGTCAACTGGTCAAACAGGTCTTCTATCTTTGGCAAGGGATATTTGTTCTGGATGGTGACATCATTAAGATTGCGGTAATCCGTACATAAACGGCTGACACCGTCTTTCTTATCCACAAACAAAACTGGGGATCTCCAAGGCGATGCACTTGGTCGGATCAGACCTTTGGCTAAAAGTTCATCCAGCTGTTTCTTCAGTTCCACTAGTTCTGCCGGGTTCATGCTGTAAGCTCTCTGGGCTATGGGTCCTGTCCTAGGGATTAACTCAATGATAAACTCTATATCCCGATCTGGGGGCATACCGGGTAGATCATCAGGAAACACATCAGGGAACCTACAGACTACCCTGATCTGATCTAAGGGGGGGGGCTTGGCTGAACTCTGGTTGCAGTTAAACTTTAGGGATAGTCTTTCTGAGATGGGTTCTACTAACACTCTGGTGCTACTAGTCATGGTGATGGCCTTCTTAGCACAATCAATCAGTCCATGATGTTTGGACATCCAATCCATACCCAGCACTACTTCCAAACCCTTTGTTCCCAGAACAATCAAATTTGCATACCACGCTATTTCATGAATTTTGATGGGTACATCTTTGCAAATTTTCTAGCTTTTGTAGTTGAACCGGGTATTTGAGCTATCATGACATGCTTCAAACTGATGGGTTGAATCTTACTAGTGCATGCAAAATCTTCGGTGACGAATGAATGCGATGCTCCGGAATCAAACAACACTCTTGCCAGTACTGAATTAACAGAGAACATACCCAGTACGACATATGGCGCTTCATGGGCTTCTTCCGCACTCATGTGAAAGAGGCGGCCGCTACGGTTGTTGGGGTTGTTGGGGGCGAACTTCTTGCTGTTGGTGACACAACGTTGCTGCTGAGCAGGTGCAGCGGTGTTGGCGGCGAGCTTGGCGATTCTCTTGGGGCACTCATTGGAATAGTGTCCCACTACACCACACTCATAGCAGGTGATGGTGGACTTGTCCTTGGGGGTGACAGGGATAGCGTTGCTCCCAATCCTCGGAGCAGTGTTGGGGTTGATGGTGTTGGCGAGGGCTCTCATCGGGGCGCGGTTGAAGTTGTTGTTGTGGTGGACATAATTGTTGTTGCTATGGTTGTGGTGGCCTCCTGGCCTGGGGTTTCCTCCATTACGGTTCTGATAACCGGGGCGCGACATCTGCGCCGGTGGCCTGTTGTTCCTGGGGGTGAATCCTCCGCTTGAGCTAGGGCGAAACTTGGGGGTATTGCTGGGCCCACTCTGGTGCATCATTCTGCGCTTTCGGTTCTCATTGGCCTGGTTCAGCTTGCACTCCATTTGGATGGCGGAGTCAACAAGGGCTTCGAGGTCAGCAAAAGGGATGTTAACCAACACAGTCTGCATCTCATCGTGCAGTCCGTTCAGAAACCTCTCCTTCCTCTTATCGGTGGTATCGGTCTCATCGGGGGCGTACCTTGACAAGGTAAGGAACTTGTCGCGGTACTCCACTACAGTCAATCTGCCCTGTTTGAGTTCACGGAACTCATCCCTCATCTTCTTGATCAGACCCGGGGGCACGTGGTACTTGCTGAACTTGAGCTTGAAGTCGGCCCAAGTCATCATTTGCCCTGCATTCAATGCGCGGGCACTCGTCCACCAGGCACGTGCTGGTCCTGCCAGGTAGTGCGTGGCGACCAGAACCTTGTCATTGGCCTCCACTCCGGTCACTTCAAGATTGTTCTCCATGGTATGGAGCCAATCGTCCGCATCCAGTGGTTCCTCTGTCTTGCTAAACACTGGCGGGTTGGTGTTCTGGAAGTTCTTCAACTTTGAGCCCGGATGATCATGGTTTCCGTGACCCTGGTTGTTCTGGGCAATCTGTTGCAGTGCAGCGATGTTGGCTTGCCTTTCAGCTCTTTCAGCCTCTCGATCTGCCATTAGAGTCTGCAGCAGTTGCATCATAGCACCCTGCGATGCACGGCTGGGAGATGCCATCTGAATATTGATATAGATCATGAGATGAGAGGGAAAGTTCTAGGGCTTATTTTGGGTAAAGTTCAGAATTTAAAGCTTGAGTTCTTGACAGGTTGAAACTAAACACACTTTTATTTCATTCATGATGCAAACCGTACAAGGTAACACATCGGAGGGTTTGAAGAACCCTTTCATCAAGCTACGATACATTGGGACCGATACAACTCACACCTACGTAAGGTGCACAAGTGATTACTCTCCATCAACATTGATCGGGGCGGTGTCATCTCCATGGGGGTAGAATTCCAGATCATCATTTTCCTCGTTGCTCGCATAGGAGTAGCCATCCCCTGGGATGTTTTCCCCTTATCCTTCTCCTTCTCCTTCGAGGGCCCGGAGTTGGTCTTCTTGGGTCTTAAGGGTCTCCTTCATTGCGGCGACCTTGGCCTTGAGGCGGTGGATGGCGTAGTCCTTCTTCGCGTTCTCATGGCGAAGAGTCCGGTGTTCCTTGGTGATGACCTTGATGGTCTCATCCTTCCGGATCATCTGGAGATAGGCGTAGTTGGTGAGGCCGCGGGAGTTGTCCAGGGCAGTGCGAGTTTCGCACAGCATGAAGTCGAGGTGGTCCACATGGTGCCTCAGCACGGGGTGAAATGGCAGGTTCAGGGGTACTCCAAGGGAGTTGTGCCTTGCTAGGTGAGCAAAGCGTCCTCCTTGGAGAGCCATGGCGTTCTGCCCGCACAGACGTGCGAGCGCTTCCTGCATGGCGCGGGTGAGTCCATCCGCCCAGTTGTTCTCCCTGAGAGAGAACTGGATCCTGCCGAACATGGGAGACTCAGGCTTCCCGGGGAGATCAGCCATGATCACCCACTGTAGCTGTCCACCGGGCTGGTCATTGACCTGTCCCCCGTAGAACTGAGGTGGCGAGCGTCCAAGAGATTCCGAGAGGGCATGCAGGTCCCTTTCGAAGATCAGATCTCCGCCATTCCCTAGCTGGTACACCTCGGTCTGAACAAAGGGCTCCATCTGTAGGGGCATGGATGAGTAAATTAGAGTGCAAGTGTGCAAATTGTTAAGTTATCAACACATGAACTTATTATTGTGCAAAAGATCCTCCAAGGTAAGAATATGAATATGTTTTCATAGCTATTTCTTTTATTAATTTTAAATCTAAGTGTTTCAAACGTCCATTCTAAACTAGGGCTTCTAAGGTCAAACAATGGCTCTGATACCAACTTGTCAACACCCGGATTTTTAAGTCCTGGTGCCTATTATGTCGTACATCGCAATCCCAGGAGTAATGTTGTTGCGAGGCATAATAGTTGAATATCATAGAGTCATCATTTATTACAACACATAGAGTCTTACATCCAGGGATCACATGATCCAATATTACACAAATAGTTGATCTAGTGATCAACGAACACAACAAGTAGCGGAAGCGTCGTAGTAGGTGGAACTATCTATCCACAGGCCAACGCTTGACGTTAGAAGCATCCTAGTTCTGGTAGACGTCATGCTGACCATCATCTTCATAGTGTTGCTCCTCTTCATAGTCTGGCATTGGAATAGCCAGGGACACAGCCATGAGTACTTTAAGTACTCGCAAACTAATACTAATGTAAGTACTTATCACTTTTTAAGGTTTGCTAAGCTCTAGGTTTATTTGCGGAAAGCCAAGTTTAGTTCACAAACATTTAGTAAAGATGCTTGAATCACTAGACTAACTCAAGTGGGAACATTAGTGTCATTCCCACAACATCCGTTGTGTTTTTAAATCTCGAGTCACCCTTCACATGTCATATTTTTGGAAAAGAGCCTGATGACGGAACAGTATGGCCTTTCCAATTGTCCGTAACCGTGGACACGGCTATTCGAATAGTTCTACACTATGCAGAGGTCGTACACTTGTGCCACAATATTTGCAATAATCCGTCAGGGTTAACTGGCCCTGATTTACCGCACTCCGTGCGCGAACTACCAACCATAACCTTTCACTTACCTACCCTAGTATAGGCACCTCTCCCCATGAGCTTGGCCTCCCGGTGAAAACCACTGTCAACTCGGGAACTGCACAGGGCTTGGGTCGTACATTCACCTCATATTCACATCATTTCACTTGTAACGGAGGCAGCCTCGGCATAACCCCTATGATGCTTGTTTAGAGGGAACCCATACTAAGGCACATAAATTTCTAGTTAAGCCCTTACCCATGTTGGGTATTGTGGGGGTACTTTCAAACTGGAAGGGTATCGCATCCGAACCCAACCATCAGTTTTCGAAAAATTCACCGAGTCATTCATAGATCATAATTACTTTCCAAATCTTTCAATAGAATGCTCCATCATTCCAAGGTTTTCAAAGTCATTTCATTTCACATGTTCCCCTCGAGAGTAGTCAATTTTATTTGTTAGCACTAGCAACTAGTCATGAGGGGTGCTAACTAGCTTGTCTTGCTCTAGGCTAACTTTGATGCTCTTGTTCTACTCTAGATATAAATCCAGGTGAATCATGAATCAAAAAGTAACTTTGATAAACCAAATTTAGTAAAGCTTGTAAAGTAAAAGCTTGGGATAGGAGCATTAAGCATAAAGTAAAAGTAATGATGCCTTGCTCTTGTAGAGCTTTGCATTAAGTTGGCTTGCAAGAATATTAGCTTGCCTTGGTTGGGATAGGAGTCAAAGTTTTCCTCCTCCTCTTGGGTGTAGTCTTCCTCCTCTTGATACTCCTCGTTACTAGCGTCTATACACGAATACGAGGTATACAATCACCACTCAAGCTTAAGTGCTAAGCTAAACATACCACAAGTGCACACACACCTATACTAGCATTACATCTTATTTGCAGGGTGATTTACTTTGTTTATGTTAAAGAAAAATAATTTCCTCTCATTATAAATATTTAGTAGCATAGCTCTTTAATATTTTGGAGGAAATAATTCCCTCTCATTGAATCTTATTTAAGATTTAATCTCTTCAAATAATAATAAGGTATGAATATTAGTTGACCAAGGTCAACACTTCATATCTCTTATTTGAGAGTAGAATTTAAATGAGGTGCTACACCTTATGCATTTTAATACTAGCATGACAATGATTTAATGTCGCTAAGTAAACAAGCATGAGGCTTATTAGACCAAGGTCAGTACCTCTATTTGAATTACTTAGGATCACAATTTAAATGAGAGAGTATCTCCCATACTATTTAAATTAATTTATGTGTATGTGATAAATGGACTAGAAATATTTCCATAGCCATTATTCAATTCTATTTCATGATCATGCAAACAACTATACTATATTTTTTCATAAACAATTAGAGTATGTCAAATGTGATTTATGAGAGTTGGAATCAACTCAAAATCATTTGTAGATAATTTTTAATATTTATTTTAAGTTAGAAAAGGCCCTACCTTGTTATTTTTGTCATTTAATTTTAACTACTAATTTGGAAAAGAGGCCAGTGGCATTGTTTAGATAATTTCAGGAGCTTTCCAAATATATAAATTTGGCTAAATTTGGTGCAGTAGTTTAAAAGTTATTCAAATTTGAATTGAGCACCAGTATTTGAATTTAGCTGAAATAATTAAATCGAATTTGAATTCCTTGGGCCGCGCGGGAAAAGCCTATGGGCCCAAACGAATTAAATGGAGCAGCATGGCCCAACAGCACAGCCAGTGTGAGTGGGCCGCCTGACGAGGTGGGGGCCACCCGTCAGTGGCGTTTAGACGAGCGAAACGGTACGTGCTATGTGATCTGTTGGATCAGAACTAGATCAAGCGGCCGTGGCTCATTGATGACCCACAAGTATAGGGGGTGTATCGTAGTACTTTCGATAAATAAGAGTGTCGAACCCAACGAGGAGCAGAAGGTGTTGACAAGCAGTTTCGATGAAGGATTCACTGTAAATGCTCACAGACAAGTATTCAAGGGGTTTTGATATTGCAGATAAATAAAGTACAAGTAAATAAAATGCGAGAGAAATAATTGCAGCGAGTGGCCCAATCCTTTTTAGCACAAAGGACAAGCCGGTTTGTTTACTTATAATGACCAAACGTTCCTGAGGACACACGGGGATTTTAGTCTAGTGCTTTCGCTACATACAGCTGATTAATCTTCATTGTTTTGATAAGTGTTGTGTGGGTGAACCTATGCTAATGCACCGCCCTTCCTAGGACTAATACATACTTGTGATTATACCCCTTGCAAGCATCTGCAACTACAAGAAAGTAATTAAGATAAATCTAACCACAGCCTTAAACTCTGAGATCCTGCGATCCCTCCTGCATCGATATACTAACGGGGGCTTAGGTTTCTGTCACTCCGGCAACCCCGCAATTAGCAACCGAATACAAGATGCACTCCCCTAGGCCCATAAATGGTGAAGTGTCGTGTAGTCGACGTTCACACGACACCACTAGAAGAATGACACCACAACTTAAATATCATAACATTGAATATTACTCAACCATAATTCACTACTAGCATTTAGACTTCACCCATGTCCTCAAGAACTAAACGAACTACTCACGAGACATCATATGGAATACAATCAGAGGTGATATGATGATGAATAACAATCTGAACATGAACCTTGGTTCAATGGTTTCACTCAATAGCATCTACAACAAGTATAGAATAACACCGGGAGAGTTTCCCCTATCGAACAATCAAGATCAAACCCAAATCGTTACAGCGGTGACGAGGTGCTGCGGTGGTGATGGCGGTGTAGATGGTGGAGACGATGATGATGATGATGGAGATGGTGTCCAGCTCGACGACGATGGCGATGGCGTCGATTTCCCCCTCCGGGAGGGAATTTCCCCGGCGGATTCCTGCCCGCCGGAGAGCTCTTTTCTCTCTGGTGCTCTCCGCCCCGCAGAGGCGGCTGTAACCCTTCGTGAGGATCCTACGTGGCTTAGGTTTTCGGGACGAAGGAGTACGCGAAGAAAAGGAGGCGAAAGGGTCGTGGGCCCCCCAGCATAGGGTGGCGCGGCCAGGGCCTGGGCCGCGCCGCCCTATGGTCTGGGCCCACAGTGGCCCCTCTCTTCTTCCCCTTCTGGCTCCCTCCGTCATCTGGAAAAATAGGAATTTTCGTGAAATTCCCTTCCGCAGTTGATCTTCCGAAATATTGCGTTCTGACGGTGCTTTTTCCAGCAGAATCCTGGCTCCGGTGCTTGATCCTCCAATGATGATGAAACATGCAAAATAGATGAAATAACATAAGTATTGTGTCCCAATATGAAATATATCAATGAATAACAGCAAATTATGATACAAAATAGTGATGCAAATTGGACGTATCAACTCCCCCCAAGCTTAGACCTCGCTTGTCCCCAAGCGAAACTGAGCTCGAGAAACAAGACCACATGTTTATGGAGTGAAGAGTCGATAAATAAAATACGGACAAGAAGCATCATATTCATTCACACAAGACATTCTAATAAACAACTTCCTCATATAACTCATCTTGAAATAAGTAAAGAGAAATCACAAGTAAAGGTGCATAAGAAATCATAATTGGTGATGGCAAACTTTGTTCTTGGTCAGAGAACTACTAACGGATTGTACTTCTAAGCAAAGCTTTCATATTAGATTTTATAGCTGAACTTTCATATTCAAGCATGACAATCTCTTCATAATCATTGATAACTTCAAAGTCATATTCATTCAGATAAAATTGGTACTAAACAAGAAAGTATAAAAGACATGATCAACTGAATCATAGCATAAATGATTGGTTCACAACAACTCAATTGCTTGCTTAGGATAGAGGGAAATAGGTATACTGACTCAACATAAAAGTAAAAGACAGGCCCTTCGCAGAGGGAAGCAGGGATTAAATCATGTGCTAGAGCTTTTCAAGTTTTGAAATCATATAAAGAGAATAAAAGTAAAATTTTGAGAAGTGTTTGTTGTTGTCAACGAATGGTAGCGGGCACTCTAACCCCCTTGCCAAACGAACCTTCCAAGAGCGGCTCCCATGAGGGACGGCATCTCTACCAGCGAGGTAGATCATCCCCCTTCTCTTTTGTTTACACATGTATTTTAGTTTTATTTAGGATGACACTCCCCCCAACCTTGGCTTTCTCAATCCATGGCTAACCGAATCCTCGGGTGCCTTCCAACATTCACATACCATGGAGGAGTGTCTATTGCAAAATTAAGTTGCTTACTGATGAATCAGAGCAAAACATGTGAAGAGAATTATTAATGAAAGTTATTAATTGAGGCTGGGAACCTCATTGCCAGCTCTTATTGCAAAGTTATTGGGTAAGCGGATGTGCCGCTAGTCCATTAGGAAAAGTTCGCCCAACAAGATTGAAAGATAAAACACCACATACTTCCTCATGAGCTATAAAACATTGACACAAATAAGGAGTAGTATAGTTTGAATAATTTAAAGGTAGCACATGAAGTATTTACTTGGAATGGCAGAAAATACCATGTAGTAGGTAGGTATGGTGGACACAAATGGCATAGGTTTGGTCTAAGGTTATGGATGTATGAGAAGCATTCCCTCTCGATACAGGTCTTTGGCTAGCAAGGTTTGATAGCAAGCATAAAAGTTGAGGGAAACAAACAAATATACATATGATAGAAACAATCATGCATCTTTCTCATAAGCACAAGCAATTTTAACTTCAGAATACTAAACTCATTAGCATAGAGATAATAGAGTAATGTATCTAAGTGTATTTCTCTCCTTCATTAAACATCAAGATGTTGTTGCTATTGACCAATGCTAAGTTTGCCAAAACCAAATAGATTTACTTGATGCTCCCAAAGTGATATCAATACTCATGTCAAGAGTAATCATATAATGAAGATTGCAAACTAAAATAAGGTGTGCAAAAAGTAAATGATAAGACTTCTCATTAATATTCCATAACGATAACTCACACCAACGGATACATTGATAACTAACTAAGAGAGATACTTCCACATTGCATACTATTCCATATGATAACTTCCCTACTCATGATATGACACTACTTGATATTAAAAGATAAAAGGTGGTGGTGATGTGATACCGCGGCACTCCCCCAAGCTTGGAACAAACCAAGGGGATGCCAATACCGATGATGAATTACTCCTTCAGTGATGATGGTGATGGATTCCTCTCGCGCTTCATAAGGATCTCCTTCAGCTTCAGCTTCTCAATTTTGTAATTCTGCACCAAAACCTGAAGAGACTCATTGTTACCCGAGTGTGGCGGTGACGGCCTTGTGCTGGGATTTGAGTAATATTCCAGCATTCTGCGAAGTCGCTGATTCTCCTCCTGAAGTGTCTCCACTTCCCTCCTTAGAGCACGATATTGATCACAAAACTCATCAGCTACCCGTATTGCTTCCTCCACACAAGGGAAAGAGTCGAGGTCCAGAGCAGGCGGAAGAGCTCCCTGCAAGTTATGAGAAAAAGAACGCCCAGTGTTAACCGATCCCACCAAGATTGGCTTACTCCTCGTAGTTTCCCACTCTCCTTTTGCTGATGCTATCTTCTCCTTCTCCTTATTGATCCTTTCATCTATCTCTTCCCTCCAAGGCCCCTTGTCTTTGTTGTTGGAGACCATGGCGCTTCTAAACTGAAAACAGATCTGGCAGAAAACAGCTCGAAACAAAACACGACGAGAAAACGATATTACGGACCTCCAGGGGTCCGGGGAATTATATAGCAAATATTTTTACGATAAAAGGAAGGTTCCAGGCCGAAAACGAGTGGAAACGGGACGCCGAGGTGCCGTCACCATAGGTCGGCGCGGCCAGGGTGGGGCCCGCGCCGGCCTGTGGTGACGGGCCCTCGCGCGTCTTTTCCACTCCGTTTCGATTCCGTAATTTTTCATATTTTCCAAAAACAACAGAAATAATGTTCGGAAAGGTAAACGCGGACTCTTTATTACCTATACTGTTACCTATTCAAAGTCCAGTTCTGGCGGACTGTCAATTTGTCCTTTGATGAAAGCCTCCGGTGTTTCCACTTGAATAATATCGACATCAACATTATAAGAATCACCCGAGATATAATGCTTGAGTCTTTGTCCATTCACCACTTGCGTGGCATTGCCTTGGAGAGAGCTAATTTTAATTGCTCCTGAACGATACACCTCCTCAACAACATATGGTCCTTCCCACTTCGAGAGTAATTTCCCTGCAAAGAATCTTAGACGAGACCGATACAATAGAACTTGATCTCCAACATTAAATTCTCTTTTGATGATCCTTCTATCATGCCATTTCTTAACTTTTTCTTTAAAGAGTTTAGCATTTTCATAAGCTTCACTTCTCCATTCATCTAGAGAACTTAATTGCAACAACCTCTTATTACCGGCTAATTTAGGATCTTTATTTAATTCTCTAACAGCCCAATAAGCTTTGTGCTCTAGTTCTAAAGGTAAATGACAAGCTTTTCCATAAACCATTTTATAAGGTGACATTCCCATAGGATTTTTATAAGCAGTTCTATAAGCCCATAACGCTTCTTTCAATTTGCTAGGCCAATTCTTTCTAGATTTATTAACAGTCTTACCCAAGATAGCTTTAATCTCTCTATTTGATAATTCTACTTGACCACTAGTTTGAGGATGATAAGCAGAAGCAATTCTATGATTAATACCATACTTAGCAAGAGTTTTTCTAAAACCTCCATGAATGAAATGAGAACCTCCATCAGTCATAATATATCTAGGTACTCCAAATCTAGGAAATATAATATCTACAAGCATTTTTATAGAGGTCTCACCATCAGCACTTTTTGTAGGTATAGCTTCTACCCATTTAGTAACATAATCAACAGCGACAAGTATATGAGTGTTACCGTCTGAAGA
Source organism: Lolium perenne (assembly GCF_019359855.2). Classification (NCBI taxonomy): domain Eukaryota; kingdom Viridiplantae; phylum Streptophyta; class Magnoliopsida; order Poales; family Poaceae; genus Lolium; species Lolium perenne. The sequence continues at coordinate 73,489,008 of NC_067248.2, read as the reverse complement.
AGGGAAAGGTCCCATGAAGTCGAATCCCCAACAATCGAATGGTTCAATAACAAGAGTATAATTCATAGGCATTTCATTGCGTCTAGAGATATTACCAACTCTTTGACATTCATCACAAGATAAAATAAATTTCCTTGCATCTTTGAAGAGTGTTGGCCAATAAAAACCTGATTGTAGAACCTTTTGCGCGGTTCTATCTCCAGCGTGATGTCCTCCATAAACACTTCCATGACATTTATTCAATATCTCCTGTTGTTCATATTCAGGAACACATCTTCGCATAATACCATCCACTCCTTCTTTATATAAGTGTGGGTCATCCCAAAAATAATGCCTCAAGTCATAAAAGAATTTCCTCCTTTGCTGAGCTGAAAAGGTTGGAGGCAAATACTTCGAAACAATAAAGTTAGCATAATCTGCATACCAAGGGCTCTCTCGCGAGCTCACCTTTATTACAGCCAATTGTTCATTTGGAAAACTATCATTAACAGGAACAGGATCATAAGCAATATTTTCCAATCTAGACAAATTATCAGCAACAGGATTATCGGCACCTTTCCTATCTATAATATGCAAATCAAATTCTTGCAACAGAAGTACCCATCTAATAAGCCTTGGCTTAGCATCTTTCTTTGTCATGAGGTATCTAATTGCAGCATGATCAGTATGAATTGTAACTTTTGAATCAACAATATAAGGTCTAAACTTATCACAAGCAAAGACTACAGCTAACAATTCTTTTTCAGTTGTAGCATAATTTCTTTGAGCAGCATCAAGAGTCTTACTAGCATAATGAATAACATTTAATTTTTTATCTACTCGCTGTCCAAGAACAGCGCCTACAGCAAAATCACTAGCATCACACATAATTTCAAAAGGCAAATTCCAATCAGGAGGTTCAACTACAGGAGCAGTTGTTAAGGCTTTCTTTAAAGTTTCAAAAGCTTCCTTACAATCATCATCAAAAACAAAAGGTACATCTTTTTGAAGAAGATTAGTAAGAGGCTTTGAAATTTTAGAGAAATCTTTAATAAATCTCCTATAAAACCCAGCATGACCAAGAACACTACGAATACCTTTAACATCCCTCGGATAGGGCATCTTCTCAATTGCTTCAACTTTAGCTCTATCAACTTCAATACCTCTCTCAGAAATTTTATGTCCCAATACAATTCCTTCATTAACCATAAAGTGGCATTTCTCCCAATTAAGAACAAGGTTAGTTTCCTCACATCTCTGCAAAACTTTATCGAGGTTTCGCAGGCAATTATCAAAAGAATTCCCATAGACAGAAAAATCATCCATGAACACCTCTACAATACTTTCGCAAAAACCATGAAAAATAGCAGACATGCATCTTTGAAAAGTAGCAGGAGCATTACATAAACCAAAAGGCATACGCCTATAAGCATAAGTTCCATAAGGACAAGTAAAAGTGGTTTTCTCTTGATCTTTAGCTTTAACAGCAATTTGTGAAAACCCAGAATAACCATCAAGAAAGCAAAAATGAGTATTTTTAGACAACCTCTCTAACATTTGATCAATAAAGGGTAAAGGGTAATGATCTTTCTTAGTAACTTTATTAACTTTTCGAAAATCAATGCACATTCTATACCCTACAACTATTCTTTGAGGAATAAGCTCATCATTATCATTAGGCACAACAGTCATTCCTCCTTTCTTAGGAACACAATGCACAGGACTAACCCATCTACTATCAGCAATAGGATATATAATACCAGCTTCAAGGAGTTTTAATACCTCGTTCCTTACCACTTCCTTCATCTTCGGAATTAGACGACGTTGATGTTCAACAACAGGCTTTGCATCTTCTTCCATATTAATAGCATGTTGGCAAATAGAAGGAGAAATCCCTTTCAAATCATCAAGAGTATAGCCAATAGCTCCTCGGTGTTTCTTCAATATTTCCAATAACCTTTCTTCCTCAATCTCTGAAAGCTTAGAACTAATAATAACAGGATATATTTTCTTATCATCAATATGAGCATATTTAAGATTATCAGGTAAAGGCTTTAGATCAAAAACAGGATCTTCCTTCGGTGGCGGTGTTGTACCCAGATCTTCCACCGGTAAATCATGCTTGAGAATAGGTTGGCGACGAAAAATTTCCTCAAGCTCATCTCTTTCTTTCCTAAAAGCTTCACTTTCACTATTCTCCAAATGTTGCTGCAAAGGGTTATTAGGAACAAGAACAATAGATGCACACTTTGCTCCATTTTAAAATCATTACTAGGCAAGTCAACTTTATAAGGAGTTTTGGTAAATTTAGAAAAGTTAAATTCATAAGGTTCACCAGCAAATCTAGTCAAAATTTTCTCTTTCTTACAATCTATAATAGCTCCACAAGTATTTAGAAAAGGTCTACCAAAAATGATAGGACAATAATCACTAGCAGCAGAACCAAGTACCAAAAAGTCAGCAGGATATTTAACCTTACCACATAGAACTTCCACATCTCGAACAATACCAATTGGAGAAATAGTTTCTCTATTAGCCAGATGAATAACCACATCAATATCTTCAAGTTCACAAGAACCAATTTCGTGCATAATCTCCGTGTAAAGTTCATAAGGTATAGCACTAACACTTGCACCAATATCACATAAACCATAATAGCAATGATCACCAATTCTAACAGATAGCATAGGAACACTAACTTGTTTGGGTTTATTAGGATGTGAAACAATATTAGAAGCATCTTCATGAAAATAATATGACCATCCTCCACATTCTCGGTCACAAGATCTTTAACTATTGCAAAAGCAGGTTCATTTTTAATTTGTTCTTCAGGTTCTTTAGGTTTCTTTTCACTTTTATTAACTGCACTAGATATGATGAGTACTCCTTCATTTTAGCGAGGAAAGGAGTTTTTTCAATATAAGCTTCAGGAATAACATTATCAGCAGTTTCAATCACTACACATTTGTTTACAGATGAATCAATTTTATCTTTATACGGTTCATGATACTTATCAAAATTCTTTTTAGGCAGTTCATAATGAGAGGCAAAAGCTCTATAAAGATTTGCAACAACTTGGGAATCAAGACCATATGTAGCACTCATATTACGAAATTTATCAGTATCCATAAAAGCTTCAATGCATTTATAATCATAAATTATACCTGATTCTCTATCTTTGTCATTCTCCCATCCTTCAGTATTTTCTTGGATCCGATCAAGAAGGTCCCTTTTAAACTCTTCATTCTTGCGTGTAAATGATCCAGAACAAGAAGTATCCAGCAAGGTCTTGTCTTGAAAAGAAAGTCTTGCATAGAAATTATCAATAATAACATTACCAGGAAGCTCATGAATGGGGCATTTGAGCATTAAAGACTTCAATCTCCCCCAAGCTTGGGCAATACTTTCTCCATCATGAGGCCAGAAATTATATATGCGGTTCCGATCTTTGTGAATTTCACTTGGAGGATAAAATTTGGAATAGAATAAAGGCACAATGTCCTCCCAATCAATAGAATCACCATTCTTCAGCAATTTATACCAGTGCGCCGCTTTACAGACAGCGATATAGTGAATAGTTTCTTCCTAACTTCATTCATGGAAATACCTGCACATTTGAATAACCCGCATAATTCATGCAAAAACAGTAAATGATCACCAGGATGGACAGTTCCATCCCCTTCATAGCGGTTATCCATAACACGTTCAATAATTTTCGTAGGTATTTTATATGGTACTACTTCCTCACCTGGCGCTTCATCCACTACCGTTGCAGTAGTAGTAGATTTCCCAAATAGAAATTGAAGAGAAGATCTCTCCATAATGATTATAGCAGCAGGCAGAAATAAAATCAGCACAAACAGTAAAGGTTTTCCTTACCAATTCCACTTACCAATAGCGCTTCACTCCCCGGCAACGGCGCCAGAAAATAGTCTTGATGACCCACAAGTATAGGGGGTGTATCGTAGTACTTTCGATAAATAAGAGTGTCGAACCCAACGAGGAGCAGAAGGTGTTGACAAGCAGTTTCGATGAAGGATTCACTGTAAATGCTCACAGACAAGTATTCATGGGGTTTTGATATTGCAGGTAAATAAAGTACAAGTAAATAAAATGCGAGAGAAATAATTGCAGCGAGTGGCCCAATCCTTTTTAGCACAAAGGACAAGCCGGTTTGTTTACTTATAATGACCAAACGTTCACGAGGACACACGGGGATTTTAGTCTAGTGCTTTCGCTACATACAGCTGATTAATCTTCATTGTTTTGATAAGTGTTGTGTGGGTGAACCTATGCTAATGCACCGCCCTTCCTAGGACTAATACATACTTGTGATTATACCCCTTGCAAGCATCCGCAACTACAAGAAAGTAATTAAGATAAATCTAACCACAGCCTTAAACTCTGAGATCCTGCGATCCCTCCTGCATCGATATACTAACGGGGGCTTAGGTTTCTGTCACTCCGGCAACCCCGCAATTAGCAACCGAATACAAGATGCACTCCCCTAGGCCCATAAATGGTGAAGTGTCGTGTAGTCGACGTTCACACGACACCACTAGAAGAATGACACCACAACTTAAATATCATAACATTGAATATTACTCAACCATAATTCACTACTAGCATTTAGACTTCACCCATGTCCTCAAGAACTAAACGAACTACTCACGAGACATCATATGGAATACAATCAGAGGTGATATGATGATGAATAACAATCTGAACATGAACCTTGGTTCAATGGTTTCACTCAATAGCATCTACAACAAGTATAGAATAACACCGGGAGAGTTTCCCCTATCGAACAATCAAGATCAAACCCAAATCGTTACAGCGGTGACGAGGTGCTGCGGTGGTGATGGCGGTGTAGATGGTGGAGACGATGATGATGATGATGGAGATGGTGTCCAGCTCGACGACGATGGCGATGGCGTCGATTTCCCCCTCCGGGAGGGAATTTCCCCGGCGGATTCCTGCCCGCCGGAGAGCTCTTTTCTCTCTGGTGCTCTCCGCCCCGCAGAGGCGGCTGTAACCCTTCGTGAGGATCCCTCTGTGGCTTAGGTTTTCGGGACGAAGGAGTACGCGAAGAAAAGGAGGCGAAAGGGGTCGTGGGCCCCCCAGAGCATAGGGTGGCGCGGCCAGGGCCTGGGCCGCGCCGCCCTATGGTCTGGGCCCACAGTGGCCCCTCTCTTCTTCCCCTTCTGGCTCCCTCCGTCATCTGGAAAAATAGGAATTTTCGTGAAATTCCCTTCCGCAGTTGATCTTCCGAAATATTGCGTTCTGACGGTGCTTTTTCCAGCAGAATCCTGGCTCCGGTGCTTGATCCTCCAATGATGATGAAACATGCAAAATAGATGAAATAACATAAGTATTGTGTCCCAATATGAAATATATCAATGAATAACAGCAAATTATGATACAAAATAGTGATGCAAATTGGACGTATCACTCATCGTCGTCTCCGACGAGATCCCGGCGTGCTGGCGGCGTACCTAGGGGGTCGGAGAGCGCACCAGGCCGCCGGCGATCGATGGCGAGGTACTAGGCGACGTTGGCGAGGGTGAAGAAGTCCCTGGTACGGTGGCGGAGCTTGGGGAGGCGCGGATCGATGGCGATGATCTGCGGACTCCGGCGGGCTCCGTCCTCAAATTAGGGCTACTCCGGCGAGGTGGTGTCCAATTGACTGGTGGAGAAGAGGCAAGGATGGGAGGAGAGTGAGTTGCTGTGCAGAGTTGGGGCTCGGGGCTCCTCTATTTATAGCGGGGGAGGTGGCCGGCGGGTGCTGTGAAGGAGCGTCCATGGCGTGGCGTCTACGGTGCTAGCAGGGGCAAGGCGAGGACGGCTACGTGTAGGCGTCGTCCTGGCGATGCTCGAGGTGCAGCGGGTGCATCCAGGGCATGACAGGATCGCTCGGGCGCGTGCGCATTATGCCACGGTACTCGCGGCGGTGCTCAGACGAGGACGACGGCGACAAGGCGGCCGCAGTCGTTCGAGTGTGTCTACGCGGTAGAGGTGAGGGTGGCGGTGCTCGTTACATGCCTAGGGGTGCAGGGGGAGGACGACGTCGATAGGGCGCGAGATGCTCTGGCGCGCTCCAGAGCGCGGTCACCGCGTGCCTGGCACGTCCTGGCATGGTGCTGGGCGTGCTTGCGCTGGCCAATGCCATGCACGCGCGAGGCTCGGCCGTGCATGGTCATCATCCTTGTGCAGTGTAGATGCTCTGAGACAAGGTGGTGCTGAGAGAGAGAGGCTAGGGATGGATTTGCCCAAAGGTGGCCGAGGGTGCACAGCATGGGAAGAAAAGGGGTTTCCCTCACTTTAATCAGCCAATGAGGTACATGTAGAGATGCAGGAGGGGTAGGGGGGAGATGATCATCACTGATAAAGCATGGTTTAGTCGAAAAACCAGTGTGTAATAGCATGTATTGCAAAAGCCAGAAGTTGCATGCAAGGTGTTCGGAGAAATGGCCGCAAGAACATTTTTGAGAAATTTTGGAAATCTTTTTGGTGCAACTCAATTATATAATTAATGTGAGAGAATGATGGTGGTGGTATTCAATTTGGAGCTGTTTTGCACAAATTTCAAAATGTGGTCATTTTCACTTGGTTTCAAAGTCCTCTCTTGTCAAACTGTTTCTGGTCAACCTAGTCAACTTCAGTAGTGATGGTCAACAGAGAAGTTGTTTACCTTGACTTGGTCTTGGATGATGTGTCAAGGGTTGACCAAGTTTGGTTTAAGAAATATCAAATACAGGGGTGTAAAGAGGGGAAGATTTTATAAATGGGTCATATGACCATTATCATATGTATGTTGAATTTGGAATTTTCTTTGATTTGAATTTGGTTTCTTCTATGCATTTGTGTTTGTTTTTGTTATATAAGTGTTTTAGAAACCATAGGCCAAGCAATGGTGTCCTTTGGTGGTGATTTGCATAATTGGCCAACTTGTATGTAAGGAAGAATGCATTTTTCTTTCTCTTCTTAAATTTAGGGTTAGGTGATCTTGTGTTAGGGTTTAAGCACCCTTGATCAACATTAAACACTCATCATGGCAATTGCACAAAAAGAAAGCATCTTATGCATAAAACTATATGCAACACTATATGCATGAGAAAAGTTTTTGTTTGTTGTGAAATTTGAGTAATTGAATTATCTTTTTTCTTTATTTATTACTGAAAACTTGGGGTGTTACACCGCTTGCGTTTACGGTTCTCAGTTTACACGCACACAGTATTTCGAAGTTTTGCTATACAGCTGGCCAGCTGGCCACTGCCGTGAATCCTTTTTTCACTATAGATCAAATGGCTGGGTTTCACTTACACCGGATGGAGCACGAACAGCAAGCCATCGTTGCGAGAGCATCTCCAGCCGTTTGGACGAAAATCCAGACATAGTAAATGCTAGATTGGATGTAAAAAGAGTGTGGGGGTAATATTTTTTCAGTCGCACCTCGGTATTCGCCCATCAGCGGCGATAGTTTCAAAAAATCGTTTTTCCGCTATACAAAATCATCGCCAAAGTTTGGCGATCGAATCAGTCACATTTCGGCGATCGAAACAGAAACAAGAGGATAACAGGCTCTCGGCGGTCCCTTCATGAGCCTCGTCTGGCGCGGCATCGGCCAGCGAAGCATCGGCAGCCGCCGGTGTTGCAGCAGCGGCGGGAGTAGACGTCGAAGGGGAGGACGAAGTAGCCGACGGGGGCGGGAGGATGTCTTGGCGATGGGCGTCGTACCAAGCCCTCGTCTTCTCGTTCATCTTGTCGTCGTTGCCGCCGATCAGGAACGCCAGGTCGGTGTTCCTCTTCTTCGCCGCGGAGGTTTCCTTCAGCAAGGCTATCTGGACGCTCTGGTTCGCGAGCATCTCCTTCCACCGCACGTCGTGCTTGTCGTCCCTCCTGGCGGCGTGCGCCCTCACGTCGGCCCAACACTTGTCGAAGGACGCCTACAACCTTGGATCGGCCATGGAACGTGCGGCTGAGAAAAGTTCATGGAGACCAGCCTTGCCTGTTCGTCTGCCGCCGCCGCCACCTTCTTCGCGTTAAACTTCTTCTCCCTCTCTACCTTGCCGCGAGTTTCGTTCCGCTGCCGCTCCACATCTTCCGCCCAGCTTGCGTTTGTCCAGCCCGGCGGCCTCTCTTTTGGCGCCCGCGGCTTCCTCGCCTTCGCCGCCGTCGGCGGCGATCTTCTTCGGCGGTATGGTGGTGGAAGGGAAGAGGAGGAGCTGCAATTGTGGGGGGGATGGTGGTAGCTCCTCCAAAATTCGGCGGGAAAAATGGTACTATGCGGCGCATTTTAGAGGGAAGATGAAATAAATGGAGGGAACTACCTTTTTGTCGCCGACACCGCGGGCCTGCTCGATGTTTCGCGCGTTTTTGTTTCGTCCGGAGTTCCCGATCGGGTCTCGGGAAGCCGGGGATAGCCTGAGCTTTTCAGATAAATTAAATACCAAATTCGGAGAAAAATAAGAAGTCGGGAACGCGGCTCAACCAAATAATGCCGTCTAGATGAATAAAAGGGCTGTCGGGGGCTTTGTCGGGGAGACTGGAGATACTCTGAGGATTAGTTGGTCGCTGCGGTGAATCCGCGAGTCGCGATAAAAAGCATGCGCTTGCGCGCCGGCCCAAGTGAGCGACACCGGTGCTCCAGCTCACCACAAGCTATACATACGAGGCCCCCTGAACAGAGAGAGATGCACGTTTTCTCGGCGTAACAAACGGCAGATTCTAGCTTCTAGGTACGGAACCTGCCAAACTCTGCCAAAATTGAGAACCAGAAGTCACTCAAAACGTCCACCTTCCATGAGCCAAAATCAAACGGAGCCATGCCTCTATAATCTGTACGTACAACCTTTACTAAGCACCCATGTGAAACCCGCAATCAACGTCTCGTTGGGCTTAGGCCCCTATAAATACGTCCCGGTTTGCACACACTACCTCCACAACAACAGTAACACATCTCAAAGCAAATAGAAGAGGAAGAAGCATCGAGCGTTCCAGCAGCCACAATGGCCACCACCAAGGCCATGGCGTCCTCCCCAGTCATCCTCCTCCTCGCCACGATCCTTCTGGTCGTGACTTCCGTGCATGCGCACTACGACTGCCCGCCACCTCCGGCGGCCCTGACACCTGAAGCATCGACACCAGCACCGGTAGCATCGACACCGGCAATGGCACCTGTAGCATCGGCCCCGGAACCGGTACCATCCGCATCGGCACCGCCACCGATAGCCATTGCCCCGACACCGGTAGCATCAGCACCGGCACCGCCACAGAACGCATCGGCCCCATCCACAGGCAGCGGGCAGTGCAAGCTGAGCGATGTAGCTGAGTTTGGAGTGTGTGTCAACCTCAACTTCGGAAGGATGGGCATGGCCAGTAGAGACATGTGCTGCCGAAGGATCCGTGGGAAGCCAATCGTCAATGCCGTGACTTGCCTATGCACCACTTTCTGGCAGTTCAATGTTCGTGCCCGAGCCAATATCGGCAACAACGTCAATGCCGTCCTCGAAATCTGCGGAATATCTCGCATCCCCGACCCCGTTTGCCTCCTATTATAGGCATATGTCCTCAGTCGGCAGTGTGCCTCTACTACTCGTTCGCCCTACGCAGATGTACTGCTTAAATAATAATTTTTAATATATGTACTTTTGTTTGTGCCCACCTTAAATCAGCGACATGCTGGTTAATCCTATCGTTCTCCTAAAAAAAGAGTTGTGGTCTTCTTGATAAAAAAAAGCGTACTAGGTGCTAAGGGCATAGCTAACCCGCCCGCCCCCGGCCCCCACATAACTCTGTCGTGCAACAGAACCGGCACATGCATCGCTTCGTTGCCGACCCCAAATGCAAAATATGCAGTATTTTTTATCTTTTTAATAGATTTCTAAGACAACACAATTTAACCAAATAAAATTATTCAACCAAATAAATTGAGTTATTCAACCAAATGCAAACATAGAAAATAGAGTAGTGCATACAATAATTAAAAAAGTTAAAATCCTAAAACTTCAAATAGATCAAGAATCATGTGGCGTTATCTCACGTCGCCCGTGGATGCTCCAGAAAAAGTTATTAATGAACCTGCTCATCGCGGATTTCGTGATACATTGCAAGAAACGCTCCAAACTCGTGTGTCACCCGGTTGTTAACTTCGGCGAGAGGGCCCTTTCAATCATATGAATGATCATCGATCATACACTGGATTAGCGTGCTTACTCTGGATGATCTTGTTATGTATGATCGTACATGAATTTATAACCTGCCACATGTGAGCTATTAACCATTGGAGAGCAAGGTACATGACCATAGAAAAATGTTGTTGGATCACACCGAATGCCCACTCTAAATCCTTTCTACAACTTTCCTTGTACTTGGCAAACAAAGATTTGTTCCATGTGAAACGTTCATAGATTGTCTTCAACCTCAGCTTGGGAAGGAGACGAGCACGGCCGGTAGGGACATATGCTGCCGGTGACTTGCCTATACTATGTTGAGATTTTCTAATATTTTGTTGTTGAATATTAGAAGAAAACCTACTAATATGCTAAAAACAATGTACCAAGAAAAAAAAATAGTGATAGACAGTCCAAAAAAAAAATCTGACTATCGATTAAGAGGACCTTCATAATTTAGTAACCTTTAGTAGCTTTGATTAAACTAATTTTCTTGAACCATAATTTACATTTTGAAAGCTTTTTTTGTGTGTAGTAAACAGTACATTCTAATGCATGCCTTTGTTTGGCGCTTTCTACATCTCTCACCACCGTCATACGCAAATTGAACATCCCAGTAAACACTAAAATAGAGCTAGCAAATTCAAATCGACTAGCTTGGAGCTTTTTTCTTTAAGCACAAGTCATATATATCAGGTTCCATACAACAATCCAGTTACTGGTAGGAAAAGAGAAGTACATTACAAACATATTTTGTTGCCAAAAGAGGTGGGATGCATCAACCTGGATTTAAGTTTAAATTGAGTACACAAATATTTTGAACCAAGAATGCTGGATGAAAAAAAAAATCTGATGTAATTCACTTTTGTTGCACCTCAAATTGCCAAATTGGGTGAGAAGTTTGTTCCCCTCCTCGTTAGCAAGATCTTGCTGCTGCCACACTAGCTGAAGTACGCCACCCCTAGCAATAATTGGAATTATGTGGTGTAATTTCTGCTAATAAAAGAACATGAGAAAATAGCCACATAGAAGAAAATAAGTGCAAGAAAAATCACCTATCATGGTCTGCAATCTCCGAGCCGCGATGATCCGAGATGAGCTCTTCTTGCCTTCATGTAGCACATGGTATTCCAGGAAGCAGCAATCTAAATATTGCGAAATCGATCATTGGTTTAGAAGCTTGAAGGTTGCTTTCCAAAATCTGAAAATAACACCTGAACTATCAACCATAAAGTTTCTACCACGGACGAGTGAGTATTAAAAAAACTCTAGCACACAGGAAAGGAAATCCACTCCATTCAAAACAACAAAACACAAATATGTAGGCATGAAACATAACCTGGTTGTCGTACTGATTCTTAGAAATTAAAACTCCATATATTCTTATTTCAAGCAAGACAACACCAAATTGGAGATCTCAGTCTCCCCAGGACTCCTCTCCAATGACCTATACCTCCAGGTCCAACTCTGGCAATCCATCTCACACCCACCATGCCATCAAATCATCCACACTTGTCCTCATCGTTTACTCACACTAGTAAGAAAACCATTATAGGTGGAAACCACCTCTGTGGCGCACCAAACAGCCCATGCGCCACAAAAATATTTCTGTGGTGCACCACTGTAATGCGCCATAAAAATGGATGTTTCTATGGCGCATGTGCCAGCATATGCGCCACAGAAGATGGAGATTCCGTGGCGCACCGTGGGCAGTGCGCCACAGAAAGTTTGTGGGACCCACGCTGGGTCCACCACTACACATGGCCGAAGGATATTCTGTGGCGCATGGTCCAACATGCGCCACAGAAAGTTAAGGTTCTGTGGCGCACGTGGATCCATGCGCCACAGAATATCCTGCGGGGACCACCCCCCGGCTCACGCCACCATGATTCTGTGGCGCATGTGCTGATATGCGCCACAGAAGTTCATGTTTCTGTGACGCATATCAGCATATGCGCCACAGAAAGTGAATAGTAGATCTCACATTGGAGACAACTTTCCCCGTCTTTTCTTTCACCCACCACCCTTTCCATTCTTGTCTCCTCCAACCAGCTCGTGTTGCTCCTCTCTCCCACTCCATTTTGGTCATACTTTTCTCCATTGTTGATAGCTCTAAGCCTATTTTGTTGGCATATTTGTGAGGGGAAGCCACTCCAACTTGTAGAGGGGTACTAAAAACCACAATTCTCTTTCCCTCCTCCTCCACTTTCCCTCTTGCATGGTCCATTGTTTTCTCTCCACCACCCCATCCTCTTGCTCCACCATGATCTTGGTAGATTTGTGAGAAGTTGAGTACTATTGGATGCATGTTTTGTGTGTATGGATGTTTTGTAGGTGAAGATTATCGCGCTCCCAGATGGTTTGCGGTGGCGAGACGATGATGTTTATATGTGTTGAGCTTTGTGTTGTGGTTGAATGTTTGCTTGCGAAGAAGCTTATTTGTGTTGTTGGTTTGTGCCGGCGTGTGGTGCATGGATGTTTGCCGAAATGTTGATTCATTTCCATTTCGGCAAATTCTTGCACTAGCCATATGTCCTACTTTTAGGATAGGTCATGCCGAAATTTTCCAGCGATCATGCATGCATGTGTGTTTGTGCATGGTGTGTGTGGTTCTAATTAACTCTCTTTTGCTCTATATATGTATGATGTAGTCAACCATGGTCGTCCATATGAGGGAAGGACAAGTGGTTAGATACAAGGTGAACGCGAAGGCCGACATGGTTAGGAACAACATGACCCTGATAAGATGTCCGTGTCGAAAATGCGGACTCCAGCAGTGGATCGACCCTGATTCTGGACAACTGGAGGAACACCTGCTCAGGCGCGGTTTCATGCTCGGCTTCAACGAGGAGCCGGCGGCAAATGTTGGTCATGAAGAAGAGGCCGACATCGGGCGAGAAGACGAAGAGTCTCCCGAACATGGTGTTCATCATGAGGAAGGAGAGGCCGATGAAGAAGATGATGATGCCGGAGGAGATGGTGGTGGAGATGCCGAGAGCAAGCAGACGCCGCTAACGTCGGCCTTGCGGGACCCTCATGTTCAAGAGCTTCTCCTGAAGGACATGGGCAACGCCAAACCTGAAGCCAAGCTGGCACAAATGGAGGTAGACGGGATGACTCCATTGTATCCAGGGTGCCGGCCCGAGGGTACACGCTTGAGTGTAACGCTCGAGTGTCTGGAGATGAAGGCGGAACACAAATGGACCGACAGCAGCTTCAGCGATAACATGAAATCCTGGCATGCTCGTCTTCCCAAGGACAACACATTGCCGACAAGTATCGACGAGGCCAAGAAAGTAGTTTGCCCACTCGACCTACCGCATGTAAAGTACCACTCATGCATCAATGATTGTGCACTTTTTCGGAATGAGTACAAGGACAGAACCACATGTCCGGTGTGCGGCCAAGGACGGTACAAGAGAGGGAACAAGAAAGTTCCTCTGAAAGTTGTCTGGTACTTTCCTATCACTCCCCGTCTGCAGCGGTATTTCGTAGATCCTAAGGAAGCAAAGCTCATGCAATGGCACGTGGAAAGGGAGAAGCCCGCAGATGATCCGGAGAAGGGCAAGATCCTGACACACCCTGCAGACGCTAGCCAATGGAATGCGTTGGACATTGAGTTCGCAGATGAGTTCGGGAGTGAACCGAGGAACATTCGTCTGGGCATGAGCACCGACGGACTCAATCCCTTTGGAAACCAGAGTAGCACGCATAGCACCTGGCCCGTGTTTGTATGGCCATACAACCTCCCCCCTGGCTGTGCACAAAGCAGCGGTACGTACACATGAGTATTCTTATTCAGGGGCCGAAACAACCGGGCGTGGACATGCATCTGTATCTCGGTCTGTTGAAAGAGGAGTTAGCCACGCTGTGGCAGACGCCGGCCCGTACTTGGGACGCGTACAAAAGAGATTATTTCCCTCTCAGAGCCGCATTGCTAACGACAGTGCAGTACTATCCTGGTTACGCATATGTATCATGCCAGGTGAACCACGGATTCAAGGCATGTGTCAAGTGCATGGATAAGACCCCGCATCTGCAGCTGCCGAAGGCTCCCGGGTCTTGTAAAACTGTGTTCCAAGGGACTCGAATGTGGCTTCGCTTCGATCACCCGTGGAGAAAACGCAAGGATCTGTTCAATGGCGAAGAGGAGCTCGGAAGAGCCCCACGACCGAGGAGCGGCGAAGAAATATCCAAGCTTTTGGAAAATTGGGAAGAGTGCCCCGCGCCGGGAAAGAAGCGACCGCGGGAATCGCCGCTGCTGGGAGTATGGAAAGCGAGGTCTGTTTTCTGGGACCTGCCGTACTGGAAGGTCCTCCACACGCCCCATAGCCTCGATGTCATGCACATCACGAAAAACGTTACCGAGAGCCTACTTGGCACTCTGATGAACATGCCGGAGAGGACCAAGGATGGCCCGAAAGTAAGAACCGACCTGAAATTGCTTGGCCTCAAGAAAGAACTTCAGTACCCCACCGATAGTGATGATGATGATGATGATGAACAGACGGAAACAACTCAAGGTCGCCACAAAAGGGCTAAGAAGAATGAGGTGGTGGTGCTTAAACCTGCCTGCTTCACTCTGAGCGAGGAGGAGCTCGAGAGGTTTTTCGAGTGCCTCCTAGGAGTAAAAGTTCCTCACGGTTACTCTGGGAAGATAAGCAGATATCTAGACGTAGCGAAGAAGAGGTTTAGCGGGATGAATTCTCACGACTGTCACGTGCTGATGACGCAGATACTTCCCGTTGCGATGCGAGGGATAATGGACGACCACGTCCGCGAGACGCTGTTTGGCCTCTGCAACTTCTTCGACGTCATCTCTAGGAAGTCCATCGGCGTTAAGCAGCTCAACAGGCTACAAGAAGAGATCGTCGAGATACCATGCGAGCTCGAGATTTACTTCCCGCCAGCGTTCTTCGACATCATGGTGCATCTGCTTGTCCATGTAGTGGATGACATCATCCACCTTGGGCCGACATTCCTGCACAACATGATGCCATTCGAAAGGTTGAACGGTGTCATCAAAGGATTCGTTCGCAACAGGGCCCGTCCAGATGGAAGCATAGCCAAGGGCTTTCTCACCTACGAGTGCATCTCCTTCTGCCAGAACTACCTAAGCACCGAGAACGAGGATGTCGGTCTGCCCACCAGGAAGCACGTCGGCAGGCTAGCAGGGTTTGGTCACCGCGAGGGCTACCGCGCAATGCATGTCGGCATCGCTGGTCGACACGCCGACTTTGACAGGGCACACCGAGTCGTGCTACAACACATAGAATTGGTCAGCCCTTGGGTGGATAAGCACAAAAGCTTAATCGAGCAGAAGTTCATCGACCTAGGACGGCCGAGGAAAACGGGGGACGTTACGAAAGAGCACAACTCCAGCTTCACGGGGTGGTTCAAGAAAAGGCTACTGGAAAGTCCCACGCCGATGCCTTCTACTGAAGAGCAGAAACTCATATTCTCCCTGTCACAGGGACCCGGGCACAACGTAAGGACCTATCAGTCGTACGACATCAACGGCTATAGATTCTACACCGAGGAAAAGGACAAGAATAGCGAATATCAAAACTCAGGAGTAACTATGCTATCCTACACCGATGACAAGACTAATGTCAAGGAAAGATTCTACGGAAGGATCGAGGAGATTTGGGAACTCGACTACGTTGGAGTGACGATGCCGATGTTCCGTGTGAGATGGGCCAAGAGCGTCGAAAAAGATGGACTATATTTCACCACCATGGTTATACCCGATGCCAAATCGAAGACCCCCTCCGCGAAAAATGAGCCGTGAGTGCTCGCTAGCCAAGTTGACCAATGCTTCTTCATTACCGACCCGTCAAAGCCCAGCCGTGTGGTCGTGAGGAGGGGCAAGAGGAGCATCATCGGAATGGAAGGAGAATCCGACAAGCAAGACATCGACAAGAACGGCGATCCGAAGATCGAAGAGGAATTTGACAAGTACTTCGACAAGCCTACTACTTATTCGAAAGTAAGAAGGAAGACCACCCTACCGGCTAAAGGTTGCCCCTACACGAGAAGAAATCTCAAGGTGGCCAGGCTAAAGTATTCAACAACCGCGATGAAGAAGGGCAAGAACATTGTCAAGAAACGCTAGCTAGCCACCGATCGGAACCGAGAAGTTCATTGTGGCTTTTTTTGTGTACTATGTACTTTGGCAAAAACACATGTGTGTATATGTGTGTGTATGACACACAAGCATCCATACATGCATGTGTATGTGGATGTGTGTATATTGTGATTTTTTTTTGAATTATCTATATTAATTAACTTGCATAATTGAACCTTCATTTATTTCTTGGAATAATACACTAGGAATGTATTAAAGGAAATACTATTAAACATTAATAAAACACTAGCTAATATATATGATGCAGGAATTTACAAATATGGCTAAGTGTGGAATTTCTGTGGCGCACCAAAGCCAACACAGAAATTCCACACTTAGGCATATTCCAAACTGTGGCCACACGAAGTATATGGCTAAGTGACAGAATTCTGTGGCGCACCTAATACGACATGCGCCACAGAATCTTCAAATTCTGTGGCGCATGTTGTATTAGGTCCGCCACAGAATTCTGGCACTTAGCCATATCCGCCCCGCGCCCCCTGTCTTGCCCACACAGCCTTTCTTCCCCAAATTCGATCGACCGTGCCCTAGCCTCCGCCGCGCTCGTCTCGCTCGCCGCTCCGCCGCGCTCGCCCTCGCCCGCTGTTGCTCCGCCGCGCTCACCTCGCTCGCCGCTCCGCCGCGCTCACCTCGCTCGCCCGCCTCGCTGCGCTCGCAGGAGGAGGCCCGCCGCCCGCAGGACTAGGAGGAGCACGCCTCGTCGCCCGCCGCCCGCCGCCCGAGCCCTCGCCTCGTCGACGACCACCAAGCAGGGTGAGCTCTCCCCCTCCCCTCTCTCCCCTCCCCTCTCCCCCTCCCCCTCCATTGTTCTTCGGTTCTTCCAGTCAGTAAATTGGGGGATTTGCAAAATTGATGTAGTAAATTGGGGGATTTTGATATGCTACATTTACCTGTTGTACTCCTGTGAATTTGCAAAATTGATGTAGTAAATTGGGGGATTTTGATATGCTACAGTCAATATCTGATATGCTACAGTCAGTGTTCTACATGAGCTTTGCTTGTTTCAACACGCAGAATATATTCAGTTATTATCATTCGTCTTTGAAAACACCAATTTGGCTATCTGCAATGTTTACATTTGGGATATCTGGAGCGTAAAAATTGTTTTTCAAATGCAGGTACTAACCCATTTTTCTTAAATGAGCAACTCATAGCAATCTGTTGGGTTGTAATTTTTTTTGTTGCTTTCCTTTCTTTCTTTTGGACTATAATTTAGCTGCACAAAGTAGTTGTATGTAGCAGCTCACCTCTGCATTTATTTGTTTTTTTAGATAATATAATTTATCTTTGAGTTTAGGTTGCATGTCTTTCTATGTTTAGATGCATGCTTTGAGTTTAGGTGGTTACTTGTCTGCCTTGTTTTTTTGCCCCCCTGAGTTGGCTACATTTTCATGGTACCCTGATATATTACTGTTGTTTGGATGATTTCAAGGAACTGCAATAGGTTTGAATTCTTGCAAGCTATGTGTAAGTAAAAGAACACGGCAATATTCTTGAAATTGTGGATTATTGTGTTAGTGTTGCTGTCTTTATTCATGAATTTAGATTGGCAAAATTGACAAGTAACATGCTGTATTTGCTTGTATCTTTTTGCTTCATGGTTCAGGGTAGGGTTTATTTTCAGTCTATATGTCTACAAGCATGACTTGATGTTTAATTTTCTTTTACAGTAATCATTCCTGTCTCTTACTACTTCTACTTATGCTTCATAGGGTAGTGTAATTTCTGCTGCTTTTTATTTCTTTTCATTTTGTATTTGTCTCATGATCATTTGTGAAGTTCAAGATTTCTCTGGTTCTACTTGTACATGTATAGGATATTCCCTGTTTACTGTTGTTGTTGCTAGACAATTGAAAAGGAGTGAAAAATCCAGGGGAGTAGTGGCAGTAGTGCTTGGCTGTTGCTGTTGCTTGGCTGCAGCCAAGCAAGTCATTTCCCCTCTGCAAGCAAAGTGACTTTGGTAGTTTTTGTTTTGGCTAGAGTTTATGTTGTCAAAGATGCATCCAGGGGAGTAGGAGGCTGTGTATCCAGGGGAGTAGGAGGATGTGTATTTTTATATCTATTGTATTGTTGCTGGTTGTGTATTGCTGCTGGTGCACATTGTGTATTTGCTGCATGGTGAGGGTGATGCTGATGGACCTGGTGGGTATTGTGCTGTGTATATGCATGGTAATGAAATATTGTGTTGTGTACTGCTGATGGACCTGATGGGTACTGTGATGTGTATATGTTGTGGGTACTGTGCTGTGTATTTGTGGTGTTTATATGTTGCAGGGATTTCAAATGAGCTGCCCATTTCTCCTGAAACGTTGATTCACTTCCGTTTCGGTTGAGAAATTGGGCTCCTATGTCCAAAAATTAGCAAAGATCATGCCGAATTTTTCGGCCGACAATTGTACTAATAGATTTCATCCTCTTCTTTATAGAAATTGCAAATATGTCGGCCAAAGACAACGTGGCCGGCACTTCTAAGGCCGCCATGACACTCGAAGAGGAAGCCAGAGCGGCGAACGTCGAGTTCTGGGAATTCGGCCCCTCCCAGCGACAAGAGGAGGAGGAGGTGGACTTGGCGGCGGAGGAAGTCGGAGCTGACCGTCAGATGACTGAAGCCGGGGAGGAGGAGGAGTATGAACCCACCACCGACGGCGGCGACCACACGGGGGGTGACGGTGTCGGGGAGGATGACGGCAGCGGCAACCCGGCTGCTAAGAAGAAGAAGAAGAAGCCGCGGAAGGATCGGAAGCCGACGGTGCTCGCCAACACCACCAGCGAGATCACATTGGTCTCCGAAAGTGGGTAGCCAAAGGAGCCTTTGGATGTTGCCGCTGGGTACGGCATGCAACTCGGGTGCATTGTCCAGGAAAGCATGTCGATCAACACGGTGAATCTCCGAGGTGAAGGCAATGAGCATTTGGTCGAGCTCTGCCTTCGGAAGCTTCACCGACGGTACACGTTCCCGGCGCCATACAATACCTTGGAAAGATCCAACCCGGTGAATAGATTGGCCATCACGAAGATGAGCAACGCCCTAAGCAGCTGGAAAAGCCGGGTGAAGGCCAAGATCGACAAAGGTGAAAGCTTTGAGAGTATTAAGAAGGGTGAGCCGATGCTCGATGAAGCAGAGTTCCAGATATTCAAGGAGCAGCTGGAAAGCGAGGATGCGAAAGCATGGACGGAGTGGGGTAGACAAATGCATGAGCTCAACTTAGGAGCACGTCACCTTGGAAGCGGCGGTTATAGAGGAAAGATTCCCATTTGAGAAAAGGAGGACGAAGAACTTGAACGTGCTGGGAAACCGAACCCATGGTTGAAAATAACCAACTTGCAGGTGAGGTACTTTGTCCGGGCCCGCTACACTCTGGACAGGACTGCAATGGAATTCGTTACGGAGCATGACGACGTGAAAAAGTTCGAGGAAAAGCTGGTAAGGGAATTTACTCGCGCGGTCCATTGCTGCACATATTACATATATGACGTGAATGCAATGCCCTAAATGTGTTCACCCAATCCTTGTCTGCAGAACGAGCAGTTGGCGGTGGCCGATCGCCCCGAGGAAGAATCGTCGTCCCAGGGCTCGACGGAGCCGTGGGACACGCCTTTCAACAGGGTGTTGAATATCCACAAGGAGAGGCCAATATCCAAGCCACCGACGTCGGCTGGACGTGTCTGCGGCTTTGGTACAAGCATGAAGTTTCGCGAGTACTACAAAGAGGAAAGCAGCAAGAAGAGAAGGAGGAGCGCGATGTCATCAGAGGATAAAGCCGAGGTGGAAGAGCTGAGGCAGAAGGTCTCCATGCTCGAGGAAAAACAGGCAAACTCGATGGACAAAGAAGAGGTGGACAAGCTTTTCGAGAAGAAGCTCCGCGATTTCCTGCCCCCTCAGGTCCTCGAGGGGATAGCTGCGTGGAATGCAGCCGGTCAGGTGGGGCCGATAAAAGTGCCTAGCGCCGGGGCCATCAACTCGATCTTCAACGTGTCGCCATCTCCGGATCTGGTTACCCCGCCGCCCACCATCGCCGCGGGGCAGCCGATGGAGTTGGATGAACCGGTTCCCCCCGCTCCTGCCGAGGCTACCAAGGCGCAGCCGGCGGCGGTGGTGCTTCATAATGCACCCGAGCCGCAGAAGATTGATAGGCCGGCCGCCCCTGTCTCAACATTAGCACAGCTCAACGCCATCACCAAGGTACTTAACTAATTAGTTATTCCATGCCATCTCCTTCATGCGTTTTGATACCCGACTATCTAATTAATGATGCCCAACATTACTCAGGACACTCCTTGCGTGCTCCTTCACTGCGCGCCCGGCGGCGAGTTGAAGGATGTTGCCACGGGAATGATCATACAACCGAAGAGCACCACGTTGCACACCGTGGCTATGGACGCCAACGTCCTGAAGGTCACTTTGGGTCGGGTGTTGCCGGGGTGCGAAGACATGGACCCCCCAATACAACCCGAGGGAGCCGACGAGCACCTGACGCTTGAGAACTGCCATGGCTATACCATGGTATGGCCAAAGACCCAGATCCGTCTTGGGGGTCGCTCCACCGGCGCCTCCTCGATCATCCGGCAGCCGATCGTCCGGCCGCCTCCTCGGAGGGCAGCTCCTCCCGTCGTCACCGCCTCAACAAGCCGCCACAAGAAACTGCTGCGAGCGTCTACGCCTCAACCGCCACCAGCGGAGCCTAAAGGCAAGGCCGCTGCACCGCTATCGCCCATCCCATCACCCAAGGAAGATGACATCGATGATGATGGGCTGGTAGACATCGATGCCTACCTCAACACCGGCGCCGACATAGATGATTTATACATGAAGGGCGCGGATGAAGAACCATTCCGCGCTCGCGACGAACCAGCTGGCCCACCCAAGGCAACCAAACAGCGCCTGGTGTTCCGCGGCTTCTCTGAAGAGACGCCTCCGGCAGCCGATACACAAGAGCCAACCGCCGCAAACATCTTCAGCCCTAATACGCTACTCAAGAAGGTCAACGAGCAGTTTGAAGCGTCAGGGGCCGTTGCTCCGAAGAAGCCCCGTAAAAGACCTAGTAAGAACAAGGAGAAGTCTGCAAGCCAGCCACCTCCGACGATCCGTCATCGGGACTCCATGGTACCTCCCAGCAAGGATGGCTTGACTAGAATGCATGAAGCTGGCAAACCAATACTGGGTCCGGAGCTGCAACACCTCGCTTCCGGAGATATGCTGCCTCTGCAGGACAGTATCCAGGTCCTAGAGAATATCCTTCTTAAGGACAAAGATCCAAATTACCCGGTCTTCGCGGTCAGGGTGCAAAGATATGTGGGCTTCGTCACTGATGCCCCCGCGGATATATTCTTTATAGCGTACGAGGACATCTTCAAGCTATTCCGCCTATTCGCGCTCAATCTGGCGATGAAGATCAAGAGAGAGAGTACCCCGGACGTCGCGATAGCGGATCCCTACTACATGCGTGAAAGCCAGTTGGCCTTATCAGCGGTGCGGGTCCGGGCTTCGTTGTACCTACAGAAGTGCTTCTTGGACAACAAGAGGAAGGACAACATCCTCTTGGCTTACTTTCCCGAGTAAGTACACATCCGCTAGCCCTGTAATAAATTTCTTTTCCATTGCTCATTTCCAACATCGATCTTGTTCCAAATTTGTGTTGCGCAGAGACACGTACTGCGTACTCATCTCCATCGCCCCGAAGTATTCTCTTGCCACCTATTTCGACTCAGGGAGTGCGAAAAAGAAGAACTACGCCAGAATAAGGGGTGTGCTAGATGATGCTCTCGAGGGCTACTTCAAAAAGGGAGGCGCCTTCAAAGAAAAGGCGGAATGTTTCAGGGATGATGGTAAACACAAGTTCAAGCACGTGTTCGAGTTCCCCTGTGTCAAGCAGCCGGAAAACAACACTCTGGAGGCCTTCTATGTCATGCATCACCTAAAAGGGTTTGTCCAGGATAGCCAGAACTTGTTGCTGCCATCTGCTCTCCGAGGATGGGCCGAAAAGTTGGCGCGGATCAACGATGATGACCTCAGAGAAGACTTCCATGATACCCAGGTCAAGTTATCACATATCATCATTCAAGACGTCATCACAGGGGGAGGGCCCTTGAACCAGGGTAGAGCGTTATGCAAGAGGGACATCGAACACCGCCTCAAAGCGCAGGGTGACACGAGGACGTGGATTACGAAAGATCTGTACAAGCCGTTCCCGGAGCCCTGCGAGCCTTGACTTAGTGTGTGATAAACTCTAATTAGTACTAGCTATCTTCATCGGTTAGTTTGTATATATATCGATGGACGTCGTCTTTTGTGTGGGTCATAATTAAACTCTAAGTACTATGTTCATCGGTTTATGTGTATCGGTGGACGTCGTCTTGTGTGTGCGCGTCGCAAACTTATTGTTGCCTTGATCAACTTTACTATATACTTTGCTCTAATATTTATCAACATATATATATGCATGATGTACTTGTTGGAGATATGCCCAAGAGGCAATAATAAAAGTGGTTATTATATATCTTTATGTTTATGATAAATGTTTATATACCATGTTATAATTGTATTAACCGAAACATTGATACATGTGTGATATGTAAACAACAAAGAGTCCCTAGTAAGCCTCTTAACTAGCTTGTTGATTAATAGATGATTAGTTTCATAATCATGAACATTGGATGTTATTAATAACAAGATTATATCATTATATGAATGATGTAATGGACACACCCAATTAAGCGTCGCATAAGATCACGTCATTAAGTTATTTGCTATAAGCTTTCGATACATAG
Organism: Lolium perenne; assembly: GCF_019359855.2. Lineage (NCBI taxonomy): Eukaryota > Viridiplantae > Streptophyta > Magnoliopsida > Poales > Poaceae > Lolium > Lolium perenne. The sequence goes on along the minus strand of NC_067248.2, from coordinate 73,465,941 downwards.
TTACCTAGTCCTTATGACCATGAGATCATGTAAATCACTTATACCGGAAAGGTACTTTGATTACATCAAACGCCACTGCGTAAATGGGTGGTTATAAAGGTGGGATTAAGTATCCGGAAAGTATGAGTTGAGGCATATGGATCAACAGTGGGATTTGTCCATCCCGATGACGGATAGAGATACTCTGGGCCCTCTCGGTGGAATGTCGTCTAATGTCTTGCAAGCATATGAATAAGTTCATAAGAGACCATGATACGTCCAAAACGTATCTACTTTCCCGAACACTTTTGCTATTGTTTTGCCTCTAATTTGTGTATTTTGGATACAACTAACACGGACTAACGCTGTTTTCAGCAGAATTGCTCTGGTGTCTCGTTTTTGTGCAGAAATCCAACTTTCGGGAAAATCCTCGGAATTTCTTCAGATGGCCCTATTTTACCAAAATATTGACGGAGCCAGAAGGGCGAAGGAGGTGGAGGCCCGAGGGCCCCACACCACAAGGCGGCGCGGCCCAGGGGGGGCCCGCGCGGCCATGTGGTGTGGCCCCCTCGGCCGGCCTCCGACGCCCCCCTTCGGACTACTTATTCGCCTCGACCTAAAAACGCACGGGGAGAAGTCGACATCGCCAGAAACCCTCCAGAAAGCCGCCACATCGCGAAACTCCGTCGCGGGAGCCAGAAGTCTCCGTTCTGGCACTCCGCCGGGACGGGGAATTGGAGGAGATCTTCACCGCCATCACCGCCAACGCCTCTCCATCAACCAGCAATGTTTCCCCCATCCATGTGTGAGTAATTCCCCCGCTGTAGGCTGAAGGGGATGGTAGGGATTGGATGAGATTGGTCATGTAATAGTCATAAGATTGTTAGGGCATAGTGCCTAGTATCCGTAGATGTCACTTTTATGATATTGTTGCAACTTGTTATGCTTAATGCTTGTCACTAGGGCCCGAGTGCCATGATCTCAGATCTGAACATGTTATTGTTTCATGAAGATATTCATTGTTTATGGTCTTACCTGCAAGTTGTATACACACGTCGCTGTCCGGAACCAATGGCCCCGAAGTGACAGAAATCGGGACAACCGGAGGGGATGGTAGTGATGTGAGGATCACATGTGTTCACGGAGTGTTAATGCTTTGCTCCGGTACTCTATTAAAAGGAGTACCTTAATATCCGAGAGTTTCCCTAGAGGCCCGGCTGCCACCGGCTGGTAGGACAAAAGATGTTGTGCAAGTTTCTCATTGCGAGCACGTACGACTAAATATGGAACACATGCCTATTGATTGATTAGTACTTGGATACCGTTTTATTATTATCTGCAAATGCCCATGCTTTGATTGTTACATGAGTTTCTCTCATCCATGCAACGCCCGTTAAATCCGTCCCTATGCCTACAGTATTTTAATCCTGCTGTTTACTAAAATCACTACTGCTGTCTTTATTTCACTGCTGCTGTTATTTCGCTATTTCCACTGCCATAAAACTGTTACTACTGATAAACTCTTGCGAGCAAGTCTGTTTCCAGGTGCAGCTGAATTGACAACTCCGCTGTTAAGGCTTACAAGTATTCTTTGTCTCCCCTTGTGTCGAATCAATAAATTGGGTAATACTTCCCTCGAAGACTGTTGCGATCCCCTATACTTGTGGGTCATCAAGACTATTTTCTGGCGCCGTTGCCGGGGAGCATAGCTTTATTTGGAAGTTCACTTGGATTGATATTGTTCGCTGCAAATTCTCCATTATGGGTAAACCTCGCGATACTAAGATCGCCATATTACCATCCACTACAAGAAAAGGTACAACTCTGAGTACCTCTGCCGCTCTTGATTCACCATCTGTGATTGATAAACTTGTTTCACCGCCACATGCTTCGCGTGCTGGTACTTCTGCTGAATCTGAAAATTCTCATAATATTGATAATGTTTCTGCTGTGCTTGATGATAGTGGTTCATTGGGATCTTTTCTAGATGCTACAATTGCTAAGTCTAGACAAATTGAAAATACTGAAACTCCTAATGTTGCTACACCTGTTAATTCACCTGAGTCTGTTGAATATTCTAGTGATGATCTTGATGAGGATTATGTAGAGCTTAATGATGATTTTATTGAAAAATGCAATGCTACTACTGATGCAAGAAAAATTAAAAAGTTGCTTGCAGAACATGCTGTTAGATATAAATTGTCTCCTGATCCTAAATTTGCCACATCTCCTATAAGCATTAGGGATAAAGATTATGATTTTTCTCTTGATCTATCTCATATAGCTATTGTTGAGAAAACACCCTTTTGTGGTACTGAAAAAGAAAGTGCTGTTGAACACATGACTGAGTTATCTACTCTTAGTGGCTTGTTTTCTGATGATATTAAGATGCGTACTTACTTTGTCGCTAAAATTTTTCCTTTCTCATTAAAGGATGATGCTAAAACTTGGTATAATAATTTGTCTCCTGGTTCTATTAAAAGTCCAAAAGAATTGCTTGATGTTTTCTTCCGTAAATACTTTCCTGCTAGTGCTCAACATGTCGCTTTGCGTAGAATTTATAATTTTGACCAGGAAGATGGAGAGAAATTGCCTGAGGCTTGGGCTAGATTTTGTTCTCTTATTAGGGCTCAGCCTGACCATGATTTGGAAAAGAATGATTTACTTGATATATTTTATAGTGGACTAACCATTGAGTCTAGGGCATACCTGGATAGTTGTGCTGGTTGTGTTTTCAGGAAAAGAACTCCAGACGACGCTGAAGAATTATTGGCTAAAATAGGCCGGAATCATGATGATTGGTCTACACCTGAACCAACCCCGACACCGATAGTGAAGAAGAGGGGTATGATTAAATTGAATGATGAAGATATGAGGGAAGCCAAGAAGTCTCTTAAGGAGAAGGGTATTAAACCTGAAGATGTGAAGAATTTACCTCCTATAGAAGATATATGTGAGACAATTCCCCCTTCATCCATGATTGAGGTACACTCGCTTCAACACTTTACTAGGGAAGATATTCCGTATTCAAAATCTCCTGCTCAATGCTTAGATGAATTTGATAATTATATTGTTAAGCAAGAAAACTTTAATATGAGAGTAGAGAATCATTTAATGGAAAATTCCCGAGCTATTAGTGAATTGCATGGTATTGTGGAGAGAACCTCCAATGATGTTAAGATACTTGTTAAACATTTTCAAATGGTTCAAACTCAAATTGATCAACTTACTAAAGTGCAAAATGACTTGTTAGGAAATAATTCTAAAGAAAAACATGCTTATGAAGTAACAACTAGAGGCGGTGCTTCTACCCAGGATCCTCTATATCCTGAAGGGCATCCCAAAAGAGTTGAACAAGATTCTCAACTAATTAAAACTAGTGCTCCATCTAAGAAAAAGAAAAAGAAACATAAGAATGTTGTAGAATCCTCTGAACCTGTTAGTGATCCTAATAGTATTTCTATTTCTGATGCTGAAACTGAAAGTGGTAATGAACATGAGGAAGATAATGATAAGAATGATACTCCTGATAAAGAAGAAATTGAAAAAGAACCTGAAAAGCATGCTAAAAATAAAAAGTATACTAAAGAAGATTTTATTACAAAGAAACATGGTAATGAAAGAGAACCTTGGGTTCAAAAGCAAATGCCTTTTCCTGCTAAGAAACTAAAATCAAAGGAGGAGGAACATTATAATAAATTTTGTGATTGGATGAAACCTTTATTTCTGCAAATCCCTTTGACTGATGCTATTAAATTGCCTCCTTATTCAAAGTATATGAAAGATATTGTTACTAACAAAAGGAAAGTCCCCAATGAGGAAATTTCTACTATGCTCGCTAATTACTCCTTCAATGGTAAGATTCCAAAGAAGCTTGGAGACCCAGGTATACCGACTATTCCTTGTTCCATCAAGAATAATTACGTTAGAACTGCTCTATGTGATTTGGGAGCAGGTGTGAGTGTGATGCCTTTTTCTCTTTATAAGAGACTTGATTTAGATAAATTGATACCAACTGATATATCTTTGCAAATGGCTGATAAATCTACTGCTATTCCTGTTGGTTTATGTGAAAATGTTCCTGTTCAAGTTACTCAGCATTGCTTAATATTAACTGATTTTGTTGTGTTGGAAATGCCTGAAGATGATAATATGTCCATTATTCTTGGAAGACCCTTTCTTAATACTGCAGGGGCTGTTATTGATTGCAATAAATGCATGGTTACTTTTAATGTTGATAATAAGGAACACACTGTCTATTTTCCCAAGAGGATTGATAAAGTATGTGGAGTCAATACAATTTTTAATGTGAAAACTATCAAAGTGGGATCCATTGATTGTCCTATATATGAGCCTAAAGAAGAATATCAAACTCTTGTGATTGGATCCATATCAATTCAATATAAGGTAACATGATTGATTTGAGGTTTATTTCTTCTTATGTCATATAAAATTTATTTGGTAGCAAGACTTGATCAACCTTGTTAACAAGTATATTTTATTGCATAGGAGAGCTAAACAACACTTCTTTCTTTCTTTCTCCCTCCACTTATTTTATTTGCTGTAGCACTTTTGTTTTGCAATATGCTTAGGTCATTTAAGATTTTAGAAATCATTTTCCTGCGCAGTAATCATTAATTTAATACCCAGAAATGTGCATTTTTCAAAGTTCTCTAAAAATTACAAAAATTACACCGTTGGTCCTATTTTTCGACGAGGCACCTGGGAGCACCAGAGAATGACCTGTGGGGCACCAGGGGGTGCCACACCATAGGGCGGCGCGGCCAGCAAGGGGGCCGCGCCACCATGTGGTGTGGGCCACCCCTTGCCCCACTACACCATCTCTTCCTCCCAGCACCTTCTCTCTCCCGAAAAAACTCGTACCAAGTTTCTCTCACTCGTGTTTCTGCTCAAGAACTCGCGATTTTTCGATCTCCTTGCTCAGCCCAGATTTCCGTCTGAAATTTGGCACATTTACTCCTTGGTATGTGACTCCTTTGATTGTCCAATTAGAATTTCATTTGGTTGAGTATATCTTGAATATTTTGCTGCTGTATGTAACATGTTTAGTGAGCTTGCATGCTTGTTCTAAGTGGTAGAAATTAGTTTTGATGCATGTGAAGTACTCTAGCAAGTTCCTATAGTAGTTCCCTTCATTTACACACCTTGAAATCAAATTTTATAATGATTGTTGAAAATTTCAGAAAATGGAAGGTGTGCCCCAATTGAACCAAGAAGAATTGGAAGTCCAGCAAGTTTCAAGAGTCAATCGTGAGGAGGGAGTATACCCCTCTTACTACCCATGCGTGGACTTTATGAGAAGTGCGGGGATTTTACAAGATGTGCAAACTCTAATCTCTCGTGCAGGGCTGAGTGGTTTTGTTGAAGGAGAGCCAAGACAATATGTAAAATTAACTATGTCTTTTGTGCAGGACTTCAAGTTCAATTGGTCGCGGTCCGACCCCATGGTCCAGTATAAAATTTACAATAAAGCTGTCAACTTGCCATTTGGTGTTTTTTGTGCAGCAATTGGAGTACCGCAATGGGGATCCTGCGAGAAGATCAGGGGAACACCGCGGGAGCTCTCAGATCTTTATACAAGGATTTGTAATGGGAGGAGCCTCTCCAATGATGATGGTAAGATTAGTAGCATTCAACATCCAGCCATCCGCTACTTTGCCTATTTCATTACAAAGTGCGTCCTTGCAAGAAGGACCGGAGGTAAATTATCTGTCCCAGACTTGGCTTTCTTAGCTGCTGCTTTGCAACAGGATAGGACTTATAATTTGGGTGCTTTAATAGCTTGTAGACTTGCTACTAACCGTGAGAAAGGAGGAATTTGTGGAGGTCTTATCGCCTCTCGCTTATTAGCTATGCATGGTGTAGAACCTCACCATTTAGATATTCCGCTTTCTATAGAGAAGCTTGATGTGGTTTCCATGATTAGACATGAGTTTATTTCAGATGCATCTAACTTGAACAACCTGCATTATAGGATAACTTTATATAAGAAAAAATGGAGTGTAACTAAGAAAATTGAAAAACTAGTACGATTGCCTGCACCTGCTTTGTTTAACCTTGATGCCAGGGACGGGTGGTCGATCACAGAAAATGAGCTAAATGCATACATAGAAAGAGAAAGCCGTCGTGCGAGGGAAGATGTGGAGGAGACCGAGGAGCATCCCGACTCTTCATCCGATGCAGCAAGCTCCTCATATCAACATCATGGTCACGTGGAGCCTCCACGATATTCTTCTGCACAGGGGCCTTATTACCACTCCATGTATGATCCACCGGCGTGGAACCCCGACCCTCGTTGGGAATGAACTCCACTTAGGCCAAAAGCCTAAGCTTGGGGGGAGGTATACCGGCATCACTCATTCTTTGCATAGTATGGTTGCTGGATACTTGTACATACTTGTTTAGTCTCTAGAGTGGTTTTCTAATGAGAGGGAGATGATATTTGGGGAAGTGCTGTCCAAAAACAGATTCTGTGCTGTTACCAAAAAAATTCGTACGCACAGCCAGAACGTTATTTTGAGTTGCCAATTTTTGAGCATGCGCCCCAGGTTGTTATCTAACTTTCATTAGTTGAACACTTTTTGGTCTGAGCAATGGAAGATTTTTGTTAAATTCGATTTCTGTACTGCTGTCAGGATTTGGCAGATTTCTGTCATCCTGCTTTTCTGTGTTTCTGTTAGTTTGCATTCTTTTGTTTTCACTTTGTTTCTTTCCTAAAACACAAAAAGACCAAAAATATTTCTGTTGTTTCTCTTCACCATTTATTTATTTGGTACCTTGCTCTTAGTTTGCTTTATTTGCTATCGTTAGTTTGCTATAAGAAAACCCAAAAAGATTTTGCTTTGTTTGCTTGTTTTCTTTCGTTCTTATTTCTAATTCGAAAACACCAAAAATATTTGCTGTTCTTCTTTGGTTTGTAAAGTTCATCATGAGTTCAATGGTCTTCGGTGGCTGGAGCGCGGTTTTCATTTCATATTATCCAAGCTACACAAGTGAAAAGGCAATAATGACGATCTACGACAATCTGATTGTGGTGAGAGGCTGGTATGAACTCTATTTGCTTTCATTTTTGTACATATACTCATCCATATGAGCTTGCTTAGTTGGTTCATGTGAGGTATATGTTATTTGAGAAAGTCTAGTAGTTCATGATCTCTCATGTTTGGTTCCGATTTATTAATATGAGTAGCATGTCATGGATGTTTGCTTGCATTGTTTTATTCATAAGTAAGTATGGCATTGTGGTATCCTCCTCTGAATAACTCATTTATATCGACTTGGCACATGCTCACGCATGCATATGACTGAACAAAAAGTCAATTAAGCCTCGATGATTTATATTGCTTCAGAGTTATTGTATCACTTTTATGCCTCCGTTAATTTATTTTGCCGCAAGCATGATTATGACAGTTACTGCTCTCTTGATTTGTCGCTCCCTAGTCTTTTGCTAGCCTTCACTTGTACTGAGCGGTAACGCCGCTCGTGCTTCCAAACACCTGAAAACCAAGTTGTTCCATAAGTGTCCACCATAAATACCTATGCATGGCATTTCAAACCATTCCAAGTAAATTCTCATGCGCTACCTTTAAAACCTTCAAAATGCTTCTCAATTTGTGTTAATGTTTCATAGCTCATGAGGAAGTATGTGGTGTTTAGCTTTCGACCTTGTCATTTACTTTTGACGGACTCTCATATGGACTAGTGGCACATCCGCTTATCCAATAATTTTGCAAAAAGAGCTGGCAATGGGATTCCCAGTCCCGAATTAATTAAATAGACACTCCTCCATGGTTTGTGATTGTTGGACGGCACCCGAAGGATTCGGTTAGCCATGGCTTGTGTAAGCAAAGGTTGGGGGGAGTGTCATCATCATAATAAAACTTAAATAAAAAGGCACTCCTTCATGGTATGTGATTGTTGGCAGGCACCCGAGGATTCGGTTAGCCATGGTTTGTGAAAGAAAGGTTGGAAGGAGTGCCACCCAAAAATAAATAAATGGGAGCCGCTCTTGTGAGTCCGGTTGATGAGGGAGTTAGTGTACCCATTACCATTCGTTGACAACAACAAACACCTCTCAAAATAATTTTACTCCTGCTTTACAAATAAAAAGCTCTAGCGCATGTTAATCCCTGCTTCCCTCTGCGAAGGGTCAATCTTTTACTTTTATGTTGTGTCTCCATTCTTTCTTCGAGCACTATCTTGAGAGCACAACTGTCATTCTTAGTATAATATGCTTGTCTCAAAATATGATTGATTGTGGTATAACTTTGATACTTTTATCTTTGACAATCACTACTTCTAGTCTTTCTATGAACTCAAGAGGTGCCTCGGCATTTATGTTTTGCCGATCAAATACAGGCAAGCGAGATACCACTTTATCATATTCTCTTATGAACATTTCAATCCTGCTTATATACATGATTCATGATGCTTATTATTAATTGTTGGTACTTCTCCATGATTGACATAGCTGTTGGATGATCTTATTTGCATGTATCCCATTATGAACTGCTTAAGTATTAACCATAGCATGAGAATATATACATCATATGAGCAAATGTGTTCGTGAAAGTTCTTTTATCGCTCAGTTGTTAACTGAATTGCTTGAGGACAAGCAATAAGCTAAGCTTGGGGGGAGTTGATACGTCCAAAACGTATCTACTTTCCCGAACACTTTTGCTATTGTTTTGCCTCTAATTTGTGTATTTTGGATACAACTAACACGGACTAACGCTGTTTTCAGCAGAATTGCTCTGGTGTCTCGTTTTTGTGCAGAAATCCAACTTTCGGGAAAATCCTCGGAATTTCTTCAGATGGCCCTATTTTACCAAAATATTGACGGAGCCAGAAGGGCGAAGGAGGTGGAGGCCCGAGGGCCCCACACCACAAGGCGGCGCGGCCCAGGGGGGGCCCGCGCGGCCATGTGGTGTGGCCCCCTCGGCCGGCCTCCGACGCCCCCCTTCGGACTACTTATTCGCCTCGACCTAAAAACGCACGGGGAGAAGTCGACATCGCCAGAAACCCTCCAGAAAGCCGCCACATCGCGAAACTCCGTCGCGGGAGCCAGAAGTCTCCGTTCTGGCACTCCGCCGGGACGGGGAATTGGAGGAGATCTTCACCGCCATCACCGCCAACGCCTCTCCATCAACCAGCAATGTTTCCCCCATCCATGTGTGAGTAATTCCCCCGCTGTAGGCTGAAGGGGATGGTAGGGATTGGATGAGATTGGTCATGTAATAGTCATAAGATTGTTAGGGCATAGTGCCTAGTATCCGTAGATGTCACTTTTATGATATTGTTGCAACTTGTTATGCTTAATGCTTGTCACTAGGGCCCGAGTGCCATGATCTCAGATCTGAACATGTTATTGTTTCATGAAGATATTCATTGTTTATGGTCTTACCTGCAAGTTGTATACACACGTCGCTGTCCGGAACCAATGGCCCCGAAGTGACAGAAATCGGGACAACCGGAGGGGATGGTAGTGATGTGAGGATCACATGTGTTCACGGAGTGTTAATGCTTTGCTCCGGTACTCTATTAAAAGGAGTACCTTAATATCCAGTAGTTTCCCTAGAGGCTCGGCTGCCACCGGCTGGTAGGACAAAAGATGTTGTGCAAGTTTCTCATTGCGAGCACGTACGACTAAATATGGAACACATGCCTATTGATTGATTAGTACTTGGATACCGTTTTATTATTATCTGCAAATGCCCATGCTTTGATTGTTACATGAGTTTCTCTCATCCATGCAACGCCCGTTAAATCCGTCCCTATGCCTACAGTATTTTAATCCTGCTGTTTACTAAAATCACTACTGCTGTCTTTATTTCACTGCTGCTGTTATTTCGCTATTTCCACTGCCATAAAACTGTTACTACTGATAAACTCTTGCGAGCAAGTCTGTTTCCAGGTGCAGCTGAATTGACAACTCCGCTGTTAAGGCTTACAAGTATTCTTTGTCTCCCCTTGTGTCGAATCAATAAATTGGGTAATACTTCCCTCGAAGACTGTTGCGATCCCCTATACTTGTGGGTCATCAGACCACATACCACGGTACGAGTAAAGAGTACTTGTCAGGAGACGAGGTTGAACAAGGTATAGTGTGATACCGATGATCAAACCTCGGACAAGTAAAATATCGCGTGACAAAGGGAATTGGTATCGTATGTGAATGGTTCATTCGATCACTAAAGTCATCGTTGAATATGTGGGAGCCATTATGGATCTCCAGATCCCGCTATTGGTTATTGGTCGGAGTGAGTACTCAACCATGTCCGCATAGTTCGCGAACCGTAGGGTGACACACTTAAAGTTGGATGTTGAAATGGTAGAACTTGAATATGGAATGGAGTTCGAATATTTGTTCGGAGTCCCGGATAAGATCCCGAACATCACGAGGAGTTCCGGAATGGTCCGGAGAATAAGATTCATATATAGGATGTCATTTTATGTGTTTGAAAATGATCCGGTGCATTTATGGAAGGTTCTAGAAGGTTCTAGAAAAGTCCGGAAGAAAGCACTTTGGAAGGCGGAGTCCCGGAGGGACTCCACCACCCATGGCCGGCCAACCCTAGAGGGGAAAGTCCAAGGTGGACTCCCCCCAAAGGGGCCGGCCACCCCCCCACATGGAAGGGGGGAATCCCACCTCAAGTGGGATTCCCACCTTGGGTAGGTTTCCCTATCACATGGAAGGTTTTGGGTTCGGGTCTTATTCGGAGACTTGTAGTCCAACACTTGGGGCTTCCACCTATATAATGAGGGGCCAAGGGGAGGGGGCCGGCCACCCTAAGACCACAACCTGGCCGCCCCCCTTGAGTGGCCGGCCACCCCCTCCCAAACCCTAGCCGCCCCCTTCTCCTCCATAGCTCCCGCGTGCTTTAGCGAAGCTCCGCCGGAGTTCTCCACCGCCACCGACACCACACCATCGTGCTGTCGGATTCAAGAGGAGCTACTACTTCCGCTGCCCGCTGGAACGGGGAGGTGGACGTCGTCTTCATCAACAACCGAACGTGTGACCGAGTATGAAGGTGCTGCCCGTTCGTGGCGCCGTGATCAAGATCTTCTACGCGCTTTTGCAAGCGGCAAGTGATCGTCTACCGCAGCAACAAGAGCCTCATCTTGTAGGCTTTGGAATCTCTTCAAGGGTGAGACTCGTTAATCCCCTCGTTGCTACCGTCTTCTAGATTGCATCTTGGCTTGGATTGCGTGTTCGCGGTAGGAAAATTTTTGTTTTCTATGCTACGTTTTCCTACAGTGGTATCAGAGCCGTGTCTATGCATAGATGGTTGCACGAGTAGAACACAATGGTTTTGTGGGCTTTGATGTTTATGTTGTCTTTAGCTTGAGTACTTTGCATCTTTGTGGCATAGTGGGATGAAGCGGCTCGGGCTAACTTTACATGACCGCGTTCATGAGATTTGCTCCACGCTTGACATGCAACTTGTATTGCATAAGTGGCTTTGCGGGTGTCTGTCTCTCCTACTATAGTGAAGATTCAATTTACTCTTCTATTGACAACACTAGTATCACCGTTGTGGTTCATGTTCGTAGGTAGATTAGATCTCACTCGAAAACCCTAAACCACGTAAAATATGCAAACCAAATTAGAGAATGTCTAACTTGTTTTTGCAGGGTTTGGTGATGTGATATGGCCATAATGTGATGATGAATATGTATGAGATGATCATTATTGTATTGTGGCAACCGGCAGGAGCCTTATGGTTGTCTTTAAATTTCATGTTGAGTAGTATTTCAAAGAAGTTGTAATAGTTGCTACATGGGAGAACAATCATGAAGACGGCGCCATTGACCTTGACGCTACGCCGACGATGATGGAGATCATGCCCATTGATGATGGAGATCATGTCCGTGCTTTGGAGATGAAGATCAAAGGCGCAAAGACAAAGGGGCCATATCATATATATCACATATGAACTGCATGTGATGTTAATCCTTTATGCATCTTATTTTGCTTAGATCGCGACGGTAGCATTATAAGATGATCCCTCTCACTAAAATTTCAAGATAATAAAGTGTTCATCCTTAGTAGCACCGTTGCCAAGACTTGTCGTTTCGAAGCATCTCGTGATGATCGGGTGTGATAGAATCAACAAGTGCATACAACGGGTGCAAGTCAGTTTTGCACATGCGGATACTAAGGTGGCCTTGACGAGCCTAGCATGTACAGACATGGTCTCGGAACACGTGATACCGAAAGGTAGAGCATGAATCATATGATCGATATGATGAACACTTTGAGTGTTCGCCATTGAAATTACATCTTGTCTCGTGATGATCGGACTTAGGTGTGATGGATTTGGTTCGTGTAATCACTAAGACAATGCGAGGGATATTGTTTTGAGTGGGAGTTCACCTAGTTTTTAATTTTGTTAAATTAAAATTTGAACTCAATTTGTCATAAACATTAGTCTAAACTATTGCAAATATGTTGTAGATATGGCGTCCCCAATCAATTTTAACCAGTTCCTAGAGAAAGAAAAGCTTAAGAGCAATGGTAGCAACTTCACCGACTGGTTCCGTCATGTGAGGATCTTCCTCAATGGCGGAAATCTGCAATATGTGCTTGATGCACCGCTAGGTGACCCTCCTGCAGAAACTGAAACCGATTAAGTAAAGAATGTTTACGCGACTCGGAAAACTCGGTACTCTCAAGTTCAGTGTGCCATCCTATGCAGTCTGGAAGCCGATCTTCAAAAACGTTTTGAGCACCACGATCCACATGAGTTAGTCAATGAGTTGAAAACTATCTTTGAGACTCATGCGGCCGTGGAATGCTATGAAGCATCAAAACACTTCTTCAGCTGCATGATGGAAGAAGGCAGCTCCGTTAGTGAGCACATGCTCGCCATGACCGGGCATGCGAAGAAACTCAGTGACTTGGGAATAGTGATTCCTCACGGGCAGGGATTAATCGTGTCCTTCAATCACTGCCACCTAGTTACAAGAACTTTGTGATGAATTACAATATGCAGAACATGAACAAAGAGTTACCTGAACTCTTCGCCATGCTAAAATCTGCTGAGATTGAAATTAAGAAAGAGCACCAAGTGTTGATGGTCAACAAGACCACCAGCTTCAAGAAACAGGGAAAGTCTAAAGGCAAGAACAAGAAGAGTGGCAAGAAAGCTGCCACGCCTCCTGTGAAACCTAAGGCTGGCCCTAAACCTGATGCTGAGTGCTATTACTGCAAGGAGAAGGGACAACTTTGGAAGCGTAAGTGCTCCAAGTATTTGGCGGATCTGAAGAGCGGCCTTGTCAAGAAGAAGAAAGAAGGTATATCTGATATACATTTTATAGATGTTTATCTCACTGGTTCTCGTACTAGTACCTGGGTATTTGATACTGGTTCGGTTGCTCATATTTGTAACTCGAAACAGGAACTAAAGAATAAACGAAGACTACTGAAGGATGAAGTGACGATGCGCGTTGGAAATGGATCCAAAGTCGATGTGATCGCTGTCGGCACACTTCCTCTACATCTACCTTCGGGATTAGTTTTAAGCCTAAATAATTGCTATTTTGTACCCGCGTTGAGCATGAACATTATATCTGGATCTTGTTTAATGCAAGACGGTTATTCATTCAAGTCTGAGAATAATGGTTGTTCTATTTTTATGAATAATATCTTTTATGGTCGAGCACCTGAAAAGAATGGCTTATTTCTGTTAGATCTCGATAGTAGTGATACACATATACATAACATTGATGCTAAGCGAATTAAATTGAATGATAATTCTACTTATATGTGGCACTGCTGTCGTCTTGGTCATATTGGAGTGAAACGCATGAAGAAACTCCATACCGATGGATTACTTGAATCACTTGACTTTGAGTCACTTGATAGATGCGAAGCATGTCTGATGGGAAAAATGACTAAGATTCCATTCTCGGGTATGATGGAGCGAGCTACTGACTTATTGGAAATCATACATACAGATGTGTGCGGACCAATGAGTGTAGCATCGCGCGGTGGTTATCGTTATGTTCTAACCTTCACAGATGATTTGAGTAGATATGGGTATATCTAATTAATGAAACATAAATCCGAAACTTTCGAGAAGTTTAAGGAATTCCAAAGTGAAGTAGAAAATCAACGTAACAAGAAGATTAAATTTCTACGATCTGATCGCGGAGGTGAATATCTGAGTTATGAGTTTGGCATGCATTTAAAGAAATGCGGAATACTTTCACAATTGACACCGCCGGGAACACCACAACGAAACGGTGTGTCCGAACGTCGTAATCGAACTCTCTTAGATATGGTTCGTTCTATGATGTCTCTTACTGATTTACCGTTATCATTTTGGAGTTATGCATTAGAGACAGCCGCATTCACTTTAAATAGAGCACCATCAAAATCCGTTGAAACGACACCGTATGAATTATGGTTTAATAAGAAACCTAAGTTGTCGTTCCTTAAAGTTTGGGGTTGTGAAGCCTATGTAAAAAAGTTACAACCGGACAAGCTAGAACCCAAAGCGGAGAAATGCGTCTTCATAGGATACCCTAAGGAAACTATAGGGTACACTTTCTATCACAGATCCGAAGGCAAGATCTTTGTTGCTAAGAACGGAACCTTTCTTGAGAAAGAATTTCTCACTAAAGAAGTGACTGGAAGAAAAGTAGAACTCGATGAGATTGAAGAATCTTTGCTCGTTGATCAGAGTAGCGCAGTACCGGAAGATGTTCATGTGCCGCCTACACCGGCAACAGAGGAAGCTAATGATAATGATCATGAAACTTCAAATGAGATAGCTATTGAACCTCGCAGATCGACAAGGGAACGTGCCACTCCTGATTGGTATGATCCTTGTCTAAATGTCATGATTGTGGACAACAATGATGAAGACCCTGCGACGTATGAAGAAGCGATGATGAGCCCAGATTCCAACAAATGGCAAGAAGCCATGAAATCCGAAATGGGATCCATGTATGATAAAAAAGTATGGACTTTGGTAGACTTACCTGATAGCCGCAAGGCTGTCGAGAATAAATGGATCTTCAAGAGAAAAACATATGCTGATGGTAATATTACTGTCTATAAAGCTCGACTTGTCGCAAAGGGTTTCCGACAAATTCAAGGTGTTGACTACGATGAGACTTTCTCACCTGTAGCGAAGCTAAAATCTGTGAGGATTTTGTTAGCAATAGCTGCATTTTTCGATTATGAGATTTGGCAGATGGATGTCAAAACAACGTTCCTTAATGGAGACATTGAGGAAGAGTTGTATATGGTACAACCCAAAGGTTTTGTCGATCCTAAAAATGCTGACAAAGTATGCAAACTTCAGCGTTCAATTTATGGACTGAATCAAGCATCGAGAAGTTGGAACCGACGCTTTGATAAGGTGATCAAAGACTTCGGGTTTATACAGTGTCATGGAGAGGCCTATATTTACAAGAAAGTGAGTGGGAGCTCTGTAGCGTTCCTGATATTATATGTAGATGACATATTATTGATTGGGAATGATATAGAACTATTAAGCAGTGTAAAAGGTTATTTGAATAATAGTTTTTCAATGAAAGACCTTGGTGAAGCATCGTATATATTAGGCATCAAGATTTATTGAGATAGATCAAGACGTCTAATAGGGCTATCACAGAGTACATACCTGGACAAGATTCTAAAGAAGTTTAGAATGGACGAAAGTAAGAAAGGATTTTTACCTATGTTACCAGGCAAGGTCTTGAGTAAGACTCAAGGTCCGGCTACGGCAGAAGAAAGAGAAAGGATGAGTCAGATCCCCTATGCCTCGGCAGTAGGCTCTATCATGTATGCCATGCTATGTACTAGACCGGATATAGCACATGCTGTTAGTTTGACTAGCAGATATCAAAGTGATCCAGGAATGGAACACTGGACAACGGTCAAGAATATCCTGAAGTACTTGAAAAGAACTAAGGATATGTTTCTTTGTTATGGAGGTGACCAAGAGCTCGTTGTAACAAGTTACACCGATGCAAGTTGGAACACTGATCTTGATGACTCTAAGTCACAGTCTGGGTACGTATTTATATTGAATGGTGCTGCAGTAAGCTGGGCAAGCTCGAAGCAGTGCACGGTGGCGAAGTCTTCAACAGAATCGGAGTACATAGCGGCTTCAGAGGCTTCATCAGAAGCGGTATGGATGAAGAGGTTCATTGTAGAGCTCGGTGTGGTTCCTAGTGCATTGGACCCACTAGTCATATATTGTGACAACATGGGTGCCATCGCCAATGCACATGAACCAAGGTCACACAAGAGGCTGAAGCATATCAAGCTGCGTTATCATTCGATTCACGAGTACATCGAAGATGGAGAAGTAAAGATTTGCAAAGTACACACTGATCTGAATGTAGCAGATCCGTTGACTAAAGCTCTCCCTAGGGCAAAGCATGACCAAAATGCCATGGGTGTTAGGTACCTTACAATGTAATCTAGATTATTGACTCTAGTGCAAGTGGGAGACTGTTGGAGATATGCCCAAGAGGCAATAATAAAAGTGGTTATTATATATCTTTATGTTTATGATAAATGTTTATATACCATGCTATAATTGTATTAACCGAAACATTGATACATGTGTGATATGTAAACAACAAAGAGTCCCTAGTAAGCCTCTTAACTAGCTTGTTGATTAATAGATGATTAGTTTCATAATCATGAACATTGGATGTTATTAATAACAAGATTATATCATTATATGAATGATGTAATGGACACACCCAATTAAGCGTAGCATAAGATCACGTCATTAAGTTATTTGCTATAAGCTTTCGATACATAGTTACCTAGTCCTTATGACCATGAGATCATGTAAATCACTTATACCGGAAAGGTAATTTGATTACATCAAACGCCACTGCGTAAATGGGTGGTTATAAAGGTGGGATTAAGTATCCGGAAAGTATGAGTTGAGGCATATGGATCAACAGTGGGATTTGTCCATCCCGATGACGGATAGAGATACTCTGGGCCCTCTCGGTGGAATGTCGTCTAATGTCTTGCAAGCATATGAATAAGTTCATAAGAGACCACATACCACGGTACGAGTAAAGAGTACTTGTCAGGAGACGAGGTTGAACAAGGTATAGTGTGATACCGATGATCAAACCTCGGACAAGTAAAATATCGCGTGACAAAGGGAATTGGTATCGTATGTGAATGGTTCATTCGATCACTAAAGTCATCGTTGAATATGTGGGAGCCATTATGGATCTCCAGATCCCGCTATTGGTTATTGGTCGGAGTGAGTACTCAACCATGTCCGCATAGTTCGCGAACCGTAGGGTGACACACTTAAAGTTGGATGTTGAAATGGTAGAACTTGAATATGGAATGGAGTTCGAATATTTGTTCGGAGTCCCGGATAAGATCCCGAACATCACGAGGAGTTCCGGAATGGTCCGGAGAATAAGATTCATATATAGGATGTCATTTTATGTGTTTGAAAATGATCCGGTGCATTTATGGAAGGTTCTAGAAGGTTCTAGAAAAGTCCGGAAGAAAGCACTTTGGAAGGCGGAGTCCCGGAGGGACTCCACCACCCATGGCCGGCCAACCCTAGAGGGGAAAGTCCAAGGTGGACTCCCCCCAAAGGGGCCGGCCACCCCCCCACATGGAAGGGGGGAATCCCACCTCAAGTGGGATTCCCACCTTGGGTAGGTTTCCCTATCACATGGAAGGTTTTGGGTTCGGGTCTTATTCGGAGACTTGTAG
This sequence comes from Lolium perenne, assembly GCF_019359855.2. Taxonomy (NCBI): domain Eukaryota; kingdom Viridiplantae; phylum Streptophyta; class Magnoliopsida; order Poales; family Poaceae; genus Lolium; species Lolium perenne. Next base: position 73,448,219 of record NC_067248.2, on the reverse strand, counting down.
TCCAACACTTGGGGCTTCCACCTATATAATGAGGGGCCAAGGGGAGGGGGCCGGCCACCCTAAGACCACAACCTGGCCGCCCCCCTTGAGTGGCCGGCCACCCCCTCCCAAACCCTAGCCGCCCCCTTCTCCTCCATAGCTCCCGCGTGCTTTAGCGAAGCTCCGCCGGAGTTCTCCACCGCCACCGACACCACACCATCGTGCTGTCGGATTCAAGAGGAGCTACTACTTCCGCTGCCCGCTGGAACGGGGAGGTGGACGTCGTCTTCATCAACAACCGAACGTGTGACCGAGTACGAAGGTGCTGCCCATTCGTGGCGCCGTGATCAAGATCTTCTACGCGCTTTTGCAAGTGGCAAGTGATCGTCTACCGCAGCAACAAGAGCCTCATCTTGTAGGCTTTGGAATCTCTTCAAGGGTGAGACTCGTTAATCCCCTCGTTGCTACCGTCTTCTAGATTGCATCTTGGCTTGGATTGCGTGTTCGCGGTAGGAAAATTTTTGTTTTCTATGCTACGTTTTCCTACAGTGGTATCAGAGCCGTGTCTATGCATAGATGGTTGCACGAGTAGAACACAATGGTTTTGTGGGCTTTGATGTTTATGTTGTCTTTAGCTTGAGTACTTTGCATCTTTGTGGCATAGTGGGATGAAGCGGCTCGGGCTAACTTTACATGACCGCGTTCATGAGATTTGCTCCACGCTTGACATGCAACTTGTATTGCATAAGTGGCTTTGCGGGTGTCTGTCTCTCCTACTATAGTGAAGATTCAATTTACTCTTCTATTGACAACACTAGTATCACCGTTGTGGTTCATGTTCGTAGGTAGATTAGATCTCACTCGAAAACCCTAAACCACGTAAAATATGCAAACCAAATTAGAGAATGTCTAACTTGTTTTTGCAGGGTTTGGTGATGTGATATGGCCATAATGTGATGATGAATATGTATGAGATGATCATTATTGTATTGTGGCAACCGGCAGGAGCCTTATGGTTGTCTTTAAATTTCATGTTGAGTAGTATTTCAAAGAAGTTGTAATAGTTGCTACATGGGAGAACAATCATGAAGACGGCGCCATTGACCTTGACGCTACGCCGACGATGATGGAGATCATGCCCATTGATGATGGAGATCATGTCCGTGCTTTGGAGATGAAGATCAAAGGCGCAAAGACAAAGGGGCCATATCATATCACATATGAACTGCATGTGATGTTAATCCTTTATGCATCTTATTTTGCTTAGATCGCGACGGTAGCATTATAAGATGATCCCTCTCACTAAAATTTCAAGATAATAAAGTGTTCATCCTTAGTAGCACCGTTGCCAAGACTTGTCGTTTCGAAGCATCTCGTGATGATCGGGTGTGATAGAATCAACAAGTGCATACAACGGGTGCAAGTCAGTTTTGCACATGCGGATACTAAGGTGGCCTTGACGAGCCTAGCATGTACAGACATGGTCTCGGAACACGTGATACCGAAAGGTAGAGCATGAATCATATGATCGATATGATGAACACTTTGAGTGTTCGCCATTGAAATTACATCTTGTCTCGTGATGATCGGACTAAGGTGTGATGGATTTGGTTCGTGTAATCACTAAGACAATGCGAGGGATATTGTTTTGAGTGGGAGTTCACCTAGTTTTTAATTTTGTTAAATTAAAATTTGAACTCAATTTGTCATAAACATTAGTCTAAACTATTGCAAATATGTTGTAGATATGGCGTCCCCAATCAATTTTAACCAGTTCCTAGAGAAAGAAAAGCTTAAGAGCAATGGTAGCAACTTCACCGACTGGTTCCGTCATGTGAGGATCTTCCTCAATGGCGAAAATCTGCAATATGTGCTTGATGCACCGCTAGGTGACCCTCCTGCAGAAACTGAAACCGATTAAGTAAAGAATGTTTACGCGACTCGGAAAACTCGGTACTCTCAAGTTCAGTGTGCCATCCTATGCAGTCTGGAAGCCGATCTTCAAAAACGTTTTGAGCACCACGATCCACATGAGTTAGTCAATGAGTTGAAAACTATCTTTGAGACTCATGCGGTCGTGGAATGCTATGAAGCATCGAAACACTTCTTCAGCTGCATGATGGAAGAAGGCAGCTCCGTTAGTGAGCACATGCTCGCCATGACCGGGCATGCGAAGAAACTCAGTGACTTGGGAATAGTGATTCCTCACAGACTGGGGATTAATCGTGTCCTTCAATCACTGCCACCTAGTTACAAGAACTTTGTGATGAATTACAATATGCAGAACATGAACAAAGAGTTACCTGAACTCTTTGCCATGCTAAAATCTGCTGAGATTGAAATTAAGAAAGAGCACCAAGTGTTGATGGTCAACAAGACCACCAGCTTCAAGAAACAGGGAAAGTCTAAAGGCAAGAACAAGAAGAGTGGCAAGAAAGCTGCCACGCCTCCTGTGAAACCTAAGGCTGGCCCTAAACCTGATGCTGAGTGCTATTACTGCAAGGAGAAGGGACACTGGAAGCGTAATTGCTCCAAGTATTTGGCGGATCTGAAGAGCGGCCTTGTCAAGAAGAAGAAAGAAGGTATATCTGATATACATTTTATAGATGTTTATCTCACTGGTTCTCGTACTAGTACCTGGGTATTTGATACTGGTTCGGTTGCTCATATTTGTAACTCGAAACAGGAACTAAAGAATAAACGAAGACTACTGAAGGATGAAGTGACGATGCGCGTTGGAAATGGATCCAAAGTCGATGTGATCGCTGTCGGCACACTTCCTCTACATCTACCTTCGGGATTAGTTTTAAGCCTAAATAATTGCTATTTTGTACCCGCGTTGAGCATGAACATTATATCTGGATCTTGTTTAATGCAAGACGGTTATTCATTCAAGTCTGAGAATAATGGTTGTTCTATTTTTATGAATAATATCTTTTATGGTCGAGCACCTGAAAAGAATGGCTTATTTCTGTTAGATCTCGATAGTAGTGATACACATATACATAACATTGATGCTAAGCGAATTAAATTGAATGATAATTCTACTTATATGTGGCACTGTCGTCTTGGTCATATTGGAGTGAAACGCATGAAGAAACTCCATACCGATGGATTACTTGAATCACTTGACTTTGAGTCACTTGATAGATGCGAAGCATGTCTGATGGGAAAAATGACTAAGATTCCATTCTCGGGTATGATGGAGCGAGCTACTGACTTATTGGAAATCATACATACAGATGTGTGCGGACCAATGAGTGTAGCATCGCGCGGTGGTTATCGTTATGTTCTAACCTTCACAGATGATTTGAGTAGATATGGGTATATCTATTTAATGAAACATAAATCCGAAACTTTCGAGAAGTTTAAGGAATTCCAAAGTGAAGTAGAAAATCAACGTAACAAGAAGATTAAATTTCTACGATCTGATCGCGGAGGTGAATATCTGAGTTATGAGTTTGGCATGCATTTAAAGAAATGCGGAATACTTTCACAATTGACACCGCCGGGAACACCACAACGAAACGGTGTGTCCGAACGTCGTAATCGAACTCTCTTAGATATGGTTCGTTCTATGATGTCTCTTACTGATTTACCGTTATCATTTTGGAGTTATGCATTAGAGACATCCGCATTCACTTTAAATAGAGCACCATCAAAATCCGTTGAAACGACACCGTATGAATTATGGTTTAATAAGAAACCTAAGTTGTCGTTCCTTAAAGTTTGGGGTTGCGAAGCCTATGTAAAAAAGTTACAACCGGACAAGCTAGAACCCAAAGCGGAGAAATGCGTCTTCATAGGATACCCTAAGGAAACTATAGGGTACACTTTCTATCACAGATCCGAAGGCAAGATCTTTGTTGCTAAGAACGGAACCTTTCTTGAGAAAGAATTTCTCACTAAAGAAGTGACTGGAAGAAAAGTAGAACTCGATGAGATTGAAGAATCTTTGCTCGTTGATCAGAGTAGCGCAGTACCGGAAGATGTTCATGTGCCGCCTACACCGGCAACAGAGGAAGCTAATGATAATGATCATGAAACTTCAAATGAGATAGCTACTGAACCTCACAGATCGACAAGGGAACGTGCCACTCCTGATTGGTATGATACTTGTCTAAATGTCATGATTGTGGACAACAATGATGAAGACCCTGCGACGTATGAAGAAGCGATGATGAGCCCAGATTCCAACAAATGGCAAGAAGCCATGAAATCCGAAATGGGATCCATGTATGATAAAAAAGTATGGACTTTGGTAGACTTACCTGATAGCCGCAAGGCTGTCGAGAATAAATGGATCTTCAAGAGAAAAACAGATGATGATGGTAATATTACTGTCTATAAAGCTCGACTTGTCGCAAAGGGTTTCCGACAAATTCAAGGTGTTGACTACGATGAGACTTTCTCACCTGTAGCGAAGCTAAAATCTGTGAGGATTTTGTTAGCAATAGCTGCATTTTTCGATTATGAGATTTGGCAGATGGATGTCAAAACAACGTTCCTTAATGGAGACATTGAGGAAGAGTTGTATATGGTACAACCCAAAGGTTTTGTCGATCCTAAAAATGCTGACAAAGTATGCAAACTTCAGCGTTCAATTTATGGACTGAATCAAGCATCGAGAAGTTGGAACCGACGCTTTGATAAGGTGATCAAAGACTTCGGGTTTATACAGTGTCATGGAGAGGCCTATATTTACAAGAAAGTGAGTGGGAGCTCTGTAGCGTTCCTGATATTATATGTAGGTGACATATTATTGATTGGGAATGATATAGAACTATTAAGCAGTGTAAAAGGTTATTTGAATAATAGTTTTTCAATGAAAGACCTTGGTGAAGCATCGTATATATTAGGCATCAAGATTTATTGAGATAGATCAAGACGTCTAATAGGGCTATCACAGAGTACATACCTGGACAAGATTCTAAAGAAGTTTAGAATGGACGAAAGTAAGAAAGGATTTTTACCTATGTTACCAGGCAAGGTCTTGAGTAAGACTCAAGGTCCGGCTACGGCAGAAGAAAGAGAAAGGATGAGTCAGATCCCCTATGCCTCGGCAGTAGGCTCTATCATGTATGCCATGCTATGTACTAGACCGGATATAGCACATGCTGTTAGTTTGACTAGCAGATATCAAAGTGATCCAGGAATGGAACACTGGACAACGGTCAAGAATATCCTGAAGTACTTGAAAAGAACTAAGGATATGTTTCTTTGTTATGGAGGTGACCAAGAGCTCGTTGTAACAAGTTACACCGATGCAAGTTGGAACACTGATCTTGATGACTCTAAGTCACAGTCTGGGTACGTGTTTATATTGAATGGTGCTGCAGTAAGCTGGGCAAGCTCGAAGCAGTGCACGGTGGCGAAGTCTTCAATAGAATCGGAGTACATAGCGGCTTCAGAGGCTTCATCAGAAGCGGTATGGATGAAGAGATTCATTGTAGAGCTTGGTGTGGTTCCTAGTGCATTGGACCCACTAGTCATATATTGTGACAACATGGGTGCCATCGCCAATGCACATGAACCAAGGTCACACAAGAGGCTGAAGCATATCAAGCTGCGTTATCATTCAATTCACGAGTACATCGAAGATGGAGAAGTAAAGATTTGCAAAGTACACACTGATCTGAATGTAGCAGATCCGTTGACTAAAGCTCTCCCTAGGGCAAAGCATGACCAAAATGCCATGGGTGTTAGGTACCTTACAATGTAATCTAGATTATTGACTCTAGTGCAAGTGGGAGACTGTTGGAGATATGCCCAAGAGGCAATAATAAAAGTGGTTATTATATATCTTTATGTTTATGATAAATGTTTATATACCATGCTATAATTGTATTAACCGAAACATTGATACATGTGTGATATGTAAACAACAAAGAGTCCCTAGTAAGCCTCTTAACTAGCTTGTTGATTAATAGATGATTAGTTTCATAATCATGAACATTGGATGTTATTAATAACAAGATTATATCATTATATGAATGATGTAATGGACACACCCAATTAAACGTAGCATAAGATCACGTCATTAAGTTATTTGCTATAAGCTTTCGATACATAGTTACCTAGTCCTTATGACCATGAGATCATGTAAATCACTTATACCGGAAAGGTAATTTGATTACATCAAACGCCACTGCGTAAATGGGTGGTTATAAAGGTGGGATTAAGTATCCGGAAAGTATGAGTTGAGGCATATGGATCAACAGTGGGATTTGTCCATCCCGATGACGGATAGAGATACTCTGGGCCCTCTCGGTGGAATGTCGTCTAATGTCTTGCAAGCATATGAATAAGTTCATAAGAGACCACATACCACGGTACGAGTAAAGAGTACTTGTCAGGAGACGAGGTTGAACAAGGTATAGTGTGATACCGATGATCAAACCTCGGACAAGTAAAATATCGCGTGACAAAGGGAATTGGTATCGTATGTGAATGGTTCATTCGATTACTAAAGTCATCGTTGAATATGTGGGAGCCATTATGGATCTCCAGATCCCGCTATTGGTTATTGGTCGGAGTGAGTACTCAACCATGTCCGCATAGTTCGCGAACCGTAGGGTGACACACTTAAAGTTGGATGTTGAAATGGTAGAACTTGAATATGGAATGGAGTTCGAATATTTGTTCGGAGTCCCGGATAAGATCCCGGACATCACGAGGAGTTCCGAAATGGTCCGGAGAATAAGATTCATATATAGGATGTCATTTTATGTGTTTGAAAATGATCCGGTGCATTTATGGAAGGTTCTAGAAGGTTCTAGAAAAGTCCGGAAGAAAGCACTTTGGAAGGCGGAGTCCCGGAGGGACTCCACCACCCATGGCCGGCCAACCCTAGAGGGGAAAGTCCAAGGTGGACTCCCCTCAAAGGGGCCGGCCACCCCCCCACATGGAAGGGGGGAATCCCACCTCAAGTGGGATTCCCACCTTGGGTAGGTTTCCCTATCACATGGAAGGTTTTGGGTTCGGGTCTTATTCGGAGACTTGTAGTCCAACACTTGGGGCTTCCACCTATATAATGAGGGGCCAAGGGGAGGGGGCCGGCCACCCTAAGACCACAACCTGGCCGCCCCCCTTGAGTGGCCGGCCACCCCCTCCCAAACCCTAGCCGTCCCCTTCTCCTCCATAGCTCCCGCGTGCTTTAGCGATGCTCCGCCGGAGTTCTCCACCGCCACCGACACCACGCCGTCGTGCTGTCGGATTCAAGAGGAGCTACTACTTCCGCTGCCCGCTGGAACGGGGAGGTGGACGTCGTCTTCATCAACAACCGAACGTGTGACCGAGTACGGAGAGTCTTTGCCGTTTGTGGCGCCGTGATCAAGATCTTCTACGCGCTTTTGCAAGCGGCAAGTGATCGTCTACCGCAGCAACAAGAGCCTCATCTTGTAGGCTTTGGAATCTCTTCAAGGGTGAGACTCGTTAATCCCCTCGTTGCTACCGTCTTCTAGATTGCATCTTGGCTTGGATTGCGTGTTCGCGGTAGGAAATTTTTTGTTTTCTATGCTACGTTTTCCTACAGTACTAATATGATATACTAATATGCCTTGTAAATAGAGATGCCGACGTACGTTGTGTACAAGCAGGGTCGGGTTCCAAGTGTCTACGAGGAGTGGCAGGACTGTCTCGAACAGGTGCACAAGTTCAGCGGGAACAACTACAAGGGATACGCGACTAGAGAGGAGGCGGTAGCACAGTGGAGGGCACACGTGGGGAAGAAGAAGAACCGGCTGAAGTTCTTGGTCCCCCTTTTACTCACCGCCACCGCGGTTGTACTCTACTTTACTTTAGTCTAGGTGGCCGGTGACGATGCATGTGTATGCGACGATGAACACATTTGTACTTGTGTAATAATTTGGATCTAAATGATGTAATGATGAACATTTGTGTGTATCATATCATTTGTGTGTCATTTGTGAGTATTTCTGTTATTTCTGGAATGTGCTATGTATTTCTTGTATATATCTGTATATTTCCTGTGAAATTCCACTATATACTTCAGAAATGAAAAAAATAGAAAATCTAAAAATTAACATTCTGTGGAGCATGAACTGGCAGTGCGCCATAAAAACTTATAAATATTCTGTGGCGTATGGAAAGGTAGTGCGCCACAAAATCTGGCGCCAAATTCTGTGGCGCACGTTCCCTGGTGCGCCACAGAATTGTCTAAGATTCTGTGGCGCACTAAGACACGTGCGCCACAGAATTCTAAACTTCTGTGGCGCACCCAGTACTGCGCCACATAATTTTTATACTAGTCGCGTGGCAACTGCGGCGACCTCCTCGTGCGCCACAGAAAGCCAAAACGGTGCGCCACAGTTAGGGCTTTTTCCACTAGTGTCAAGACCACCAAAGCCATGTTTCAGTATCAATACTAAAATAGAAAGGAGAGAAATATTGTTAGTACACACCTCTTAGCAGATTTGAGAGTGAATTTGATGATCACGTGTATAGGTGTGCACCCACCCTCCAACGTTGGATTGGCTTTAAGATTCTAGCCTAATAAACGGAAACCAAACGGCCATAAAACCTACCTTTTCAATCTGCTATTCTCTTCTGTGTGGTCGTGACGAGCGAGCGCGTAGGCGCGAGCCACACGACCTGGCGTTGTCAGGACTCTGAGCTAAGGGCATCTCCAGCGGCGCTACGCATTTTGGACGTCCGAAATATCCGTTTGCGTCGCGCGGTGGATGCGAGACAGACCGTTTTTGTCCGTGTGTCCGTTTACACCTTGGGGTGGCTCCAGCGGCCCGACGCATTTCCGCGTTTGCATCAAATATGAAGTTTAGAAACAACAAAATAAGGAATTCAACGAAGTCATAGTTATTACATTTAAATTTTGAAAAGTCTACATGAAAATAAGATAGTACACCTCTAGGCATGATCTTCATGGTCAGCCAATGTCCACTGACGCTCAATCAGATCCGTCTGCAGCTGTTTGGAGACGTTATCGTTTGTGATTGATCGGACTCGTCGTCGGAAGAGGAGTCAACGATCTTGATACGTCGCAAACGTATCTATCTATACCCCTAATAATAAAAGCAAAAGGGTTTCTTGTTCGTCCGTTTTTTATGGCCCCTAAATTTCCTCTTAATTACGGCTCATGCCACCGCCAAGCCAAGAAATAACGATTCGTCGTCCGTGGCCTCCCTGTGCCGGACTTCCCGCACGCGCAGGCGGGCCAAGCGCAATGAACGGAAAAGCAAATCTCGATCCGTTCCTGTTCCTATGAACGGAAAAGAAAAAACAGAGCCCTTCGTCCTCACGCCTGCACTTTCCACTCAAGCCACCAAATCCCTCGTCGAGCTAAGCAGTGCTCCTTGCCGTGACGCCCATGGCGGCCGGAGTTCCGCTTTCTGCGAAGACGGGTGCGAGGGTTCGGTTCCCAATGGAGAGGTTCTAGGGCTGCCCGCGGTGGCTCAGCTTGCCGCGTCATGGGGCTCGACCTCCTCCCCGGCGGCGGCGCCACAGGGGGTTCCAAACTTCACCGGAATCCGCGTGTCCTACGTTCACCGTATTCATACAGTGGAAGAAGCTCGCCATCGGGAGGTGCTCGTCCGCTACCTGAACTCCAACACAACTTACAGACTCATTCAGCTTCGTGCAGCAGAGCTGCTTGTGCAAGGGAGGTCGCCTAGATCTCGAGAAGATGCATGATGAATTTTGGATCGATTCATGGATCTAGCGACCTTTACCTGTGTGTGTGTGTGTGTGATGAGTGCTAATTTTTTTTTGGGTCAAGCGAAAGGGATCTAGGAGGAAGGCTTTTGCTGCGTGATGTGCGTGCATTGTCAGCAGCGCCTGGGCATCGCTGCATCTCGCCTGTTGGTTCTGCTGGCTGCGATTCAGCAAACAACGCTTGGGTGGATGGGCTCTTTTCTCCTGATGTCCAACTAGAATTCACAATCTATCTATTGATATGTAATTTTTTGGCTTTGCAAACTGAGTTTGAGGACAGCAAAAACTCTGTTCGTTCTCTTCTTCAATTTGTCAAAACTAAAATATTTTAACCATCTTATTCAAGTCGTTCTAATGCAATCATTCTGAATCTGCACAGATATGAAGTGCAAATGAAACCAGGTAGGTACTATATGACAAAAATAATCTTAAAATGTGTTTCGACCTTGGAAAATTTGGATATGCAATTCACTTCTACACAGAGTCCTAATGGTAAAACTGTACACATGGATTGATTATGTTAGTGGCCTACGAAACAGAATTACATCAGTAGGCATTTCTAGACATGAAAACAGCGTGAAGAAAGAACATCGTTTTCCAAATAAGCATGAAAAACACACTTTTTTCATCAGGTTGATCAAGCTTGTAGGCATGCTGTTTAAAGGTGCCTACCATAGTTTTTTGGACAATGTCCTTAGTAATCAGGTATGTGACCTTTTTATAACCAACGGACATCAGCATGGTGTTAAATACATCCAATGATGGTGGAGCTAAATCACCAAGATTTATATATGGTGGGGCTAAAATCAACCCGATGCAACGCACGGACATATTTACTAGTAATTTCTTATGTTCCATGCTACTTTTATTACAATACTTGAATGTTTTATACATACTTTACAGCGTTATTTTACATTTTCCGGCACTAACCTATTAACAAGATGCCGAAGTGTCAGTTGCTGTTTTTCTGCTGTTTTTGGTTTCAGAAATCCTAGTAAGGAAATATTCTCGGAATTGGACGAAATCAACGCCCAGGGGCCTATTTTTGCACGAAGCTTCCAGAAGACCGAAAGGGAGGCGAAGTGGGGCCACGGGGCGCCGCCACACTAGGGCGGCGCGGCCAAGGGGGGCCCGCGCGGCCCTAGTGTGTGGGCCCCCCGTGACGCCCTTTGACCTACCCTTCCGCCTACTTAAAGCCTCCGTCGCGAAACCCCCTGTACCGAGAGCCACGATACGGAAAACATTACTGAGAGGCCGCCGCCGCGAATCCCATCTCGGGGGATTCAGGAGATCGCCTCCGGCACCCTGCCGGAGAGGGGAATCATCACCGGAGGGGCTCTACATCATCATGCCCGCCTCCGGATTGATGCGTGAGTAGTTCATCCTTGGACTATGGGTCCATAGCAGTAGCTAGATGGCTGTCTTCTCCGCTTATGCTTTCATTGTTATAGATCTTGTGAGCTGCCTAACATGATCAAGATCATCTATTTGTAATGCTACATGTTGTGTTTGGTGAGATCCGATGAATAGAGAATACTATGTTAAGTTGATTATCAATCTATCATATATGTGTTGTTTATGTTCTTGCATGCTCTCCGTTGCTAGTAGAGGCTCTGGCCAAGTTGATACTTGTAACTCCAAGAGGGAGTAATTATGCTCGATAGTGGGTTCATGCCTCCATTAAATCTGGGATCGTGACAGTAGGTTCTAAGGTTGTGAATGTGCTGTTGCTACTAGGGATAAAACATTGATGCTTTGTCTAAGGATATTTGTGTTGATTACATTACGTACCATACTGATACGTCTCCAACGTATCGATAATTTCTTATGTTCCATGCTACATTATTGATGATATCTACATGTTTTATGCACATTATATGTCGTATTTACGCATTTTCTGGAACTAACCTATTAACAAGATGCCGAAGAGTCAGTTGCTGTTTTCTGCAGTTTTTGGTTTCAGAAATCCTAGTAAGGAAATATTCTCAGAATTGGACGAAATCAACGTCCAGGTTCCTATTTTGCCCGGAAGCATCCAAAACACCCGAGAGCCGTCAGAGAGGGGCCACGTGGGGCCCTCACATGGTGGCGGTGGGGCCCAGGCCCTGGCCGCGCCGCCCTAGTGTCTGGCCCCACCAGACCCCCTCCGAGGCTGCCCTTTCGCCTACTTAAAGCCTCCGTCGCGAAACCCCCAGTACCGAGAGCCACGATACGGAAAACCTTCCAGAGACGCCGCCGCCGCGAATCCCATCTCGGGGGATTCAGGGGATCGCCTCCGGCACCCTGCCGGAGAGGGGATTCATCTCCCGGAGGACTCTTCATCGCCATGATTGATGGCGTGTAACTCACACGTTCGTTGGGAACCCCAAGAGGAAGGTATGATGCGCACAACAGCAAGTTTTCCCTCAGAAAGAAACCAAGGTTTATCGAACCAAGAGGAGCCAAGAAGCACGTTGAAGGTTGATGGTGGCGAAATGTAGTGCGGCGCAACACCAGGGATTCCGGCGCCAACGTGGAACCTGCACAACACAACCAAAGTACTTTGCCCCAACGAAACAGTGAGGTTGTCAATCTCACCGGCTTGCTGTAACAAAGGATTAACCGTATTGTGTGGAAGATGATTGTTTGCAAGAAAACAGTAAAACAAGTATTGCAGTAGATTGTATGCGATGTAAAGAATAGGACCGGGGTCCACAGTTCACTAGAGGTGTCTCTCCCATAAGATTAAAGCATGTTGGGTGAACAAATTACAGTCAGGCAATTGACAAATAGAAAAGGGCATAACAATGCATATACATGATATGATAAATATAGTGAGATTTAATTGGGCATTACGACAAAGTACATAGACCGCCATCCAACTGCATCTATGCCTAAAAAGTCCACCTTCAGGTTATCATCCGAACCCCATTCAGTATTAAGTTGCAAAGCAACAGACAATTGCATTAAGTATGGTGCGTAATGTAATCGACAACTACATCCTTAGACATAGAATCAATGTTTTATCCCTAGGGCCTGGGCCGCGCCGCCACCATGTGTGGGCCCCACGTGGCCCCTCTCTGACGGCTCTCGGGTGTTCTGGATGCTTCCGGGCAAAATAGGAACCTGAGCGTTGATTTCGTCCAATTCCGAGAATATTTCCTTACTAGAATTTCTGAAACCAAAAACAGCAGAAAACAGCAACTTGCTCTTCGGCATCTTGTTAATAGGTTAGTTCCAGAAAATGCGTAAATATGACATATAATGTGCATAAAACATGTAGATATCATCAATAATGTAGCATGGAACATAAGAAATTATCGATACGTTGGAGACGTATCAGCATCCCCAAGCTTAGTTCTGCTCGTCCCGAGCAGGTAAAACGATAACAAAGATAATTTCTGAAGTGACATGCCATCATAATCTTGATCATACTACTGTAAACATATGTAATGAATGCAGCGATCAAAACAATGGTAATGACATGAGTAAACAAATGAATCATAAGGCAAAGACTTTTCATGAATAGTACTTCAAGACAAGCATCAATAAGTCTTGCATAAGAGTTAACTCATAAAGCAATAAATCAAAGTAAAGGTATTGAAGCAACACAAAGGAAGATTAAGTTTCAGCGGTTGCTTTCAACTTATAACATGTATATCTCATGGATAGTGTCAATATAAAGTAATATAACAAGTGCAATATACAAGTATGTAGGAATCAATGCACAGTTCACACAAGTGTTTGCTTCTTAAGGTGGAGAGAAATAGGTAAACTGACTCAACAATAAAAGTAAAAGAAAGGTCCTTCAAAGAGGAAAGCATCGATTGCTGTATTTGTGCTAGAGCTTTTATTTTGAAAACATGAAACAATTTTGTCAACGGTAGTAATAAAGCATATGAGTTATGTAAATTATATCTTACAAGTTGCAAGCCTCATGCATAGTATACTAATAGTGCCCGCAACTTGTCCTACTTAGCTTGGACTACCGGATCTTCGCAATGCACATGTTTCAACCAAGTGTCACAAAGGGGTACCTCCATGCCGCCTGTACAAAGGTCTAAGGAGAAAGCTCGCATTTTGGATTTCTCGCTTTTGATTATTCTCAACTTAGACATCCATACCGGGACAACATGGACAACAGATAATGGACTCCTCTTTAATGCATAAGCATGTGACAACAATTATTATTCTCATATGAGATTGAGGATATATGTCCAAACTGAAACTTCCACCATGATTCATGGCTTTAGTTAGCGGCCCAATGTTCTTCTCTAACAATATGCATGCTCCAACCATTAAGGTGGTAGATCTCTCTTACTTCAGACAAGACGGACATGCATAGCAACTCACATGATATTCAACAAAGAGTAGTTGATGGCGTCCCCAGAAGCATGGTTATCGCACAACAAGCAACTTAATAAAAGATAAAGTGCATAAGTACATATTCAATACTACGATAGTTTTTAAGGCTATTTTGTCCCATGAGCTATATATTGCAAAGGTGAATGATGGAATTTTAAAGGTAGCACTCAAGCAATTTACTTTGGAATGGCGGAGAAATACCATGTAGTAGGTAGGTATGATGGACACAAATGGCATAGTGGTTGGCTCAAGGATTTTGGATGCATGAGAAGTATTCCCTCTCGATACAAGGCTTAGGCTAGCAAGGTTAATTTGAAGCAAACTCAAGGATGAAACGGTGCAGCAAAACTCACATAAAAGACATATTGTAAACATTATAAGACTCTACACCGTCTTTCTTGTTGTTCAAAACTCAATACTAGAAATTATCTAGACCTTAGAGAGAACAAATATGCAAACCAAATTTTAGCAAGCTCTATGTATTTCTTCATTAATGGGTGCAAAGTATATGATGCAAGAGCTTAAACATGAGCACAACAATTGCCAAGTATCACATTATCCAAGACATTTTAGAATTACTAGTTGAATGCCCGTGCGTTGCCACGATCTTTAACGTCTTTTCTCGTTATATACTATAGATGTATCTACACGCTAAAACATGTGTAGATACATTCATTTTCAGAAATTATTTTGAATTTGAGGGAGGAGAATAAATACATATAGCATTCAGTAAATAAGATTCTTCTTTGCCAAAATGCTCTTTTGATACAATGTGCATATGCTCCTGTCGCCGGTAAAAACATTTTAAAATGCAAAAAGAATCCGAACAAAAAAAACCACGTGTACATATTGTCATTTTATGTGCGCACGCCAAGTTTCGCCAAAATCGGCATTTTTTGTGTCCTATGTAAAGAAAATAAAGAAATGTCTTGTTAAGAGTTTTTTTAGCATCGAATTTTGTCTTTTTACATATGACACAGAAACTCTGCAGGCACATATAACATTGAGATGTATGCGCGATATTTTTTATCTGTGTATTTTGCTTTTTCTAATGTGATTAAAACGAAATTCACAAATCAGGAGCATATGCTCGTGTGTGCAAAAACACCCTGTCCCTTCGCTCAAGATGTATTTGATATAAGCTATAATAATACATTGTATATCTAGAAGGTACAGATGTCTCTTCGATATATTCGTAGTGTGAACTTTCCTTTACATACCTCTACTACTCGGCGTCATTTTCTTCTCGGCATCTCTTCGACCAACACTACCACGGCAAAAAAGCAACATAACATTTCAAGAGAAAATTTTGTCTCTCATTTTTTATAAGCATAAACTTTAGGGTAGAAAATTTTGTAAGAACTTGTGGGAATGCATATCATATCAAATTGCGAAGGGAACCATCTAGTGATCAAATATTGTACATATGCATTTTCAAATTAAGCAAGTGTTCAAACTGAAGCATGCAGTTGAATGGACTTAGCGGTGTTCAAACTGAAGCATGCATTTGAATGGACATATCACACAAGAGTCAGATTCAGAACATTAATATAACGTAACTTTGACAATCAAATTCTCGTGACTTTCACCTGCCGATGCATATAATCTATCATTGAGCACCAATATGCAATCTCAGTGAGCTCAATTCCAACATTTAAAGAACGGACATGTCTTCTCTGCAAAATCTTATACAGTAGAAATTATTCATTTTCTTGACATATGAATACAAATGCCAGTAAAGCTGAACCTGAAAAAAAAGCCAAGTGGATTGGAGTGCAACCATGCTCCTGATAGGCAACAGCCTCGACGCCACTTCCCAACCATCCTCTCCTATCCTCATTCACTACTTCATGGCCATTGCTTAGCCTTCGCTCCTCTATCGGCGTTGTTGCGCCACCACCTGCTCCGCCTCTTCTTGCTCCCATGCGTGCTCCTGGAATCACCATCATCGTCATCTGTGGCACATAACAAATATGTTGAGTAAATGCAGTGACCTATAGAGACATTTATCATGCAGATAACATAATTAAGCTTCCTTTGCATTTATGCCTCCAAATGACTTGCCAGAAAAAACTGGAATATTTAATCTAACTTGTTATATAAAAAATATAGATCGATAAGTATTTTGAGTAAATGGCAGGTGATTGGTACAGATAGGAAAATCGTGTTGTGAACTGAAACCTGACATGACGGAAGACAAAAGAATGAATGCATAGGACTATACTGCATCTTCCACCACACAATGGAAGGTAAAAGAATGAATACAAGTTTAACTGAAACTTCCACCAGATTGATGCCACAAGAATGAATACATACATAGGAGAAAATCTGCTTTGCTAAATAAAAAATAAATCTAACAAAAATAAAACTGTTTGTTCATTTTATATTGCCATGCAGGCATTGCCTTGAACAACAACAAAAATAGCTTGTACAGTGATTTGTTTGTTGTAACAACATCAAGTAAGCAACATCAGCCAAAGAACGGTGCAAAATTAAAGTAGCAGGAACAATATTACCTTAATGTGTACAGTAATCTGATTGCTCTTCTTGGCATCTTTGCCCAAGTCGTCTCCCTCAACCATGATGACACCAAGGTCACGAAGATCACCAAAGTCTTTGCCTCCCGCAACACAAATCCGGGGAAGAACTTGTGAGTGAATTGTAGCGTGTGTGGGTGGGAGGTGCCGGTTTTTCTCCGTTGTTTTTTTGGGCGCCCCTGTTCCGTGGTTTTTTTTCATGCGGGATTTGGAGCGGACGATGTACCAACCATACGCACCCTCTCCACCGCAGGTTCCCTTTTAATATAGTACAGATGTGTATACATAATTAATGCTCAGGAAGGGCATTTAGAAATCAAAATAATCATCGGTCCCGCTGCATTTGTTTAGACAGTATCTTATAGAGAGAACCTAACAATCACTGAAATTGCTAGATGTCAGCATTTGGCACTTAGTTTTGTAAAATAAAATCCAGAACATATGTGAATTTTTGTTGTGGACTGATCTTAATAGTACGTCACTAATTGGTTGGAAAAAAACACGTACTTAAGTTTGGGGAGAAGGAGGCACAATGCATGAGAGTATGCAATGGAAATAGCTGGGAAAGTCATTTTAGCCAGCCAGGAAGAGTGCAGGAGGCACAACAATGGAAGTAGTGTCAAGCTCGCTCTCAGATTACGATATCATTCACCTTAAAAGATATCAACTGAATACCTCTTGGGAAGTGTTTGACAGCATTTTCAGCAAATTCTGCCAGCAAATGAAAATAGAACACTGAGTTTACAATCTATATAAACTGTAATCTGACTGCCAGCTTTTGACAGTAGTTCCATCATTGTGCCTCCTGCATCTGAGGCATAATTGTTCCAACAAAGAGACAACTGCAACTGAGTTACCCTTCCTATTCAAACTTCAACTTGGTACTGAATATCTGCTGCAAAAATGTAAGGTTGAGAAAAGTGAAAAAAAAAACAGAAAGCTTATGGGCTTCAAACTTTCACAATTTGTAGTACCACAGAAAAAACAAAGAGTTTCTGGATTTAACAAATTGCATTCTATTTCTATAAATGAAGGCCACTTAATCAAATGCAGATGAAAAGACCGAAGACTGTATCATTACCTCTTAGGCAAGATAGATTTAAATTGATGTACCCCTTATCTCAGCCAGTGTATGGACCACCATTTGTCGTTGAAGCACCAGATCAAAATATTTGCCATATACAAAGAGAGAATTGTCATATTCAGTGATTTGAGATGTTTTCAAATATTATAGCACTATCATTTGCAACCTATTTATCCGAACAATAATGTTCAACATAATTCAAGCCATCCAAATGGACACAAGAATTGTGGTATTCGAATATATGTATGATTAACTTGAGAAACAACCAGATGTAGACAGAAATTGTCTGATTAGGACACAAACCTGAAGGTACAAAATCTGAAAATTAAGCAAATCATTGCGGAACCTCATACTATTTGTAACACATACGCCAAAACCTACATAACGGGAGGATAATAATTGATAATCTATTAGCATATTATCCATGAGAAGTTGAAAACAAATAGTCATATTTTTCTCTCTGTATTGAAATGTTATCTACATGGAACTATGCTTGTATTACGAAAACTTGATTATACATCCAGAAATAAACATAGGCCATTGTTAAAATGAGGTGTTTCATACTACCTTGTGATTTGAGAGTGAACTCTTTTTCCTAGGCACGAGAAAGGATGCAGTAAGGAGTCGTTACTGATATGATTTGACCATAAATAATTAAACCATCATGTTTTCAGCTACTGTAAATAATGATTGTGGATGTGCAAATACGCTTTCAGTTAGATATAGATAGAACAGGGAAAAAACGAAATACTGATCTTACCATCCTTGTACTGCCAGTTGATACTGATTTAATGAATGCACAACATGACAGATGACCAACCATTGCCTAGACATAATCAACAAGTTTCAGTAGATTCGAAGTAAACTCAGTCACGATAATAAGAAGCAAGAGAATATGGAATCATCACTTAGAAAGGAAAATCTCAAAAAACTAAATCGAATCATCACAATGGCAAGGGAGAGTGAAACCCAATGGAGACCAGCCGAGCCACCATGCTCTGTGCTAGTAGAAAAAAACAAAACAAAAACATAAGTATTTCCGTCAGGCAGAATCAACAACAGAAGGAAGGAGGAATGTCATAAATAATTTTGTCCAGTAATGTAGCGAGGTGCTCTCTATGGGGCTGCCAACGGGGATAAGCTTGAGGCATCAGCTTCAAGGTGTTGGTACAGGGAGGCGCCTTGCAGTCCGCCACAGGCCATCGAGTTGTTTAGGTAGTGTCGGATCATCTGGTCATTCGTGCTACAAATCACAATGGGAGGCAAGCAGGGTTCAAAATAAAATCCAGCCGTGAACTATGAAAAAAAGGCAACACAAAGGTCGTGTACTTACTGCAGAAATACGGGTTTTAGCTTGTCCAATTGCAGAGGCTGGGACTTGTACCGCCACATTGGAGTCGTTGTCCTCATCCGAGGGGGCAGCTCACAACGGTGGAATAATCACGGAGTCTGGCCTAGCTTGAATCAGTTTTGGCAGTGGCGGCTTTCTCTTGTGGGTTGATGGCTGGGAGTCTGGCCCCTGGCTTGCAGGGTGGACGGTGGGCCGATGTAGACGGGAATGGAGCAAGTGTCAGGGAGGAGGATAACAGCGAGGAGAGGGAACGGCCGATGTCGTCTTCCTCCTCCGGTCGGACCGCCGCCGCGCAGAAGAAGTTGGACGCAATGGATCTGATCGGGCCTCGTCGTCTTCGTTGCGTGGGCAAGGACGATGCGCCTGCCATGGCCATCCACGGACTGGGCGGATCGGCACAGGGGAAATGGCTGATCCTATTAGAAAAAGTCTTGAGAGGGGCGAATTCGTGGGAGAACATCGCCGGCGGCAGTTGCTTGGCCCTGCCCTGGGAAGACATGAGAGGAGAAGGGGAAACAAACACAGGCTGTAGAAATGGCACCGCTATTTTTCTGCCGTTTTTGCCACCGCCTGAGATTGAAAACCAAGACGTACCAACCATCCTACCACCTCTAGCCATTTAATATAGTAGAGACTACATGTAGCATTTTCCAATTCCAGCCATATAACAATTTAACGAAGAAGAAACTTCGCCATGAACATTATGAGTAAAGCCTAAGGACATATTTGTCCATATGCAACAGCGGAGCGTGTCTCTCTCCCACAAAGTGAATGCTAGGATCCATTTTATTCAAACAAAACAAAAACAAAAACAAACCGACGCTCCAAGTAAAGAACAAAAGATGTGACTGAATAAAAATATAGTTTCAGGGGAGGAACCTGATGATGTTGTCGATGAAGAAGGGGATGCCTTGGGCATCCCCAAGCTTAGACGCTTGAGTCTTCTTAAAATATGCAGGGGTGAACCACGGGGGTATCCCCAAGCTTAGAGCTTTCACTCCTCTTGATCATAGTATATCATACTCCTCTCTTGACCCTTGAAAACTTCCTTCACACCAAACTTCAAGCAAACTCATTAGAGGGTTAGTGCACAATTAATAATTCACATATTCAGAGGTGACACAATCATTCTTAACACTTCTGGACATCGCATAAAGCTACTGGACATTAATGGATCAAAGAAATTCATCCAACATAGCAAAAGAGGCAATGCGAAATAAAAGGCAGAATCTGTCAAAAACAGAACAGTCCGTAAAGACGAATTTTAAAATGGCACCAGACTTGCTCAAATGAAAAAACTCAAAACTAATGAAAGTTGCGTACATATCTGAGGATCACGCTCATAAATTTGCAGATTTTTCCGAATTTTATACAGAGACTTAGGCCCAGATTCGTGACAGACAGCAATGCTGTTTCTGCGCAGCGATCCCAAATATAACATCAACTTTAACATAGAAACTTTACTTGGCACAAAAACATGATAAGGAGAGGTTGCTACAGTAGTAAACAACTTCCAAGACTCAAATAAAACAAAGTACTGTAGTAAAAACATGGGTTGTCTCCCATAAGCGCTTTTCTTTAACGCCTTTCAGCTAGGCGCAGAAAGTGCAAATCAAGTAACATCAAGAGTAGAAGCATCAACATCATAACTTGTTCTAATAATAGAATCAAAAGGCAACTTCATTCTCTTTCTAGGGAAGTGTTCCATACCTTTCTTGAGAGGAAATTGATATTTAATATTACCTTCCCTCATATCAATAACAGCACCAACAGTTCGAAGAAAAGGTCTTCCCAACACAATAGGACAAGATGCATTGCATTCGATATCCAAGACAACAAAATCAATGGGGACAAGGTTATTGTTAACCGTAATGCGCACATTATCAATCCTCCCCAAAGGTTTCTTTTTAACATTATTGGCAAGATTAACATCCAAATAACAATTCTTCAATGGTGGCAAGTCAAGCATATCATATATCTTTTTAGGCATAACAGAAATACTTGCACCAAGATCACATAAAGCATTACATTCAAAGTCATTGAATTTCATTTTAATGATGGGCTCCCAACCATCTTCTAACTTTCTAGGAATAGAAGTTTCAAGTTTTAGTTTCTCTTCTCTAGGTTTTATGAGAGCATTTGTAATATGTTTTGTAAAGGCTAAATTTATAGCACTAGCATTAGGACTTTTAGCAAGTTTTTGTAAGAACTTTATAACTTCAGAGATGTGACATTCATCAAAATCTAAATCATTATGAGCTACAGCAATGGGATCATTGTTCCCAAGGTTGGAAAAAATTTCAGCAGTTTTATCACAAGCAGTTTAAAGTAGCTTTTAGCAATTTCAGGCAGTTTTGTACGCTCTGCACTAGGAGTAGAAACATTGCCAACACCAATTATTTTACCATTGATAGTAGGAGGTGCAGCAACATGTGAAGAATTAACATTACTAGTGTTGGTAATAGTCCAAACTTTAGCTACATTATTCTCTTTAGCTAGTTTTTCATTTTCTTCTCTATCCCACCTAGCACGCAATTCAGCCATTAATCTTATATTCTCATTAATTCTAACTTGGATGGCATTTGCTGTAGTAGTAATCTTATTATCAATATCATTATTAGGCATAACTTTCAATTTTAATAGATTAACGTCAGAGGCAAGTCTATCAACTCTAGAAGCAATAATATCAATTTTATCAAGCTTTTCCTCAACAGATTTGTTAAAAGCAGTTTGTGTACTAATAAATTCTTTAAGCATAGCTTCAAGACCAGAGGGTACACTCCTATTATTTTTGTAAGAATTCCCATAAGAATTACCATAACCATTACCATTAGCAGAAGGATATGGCCTATAGTTATTACCAGAGTTGTTCCTATAAGCATTGTTGTTGAAATTATTATTTTTAATGAAATTCACATCAACATTTTCTTCTTGAGCAACCAATGAAGCTAAAGGAACATTATTTGGATCAACATTAGATCTACCATTCACAAGCATAGACATAATCACATCAATCTTATCATTCAAGGAAGAAGTTTCTTCAACAGAATTTACCTTCTTACCTTGTGGAGCTCTTTCCGTGTGCCATTCAGAGTAATTTATCATCATATCATCAAGAAGCTTTGTAGCCGCCCCCAAAGTGATGGACATAAAGGTACCTCCAGCAGCTGAATCCAATAAATTCCGCAAAGAAAAATTTAGTCCTGCATAGAAGGTTTGGATGATCATCCAAGTAGTCAGTCCATGGGTTGGGCAATTCTTTACCAAAGATTTCATTCTCTCCCATGCTTGAGCAACATGTTCAGTATCTAATTGCTTAAAATTCATTATGCTACTTCTCAAAGATATAATTTTAGCGGGAGGATAATATCTACCAATAAAAGCATCCTTGCATTTAGTCCATGAATCAATACTATTCTTAGGCAAAGATAGCAACCAATCTTTAGCTCTTCCTCTTAATGAGAAAGGAAACACTTTAAATTGAATAATATCACCATCTACATCCTTATACTTTTGCATTTCACAAAGTTCAACAAAATTATTAAAATGGGCAACAGCATCATCAGAACTAACACCAGAAAATTGATCTCTCATAACCAGGTTCAGTAAAGCAGGTTTAATTTCAAAGAATTCTGCTGTAGTAGCAGGTGGAGCAATAGGTGTGCATAGGAAATCATTGTTATTTGTAGTTGTGAAGTCACACAACTTAGTATTTTCAGGGGTATTCATTTTAGCAAAGGTAAATAAAACAAACTAGATAAAGTAAATGCAAGTAGCTAATTTTTTTGTGTTTTTGATATAGAGAGCAAGACAGTAAATAAAGTAAAACTAGCAACTAATTTTTTTTGTGTTTTGTTTAAGTGCAGCAAACAAAGTAGTAAATAAAATAAAGCAAGACAAAAACAAAATAAAGAGATTGAGAAGTGAGACTCCCCTTGCAGCGTGTCTTGATCTCCCCGGCAACGGCGCCAGAAAAAGAGCTTGATGGCGTGTAACTCACACGTTCGTTGGGAACCCCAAGAGGAACGTATGATGCGCACAGCAGCAAGTTTTCCCTCAGAAAGAAACCAAGGTTTATCGAACCAGGAGGAGCCAAGAAGCACGTTGAAGGTTGATGGTGGCGAAATGTAGTGCGGCGCAACACCAGGGATTCCGGCGCCAACGTGGAACCTGCACAACACAATCAAAGTACTTTGCCCCAACGAAACAGTGAGGTTGTCAATCTCACCGGCTTGCTGTAACAAAGGATTAACCGTATTGTGTGGAAGATGATTGTTTGCAAGAAAACAGTAAAACAAGTATTGCAGTAGATTGTATGCGATGTAAAGAATAGGACCGGGGTCCACAGTTCACTAGAGGTGTCTCTCCCATAAGATTAAAGCATGTTGGGTGAACAAATTACAGTCGGGCAATTGACAAATAGAAAAGGGCATAACAATGCATATACATGATATGATAAATATAGTGAGATTTAATTGGGCATTACAACAAAGTACATAGACCGCCATCCAACTTCATCTATGCCTAAAAAGTCCACCTTCAGGTTATCATCCGAACCCCATTCAGTATTAAGTTGCAAAGCAACAGACAATTGCATTAAGTATGGTGCGTAATGTAATCGACAACTACATCCTTAGACATAGAATCAATGTTTTATCCCTAGTGGCAACAGCACATCACAACCTTAGAACTTTGCATCACTTTGTCCCAGGTGTCAATGAAGGCATGAACCCACTATCGAGCATAAATACTCCCTCTTGGAGTTAAGAGTAAAAACTTGGCCAGAGCCTCTACTAGTAACGGAGAGCATGCAAGATCATAAACAACACATAAGTAATAGATTGATAATCACCATAACATAGTATTCTCTATCCATCGGATCCCGACAAACACAACATATAGTATTACAGATAGATGATCTTGATCATGTTAGGCAGCTCACAAGATCCGACAATGAAGCACAATTAGGAGAAGACGACCATCTAGCTACTGCTATGGACCCATAGTCCAGGGGTGAACTACTCACTCATCACTCCGGAGGCGATCATGGCGATGAAGAGTCCTCCGGGAGATGAATCCCCTCTCCGGCAGGGTGCCGGATGCGATCTCCTGAATCCCCCGAGATGGGATTCGCGGCGGCGGCGTCTCTGGAAGGTTTTCCGTATCGTGGCTCTCGGTACTGGGGGTTTCGCGACGGAGGCTTTAAGTAGGCGAAAGGGCAGCCTCGGAGGGGGTCTGGTGGGGCCAGACACTAGGGCGGCGCGGCCAGGGCCTGGGCCGCGCCGCCACCATGTGTGGGCCCCACGTGGCCCCTCTCTGACGGCTCTCGGGTGTTCTGGATGCTTCCGGGCAAAATAGGAACCTGGGCGTTGATTTCGTCCAATTCCGAGAATATTTCCTTACTAGGATTTCTGAAACCAAAAACAGCAGAAAACATCAACTGGCTCTTCGGCATCTTGTTAATAGGTTAGTTCCAGAAAATGCGTAAATACGACATATAATGTGCATAAAACATGTAGATATCATCAATAATGTAGCATGGAACATAAGAAATTATCGATACGTTGGAGACGTATCAATGATCGCCTCCGGAGTGATGAGTGAGTAGTTCACCCCTGGACTATGGGTCCATAGCAGTAGCTAGATGGTCGTCTTCTCCTAATTGTGCTTCATTGTCGGATCTTGTGAGCTGCCTAACATGATCAAGATCATCTATCTGTAATACTATATGTTGTGTTTGTCGAGATCCGTTGGATAGAGAATACTATGTTATGGTGATTATTAATCTATTACTTATGTGTTGTTTATGATCTTGCATGCTCTCCGTTATTAGTAGAGGCTCTGGCCAAGTTTTTGCTCTTAACTCCAAGAGGGAGTATTTATGCTCGATAGTGGGTTCATGCCTTCATTGACACAGGACGATGTGAGAAAGTTCTAAGGTTGTGATGTGCTGTTGCCACTACGGATAAAACATTGATTCTATGTCTAAGGATGTAGTTGTCGATTACATTACGCACCATACTTAATGCAATTGTCTGTTGCTTTGCAACTTAATACTGAATGGGGTTCGGATGATAACCTGAAGGTGGACATTTTAGGCATAGATGCAGTTGGATGGCGGTCTATGTACTTTGTCGTAATGCCCAATTAAATCTCACTATATTTATCATATCATGTATATGCATTGTTATGCCCTTTTCTATTTTTCAATTGCCCGACTGTAATTTGTTCACCCAACATGCTTTAATCTTATGGGAGAGACACCTCTAGTGAACTGTGGACCCCGGTCCTATTCTTTACATCGCATACAATCTACTGCAATACTTGTTTTACTGTTTTCTTGCAAACAATCATCTTCCACACAATACGGTTAATCCTTTGTTACAGCAAGCCGGTGAGATTGACAACCTCACTGTTTCGTTGGGGCAAAGTACTTTGGTTGTATTGTGCAGGTTCCACGTTGGCGCCGGAATCCCTGGTGTTGCGCCGCACTACATTTCGCCACCATCAACCTTCAACGTGCTTCTTGGCTCCTCCTGGTTCGATAAACCTTGGTTTCTTTCTGAGGGAAAACTTGCTGCTGTGCGCATCATACCTTCCTCTTGGGGTTCCCAACGAACGTGTGAGTTACACGCCATCAAGCTCTTTTTCTGGCGCCGTTGCCGGGGAGATCAAGACACGCTGCAAGGGGAGTCTCCACTTCTCAATCTCTTTACTTTGTTTTTGTCTTGCTTTATTTTATTTACTACTTTGTTTGCTGCACCTAAACAAAACACACAAAAATTAGTTGCTAGTTTTACTTTATTTACTGTCTTGTTCTCTATATCAAAAACACAAAAAAATTAGTTACTTGCATTTAGTTTACTTTGTTATCATGTCTAGTCATGTACTTGTTTTTATTTTCACTAGTTAGGCTTAATGGAAAACAACAACAAAATTAGAGATCTTTATAGTATTTATCTTGAGTTAGGACATGAGGTGTTTGAAGAGAAAATTAAAAAACCTATGGAACTTTATATGCATGCTAATGGTAATGTTATTTGTATAAATGCTTTGGACACCATTGTTGCTAATGCTATGGAAGAATTTAAGCTTGGGGAAGCTATTTGTGATATTTTTAATCCCCCAAGCATGGAGGAGAAATTTTACTTTGATGATACTTTACCTCCTATATATGATGTTTGAAATGATGAATATGATATTTTAAGTCCACCTACTATTGAGGAGAAAATTAATTATGATTACAATATACCTCCTACATATGATGATTATGGTGATGAGAATAATAATGATAGCTATCTTATTGAATTTGCTCCCACTACAACTAATAAAATTGATTATGCTTATGTGGAGAGTAATAAGTTTATGCATGTGGCTCATGACAAGAATGTTTTATGTGATACTTATATTGTTGAGTTTGTTCATGATTCTACTGAAAGTTATTATGAGAGAGGGAAACATGGTTATATGCATCTTAATAATATTAAGTTTCCCCTCTTTATGTTGAGAATCTTGAAGTTGCGCTTGTGTTGCCTTTCTATGCTTGTCACTTTGTTCTTCATGAATTTATTTGTGTACAAGATTCCTTTTAATAGGAAGTGGGTTAGACTTAAAAGTGTTTCTTATTTGCTTCTCTTTTGCTTCAACTCTTATTTCTTGCGAGAGTATCATTGAAATTACTGAGCCCATCTTAATGGCTATAAAGAAAGAACTTCTTGGGAGATAACCCATGTGTTTATTTTACTACAGCACTTTTGTTTTATATTTGAGTCTTGGAAGTTGTTTACTACTGTAGCAACCTCTCCTTATCATGTTTTTGTGCCAAGTAAAGTTTTTATGCTAAAGTTGATGTTATATTTGGGATCGCTGCACAGAAACAGCATTGCTGTCTGTCACGAATTCTGGCATAAGTCTCTGTAGAAAATTCAAAAAAATCTGCAAAATTACTAGCGTGATCCTCAGATATGTACGCAACTTTCATTAGTTTTGAGTTTTTCCATTTGAGCAAGTCTAGTGCCCCTTTCAGGTTCGTCTTTACGGACTGTTCTGTTTTTGACAGATTCTGCCTTTTATTTCGCATTGCCGTATTTGCTATGTTGGATGAATTCCTTTGATCCATTAATGTACAGTAGCTTTGTGCAATGTCCAAAAGTGTTAAGAATGATTGTGTCACCTCTGAATATGTGAATTTTAATTGTGCACTAACCCTCTAATGAGTTTGCTTGAAGTTTGGTGTGAAGGAAGTTTTCAAGGGTCAAGAGAGGAGTATGATATACTATGATCAAGAGGAGTGAAAGCTCTAAGCTTGGGGATGCCCCCGTGGTTCACCACTGCATATTTTAAGAAGACTCAAGCGTCTAAGCTTGGGGATGCCCAAGGCATTCCCTTCTTCATCGACAACATCATCAGGTTCCTCCCCTGAAACTATATTTTTATTCAGTCACATCTTGTGTTCTTTACTTGGAGCGTCGGTTTGTTTTGTTTTTGTTTTTGTTTGAATAAAGATGGATCCTAGCATTCACTTTGTGGGAGAGAGACACGCTCCGCTGTTGCATATGGACAAATATGTCCTTAGGCTTTACTCATAATGTTCATGGCGAAGTTTCTTCTTCATTAAATTGTTATATGGTTGGAATTGGAAAATGCTACATGTAGTAATTCTAAAATGTCTTGGATAATGTGATACTTGGCAATTGTTGTGCTCATGTTTAAGCTCTTGCATCATATACTTTGCACCCATTAATGAAGAAATACATAGAGCTTGCTAAAATTTGGGTTGCATATTTGGTCTCTCTAAGGTCTAGATAATTCTAGTATTGAGTTTTGAACAACAAGGAAGACGGTGTAGAGTCTTATAATGTTTACAATATGTCTTTTATGTGAGTTTTGCTGCACCGTTTCATCCTTGAGTTTGCTTCAAATTAACCTTGCTAGCCTAAGCCTTGTATCGAGAGGGAATACTTCTCATGCATCCAAAATCCTTGAGCCAACCACTATGCCATTTGTGTCCACCATACCTACCTACTACATGGTATTTCTCCGCCATTCCAAAGTAAATTGCTTGAGTGCTACCTTTAAAATTCCATCATTCGCCTTTGCAATATATAGCTCATGGGACAAAATAGCCTTAAAAACTATCGTAGTATTGAATATGTACTTATGCACTTTATCTTTTATTAAGTTGCTTGTTGTGCGATAACCATGCTTCTGGGGACGCCATCAACTACTCTTTGTTGAATATCATGTGAGTTGCTATGCATGTCCGTCTTGTCTGAAGTAAGAGAGATCTACCACCTTAATGGTTGGAGCATGCATATTGTTAGAGAAGAACATTGGGCCGCTAACTAAAGCCATGAATCATGGTGGAAGTTTCAGTTTGGACATATATCCTCAATCTCATATGAGAATAATAATTGTTGCTACATGCTTATGCATTAAAGAGGAGTCCATTATCTGTTGTCCATGTTGTCCCGGTATGGATGTCTAAGTTGAGAATAATCAAAAGCGAGAAATCCAAAATGCGAGCTTTCTCCTTAGACCTTTGTACAGGCGGCATGGAGGTACCCCTTTGTGACACTTGGTTGAAACATGTGCATTGCGAAGATCCGGTAGTCCAAGCTAAGTAGGACAAGTTGCGGGCACTAGTAGTATACTATGCATGAGGCTTGCAACTTGTAAGATATAATTTACATAACTCATATGCTTTATTACTACCGTTGACAAAATTGTTTCATGTTTTCAAAATAAAAGCTCTAGCACAAATACAGCAATCGATGCTTTCCTCTTTGAAGGACCTTTCTTTTACTTTTATTGTTGAGTCAGTTTACCTATTTCTCTCCACCTTAAGAAGCAAACACTTGTGTGAACTGTGCATTGATTCCTACATACTTGCATATTGCACTTGTTATATTACTTTATATTGACACTATCCATGAGATATACATGTTATAAGTTGAAAGCAACCACTGAAACTTAATCTTCCTTTGTGTTGCTTCAATACCTTTACTTTGATTTATTGCTTTATGAGTTAACTCTTATGCAAGACTTATTGATGCTTGTCTTGAAGTACTATTCATGAAAAGTCTTTGCCTTATGATTCATTTGTTTACTCATGTCATTACCATTGTTTTGATCGCTGCATTCATTACATATGTTTACAATAGTATGATCAAGATTATGATGGCATGTCACTTCAGAAATTATCTTTGTTATCGTTTTACCTGCTCGGGACGAGCAGAACTAAGCTTGGGGATGCTGATACGTCTCCAACGTATCGATAATTTCTTATGTTCCATGCTACATTATTGATGATATCTACATGTTTTATGCACATTATATGTCATATTTACGCATTTTCTGGAACTAACCTATTAACAAGATGCCGAAGAGCCAGTTGCTGTTTTCTGCTGTTTTTGGTTTCATAAATCCCAGTAAGGAAATATTCTCGGAATTGGACGAAATCAACGCTCAGGTTCCTATTTTGCCCGGAAGCATCCAGAACACCCGAGAGCCGTCAGAGAGGGGCCACGTGGGGCCCACACATGGTGGCGGCGCGGCCCAGGCCCTGGCCGCGCCGCCCTAGTGTCTGGCCCCACCAGACCCCCTCCGAGGCTGCCCTTTCGCCTACTTAAAGCCTCCGTCGCGAAACCCCCGATGCATCGAGAGCCACGATACGGAAAACCTTCCAGAGACGCCGCCGCCGCGAATCCCATCTCGGGGGATTCAGGAGATCGCCTCCGGCACCCTGCCGGAGAGGGGATTCATCTCCCGGAGGACTCTTCATTGCCATGATCGCCTCCGGAGTGATGAGTGAGTAGTTCACCCCTGGACTATGGGTCCATAGCAGTAGCTAGATGGTCGTCTTCTCCTAATTGTGCTTCATTGTCGGATCTTGTGAGCTGCCTAACATGATCAAGATCATCTATTTGTAATACTATATGTTGTGTTTGTCGGGATCCGATGGATAGAGAATACTATGTTATGGTGATTATTAATCTATTACTTATGTGTTGTTTATGATCTTGCATGCTCTCCGTTATTAGTAGAGGCTCTGGCCAAGTTTTTGCTCTTAACTCCAAGAGGGAGTATTTATGCTCGATAGTGGGTTCATGGCTTCATTGACACACAGGACGGTGTGAGAAAGTTCTAAGGTTGTGATGTGCTGTTGCCACTAGGGATAAAACATTGATTCTATGTCTAAGGATGTAGTTGTCGATTACATTACGCACCATACTTAATGCAATTGTCTGTTGCTTTGCAACTTAATACTGAATGGGGTTCGGATGATAACCTGAAGGTGGACTTTTTAGGCATAGATGCAGTTGGATGGCGGTCTATGTACTTTGTCGTAATGCCCAATTAAATCTCACTATATTTATCATATCATGTATATGCATTGTTATGCCCTTTTCTATTTGTCAATTGCCCGACTGTAATTTGTTCACCCAACATGCTTTAATCTTATGGGAGAGACACCTCTAGTGAACTGTGGACCCCGGTCCTATTCTTTACATCGCATACAATCTCTTAATACTTGTTTTACTGTTTTCTTGCAAACAATCATCTTCCACACAATACGGTTAATCCTTTGTTACAGCAAGCCGGTGAGATTGACAACCTCACTGTTTCGTTGGGGCAAAGTACTTTGGTTGTGTTGTGCAGGTTCCACGTTGGCGCCGGAATCCCTGGTGTTGCGCCGCACTACATTTCGCCACCATCAACCTTCAACGTGCTTCTTGGCTCCTCCTGGTTCGATAAACCTTGGTTTCTTTCTGAGGGAAAACTTGCTGCTGTGCGCATCATACCTTCCTCTTGGGGTTCCCAACGAACGTGTGAGTTACACGCCATCACATACTTAATGCAATTATCTGTTGTTCGCAACTTAATACTGGAAGGGGTTCGGATGATAACCTGAAGGTGGATTATTTAGGCATAGATGCATGCTGGATAGCGGTCTATGTACTTTGTCGTAATGCCCTGATTAAATCACATAGTAATCATCGTTGATATGTATTGAATCTTTATTTGTCAATTGCTCACCTGTAATTTGTTCACCCAGCATGCTAGTTATCTTATTGGAGAGACACCACTAGTGAACTGTGGACCCCGGTCCATTCTTTTACATCTGAATACATTCTCTTTGCTTTACTTGTTCTTTGCAAACAACCACCATCTTCCACTCGATACGCTTAATCCTTTATTTTCAGCAAGCCGGTGAGATTGACAACCTCACTGTTACGTTGGGGCAAAGTACTTTGATTGTGTTGTGCAGGTTCCACGTTGGCGCTGGTTTCACTGGTGTTGCGCCGCACTACATTCCTCCACCAACAACCTTCACGTGCTTCTTGGCTCCCTGCGGTTCGATAACCTTGGTTTCTTTACGAGGAAAACTTGTCTGTGCGCATCACACCTTCCGCTTGGGGTTCCCAACGGACGTGTACATCTACGCGCATCAAGCTCTTTTTAAGCGCCGTTCTTTGGGGATACGAAGAAAAGTTACACCACAAAAATATCTATCTCCCACGTCAATCGCACGCCGTGACTCTTTTTCTGGCGCCGTTGCCGGGGAGATCAAGACACGCTGCAAGGAGAGTCTCCACTTCCAATCTCTTTACTTTGTTTTTGTCTTGCTTTATTTTATTTACTACTTTGTTTGCTGCACTTAAACAAAACACAAAAAAATTAGTTGCTAGCTTTACTTTATTTACTGTCTTGTTCTCTATATCAAAAACACAAAAAAAATTAGTTACTTGTCTTTACTTTATTTGCCTAGTTTACTTTTTTCTTATTTCATCATGCTTAATCCTAAGTTTACTTTGGAAAAGATACCGGTAGGACGAGGGTGTATCATTGGAAGAGATAATATAGAAGAATTTTTCACCCATGTTAGTATGGATGAAGATTTTGAAGATATACCATTATTAAAAACTGCTCCTACTTATGAAAGTGCTTCTGCCTGTTTGATACACATGTTAGAAACTAGATTTGTTAATCTCAATCCCATAATACAACATATGTTTCTTACACTTTCGGATATGGAGATGGGAGAAAAGAGAAATTTTGTTTTAAAAGTCCTTGTTAGAGAATTTGAGGATATAGTTAAAGAAGCTAGAAAAGTTTTTATTAAGCATAAGAGGCTTGGTTTCTTTCCTAATTTTAAACAAATACTTGAAAATATGGATATGGATAGAATTAAGTATACTAATAATGTTAATGATGGTAGGGAAATTAAAGCGCCAATACCTAGTAAACTACTCACTACAAGGGAAAGGCCTATTGCCGGCGCACCTAAAAGTCCCATTGCCGGCGCACCACGAGCCCGCCGCTGCGAACGGGCCGGTGATAACTGGCCACTGCCGGCGCACCAGGCGGTGCGCCGGCGATAGGTCATGTACTGCCGGCGCGCCTTGGTAGATTCGCCGGCAAAGGGCAAGTTCCACCGGCGCACCAGCAGCTGCGCCGGCAGTAGTGCTTGCAGCACTGGCGCATACCACGTGCGCCGGCAGTAGGTCTTTTAGGTGCGCCGGCAATAATATTCGAAAATTCTTTTTTCAGCTTTTCCCAGCATATTAGAATACATATTTGACAGCAGTATATATTTACAACACAGTTCATATTTATACAGCAGAACATGCAATATGAGAAGCACATAGAGAGCCAAGTCTCATTTCGGTATCAATACACAAATACGCAAGTCTCGTTCCGGAATGTTGATTCATACAACACATGTGCATATGCAACACCGAAGGACGAAGTTTCACAAAGTTAGAAGTCTCGGTACATAGTCGTCACAAGTGTCGTCATACACCTCCCAATGTAGCTACTAACCTAAACTACAATCACATAGAACATGACCAACATGGTCACGATGACCATCATCACGAAGGCCATGGTCTTCATCCGGTTCCTCCTCATGTCCCTCATCTCTCCCGCTAGATAACGGGCGTATCTTCCTTCCGCCTCCACCCTAGTGGGGTATCCCTTGTAGCTGTTGCCGCTGAAGCGGTGCACCTGTCTCCGACAGTCCTCCCAGTCGTCGTAGACTCCAGGAACCCTCCCCTTGTACACGACATATGTCATCGGCATCTCCATGCACAAGATAAATAAAACGTTAGTACCAATGCAATTAACAAGTGCCAACTCAAATAAGAGACAAGTAATATGAACTAAATAGCATGTGCCTCATACTTTGTTGGTCGAAACAAATAGTAACATTCAGGGATGGGGTAAGTGAAGCCAAGTAGGATGCACAACAGATTGATATTTGTGCCATCACACTAGGTTCACTCACCCCACCCCAGAGTGTACAAGTGACCAAACATTCTAATCATCGGCCAACGCAATGAACAAGTGCGAACTCAAATAAAAGACAAGTAGTATGAACTAAATAGCATGTGCCTCATACTTTGTTGGTCGAAATAAATAATAACATACAGGGATGGGGTCAGCGAGGCTAGGTAGGATGCACAATAGATTGATATTTGTGGCCATCACACCAAGCCTCACTGGCCCCACCCCGGAGTGTACAAGTGACCAAACATTTTAATCATCGGCCAATGCAATTAAGAAGTGCGAACTCAAATAAAATACAAGTAGTACGAATTAAATAGCGTGCCTCATAATTTGTCGGTCGAAACACATATTAACATCCAGGGATGGAGTCAGTGAGGCTAGGTAGGATGCACAATAGATTGATACTTGTGGCCATCGCACCAAGGCTCACTGGCTCCACCCCCGAGTGTACTAGTGACCGAACATTCTAATCATCGGCGAACTCCAAATACGAGGCAAGTAGGGGTCGAGTAAATGCAAATAATTATTAAGGTATCTACGCCATAATCTTGAAATATATAGCAAAGTAAATGAAACTATAGACACATGTTCACATGCACATCCATACAACTAAATAAAAGCAACAAGTCGATTCTATGGGAATATGTAGCAAGTATTACAATACGGAAGTTCAAAGACATATCGTTCAAGCTTTAGCAATAGTGTTCCCGTCGTAGGATCAGGTTGTACGCCTAGGGGGGAATGGACGGCAGCCCTCAAGCGTGTTGAACGGCCTCTCATCACGCGACATCTCCAAGCGGAGTTCTATCTCGTCATTAGGTGGTAGACCGTAGCCGTAGAAGAACTCGCCAGACCTTTTGTTGACATCATGCACGATTACCGTGCAAATGAACTGCTGGATGCGACTCCAGTTCTTTCTAATCTCTCTATCAGGGGCATCCGCCATGTTTACAAACCTCTCTCTGAGACTCTCTGGCAGCAACATGTCATCTGCGTACTTTATGTACTCCTCCTGCATACGAAGGATGGCGTACCACGCGTCCATCCCATTGTCTTGCTTCGATCGCCCGAGGCGAGGAAGTTGGTTGTGTGGGTTAAGACCAAGCCTCCTCGGGATTTCCTCTCTACTTTGAGGGGGCCTGCCTTGTTGGCGAAGCCGGTGAGAGCATCATTGAGAAGGGCCCTGATGTTGGTGTAGTCTTTCTTCTTGTCCCTACCCGAGTCGAGATAGACTGCATGCGAGTGTTGCGGGTGCACGACGATGAGGGTGCAGTACATGTCTCTGCGGAAAACACACGGATTAACCTTTGGAAATGCAAATGGAGATATAGGATAGAATGGTGATGGGGACTAGCGAGTGATTACTTACTCGGGGAAGTAAGGGATGAGAATGGCGCCCTTCTTAATGTTCGCCAGCATGAAATCCTCGACCTGCCGTGTGGCAATCGCCCGATCCCCAGCGTTGCAGATGATGCTCTCCCGCATATAGAAGGGGTCCATTATCGCGATGGTCGGCGTCCCCTCCTTAACGATCTGGGAAGACAAGCTAAGAGCAACTAGGCGAACCACACTAAAGTGGAGCATTTGCATGCGATAGATGCTGAAGATGTCATTGAACCGGATGAAGCACAAGTCCGCGGGGTACTTCTCGACGAAGTTCATGCCATTTGGCACCTTCGCCACGAAGAGAGGGTAACTAGGATTTTTTGATTTGAGAAGCTGCCTCTCCAAATACTGGACTTGGTTATGCAAGCTCGCCATATCCCCGGTGAGTAGGTTGAGGACATGCTCCGGCAGCATCGATTCACCCAAGTGATGCAGAGGTCGCCAATTGTTTGGCAACTTGTCAAGGAGTGCCACCTTGTCCTTGTCTTTGGCCGCCGCCTTGTCTTTGGCGTCCTTCTTGTTTGCCCTCTTCCTCTTCTTGGGTTGTAGTACTGGACCATCTCCCACCGCCGTAACCGTAGCACGAAGTGTGTTTGGGCTCAGCATCTTTTTGACGGCGACGGCGGCGACCTCCTCAGGATTTTCCTCCTCAGCCGTTTCTTGAGAATCGAACAGCTTCTTGGAGCACCCATATTTCGGGGCCGGCGCATCCTCATGGACAACTTGTGAAGACGTAGGAATATCCCATTGGAAGTCTTCACGTTCGTATTCCTCGGCCTCTGGCGCCGTTGGCTGTTGTGGTGGGGCGGTGACCACCGGCGCAGCTGGCTGTTGTGGTGGGGCGCTGACCACCGGCGCCGCTGGCTGTCGTGGAGGGACGCTGACCTGTGGCGCCGCAAGGTGCTTGTCTTTGCTTGCCGTCGACCCCTAGTAGGTGTTGATCCTAATTAGGGTCTTCGGCCATAGCAGTACCCAACCCTTCAGTGAGGCAAGATTCAACGGGTCTTCGTCATCGGCACCATGCGGTTGATTAGGAGGAAACAAATCCTCATAGCCCGGTAACGCCCGATCCACTTCAACCCGGTAAACGTCATCCTCCATATCTCGTGTGTGCCACTTCTTATCCAGGGGCCGAAGGATGGACCCCCTCGCGACGTCTTTGAGTTCGCCGTTTACTCTCATCAGGAAGGTGCATGGCGTTGAGAGCGCCTGCGAGAACATGTGTATGGCGTTAGAGAGAGGGCAAGGATGACGAAACTAATATATTAACTTGATGTACACATGGGTTAATTACCGTGAGGGCGTTGAGCTCGGCTAATGTCGACGGGCCGGCACATGCGGCGGCGGGCGTGCAAGTGACGGAGGGGCTGCTACCCGGCATGGACGGTGAATCCCTAGCACCAGCGACATTGCCGGCGGCCGGAGGAGTCTCCATTATAACATTGTCATTGCCGGCGGACGGCGGCGCCATCGAGTTGCTGCCGTCGAAGCTAACCACTTGCATTTTCGGGGGGGGGGGGCCTTGTTTGCCACCCTCATACCACGCGTGTAGAGCGTTGAAATCTGCTTGGACTGAAGCGGCGACTTCAGCTTTGACTTCAGGTACGAGCGTAGCTTTGAGTTGCGGTACCAGTTGCGGTACCAAACCAGCTTGGACTTGGGCTAGGATTGACTCCCTCATTTCCTCCGCCTCCCGCTGCTTCCTCTCACTGCGCGCATTTTTATCGGCCGCAGACGACAAGCCATAGTGACCATGCTCGTAGCCTGTACCGGCGCCAGCCACACGGCCTCTATGCGGCCTTCTCGTCGGTGAATGCTCATTAACGATGTTTAGCGCCCGTACGAGAGGCTTGTCCCAGGCTACCCTGCCCGTCGACGCCTGGGAGGAGGAGCCTTCGTCACATTGAGAAAGTTTTTGTCTTTCTTCTTCCTGCGGAAGAAACGCGAACCATTTAGAAATGTTGCTACTATTATATGAACGATACTTGATCTAATTAAACCGGTAAATTGCTTACCAGTTTTTTCTCCAACGCCAGGACCTTCTTGTCGTTCGTGAACCAAATTATGTCGGTTACGACCTTCGGGTCCGTGACAAGTTCCCCGGTTAGTTTCTTCTTATGGTACCGGGACCTGATGAATCTTCTTTCAAGCGGGTCCTTGTACTTGAGCCAGGGGTTCTCAATGCCGGCATTTACATACGCCTCGTCCTCCTTCGCCCAATAGGGCTCCTTTCCCTCGTACCCATGGCTCCCAAGGTTGTGGTTGCCGATGTTAAGCTCCCGCATTTCCTTCCCCCACAACTTGCGATTCTTGGTTGCTTGTAGCTCTTCATTGGCCACAAAAGCATCAAAGTCCGCCTGGGAGACATGCGGAAAGGCGGAGTGGACCTCTTCGAAACCTTTGCCCTCAGCAATCAGCTTCCGCACCATGTACTTGTAGCTGCTGAGGTGTTTGGTGAACTTCAGGAGGGCTTGTGAGTTCACAATGTTCTTGGTTTGATCAGTGGAGGCGTAGTCGCCTAGGAACTTGTATCGTGAGTGCAACCTCGCAATGAGCTGGGCTCGCAGAGGCGCTTTGCTCTCAGCTCGGAGGTCCGTCTCGTTGAGATTGACGACCTCTCGGAGGATACATGCCAGTTGGTTGCCGTAGCCCTTGGCAACATCCTTAGGCTGCACCGGCAATCCACTGGCGGGGTCCACCTCTTTGACTGTGTCTCTGCCGGTGCCGATCGTGTTTTGGCGCCTTCCCTTCCGCGGCCTCTTGGAACCACTTGTCCCGGTGCCACTACTCCCGGCGGCGCCGCTAGGATCGTCGCCGCTTGTCTCGCCGCCACCCCTGGCGGCGCCGGTTGCCTCGTCGCCGCTTGGCGCGTAGGTACTACCCCCGGCGGCGTCGCTTGCCTCGTTGCCGCTTGGCTCGTCGCCACTACCCCCAGCGTCATCCTCCATCTCATGGTCCTCGTCGCCGCCAACACCAGCGGCCTCGGCATCCTCCTCCGTCCTAAAGAAGTGCCTATTGTAGTGCTCCTCTAATTGTTCTTCAGACGCCATGGTGGCTTGCACTAATAGAAGATGAAAAAGAGTTAGAATTCACGGAAAAATTCGGCATGACCTTTGCTAAAAATTGGTCATGCCGAGTGCTAGAATTGCCGGAACGGAAATGAATCGACATTCCGGCACTCAATAGCAACTCAATCCCTGTAACAGAAATGCAAACACATATAGGAATTTTCTCCAATTACATAACTCAAAATGTAGCAGCAACAATAGTAGCAAAAACATCTTAACTCTCAAGTTACATAACTCAAAATGTAGCAGCAACAATAGTAGCAGCAGGCAGCAGATTCAAATTGAAATTATGCCTTGCTTAGCAGTAGCAGTAGCATGACCAGTAGGAGTAACATGTAAAGCATTTGCTACTGCATTTCATCATTTAAAGCAAAACCTAAATGAGAACCAATTTTTATCATTTGTCCTAAACAAGCAACTAGACCTGCTGCATTTTAAATCCTAAACCAGAGAACTATGCCAGGGCTATCATTTGTAGATTTTTTTTTGCTGCATTTTAAATCCTAAATCCTAAACAAGCAACTAGACCTGCTGCATTTTTATCATTTGTAGATTTTTTTTGCTTACTGCATCTGGTTCTACTTAATTCATAATGTCATAGCTATGATAAGTTTCATTGCCAGTAGCATGCATTTCAGTAGCATCTGGTTCTACTTAATTCATAAATTCAGTAGCATGCATTTCATTTTCTTTTTTCAACAGCACTTGTTCTTTTTATGAACTAAACCTACTGCTAGCACTTGTTCTTTTCAAATTAAGTAAACCTACTGCTAGTGAACCAATAACTGGAACCAAACATAGCACCAATTTAAATCCTAAATCATTTAATACACATGTATACAGGTTATTTAACTTTGGCATGGTTTTGAAATGTGACAGTAACATGAGCATGAGCTTTTTTCACAGGTTCTGTTCAAAGCTGCATTTCTTACAACTCATGAACCTACTATTAATACTGCTAGCATTTTTCATTTAGTTATTTCTATATCACCAAAACCAGAGAACAATGCTAAGGAAAAACAATACTGCTACTGCTAGCATTTGAACCTACTGCTAACATGGATTAAACCCTAGCAACCTGCAACTAAAATCATTTTCTTGTTTGAACCAAACCTCTGTTCATTTTATTTTTTCCTACTGCAACCTGCAACTAAACCAACTACCTAGCAATAATGAACTAAAATCATTTAATATCATGGACTAGCAGTGGCATATATATGGTTCATTTTAAAATTGGTTTAGTTTCAAACAAGAGAGCATACAACATACAGAGCTTGTACCCACTTATAATAGCATGGACTGCAATATTAATAGCATATTTTTATGATGGAGTAACAAATTCATTTAGTTATTCATCAAGATTATCCAGAAATTCTTCTATGCACCAACAATATCATGCATTATTCCAATATCAGCCATTCTTCTATGCACAAAAAGAACCAAAACCAGAGAAGAATATTGCTAGCATTTGAAGCTACTGCTAGCTTTTCAAACCAATTTTAGCATTCAAACCAGAGAACAAATTTCGTTGGACATCAAGTTTAAAAGGGTACCAATTATGGCCACTTGTGAATGTCTCAATCATTCTGTACTACAGGATGAACATCAAAACTCAAGATTGTGCCCATGTTTAAATAATTGGAAGCAGAGATTAAGAAATTGTGTGTGATGTATGTATCCATATCGTCTAAAAATACAGATCAAAGTAATCATGCCCAATAACAACCAGTATTTGTTGCCACGGTCGCTCCTCCCTTTCACCTACCTCGCGAACGCATCGAGCAACCTCTACTGCGCCGGCTGGACGCCACGGCTGGACGCGTCGTTGTAAAAGGAAGAGGGGGATGGAGAGGGGAAGGGAGAGGGGGATGGAGAGGGGAAGGGAGAGAGGTCTTACCAACAGCGATGGTGGCGACGCCCTGCTGCTCCTCTCCGCGACGGTGGCCGGCGCGCAACGCCCTCCTCCTCCTCTCGGCGACGGTGGTGACGGTGGCCGGCGGGTGACGCCCTCCCCCTCCTCTCCGCGGCGACGGTGTGCTCCTCCTTGCACGGCGGCTCCGGCGGTTAGGGTTCGTCGATCGATCACGGCGGCGCTCACGGCGGTTAGCTAGGGTTCGTCGATTGGGAATGGGGAGGGAGAAGCTGTGGTCGCGTGCGGTTAAGTCCCAGGTATAAATGGACTAGACATATTGCCGGCGCACCAGGGCGTTGGTGCGCCGGGGGTCCACCTGTCCCCGGCGCACCAACGCCCTGGTGCGCCGGCAATATGTCTAGTCCATGTATACCTGGGACTTGGCCCAGATCATGCAATATGACCTCCCCAACTCATATTTTCTTTTGTTTTTCTTTATTTCTTTTCTGGCCTTTTCTATTATATTTATGTTCTTATCTTGACTGGTGTAATAGCCAAGAATTATGCATGATTTATTTATGCAAAAACAAAAAATATGAGATTATACATACAAAAAATATTGACAAACACAATATTAATTAGTCATACATAAAATATTGGCCATGACCATATGAGTAGTTAAGAATTACACAAAATATGAGTTATAGATTGCAAATAAAGTTTTACATCATCGATTGAGAAGAGTGTTTCACTTTCTTCTTGCTTTTCTTGCTCGTCGTTGAATAATTTATCCCCGTGTCGTGACTTCTTCTTTTGAAGGGTCGACCTGACCTCGGTAGCGTGGTCCTGCTTCTTCTTGTGGTGTATGTTGTGTCTTCGTCCTCGGATTCTTCCATCATTGGGTCTCCGACTTGTCCTTCGAAGTCTTCCTCGTTGGCGACTCCATCCATTCCGACGATGGTCCTCTTGCCTCTCGTCACGATAACACGGCTAGGCCTGGATGGGTCGGTTATGAAGAAGCATTGGTGCACGTGTTCTGCCAGTACCCATGGCTCATTCTGCGCGGTGGCTTTCGTGGACTTTGATTTGTTGGCTTCGGGTAGAAACATGGTGGTGAAATACCGGTCTTCTTTTGTGACGTTCTTAGCCCATCTGATACGGAACATCGGCACTTTCTCCCCAGCGTAGCTAAGCTCCCAGATTTCCTCGATTCTTCCGTAGTATCTAGTCTTTACGTCACCCGTCCAGGAATCCATCGTTACCCACGAGTTCAGTAAGCCTTTGTTCTTGTCTTTTTCTTCCGTGTAGAATGTGTACCCGTTGATATCGTACGCTTGGTAAGTCATGAGGTTGGGCGCGGGGCCATGTGACAAGGCCAATACTAGTTTATCCTTGTCAGAATCCATTGGTGGGGGATTAGCATCAATGTGGTCTTTGAACCAGCGCGCGAAAGAGGAGTTGTGCTCTCTGTATATTTCTGCTTCCGTCATCATCGGCTTGCCACTGTTCTCTATCATGGTTTTGTGCTCTTTCAACCAAGGATCGATCAAGTCAATGTGTTGTAGCGCTACTAAGTTGGCCCTGTCAAAGTCGGAAGTCCGACCAGACATGTGCACGTGCAGTTCCTTCCTTCCATTTTTGTGACCTACTCCCTCGAACCTGCGGAGGTGCTTGTTTTGAGGCAAACCAACCGGGGCCACGATGTCTAGCTACTACGTGCAGAACGAGAGGCACTCGTCGGTGAGCCAGCCCGGGACGATGCGTCCATCCGGATGGGACCTGATACGACCGTATCCATTAATGACCCCAGTCCTTCTTACAAACGGCATCATGTTGTGTAAGAATGCCGGCCCTAGATCCGACGATATCATCCATGATATGGACCAACAGATGGACCATCACGTCAAAGAATGCGGCGGGAAGTACATCTCAAGCTCACATAGGATCACCACGATCTCTTCCCGGAGCCTTGCGAGTTTCTTCACGCTTATCGACTTCCGAGTTATGACGTCGAAGAAGTTCTGAGAGCCCGATCAGCGTTGCACGGACATGGTCATCCATTATACCTCGGATTGCAACCGGAAGAATCTGCGTCATCATCACGTGACGGTCATGAGACTTCATGCCGCTGAAGTTTCGTTTCTTGGGGTCCATGTATCCGCTTATTAGCCGGAGTAACCGAAGGGCACTCGACTCCTAGAAGGCAATTGAAAAATTGATCGACCTCGGCCGGACTAAAAGTGAAGCAGGAGGGGGACAAGAATAGTCCGGCTGCTTAATCCTTTTGCGCTTCGACCGCCGTCCGCCTCCTCCTCCGATCGTCCCTCTTGGGCCGCCGTGATCTGAAGCTCTTCCCTGATGCCCAAAACTTTCAGGTCGTGTCTTGCTTTCGGCCCATCTTTGGTCCGGTCCGGCATGTTGAGAAGAGTGCCAAGCAAGCTCTCGCACACGTTCTTTGTAATATGCATGACATCAAGGCAGTGAGGTGTATCGAGAATTTTCCAGTACGGCAAGTCCCAAAACACGGACCTCCTTTTCCATACACCAATGAGCGGCGTCGCCGTTGCCTTTTTCTTCTTCTTCTCTCCAGGCTTTTGACGTATCTTTCCCGGCGGAGGGCACTCCTTCCAACCTTTCAGTAATGTATCGATCTCTTCGCCGCTCTTCTTCCGTGGAGGTCCTCGGGGTTCATTTGTACCATCGAACAGATCTCCACGCTTTCTCCACGGGTCAGTCTTCTGTAGCCACCTTCGATGCCCCATGTAAACTGTTTTCGAAGAGCCGGGATCCTTACCAAGCTGCAAAAACATCGTCTCTTCCATGCACCTGACACATGCCTTGTGTCCATGGCACACCTGGCACGAAATATAACCGTATCCGAGGTAGTCCTGCACCGTCGTGATCAACGCGGCTCTCAAAGGGAAATATTCTTCCGCGACGGCGTCCCATGTATCGACCCCTTCCTCCGCCCACAACGTTTCAAGCTCCTCTTTTAATAATTCGAGATACATGTTGATATCGTTTCCTGGCTGTGTCGGCCCTTGAATTAGCATACTCATCAGTATGTACTTCCTCTTCATGCACAGCCAGGGCGGGAGGTTGTAGATCCATACAAACACGGGCCATGTGCTATGTGTGCTGCTCTGGTTTCCGAACGGATTGAATTCGTCCGTGCTCCCACCCAACCTGATGTTTCTGGGTTCTGCCCCAAAACTTCCGAATTCATTGTCTAATGCTTTCCACTGGCTTGCATCCGAAGGGTGTGTCAGCACTGGGTGCTCAATCCGATCTTCATCATTCAACACTGCCTCCTTTCTTTCAGCGTGCCAGCGCATGACCTTTGCTTCCTTGCGGTCCGCGTAGAACCGTTGCAGCCGTGGGGCGAGCGGGAAGTACCACACAACTTTCCGAGGAGCTTTCTTCTTCCCTTTCTTGTACCGTTCAGCGTCACACACAGGACATTTGGTCTTGTCCACGTGCTCCTTGCGATACATGATACAGTCGTTGATGCAGGCGTGATACTTTTCGTGGGGTAAGTCGAGAGGGCACGTGATTCTCTTGGCCTCGGCTAGACTACTGATACGCGTAGATGCACACGTCCGTTGGGAACCCCAAGTGGAAGGTATGATGCGTATAGAAGCAAGTTTCCCTCAGTATGAAACCAAGGTTTAATCGAACCAGTAGGAGCCAAGAAGCACGTTGAAGGTTGATGGTGGCGAAATGTGATGCGGCGCAACAACAGGGATTCCGGCGCCAACGTGGAATCTGCACAACAAAACCAAAGTACTTTGTCCCAACGAAACAGTGAGGTTGTCAATCTCACCGGCTTGCTGTAACAAAGGATTAAGCGTATCGAGTGTAAGATGATTGTTTGCAAGAAAATAGTAAAACACAATTGCAGTAGATTGTATGCTATGTAAAGAATAGGACCGGGGTCCACAGTTCACTAGAGGTGTCTCTCCCATAAGATAAAAGCATGTTGGGTGAACAAATAACAGTCGGGCAATTGACAAATAGAGAAAGGCATAACAATGCATATACATGATATGATAAATATAGTGAGATTTAATTGGGCATTACGACAAAGTACATAGACCGCCATCCAACTGCATCTATGCCTAAAAAGTCCACCTTCAGGTTATC
Organism: Lolium perenne; assembly: GCF_019359855.2. NCBI lineage: Eukaryota > Viridiplantae > Streptophyta > Magnoliopsida > Poales > Poaceae > Lolium > Lolium perenne. Next base: position 73,404,493 of record NC_067248.2, on the reverse strand, counting down.
ATCCGAACCCCATTCAGTATTAAGTTGCAAAGCAACAGACAATTGCATTAAGTATGGTGCGTAATGTAATCGACAACTACATCCTTAGACATAGAATCAATGTTTTATCCCTAGTGGCAACAGCACATCACAACCTTAGAACTTTCTGTCACCGTCCTGTGTGTCAATGAAGGCATGAACCCACTATCGAGCATAAATACTCCCTCTTGGAGTTAAAAGTACAAACTTGGCCAGAGCCTCTACTAATAACGGAGAGCATGCAAGATCATAAACAACACATAAACAATAGATTGATAATCACCATAACATAGTATTCTCTATCCATCGGATCCCGACAAACACAACATATAGTATTACATATAGATGATCTTGATCATGTTAGGCAGCTCACAAGATCCAACAATGAAGCACAACAAGGAGAAGACGACCATCTAGCTACTGCTATGGACCCATGGTCCAGAGGTGAACTACTCACTCATAACTCCGGAGGCGATCATGGCGATGAAGAGTCCTCCGGGAGATGAATCCCCTCTCCGGCAGGGTGCCGGAGGCGATCTCCTGAATCCCCCGAGATGGGATTCGCGGCGGCGGCGTCTCTGGAAGGTTTTCCGTATCGTGGCTCTCGGTACTGGGGGTTTCGCGATGGAGGCTTTAAATAGGCGGAAGGGTAGGTCAGGGGGGCTGACGAGGGGCCCACACCATAGGGCGGCGCGGGCCCCCCTCTGGCCGCGCGGCCCTATGGTGGCGGCGCCTCGTCGCCCCACTTCGTTATCTCTTCGGTCTTCTGGAAGCTCCGTGCAAAAATAGGACCCTGGGCGGTGATTTCGTCCAATTCCGAGAATATTTCCTTACTAGGATTTACGAAACCAAAAACAGCAGAAACAAAGAATTGGCTCTTCGGCATCTTGTTAATAGGTTAGTTCCAGAAAATGCGTAAATACGACATATAATGTGCATAAAACATGTAGGTATCATCAATAAAGTAGCATGGAACATAAGAAATTATCGATACGTTGGAGACGTATCAGCATCCCCAAGCTTAGTTCTGCTCGTCCCGAGCAGGTAAAACGATAACAAAGATAATTTCTGAAGTGACATGCCATCATAATCTTGATCATACTATTTGTAAATATATGTAATGAATGCAGCGATCAAAACAAAAGTAATGACATGAGTAAACAAGTGAATCATAAAGCAAAGACTTTTCATGAATAGTACTTCAAGACAAGCATCAATAAGTCTTGCATAAGAGTTAACTCATAAAGCAATAAATCGAAGTAAAGGTATTGAAGCAACACAAAGGAAGATTAAGTTTCAGCGGTTGCTTTCAACTTATAACATGTATATCTCATGGATATTGTCAACATAAAGTAATATAACAAGTGCAATATGCAAGTATGTAGGAATCAATGCACAGTTCACACAAGCGTTTGCTTCTTAGGTGGAGGGAGATAGGTAAACTGACTCAACAATAAAAGTAAAAGAATGGTCCTTCAAAGAGGAAAGCATCGATTGCTGTATTTGTGCTAGAGCTTTTATTTTGAAAACATGAAACAATTTTGTCAACGGTAGTAATAAAGCATATGAGTTATGTAAATTATATCTTACAAGTTGCAAGCCTCATGCATAGTATACTAATAGTGCCCGCACCTTGTCCTACTTAGCTTGGACTACCGGATCTTTGCATGCCATGTTTCAACCAAGTGTCACAAAGGGGTACCTCCATGCCGCCTGTACAAAGGTCTAAGGAGAATGCTCGCATTTTGGATTTCTCGCTTTTGATTATTCTCAACTTAGACATCCATACTGGGACAACATGGACAACAGATAATGGACTCCTCTTAAATGCATAAGCATGTAGCAATAATTATTATTCTCATATGAGATTGAGGATATATGTCCAAAACTGAAACTTCAACCATGATTCATGGCTTTAGTTAGCGGCCCAATGTTCTTCTCTAACAATTTGCATGCTCCAATCATTAAGGTGATAGATCCTTCAGACAAGACGGACATGCGTAGCAACTCACATGATATTCAACAATAGTTGATGGCGTTCCCCAGAAGCATGGTTATCGCACAACAAGCAACTTAATAAGAGATAAAGTGCATAAGTACATATTCAATACTACGATAGTTTTTAAGGCTATTTTGTCCCATGAGCTATATATTGCAAAGGTGAATGATGGAATTTTAAAGGTAGCACTCAAGCAATTTACTTTGGAATGGCGGAGAAATACCATGTAGTAGGTAGGTATGGTGGACACAAATGGCATAGTGGTTGGCTCAAGGATTTTGGATGCATGAGAAGTATTCCCTCTCGATACAAGGTTTAGGCTAGCAAGGTTATTTGAAGCAAACTCAAGGATGAACCGGTGCAGCAAAACTCACATAAAAGACATATTGTAAACATTATAAGACTCTACACCGTCTTCCTTGTTGTTCAAAACTCAATACTAGATATTATCTAGACCTTAGAGAGACCAAATATGCAAATCAAATTTTAGCAAGCTCTATGTATTTCTTCACTAATGAGTGCAAAGTATATGATGCAAGAGCTTAAACATGAGCACAACAATTGCCAAGTATCACATTATCCAAGACATTTTAGAATTACTACATGTAGCATTTTCCAATTCCAACCATATAACAATTTAACGAAGAAGAAACTTCGCCTTGAACATTATGAGTAAAGCCTAAGGACATATTTGTCCATATGCAACAGCGGAGCGTGTCTCTCTCCCACAAAGTGAATGCTAGGATCCATTTTATTCAAACAAAAACAAAAACAAAAACAAACCTATGCTCCAAGTAAAGAACACAAGATGTGACTGAATAAAAATATAGTTTCAGGGGAGGAACCTGATGATGTTGTCGATGAAGAAGGGGATGCCTTGGGCATCCCCAAGCTTAGACGCTTGAGTCTTCTTAAAATATGCAGGGGTGAACCACGGGGGCATCCCCAAGCTTAGAGCTTTCACTCCTCTTGATCATAGTATATCATACTCCTCTCTTGACCCTTGAAAACTTTCTTCACACCAAACATCAAGCAAACTCATTAGAGGGTTAGTGCACAATTAATAATTCACATGTTCAGAGGTGACACAAACATTCTTTACACTTCTGGACATTGCATAAAGCTACTGGACATTAATGGATCAAAGAAATGAATCCAACATAGCAAAAGAGGCAATGCGAAATAAAAGGCAGGATCTGTCAAAAACAGAACAGTCCGTAAAGACGAATTTTAAGATGGCACCAGACTTGCTCAAATGGAAAAACTCAAAACTAATGAAAGTTGCGTACATATCTGAGGATCACGCTCGTAAATTGGCAGATTTTTTCGAATTTTCTACAGAGACTTGTGCCCAGATTCGTGACAGACAGCAATGCTGTTTCTGCGCAGCGATCCCAAATATAACATCAACTTTGACATAGAAACTTTACTTGGCACAAAAACATGATAAGGAGAGGTTGCTACAGTAGTAAACAACTTCCAAGACTCAAATATAAAACAAAGTACTGTAGTAAAAACATGGGTTGTCTCCCATAAGCGCTTTTCTTTAACGCCTTTCAGCTAGGCGCAGAAAGTGCAAATCAAGTAACATCGAGAGTAGAAGCATCAACATTATTATTTTTCATGCAAACACAACTTGTTGCAGAGGGTACTTTAGGTGCTCCATTATCTAAATTCTCTATGGTGGTGCTAGGGGTTTTAGAAATTTTAGGCCTATAATAATTCTTTTGTTTAGGCACTTTAGAGGCGTACATGAATTTTTGCTCTTTACCCACATAAGCTTTCTCATTATACTTGAGAGAAGAAAAGGTTGAACCCAAGGTTCCCATAGCTTTTTCAAGTTCATCAATCCTATTGGTTTGATTATCATGGACAACACAAGTTCCTAGGACACTAATTCTTTCATCAATTCCTCCTAAGGATTTATCAAGTTCATAAGTTTTATCAAATAACATTTCCAATTTAGTTTCAACACTTGAAAATTATTTCTCTATGGTTTCCAATTTTTTCATAACATCTTCAAGAGAGATTTCAATTTTAACTTCATTAACAGGTGGTATTCCAACTAGACTCTCAATGATGCAACTAGCTTCTAAAGCGGGAGTACCTAGGAAATTGCCTCCCGAAAGAGTATCAAGAACATACCTATTCCAACTAGATAAACCAACATAAAAGTTCCTAAGAAGGATAGTGGTGGAGTGTTTCTTAATGCACCTATGATGAGCATTACTAATTCTATACCAAGCATCTTTAAAACTTTCTCCACCTTGTTGCTTAAAAGAACGAACTTCAACTTCAGGATTACTCATGATAACAGCAATAAAGTAAACTAGGCAAATAAAGTAAAGACAAGTAACTAATTTTTTTTTTGTGTTTTTGATATAGTGAGCAAGACAGTAAATAAAGTAAAACTAGCAACTAATTTTTTTTGTGTTTTGTTTAGGTGCAGCAAACAAAGTAGTAAATAAAATAAATCAAGACAAAAACAAAGTAAAGAGATTGAGAAGTGGAGACTCCCCTTGCAGCGTGTCTTGATCTCCCCGGCAACGGCGCCAGAAATTTAGCTTGATACGCGTAGATGCACACGTCCGTTGGGAACCCCAAGTGGAAGGTATGATGCGTATAGAAGCAAGTTTCCCTCAGTATGAAACCAAGGTTTAATCGAACCAGTAGGAGCCAAGAAGCACGTTGAAGGTTGATGGTGGCGAAATGTGATGCGGCGCAACAACAGGGATTCCGGCGCCAACGTGGAATCTGCACAACAAAACCAAAGTACTTTGTCCCAACGAAACAGTGAGGTTGTCAATCTCACCGGCTTGCTGTAACAAAGGATTAAGCGTATCGAGTGTAAGATGATTGTTTGCAAGAAAATAGTAAAACACAATTGCAGTAGATTGTATGCTATGTAAAGAATAGGACCGGGGTCCACAGTTCACTAGAGGTGTCTCTCCCATAAGATAAAAGCATGTTGGGTGAACAAATTACAGTCGGGCAATTGACAAATAGAGAAAGGCATAACAATGCATATACATGATATGATAAATATAGTGAGATTTAATTGGGCATTACGACAAAGTACATAGACCGCCATCCAACTGCATCTATGCCTAAAAAGTCCACCTTCAGGTTATCATCCGAACCCCATTCAGTATTAAGTTGCAAAGCAACAGACAATTGCATTAAGTATGGTGCGTAATGTAATCGACAACTACATCCTTAGACATAGAATCAATGTTTTATCCCTAGTGGCAACAGCACATCACAACCTTAGAACTTTCTGTCACTGTCCCAGGTGTCACACTACAAGAAATTTGCTACCCTAAGACCATCTATATTGGTCACCGAATGGTCATGGTTTTTCATCCATGACCTTTCTGTGACAAAAAACAGTTGGTCGACAGCTGAGCGTCACTGATGGACTACAAAGACCTTATTTTTAAATTGGTCGTAGACATTCTGACCAATATAGATGGTCATAGATTTTATGACCAAAACTTTGGTCTTGGGCAATCTGGCCTGTCCACGTAAGCCAATCCTACGTGGCAGATTTCAATGACCAAAACAATTGGTCGGAGCCCAGTCCAGTAAGGTGTTATACATGGGCTGAGCCCAATAATTCGGCCTTTTAATTTTTGGGCTTCCAGCCTTTTATAGGCCCATTTATATTTGGGTCTTGGCCTTTTTTATCCAATATTTTTTGTTTTCCTATTTAATTTTACTGTTGGTCCCACCAGTCAGTTGTGTCCCACTTGTCAGATTTCTACTTCACATTAGTCCCGCACGTCAGATCTCACTTTCCAACTGGTCCCATACATCAGGGAATTTCTATTTTTAATAACCAATATTTCATTCAGAAAAGAGAACACGAAATTTTATAAATAACATCTCAACATACAAAAAAGAACAGAACATTACACTTCTGTCAGGTAAAAGAGCCATGCAGCTGAATGTATCGCATAAAGTTGCATATGTTACAGAAACAATCATCTATCTTCTAACATGAGTTATCTATGTACACACAGCCACAATCTCCACAATCTGAGACAGTACAAACTACAAGCATCAACAAACACGTACTGGCTTGGACTTTCGCAACCTTATGAGCATTCTCCTGCAAACTGAAACATAACAAGGTTAAACCCAGCAAGAAGCACAGGGAATTGATCGTTGAACTATGTAAGCAGAAGAGAGCATCCAAATAAGCATGTAAGGACATGGGGTAACAAGCTTGATCAATGAACTATCTAGGCAGAAGAGAGCATCTCAAACAACCATGTAATGACCTGGGAGATACTGCAGCAGGGCACAAAGCACCATTTGATTACAAATAACAGCAATGTTCCTACAAGCACTCTTAAGTACAATGCATGCAGCCCACTGGGGCGCTGACTATGTATTAGCTTAGTGATCCAATATGATTGCAGTGGAGAGAACTGTTGAGCATGGCATCAGTATATTAGGATTGAATTCAATGAAGGATTCACATCCGACCCTAACAGCCTCACTGAATGACAACGTTAGGGTAGTCAATGCATTGTATTTCACTACAGCAAAGAAAATGACAAAGTACCTGCATTGTAATTGGGAGAGATGTCATAGTTCAAACAGCCTATTCATAACACGGGCAACTGCATCTGGATAATGTCTCAAGAACAGGCCCACAGAATCTGAATAATGACCATGAATAACTGCAAGGCTGGGTTCTGTCCACTTCAAAGAAAATCTACAGGTCTTCGAGTTTAGGTTATCTGCTAAAAGGAACTATCGATATACCAGAGTAACCAAACATATGCGGCACTGCAATTCTATCAAGAGGCTATGACAGTAAAATATTTACTTGCTAAGTAAAGAATAGGTGGATTGCAAGAAAGTTATTTACCTTACAAATGGAGGCAATTGACTAACAAAGCCAAGTGTATTCTCACAAACCATAGACTTTTCAGCTTCTGGAATTGTTTGTGTTTCTTCTACGGAAAGGAAAATAAGATCGTTAGTCATCAGGAAAAAAAAAGTAGTCAGCTGAGCTACATAGTTATCTTCTAAACAAGATAAGCATAAAACTGATTATAGTGGTAGTTTTATAAATGTATGCTGGAGGTGACACATTCGAGGAGGGTTTGAACTTGTCGATCATTAAGCTGCTGGCGCTGATCCTCCCTTGGCAGCAGCAGACCCTGTAAGTGAATAATAAAAAAGGATTAGAAAGAGATCAGAACATCACGTTTTTTAGAATAAAAGCCTCACGGACAAAACTGAACTAATGCTAAAAGCAATGACCCACAATAAGATTACAAATAGCTTATTTACAAAGATAAGTTGACCCACAATAAGAACAAGTGAACAACCGAAAACAGGACTGCATAACACCAAGAAAAGCAAGAATTAACAACAAAGTGCTCATTAATTACAACATAGCATCTATAGCTCTTTTATTGTTGCACCCAGGTTAATTCTCTGCTTAAAGTACAAGGAGCCAGTTTAGTCGATATTCGAATAAATGAGAATACTTATACATGATAGATAGGAAACTGAAAACATCAGGAACATTATTTAGCCAGACATGGATCCTCTTCATGATGATGCAGTTACCGACCTGATGACATGGAACACATGTTATGTTTTGTGCCAAGTGTAAACATTGATGCCCCAACCTATGTAATCCTTTAAATGCAGAAGTGACACAGCATGTATGAATCAGTACATGATATGCCCACACTAATTCAGAATGACATTACAGTCAAGTAGTAGGACAGACAGGAAAATGCAATATAACCTGGCATCGTCAAGTAGTTGAAGGGCCCTCTGTAGAAATTCTACTCGTGTCAAATCAAGTATATAAAATTCTTATGCATGGTTACACAAATGAGGTGCTGCGATAGCACATATATCAAAAATAGAATGGTCAGTGGTCAAGTGACACACTGCTAAATAATGCCTCTCACATGAACCACACAACATTACAGGTACATGTAACCGACAGTTTGCAGTATGGGCAGCAAAACAAATGGCATATGTTTGATGGTTCCACAAACATACTAGAGAAGTCATGTAAACAGGTTCCTACTTTCAGTAAATATCGAAGTTTGCAATAAACAAACAATAATTTTATAAATAAAACGTCTCTAAGTTTTCAGTCCTGCAGCTTGTATACATGTTACAGATATAAATATTCAAAGTCTTGTAGGTTGTGAGGAGCTATGTGTGATGGTTGCTAAAACCGGTAGAGAGTAGTGGCAAACAAAAGGCAAATTTAGCAAGATTCGACACATTCCAAGTGTAACTGATTTTGTGAGTCACCTGAATCATTCACTGTTTTTGTGAGGTCAAGGAATTTCAAGCTTCTGTCGTGTGCCATTCATGAGCTAGAACACAATTATAGGATTTTTCAAGCATCTAACAACTATTTTCACTGTTTTAATTTACCAAACAATTTATAGGAATGGCTAAATGGCACTACTAGTAACCGACAATTCTAACTATCTAACACAAGCATCTGACAGTTCTAGCTACTAGTCCTAATCAAAATCTAACTACTAGTAGAGCAATGGCTTGATGAATCCATGCAAGCTGTGAGGAGAAAATGGAGGAATCACGGACTTACTACAACATGGAGAGATGGTTGCGGATGTGAGCAGGACCTTCGCATAGACTCTGTCGTTAGTGCGGCCAGCGTCCTGGACCGCGGCCGCAGCGGTCGGGTCGAGGTGGAGCCCGTCCTCCTCGGGAAGGAGCACCGGTCGCGGCGGCTCCTCCTATGCTTGAAGCCACGCCACCTTAGGAGGGAGAGGAAGGCGCCGAGATCCTCCTCCGCGCGGCCAGCCGCCTCCGGATCCAGTTAACCCTAGCCGGGAGCTGGAGGGAGAGGACGCGGGACAACGGCATCCGGTGAACGGGGCCACGCTGGGCGAATGGAACCGTTGTTGAGGGAGGTCGGGGAGGACCTGTAGAAGCCGCGTGAGAACGGCAGGTTCGCCCTCGACAGCGACCGGCAGGTGTGCCGCTAGGGTTCGTCGGATCCGGATTTGAGACCAGGGTTTCTGTTGGAGGCGAGGCTTGGTGGTTCCTCGCGGTGGATTAGTGAGAGGGTTCCAGGGAGGTGGTCGGCGGGGCGGGGAGTGGCCGGATTTGACCGGGACCTAGGCCGGCGGCGGAGTTGGAGGAAAGGGAAGGAGGGAGGAGGCGCTGTGAGGGGTAGGTCACGAGTGAGTGCTCTGTTCAATGCGGTTGGGGCTCGGGTTGTGATGGGATAGCTCGGATGCGCTCGGCCCATAAATTTCATACTTCGTATTTTTTTTTGAAGTAAATTTCATACTTCGTATTAGTTTCGTGCCTAAGCCAAAAATTCTTTTAGCATCTCCAATAGACGCTGCAAAAGGGGGGCGCGGCAAAAAAACCACCGGTTTAGCGCGCGAGGGCGGCCGCGCGAACCCAGAGCGGACGCGGGAAAAAGACGCGCCCGCGAAAAACTTTGCCGCGCCCACGCTTTTACGCCATCCCGCGCGGGAAAGTTGGCGCGTCGGCCGCCGCGCGCTATAAAGGCGAAGCGACGCGCGCACACCAACCGCTGAAGTTTCCGCGTGTCCGCGTCTCCGTCTCTCTCTCCCTCTCTCCACCGCGTGTCCACCTCCCGCCGACGCTCCGCCTCCGCCGACAAGATGCCTCCGCTCCGCCGCTCCGCCTCCGGCTACCGCGGGGTCCGCGCGCGGCCGAGCGGCCGCTCGACGCGGAGATCCGCTCCGGCGAGGAGCGGATCCTACTCGGAACCTTCGACACCGCGCATGAGGCGGCGCGGGCCTACGACGCCGTCGTCGGCGCCTCGGCCGGCCCGCCGCCAAATGAACTTCAACGATGTTTGGACGCGCGAGCAGGCGGAGATGCTCTCGCCGCCATCGTCGGCCATCACGACCGAGCAGCGGCGCCGCGCCCGCGAGCTCAAGCAGCGCCTGCGCGTGGCGGAGCAAGACGAGCGCCTGCACCTCGAGTGGGCGCGCGCGTTCCCGGAGAACGTCGCCGCCATGGAGGCATTTTACGCGCAGAAGAAGGAGGCCAAGGCGAAGGCGGCGGCGAAGAAAAAGGCCGACCGCGACAGGCGCCGCGCCGAGTCGGTGGCGAGGAAGGCGGAGAGGGCGGAGAAGGCGGCGCGGAGGAGAAGAAGCGAGGCGCCGGACCGTCGACGAACATGCCCACCTCCTCCTCCTCCTTTGAGTGGACGACCACTCCGGTCTCCGACACGACTCCGACTAGCGGATCGTCGGACTTCGAGTGGGAGGACTCCGAGTAGTTTAGTTTAATTTAAATAAAATGTCGGTATTTGTCGAACTTTTAAATATATTTCGTAATTTTCAGTTAAATTTTCGTAATTTATTTGATTTGGTTGATCCGTTTCAAACGATATACGAAAACTAGTCGTTCGCGTGGCCGCGCGCGCTGTATTTTAGCGTGTCCGAATGAGGTCCAATTTTACCGCTCGCACACGCACTGCATTTTGGCGCGTCCGACGGGGCAAAGTTCGGCCAAGCGCGCGGCAAACGTTTACAGCGCGTCGGAAGGGAGGTATAGCGCGTCTAAATTTGGCGCGCCTGTTGGAGATGCTCTTAGCGCTAGATGGGTGGCGCTGGATGAAGGCCATGTCAAATATTGGTGGGTCCGCAGATATCGGTGGTCCAGTTTGGTTGGACGGTCTCCCTGACATGTTCGTTCCACATGTCAAATATTGGTCCTAGTCAACTTGGTTAACAGGTCAATGGTGGAACTCGTATGTCAGTTGTAGGCTCAAATATAGTGATATGGCACACGTAAGCGAAAATTGACACATGCATGCGGACACATAAGTAAAAGTTCACACATAGACATGACACATAGGCAAAACTGCTGAATTGGGCGCCCAGTCATTTCATACGCTTCACAAGTTAGCAATAGGGACCTTTTAAATTGGTTATAATGGGCTAAATGTAAGCCCCTAAATCAGTGTTATGCATCTACGACCAATTCGTGTTAGGAAATTATGACCTTCTTGATAAAATTGGTTGTAGTTCTTCAAGGGTTGGACCCTCCCGAACGCCTCACGACCATTTAATTCAGAATAGTCATAGATCTATGACGAAAAGACATATGGTCCTTAAGAAAAGGTCACTAGTGAGCACATTTCTTGTAGTGTCAATGAAGGCATGAACCCACTATCGAGCATAAATACTCCCTCTTGGAGTTAAAAGTACAAACTTGGCCAGAGCCTCTACTAATAACGGAGAGCATGCAAGATCATAAACAACACATAAACAATAGATTGATAATCACCATAACATAGTATTCTCTATCAATCGGATCCCGACAAACACAACATATAGTATTACATATAGATGATCTTGATCATGTTAGGCAGCTCACAAGATCCAACAATGAAGCACAACAAGGAGAAGACGACCATCTAGCTACTGCTATGGACCCATGGTCCAGGGGTGAACTACTCACTCATCACTCCGGAGGCGATCATGGCGATGAAGAGTCCTCCGGGAGATGAATCCCCTCTCCGGCAGGGTGCCGGAGGCGATCTCCTAAATCCCCCGAGATGGGATTCGCGGCGGCGGCGTCTCTGGAAGGTTTTCCGTATCGTGGCTCTCGGTACTGGGGGTTTCGCGACGGAGGCTTTAAGTAGGCGGAAGGGTAGGTCAGGGGGGCTGACGAGGGGCCCACACCATAGGCGGCGCGGGCCCCCTCGGCGCGCGGCCCTATGGTGGCGGCGCCTCGTCGCCCCACTTCGTTATCTCTTCGGTCTTACGGAAGCTCCGTGCAAAAATAGGACCCTGGGCGGTGATTTCGTCCAATTACGAGAATATTTCCTTACTAGGATTTACGAAACCAAAGCAATGAAACAAAGAATCGGCTCTTCGGCATCTTGTTACTCCCTCTGTTCCATTCTATAGTGCCTATAGTTTTTTGGCACGGAAATTAGCACAACATTTTTCTTTACACAAGACCCCCTAGATTAACGATTTGAGATCAGAGTAAAATGAGGGAAATCGGTAACTTCCTAAATTAACATAACAAATCCCACAAATCTCTCTGATTGACTCTCTATATATGTGCAGCCAGGTTATATGAAGGAAATAAAAACATTGCTTCCTAAATCTAAGGAATCATTGGGGTCATGCATTAGGAATCTCAATTAATTGTTTCCTTTTTGTATGGATTTTTTTCACGCATGTAGAGGGGGTAATTGAAAAAGAGCCATGCTACAACCTTATATTCTGAAACAAATGCCAAAAATCTATAGGCATTATAAAAAGGAACGGAGGGAGTAATAGGTTAGTTCCAGAAAATGCGTAAATACGACATATAATGTGCATAAAACATGTAGGTATCATCAATAAAGTAGCATGGAACATAAGAAATTATCGATACGTTGGAGACGTATCCACTACCAGGACACGTGTTCCCGGCAGGAAGGAGATCTTTCACGTATTTCAGAATGTCGTCGACGCTTGAGTCCGTCCATCCGTGTTTCACCTTCATCTGCAGCACATCGAGCGCTACTCTCAAGCGGGACTCCCCCAACCCGCGACCTGAGTCGTACAACGGAGTATTCGAGTCTATCTCCAGTTGCTCAAGCTTTGATTTCCGCTTGGCGCCTTTCGTCTTTTCGAGAAGCAGATCTTGAAGATGGGGGTCCCGCACGACTGAAGCTAGCGGCACTCTTCGTCGTCAAGGTTATTGTCATCGTCAAGGTTATTATCGTCGTCAAGGTTATCGTCTTCTGCGACAAACTCTTCATCGTCATCAATGTCATGATGCCCTCCTTGATCTTGCCGGCCATTATTACCACCTGCTGCCGTCGCCCCATTGACCTCCACGCCATCATCGCTCATCCATTGAGTGTGTCCATGCATGAAACCATTAGTGAGCAGGTACCCCTGCAATTTTCCTGAATACGGGTCAAACCATTTCCCTCGTTTGCATCTCCGGCACGGACACAATACCTCCGTGCGTTTATTTTCATACATGTCGATGATCGCGTGTTTCAGATATCTCATCACGATGCTTTCACTCATCTCGATAACCATTCTACTTTGCATGGTAAGATTACATAATTGATTAGAACCATGCATCCGTCGGTAGTTTTCACGGAAAATTTCGGCATGACCTTCCTACACGGTAGGACATAGGAGCGCCAGAAATGTGCCGAAACGGAAACTTGAAGAATCAACATTTCGGCGCAACGTTGGCAACTCATTTTCAACGCCAACACACACACAAGCACAAGCACAACATATATATATGCCACACACGAGAGCTAGCTTTGCTTCAAATGTCCAACATATACGTCGATTTCATTCCTTAATTTGTTCATTAATCACCTATTTGTTTGATATATTCGTCGATGAGATCGAGACGAAGCGCCGTGACAATGGCGTATGGAAGCCGACTTTCTAGATCTAGATCTAGATTGAGCGGTCAATGCGGGATATTAGATCTAGATCTACATAGGGGGATGTGGGAGATGCATGTAGGAAGGGAAGATTTGCTCAAAAAATATGATTTTGTTTGGTCAAATTGGTGAAATTGGGGATAGAAATGGGCAAAAATGAGCTGGGTTGGGAGAAGGCTCGGGTTTGTGTGGAGGAGTGGAGTGGTAGTAGAGTGGGGGAGTGGTTGTTGAGCAGAAATAACTGCCCAGGTTACTGCCGGCGCACCATGGCACGGGTGCGCCGGCAGAACATAGCTATTTCGGCTATACCACCCCCAGGCCAGGCCCAAGAGTCATTGCCGGCGCACCAGCCCAGGGGCGCGCCGGCAATAGCGCGTTTTCCGCCGGCGCACCCCTGGGCTGGTGCGCCGGCAATGACTATTGGGCCTGGCCCGAATCGACCGCGGCCATGCCAAGTTTTTTCCCCGGCGCGTCTTTGCGGCAGGTGCGCCGGCAGTAGGCTTTCATCGCCGGCGCGGCAGCAAACAGGTGCGCCGGCAACCATTTCCACCGGCGCATGTCAGAGGTGGTGCGCCGGCACCACTTGCCGCCACCTATAGCCATTTTCCTAGTAGTGACTAGGGATGCATGAAGCTTTGGAAAATAACTATGCTTGGCTTGTTCCTGAAAATTTGTTTGATGAGAATAGTAAGCCTAGGAGCAATGAGAGAGGAGTTACTTATATAGACCAGATACAATGCATTGTTGAGAAAACTCCCAGCTCCCAAGGTAATAATGTTAATGCTCCATCTCTTGATGTTACTTGATTTGCACTTTCTGCGCCTAGCTGAAAGGCGTTAAAGAAAAGCACTTCTTGGGAGATAACCCATGTGTTTATTTTACTACAGCAATTTTTGTTTTATTGAGTCTTGGAATTTTTTTACTACTGTAGCAACCTCTCCTTATCATGTTTTTGTGCCAAGTAAAGTTTCTATGCTAAAGTTGATGTTATATTTGGAATCGCTGCGCAGAAACAGCATTGCTGTCTGTCACGAATTCTGGCATAAGTCTCTGTAAAAAAATCGAAAAAATCTGCAAATTTACGAGCATGATCCTCAGATATGTACGCAACTTTCATTAGTTTTGAGTTTTTCCATTTGAGCAAGTTAAGTGCCCAGTCCAGAAGCATCTTTACAGACTGTTCTGTTTCTGACAGATTCTGTCTTTTATTTCGCATTGCCGCTTTTGCTATGTTGAATGATTTTTTTTGTTCCATTAACTTTCAGAAGCTTTGTGCAATGTCCAGAAGTGTTAAGAATGATTGTGTCACCTCTGAATATGTGAATTTGTGGTTAAGCACTAACCCTCTCATGAGTTTGCTTGAAGTTTGTGTGAAGGAAGTTTTCAAGGGTCAAGAGAAGAGGATGATATACTATGATCAAGAAGAGTGAAAGGTCTAAGCTTGGGGATGCCCCGGTGGTTCATCCCTGCATATTTTAAGAAGACTCAAGCATCTAAGCTTGGGGATGCCCAAGGCATCCCCTTCTTCATCGACAACATTATCAGGTCACTTCTAGTGAAACTATATTTTTATTCCGTCACATTCTTATGTTCTTTACTTGGAGCGTCGGTTTGTTTTTATTTTTGTTTTGTTTTGAATAAAGTTGGATCTCGCCATCCTTATATTGGAGATATTACGCTCCGCTTTTTCTTATGGAACACTTGTGTTCTTAATTGTGCTTTAATGTTCATGGCGAAAGCTAATTGCTTCGTTAGATTGCTATTTGGTTGGAATTGGAAAATGATGCATATGGTTTGACAATTTGGCAATTGTTTGAGCTCTCTTAGATCATGTTTAAGCTCTTGCATCATGTAGTTTAATCCATTAATGAAGAACTACTGTAGAGCTTGTTTAATTTGGTTTGCATGATTGATCTCTCTAGGTCTAGATATTTTCGGGTAAAGTGTTTGAACAACAAGGAAGACAGTGTAGAGCCTTATAATGCTTGCAATATGTTCTTGTGTGAGTTTTGATGTACCTGTTCATACTTGTGTTTGCTTCAAACAACCTTGCTAGCCCAAACCTTGTACTGAGAGGAAATGCTTCTCGTGCATCCAAACACCTTGAGCCAAACTACATGCCATTTGTGTCCACCATATCTACCTACTATGTGGTATTTCTTGCCATTCCAAAGTAAATTACTTGAGTGCTACCTTTAAATTTCATTCCTCTACCTTTACAATATATAGCTCATGGGACAAATAGCTTAAAAACTATTGTGGTGATGAATATGTAGTTATGTGTTTTAATTCTTATAAGTTGCTTGTTGAGCGGTAACCATGTTTTCTGGGGACGCCATCAATTTTATCTTTGTTGGATATCATGTGAGATGCTATGCACGTTCGTCTTGTCTGAAGTAGTGGATTTCATGATCAAATGGTTTGAGTATGCATATGTTAGAGAAGAACATTGGGCCGCTAACTAAAGCCATGTATCATGGTGGAAGTTTCAGTTTGGACATACAACCTCAATCTCTTATGAGAATATTAACTATTGTTGAATGCTTAAGCATTAAAAAGAGGAGTCCATTATCTGTTGTCTATGTTGTCCCGGTATGGATGTCTAAGTTGAGAATAATCAAAAGCGAGAAATCCAATGCGTGCTTTCTCCTTAGACACTTGTACAGGCGGCATAGAGGTACCCCTTTGTGACACTTGGTTGAAGCATATGTTATGCGATGAGAATCCGTGTTTTCCGAGATAGTAGGACAAGGTGCGATCACTATTGGTACTCTATGCATGAGGCATGCAACTTGTAGGAAGTATTATGCATAGCACATATGAATTATTACTACCGTTGACAAAATTGTTTTTATGTTTTCAAAACAAAAGCTCTAGCACAAAAATAGTAATCAATGCTTCCCTCTGCGAAGGGCCAATCTTTTACTTTATTGTTGAGTCAGTTTACCCATTCCCTTCTATCTTAGAAGCAAACACTTGTGTTAACTGTGTGCATTGATTCTTACATGTTTACTTATTGCACCTGTTATATTACTCTATGTTGACAAATATCCATGAGATATACATGTTACAAGTTGAAAGCAATTGCTGAAACTTAATTATCCTTTGTGTTGCTTCAATTCATTCTACTTTGAATTTATTGCTTATGAGTTATCTCTTATGCAAGTCTTATTGATACTTGTTTGAAAGTATTATTCATGAAAAGTTTTGCTATATGATTCATTTGCTTAGTCATTATCTTTGTTAGCAATCTTTTGTTCAGATCACTCCATTCATCTCATATGCTTTACAATAATGTTGATCCAGATTATGTTGGTAGGATGTCACTTCAGAAATTATTTGTGTTATCGTTTACCTACTCGAGGACGAGTAGGAACTAAGCTTGGAGATGCTTGATACGTCGCAAACGTATCTATAATTTCTTATGTTCCATGCTACGGATGTAGAGACGAAATAAAAAGCGTCGAGTGCACAACGTCTCTACGTGACTCTTTTCTTGTAGTGTACGTTGGGACAAAGTACTTTGATTATGTTGTGTAGGTTCCACGTTGGCGCCGGTTTCACTGGTGTTGCGCCGCACTACATTCCTCCACCAACAACCTTCACGTGCTTCTTGGCTCCTACTGGTTCGATAACCTTGGTTTCTTTCTGAGGGAAAACTTGCTGCTGTGCGCATCATACCTTCCTCTTCGGGTTCCCAACGGACGTGTACATCTACGCGCATCAAGCTCTTTTTCTGGCGCCGTTGCCGGGGAGATCAAGACACGCTGCAAGGGGAGTCTCCACTTCCAATCTCTTTACTTTGTTTTTGTCTTGCTTTATTTTATTTACTACTTTGTTTGCTGCACTTAAACAAAACACAAAAAAATTAGTTGCTAGCTTTACTTTATTTACTGTCTTGTTCTCTATATCAAAACACACACAAAATTAGTTACTTGTCTTTATTTTATTTGTTTAGTTTACTCTTTGCTTATTTCACCATGTTTCCTCCTAAGTATACTCTAAAAGACATACCGGTAGGCCGAGGTTCTATAATTGAAAGAGATAATATAGAAGATTTTTTCACTCATGTTAGTATAGCTAAAGATTTCGAAGATAGACACTTGGTAGAACTTGCTCCTACTTATGAAATTGCTGTTGCTTCTTTAGTACACATGTTGGAAATTAAATTTGTTAATCTTAATCCTATAATTCAGCATATGTTTCTTACACTCTCTGATATGGAGGAAGGAGAAAATAAAGATTTTGTCTTAGAAACTCTTCTAAAAGAATTTGGTGGTGTAGCAAGAGAGGCTAGAAAAGTCCTTACTAAATATAAAATGCTAGGTTCTTACACCAACTTTGTTAGTACCCTTGAGAAGATGGACATTGATAGGATGAAGTACACTAATAATGTTAATGATGGAGGGGACATTAAGACATCAATACCTTGTAAGCTGGTAGGAATGTTCGAGGCACTAGAAAAGAATTATGATTGGATTGTTCCCGAAAATTTATTTGATGAGAATAGCAAGCCTAAGAGTAATGAGAAGGGAGCCTCTGAAACTTACATAGATAAGATAACATGCATTGTAGAGGAAACTCCCAACTCCCAAAATAAGAATGTTGATGCTTCGTCTCTTGATGTTACTTGATTTGCACTTTCTGCGCCTAGCTGAAAGGCGTTAAAGAAAAGCACTTCTTGGAAGATAACCCATGTGTTTATTTTACTACAGCAATTTTTGTTTTGTTGAGTCTTGGAAGTTGTTTACTACTGTAGCAACCTCTCATTATCATGTTTTTGTGCCACGTAAAGTTTCTATGCTAAAGTTGATGTTATATTTGGGATCGCTGCAGAGAACAGCATTGCTGTCATCACGAATTCGGCATAAGTCTCTGTAAAACATTCGAAAAAATCTGCAAAATTACGAGCGTGATCCTCAGATATGTACGCAACTTTCATTAGTTTTGAGTTTTTCCATTTGAGCAAGTTAAGTGCCCAGTCCAGATGCATCTTTACGGACTGTTCTGTTTTTAATGATTCTGTCTTTTATTTCGCATTGCCGCTTTTGCTATGTTGAATGAGTTTCTTTGTTCCATTAACTTTCAGAAGCTTTGTGCAATGTTCAGAAGTGTTAAGAATGATTGTGTCACCTCTGAATATGTGAATTTGTGGTTATGCACTAACCCTCTAATGAGTTTGCTTGAAGTTTGTGTGAAGGAAGTTTTCAAGGGTCAAGAGAAGAGGATGATATACTATGATCAAGAAGAGTGAAAGGTCTAAGCTTGGGGATGCCCCGGTGGTTCATCCCTGCATATTTTAAGAAGACTCAAGCATCTAAGCTTGGGGATGCCCAAGGCATCCCCTTCTTCATCGACAACATTATCAGGTCACTTCTAGTGAAACTATATTTTTATTCCATCACATTCTTATGTTATTTACTTGGAGCGTCGGTTTGTTTTTATTTTTGTTTTGTTTTGAATAAAGTTGGATCTCGCCATTTTTATATTGGAGATATTACGCTCCGCTTTTTCTTATGGAACACTTGTGTTCTTAATTGTGCTTTAATGTTCATGGCGAAAGCTCATTGCTTCGTTAAATTGCTATTTGGTTGGAATTGGAAAATGCTGCATATGGTTTGTAAATTTGGCAATTGTTTGAGCTCTCATAGATCATATTTAAGCTCTTGCATCATGTAGTTTAATCTATTAATGAAGAACTACTGTAGAGCTTGTTTAATTTGGTTTGCATGATTGATCTCTCTAAGTCTAGATATTTTCGGGTAAAGTGTTTGAACAACAAGGAAGACAGTGTAGAGCCTTATAATGCTTGCAATATGTTCTTGTGTGAGTTTTGCTGTACCTGTTCATACTTGTGTTTGCTTCAAACAACCTTGCTAGCCCAAACCTTGTACTGAGAGGAAATGCTTCTCGTGCATCCAAACACCTTGAGCCAAAAACCATGCCATTTGTGTCCACCATATCTACCTACTATGTGGTATTTTTCTGCCATTCCAAAGTAAATTACTTGAGTGCTACCTTTAAATTTCATTCCTCTACCTTTACAATATATAGCTCATGGGACAAATAGCTTAAAAACTATTGTGGTGATGAATATGTAGTTATGTGTTTTAATTCTTATAAGTTGCTTGTTGAGCGGTAACCATGTTTTCTGGGGACGCCATCAACTTTATCTTTGTTGGATATCATGTGAGATGCTATGCACGTTCGTCTTGTCTGAAGTAGTGGATTTCATGATCAAATGGTTTGAGTATGCATATGTTAGAGAAGAACATTGGGCCGCTAACTAAAGCCATGTATCATGGTGGAAGTTTCAGTTTGGACATACAACCTCAATCTCTTATGAGAATATTAACTATTGTTGAATGCTTAAGCATTAAAAAGAGGGGTCCATTATCTGTTGTCTATGTTGTCCCGGTATGGATGTCTAAGTTGAGAATAATGAAAAGCGAGAAATCCAATGCGTGCTTTCTCCTTAGACACTTGTACAGGCGGCATAGAGGTACCCCTTTGTGACACTTGGTTGAAGCATATGTTATGCGATGAGAATCCGTGTTTCCGAGATAGTAGGACAAGGTGCGAGCACTATTGGTACTCTATGCATGAGACATGCAACTTGTAGGAAGTATTACGCATAGCACATATGAATTATTACTACCGTTGACAAAATTGTTTCTATGTTTTCAAAATAAAAGCTCTAGCACAAAAATAGTAATCCATGCTTTCCTCTGCGAAGGGCCAATCTTTTACTTATTGTTGAGTCAGTTTACCCATTCCCTTCTATCTTAGAAGCAAACACTTGTGTTAACTGTGTGCATTGATTCTTACATGTTTACTTATTGCACCTGTTATATTACTCTATGTTGACAAATATCCATGAGATATACATGTTACAAGTTGAAAGCAATTGCTGAAACTTAATCATCCTTTGTGTTGCTTCAATGCATTCTACTTTGAATTTATTGCTTATGAGTTATCTCTTATGCAACTCTTATTGATACTTGTTTGAAACTATTATTCATGAAAAGTTTTGCTATATGATTCATTTGTTTAGTCATTATCTTTGTTAGCAATCTTTTGTTCAGATCACTCCATTCATCTCATATGCTTTACAATAATGTTGATCAAGATTATGTTGGTAGCATGTCACTTCAGAAATTATTTGTGTTATCGTTTACCTACTCGAGGACGAGTAGGAACTAAGCTTGGGATGCTTGATACTTCGCAATCGTATCTATAATTTCTTATGTTCCATGCTACTTTTATTACAATACTTGAGTGTTTTACACATACTTTACAGCGTTATTTTACATTTTCCGGCACTAACCTATTAACAAGATGCCGAAGTGCCAGTTGCTGTTTTTCTGCTGTTTTTGGTTTCAGAAATCCTAGTAAGGAAATATTCTCGGAATTAGACGAAATCAACGCTCAGGGGCCTATTTTTGCACAAAGCTTCCAGAAGACCGAAAGGGAGGCGAAGTGGGGCCTCGGGGCGCCGCCACACTAGGGCGGCGCGGCCAAGGGGGGGCCCGCGCGGCCCTAGTGTGTGGGCCCCCCGTGACGCCCTTTGACCTACCCTTCCGCCTACTTAAAGCTTCCGTCGCGAAACCCCCTGTACCGAGAGCCACGATACGGAAAACATTACTGAGATGCCGCCGCCGCCAATCCCATCTCGGGGGATTCAGGAGATCGCCTCCGGCACCCTGCCGGAGAGGGGAATCATCACCGGAGGGGCTCTACATCATCATGCCCGCCTCCGGATTGATGCGTGAGTAGTTCATCCTTGGACTATGGGTCCATAGCAGTAGCTAGATGGTTTTCTTCTCCGCTTGTGCTTTCATTGTTATAGATCTTGTGAGCTGCCTAACATGATCAAGATCATCTATTTGTAATGCTACATGTTGTGTTTGGTGAGATCCGATGAATAGAGAATACTATGTTAAGTTGATTATCAATCTATCATATATGTGTTGTTTATGTTCTTGCATGCTCTCC
The DNA here is from genome assembly GCF_019359855.2 of Lolium perenne. Classification (NCBI taxonomy): domain Eukaryota; kingdom Viridiplantae; phylum Streptophyta; class Magnoliopsida; order Poales; family Poaceae; genus Lolium; species Lolium perenne. The sequence continues at coordinate 73,383,059 of NC_067248.2, read as the reverse complement.
GTTGCTAGTAGAGGCTCTGGCCAAGTGGATACTTGTAACTCCAAGAGGGAGTAATTATGCTCGATAGTGGGTTCATGCCTCCATTAAATTTGGGATCGTGATAGTAGGTTCTAAGGTTGTGGATGTGCTGTTGCTACTAGGGATAAAACATTGATGCTTTGTCTAAGGATATTTGTGTTGATTACATTACGCATCATACTTAATGCAATTATCTGTTGTTCGCAACTTAATACTGGAAGGGGTTCGGATGATAACCTGAAGGTGGATTATTTAGGCATAGATGCATGCTGGATAGCGGTCTATGTACTTTGTCGTAATGCCCTGATTAAATCACATAGTAATCATCGTTGATATGTATTGAATCTTTATTTGTCAATTGCTCACTTGTAATTTGTTCACCTAGCATGCTAGTTATCTTATTGGAGAGACACCACTAGTGAACTGTGGACCCCGGTCCATTCTTTTACATCTGAATACATTCTACTGCTTTTACTGTTCTTTGCAAACAACCACCATCTTCCACTCGATACGCTTAATCCTTTGTTTTCAGCAAGCCGGTGAGATTGACAACCTCACTGTTACGTTGGGGCAAAGTACTTTGATTGTCTTGTGCAGGTTCCACGTTGGCGCTGGTTTCACTGGTGTTGCGCCGCACTACATTCCTCCACCAACAACCTTCACGTGCTTCTTGGCTCCTACTGGTTCGATAACCTTGGTTTCTTTCTGAGGGAAAACTTGCTGCTGTGCGCATCACACCTTCCTCTTGGGGTTCCCAACGGACGTGTACATCTACGCGCATCAGATCTCCACGCAGAACTTCTCCACCATATGACACCCGTCCATCTGTGTGGGTACGAACTGTTCACAAATCACGCCGAAAACAGGAGAAGGAACCTACCGGCGCAATTGATCGGCAACGTTTGTCCCGAAAACCGGCAACGTTTGTCCCGAAAACCGGCAACGTTTGTCCTGAAAACCGGCAACGTTTGTCCCGAAAACCGGCACGGAAGGGCGGCGTAACCGGCAACGTTTGTCCCGAAAACAGCCGGCCGGTTCGCGCCGGAGCCAACCCGAGTACGATCCTGCTCTCCCGCGCGGCGACAACGGAGTCGACGGCGAGTACTGCGGCACTGCGGCGGGACGGCGGCGGCTGGGGTTGGGGTGGTGGCGTCGCACTAGGGCAGCAAAGAAGGGGAAAAAGAAACAAGTCGAAGCGGTCGATTTCGCTGTCCCTGACTTGCGGAACCGGGTAAGAAATAGAGGACGCTCGGCGCGTCCGCGCAGCGTCCGTGGAAACACAAATCTAGCGTATATTTGGGTCAGGTTTGCGTCTCTGCGGACAGACCGGTCACTTTGCTTCACGCATTTCCGATCACGGCGGACGAAAACGGTCGCTGAGCGATCATTTACCGTCGCGCTGCCGCTGGAGATGCCCTAAGGGTGTGGGTCACGGGTGAACAGCAAGCAATTACCATGCATTGGCCTTCGATGGGTACTTTGTACTCGAAATCACTGCCTGGCAATCGATCGCTCGAGCGATCTGTTTCTTTCTTGTGGCGGCGCTCGCGCCATGCGCGAAATCAATTCACTTTTTGTCTTGTAGCGTTTAATTACGTTCACATATAGCTTTGTGTTCACACTAACAGCTCACGGTCCCACTTGCAAGTTGCATACAGTCAAGAGCGTTCACCTTTGCATGCATGCATAAAGTATCTCATGGGTTTGCATTTAATGAGCCAACTTTTCAGCACGAGGCTAGCTCTTTTGCATGCATGCACAGAGCATCTCGCTCTTTTTTTCAGCACGACGCGTACTTTCAATTTCTCTTTATTTGCAATTCCCTTTTGACAATTCTCTTTTTTTGCAATTCCCTTTATGTTGTTATTTCGTACGGTAATTCATGTTTTTTTGGATTAATTTTTATAATTCCCTTTTTCGGGCCAGTGGTTTTTAAGGGGGAAAATAACGGGTGGGAAGATCCACTTGCAACTCAAATGAACTACCACTTGCTACTCAAATTAAGTATTGTTTTTAAGTTGTAAGCTAACAAAAGTTGCTAAAATATTCTAAATTAAATTTACTTTTTAGGGTTGCTAGGTATTTATATTTACCGTTGATAAATAACGGGACATCGGGTTGATAACTTGTAAACAAAAAAAGAGTCGCTACATATTTTAAATTAAATTAAATTGTTAGGGTTGATATTTATTTATATTTACCATTGATAAATAGCGGGTCATCGGGTTGATAGCTTGTAAACTAAAAGAGAGTCGCTAAAATATTCTAAATGAAATACTTTTTAGGGTTATTATTTATTTATATTTACAGTTGATAAATAACGAGGCACCGGGTTGATAGCTTGTAAAATAAAAAAATGTTCGCTAAAATATTCTAAATGAAATAACTTTTAGGGTTGGTAGTTATTTATAATTACCACTGATAAATAACGGGGCTCCAGGTTGATAACTTGTAAACTAAAAAGAGTCGCCAAAATATTCGAAATGAATTTAGATTTTTAGGGTTGGTAGTTATTCATATTTACTGTTGATAAATATCAGGACACCGGGTTGATAGCTTCTAAACTAAAAAAGATTCGCTAAAATGTTTAAAATAAAATTAACTTTGAGGTTGATAATTTTATACATTTACCGTTGATCATCCAAGTACGGAGGGGTTGATTATTCAAAACATAGAGGGTTGATAACTTTTAGTCCGAAAAAAAGTTGCTCGAAACATATCAACATGGGTGCTAGTTTTGAAGATCTCGTCGAGACAAATTTATTGGTGAAAGCGAATCTTAATTTGGAGTTGTCGTTTGAAAGTTAAAACATTTTGAATTTTCAAATTTGGAAAAGATTCCGCTGACATCAGCAGATTTGTCTATTTTTGCATGCATGCAGAACTTTTCCCCAATACCCTGCAGCAGGTTGATAATTTTATACATTTACCGTTGATCACTCAAGTACGAAGGGGTTGATTGTTCAAATAGAGAGGCTTGATAACTTTTAGCCAGAAAAAAAGTTTCTCGAAACATATCAACATGGGTGCTAGTTTTGAAGATCTCGTCGAGACGGATTTATTGGTGAAAGCGGATCTTAATTTGGAGTTATCGTTTGAAAGTTAAAACCTTTTGAATTTTCAAATTTGGAAAAGATTCCGCTGACATCAGCAGATTCGTCTATTTGTGCATGCATGCAGAACTTTCACTCAATAACCTGCACTAGGTTGATAATTTTATACATTTACCGTTGATCACTCAAGTACGGAGGGGTTGATTACTCAAATAGAGAGGCTTGATAACTTTTAGCCCGAAAAATAGTTTGTCGAAACATATTAACATGGGTGCTAGTTTTGAAGATCTCGTCGAGACGGATTTATTGGTGAAAGCGGATGTTAATTTGGAGTTGTCGTTTGAAAGTTAAAACGTTTTGAATTTTGAAATTTGGAAAAGATTCCGCTGACATCAGCGGATTCGTCTATTTGTGCATGCATGCAGAACTTTCCCTCAATACCCTGCATCAGGTTGATAATTTTATATATTTGCCGTTGATCACTCAAATACGGAGGGTTTGATTAATCAAATAGAGAGGGTTGATAACTTTTAGCCCGAAAAAAAAGTCGTCGAAACATATTAACATGGGTGCTAGTTTTGAAGATCTCGACGAGACCGGCTCATAGGTGAAAACATATCTTACATCGGAGTTGTCGTTTGTGAGATAAAACGTTTTGAATTTTCAAATTCGGAAAGATTCTCGCTTATGTCATCAAATTCGTCTGTTTCTACATGCATGCAAAACTTTCCCTCAATGGCATGCACTACAGTCCAAAAATTGCCAGAAATGGAAATTTTTTTTGCTTGGAAACTGAGCGCTCATTTCCTCTCTGGCGCTCGAGCGCTAGCTAGGGCAGCCCCTTTGTACTTGCATTAGCTCACTTTTCGGGCCAAGCTAGACATAGCAGTTTTGTACATGCACGATTAGTTCGAGCACAGATTCCCGCGGAAAAAAATGATACTGCAAGTAAATGCGTTCGATTCCTACCAAAAATTTGATGTATTTTCATAGTGTGTTCATCCAGTATATTGTAACAGTTTAACCTTTATGTAAGAGCATCTCCAACCGGACGATCCATATCGAACGCCCAAAAGTGGTCGCGTGCGTCCGTTTTCATCACCCAGCGGACGTATTTTGACCGCGTGTCCATTTGTGTCTAGGTGTGCTCTCAGCGGGGCGACCCATTTTTTGTTTTCCAATAATATTTAAAAAAGCATACACTACAAACTACAGTCGCCCGCCAAGATGTGATTCATCACACCCTCGAGGGTCCGGCTACCCCCCCCCCATAGCCACCGGCCGGCCCCGTTGTTGTCCACGGGAGGCGGCCCATCCCCCTCTTACCTGGCGAGCTCCATATCCCGACAATTGGTGAAGAAGGCTTCCCAAGTTGAGGCTTTGTCGGGATTCCAGCGGGGATCCATGCGCTGCTCGGGAGTGAGCTCGACGTAGTAGTGGTAGGTGATGGCCGCACGCCGAGCTGCACCTTGGGGCCGGGGGAGACCGGTACACCTCCGGCGCTCAGGAGTCCCGGGGGCATATGAACCCCGGCAAGCAGGGGTAGTTGGAGGCGCTCACTGCACTTCCGCGTGCGTGTGGGCAAGATCACCGGATGCCATGGGTGAGACAAATCTGTAAAACTAGGGTGAGATGTGGCCCTTCCACCACTTCCCTCCTTCATATAGCGGCGACAATGGCGGGAAGCGGCGGAAAGGCGGGAAGATGTAGGCGGGAATCATCGGAACTGGCGGGAAGATGTAGACGAGAGTCGGCACATCTCGCTGCCAAGGCTGGCCCGTGGCGATTTTGCAGCCGCTCGATGCTCCCGCTAGCCTTCCTTTCTACTGGGTTTAGCCTGGAGGCGCCGGATGAAAAGTTGGGCCGCGCCGGATGGGAAACTATTTCGGGGGCTCTGGCTGGGCGAGATTTTTGGCGATGACGCCTCCCCAATAGCGTATAGGGGGCCTTTGGGGAGGGCGCGTGGAGATGCTCTAATTGAGTAGAAATTTCTGCCTCCCGAGCTCTATCTTTTAAAAAATCGCAAATTGGTTTTCATGTATATTTAAAAAAAATAAAAAAAATTAAGGATGTAGGCAATGATGTACGCAAAATTTAAATTTTAAATATTTTTTATTGGGAGCTATAGAAAAATAAAAGGTATGGATTATTTTCAAAACTCCAAATTCCAGGTTTTGTTATTTTTGTGTAGCCCAAAATTTAAATAATTTGGCTTTGCAATTGTACATTGTTATAGGATACAACATTAACTACATCTAGTTTTTTTTAAGACTTGTAAATATGTTTTTTGAGCTATTTGTAAATATGCTTAGAGCATGTCTAGTAGAGCTCCTAAACCCCTAAATCTATAAAAATAACCGATTTTTTACAGTTTTTGACGAAAAAATCGCAAAGACTAGAGCCCCTAAAACTGTAAAACTGTAAAAAATTTCCCAGGTCGGACCTGGGAATCCCTTCTTGGCCTGTAGTAACGAGGGTTGGGCAATCCAACCCGTCCCCGACCTGTAGTCGTCTCGGACACGCGCGGGAGGGAACATTCAGCTCGTTCCCCTCTTCCTCCCTCTTCCTCCCCCGATCCCGCCGCCGCCGCCCTCCAGCCCCGCCGCGCCCCGCCTCCGCTGCGCCCCCCCTCCTCCGCCCCGCCTCCGCCGCGTCCCGGCCTCCTCCGCTCCGCCGCGTCCTGGCCTCCTCCGCTCGGCCCTCCTCCGCCTGCCCCGCCGCGCCCCGCCCTCCTCCCGCCCCGCCCTCCTCCCGCTCGGCCCCCCTCCTGCCGCCTCCCGCCGCCGCCACATCCCGGCCTCCTCCGCCTGCCGCCGCGTCCCGGCCTCCTCCGCCTGCCCCGCCGCGCCCCGGCCTCCTCCGCATCGGCTCCTAGCCGCCGCCGCCCCGGTCAAGGTATGTTCTTTTTTTTCTTTTGTTTCATTTCTTTTGTTTCATTTTGTAGCACTAATTGACGGTTGATTTTTTTGCAGATGGAGATGAACAACGACGTTGTCACGGACTCGATGTCGGATTCGTCGGATTGGTCGACATCCGACGATTCCGACATTGATGAGTTGTTGCAAGACGATGATGTCGAGATGATGAGCCTCCTCGTCGAGGTGCAATCGTTTGAAGACCGCGCGAAGCTGATGGATCAGAGGAGAGGGTCGACGATGGGGTGAACCACCATCTACCGGAACCGCGCTCTCGGACACGAGCATTTGATGGAAGACTACTTCGCTGAGGTACCTACATACCCTCCTCGCCTCTTCCGCAGAAGGTACCGAATGCGCCGTAGTCTATTTGTGAAGATTGTCATCGACTGTGAGGCGGCCTCCACATATTTCAAGCGTCGTAGATCCGCCGCCGGTATCATGGGGTTTAGTGCATACCAAAAGATATCGGCGGCAATGCGGTACTGGCCTATGGTGTACCTGCGGACTACACGGACGGGTATCTTCGCATTGGGCAAGATACAACCACGGAATCCGTCCGTAGATTTGCTAAGTTAGTTATCCGGTTGTATGGCGAGACATACCTTCGAGCACCAAACGAGGAAGATACAAAAAGATTGATGGAAACCAATGAAAAAAGGGGATGGCCGGGGATGCTAGGTAGCCTTGATTGCATGCATTGGACATGGAAAAATTGCCCAAAGGCATGGCATGGAATGTATTGCGGTAAAAGCCGTGATGCTACCATTGTGCTTGAGGCCGTGGCATCGGAGGACACATGGATTTGGCATGCATTCTTTGGGTTGCCGGGAACACTCAATGATATAAATGTGCTCAATAGATCTCCTTTGTTTAAAAGATTAATTTTTGGAGATGCTCCAACTTGCAACTACACAGTCAATGGCAATGACTACTCAATGGGATACTATCTCACCGATGGCATTTATCCCGAATGGGCAACTCTTGTGAAGTCCATCAAGGAGAAAAATGGGGTGCCCTTGTCCAGAAAAGAGGCTCATTTCACAAGGGCACAAGAGGCAGCCCGCAAGGATATAGAGAGAGCTTTTGGTGTCTTGCAAGCAAGGTTTGCCATAGTTCGGGGTCCGGCTCGGTTTTGGGACAAGAAAACCTTGGTGGACATCATGAAATGTTGTGTGATTCTACACAACATGATCCTAGAAGATGAGAGGGGGTTAAACTTGCCTTGTTTCTATGACAATGTTGGCACACGTGTGCAACCTGAAAGAAACCCTTCTCGTGTAGAAGCTTTTCTTCAAGCACATCGTGAGATTGAAGATGCAGCCACTCATGGTCGTCTCCGTGATGATCTAGTCGAGCACCAGTGGCAGTTGGATGGGCAGCGCCGTGGCGCATGATTTACCTTTGTTCTATTTGATTCGAACAATTATTGTTGTATGGTCCAACATTGTTGTAACAATTTGAATGATTATTGTTTTATGTGCTCAAATGTACTATTTGGTGTTGTAATAATTACTAGAATGATTATTGTTTTATGTGAAATGTGATGATATTTGTGATATGTGAAATGATGATATGTGATGAAAACTGTGATATGGCATATGACAATTTTAGAGGTTGGGGTTGAGCCAAAGACTAGAACCCTCAAACTGCATTCTTTAGGGGTTTAGGGGTTTTACTCTTTACCCCTGTTTTTCAACCTGTAAAAGTGCACAAAAATGGCTATTTCCAACCTATAAAACTGCTATAGAGGTTTGAAGGTTTAGGGGCTCTACTAGACATGCTCTTACATGGAGTATCCTTACGGGTGGTCGTTGCATGCATCGAACGGCTAGAACCACTGCGTACATGCAACAACACAGCGGGCACCAAATAGCAAACAGCAACATGCCAACATTGGAACTAGCAACTAGACCCTTTCCTTTTTTGCATTACATGGCTTGTTTGAATGCCACGATACATTTTATTTGCCACGCATGCATGGATCGCTGTCTATGCTAGTGTTGAATGAGCATTCCCGTCTGAAATCGCTAATCCATTCCAGGAAACGGTAGGGCTGCACGGTAGGAAAAAATGCTGGCGAGCTAATTATTGCGCTCCGTGGTGAAAAATGTACTGTTTGTACGTAGTAGTATATTTTAGTGCTAGAATAAAAAGAAGATGCCATGCGCTGGTTGCAGCCTTGCAAGAGTCGGTCAGTGCAAGGAAAAGAGCTAGCCGGATCAATTAGACGGTGTTAGACACGTGTTGGACTCACATATACATGTGATCACCAAGCTTTATTTGTAGCAGACTTCTAGCGTGATATTAATAAATAACAGGCAGTACAAAAAATAATCTAGAACAAGAGCAGCAATGAGTAGGCTCCTAGAAACTGCGATACGTCATACAAGAAAATAGGTCTACTACAAAACAATACATTGCCAACCAAAATCTGTAATCTGGCTCTTCTGGTCTTCCCAGGATGTGCAACTCTTCATGTCTGGACAATCCCCAGCCAGAAAATTTAGAACAGAGGACTGAATGAGAATAACACGTTAGAAGAAGAAGAAGAAATCACCTTGATCTTCATCGAGATTTTGACAAATCTTCTCTCAGCTTCTTCCTACAATAGAAATCAATTCTTTTGCATCACATATTAGCAAAATAAAAAAATCAAAGAGCATCCAAAAAAATAATTTTGTGTAAGAATAGCTTCAAGGCTCTGTGAGAATTCACGAAACACATTGCACGCATGAATAGACATCTACAGAAAATAGAAAAAAGAAATCATTCTAGGTTTCTACCTTTCCATAGGGACAACTATTGCTTCTTAGACGCAACACAAACCTATAGAGCTTGCTGCCGTCCTCGGCCTAAAAGCATCTCCACTCGTTTGCCCTCTCCACACTGGTAGAAAAAAGGGCTTCAGTCGCGGCCCGCAACTGCCATTAGTCGCGGTTGCGCAACCGCGACTAGCGAAGCGCGACTAAAGCCCCCCCCCCCCCCTCTTTAGTCGCGGTTTCTTACAAACCGCGACTAAAGGCCCGTCCACGTGGGCAGCTGGCGTGCGCCAGGGTGAAGGACCTTTAGTCCCGGTTTGTAACACGAACCGCGACTAAAGGCTATTTCGTTATTTTTTTTTAATCTATTTGGTTTTCTAATTATTTTTCATTCCTTTTTTTTCAGAATTTCTAGTATTTCAGTTATTGGCCAAGTTTAGTCACTAACTACACTTAATCTCTAGTCAAATTTCTTACATGTGGTCAAACTTCCCGCTCGGTCACCCATCCTCCCACTACTCCAGCACTAGCACGCTTAACTTCCAAGTTCCTTTTCCATCCTCCTTCCAAGTGCTTCGCGCGCATGTTGTTGATACCAGTATCATATCAATCCTATTAACATGTTGGTCGATGTCACACTTCTTTATTGTTTGAATGCCAAATAATTATTTTAATAAACAAAAGTAATGATGTAATAATAATCTTAAATAAATAAATAAATATTAACTTTTTAAATTTATATTATAATTAATTTTGTTATTTTTTTAATTATTTTTTTGCCAAACCTAAAACCTGGAAATTTGAAAATCTAGCCATTGGCTAACTTTATGGTTAAGTAATATTAATCTTTATGCAAGATGCAATTATTAATTTAAAATTTTAAAAAAATATAAAATACGGAATTTCTGGCAAAAACTAAAATCTTCCTGCTTTCATATTTTCATTTGGAATTTTGAGAATCTAAAAATTGGCTAACCGGGTAAACCCTACCGCGACTAAAGGTTTTTCCGCCGGCCGCATCGCTCCATAGCCCTTTAGTCCCGGTTGGTGTTACCAACCGCGACTAAAGGGGTACCATTTCGTCTCAGATGGAGCATTAGTCGCGGGTTGCCTCCCGAACCGCGACTAAAGCCCCCTTTAGTCGCGGTTCGAATATTTCTGGGACTAATGGGGCTGGACGGAAGCCCTTTTTTCTACCAGTGCCACGCCGAAATCCGGGGAATTTTACGTCCGGATTGGACGTAAATTTGGCGTGGGGAGGAGTTGTTTCCCAGCCGCGTCCTCAGGCGAAGACGACGATGTAAATTTGAAAAACTTAAACTTGACAAACTACGGCTAAAAACGGGAGAATTTAGACTAAATTTAATGATATTTACTATATAGAGGGCGAAGTTCATACATAGAGGCCGAATTCGACTATATTTCGAATTCGGCTAGGGGAATACAACTTAAATTATAAAACACGGTGTTCTACATGCCCAATTGGCGGTAGAACACCGTGTAGTCGCCGTCGTCGTCGCCATCGTCGTCGGAGCCGTCGTCGAACTACGGCGGCGCGGCCTGGCGGCTCCGACGGCGGGATTGGTACGCCGCCACGGCTTAGCCGCCACCCGCCGCCGGGGGGCCTCGTGTCCGGCGGGCAGGGGTACCCCGCCTGGTGGAGGAGGTGGCCCTCCCACTGGTGGAGCGACCGGCGGGGGAAGCCATTGGCGGCTACGCCGTCGTCGTCGGAGAACACCATCGTTGGAGGTGGAGGAAGAGTGGAGCAGGGGAGGGAGAATGGAGGAAGAGTGGAGCAGGGGCGTCGTGGCGAGCGAAGTGGCTTTAAATAGGCGCGGCGGGCGCGCCGATGCGACGGCGAGTAATGCCGCGTGGAAGATGATGCGTGCGCGGAAGCCGATGCGACGGCATTAACTCGCCGCGTGGAAGCTACGCGGCCGGCGAATGTTGACCGGCGGCAGGCTTTTACAGCGCGCGGAAGACGATGCGATGAGGACGACGATCGGTGTCTCTCGCCGACAAGTCAGGGCCACCAGTCGCGCGGGAAGTTTCCTCGCCGTTTCGCGCGCTTTTGTTTCGTCCGGAGTCCCTGAGAGCTCCCCGGGGGGCCGGGGATGGCGTGGGATCGCCGGATGAATTTAGGCCCAAATCCGGACGAAATCGAGGAACCGGGGGCGCGACTGGACCGAATTTCGCCGTCCGGATGGAAAAAACGTCGTTCGGGGGCCTAGTCGGGAAGACTGAGCGGAGATGCTCTAACCCCGCCACAACGGTGCATACGCGACCCGCTGTCCATGTCCCACCACCCCTCCCCTGTGACGGCAGGTATCACCTTGTTCAGTAGAAAAAACAAAGAAGGGTATGTAAGACATGCCACTACAGAGGTTGAGCATATCGCATTCAAGTTGAAAACTGAATCAAAGTGGAAAAAATGAACAACAATTGTTTATCATGGTCACCATATCTGTTTTGATCGAGTTACTTCATCATTTTGTTTGTATTGATTTATAGTATGACTATGAAACTTACTTTTGTTTCTATCAAGACAAATGATGCATGTATACATGCCGGTGGAAGTGGAACCGTAAATTTATGTTTAGCCCAGGCTACTATTTAAGCTTGTGAGTGATCCTAGTGTTATGTCTATGTCCAGATCAATGAAAGTCTAATCAAACAATCTTGTAGCTGCAGCTCAGTGCATCAATAGGACACACGTCTCATCCGAATATATTTCTCTAATGTTCACACTATGCATGCCATATGCCAGTGTAAGTTCGTTTAATCAACCCACACTTACCCACGTTAGATTTCTCGTGCAGTTTTCCCTTTTTTCTTCAGACTAAACATATCTGCAGTATGCCCAGAATCAATTTGGCAAATCAATCACCAAAAACTTCCGTACAAATAGTCAAGGGCAAAGAAACCTGCACATTTAATGCTAAACTAAGAGAGAACAAAATCCTAGCTCATATATGTCTATGAGAGTCCCGAATGGGAAAATTCCACAGCACAGCTACAACCAGAGCACACAAATCCAAACACAAATATGCTCCGCATGAACAAATTTCTGACTGAGAGCCAAGGGTTTAAAACTCGTCTCACCTCAACTTGCATTCAACGGCCCCTCTCCCCGGAGGTTGCCCAAATCGACACGCTGCGTCCGCCTCCATGTGGTCGCGTGCCCTCCGCCTTGAATACATCTAGGTGAACTCGTCCTCACGGGTCGGCAGATCTCGCCACTGTCAACGTGGAGATAGGTGATACGTCGCAAACGTATCTATAATTTCTTATGTTCCATGCTACTTTTATTACAATACTTGAGTATTTTACACATACTTTACAACGTTATTTTACATTTTCCGGCACTAACCTATTAACAAGATGCCGAAGTGCCAGTTGCTGTTTTTCTGCTGTTTTTGGTTTCAGAAATCCTAGTAAGGAAATATTCTCGGAATTGGACGAAATCAACGCCCAGGGTCCTATTTTTGCACGAAGCTTCCAGAAGACCGAAAGGGAAAGGAAGTGGGGCCACAAGGTGGGGACACACCAAGGCGGCGCGGCCCAAGCCCTGGCCGCGCCGGCCTGGTGTGTGGCCCCCTCGCGTCGCCCTTTGACCTACCCTTCGGCCTACTTAAAGCCTCCGTCGCGAAACCCCCTGTACCGAGAGCCACGATACGGAAAACATTACTGAGAGGCTGCCGCCGCGAATCCCATCTCGGGAGATTCAGGAGATCGCCTCCGGCACCCTGCCGGAGAGGGGAATCATCACCGGAGGGGCTCTACATCATCATGCCCGCCTCCGGATTGATGCGTGAGTAGTTCATCCTTGGATTATGGGTCCATAGCAGTAGCTAGATGGTTGTCTTCTCCGCTTGTGCTTTCATTGTTATAGATCTTGTGAGCTGCCTAACATGATCAAGATCATCTATTTGTAATGCTACATGTTGTGTTTGGCGAGATCCGATGAATATAGAATATTATGTTAAGTTGATTATCAATCTATCATATATGTGTTGTTTATGTTCTTGCATGCTCTCCGTTGCTAGTAGAGGCTCTGGCCAAGTTGATACTTGTAACTCCAAGAGGGAGTAATTATGCTCGATAGTGGGTTCATGCCTCCATTAAATATGGGATCGTGACAGTAGGTTCTAAGGTTGTGGATGTGTTGTTGTACTAGGGATAAAACATTGATGCTTTGTCTAAGGATATTTGTGTTGATTACATTACGCGCCATAATTAATGCAATTATCTGTTGTTCGCAACTTAATACTGGAAGGGGTTCGGATGATAACCTGAAGGTGGATTATTTAGGCATAGATGCATGCTGGATAGCGGTCTATGTACTTTGTCGTAATGCCCTGATTAAATCACATAGTAATCATCGTTGATATGTATTGAATCTTTATTTGTCAATTGCTCGCATGTAATTTGTTCACCCAGCATGTTAGTTATCTTATTGGAGAGACACCACTAGTGAACTGTGGACCCCGGTCCAATCTTTTACATCTGAATACATTCTACTGTTTTTACTGTTATTTGCAAACAACCACCATCTTCCACTCGATACGCTTAATCCTTTGTTTTCAGCAAGCCGGTGAGATTGACAACCTCAATTACCACTACAAGAAAAGGATCATGTAGAGACGTCCATGTTAGAGGATAGAGACGCTAAATTTCATCTCTACGTAGTTGTAATGACGCTCTTATAAAGCGTCATAGGAGCGTCTTCTTATGCACCGTCTCAAATATTGTAAAGATGCATTGTCGGCGTCCCAAAATTACAATGAGACGTTTTCAAAAGTCGTCCTTACCCTAAAAGAGGCGCTTTGTAGATGCCTAATATATAGTCTCTACCAGCATTGAGTCGCTTTGTTATATCTTTAATGGAGATTATTTTGTGTTCAATATAAACTGATTTGTTATTCAAATCTTTACAAAAATTGCACGAGTGCACAACACATGATCACTAAGCAAATTCCATCTATCTACGGACAAAAGGCATTACGAAAATACAGTGCACTGCAGAAAAAAATGTCATTATGTCATGTCATCTGATGGCAACTGAACTTTACAAGTGAAATGTACGTATACAAAGATTTACATACACTACTGAAGTACATTAGATCTTTCTTATATATTTTCCTAACTAACGAGAATACATATGTTGGATCTCTAAATCTTCTCTTTGTTCGGTTCACCGCTTATGCAGACCTTAGTTGCTCTCTAGAACGCCTCATGAAAAATCTTCACAAGAAGTATCCTGCCGAGGGACAACTACATGAGGAAAAATCAATAGGTATTCTAATAAAAAAATTAGAGCAACTTAATAATATTCTTATGGTCTCAGAGTAAATACCCTTTACCGTGTGCAACATAATTTTTTTGTCCTGGAGTTCCAATCTAATTGGAGATTACGGATGCAGATACTAAACGACTCCAGCAAAACATGATCCTGTTTGTAGATAAATCTAAAATGTTAAGGCATCAGTGCATTAAAATAATTAGAAAATAAAATTACTTTCCGTTGGTCAATGCAATTGGCTCCCAGCTTTGTATACCACCTCCATATGTTGGCTTGTTTATCTTCTGTGAAAATATACCTCAATATCCATGACCAATCTGCACCATAAAATAAAATGTTTAACAGATCTGAGGGGAAAAGTGGAAGAGGTAACTACCTGCGGAGAGGAATAAAGAGGCTAGGGGCAATGAGGAATTATGATCGGCTCCAGCGGAAAGGAATAATTGATCGGCTGACACTCGTCACCAACGAAGAGCTAATTTAGTCCAGAAGGAACTCACCAGATTCGACAATGACCGAGTGCAGCGAGTCCGGATCATAGTCTCATGGGTCTCCGCTGATGCATAGTAGTATTAGCAATTAGCTCCTATAGCCGCGGGAGGGGAGAGTTCGCTGCACAGCAACGCGATTGGATCCGATGGCGCCTTGGCGGTGGCTTAGGTTTGTTTTTGCAGCTTAGGTTTAACTGGGCGGCTAATATATCTACTTCGCGTAATCCTGGGCGGGTGCGGATCTGTTGGTTATAAATAGTTATAGCTTTTTTATTAGTGCGTAAGTCCTAAAGGTTACGACGATATATGGCGCGTCTCTATAAACGTCTTAACAAACAACTCGACTACGGATGTAGAGACGAAATAAAAAGCGTCGAGTGCACAACGTCTCTACGTGACTCTTTTCTTGTAGTGTACGTTGGGACAAAGTACTTTGATTGTGTTGTGTAGGTTCCACGTTGGCGCCGGTTTCACTGGTGTTGCGCCGCACTACATTCCTCCACCAACAACCTTCACGTGCTTCTTGGCTCCTACTGGTTCGATAACCTTGGTTTCTTTCGGAGGAAAAACTTGCTGCTGTGCGCATCATACCTTCCTCTTCGGGTTCCCAACGAACGTGTACATCTACGCGCATCAAGCTCTTTTTCTGGCGCCGTTGCCGGGGAGATCAAGACACGCTGCAAGGGGAGTCTCCACTTCCAATCTCTTTACTTTGTTTTTGTCTTGCTTTATTTTATTTACTACTTTGTTTGCTGCACTTAAACAAAACACAAAAAAATTAGTTGCTAGCTTTACTTTATTTACTGTCTTGTTCTCTATATCAAAACACACACAAAATTAGTTACTTGTCTTTATTTTATTTGTTTAGTTTACTCTTTGCTTATTTCATCATGTTTCCTCCTAAGTATACTCTAAAAGACATACCGGTAGGCCGAGGGTTGATGGCGTGTAACTCACACGTTCGTTGGGAACCCCAAGAGGAAGGTATGATGCGCACAGTAGCAAGTTTTCCCTCAGAAAGAAACCAAGGTTTAATCGAACCAGTAGGAGCCAAGAAGCACGTTGAAGGTTGATGGTCGCGAAATGTGATGCGGCGCAACACCAGGGATTCCGGCGCCAACGCGGAACCTGCACAACACAACCCAAGTACTTTGTCCCAACGAAACAGTGAGGTTGTCAATCTCACCGGCTTGCTGTAACAAAGGATTAAGCGTATCGAGTGGAAAATGTTTGCAAAGAAAACAGTAAAACAAGTAGATTGTATGCTATGTAAAGAATAGGACCGGGGTCCACAGTTCACTAGAGGTGTCTCTCCCATAAGATAAAAGCATGTTGGGTGAACAAATTACAGTCGGGCAATTGACAAATAGAGAAAGGCATAACAATGCATATACATGATATGATAAATATAGTGAGATTTAATTGGGCATTACGACAAAGTACATAGACCGCCATCCAACTGCATCTATGCCTAAAAAGTCCACCTTCAGGTTATCATCCGAACCCTCCGGTATTAAGTTGCAAAGCAACAGACAATTGCATTAAGTATGGTGCGTAATGTAATCAACAACTACATCCTTAGACATAGCATCAATGTTTTATCCCTAGTGGCAACAGCACATCCACAACCTTAGAACTTTCTCACACTGTCCCGATTCAATGGAGGCATGAACCCACTATCGAGCATAAATACTCCCTCTTGGAGTTAAGAGTAAAAACTTGGCCAGAGCCTCTACTAGTAACGGAGAGCATGCAAGATCATAAACAACACATAAACAATAGATTGATAATCACCATAATCATAGTACTCTCTATCCATCGGATCCCGACAAACACAACATATAGAATTACATATAGATGATCTTGATCATGTTAGGCAGCTCACAAGATCCAACAATGAAGCACAACAAGGAGAAGACGACCATCTAGCTACTGCTATGGACCCATGGTCCAGGGGTGAACTACTCACTCATCACTCCGGAGGCGACCATGGCGGTGTAGAGTCCTCCGGGAGATGAATCCCCTCTCCGGCAGGGTGCCGGAGGCGATCTCCAGAATCCCCCGAGATGGGATTACGCGGCGGCGCGTCTCGGTAAAGTTTTCCGTATCGTGGCTCTCGGTACTGGGGGTTTCGCGACGGAGGCTTTAAGTAGGCGGAGGGTCAACGCGAGGGGCCACACGAGGGGCCCAGGGGCTAGGTCGGCGCGGCCAGGGCTTGGGCCGCGCCGGCCTCCCCTCTGGCCGCCTCGTGGCCCCACTTCGTTATCTCTTCGGTCTTCTGGAAGCTTCGTGCAAAAATAGGACCCTGGGCGAAAGTTTCGTCCAATTCCGAGAATATTTCTTTACTAGGATTTCTGAAACCAAAACAGCAATGAAAACAAAGAATCGGCTCTTCGGCATCTTGTTAATAGGTTAGTTCCAGAAAATGCATAAATATGACATATAATGTGCATAAAACATGTAGGTATCATCAATAAAGTAGCATGGAACATAAGAAATTATCGATACGTTGGAGACGTATCAGCATCCCCAAGCTTAGTTCTGCTCGTCCAGCAGGTAAAATGATAACAAAGATAATTTACTGAAGTGACATGCCATCATAATCTTGATCATACTATTTGTAAACATATGTAATGAATGCAGCGATCAAAACAAAGGTAATGACATGAGTAAACAAGTGAATCATATAGCAAAGACTTTTCATGAATAGTACTTCAAGACAAGCATCAATAAGTCTTGCATAAGAGTTAACTCATAAAGCAATAAATCAAAGTAAAGGTGTTGAAGCAACACATAGGAAGATTAAGTTTCAGCGGTTGCTTTCAACTTATAACATGTATATCTCATGGATTTTGTCAACATAAAGTAATATAACAAGTGCAATATGCAAGTATGTAGGAATCAATGCACAGTTCACACAAGTGTTTGCTTCTTAAGGTGGAAGGAGATAGGTAAACTGACTCAACAATAAAAGTAAAAGAATGGTCCTTCAAAGAGGAAAGCATCGATTGCTGTATTTGTGCTAGAGCTTTTATTTTGAAAACATGAAACAATTTTGTCAACGGTAGTAATAAAGCATATGAGTTATGTAAATTATATCTTACAAGTTGCAAGCCTCATGCATAGTATACTAATAGTGTCCGCACCTCGTCCTACTTAGCTTGGACTACCGGGTCTTTGCATGCCATGTTTCAACCAAGTGTCACAAAGGGGTACCTCCATGCCGCACGTACAAAGGTCTAAGGAGAAAGCTCGCATTTTGGATTTCTCGCTTTTGATTATTCTCAACTTAGACATCCATACCGGGACAACATGGACAACGAGATAATGGACTCCTCTTAAATGCATAAGCATGTAGCAACAATTATTATTCTCATATGAGATTGAGGATATATGTCCAAAACTGAAACTTCAACCATGATTCATGGCTTTAGTTAGCGGCCCAATGTTCTTCTCTAACAATTTTGCATGCTCCAACCACTAAAATGATAGATCCTTCAGACAAGACGGACATGCATAGCAACTCACATGATATTCAACAATAGTTGATGGCGTTCCCCAGAAGCATGGTTATCGCACAACAAGCAACTTAATAAAAGATAAAGTGCATAAGTACATATTCAATACTATGATAGTTTTTAAGGCTATTTTGTCCCATGAGCTATATATTGCAAAGGTAAATGATGGAATTTTAAAGGTAGCACTCAAGCAATTTACTTTGGAATGGCGGAGAAATACCATGTAGTAGGTAGGTATGGTGGACACAAATGGCATAGTAGTTGGCTCAAGGATTTTGGATGCATGAGAAGTATTCCCTCTCGATACAAGGTTAGGCTAGCAAGGTTATTTGAAGCAAACTCAAGGATGAACAAGTGCAGCAAAACTCACATAAAAGTCATATTGTAAACATTATAAGGCTCTACACCGTCTTCCTTGTTGTTCAAAACTCAATACTAGATATTATCTAGACCTTAGAGAAACCAAATATGCAAATCAAATTTTAGCAAGCTCTATGTATTTCTTCATTAATGGGTGCAAAGCATATGATGCAGGAGCTTAAACATGAGCACAACAATTGCCAAGTATCACATTATCCAAGACATTTTAGAATTACTACATGTAGCATTTTCCAATTCCAACCATATAACAATTTAACGAAGAAGAAACTTCGCCTTGAACATTATGAGTAAAGCCTAAGGACACATGTGTCCATACGCAACAGCGGAGCGTGTCTCTCTCCCACAAAGTGAATGCTAGGATCCATTTTATTCAAACAAAAACAAAAATAAAAACAAACCGACGCTCCAAGTAAAGAACACAAGATGTGATTGAATAAAAATATAGTTTCAGGGGAGGAACCTGATGATGTTGTCGATGAAGAAGGGGATGCCTTGGGCATCCCCAAGCTTAGACGCTTGAGTCTTCTTAAAATATGCAGGGGTGAACCACGGGGGCATCCCCAAGCTTAGAGCTTTCACTCCTCTTGATCATAGTATATCATACTCCTCTCTTGACCCTTGAAAACTTCCTTCACACCAAACTTCAAGCAAACTCATTAGAGGGTTAGTGCACAATTAATAATTCACATGTTCAGAGGTGGCACAATCATTCTTTACACTTCTGGACATTGCATAATGCTACTGGACATTAGTGGATCAAAGAAATAAATCCAACATAGCAAAATAGGCAATGCGAAATAAAAGGCAGAATCTGTCAAAAACAGAACAGTCCGTAAAGACGAATTTAAAGCTGGCACCAGACTTGCTCAAATGGAAAAACTCAAAACTAATGAAAGTTGCGTACATATCTGAGGATCACGCTCGTAAATTGGCAGATGTTTTCGAATTTTCTACAGAGAACTGTGCCCAGATTCGCGACAGACAGCAATGCTGTTTCTGCGCAGCAATCCCAAATATAACATCAACTTTAACATAGAAACTTTACTTGGCAGAAAAACATGATAAGGAGAGGTTGCTACAGTAGTAAACAACTTCCAAGACTCAACAAAACAAAAAATTGCTGTAGGTAAAAACATGGGTTGTCTCCCATAAGCGCTTTTCTTTAACGCCTTTCAGCTAGGCGCAGAAAGTGCAAATCAAGTAACATCGAGAGACGGTGTGTCAACCTTACCTTGGGCTTCATCCTTACCTTTCTTATTGTTTTTCTTTCCTTTTGGTTTAGGAAATATATGATTTCCCCCTGGTATAGAGGTGAATTTCAGAGTGCCTTCTCCCACATCAATGACTGCTCCCAATAGTTTCAGCAAGGATCTTCCGAGTATGATTTTTCTGTTTCAATAACAAGATAATCAATGGATATTGTTCTTCCATGAATGGTTGTATGCACACCTGCAGCTATTCCCTTAGGAATTATAATAGAGTTATCAATGAGAGTTATTTCTTCTCCCCCTTCATCGACTCCCCAAAGTTTCAAAGATTTATAAATGTTTTCAGGCATAAGGCAAAATTCATACATAATATCACAGTAGGCATGAAGAGTTCGATCACCGATAACAATTTTAACATAGGATCCCATAATGAAGGTTTAGGATTCTCTAAGACTTGTTCAAGACGATTACGAACACAGTGATAATTGTCATTTAAGCGAGATGTACTTATCTCGAGATTGTTCAATCTATTATAAATACTAATAAGGGTTGAATCAAAGTTATTAGCTGAATCATGTGATGCAACCAATTTCTTTATGGCATTAAAAGCTTGATCCCCATTACAATGAAGGAAATCTCCTCCTACTAAAGTGTCCAAAGCATATTTATAGCGAACCATAAGACCAAAATAAAAATTACTAAGGAGCAAACTTAGAGTCATTTGAGGTTCAGTTTTACGATAAGAAGTAAAAATTCTAGACCAAGCATCCTTAAAACTCTCCTCATCCCCTTGTTTGAAAGTAAAAACTAAGTCCTCAGGTGAAGAAGTAACAGGTTCAGAGCTAGACATGGTAATAAAAGTAACTAATTTTTTTTGTATTTTAAATATAGAGTGCAGGACAATAAATAAAGCAAACTAGATAAAGTAAATGCAAGTAACTAATTTTTGTGTTTTTGATATAGAGAGCAAGACAATAAATAAAGTAAAACTAGCAACTAATTTTTTGTGTTTTGTTTAGGTGCAGCAAACAAAGTAGTAAATAAAATAAAGCAAGACAAAAACAAAGTAAAGAGATTGAGAAGTGGAGACTCCCCTTGCAGCGTGTCTTGATCTCCCCGGCAACGGCGCCAGAAAAAGAGCTGCTGGCGTGCAGTTGACGTGGGAGATAGAAATCTTTGTGGTGTAACTTTTCTTCAGGTCCCCGGCAACGGCGCCAGAAAAAGAGCTTGATGGCGTGTAACTCACACGTTCGTTGGGAACCCCAAGAGGAAGGTATGATGCGCACAGTAGCAAGTTTTCCCTCAGAAAGAAACCAAGGTTTAATCGAACCAGTAGGAGCCAAGAAGCACGTTGAAGGTTGATGGTCGCGAAATGTGATGCGGCGCAACACCAGGGATTCCGGCGCCAACGCGGAACCTGCACAACACAACCCAAGTACTTTGTCCCAACGAAACAGTGAGGTTGTCAATCTCACCGGCTTGCTGTAACAAAGGATTAAGCGTATCGAGTGGAAAATGTTTGCAAAGAAAACAGTAAAACAAGTAGATTGTATGCTATGTAAAGAATAGGACCGGGGTCCACAGTTCACTAGAGGTGTCTCTCCCATAAGATAAAAGCATGTTGGGTGAACAAATTACAGTCGGGCAATTGACAAATAGAGAAAGGCATAACAATGCATATACATGATATGATAAATATAGTGAGATTTAATTGGGCATTACGACAAAGTACATAGACCGCCATCCAACTGCATCTATGCCTAAAAAGTCCACCTTCAGGTTATCATCCGAACCCCCTCCAGTATTAAGTTGCAAAGCAACAGACAATTGCATTAAGTATGGTGCGTAATGTAATCAACAACTACATCCTTAGACATAGCATCAATGTTTTATCCCTAGTGGCAACAAAGACATCCACAACCTTAGAACTTTCTCACACGTCCTGCATTCAATGGAGGCATGAACCCACTATCGAGCATAAATACTCCCTCTTGGAGTTAAGAGTAAAAACTTGGCCAGAGCCTCTACTAGTAACGGAGAGCATGCAAGATCATAAACAACACATAAACAATAGATTGATAATCACCATAATCATAGTACTCTCTATCCATCGGATCCCGACAAACACAACATATAGAATTACATATAGATGATCTTGATCATGTTAGGCAGCTCACAAGATCCAACAATGAAGCACAACAAGGAGAAGACGACCATCTAGCTACTGCTATGGACCCATGGTCCAGGGGTGAACTACTCACTCATCACTCCGGAGGCGACCATGGCGGTGTAGAGTCCTCCGGGAGATGAATCCCCTCTCCGGCAGGGTGCCGGAGGCGATCTCCAGAATCCCCCGAGATGAGATTCGCGGCGGCGGCGTCTCAGTAAAGTTTTCCGTATCGTGGCTCTCGGTACTGGGGGTTTCGCGACGGAGGCTTTAAGTAGGCGGAGGGTCAACGCGAGGGGCCACACGAGGGGCCCAGGGGCTAGGTCGGCGCGGCCAGGGCTTGGGCCGCGCCGGCCTCCCCTCTGGCCGCCTCATGGCCCCACTTCGTTATCTCTTCGGTCTTCTGGAAGCTTCGTGCAAAAATAGGACCCTGGGCGAAAGTTTCGTCCAATTCCGAGAATATTTCTTTACTAGGATTTCTGAAACCAAAAACAGCAGAAAACAACAACTGGCTCTTCGGCATCTTGTTAATAGGTTAGTTCCAGAAAATGCATAAATATGACATATAATGTGCATAAAACATGTAGGTATCATCAATAAAGTAGCATGGAACATAAGAAATTATCGATACGTTGGAGACGTATCAAGGGTCTATAATTGGAAGAGATAATATAGAAGATTTTTTCACTCATGTTAGTATAGCTGAAGATTTCGAAGATAGACACTTGGTAGAACTTGCTCCTACTTATGAAATTGTTGTTGCTTCTTTAGTACACATGTTGGAAATTAAATTTGTTAATCTTAATCCTATAATTCAGCATATGTTTCTTACACTCTCTGATATGGAGGAAGGAGAAAAGAAAGATTTTGTCTTAGAAACTCTTCTAAAAGAATTTGGTGGTGTAGCAAGAGAGGCTAGAAAAGTCCTTACTAAATATAAAATGCTAGGTTCTTACACCAACTTTGTTAGTACCCTTGAGAAGATGGACATTGATAGGATGAAGTACACTAATAATGTTAATGATGGAGGGGACATTAAGACATCAATACCTTGTAAGCTGGTAGGAATGTTCGAGGCACTAGAAAAGAATTATGATTGGATTGTTCCCGAAAAATTTATTTGATGAGAATAGCAAGCCTAAGAGTAATGAGAAGGGAGCCTCTGAAACTTACATAGATAAGATAACATGCATTGTAGAGGAAACTCCCAACTCCCAAAATAAGAATGTTGATGCTTCGTCTCTTGATGTTACTTGATTTGCACTTTCTGCGCCTAGCTGAAAGGCGTTAAAGAAAAGCACTTCTTGGAAGATAACCCATGTGTTTATTTTACTACAGCAATTTTTGTTTTGTTGAGTCTTGGAAGTTGTTTACTACTGTAGCAACCTCTCCTTATCATGTTTTTGTGCCACGTAAAGTTTCTATGCTAAAGTTGATGTTATATTTGGGATCGCTGCGCAGGAACAGCATTGCTGTCTGTCACGAATTCTGGCATAAGTCTCTGTAAAAAATTCGAAAAAATCTGCAAAATTACGAGCGTGATCCTCAGATATGTACGCAACTTTCATTAGTTTTGAGTTTTTCCATTTGAGCAAGTTAAGTGCCCAGTCCAGATGCATCTTTACGGACTGTTCTGTTTTTGACAGATTCTGTCTTTTATTTCGCATTGCCGCTTTTGCTATGTTGAATGAGTTTCTTTGTTCCATTAACTTTCAGAAGCTTTGTGCAATGTTCAGAAGTGTTAAGAATGATTGTGTCACCTCTGAATATGTGAATTTGTGGTTATGCACTAACCCTCTAATGAGTTTGCTTGAAGTTTGTGTGAAGGAAGTTTTCAAGGGTCAAGAGAAGAGGATGATATACTATGATCAAGAAGAGTGAAAGGTCTAAGCTTGGGGATGCCCCGGTGGTTCATCCCTGCATATTTTAAGAAGACTCAAGCATCTAAGCTTGGGGATGCCCAAGGCATCCCCTTCTTCATCGACAACATTATCAGGTCACTTCTAGTGAAACTATATTTTTATTCCATCACATTCTTATGTTATTTACTTGGAGCGTCGGTTTGTTTTTATTTTTGTTTTGTTTTGAATAAAGTTGGATCTCGAGATTTTTATATTGGAGATATTACGCTCCGCTTTTTCTTATGGAACACTTGTGTTCTTAATTGTGCTTTAATGTTCATGGCGAAAGCTCATTGCTTCGTTAAATTGCTATTTGGTTGGAATTGGAAAATGCTGCATATGGTTTGTAAATTTGGCAATTGTTTGAGCTCTCATAGATCATATTTAAGCTCTTGCATCATGTAGTTTAATCTATTAATGAAGAACTACTGTAGAGCTTGTTTAATTTGGTTTGCATGATTGATCTCTCTAAGTCTAGATATTTTCGGGTAAAGTGTTTGAACAACAAGGAAGACAGTGTAGAGCCTTATAATGCTTGCAATATGTTCTTGTGTGAGTTTTGCTGTACCTGTTCATACTTGTGTTTGCTTCAAACAACCTTGCTAGCCCAAACCTTGTACTGAGAGGAAATGCTTCTCGTGCATCCAAACACCTTGAGCCAAAAACCATGCCATTTGTGTCCACCATATCTACCTACTATGTGGTATTTTTCTGCCATTCCAAAGTAAATTACTTGAGTGCTACCTTTAAATTTCATTCCTCTACCTTTACAATATATAGCTCATGGGACAAATAGCTTAAAAACTATTGTGGTGATGAATATGTAGTTATGTGTTTTAATTCTTATAAGTTGCTTGTTGAGCGGTAACCATGTTTTCTGGGGACGCCATCAACTTTATCTTTGTTGGATATCATGTGAGATGCTATGCACGTTCGTCTTGTCTGAAGTAGTGGATTTCATGATCAAATGGTTTGAGTATGCATATGTTAGAGAAGAACATTGGGCCGCTAACTAAAGCCATGTATCATGGTGGAAGTTTCAGTTTGGACATACAACCTCAATCTCTTATGAGAATATTAACTATTGTTGAATGCTTAAGCATTAAAAAGAGGAGTCCATTATCTGTTGTCTATGTTGTCCCGGTATGGATGTCTAAGTTGAGAATAATGAAAAGCGAGAAATCCAATGCGTGCTTTCTCCTTAGACACTTGTACAGGCGGCATAGAGGTACCCCTTTGTGACACTTGGTTGAAGCATATGTTATGCGATGAGAATCCGTGTTTCCGAGATAGTAGGACAAGGTGCGAGCACTATTGGTACTCTATGCATGAGACATGCAACTTGTAGGAAGTATTACGCATAGCACATATGAATTATTACTACCGTTGACAAAATTGTTTCTATGTTTTCAAAATAAAAGCTCTAGCACAAAAATAGTAATCCATGCTTTCCTCTGCGAAGGGCCAATCTTTTACTTATTGTTGAGTCAGTTTACCCATTCCCTTCTATCTTAGAAGCAAACACTTGTGTTAACTGTGTGCATTGATTCTTACATGTTTACTTATTGCACCTGTTATATTACTCTATGTTGACAAATATCCATGAGATATACATGTTACAAGTTGAAAGCAATTGCTGAAACTTAATCATCCTTTGTGTTGCTTCAATGCATTCTACTTTGAATTTATTGCTTATGAGTTATCTCTTATGCAACTCTTATTGATACTTGTTTGAAACTATTATTCATGAAAAGTTTTGCTATATGATTCATTTGTTTAGTCATTATCTTTGTTAGCAATCTTTTGTTCAGATCACTCCATTCATCTCATATGCTTTACAATAATGTTGATCAAGATTATGTTGGTAGCATGTCACTTCAGAAATTATTTGTGTTATCGTTTACCTACTCGAGGACGAGTAGGAACTAAGCTTGGGGATGCTTGATACGTCGCAAACGTATCTATAATTTCTTATGTTCCATGCTACTTTTATTACAATACTTGAGTGTTTTACACATACTTTACAGCGTTATTTTACATTTTCCGGCACTAACCTATTAACAAGATGCCGAAGTGCCAGTTGCTGTTTTTCTGCTGTTTTTGGTTTCAGAAATCCTAGTAAGGAAATATTCTCGGAATTAGACGAAATCAACGCTCAGGGGCCTATTTTTGCACAAAGCTTCCAGAAGACCGAAAGGGAGGCGAAGTGGGGCCTCGGGGCGCCGCCACACTAGGGCGGCGCGGCCAAGGGGGGGCCCGCGCGGCCCTAGTGTGTGGGCCCCCCGTGACGCCCTTTGACCTACCCTTCCGCCTACTTAAAGCTTCCGTCGCGAAACCCCCTGTACCGAGAGCCACGATACGGAAAACATTACTGAGATGCCGCCGCCGCCAATCCCATCTCGGGGGATTCAGGAGATCGCCTCCGGCACCCTGCCGGAGAGGGGAATCATCACCGGAGGGGCTCTACATCATCATGCCCGCCTCCGGATTGATGCGTGAGTAGTTCATCCTTGGACTATGGGTCCATAGCAGTAGCTAGATGGTTTTCTTCTCCGCTTGTGCTTTCATTGTTATAGATCTTGTGAGCTGCCTAACATGATCAAGATCATCTATTTGTAATGCTACATGTTGTGTTTGGTGAGATCCGATGAATAGAGAATACTATGTTAAGTTGATTATCAATCTATCATATATGTGTTGTTTATGTTCTTGCATGCTCTCCGTTGCTAGTAGAGGCTCTGGCCAAGTGGATACTTGTAACTCCAAGAGGGAGTAATTATGCTCGATAGTGGGTTCATGCCTCCATTAAATTTGGGATCGTGATAGTAGGTTCTAAGGTTGTGGATGTGCTGTTGCTACTAGGGATAAAACATTGATGCTTTGTCTAAGGATATTTGTGTTGATTACATTACGCATCATACTTAATGCAATTATCTGTTGTTCGCAACTTAATACTGGAAGGGGTTCGGATGATAACCTGAAGGTGGATTATTTAGGCATAGATGCATGCTGGATAGCGGTCTATGTACTTTGTCGTAATGCCCTGATTAAATCACATAGTAATCATCGTTGATATGTATTGAATCTTTATTTGTCAATTGCTCACTTGTAATTTGTTCACCTAGCATGCTAGTTATCTTATTGGAGAGACACCACTAGTGAACTGTGGACTGATGCGCGTAGATGTACACGTCCGTTGGGAACCCCAAGAGGAAGGTATGATGCGCACAGTGGCAAGTTTTCCCTCAGTATGAAACCAAGGTTTAATCGAACCAGTAGGAGCAAAGAAGCACGTTGAAGGTTGATGGTCGCGAAATGTGATGCGGCGCAACACCAGGGATTCCGGCGCCAACTAGGAACCTGCACAACACAACCAAAGTACTTTGCCCCAACGAAACAGTGAGGTTGTCAATCTCACCGGCTTGCTGTAACAAAGGATTAAACGTATCGAGTGGAAGATGTTTGCAAAGAAAACAAGAAACAAGTAGAATGTATGCTATGTAAAGAATAGGACCGGGGTCCACAGTTCACTAGAGGTGTCTCTCCCATAAGATAAAAGCATGTTGGGTGAACAAATTACAGTCGGGCAATTGACAAAATAGAGAAAGGCATAACAATGCATATACATGACATGATAAATATAGTGAGATTTAATTGGGCATTACGACAAAGAACATAGACCGCCATCCAACTGCATCTATGCCTAAAAAGTCCACCTTCAGGTTATCGTCCGAACCCCCTCCAGTATTAAGTTGCAAAGCAACAGACAATTGCATTAAGTATTGTGCGTAATGTAATCAATAACTACATCCTTAGACATAGCATCAATGTTTTATCCCTAGTGGCAACAGCACATCACAACCTTAGAACTTTCTGTCACCGTCCTGTATCAATGAAGGCATGAACCCACTATCGAGCATAATTACTCCCTCTTGGAGTTAAGAGTAAAAACTTGGCCAGAGCCTCTACTAATAACGGAGAGCATGCAAGATCATAAACAACACATGAACAATAGATTGATAATCACCATAATCATAGTACTCTCTATCCATCGGATCCCGACAAACACAACATATAGAATTACATATAGATGATCTTGATCATGTTAGGCAGCTCACAAGATCTAACAATGAAGCACAACAAGGAGAAGACGACCATCTAGCTACTGCTATGGACCCATGGTCCAGGGGTGAACTACTCACTCATCACTCCGGAGGCGACCATGGCGGTGAAGAGTCCTCCGGGAGATGAATCCCCTCTCCGCAGGTGCCGGAGGCGATCTCCAGAATCCCCCGAGATGGGATTCGCGGCGGCGGCGTCTCTGTAAGGTTTTCCGTATCGTGGCTCTCGGTACTGGGGGTTTCGCGACGGGAGCTTTAAGTAGGCGGAAGGTCAACGCGAGGGGCCACACGAGGGGCCCAGGGGGCAGGGCCGCGCGGCCAAGACCTAGGCCGCGCCGGCCACCCCCCTGGCTGCCTCGTGGCCCCACTTCGTTAGGTCTTCGGTCTTCTGGAAGCTTCGTGCAAAAATAGGACCCTGGGCGAAAGTTTCGTCCAATTCCGAGAATATTTCTTTACTAGGATTTCTGAAACCAAAAACAGCAGAAAACAAAGAATCGGCTCTTCGGCATCTTGTTAATAGGTTAGTTCCAGAAAATGCATAAATATGACATATAATGTGCATAAAACATGTAGGTATCATCAATAAAGTAGCATGGAACATAAGAAATTATCGATACGTTGGAGACGTATCAGCATCCCCAAGCTTAGTTCTGCTCGTCCCGAGCAGGTAAAACGATAACAAAGATAATTTCTGAAGTGACATGCCATCATAATCTTGATCATACTATTTGTAAACATATGTAATGAATGCAGCGATCAAAGCAATGGTAATGACATGAGTAAACAACTGAATCATGTAGCAAAGACTTTTCATGAATATTACTTCAAGACAAGCATCAATAAGTCTTGCATAAGAGTTAACTCGTAAAGCAATAAATCAAAGTAAAGGTGTTGAAGCAACACATAAGAAGATTAAGTTTCAGCGGTTGCTTTCAACTTGTAACATGTATATCTCATGGATATTGTCAACATAAAGTAATATAACAAGTGCAATATGCAAGTATGTAGGAATCAATGCACAGTTCACACAAGTGTTTGCTTCTTAAGGTGGAAGGAGATAGGTAAACTGACTCAACAATAAAAGTAAAAGAATGGTCCTTCGCAGAGGAAAGCATCGATTGCTGTATTTGTGCTAGAGCTTTTATTTTGAAAACATGAAACAATTTTGTCAACGGTAGTAATAAAGCATATGAGTTATGAAAATTATATCTTACAAGTTGCAAGCCTCACGCATAGTATACTAATAGTGCCCGCACCTCGTCCTACTTAACTTGGACTACCGGGTCTTCGCATGCCATGTTTCAACCAAGTGTCACAAAGGGGTACCTCCATGCCGCCTGTACAAAGGTCTAAGGAGAAAGCTCGCATTTTGGATTTCTCGCTTTTGATTATTCTCAACTTAGACATCCATACCGGGACAACATGGACAACAGATAATGGACTCCTCTTTAATGCATAAGCATGTAGCAAAGTTATTATTCTCATATGAGATTGAGGATATATGTCCAAAACTGAAACTTCCACCATGGTTCATGGCTTTAGTTAGCGGCCCAATGTTCTTCTCTAACAATTTTGCATGCTCCAACCACTAAAATGATAGACCTTCAGACAAGACGGACATGCATAGCAACTCACATGATATTCAACAATAGTTGATGGCGTTCCCCAGAAACATGGTTATCGCACAATGTGCAACTTAATAAAATATAAAGTGCATAAGTACATATTCAATACTACGATAGTTTTTAAGGCTATTTTGTCCCATGAGCTATATATTGCAAAGGTGAATGATGGAATTTTAAAGGTAGCACTCAAGCAATTTACTTTGGAATGGCGGGTAAATACCATGTAGTAGGTAGGTATGGTGGACACAAATGGCATAGTAGTTGGCTCAAGGATTTTGGATGCATGAGAAGTATTCCCTCTCGATACAAGGTTTAGGCTAGCAAGGTTATTTGAAGCAAACTCAAGGATGAACAAGTGCAGCAAAACTCACATAAAAGACATATTGTAAACATTATAAGACTCTACACTTTGTCTTCCTTGTTGTTCAAAACTCAATACTAGATATTATCTAGACCTTAGAGAGACCAAATATGCAAATCAAATTTTAGCAAGCTCTATGTATTTCTTCATTAATGGGTGCAAAGCATATGATGCAAGAGCTTAAACATGAGCACAACAATTGCCAAGTATCACATTATCCAAGACATTTTTAGAATTACTACATGTAGCATTTTCCAATTCCAACCATATAACAAATTAACGAAGAAGAAACTTCGCCTTGAACATTATGAGTAAAGCCTAAGGACACATGTGTCCATATGCAACAGCGGAGCGTGTCTCTCTCCCACAAAGTGAATGCTAGGATCCATCTTATTCAAACAAAAACAAAAACGAAAACAAACCGACGCTCCAAGTAAAGAACACCAGATGTGACTGAATAAAAATATAGTTTCAGGGAGGAACTCGATGATGTTGTCGATGAAGAAGGGGATGCCTTGGGCATCCCCAAGCTTAGACGCTTGAGTCTTCTTAAAATATGCAGGGATGAACCACGGGGGCATCCCCAAGCTTAGAGCTTTCACTCCTCTTGATCTTAGTATATCATTCTCCTCTCTTGACCCTTGAAAACTTCCTTCACACCAAACTTCAAGCAAACTCATTAGAGGGTTAGTGCATCATTAATAATTCACACATTCAGAGGTGACACAATCATTCTTTTCACTTCTGGACATTGCATAATGCTACTGGACATTAATGGATCAAAGAAATAAATCCAACATAGCAAAAGAGGCAATGCGAAATAAAAGGCAGAATCTGTCAAAAACAGAACAGTCCGTAAAGACGAATTTATAAATGGCACCAGACTTGCTCAAATGGAAAAACTCAAAACTAATGAAAGTTGCGTACATATCTGAGGATCACGCTCGTAAATTGGCAGATTTTTTCGAATTTTCTACAGGGAATTATGCCCAGATTCGTGACAGACAGCAATGCTGTTTCTGTGCAGCGATCCCAAATATAACATCAACTTTGACATAGAAACTTTACTTGGCACAAAAACATGATAAGGAGAGGTTGCTACAGTAGTAAACAACTTCCAAGACTCAACAAAACAAAAAATTGCTGTAGGTAAAAAAAAACATGGGTTGTCTCCCATAAGCGCTTTTCTTTAACGCCTTTCAGCTAGGCGCAGAAAGTGCAAATCAAGTAACATCGAGAGTAGAAGCATCAACATCATTACCTTGGGAGCTGGGAGTTTTCTCAACAATGCATTGTATCTGGTCTATATAAGTAACTCCTCTCTCATTGCTCCTAGGCTTACTATTCTCATCAAACAAATTTTCAGGAACAAGCCAAGCATAGTTATTTTCCAAAGCTTCATGCATCCCTAGTAGTTTACTAGGTATTGGCGCTTTAATTTCCCTACCATCATTAACATTATTAGTATACTTAATTCTATCCATATCCATCTTTTCAAGTATTTGTTTAAAATTAGGAAAGAAACCAAGCCTCTTATGCTTAATAAAAACTTTTCTAGCTTCTTTAACTATATCCTCAAATTCTCTAACAAGGACTTTTAAAACAAAATTTCTCTTTTCCCCCATTTCCATATCCGAAAGTGTAAGAAACATATGTTGTATTATGGGATTGAGATTAACAAATCTAGTTTCTAACATGTGTATCAAACAGGCAGAAGCACTTTCATAAGTAGGAGCAGTTTTTAATAATGGTATATCTTCAAAATCTTCATCCATACTAACATGGGTGAAAAATTCTTCTATATTATCTCTTCCAATGATACACCCTCGTCCTACCGGTATCTCTTCCAAAGTAAACTTAGGATTAAGCATGATGAAATAAGCAAAAAGTAAACTAGGCAAACAAAGTAAAGACAAGTAACTAATTTTTTTGTGTTTTCGATATAGAGAGCAAGACAATAAATAAAGTAAAACTAGCAACTAATTTTTTTTGTGTTTTGATTTAGTGCAGCAAACAAAGTAGTAAATAAAATAAAGCAAGACAAAAACAAAGTAAAGAGATTGAGAAGTGGAGACTCCCCTTGCAGCGTGTCTTGATCTCCCCGGCAACGGCGCCAGAAAAAGTGCTGTTGCCGTGGGAGGCAATTCTCTGTGGTGTAAATTTTCTTCAGGTCCCCGGCAACGGCGCCAGAAAAAGTGCTTGATGCGCGTAGATGTACACGTCCGTTGGGAACCCCAAGAGGAAGGTATGATGCGCACAGTGGCAAGTTTTCCCTCAGTATGAAACCAAGGTTTAATCGAACCAGTAGGAGCCAAGAAGCACGTTGAAGGTTGATGGTCGCGAAATGTGATGCGGCGCAACACCAGGGATTCCGGCGCCAACTAGGAACCTGCACAACACAACCAAAGTACTTTGCCCCAACGAAACAGTGAGGTTGTCAATCTCACCGGCTTGCTGTAACAAAGGATTAAACGTATCGAGTGGAAGATGTTTGCAAAGAAAACAGTAAAACAAGTAGAATGTATGCTATGTAAAGAATAGGACCGGGGTCCACAGTTCACTAGAGGTGTCTCTCCCATAAGATAAAAGCATGTTGGGTGAACAAATTACAGTCGGGCAATTGACAAAATAGAGAAAGGCATAACAATGCATATACATGACATGATAAATATAGTGAGATTTAATTGGGCATTACGACAAAGAACATAGACCGCCATCCAACTGCATCTATGCCTAAAAAGTCCACCTTCAGGTTATCGTCCGAAACCCCTCCAGTATTAAGTTGCAAAGCAACAGACAATTGCATTAAGTATTGTGCGTAATGTAATCAATAACTACATCCTTAGACATAGCATCAATGTTTTATCCCTAGTGGCAACAGCACATCACAACCTTAGAACTTTCTCACATCGTCCTGTATCAATGAAGGCATGAACCCACTATCGAGCATAATTACTCCCTCTTGGAGTTAAGAGTAAAAACTTGGCCGAGCCTCTACTAATAACGGAGAGCATGCAAGATCATAAACAACACATGAACAATAGATTGATAATCACCATAATCATAGTACTCTCTATCCATCGGATCCCGACAAACACAACATATAGAATTACATATAGATGATCTTGATCATGTTAGGCAGCTCACAAGATCTAACAATGAAGCACAACAAGGAGAAGACGACCATCTAGCTACTGCTATGGACCCATGGTCCAGGGGTGAACTACTCACTCATCACTCCGGAGGCGACCATGGCGGTGAAGAGTCCTCCGGGAGATGAATCCCCTCTCCGGCAGGGTGCCGGAGGCGATCTCCAGAATCCCCCGAGATGGGATTCGCGGCGGCGGCGTCTCTGTAAGGTTTTCCGTATCGTGGCTCTCGATCGGGGGTTTCGCGACGGGAGCTTTAAGTAGGCGGAAGGTCAACGCGAGGGCCACACGAGGGGCCCAGGGGGCAGGGCCGCGCGGCCAAGACCTAGGCCGCGCCGGCCACCCCTGGCTGCCTCGTGGCCCCACTTCGTTAGGTCTTCGGACTTCTGGAAGCTTCGGGCAAAAATAGGACCCAGGGCGAAAGTTTCGTCCAATTCCGAGAATATTTCTTTACTAGGATTTCTGAAACCAAAAACAGCAGAAAACAAAGAATCGGCTCTTCGGCATCTTGTTAATAGGTTAGTTCCAGAAAATGCATAAATATGACATATAATGTGCATAAAACATGTAGGTATCATCAATAAAGTAGCATGGAACATAAGAAATTATCGATACGTTGGAGACGTATCATGGACCCCGGTCCATTCTTTTACATCTGAATACATTCTACTGCTTTTACTGTTCTTTGCAAACAACCACCATCTTCCACTCGATACGCTTAATCCTTTGTTTTCAGCAAGCCGGTGAGATTGACAACCTCACTGTTACGTTGGGGCAAAGTACTTTGATTGTCTTGTGCAGGTTCCACGTTGGCGCTGGTTTCACTGGTGTTGCGCCGCACTACATTCCTCCACCAACAACCTTCACGTGCTTCTTGGCTCCTACTGGTTCGATAACCTTGGTTTCTTTCTGAGGGAAAACTTGCTGCTGTGCGCATCACACCTTCCTCTTGGGGTTCCCAACGGACGTGTACATCTACGCGCATCAGATCTCCACGCAGAACTTCTCCACCATATGACACCCGTCCATCTGTGTGGGTACGAACTGTTCACAAATCACGCCGAAAACAGGAGAAGGAACCTACCGGCGCAATTGATCGAATAGGTCGTGGGCGGCACGGAAGGGCGGCGTAACCGGCAACGTTTGTCCCGAAAACAGCCGGCCGGTTCGCGCCGGAGCCAACCCGAGTACGATCCTGCTCTCCCGCGCGGCGACAACGGAGTCGACGGCGAGTACTGCGACACTGCGGCGGGACGGCGGCGGCTGGGGTTGGGGTGGTGGCGTCGCACTAGGGCAGCAAAGAAGGGGAAAAAGAAACAAGTCGAAGCGGTCGATTTCGCTGTCCCTGACTTGCGGAACCGGGTAAGAAATAGAGGACGCTCGGCGCGTCCGCGCAGCGTCCGTGGAAACACAAATCTAGCGTATATTTGGGTCAGGTTTGCGTCTCTGCGGACAGACCGGTCACTTTGCTTCACGCATTTCCGATCACGGCGGACGAAAACGGTCGCTGAGCGATCATTTACCGTCGCGCTGCCGCTGGAGATGCCCTAAGGGTGTGGGTCACGGGTGAACAGCAAGCAATTACCATGCATTGGCCTTCGATGGGTACTTTGTACTCGAAATCACTGCCTGGCAATCGATCGCTCGAGCGATCTGTTTCTTTGCGCGGCAGCGCTCGCGCCATGCGCGAAATCAATTCCCTTTTTTGTCTTGTAGTGTTTAATTACGTTCACATGTAGCTTTGTGTTCACACTAACAGCTCACGTTCCCACTTGCAAGTTGCATACAGCCAAGAGCGTTCACACTGCATGCATGCATAAAGTATCTCATGGGTTTGCATTTAATGAGCCAACTTTTCAGCACGAGGCTAGCTCTTTTGCATGCATGCACAGAGCATCTCGCTCTTTTTTTCAGCACGACGCGTACTTTCAATTTCTCTTTATTTGCAATTCCCTTTTGACAATTCTCTTTTTTTGCAATTCCCTTTATGTTGTTATTTCGTACGGTAATTCATGTTTTTTTGGATTAATTTTTATAATTCCCTTTTTCGGGCCAGTGGTTTTTAAGGGGGAAAATAACGGGTGGGAAGATCCACTTGCAACTCAAATGAACTACCACTTGCTACTCAAATTAAGTATTGTTTTTAAGTTGTAAGCTAACAAAAGTTGCTAAAATATTCTAAATTAAATTTACTTTTTAGGGTTGCTAGGTATTTATATTTACCGTTGATAAATAACGGGACATCGGGTTGATAACTTGTAAACAAAAAAAGAGTCGCTACATATTTTAAATTAAATTAAATTGTTAGGGTTGATATTTATTTATATTTACCATTGATAAATAGCGGGTCATCGGGTTGATAGCTTGTAAACTAAAAGAGAGTCGCTAAAATATTCTAAATGAAATACTTTTTAGGGTTATTATTTATTTATATTTACAGTTGATAAATAACGAGGCACCGGGTTGATAGCTTGTAAAATAAAAAAATGTTCGCTAAAATATTCTAAATGAAATAACTTTTAGGGTTGGTAGTTATTTATAATTACCACTGATAAATAACGGGGCTCCGGGTTGATAACTTGTAAACTAAAAAGAGTCGCCAAAATATTCGAAATGAATTTAGATTTTTAGGGTTGGTAGTTATTCATATTTACTGTTGATAAATATCGGGACAGGGTTGATAGCTTCTAAACTAAAAAGATTCGCTAAAATGTTTAAAATAAAATTAACTTTGAGGTTGATAATTTTATACATTTACCGTTGATCATCCAAGTACGGAGGGGTTGATTATTCAAAACATAGAGGGTTGATAACTTTTAGTCCGAAAAAAAGTTGCTCGAAACATATCAACATGGGTGCTAGTTTTGAAGATCTCGTCGAGACAAATTTATTGGTGAAAGCGAATCTTAATTTGGAGTTGTCGTTTGAAAGTTAAAACATTTTGAATTTTCAAATTTGGAAAAGATTCCGCTGACATCAGCAGATTTGTCTATTTGTGCATGCATGCAGAACTTTTCCTCAATACCCTGCAGCAGGTTGATAATTTTATACATTTACCGTTGATCACTCAAGTACGAAGGGGTTGATTGTTCAAATAGAGAGGCTTGATAACTTTTAGCCAGAAAAAAAGTTTCTCGAAACATATCAACATGGGTGCTAGTTTTGAAGATCTCGTCGAGACGGATTTATTGGTGAAAGCGGATCTTAATTTGGAGTTATCGTTTGAAAGTTAAAACCTTTTGAATTTTCAAATTTGGAAAAGATTCCGCTGACATCAGCAGATTCGTCTATTTGTGCATGCATGCAGAACTTTCACTCAATAACCTGCACTAGGTTGATAATTTTATACATTTACCGTTGATCACTCAAGTACGGAGGGGTTGATTACTCAAATAGAGAGGCTTGATAACTTTTAGCCCGAAAAATAGTTTGTCGAAACATATTAACATGGGTGCTAGTTTTGAAGATCTCGTCGAGACGGATTTATTGGTGAAAGCGGATGTTAATTTGGAGTTGTCGTTTGAAAGTTAAAACGTTTTGAATTTTGAAATTTGGAAAAGATTCCGCTGACATCAGCGGATTCGTCTATTTGTGCATGCATGCAGAACTTTCCCTCAATACCCTGCATCAGGTTGATAATTTTATATATTTGCCGTTGATCACTCAAATACGGAGGGTTTGATTAATCAAATAGAGAGGGTTGATAACTTTTAGCCCGAAAAAAAAGTCGTCGAAACATATTAACATGGGTGCTAGTTTTGAAGATCTCGACGAGACCGGCTCATAGGTGAAAACATATCTTACATCGGAGTTGTCGTTTGTGAGATAAAACGTTTTGAATTTTCAAATTCGGAAAGATTCTCGCTTATGTCATCAAATTCGTCTGTTTCTACATGCATGCAAAACTTTCCCTCAATGGCATGCACTACAGTCCAAAAATTGCCAGAAATGGAAATTTTTTTTGCTTGGAAACTGAGCGCTCATTTCCTCTCTGGCGCTCGAGCGCTAGCTAGGGCAGCCCCTTTGGTACTTGCATTAGCTCACTTTTCGGGCCAAGCTAGACATAGCAGTTTTGTACATGCACGATTAGTTCGAGCACAGATTCCCGCGGAAAAAAATGATACTGCAAGTAAATGCGTTCGATTCCTACCAAAAATTTGATGTATTTTCATAGTGTGTTCATCCAGTATATTGTAACAGTTTAACCTTTATGTAAGAGCATCTCCAACCGGACGATCCATATCGAACGCCCAAAAGTGGTCGCGTGCGTCCGTTTTCATCACCCAGCGGACGTATTTTGACCGCGTGTCCATTTGTGTCTAGGTGTGCTCTCAGCGGGGCGACCCATTTTTTGTTTTCCAATAATATTTAAAAAAGCATACACTACAAACTACAGTCGCCCGCCAAGATGTGATTCATCACACCCTCGAGGGTCCGGCTACCCCCCCCCCATAGCCACCGGCCGGCCCCGTTGTTGTCCACGGGAGGCGGCCCATCCCCCTCTTACCTGGCGAGCTCCATATCCCGACAATTGGTGAAGAAGGCTTCCCAAGTTGAGGCTTTGTCGGGATTCCAGCGGGGATCCATGCGCTGCTCGGGAGTGAGCTCGACGTAGTAGTGGTAGGTGATGGCCGCACGCCGAGCTGCACCTTGGGGCCGGGGGAGACCGGTACACCTCCGGCGCTCAGGAGTCCCGGGGGCATATGAACCCCGGCAAGCAGGGGTAGTTGGAGGCGCTCACTGCACTTCCGCGTGCGTGTGGGCAAGATCACCGGATGCCATGGGTGAGACAAATCTGTAAAACTAGGGTGAGATGTGGCCCTTCCACCACTTCCCTCCTTCATATAGCGGCGACAATGGCGGGAAGCGGCGGAAAGGCGGGAAGATGTAGGCGGGAATCATCGGAACTGGCGGGAAGATGTAGACGAGAGTCGGCACATCTCGCTGCCAAGGCTGGCCCGTGGCGATTTTGCAGCCGCTCGATGCTCCCGCTAGCCTTCCTTTCTACTGGGTTTAGCCTGGAGGCGCCGGATGAAAAGTTGGGCCGCGCCGGATGGGAAACTATTTCGGGGGCTCTGGCTGGGCGAGATTTTTGGCGATGACGCCTCCCCAATAGCGTATAGGGGGCCTTTGGGGAGGGCGCGTGGAGATGCTCTAATTGAGTAGAAATTTCTGCCTCCCGAGCTCTATCTTTTAAAAAATCGCAAATTGGTTTTCATGTATATTTAAAAAAAATAAAAAAAATTAAGGATGTAGGCAATGATGTACGCAAAATTTAAATTTTAAATATTTTTTATTGGGAGCTATAGAAAAATAAAAGGTATGGATTATTTTCAAAACTCCAAATTCCAGGTTTTGTTATTTTTGTGTAGCCCAAAATTTAAATAATTTGGCTTTGCAATTGTACATTGTTATAGGATACAACATTAACTACATCTAGTTTTTTTTAAGACTTGTAAATATGTTTTTTGAGCTATTTGTAAATATGCTTAGAGCATGTCTAGTAGAGCTCCTAAACCCCTAAATCTATAAAAATAACCGATTTTTTACAGTTTTTGACGAAAAAATCGCAAAGACTAGAGCCCCTAAAACTGTAAAACTGTAAAAAATTTCCCAGGTCGGACCTGGGAATCCCTTCTTGGCCTGTAGTAACGAGGGTTGGGCAATCCAACCTGTCCCCGACCTGTAGTCGTCTCGGACACGCGCGGGAGGGAACATTCAGCTCGTTCCCCTCTTCCTCCCTCTTCCTCCCCCGATCCCGCCGCCGCCCTCCAGCCCCGCCGCGCCCCGCCTCCGCCGCGCCCCTCCTCCTCCGCCCCGCCTCCGCCGCGTCCCGGCCTCCTCCGCTCCGCCGCGTCCTGGCCTCCTCCGCTCGGCCCTCCTCCGCCTGCCCCGCCGCGCCCCCCCCGCCTCCCGCCCCGCCCTCCTCCCGCTCGGCCCCCTCCTGCCGCCTCCCGCCGCCGCCACATCCCGGCCTCCTCCGCCTGCCGCCGCGTCCCGGCCTCCTCCGCCTGCCCCGCCGCGCCCCGGCCTCCTCCGCATCGGCTCCTAGCCGCCGCCGCCCCGGTCAAGGTATGTTCTTTTTTTTCTTTTGTTTCATTTCTTTTGTTTCATTTTGTAGCACTAATTGACGGTTGATT
Organism: Lolium perenne; assembly: GCF_019359855.2. NCBI lineage: Eukaryota > Viridiplantae > Streptophyta > Magnoliopsida > Poales > Poaceae > Lolium > Lolium perenne. Next base: position 73,343,947 of record NC_067248.2, on the reverse strand, counting down.
TTTTTGCAGATGGAGATGAACAACGACGTTGTCACGGACTCGATGTCGGATTCGTCGGATTGGTCGACATCCGACGATTCTGACATTGATGAGTTGTTGCAAGACGATGATGTCGAGATTATGAGCCTCCTCGTCTAGGTGCAATCGTTTGAAGACCGCGCGAAGCTGATGGATCAGAGGAGAGGGTCGACGATGGGGTGAACCACCATCTACCGGAACCGCGCTCTCGGACACGAGCATTTGATGGAAGACTACTTCGCTGAGGTACCTACATACCCTCCTCGCCTCTTCCGCAGAAGGTACCGAATGCGCCGTAGTCTATTTGTGAAGATTGTCATCGACTGTGAGGCGGCCTCCACATATTTCAAGCGTCGTAGATCCGCCGCCGGTATCATGGGGTTTAGTGCATACCAAAAGATATCGGCGGCAATGCGGCATGCGGCCTATGGTGTACCTGCGGACTACACGGACGGGTATCTTCGCATTGGGCAAGATACAACCACGGAATCCGTCCGTAGATTTGCTAAGTTAGTTATCCGGTTGTATGGCGAGACATACCTTCGAGCACCAAACGAGGAAGATACAAAAAGATTGATGGAAACCAATGAAAAAAGGGGATGGCCGGGGATGCTAGGTAGCCTTGATTGCATGCATTGGACATGGAAAAATTGCCCAAAGGCATGGCATGGAATGTATTGCGGTAAAAGCCGTGATGCTACCATTGTGCTTGAGGCCGTGGCATCGGAGGACACATGGATTTGGCATGCATTCTTTGGGTTGCCGGGAACACTCAATGATATAAATGTGCTCAATAGATCTCCTTTGTTTAAAAGATTAATTTTTGGAGATGCTCCAACTTGCAACTACACAGTCAATGGCAATGACTACTCAATGGGATACTATCTCACCGATGGCATTTATCCCGAATGGGCAACTCTTGTGAAGTCCATCAAGGAGAAAAATGGGGTGCCCTTGTCCAGAAAAGAGGCTCATTTCACAAGGGCACAAGAGGCAGCCCGCAAGGATATAGAGAGAGCTTTTGGTGTCTTGCAAGCAAGGTTTGCCATAGTTCGGGGTCCGGCTCGGTTTTGGGACAAGAAAACCTTGGTGGACATCATGAAATGTTGTGTGATTCTACACAACATGATCCTAGAAGATGAGAGGGGGTTAAACTTGCCTTGTTTCTATGACAATGTTGGCACACGTGTGCAACCTGAAAGAAACCCTTCTCGTGTAGAAGCTTTTCTTCAAGCACATCGTGAGATTGAAGATGCAGCCACTCATGGTCGTCTCCGTGATGATCTAGTCGAGCACCAGTGGCAGTTGGATGGGCAGCGCCGTGGCGCATGATTTACCTTTGTTCTATTTGATTCGAACAATTATTGTTGTATGGTCCAACATTGTTGTAACAATTTGAATGATTATTGTTTTATGTGCTCAAATGTACTATTTGGTGTTGTAATAATTACTAGAATGATTATTGTTTTATGTGAAATGTGATGATATTTGTGATATGTGAAATGATGATATGTGATGAAAACTGTGATATGGCATATGACAATTTTAGAGGTTGGGGTTGAGCCAAAGACTAGAACCCTCAAACTGCATTCTTTAGGGGTTTAGGGGTTTTACTCTTTACCCCTGTTTTTCAACCTGTAAACGTGCACAAAAATGGCTATTTCCAACCTATAAAACTGCTATAGAGGTTTGAAGGTTTAGGGGCTCTACTAGACATGCTCTTACATGGAGTATCCTTACGGGTGGTCGTTGCATGCATCGAACGGCTAGAACCACTGCGTACATGCAACAACACAGCGGGCACCAAATAGCAAACAGCAACATGCCAACATTGGAACTAGCAACTAGACCCTTTCCTTTTTTGCATTACATGGCTTATTTGAATGCCACGATACATTTTATTTGCCACGCATGCATGGATCGCTGTCTATGCTAGTGTTGAATGAGCATTCCCGTCTGAAATCGCTAATCCATTCCAGGAAACGGTAGGGCTGCACGGTAGGAAAAAATGCTGGCGAGCTAATTATTGCGCTCCGTGGTGAAAAATGTACTGTTTGTACGTAGTAGTATATTTTAGTGCTAGAATAAAAAGAAGATGCCATGCGCTGGTTGCAGCCTTGCAAGAGTCGGTCAGTGCAAGGAAAAGAGCTAGCCGGATCAATTAGACGGTGTTAGACACGTGTTGGACTCACATATACATGTGATCACCAAGCTTTATTTGTAGCAGACTTCTAGCGTGATATTAATAAATAACAGGCAGTACAAAAAATAATCTAGAACAAGAGCAGCAATGAGTAGGCTCCTAGAAACTGCGATACGTCATACAAGAAAATAGGTCTACTACAAAACAATACATTGCCAACCAAAATCTGTAATCTGGCTCTTCTGGTCTTCCCAGGATGTGCAACTCTTCATGTCTGGACAATCCCCAGCCAGAAAATTTAGAACAGAGGACTGAATGAGAATAACACGTTAGAAGAAGAAGAAGAAATCACCTTGATCTTCATCGAGATTTTGACAAATCTTCTCTCAGCTTCTTCCTACAATAGAAATCAATTCTTTTGCATCACATATTAGCAAAATAAAAAAATCAAAGAGCATCCAAAAAAATAATTTTGTGTAAGAATAGCTTCAAGGCTCTGTGAGAATTCACGAAACACATTGCACGCATGAATAGACATCTACAGAAAATAGAAAAAAGAAATCATTCTAGGTTTCTACCTTTCCATAGGGACAACTATTGCTTCTTAGACGCAACACAAACCTATAGAGCTTGCTGCCGTCCTCGGCCTAAAAGCATCTCCACTCGTTTGCCCTCTCCACACTGGTAGAAAAAAGGGCTTCAGTCGCGGTCCGCAACTGCCATTAGTCGCGGTTGCGCAACCGCGACTAGCGAAGCGCGACTAAAGCCCCCCCCCCCCCCCCCTCTTTAGTCGCGGTTTCTTACAAACCGCGACTAAAGGCCCGTCCACGTGGGCAGCTGGCGTGCGCCAGGGTGAAGGACCTTTAGTCCCGGTTTGTAACACGAACCGCGACTAAAGGCTATTTCGTTATTTTTTTTTAATCTATTTGGTTTTCTAATTATTTTTCATTCCTTTTTTTTTCAGAATTTCTAGTATTTCAGTTATTGGCCAAGTTTAGTCACTAACTACACTTAATCTCTAGTCAAATTTCTTACATGTGGTCAAACTTCCCGCTCGGTCACCCATCCTCCCACTACTCCAAAGACTAGCACGCTTAACTTCCAAGTTCCTTTTCCATCCTCCTTCCAAGTGCTTCGCGCGCATGTTGTTGATACCAGTATCATATCAATCCTATTAACATGTTGGTCGATGTCACACTTCTTTATTGTTTGAATGCCAAATAATTATTTTAATAAACAAAAGTAATGATGTAATAATAATCTTAAATAAATAAATAAATATTAACTTTTTAAATTTATATTATAATTAATTTTGTTATTTTTTTAATTATTTTTTTGCCAAACCTAAAACCTGGAAATTTGAAAATCTAGCCATTGGCTAACTTTATGGTTAAGTAATATTAATCTTTATGCAAGATGCAATTATTAATTTAAAATTTTAAAAAAATATAAAATACGGAATTTACGGCAAAAACTAAAATCTTCCTGCTTTCATATTTTCATTTGGAATTTTGAGAATCTAAAAATTGGCTAACCGGGTAAACCCTACCGCGACTAAAGGTTTTTCCGCCGGCCGCATCGCTCCATAGCCCTTTAGTCCCGGTTGGTGTTACCAACCGCGACTAAAGGGGTACCATTTCGTCTCAGATGGAGCATTAGTCGCGGGTTGCCTCCCGAATCGCGACTAAAGCCCCCTTTAGTCGCGGTTCGAATATTTACGGGACTAATGGGGCTGGACGGAAGCCCTTTTTCTACGGTGCCACGCCGAAATCCGGGGAATTTTACGTCCGGATTGGACGTAAATTTGGCGTGGGGAGGAGTTGTTTCCCAGCCGCGTCCTCAGGCGAAGACGACGATGTAAATTTGAAAAACTTAAACTTGACAAACTACGGCTAAAAACGGGAGAATTTAGACTAAATTTAATGATATTTACTATATAGAGGGCGAAGTTCATACATAGAGGCCGAATTCGACTATATTTCGAATTCGGCTAGGGGAATACAACTTAAATTATAAAACACGGTGTTCTACATGCCCAATTGGCGGTAGAACACCGTGTAGTCGCCGTCGTCGTCGCCATCGTCGTCGGAGCCGTCGTCGAACTACGGCGGCGCGGCTCGGCGGCTCCGACGGCGGGATTGGTACGCCGCCACGGCTTAGCCGCCACCCGCCGCCGGGGCCTCGTGTCCGGCGGGCAGGGTACCCCGCTGGTGGAGGAGGTGGCCCTCCCACTGGTGGAGCGACCGGCGGGGGAAGCCATTGGCGGCTACGCCGTCGTCGTCGGAGAACACCATCGTTGGAGGTGGAGGAAGAGTGGAGCAGGGGAGGGAGAATGGAGGAAGAGTGGAGCAGGGGCGTCGTGGCGAGCGAAGTGGCTTTAAATAGGCGCGGCGGGCGCGCCGATGCGACGGCGAGTAATGCCGCGTGGAAGATGATGCGTGCGCGGAAGCCGATGCGACGGCATTAACTCGCCGCGTGGAAGCTACGCGGCCGGCGAATGTTGACCGGCGGCAGGCTTTTACAGCGCGCGGAAGACGATGCGATGAGGACGACGATCGGTGTCTCTCGCCGACAAGTCAGGGCCACCAGTCGCGCGGGAAGTTTCCTCGCCGTTTCGCGCGCTTTTGTTTCGTCCGGAGTCCCTGAGAGCTCCCCGGGGGGCCGGGGATGGCGTGGGATCGCCGGATGAATTTAGGCCCAAATCCGGACGAAATCGAGAAACCGGGGGCGCGACTGGACCGAATTTCGCCGTCCGGATGGAAAAAACGTCGTTCGGGGGCCTAGTCGGGAAGACTGAGCGGAGATGCTCTAACCCCGCCACAACGGTGCATACGCGACCCGCTGTCCATGTCCCACCACCCCTCCCCTGTGACGGCAGGTATCACCTTGTTCAGTAGAAAAAACAAAGAAGGGTATGTAAGACATGCCACTACAGAGGTTGAGCATATCGCATTCAAGTTGAAAACTGAATCAAAGTGGAAAAAATGAACAACAATTGTTTATCATGGTCACCATATCTGTTTTGATCGAGTTACTTCATCATTTTGTTTGTATTGATTTATAGTATGACTATGAAACTTACTTTTGTTTCTATCAAGACAAATGATGCATGTATACATGCCGGTGGAAGTGGAACCGTAAATTTATGTTTAGCCCAGGCTACTATTTAAGCTTGTGAGTGATCCTAGTGTTATGTCTATGTCCAGATCAATGAAAGTCTAATCAAACAATCTTGTAGCTGCAGCTCAGTGCATCAATAGGACACACGTCTCATCCGAATATATTTCTCTAATGTTCACACTATGCATGCCATATGCCAGTGTAAGTTCGTTTAATCAACCCACACTTACCCACGTTAGATTTCTCGTGCAGTTTTCCCTTTTTTCTTCAGACTAAACATATCTGCAGTATGCCCAGAATCAATTTGGCAAATCAATCACCAAAAACTTCCGTACAAATAGTCAAGGGCAAAGAAACCTGCACATTTAATGCTAAACTAAGAGAGAACAAAATCCTAGCTCATATATGTCTATGAGAGTCCCGAATGGGAAAATTCCACAGCACAGCTACAACCAGAGCACACAAATCCAAACACAAATATGCTCCGCATGAACAAATTTCTGACTGAGAGCCAAGGGTTTAAAACTCGTCTCACCTCAACTTGCATTCAACGGCCCCTCTCCCCGGAGGTTGCCCAAATCGACACGCTGCGTCCGCCTCCATGTGGTCGCGTGCCCTCCGCCTTGAATACATCTAGGTGAACTCGTCCTCACGGGTCGGCAGATCTCGCCACTGTCAACGTGGAGATAGGTGATACGTCGCAAACGTATCTATAATTTCTTATGTTCCATGCTACTTTTATTACAATACTTGAGTATTTTACACATACTTTACAACGTTATTTTACATTTTCCGGCACTAACCTATTAACAAGATGCCGAAGTGCCAGTTGCTGTTTTTCTGCTGTTTTTGGTTTCAGAAATCCTAGTAAGGAAATATTCTCGGAATTGGACGAAATCAACGCCCAGGGTCCTATTTTTGCACGAAGCTTCCAGAAGACCGAAAGGGAAAGGAAGTGGGGCCACAAGGTGGGGACACACCAAGGCGGCGCGGCCCAAGCCCTGGCCGCGCCGGCCTGGTGTGTGGCCCCCTCGCGTCGCCCTTTGACCTACCCATCGGCCTACGTAAAGACTCCCGTCGCGAAACCCGTACCGAGAGCCACGATACGGAAAACATTACTGAGAGGCTGCCGCCGCGAATCCCATCTCGGGAGATTCAGGAGATCGCCTCCGGCACCCTGCCGGAGAGGGGAATCATCACCGGAGGGGCTCTACATCATCATGCCCGCCTCCGGATTGATGCGTGAGTAGTTCATCCTTGGATTATGGGTCCATAGCAGTAGCTAGATGGTTGTCTTCTCCGCTTGTGCTTTCATTGTTATAGATCTTGTGAGCTGCCTAACATGATCAAGATCATCTATTTGTAATGCTACATGTTGTGTTTGGCGAGATCCGATGAATATAGAATATTATGTTAAGTTGATTATCAATCTATCATATATGTGTTGTTTATGTTCTTGCATGCTCTCCGTTGCTAGTAGAGGCTCTGGCCAAGTTGATACTTGTAACTCCAAGAGGGAGTAATTATGCTCGATAGTGGGTTCATGCCTCCATTAAATATGGGATCGTGACAGTAGGTTCTAAGGTTGTGGATGTGTTGTTGTACTAGGGATAAAACATTGATGCTTTGTCTAAGGATATTTGTGTTGATTACATTACGCGCCATAATTAATGCAATTATCTGTTGTTCGCAACTTAATACTGGAAGGGGTTCGGATGATAACCTGAAGGTGGATTATTTAGGCATAGATGCATGCTGGATAGCGGTCTATGTACTTTGTCGTAATGCCCTGATTAAATCACATAGTAATCATCGTTGATATGTATTGAATCTTTATTTGTCAATTGCTCGCATGTAATTTGTTCACCCAGCATGTTAGTTATCTTATTGGAGAGACACCACTAGTGAACTGTGGACCCCGGTCCAATCTTTTACATCTGAATACATTCTACTGTTTTTACTGTTATTTGCAAACAACCACCATCTTCCACTCGATACGCTTAATCCTTTGTTTTCAGCAAGCCGGTGAGATTGACAACCTCACTGTTACCACTACAAGAAAAGGATCATGTAGAGACGTCCATGTTAGAGGATAGAGACGCTAAATTTCATCTCTACGTAGTTGTAATGACGCTCTTATAAAGCGTCATAGGAGCGTCTTCTTATGCACCGTCTCAAATATTGTAAAGATGCATTGTCGGCGTCCCAAAATTACAATGAGACGTTTTCAAAAGTCGTCCTTACCCTAAAAGAGGCGCTTTGTAGATGCCTAATATATAGTCTCTACCAGCATTGAGTCGCTTTGTTATATCTTTAATGGAGATTATTTTGTGTTCAATATAAACTGATTTGTTATTCAAATCTTTACAAAAATTGCACGAGTGCACAACACATGATCACTAAGCAAATTCCATCTATCTACGGACAAAAGGCATTACGAAAATACAGTGCACTGCAGAAAAAATGTCATTATGTCATGTCATCTGATGGCAACTGAACTTTACAAGTGAAATGTACGTATACAAAGATTTACATACACTACTGAAGTACATTAGATCTTTCTTATATATTTTCCTAACTAACGAGAATACATATGTTGGATCTCTAAATCTTCTCTTTGTTCGGTTCACCGCTTATGCAGACCTTAGTTGCTCTCTAGAACGCCTCATGAAAAATCTTCACAAGAAGTATCCTGCCGAGGGACAACTACATGAGGAAAAATCAATAGGTATTCTAATAAAAAAATTAGAGCAACTTAATAATATTCTTATGGTCTCAGAGTAAATACCCTTTACCGTGTGCAACATAATTTTTTTGTCCTGGAGTTCCAATCTAATTGGAGATTACGGATGCAGATACTAAACGACTCCAGCAAAACATGATCCTGTTTGTAGATAAATCTAAAATGTTAAGGCATCAGTGCATTAAAATAATTAGAAAATAAAATTACTTTCCGTTGGTCAATGCAATTGGCTCCCAGCTTTGTATACCACCTCCATATGTTGGCTTGTTTATCTTCTGTGAAAATATACCTCAATATCCATGACCAATCTGCACCATAAAATAAAATGTTTAACAGATCTGAGGGGAAAAGTGGAAGAGGTAACTACCTGCGGAGAGGAATAAAGAGGCTAGGGGCAATGAGGAATTATGATCGGCTCCAGCGGAAAGGAATAATTGATCGGCTGACACTCGTCACCAACGAAGAGCTAATTTAGTCCAGAAGGAACTCACCAGATTCGACAATGACCGAGTGCAGCGAGTCCGGATCATAGTCTCATGGGTCTCCGCTGATGCATAGTAGTATTAGCAATTAGCTCCTATAGCCGCGGGAGGGGAGAGTTCGCTGCACAGCAACGCGATTGGATCCGATGGCGCCTTGGCGGTGGCTTAGGTTTGTTTTTGCAGCTTAGGTTTAACTGGGCGGCTAATATATCTACTTCGCGTAATCCTGGGCGGGTGCGGATCTGTTGGTTATAAATAGTTATAGCTTTTTTATTAGTGCGTAAGTCCTAAAGGTTACGACGATATATGGCGCGTCTCTATAAACGTCTTAACAAACAACTCGACTACGGATGTAGAGACGAAATAAAAAGCGTCGAGTGCACAACGTCTCTACGTGACTCTTTTCTTGTAGTGTACGTTGGGACAAAGTACTTTGATTGTGTTGTGTAGGTTCCACGTTGGCGCCGGTTTCACTGGTGTTGCGCCGCACTACATTCCTCCACCAACAACCTTCACGTGCTTCTTGGCTCCTACTGGTTCGATAACCTTGGTTTCTTTCGGAGGAAAAACTTGCTGCTGTGCGCATCATACCTTCCTCTTCGGGTTCCCAACGAACGTGTACATCTACGCGCATCAAGCTCTTTTTCTGGCGCCGTTGCCGGGGAGATCAAGACACGCTGCAAGGGGAGTCTCCACTTCCAATCTCTTTACTTTGTTTTTGTCTTGCTTTATTTTATTTACTACTTTGTTTGCTGCACTTAAACAAAACACAAAAAAATTAGTTGCTAGCTTTACTTTATTTACTGTCTTGTTCTCTATATCAAAACACACACAAAATTAGTTACTTGTCTTTATTTTATTTGTTTAGTTTACTCTTTGCTTATTTCACCATGTTTCCTCCTAAGTATACTCTAAAAGACATACCGGTAGGCCGAGGGTTGATGGCGTGTAACTCACACGTTCGTTGGGAACCCCAAGAGGAAGGTATGATGCGCACAGTAGCAAGTTTTCCCTCAGAAAGAAACCAAGGTTTAATCGAACCAGTAGGAGCCAAGAAGCACGTTGAAGGTTGATGGTCGCGAAATGTGATGCGGCGCAACACCAGGGATTCCGGCGCCAACGCGGAACCTGCACAACACAACCCAAGTACTTTGTCCCAACGAAACAGTGAGGTTGTCAATCTCACCGGCTTGCTGTAACAAAGGATTAAGCGTATCGAGTGGAAAATGTTTGCAAAGAAAACAGTAAAACAAGTAGATTGTATGCTATGTAAAGAATAGGACCGGGGTCCACAGTTCACTAGAGGTGTCTCTCCCATAAGATAAAAGCATGTTGGGTGAACAAATTACAGTCGGGCAATTGACAAATAGAGAAAGGCATAACAATGCATATACATGATATGATAAATATAGTGAGATTTAATTGGGCATTACGACAAAGTACATAGACCGCCATCCAACTGCATCTATGCCTAAAAAGTCCACCTTCAGGTTATCATCCGAACCCCCTCCAGTATTAAGTTGCAAAGCAACAGACAATTGCATTAAGTATGGTGCGTAATGTAATCAACAACTACATCCTTAGACATAGCATCAATGTTTTATCCCTAGTGGCAACAGCACATCCACAACCTTAGAACTTTCTGTCACTGTCCCAGATTCAATGGAGGCATGAACCCACTATCGAGCATAAATACTCCCTCTTGGAGTTAAGAGTAAAAACTTGGCCAGAGCCTCTACTAGTAACGGAGAGCATGCAAGATCATAAACAACACATAAACAATAGATTGATAATCACCATAATCATAGTACTCTCTATCCATCGGATCCCGACAAACACAACATATAGAATTACATATAGATGATCTTGATCATGTTAGGCAGCTCACAAGATCCAACAATGAAGCACAACAAGGAGAAGACGACCATCTAGCTACTGCTATGGACCCATGGTCCAGGGGTGAACTACTCACTCATCACTCCGGAGGCGACCATGGCGGTGTAGAGTCCTCCGGGAGATGAATCCCCTCTCCGGCAGGGTGCCGGAGGCGATCTCCAGAATCCCCCGAGATGGGATTCGCGGCGGCGGCGTCTCAGTAAAGTTTTCCGTATCGTGGCTCTCGGTACTGGGGGTTTCGCGACGGAGGCTTTAAGTAGGCGGAGGGTCAACGCGAGGGGCCACACGAGGGGCCCAGGGGCTAGGTCGGCGCGGCCAGGGCTTGGGCCGCGCCGGCCTCCCCTCTGGCCGCCTCGTGGCCCCACTTCGTTATCTCTTCGGTCTTCTGGAAGCTTCGTGCAAAAATAGGACCCTGGGCGAAAGTTTCGTCCAATTCCGAGAATATTTCCTTACTAGGATTTCTGAAACCAAAAACAGCAGAAAACTGCATCTGGCTCTTCGGCATCTTGTTAATAGGTTAGTTCCAGAAAATGCATAAATATGACATATAATGTGCATAAAACATGTAGGTATCATCAATAAAGTAGCATGGAACATAAGAAATTATCGATACGTTGGAGACGTATCAGCATCCCCAAGCTTAGTTCTGCTCGTCCCGAGCAGGTAAAACGATAACAAAGATAATTTCTGAAGTGACATGCCATCATAATCTTGATCATACTATTTGTAAACATATGTAATGAATGCAGCGATCAAAACAAAGGTAATGACATGAGTAAACAAGTGAATCATATAGCAAAGACTTTTCATGAATAGTACTTCAAGACAAGCATCAATAAGTCTTGCATAAGAGTTAACTCATAAAGCAATAAATCAAAGTAAAGGTGTTGAAGCAACACATAGGAAGATTAAGTTTCAGCGGTTGCTTTCAACTTATAACATGTATATCTCATGGATTTTGTCAACATAAAGTAATATAACAAGTGCAATATGCAAGTATGTAGGAATCAATGCACAGTTCACACAAGTGTTTGCTTCTTAAGGTGGAAGGAGATAGGTAAACTGACTCAACAATAAAAGTAAAAGAATGGTCCTTCAAAGAGGAAAGCATCGATTGCTGTATTTGTGCTAGAGCTTTTATTTTGAAAACATGAAACAATTTTGTCAACGGTAGTAATAAAGCATATGAGTTATGTAAATTATATCTTACAAGTTGCAAGCCTCATGCATAGTATACTAATAGTGTCCGCACCTCGTCCTACTTAGCTTGGACTACCGGGTCTTTGCATGCCATGTTTCAACCAAGTGTCACAAAGGGGTACCTCCATGCCGCCTGTACAAAGGTCTAAGGAGAAAGCTCGCATTTTGGATTTCTCGCTTTTGATTATTCTCAACTTAGACATCCATACCGGGACAACATGGACAACAGATAATGGACTCCTCTTAAATGCATAAGCATGTAGCAACAATTATTATTCTCATATGAGATTGAGGATATATGTCCAAAACTGAAACTTCAACCATGATTCATGGCTTTAGTTAGCGGCCCAATGTTCTTCTCTAACAATTTTGCATGCTCCAACCACTAAAATGATAGATCCTTCAGACAAGACGGACATGCATAGCAACTCACATGATATTCAACAATAGTTGATGGCGTTCCCCAGAAGCATGGTTATCGCACAACAAGCAACTTAATAAAAGATAAAGTGCATAAGTACATATTCAATACTATGATAGTTTTTAAGGCTATTTTGTCCCATGAGCTATATATTGCAAAGGTAAATGATGGAATTTTAAAGGTAGCACTCAAGCAATTTACTTTGGAATGGCGGAGAAATACCATGTAGTAGGTAGGTATGGTGGACACAAATGGCATAGTAGTTGGCTCAAGGATTTTGGATGCATGAGAAGTATTCCCTCTCGATACAAGGTTAGGCTAGCAAGGTTATTTGAAGCAAACTCAAGGATGAACAAGTGCAGCAAAACTCACATAAAAGTCATATTGTAAACATTATAAGGCTCTACACCGTCTTCCTTGTTGTTCAAAACTCAATACTAGATATTATCTAGACCTTAGAGAAACCAAATATGCAAATCAAATTTTAGCAAGCTCTATGTATTTCTTCATTAATGGGTGCAAAGCATATGATGCAAGAGCTTAAACATGAGCACAACAATTGCCAAGTATCACATTATCCAAGACATTTTAGAATTACTACATGTAGCATTTTCCAATTCCAACCATATAACAATTTAACGAAGAAGAAACTTCGCCTTGAACATTATGAGTAAAGCCTAAGGACACATGTGTCCATACGCAACAGCGGAGCGTGTCTCTCTCCCACAAAGTGAATGCTAGGATCCATTTTATTCAAACAAAAACAAAAATAAAAACAAACCGACGCTCCAAGTAAAGAACACAAGATGTGATTGAATAAAAATATAGTTTCAGGGGAGGAACCTGATGATGTTGTCGATGAAGAAGGGGATGCCTTGGGCATCCCCAAGCTTAGACGCTTGAGTCTTCTTAAAATATGCAGGGGTGAACCACGGGGGCATCCCCAAGCTTAGAGCTTTCACTCCTCTTGATCATAGTATATCATACTCCTCTCTTGACCCTTGAAAACTTCCTTCACACCAAACTTCAAGCAAACTCATTAGAGGGTTAGTGCACAATTAATAATTCACATGTTCAGAGGTGGCACAATCATTCTTTACACTTCTGGACATTGCATAATGCTACTGGACATTAGTGGATCAAAGAAATAAATCCAACATAGCAAAATAGGCAATGCGAAATAAAAGGCAGAATCTGTCAAAAACAGAACAGTCCGTAAAGACGAATTTAAAGCTGGCACCAGACTTGCTCAAATGGAAAAACTCAAAACTAATGAAAGTTGCGTACATATCTGAGGATCACGCTCGTAAATTGGCAGATGTTTTCGAATTTTCTACAGAGAACTGTGCCCAGATTCGCGACAGACAGCAATGCTGTTTCTGCGCAGCAATCCCAAATATAACATCAACTTTAACATAGAAACTTTACTTGGCAGAAAAACATGATAAGGAGAGGTTGCTACAGTAGTAAACAACTTCCAAGACTCAACAAAACAAAAAATTGCTGTAGGTAAAAACATGGGTTGTCTCCCATAAGCGCTTTTCTTTAACGCCTTTCAGCTAGGCGCAGAAAGTGCAAATCAAGTAACATCGAGAGACGGTGTGTCAACCTTACCTTGGGCTTCATCCTTACCTTTCTTATTGTTTTTCTTTCCTTTTGGTTTAGGAAATATATGATTTCCCCCTGGTATAGAGGTGAATTTCAGAGTGCCTTCTCCCACATCAATGACTGCTCCCAATAGTTTCAGCAAGGATCTTCCGAGTATGATTTTTCCTGTTTCAATAACAAGATAATCAATGGATATTGTTCTTCCATGAATGGTTGTATGCACACCTGCAGCTATTCCCTTAGGAATTATAATAGAGTTATCAATGAGAGTTATTTCTTCTCCCCCTTCATCGACTCCCCAAAGTTTCAAAGATTTATAAATGTTTTCAGGCATAAGGCAAAATTCATACATAATATCACAGTAGGCATGAAGAGTTCGATCACCGATAACAATTTTAACAGCAGGATCCCATAATGAAGGTTTAGGATTCTCTAAGACTTGTTCAAGACGATTACGAACACAGTGATAATTGTCATTTAAGCGAGATGTACTTATCTCGAGATTGTTCAATCTATTATAAATACTAATAAGGGTTGAATCAAAGTTATTAGCTGAATCATGTGATGCAACCAATTTCTTTATGGCATTAAAAGCTTGATCCCCATTACAATGAAGGAAATCTCCTCCTACTAAAGTGTCCAAAGCATATCTATAGCGAACCATAAGACCAAAATAAAAATTACTAAGGAGCAAACTTAGAGTCATTTGAGGTTCAGTTTTACGATAAGAAGTAAAAATTCTAGACCAAGCATCCTTAAAACTCTCCTCATCCCCTTGTTTGAAAGTAAAAACTAAGTCCTCAGGTGAAGAAGTAACAGGTTCAGAGCTAGACATGGTAATAAAAGTAACTAAATTTTTTTGTATTTTAAATATAGAGTGCAGGACAATAAATAAAGCAAACTAGATAAAGTAAATGCAAGTAACTAATTTTTGTGTTTTTGATATAGAGAGCAAGACAATAAATAAAGTAAAACTAGCAACTAATTTTTTGTGTTTTGTTTAGGTGCAGCAAACAAAGTAGTAAATAAAATAAAGCAAGACAAAAACAAAGTAAAGAGATTGAGAAGTGGAGACTCCCCTTGCAGCGTGTCTTGATCTCCCCGGCAACGGCGCCAGAAAAAGAGCTGCTGGCGTGCAGTTGACGTGGGAGATAGAAATCTTTGTGGTGTAACTTTTCTTCAGGTCCCCGGCAACGGCGCCAGAAAAAGAGCTTGATGGCGTGTAACTCACACGTTCGTTGGGAACCCCAAGAGGAAGGTATGATGCGCACGGTAGCAAGTTTTCCCTCGAGAAAGAAACCAAGGTTTAATCGAACCGAGGGAGCCAAGAAGCACGTTGAAGGTTGATGGTCGCGAAATGTGATGCGGCGCAACACCAGGGATTCCGGCGCCAACGCGGAACCTGCACAACACAACCCAAGTACTTTGTCCCAACGAAACAGTGAGGTTGTCAATCTCACCGGCTTGCTGTAACAAAGGATTAAGCGTATCGAGTGGAAAATGTTTGCAAAGAAAACAGTAAAACAAGTAGATTGTATGCTATGTAAAGAATAGGACCGGGGTCCACAGTTCACTAGAGGTGTCTCTCCCATAAGATAAAAGCATGTTGGGTGAACAAATTACAGTCGGGCAATTGACAAATAGAGAAAGGCATAACAATGCATATACATGATATGATAAATATAGTGAGATTTAATTGGGCATTACGACAAAGTACATAGACCGCCATCCAACTGCATCTATGCCTAAAAAGTCCACCTTCAGGTTATCATCCGAACCCTCCGTATTAAGTTGCAAAGCAACAGAGACAATTGCATTAAGTATGGTGCGTAATGTAATCAACAACTACATCCTTAGACATAGCATCAATGTTTTATCCCTAGTGGCAACAGCACATCCACAACCTTAGAACTTTACATCATCGTCCCAGATTCAATGGAGGCATGAACCCACTATCGAGCATAAATACTCCCTCTTGGAGTTAAGAGTAAAAACTTGGCCAGAGCCTCTACTAGTAACGGAGAGCATGCAAGATCATAAACAACACATAAACAATAGATTGATAATCACCATAATCATAGTACTCTCTATCCATCGGATCCCGACAAACACAACATATAGAATTACATATAGATGATCTTGATCATGTTAGGCAGCTCACAAGATCCAACAATGAAGCACAACAAGGAGAAGACGACCATCTAGCTACTGCTATGGACCCATGGTCCAGGGGTGAACTACTCACTCATCACTCCGGAGGCGACCATGGCGGTGTAGAGTCCTCCGGGAGATGAATCCCCTCTCCGGCAGGGTGCCGGAGGCGATCTCCAGAATCCCCCGAGATGAGATTCGCGGCGGCGGCGTCTCAGTAAAGTTTTCCGTATCGTGGCTCTCGGTACTGGGGGTTTCGCGACGGAGGCTTTAAGTAGGCGGAGGGTCAACGCGAGGGGCCACACGAGGGGCCCAGGGGCTAGGTCGGCGCGGCCAGGGCTTGGGCCGCGCCGGCCTCCCCTCTGGCCGCCTCATGGCCCCACTTCGTTATCTCTTCGGTCTTCTGGAAGCTTCGTGCAAAAATAGGACCCTGGGCGAAAGTTTCGTCCAATTCCGAGAATATTTCTTTACTAGGATTTCTGAAACCAAAAACAGCAGAAAACAACAACTGGCTCTTCGGCATCTTGTTAATAGGTTAGTTCCAGAAAATGCATAAATATGACATATAATGTGCATAAAACATGTAGGTATCATCAATAAAGTAGCATGGAACATAAGAAATTATCGATACGTTGGAGACGTATCAAGGGTCTATAATTGGAAGAGATAATATAGAAGATTTTTTCACTCATGTTAGTATAGCTGAAGATTTCGAAGATAGACACTTGGTAGAACTTGCTCCTACTTATGAAATTGCTGTTGCTTCTTTAGTACACATGTTGGAAATTAAATTTGTTAATCTTAATCCTATAATTCAGCATATGTTTCTTACACTCTCTGATATGGAGGAAGGAGAAAAGAAAGATTTTGTCTTAGAAACTCTTCTAAAAGAATTTGGTGGTGTAGCAAGAGAGGCTAGAAAAGTCCTTACTAAATATAAAATGCTAGGTTCTTACACCAACTTTGTTAGTACCCTTGAGAAGATGGACATTGATAGGATGAAGTACACTAATAATGTTAATGATGGAGGGGACATTAAGACATCAATACCTTGTAAGCTGGTAGGAATGTTCGAGGCACTAGAAAAGAATTATGATTGGATTGTTCCCGAAAATTTATTTGATGAGAATAGCAAGCCTAAGAGTAATGAGAAGGGAGCCTCTGAAACTTACATAGATAAGATAACATGCATTGTAGAGGAAACTCCCAACTCCCAAAATAAGAATGTTGATGCTTCGTCTCTTGATGTTACTTGATTTGCACTTTCTGCGCCTAGCTGAAAGGCGTTAAAGAAAAGCACTTCTTGGAAGATAACCCATGTGTTTATTTTACTACAGCAATTTTTGTTTTGTTGAGTCTTGGAAGTTTTTTACTACTGTAGCAACCTCTCCTTATCATGTTTTTGTGCCACGTAAAGTTTCTATGCTAAAGTTGATGTTATATTTGGGATCGCTGCGCAGGAACAGCATTGCTGTCTGTCACGAATTCTGGCATAAGTCTCTGTAAAAAATTCGAAAAAATCTGCAAAATTACGAGCGTGATCCTCAGATATGTACGCAACTTTCATTAGTTTTGAGTTTTTCCATTTGAGCAAGTTAAGTGCCCAGTCCAGATGCATCTTTACGGACTGTTCTGTTTTTGACAGATTCTGTCTTTTATTTCGCATTGCCGCTTTTGCTATGTTGAATGAGTTTCTTTGTTCCATTAACTTTCAGAAGCTTTGTGCAATGTTCAGAAGTGTTAAGAATGATTGTGTCACCTCTGAATATGTGAATTTGTGGTTATGCACTAACCCTCTAATGAGTTTGCTTGAAGTTTGTGTGAAGGAAGTTTTCAAGGGTCAAGAGAAGAGGATGATATACTATGATCAAGAAGAGTGAAAGGTCTAAGCTTGGGGATGCCCCGGTGGTTCATCCCTGCATATTTTAAGAAGACTCAAGCATCTAAGCTTGGGGATGCCCAAGGCATCCCCTTCTTCATCGACAACATTATCAGGTCACTTCTAGTGAAACTATATTTTTATTCCATCACATTCTTATGTTATTTACTTGGAGCGTCGGTTTGTTTTTATTTTTGTTTTGTTTTGAATAAAGTTGGATCTCGAGATTTTTATATTGGAGATATTACGCTCCGCTTTTTCTTATGGAACACTTGTGTTCTTAATTGTGCTTTAATGTTCATGGCGAAAGCTCATTGCTTCGTTAAATTGCTATTTGGTTGGAATTGGAAAATGCTGCATATGGTTTGTAAATTTGGCAATTGTTTGAGCTCTCATAGATCATATTTAAGCTCTTGCATCATGTAGTTTAATCTATTAATGAAGAACTACTGTAGAGCTTGTTTAATTTGGTTTGCATGATTGATCTCTCTAAGTCTAGATATTTTCGGGTAAAGTGTTTGAACAACAAGGAAGACAGTGTAGAGCCTTATAATGCTTGCAATATGTTCTTGTGTGAGTTTTGCTGTACCTGTTCATACTTGTGTTTGCTTCAAACAACCTTGCTAGCCCAAACCTTGTACTGAGAGGAAATGCTTCTCGTGCATCCAAACACCTTGAGCCAAAAACCATGCCATTTGTGTCCACCATATCTACCTACTATGTGGTATTTTTCTGCCATTCCAAAGTAAATTACTTGAGTGCTACCTTTAAATTTCATTCCTCTACCTTTACAATATATAGCTCATGGGACAAATAGCTTAAAAACTATTGTGGTAATGAATATGTAGTTATGTGTCTTAATTCTTATAAGTTGCTTGTTGAGCGGTAACCATGTTTTCTGGGGACGCCATCAACTTTATCTTTGTTGGATATCATGTGAGATGCTATGCATGTTCGTCTTGTCTGAAGTAGTGGACTTCGCGATCAAATGGTTTGAGTATGCATATGTTAGAGAAGAACATTGGGCCACCAACTAAAGCCATGTATCATGGTGGAAGTTTCAGTTTGGACATACAACCTCAATCTCTTATGAGAATATTAACTATTGTTGAATGCTTAAGCATTAAAAAGAGGAGTCCATTATCTGTTGTCTATGTTGTCCCGGTACGGATGTCTAAGTTGAGAATAATGAAAAGCGAGAAATCCAATGCGTGCTTTCTCCTTAGACACTTGTACAGGCGGCATAGAGGTACCCCTTTGTGACACTTGGTTGAAGCATATGTTATGCGATGAGAATCCGTGTTTCCGAGATAGTAGGACAAGGTGCGAGCACTATTGGTACTCTATGCATGAGACATGCAACTTGTAGGAAGTATTACGCATAGCACATATGAATTATTACTACCGTTGACAAAATTGTTTCTATGTTTTCAAAATAAAAGCTCTAGCACAAAAATAGTAATCCATGCTTTCCTCTGCGAAGGGCCAATCTTTTACTTATTGTTGAGTCAGTTTACCCATTCCCTTCTATCTTAGAAGCAAACACTTGTGTTAACTGTGTGCATTGATTCTTACATGTTTACTTATTGCACCTGTTATATTACTCTATGTTGACAAATATCCATGAGATATACATGTTACAAGTTGAAAGCAATTGCTGAAACTTAATCATCCTTTGTGTTGCTTCAATGCATTCTACTTTGAATTTATTGCTTATGAGTTATCTCTTATGCAACTCTTATTGATACTTGTTTGAAACTATTATTCATGAAAAGTTTTGCTATATGATTCATTTGTTTAGTCATTATCTTTGTTAGCAATCTTTTGTTCAGATCACTCCATTCATCTCATATGCTTTACAATAATGTTGATCAAGATTATGTTGGTAGCATGTCACTTCAGAAATTATTTGTGTTATCGTTTACCTACTCGAGGACGAGTAGGAACTAAGCTTGGGGATGCTTGATACGTCGCAAACGTATCTATAATTTCTTATGTTCCATGCTACTTTTATTACAATACTTGAGTGTTTTACACATACTTTACAGCGTTATTTTACATTTTCCGGCACTAACCTATTAACAAGATGCCGAAGTGCCAGTTGCTGTTTTTCTGCTGTTTTTGGTTTCAGAAATCCTAGTAAGGAAATATTCTCGGAATTGGACGAAATCAACGTCCAGGGTCCTATTTTTGCACGAAACTTCCAGAAGACCGAAAGGGAAAGGAAGTGGGGCCACGAGGTGGGAACACACCAAGGCGGCGCGTCCCAAGCCCTGGTCGCGCCGGCCTGGTGTGTGGCCCCCTCGCGTCGCCCTTTGACCTACCCTTCGGCCTACTTAAAGCCTCCATCGCGAAACCCCCTATACCGAGAGCCACGATACGGAAAACATTACTGAGAGGCCGCCGCCGCGAATCCCATCTCGGGGGATTCAGGAGATCGCCTCCGGCACCCTGCCGGAGAGGGGAATCATCACCGGAGGGGCTCTACATCATCATGCCCGCCTCCGGATTGATGCGTGAGTAGTTCATCCTTGGACTATGGGTCCATAGCAGTAGCTAGATGGTTGTCTTCTCCGCTTGTGCTTTCATTGTTATAGATCTTGTGAGCTGCCTAACATGATCAAGATCATCTATTTGTAATGCTACATGTTGTTTGGCGAGATCCGATGAATATAGAATATTATGTTAAGTTGATTATCAATCTATCATATATGTGTTGTTTATGTTCTTGCATGCTCTCCGTTGCTAGTAGAGGCTCTGGCCAAGTTGATACTTGTAACTCCAAGAGGGAGTAATTATGCTCGATAGTGGGTTCATGCCTCCATTAAATCTGGGATCGTGACAGTAGGTTCTAAGGTTGTGGATGTGCTGTTGCTACTAGGGATAAAACATTGATGCTTTGTCTAAGTATATTTGTGTTGATTACATTATGCGCCATACTTAATGCAATTATCTGTTGTTCGCAAATTAATACTGGAAGGGGTTCGGATGATAACCTGAAGGTGGATTATTTAGGCATAGATGCATGCTGGATAGCGGTCTATGTACTTTGTCGTAATGCCCTGATTAAATCACATAGTAATCATCGTTGATATGTATTGAATCTTTATTTGTCAATTGCTCGCATGTAATTTGTTCACCCAGCATGTTAGTTATCTTATTGGAGAGACACCACTAGTGAACTGTGGACCCCGGTCCAATCTTTTACATCTGAATACATTCTACTGTTTTTACTGTTCTTTGCAAACAACCACCATCTTCCACTCGATACGCTTAATCCTTTGTTTTCAGCAAGCCGGTGAGATTGACAACCTCACTGTTACGTTGGGACAAAGTACTTTGATTGTGTTGTGCAGGTTCCACGTTGGCGCCGGTTTCACTGGTGTTGCGCCGCACTACATTCCTCCACCAACAACCTTCACGTGCTTCTTGGCTCCTACTGGTTCGATAACCTTGGTTTCTTTCTGAGGGAAAACTTGATGCTGTGCGCATCATACCTTCCTCTTGGGGTTCCCAACGGACGTGTACATCTACGCGCATCAATAGGAAGCAACTAGTAAGAAGATGACCACGCGATTGATCTTTCCAAATTCATATTTCTCACCTTGTGCTTGTAGACGAGGCCGCCTGCCAATCCGTCGTGGTCCAGCACCGCCTCCGCCACCATCGCTAGGGTCACGCCGCTCTGGCCGGCAAGCCGCGGAGTTGGACCCTGTCTTCTTCCACTGGCTTGCCCGCACCATGGATGACGCTGCCTTGTGAACGAGTGATAGAGGACGAACGGAGAGAGAGGGGAAGAGGGAAAGGTGCCAGGAAGAGAGAGGGGGCAGCAGGGAGGAAACGTGGATAGGGTTTCTCTGCCCTAGACGCGACCTCTTGTCCCCTCCCCTGCAATCTTTTATCCTGCGCCGCCACGTGGTCCAATGGGTAGAAATGAAACAAGGCCAGAACACACAACCCTCGCGCACCACTCGACTATCGTGGAGAGCTCTCATATAGGGCAAAGAGGTACGCACTTGCTTGTTCTCAATTAGTAGGGATATGGTGGAGGCACGGGATCAACCCAAACCCGAGTATGATTACCTAGAGGCCGAGCTTTGGAAAGGTCCGAACCGTCCCCAGGCGACGCTCTGCGAGCGACGCGTGGCGCTACTCCCGAGCGCATGGGCGCGTGGGTACGTACGCGCTACTACGTACATGCGTGGGCGCGTGGGTACGTACGCCGACACGTGGGCGCGTGGGCATGTACCAGCGACCGGAGCGCGCGCGAGTACCAAACGCGAGCGAGCACAAATACGAGGACGCGTGGGCAGATACCAGCTATCCCGACCCGAGCGAGCGCGAGTACCAAACGCGAGGGTGCACGAGTACGATGGCACGTGGGCAGGTACGAGCATGGATTGATCGGGTACCTAGCTTGCATGCATCCATCTGATTGTTTTTTCTTGCTCTAGATACGTAGAATATAACAAAAAGACTAGTACAGCCCATACTACAAACTCTACAGGTGTACACACCACCATACACGATACAAAGTGACACATGAGCAGGTACAAGTATGCACACGAGCGAGTACTAACCCGAGTAAGTACGGATGAAAACACGAGCGAGTACTAAACCGACACACGAGCGAGTACTAAACTAACAAACGCGCGAGTACTAAACAGACGTACGAGCGAGTACTAAACAGACTAAGTACGGGTGAACACGCGAGCGAGTACTAAACCGACACACGAGCGAGTACTAAACTGCATCAAATACAGGTACAGAAATATAATGACACACACAAGCAGCTATAGGTACATAAGTACGATCAAGATACATCTGAAAAGATGAGATGTAAGACAGAATCTGATCGCGCCTACGATTAACTACAATTACTGGGTAAAGGGAAAAACTGCATCAAATATACTAAAAGCAGTAGTATTTATCAGTTGAAACATGAGTACAGTTAGGTACACACCACAAGGACAACAATACTAGTATTGAAACTACGGAAAAAAATATTTCGAAACCTATCAACATAGAATCTAGTTTTGAAGATCTGGACGCGAGGATCTCAAAAGTGAAAATGGATTGTAATTTGAACTTACGGTTCTCAAGATATTTAATTTTGAAAAAACAAATATACAAAAATAAAGGAAAAAACTGATATAACGCAGCCTCTCTGTCTTCTCTCTCTTCCTTCATCCCCACTCCGCTTTCACTTGCGACACATGGCGAGCAGAAAGACCACTTCCTAGATATGTGCTATGTTTTAGCACCGCAGCGCGGTCCTTGTCACATGCGAAGCGAGCCCTTTTTTAATTATTTCGCGCAAACCCTGAAACAAATTCCTCGTCTCGATACAATCCCTACAAAACGAAGGCCTTAACGGGCTGAAATTGAGACGGGTTGGCTGGCCGTGCGCTGGCGCTGGCGCGGACGGCCGTGTCGCCGCAGGCCACCAGCCTGGGCTGGCCTTAGGCCGCCAGGAGGCCCACGCGGCCACGCGATGAAACGGTACGCGTTACGCGTTTCTGTTTTGGGACGACGCCGTCGTCTTCATCGAGGCCGACGCGCAGAGAGGCGCGGACGAGAACGATGCCGATGCTCCGAGGCTCGCTGGTGGTATCCGAGGTCACGATCGAGATCTCAGTGATTATACGCGTCGATTAAGGCAGTCCACGGTCGCGGGGAAGCACAGGAGGCGCCGCGAGGAGCTCGTGTCTGCGAGCACGACCACGTCCAGACGTGGTCGGTGCCGAGGCCACGGGACACCATTCGTAAAACTGAGGACACCGGGAGATATAGGGGAATAATATTGACCTTTCCTGACATTTTAATTGGAGTATAAAGCTTTAAATCGGTCGCGATGATCTGAGGACCCTCGGAGACGATTTGGGTCGATTCTTTTTTTTTTTGCGGAAAGATTTGGGTCGATTCGGTGGGCGCCCGTGGTTTTGCAACAGGGACAGGAGGAGAGGATAAGAGCGAGGCTGACAAGGAAGTTCTTGGGGGGCCTGGGCAGGGCGGTGCTGCGGTGGGGTCTGGGCGGAAGGGGGGTCCCGGGCAGAACAGTGCAGCGGTAGGGGCGGTCGACGGTTCGGCACAGTCGCGGCCGTTGAAGAAGGGGATGAGCATTGCTCAGGGGTGCAGGAGGTGGGAGAGCATGCAGGCGTCGTTTGGACAAGGTTGACCAGGCGGGGGAGGCAGGACGACGGCGACCATAACCTGGCGGCGCATGGTATTGGTTGCCGGCGGTGACCACAGGGTGGTCATGCCAGCCAGTGGCATTGGGCCACATACTTGTGTATGCCTATAACATACTAAAACCCTAGATCTAATAATTTTCAAAAACCTCACCAAAGCTTCCGAGCTCATTTCAATTGTTTTGTATTTTCAAAAATCTTCAATGACAAAGGTTTCATTTATAGAAAATCGTGGTTTTTAAAAAGTTTTGAAATTTCATTTGGTGTACGGTGCACAAAACCTCACCTAATTTGGAGGACTACAGCTCCCTATCTGGCCCAAGAGAGTAGATTTGGTAACCGCGTGAGCATGCATCCATTAACGTGGATTCTCTTTGAGATTCTGGCCTCACAAACGGACACCAAACGGCGTTAACCTGCTTTTTCAAGTTGATATCGTCCTCTTTTTTACTCCAGTCTAGGCGTCTATTTCTTCCCCAACCTGCACCAAGACTCCAAGAGGCCACCGCCCACCCCGCTGCAGGCTGCACGCCGGCAGTTGCCTTCGCTCCGCTGCCTGGCCGGGACAGAGGGACAATGGAGGTGCAGGTTCTCGCCCATGGAGGCTGGACGGCGCCATCGAGCGTCATCCTCGCCTCGCCTTGCGTCTTTCGCAGGGGTTGGCCGCCAACGGAGTGGGGAGCAATGGGACAGCGGGCGGATGGGTAGCGGACGGAGCTGTCGCATCGGGGCGGAGGGACCTGTCGGAGTGGCGGGTGGAGGGGCCATCGGTGGAGCTCGCGCCCCTCCCGTACCCGCAGCGGCAACGGCGAGAGAGCGGAGAACTTTATCCTTCTCAATCGAGCCCCGCAAATCTCCATCGCTAGAGACAAAACGACCTCGCTGGAAACATCTCGAACAGTGCCGGAAGATCTAGAAGTCAACGGGATGTCGGATGCGCAGCTTCGGCTGGATTCGGGGGGGGGGGATTCTTCGTCGCCGGCGCTGGAAAAATAGGGAGGCAGAGGCTGCCCCGCCCGTCCAGTCGCCGCCCCGACCTGCCTTCTCTCTGCGATTCAAGAAGATGGTCACGCTGACACGCTCGACGCGCAGAAGACGGTGCGTGATCTACAGCGGCGGTAGCAGATAGCCGGAGCGGGGCTGAGATGTTCCCCTTGGGGTCGAGCATCTGCCGCCGGTGAGCTGGCTTGGCCCCTCACTCCACGGGGCGAGCAACGTCGGCCCGCTTGTCCGGCCATGGAGGGGCGCATGACGGCATGACGCAGGGGTGTCCATGGCGTCCAACTTTGCCTGGGTTCGTGTTTTTTCCGTCCTCAAATTCAGAGTGTTTGGATCAGCTAGGGAGTATAAGATTGTTGATATAAATTCCAGTCAAGGCCTACGAGAGTAGCAGGTACAGGCTGGCCGCGCGATGTCAATGCGCCGAGCAGCGATGGACACGGGGACGTTGTAGCCTGACAGCAGCAGCGGACAGGTTCGCGGCAGCGACGATGACAGCGACAGACGGGCTTGCGGCGGCGGCGAAGGGCAGACGACTTGCCGGCAGCGAGTGATGACGACGACGGCGGAAGGCTTGCGACGGGAGAGAGAGAGCTGACAGCTTGCGGCGGCGGACGGCTTGCGACGGTGGGTGGCTGACAGCTATCTACAACGGCGGCTGACGGCTTGCGACAGCGGCTGACGGCTCTGGACGATGGCGGTGGACGACGCAGTGGACGGCTTGCAACGGCGGCGGCTGGCCTGCAATGAACGCGAGAGGAGAGTTTGCGGCAGCGACAACGAGAGACCGGACGCGGACAGCGCCTCCGTGGACGCGCCGACGGCGAGCAGCAGGTGGGTGGCGGTGACCGCGTGCGCGGCGCCGCCGGCCGCCGCGAGGTGGAGCGTGGCCGTGTCCGTCCCTGAAGCCGGCCTCCGTGCACCCTGTCGATCCCCTCTTCCCTCGCTGATAGGGAAGTCGCTTGTTCAGCAGGCCAACATCTCCAGGTCCGGCGACCGCTTGAGATGCGGGGCGGCGGCAGTTTCAACCTCTGGGTCGTATGGCGCTCGCGTTGGACCTCAAATCCCCTTTCTCTTGTCAGGAAGAGTGGAGAGAGACGATGGATAATCAAAGATACTTGTCCGTATCGGGTGGGTGGCAGAAGAGGACAGAAGCGGCCCCCGTGTTAACGGATTAATGGATAACGTTAGACACGTGTTGAGCAGGCAACGCGTGCTCACGTATACACCCGGTCACCAGGCTTCTTTTGCACAAGTTGAACCTAAAATGGGTATTTTCCCATCTAGGAAAAATGCTTTTCAATGAAAATATTTTGAAAGTTTCAATCAGCTAAAAATGTTTTGGGTGGTTTTAGTGGGGTAAATGAGAAGCAATTGATCAAAGATTTTAATATGTGGTTGGGATGTACCTAGCATAACTAGAATATGCACAATATCATTTTGGAAAAAATATTTTGAAAATGTTTGTTTGCAGATTGCTACATGGCATCAAATTTGGCTTACAAAAGAGGTGGTAGATAAATTGCTCAAATGTATTTGGCCCCAAAAAATGAAATGTAGATAATACCAAATTATTTTTCTCCTGGAAATTTGAGGTTATATATTATGAGGTGTATAGGTCGGTCAAAACATTTTTGGACCAGAAATGTCATTAAAATATTGAATATTTCAGGAATATTGTATTGGGCTATGAATTTATTTTTCATGGAATGGTGTTATAAGAAGAGTGGAGTATTATGGTAGCTTTGGTGAAATTTCACAAGACATTAAACTAGGTGTTCCTTTGGTGGGTGGTAGGATAAGGTTTATCGATCTCCACATGGAATTTTGGGTTTTAAGGAGGGAAAGCCTATGAAAATTCCAAGCGAGGTGAGGAAGGTTCCATGAAATTTGGGAATCATCACAGAGAAGAAAACCAAAGACAAGATGAAACACACACAAAAAAATGATAAACTTTTGTGATGAGAGGGAAAAACCTATGGGGTCGTTGTCCCCAGCCTAGCTACCGCGGAGGTTCCGGGGCAAGACACAACTAGAAAACTGAGCTGAAGTATCCGGCCCTCTGGGATCAGAGTCTCTGTCTCTGAAAACAAAACAACCATAATTTGAGTATTCAGATTTCAATTTTGATGATCTTGAACTCGTTTCGATGATAGGAACGATCTTTACAAGATCATTCAAAAAACTATAATATTCCAGCAAGGGATGATAATACCAAATGATGAAAGGTTTGACCTTCAATAACGTGAGTGCAATAGACATTGCATATGAATCCGTTTTCGATGAACTTGTGCTTATCATGGAGATAACCACAAGCTCTAAATTTTCACATAAATAAGAACCAAATAACAACCAAGAAATATGATAACAAGGATGCAAATGTTAAGTTCTCTCCGGACGATAGGTCAAATTGCTCACTCAAGAACCCCTCTTGATACTAGGCTAACTATCTTATAAACCGGTCTACGAACTAACACCGTGGCACCGATAGGAAATAATCCCTATCAACAACAAAATTTCGCTTTGCGCATATTCCACTTGAGATAGTTGACGAGAATCTTGACCGCTTCAAAGTGGAACACCATTCCTGATTGTGCTTGTTTAGTGAAGTCTTGTGAATTGCTCTCCCATAATCCGTCATGGGAGAGCCTCTTCTTCGGAACAACTTCACATATCCATGATCACTATATGAACGGCAAGATTCAAGCATATGACATATTCGAGATGACTCATCTTGAGCATGCACTTCATTGTTTTTCTTTATTTTTTGATGTCTTGAAGATACACATGCTTGTTCTTCTTCAAGACATATTTTTCATTTGACCAACTCTATCATGACCAATCTTCGGATCACTCCTTGGTTAACGTCTTGGTCATCATTTATCTTCTTCACTTTCTTTTTCTTTCAATCTTGACACCAACATATGGCTTAAGCATTGCGTATGGACATATCCTTCAAGTATAACTCAATACAACCATTAGCTTATAGAAATGACCATTGATTATTGAAACCACACAGGGTGCTCCATGAACGTTCAATATTCCGATGCTACTCTCATTGGAGCTTCACTTTTTTTTTTTTTGAGGAACACAGTACACTTTCTTTCCCTCTTTGTCATTGAAATACCAAAAAGTGTGTTGTCAACATTGGACTTTGCTCGTGAACATAGAGGAGAGGATCTGATAGTCCTTGATTGTTGAGAGAGATGATTGAGGTGATACTTGGTCCACATATTAATGTACTTAATTGAGTCTTACATTATGAAATGCTTGATGTGTAAGAAGCATAGTTTGATTATCCAGAATTTCCTTGAGAAGCTTTATGTGGATAAGTGCTTCATCTACAGATTGTGAGGTAGAAGACTTATCGCCTTTCTTTGCTTCTTGTATATTGCTGGGAGGGAGGTTGTCTGATGCCTTGGGTAAAGTAGAAGACTTTTTTTTCCGATAATGAGTATATATTAATATCGTAGAGATACCAATTACACTCAACCTCTGCAACAACGTATTGCCCTAGCGGTATATTAGGGAGGCACGCAACCAAAAAAGAGAGAAGAATTACAAATAAGAAAAGTCCCGCTACAATGATCAATTCCTTTAAACATCAGTCCAAACACCACCAGGACATCACCAGAAGTTCAAGTTCTCCAAAAGCAACGCCTCCAAAAAGGAAACAGAGCACAAGCACCGTCATCGCCCGATCATAGATCTTAGGTTTTCACCCCGAAGAAAGTCCTCGCTCTCAAAACAATGCCTTCAACAAGGACATTGACATGCACAACCAATTAAGGCCAGACCTTGGATTTTCACCATGAAAGATAAGACTATGAACTTCTCCTGTGCAGTCGCCCCCACTATCATTTTGCTGCTCCAAGTTATGAAACACCAAGCCAATTCCTCATCGCCACCCAGACTTGAACCGTCATTGCCATACCTCATATCTTGGCTTCCATGACATTCTCTGCCAGCACCATGAAACGGGAACATGCCCCACGCTATTAAGAATCATTAGAGCTTCAAAGCACTCCCTCTAAAACCAAACGGTTAGAGTAAAACATGGGTGCGCACGACCGAATCCCTTCCGAACCAGCAAACTCCAGGCATTATGCGCCTAGTGGAGCTCGTCGGCGGAGCCTTCCGGAACATGACACTTTAGCCAGATCGATGACGACAAGCATCCAGCATATCATCACCTTGGCGCTGAGAAGGAACCTTAGGACCACCTCCTTTATTAGAGCAGAGCTTACCAAGAGATGAGAATCTAGAGTGATGCTTCGTCAGCGTGGCCAAGCCCCCTTCAGAACCCGCGTCTCCCTGGATGGACCACTCCGGCCTAGATCTTGGCCCTAAAGTCCATCTTGACCGGCAGCCCAAGTCCCAACCGATCGGATCGAAGTCCGCACCAGTGGTTCACCGCCGCCTCCACGAGGGCGCTTTGCCCGTGAGCGTTGGCCAGACCGGCGACCTGGCGGCGACGTCCAATGCCCGCTCGCACCGCCAGGAAGACGACCGGTCTAGGTGGGCAGCCTAGACCCACGGCGAAGGCCCAGTGAAGACTGTTGCCGCCGCCTGGCCGGGGAACGCCGCCCCGACCACCGCCCCGTCCATCCCCGACACCGCAGCCCCAGCCGCATCGAGGAGATGGCCACCATGTCCACCTCCCCTAGCACCGTTCGGTACCAGGGCCGCCGACACCGTGGCCAGCGTCGGCGGCAGCGGCAGAGAGGAGGGGAATGATACGTCTCAAATGTATCTATAATTTCTTATGTTCCATGCTACTTTTATGACAATACTTGAATGTTTTATACATACTTTACATCATTATTATACATTTTCCGGCACTAACCTATTAACAAGATGCCGAAGCGCCAGTTGCAGTTTTCTGCTGTTTTTGGTTTCAGAAATCCTAGTAAGGAAATATTCTCGGAATTGGACGAAATCAACGCCCAGGGTCCTATTTTTCCACGAAGCTTCCGGAAGACCGAAGGGATAACGAAGTGGGGCGACGAGGCGCCCACACCACAGGGCCGCGCGGCCAGGGTGGGCCCCGCGCCGCCCTATGGTGTGGGGCCCTCGCGCCGCCCTCTGACCTGCCCTTCCGCCTACTTAAAGCTTTCGTCGCGAATACCCCTGTACCGAGAGCCACGATACGGAAAACCTTTCAGAGACGCCGCCGCCGCCAATCCCATCTCGGGGGATTCAGGAGATCGCCTCCGGCACCCTGCCGGAGAGGGGAATCATCACCGGAGGGCTCTACATCATCATGCTCGCCTCCGGATTGATGCGTGAGTAGTTCATCCTTGGACTATGGGTCCA
Organism: Lolium perenne; assembly: GCF_019359855.2. Classification (NCBI taxonomy): domain Eukaryota; kingdom Viridiplantae; phylum Streptophyta; class Magnoliopsida; order Poales; family Poaceae; genus Lolium; species Lolium perenne. The sequence goes on along the minus strand of NC_067248.2, from coordinate 73,313,780 downwards.
TAGCAGTAGCTAGTTGGTTGTCTTCTCCTCTTGTGCTATCATGTTTAGATCTTGTGAGCTGCCTAACATGATCAAGATCATCTATTTGTAATGCTACATGTTGTGTTTGGCGGGATCCGATGAATATAGAATATTATGTCAAGTTGATTATCAATCTATCATATATGTGTTGTTTATGTTCTTGCATGCTCTCCGTTGCTAGTAGAGGCTCTGGCCAAGTTGATACTTGTAACTCCAAGAGGGGGTATTTATGCTCGATAGTGGGTTCATGCCTCCATTGAATGCAGGGATGTGAGAAAGTTCTAAGGTTGTGGATGTGCTGTTGCTACTAGGGATAAAACATCGATGCTTTGTCTAAGGATATTTGTGTTGATTACATTACGCACCATACTTAATGCAATTGTCTGTTGTTTACAACTTAATACTGGAAGGGGTGCGGATGCTAACCTGAAGGTGGATTATTTAGGCATAGATGCATGCTGGATAGCGGTCTATGTACTTTGTCGTAATGCCCTGATTAAATCTCATAGTAATCATCATGATATGTATTGAATCTTTATTTGTCAATTGCCCGCCTGTAATTTGTTCACCCAGCATGTTATTTATCTTATTGGAGAGACACCACTAGTGAACTGTGGACCCCGGTCCATTCTTTACATCTGAATACAATCTACTGCAATCATTGTTCTCTACTGTTCTTTGCAACCAAACATCATCTTCCACACAATATGTTTAATCCTTTGTTTTCAGCAAGCCGGTGAGATTGACAACCTCACTGTTACGTTGGGGCAAAGTATTGTGTTGTGCAGGTTTGATACGTCTCAAACGTATCTATAATTTCTTATGTTCCATGCTACTTTTATGACAATACTTGAATGTTTTATACATACTTTACAGTATTATTATAAATTTTCCGGCACTAACCTATTAACAAGATGCCGAAGCGGCAGTTGCTGTTTTCTGTTGTTTTTGGTTTCAGAAATCCTAGTAAGAAAATATTCTCGGAATTGGACGAAATCAATGCCTAGGGTCCTATTTTTACACGAAGCTTCCAGAAGACCGAGGGGGAAAGGAAGTGGGGCCACGAGGCGCCGACACAATAGGGCGGCGCGGCCTAGCCCTTGGCCGCGCCGGCCTGTTGTGTGGGGCCCTCGTGTGGCCCCCTGCGTTGCCCTTCCGCCTACTTAAAGCCTTCGTCGCGAATACCCCTGTACCGAGAGCCACGATACGGAAAACCTTCCAGAGACGCTGCCGCCGCCAATCCCATCTCGGGGGATTCAGGAGATCGCCTCCGGCACCCTGTCGGAGAGGGGAATCATCACCGGAGGGGCTATACATCATCATGCCCGCCTCCGGATTGATGCGTGAGTAGTTCATCCTTGGACTATGGGTGCATAGCAGTAGCTAGATGGTTGTCTTCTCCGCATGTGCTATCATTGTTTAGATCTTGTGAGCTGCCTAACATGATCAAGATCATCTATTTGTAATGCTACATGTTGTGTTTGGTGGGATCCGATGAATCTAGAATACTATGTTAAGTTGATTATCAATCTATCATATATGTGTTGTTTATGTTCTTGCATGCTCTCCGTTGCTAGTAGAGGCTCTGGCCAAGTTGATACTTGTAACTCCAAGAGGGGGTATTTATGCTCGATAGTGGGTTCATGCCTCCATTGAATCCGGGACAGTGACAGAAAGTTCTAAGGTTGTGGATGTGCTGTTGCTACTAGGGATAAAACATCGATGCTTTGTCTAAGGATATTTGTGTTGATTACATTACGCACCATACTTAATGCAATTATCTGTTGTTTACAACTTAATACTGGAGGGGGTTCGGATGATAACCCGAAGGTGGATTATTTAGGCATAGATGCATGCTGGATAGCGGTCTATGTACTTTGTCGTAATGCCCTGATTAAATCACATAGTAATCATCGTTGATATGTATTGAATCTTGATTTGTCAATTGCCCACCTGTAATTTGTTCACCCAGCATGTTAGTTATCTTATTGGAGAGACACCACTAGTGAACTTTGGACCCCAGTCCATTCTTTTACATCTGAATACATTCCACTGCAATTATTGTTTCTTACTGTTCTTTGCAAACAAACACCATCTTCCACTCGATACGCTTAATCCTTTGTTTTCAGCAAGCCGGTGAGATTGACAACCTCATTGTTACGTTGGGGCAAAGTATCTTGATTGTGTTGTGCAGGTTCCACGTTGGCGCCGGTTTCACTGGTGTTGCGTCGCACTACACTCCTCCACCAACAATCTTCACGTGCTTCTTGGTTCCTACTGGTTCGATAACCTTGATTTCTTTCTGAGGGAAAACTTGATGCTTGATGTCTACGGGTGCTTCTATTCTTGTAGACAGTGTTGGGCCTCCAAGAGCAGAGGTTTGTAGAACAGCAGCAAGTTTCCCTTAAGTGGATTACCCAAGGTTTATCGAACTCAGGGAGGAAGAGGTCAAAGATATCCCTCTCATGCAACCCTGCAACCACAAAGCAAGAAGTCTCTTGTGTCCCCAACACACCTAATAGGTGTACTAGTTCGGCGAAGAGATAGTGAAATACAAGTGGTATGGATGAATATGAGCAGTAGTACGGCGCCAGAAAATAGCTCGCTGGCGTGCGATTGATGGTAGTAATATTGCAGGAAGTAAACATGCGTAGTAATGCTTGCAGCAGTAGTAACACAAAACGATAAACAAGCAGCGATAGCAGTATTTAGGAACAAGGCCTAGGGATTAGACTTTCACTAGTGGACACTCTCAACATTGATCACATAACAGAATAGATAAATGCATACTCTACACTCTTGTTGGATGATGAACACATTGCGTAGGATTACACGAACCCTCAATGCCGGAGTTAACAAGCTCCACAATTAGATGTTCATATTTAAATAACCTTAGAGTGCAAGAAAGATCGACACTACTAAACCAAGTACTAACATAGCATGCACACTGTCACCTTCATGCTTATGTAGGAGGAATAATACACATCAATACTATCATAGCAATAGTTAACTTCGCAATCTACAAGAGATCATGATCATAGCATAAACCAAGTACTAACACGGATGCACACACTGTCACCATTACATCGTGTAGGAGGAATAAAACTACTTTAATAACATTGCTAGAGTAGCACATAGATAAATTGTGATACAAAACACATTGCAATCATAAAGAGATATAAATAAGCACTTCACTACGCCATTCATAACAGTGAATAAGTATTATGTGAAATATAGCCTAAGAGACCCACACGGTGCACACACTGTCACCTTTACACACGTGGGACAAGGAGTCTCCGGAGATCACATAAGTAAAACCCACTTGACTAGCATAATGACATCTAGATTACAAGCATCATCATATGAATCTCAATCATGTAAGGCAGCTCATGAGATTATTGTATTGAAGTACATAGGAGAGAGATTAACCACATAGCTACCGGTACAGCCCCGAGCCTCGATGGAGAACTACTCCCTCCTCATGGGAGCAGCAGCGGTGATGAAGATGGCGGTGGAGATGGCAGCGGTGTCGATGGAGAAGCCTTCCGGGGGCACTTCCCCGTCCGGCAGCGTGCCGGAACAGAGACTTCTGTCCCCCAGATCTTGGCTTCGCGATGGCGGCGGCTCTGGAAGGTTTCGCGTACCGTGGCTTCCTCCGTAAGGGTTTTCGATGCAGGGGCTTTATATAGGCGAAAGGGCAGCCTCGGAGGGGGCCTGGGGCCACCACACCATAGGCTGGCGCGGCCAGGGCCCAGGCCGCGCCACCCTATCATCTGGGGCCCACAGGGCCCTCCTCTGGCGGCTCTCGGGTGTTCTGGATGCTTCCGGGCAAAATAGGAACCTGGGCGTTGATTTCGTCCAATTCCGAGAATATTTCGTTACTAGGATTTCTGAAACCAAAAACAGCAGAAAACAGGAACTGGCACTTCGGCATCTTGTTAATAGGTTAGTTCCAGAAAATGCGTAAATACAACATATAATGTGCATAAAACATGTAGGTATCATCAATAAAGTAGCATGGAACATAAGAAATTATCGATACGTTGGAGACGTATCAGCATCCCCAAGCTTAGTTCTGCTCGTCCCGAGCAGGTAAAACGATAACAAAGATAATTTCTGAAGTGACATGCCATCATAACCTTGATCATACTATTGTAAGCATATGTAATGAATGCAGCGATCAAAACAATGGTAATGACATGAGTAAACAAATGAATCATAAAGCAAAGACTTTTCATGAATAGTACTTCAAGACAAGCATCAATAAGTCTTGCATAAGAGTTAACTCATAAAGCAATAAATCAAAGTAAAGGTATTGAAGCAACACAAAGGAAGATTAAGTTTCAGCGGTTGCTTTCAACTTATAACATGTATATCTCATGGATAGTGTCAACATAAAGTAATATAACAAGTGCAATATGCAAGTATGTAGGAATCAATGCACAGTTCACACAAGTGTTTGCTTCTTAAGGTAGAGGGAGATAGGTAAACTGACTCAACAATAAAATTAAAAGAAAGGTCCTTCAAAGAGGAAAGCATCGATTGCTATATTTGTGCTAGAGCTTTGGTTTTGAAAACATAAAGAGAGCATAAAAGTAAAATTTTGAGAGGTGTTTGTTGTTGTCAACGAATGCTAGTGGGCACTCTAACTACCTCATCAACCAGACTTTCAAGAGCGGCTCCCATGAAGGACGTTATCTCTACCAGCAAGGTAGATCATCCCTCTTCTCTTTTGTTTACACATGTACTTTAGTTTAGTTTTTTTTATTTATGGATGACACTCCTCCCAACCTTTTGCTTACACAAGCCATGGCTAACCGAATCCTCAGGTGCCTTCCAACATTCACATACCATGGAGGAGTGTCTATTTGCAAAATTAAGTTGCTTACTGATGAATCAGGGCAAAACATGTGAAGAGAATTATTAATGAAAGTTAATTAATTGGGGCTGGGAACCCCATTGCCAGCTCTTTTTGCAAAATTATTGGATAAGCGGATGTGCCACTAGTCCATTGTGAAAGTCTGTCAAAAGTAAATGACAAGATCGAAAGATAAAACACCACATACTTCCTCATGAGCTATAAAACATTGACACAAATAAGAGGTGATAAATTTTGAATTATTTAAAGGTAGCACTCAAGCAATTTACTTTGGAATGGCGGAGAAATACCATGTAGTAGGTAGGTATGGTGGACACAAATGGCATAGTAGTTGGCTCAAGGATTTTGGATGCATGAGAAGTATTCCCTCTCGATACAAGGTTTAGGCTAGCAAGGTTATTTGAAGCAAACTCAAGGATGAACAAGTGCAGCAAAACTCACATAAAAGACATATTGTAAACATTATAAGACTCTACACCGTCTTCCTTGTTGTTCAAAACTCAATACTAGATATTATCTAGACCTTAGAGAGACCAAATATGCAAATCAAATTTTAGCAAGCTCTATGTATTTCTTCATTAATGGGTGCAAAGCATATGATGCAAGAGCTTAAACATGAGCACAACAATTGCCAAGTATCACATTATCCAAGACATTTTAGAATTACTACATGTAGCATTTTCCAATTCCAACCATATAACAATTTAACGAAGAAGAAACTTCGCCTTGAACATTATGAGTAAAGCCTAAGGACACATGTGTCCATATGCAACAGCGGAGCGTGTCTCTCTCCCACAAAGTGAATGCTAGGATCCATCTTATTCAAACAAAAACAAAAACAAAAACAAACCGACGCTCCAAGTAAAGAACACAAGATGTGATTGAATAAAAATATAGTTTCAGGGGAGGAACCTGATGATGTTGTCGATGAAGAAGGGGATGCCTTGGGCATCCCCAAGCTTAGACGCTTGAGTCTTCTTAAAATATGCAGGGGTGAACCACGGGGGCATCCCCAAGCTTAGAGCTTTCACTCCTCTTGATCATAGTATATCATTCTCCTCTCTTGACCCTTGAAAACTTCCTTCACACCAAACTTCAAGCAAACTCATTAGAGGGTTAGTGCACAATTAATAATTCACTCATTCAGAGGTGACACAATCATTATTTTCACTTCTGGACATTGCATAAAGCTACTGGACATTAATGGGTCAAAGAAATAAATCCAACATAGCAAAAGAGGCAATGTGAAATAAAAGGCAGAATCTATCAAAAACAGAACAGTCCGTAAAGACGAATTTAAAGCTGGCACCAGACTTGCTCAAATGGAAAAACTCAAAACTAATGAAAGTTGCGTACATATCTGAGGATCACGCTCGTAAATTGGCAGATTTTTTCGAATTTTCTACAGAGAACTGTGCCCAGATTCGTGACAGACAGCAATGCTGTTTCTGCGCAGCGATCCCAAATATAACATCAACTTTAGCATAGAAACTTTACTTGGCACAAAAACATGATAAGGAGAGGTTGCTACAGTAGTAAACAACTTCCAAAACACAAATATAAAACAAAAATTGCTGTAGTAAAATAAACACATGGGTTATCTCCCAAGAAGTTCTTTCTTTATAGCCATTAAGATGGGCTCAGCAGTTTTAATGATGCACTCGCAAGAAATAGTAGTTGAAGCAAAAGAGAGCATCAAGAGGCAAATTCAAAACACATTTAAGTCTAACATGCTTCCTATGCATAGGAATCTTGTAAATAAACAAGTTCATGAAGAGCAAAGTAACAAGCATAGGAAGATAAAACAAGTGTAGCTTCAAAAATTTCAGCACATAGAGAGGTGTTTTAGTAACATGAAAATTTCTACAACCATATTTTCCTCTCTCATAATAACTTTCAGTAGCAACATGAGCAAACTCAACAATATAACTATCACATAAAGCATTCTTATCATGAGTCTCATGCATAAAATTATTACTACTCCCAACATAAGCATAGTCATTCTTATTAATTGTAGTGGGAGCAAATTCAACAAAGTAGCTATCAAATATAAGAGGTATATTGTAATCATAATCAAATTTATCCTCCATAACAGGTGGTAACAAAAGACTACTATCATTATAATCATCATAAATGGGAGGCAAAGTATCATCAAAGTAAATTTTCTCCTCAATGCTTGGGGGACTAAAAATATCATGCTCATCAAAGCCAGCTTCCCCAAGCTTAGAATTTTCCATATCATTAACAACAATGGTGTTCAAAGCATTCATATTAATATGTTCCATGGTTTTTTTAATTTTCGCATCAAACCATCCATGTCTTAAATCAGGAAATAGAATAAAAAGGTCATTGTTGTCCATTATGCCTAACTAGTGTAAACAAGAAACCAAATGTCGCGATTGCAGAGTCTAAAGGAAATAGCTTCGAGTACACACACAATGGTGCCAGAAAAGTACTGTTACCTGGAACCGAAGTATGAGTGCCTTTTACCTTTCCTCCCCGGCAACGGCGCCAGAAAAGTGCTTGGTGCGTAGTTGACGAGGGAGGAAAAGTGCTTAGTTGCCGGGCTTGCCAATGTGTGAGTGCCGTTTACCTTCCCTCCCCGGCAACGGCGCCAGAAAAGTGCTTGATGTCTACGGGTGCTTCTATTCTTGTAGACAGTGTTGGGCCTCCAAGAGCAGAGGTTTGTAGAACAGCAGCAAGTTTCCCTTAAGTGGATTACCCAAGGTTTATCGAACTCAGGGAGGAAGAGGTCAAAGATATCCCTCTCATGCAACCCTGCAACCACAAAGCAAGAAGTCTCTTGTGTCCCCAACACACCTAATAGGTGTACTAGTTCGGCGAAGAGATAGTGAAATACAAGTGGTATGGATGAATATGAGCAGTAGTACGGCGCCAGAAAATAGCTCGCTGGCGTGCAGTTGATGGTAGTAATATTGCAGGAAGTAAACATGCAGTAGTAACGCAGCAGTAGTAACATAGTAAAACAGTAAACAAGCAGCGATAGCAGTATTTAGGAACAAGGCCTAGGGATTAGACTTTCACTAGTGGACACTCTCAACATTGATCACATAACAGAATAGATAAATGCATACTCTACACTCTTGTTGGATGATGAACACATTGCGTAGGATTACACGAACCCTCAATGCCGGAGTTAACAAGCTCCACAATTAGATGTTCATATTTAAATAACCTTAGAGTGCAAGAAAGATCGACACTACTAAACCAAGTACTAACATAGCATGCACACTGTCACCTTCATGCTTATGTAGGAGGAATAATACACATCAATACTATCATAGCAATAGTTAACTTCGCAATCTACAAGAGATCATGATCATAGCATAAACCAAGTACTAACACGGATGCACACACTGTCACCATTACATCGTGTAGGAGGAATAAAACTACTTTAATAACATTACTAGAGTAGCACATAGATAAATTGTGATACAAAACACATTGCAATCATAAAGAGATATAAATAAGCACTTCACTACGCCATTCATAACAGTGAATAAGTATTCTGTGAAATATAGCCTAAGAGACCCACACGGTGCACACACTGTCACCTTTACACACGTGGGACAAGGAGTCTCCGGAGATCACATAAGTAAAACCCACTTGACTAGCATAATGACATCTAGATTACAAGCATCATCATATGAATCTCAATCATGTAAGGCAGCTCATGAGATTATTGTATTGAAGTACATAGGAGAGAGATTAACCACATAGCTACCGGTACAGCCCCGAGCCTCGATGGAGAACTACTCCATCCTCATGGGAGCAGCAGCGGTGATGAAGATGGCGGTGGAGATGGCAGCGGTGTCGATGGAGAAGCCTTCCGGGGGCACTTCCCCGTCCGGCAGCGTGCCGGAACAGAGACTTCTGTCCCCCAGATCTTGGCTTCGCGATGGCGGCGGCTCTGGAAGGTTTCGCGTACCGTGGCTTCCTCCGTAAGGGTTTTCGATGCAGGGGCTTTATATAGGCGAAAGGGCAGCCTCGGAGGGGGCCTGGGGCCACCACACCATAGGCTGGCGCGGCCAGGGCCCAGGCCGCGCCACCCTATCATCTGGGGCCCACAGGGCCCTCCTCTGGCGGCTCTCGGGTGTTCTGGATGCTTCCGGGCAAAATAGGAACCTGGGCGTTGATTTCGTCCAATTCCGAGAATATTTCGTTACTAGGATTTCTGAAACCAAAAACAGCAGAAAACAGGAACTGGCACTTCGGCATCTTGTTAATAGGTTAGTTCCAGAAAATGCGTAAATACAACATATAATGTGCATAAAACATGTAGGTATCATCAATAAAGTAGCATGGAACATAAGAAATTATCGATACGTTGGAGACGTATCAATGCTGTGCGCATCATACCTTCCTCTTGGGGTTCCCAACGGACGTGTACATCTACGCGCATCAAGCACTTTTTCTGGCGTCGTTGCCGGGGAGATCAAGACACGCTGCAAGGGGAGTCTCCACTTCCAATCTCTTTACTTTGTTTTTGTCTTGCTTTACTTTATTTTTATTTACTGTCTTGTTTGCTTCATATTAAAAACACAAAAAAATTAGTTACTTTACTTTCTGTCTTATTGATGACCCACAAGTATAGGGGATCGCAACAGTCTTCGAGGGAAGTAAAACCCAATTTATTGATTCGACACAAGGGGAGGTAAAGAATACTTATAAGCCTTAACAGCCGAGTTGTCAATTCAGCTGCACCTGGAAAAGCACTAGCAACAGGGGTGATGTGAAAGTAGCAGTGATATGAGAGCAATAATAACAGTAACACAGTAGCAATAGTAGTAATATGAGAGCAATGGTACCAGGAAATAGTTGATACTACTTCCAATGACATGTAGAACGAGTATATAATGATGAGAGATGGACCGGGGTTCCCATCTATCTACACTAGTGGCAACTCTCCAATAACAAGTGTTGGGTGAACAAATTACAGTTGGGCAATTGATAGGATTGATAAGGCATTAAGAAAGAACATCAATTCATTAATCATGTAGGCATGTTTTCCATATTTAGTCGTACGTGCTCGCAATGAGAAACTTGCACAACATCTATTGTCCTACCAGCCGGTGGCAGCCGGGCCTCAAGGGAATCTACTGGATATTAAGGTACTCCTTTTAATAGAGCACCGGAGCAAAGCATTAACACTCCGTGAAAACATGTGTCCCTCACATCACCGCCATCCCCTCCGGTTGTCCCGATTTCTGTCACTTCGGGGCCTTTGGTTCCGGACAGTGACATGTGCATACAACTTGTAGATACAATCTAAGCAATAATTATAGAGCTCAAATCTAAGATCATGCCACTCGGGCCCTAGTGACAAGCATTAAGCATAACAAGATTGCAGCAACAATAACTTTACAAACTTTATAGATAGACTAATCATAATGTATCATCCATCGGATCCCAACAAACACAACACCGATTACATCAGATGGATCTCAATCATGTAAGGCAACTCATGAGATCATTGTATTGAAGTACATGGGGGAGAGAATACCGACTAGCTACAGCTAGAACCCGTAGTCCATGGGGGAACTACTCACGGAGCATGATGGAAGCGGTGGCGTCGATGGAGATGGCTTCCAGGGGCACTTCCCCGTCCCGGCAGGGTGCCGGGACAGAGACTTCTGTCCCCCGAATTGTAGTTTCGCGATGGTGGCGGCGCCCCTGGAGTCTTTCTGGAGTTTCGTCAAGAGGTACGGTGTTTTTATGTTGAAAGGGATTTTATAGGCGAAGAGGCGGCGCAGGGGGGGCACCTGGGGGCTCCCCACCACAGGCCGGCGCGGGCCCAGGCCAGGCCACGCCGCCCTATGGTGTGGTGGCCCTCTGGCCCCTCTCCGACTCTTCTTCGGTGTTCTGGAGCCTTCCGGGAAAAATAGGAGGTTTGGTCTTCGTTTCGTCGAATTCCGAGAATATTGCCCGAACAGCCTTTCTGGAACCAAAAACAGCAAAACAGAACCGCACTTTGTGGCATCTTGTTAATAGGTTAGTTCCGGAAAATGCATAAAAACATTATAAAGTGCAAGCAAAACATGTAAGTATTGTCATAAAACAAGCATGGAACATCAGAAATTATAGGTACGTTGGAGACGTATCAAGCATCCCCAAGCTTAGTTCCTGCTCGTCCTCGAGTAGGTAAACGATAAAAAGAGTAATTTCTGTAGTGACATGCTACTTACATAACCTTGATCATACTATTACAAAGCATATGAAATGAATGAAGTGACTCAAGGCAATGGTCTATAGTTGCTAACAAATAGGTAACATATAGCAAAACTTTTCATGAAGAGTACCTTCAAGACAAGCATCAAAAGCCTTGCACAAGAGTTAACTCATAAAGCAATAGATTCAAAGTAAAGGCATCGAAGCAACACAAAGGAAGATTTAAGTTTCAGCGGTGGCTTTCATCTTTCAACATGCATATCTCATGGATAATTGCCAACACAAAGTAATATGATGAATGCAAATAAGCAAGTATGTAAGAATCAATGCACAGTTGACACAAGAGTTTGCTTCTAAGATGGAAGGAAGTAGGTAAACTGACTCAACATAAAGTAAAAGAATGGCCCTTCGCAGAGGGAAGCATTGATTGCTATATTTGTGCTAGAGCTTTGGTTTTGAAAAACATAAAGAGAGCATAAAATTAAAGTTTTGAGAGGTGTTTGTTGTTGTCAACGAATGGTAGTGGGCACTCTAACCCCCTTGCCAGACAAACCTTCAAAGAGCGGCTCCCATTTTATTTTATTTTTGGGTGGCACTCCTTCCAACCTTTCTTTCACAAACCATGGCTAACCGAATCCTCGGGTGCCTGATACGCGTAGATGCACACGTCCGTTGGGAACCCCAAGTGGAAGGTATGATGCGTATAGAAGCAAGTTTCCCTCAGTATGAAACCAAGGTTTAATCGAACCAGTAGGAGCCAAGAAGCACGTTGAAGGTTGATGGTCGCGAAATGTGATGCGGCGCAACACCAGGGATTCCGGCGCCAACTAGGAACCTGCACAACACAACCAAAGTACTTTGCCCCAACGAAACAGTGAGGTTGTCAATCTCACCGGCTTGCTGTAACAAAGGATTAAACGTATCGAGTGGAAGATGTTTGCAAAGAAAACAGTAAAACAAGTAGATTGTATGCTATGTAAAGAATAGGACCGGGGTCCACAGTTCACTAGAGGTGTCTCTCCCATAAGATAAAAGCATGTTGGGTGAACAAATTACAGTCGGGCAATTGACAAATAGAGAAAGGCATAATAATGCATATACATGACATGATAAATATAGTGAGATTTAATCCGGGCATTACGACAAAGAACATAGACCGCCATCCAACTGCATCTATGCCTAAAAAGTCCACCTTCAGGTTATCGTCCGAACCCCCTCCAGTATTAAGTTGCAAAGCAACAGACAATTGCATTAAGTATTGTGCGTAATGTAATCAATAACTACATCCTTAGACATAGCATCAATGTTTTATCCCTAGTGGCAACAGCACATCACAACCTTAGAACTTTCTCACACCGTCCCGGTATCAATGAAGGCATGAACCCACTATCGAGCATAATTACTCCCTCTTGGAGTTAAGAGTAAAAACTTGGCCAGAGTCTCTACTAATAACGGAGAGCATGCAAGATCATAAACAACACATGAACAATAGATTGATAATCACCATAATCATAGTACTCTCTATCCATCGGATCCCGACAAACACAACATATAGTATTACAGATAGATGATCTTGATCATGTTAGGCAGCTCACAAGATCCAACAATGAAGCACAACAAGGAGAAGACGACCATCTAGCTACTGCTATGGACCCATGGTCCAGGGGTGAACTACTCACTCATCACTCCGGAGGCGATCATGGCGATGAAGAGTCCTCCGGGAGATGAATCCCCTCTCCGGCAGGGTGCCGGAGGCGATCTCCAGAATCCCCCGAGATGGGATTCGCGGCGGCGGCGTCTGTAAGGTTTTCCGTATCGTGGCTCTCGGTGCGGGGTTTCGCGACGGGAGCTTTAAGTAGGCGGAAGGTCAACGCGAGGGGCCACACGAGGGGCCCAGGGGGCAGGGCCGCGCGGCCAAGACCTAGGCCGCGCCGGCCACCCCCCTGGCTGCCTCGTGGCCCCACTTCGTTAGGTCTTCGGTCTTCTGGAAGCTTCGTGCAAAAATAGGACCCTGGGCGAAAGTTTCGTCCAATTCCGAGAATATTTCTTTACTAGGATTTCTGAAACCAAAAACAGCAGAAAACAGAATCGGCTCTTCGGCATCTTGTTAATAGGTTAGTTCCAGAAAATGCATAAATATGACATATAATGTGCATAAAACATGTAGGTATCATCAATAAAGTAGCATGGAACATAAGAAATTATCGATACGTTGGAGACGTATCAGCATCCCCAAGCTTAGTTCTGCTCGTCCCGAGCAGGTAAAACGATAACAAAGATAATTTCTGAAGTGACATGCCATCATAATCTTGATCATACTATTTGTAAACATATGTAATGAATGCAGCGATCAAAGCAAAGGTAATGACATGAGTAAACAACTGAATCATATAGCAAAGACCTTTCATGAATAGTACTTCAAGACAAGCATCAATAAGTCTTGCATAAGAGTTAACTCGTAAAGCAATAAATCAAAGTAAAGGTGTTGAAGCAACACATAAGAAGATTAAGTTTCAGCGGTTGCTTTCAACTTGTAACATGTATATCTCATGGATATTGTCAACATAAAGTAATATAACAAGTGCAATATGCAAGTATGTAGGAATCAATGCACAGTTCACACAAGTGTTTGCTTCTTAAGGTGGAAGGAGATAGGTAAACTGACTCAACGATAAAAGTAAAAGAATGGTCCTTCGCAGAGGAAAGCATCGATTGCTGTATTTGTGCTAGAGCTTTTATTTTGAAAACATGAAACAATTTTGTCAACGGTAGTAATAAAGCATATGAGTTATGAAAATTATATCTTACAAGTTGCAAGCCTCACGCATAGTATACTAATAGTGCCCGCACCTCGTCCTACTTAGCTTGGACTACCGGATCTTCGCATGCCATGTTTCAACCAAGTGTCACAAAGGGGTACCTCCATGCCGCCTGTACAAAGGTCCAAGGAGAATGCTCGCATTTCGGATTTCTCGCTTTTGATTATTCTCAACTTAGACATCCATACCGGGACAACATGGACAACAGATAATGGACTCCTCTTTAATGCATAAGCATGTAGCAAAGTTATTGTTCTCATATGAGGTTGAGGATATATGTCCAAAACTGAAACTTCCACCATGATTCATGGCTTTAGTTAGCGGCCCAATGTTCTTCTCTAACAATTTTGCATGCTCCAACCACTAAAATGATAGACCTTCAGACAAGACGGACATGCATAGCAACTCACATGATATTCAACAATAGTTGATGGCGTTCCCCAGAAACATGGTTATCGCACAACAAGCAACTTAATAAAATATAAAGTGCATAAGTACATATTCAATATTACGATAGTTTTTAAGGCTATTTTGTCCCATGAGCTATATATTGCAAAGGTGAATGATGGAATTTTAAAGGTAGCACTCAAGCAATTTACTTTGGAATGGCGGGTAAATACCATGTAGTAGGTAGGTATGGTGGACACAAATGGCATAGTGGTTGGCTCAAGGATTTTGGATGCATGAGAAGTATTCCCTCTCGATACAAGGTTTAGGCTAGCAAGGTTATTTGAAGCAAACTCAAGGATGAACAAGTGCAGCAAAACTCACATAAAGGACATATTGTAAACATTATAAGACTCTACACTGTCTTCCTTGTTGTTCAAAACTCAATACTAGATATTATCTAGACCTTAGAGAAACCAAATATGCAAATCAAATTTTAGCAAGCTCTATGTATTTCTTCATTAATGGGTGCAAAGCATATGATGCAAGAGCTTAAACATGAGCACAACAATTGCCAAGTATCACATTATCCAAGACATTTTTAGAATTACTACATGTAGCATTTTCCAATTCCAACCATATAACAAATTAACGAAGAAGAAACTTCGCCTTGAACATTATGAGTAAAGCCTAAGGACACATGTGTCCATATGCAACAGCGGAGCGTGTCTCTCTCCCACAAAGTGAATGCTAGGATCCATCTTATTCAAACAAAAACAAAAACGAAAACAAACCGACGCTCCAAGTAAAGAACACCAGATGTGACTGAATAAAAATATAGTTTCGGGGAGGAACTCGATGATGTTGTCGATGAAGAAGGGGATGCCTTGGGCATCCCCAAGCTTAGACAGCTTGAGTCTTCTTAAAATATGCAGGGATGAACCACGGGGCATCCCCAAGCTTAGAGCTTTCACTCCTCTTGATCTTAGTATATCATTCTCCTCTCTTGACCCTTGAAAACTTCCTTCACACCAAACTTCAAGCAAACTCATTAGAGGGTAAGTGCATCATTAATAATTCACACATTCAGAGGTGACACAATCATTCTTTTCACTTCTGGACATTGCATAATGCTACTGGACATTAATGGATCAAAGAAATAAATCCAACATAGCAAAAGAGGCAATGCGAAATAAAAGGCAGAATCTGTCAAAAACAGAACAGTCCGTAAAGACGAATTTATAAATGGCACCAGACTTGCTCAAATGGAAAAACTCAAAACTAATGAAAGTTGCGTACATATCTGAGGATCACGCTCGTAAATTGGCAGATTTTTTCGAATTTTCTACAGAGAATTATGCCCAGATTCGTGACAGACAGCAATGCTGTTTCTGTGCAGCGATCCCAAATATAACATCAACTTTGACATAGAAACTTTACTTGGCACAAAAACATGATAAGGAGAGGTTGCTACAGTAGTAAACAACTTCCAAGACTCAACAAAACAAAAAAAATTGCTGTAGGTAAAAACATGGGTTGTCTCCCATAAGCGCTTTTCTTTAACGCCTTTCAGCTAGGCGCAGAAAGTGCAAATCAAGTAACATCGAGAGTAGAAGCATCAACATCATAGCTTGTTCTAATAATAGAATCAAAAGGCAATTTCATTCTCTTTCTAGGGAAGTGTTCCATACCTTTCTTGAGAGGAAATTGATATTTAATATTACCTTCCCTCATATCAATAACAACACCAACAGTTCGAAGAAAAGGTCTTCCCAACACAATTGGACAAGATGCATTGCATTCGATATCCAAGACAACAAAATCAACGGGGACAAGGTTATTGTTAACCGTAATATGCACATTATCAATCCTCCCCAAAGGTTTCTTTTTAACATTATCGGCGAGATTAACATCCAAATAACAATTCTTTAATGGTGGCAAGTCAAGCATATCATAAATCTTTTTAGGCATAACAGAAATACTTGCACCAAGATCACATAAGGCATTACATTCAAAGTCATTGAATTTCATTTTAATGATGGGCTCCCAACCATCTTCTAACTTCCTAGGAATAGAAGTTTCAAGTTTTAGTTTCTCTTCTCTAGCTTTTATGAGAGCATTTGTAATATGTTTTGTAAAGGCTAAATTTATAGCACTAGCATTAGGACTTTTAGCAAGTTTTTGCAAGAACTTTATAACTTCAGAGATGTGGCAATCATCAAAATCTAAATCATTATGCGCTACAGCAATGGGATCATTATTCCCAAGGTTGGAAAAAATTTCAGCAGTTTTATCACAAGCAGTTTCAGCAGTTTTAGCAATTTCAGGCAGTTTTGTACGCTTTGCACTAGGAGTAGAAACATTGCCAACACCAATTATTTTACCATTGATAGTAGGAGGTGCAGCAACATGTGAGGAATTAGCATTACTAGTGGTGGTAATAGTCCAAACTTTAGCTACATTATTCTCTTTAGCTAGTTTTTCATTTTCTTCTCTATCCCACCTAGCACGCAACTCAGCCATTAATCTTATATTCTCATTAATTCTAACTTGGATGGCATTTGCTGTAGTAGTAATCTTATTATCAAGATCATTATTAGGCATAACTTTCAACTTTAAAAGATTAACATCAGAGGCAAGCCTATTAACTCTAGAAGCGATAGTATCAATTTTATCAAGCTTTTCCTCAACAGATTTGTTAAAAGCAGTTTGTGTACTAATAAATTCTTTAAGCATGGCTTCAAGACCAGAGGGTACACTTCTATTATTGTTGTAAGAATTCCCATAAGAATTACCATAACCATTACCATTAGTAGAAGGATATGGCCTATAGTTATTACCAGAGTTGTTCCTATAAGCATTGTTGTTGAAATTATTGTTTTTAATGAAATTCACATCAACATTTTCTTCTTGAGCAACCAATGAAGCTAAAGGAACATTATTTGGATCTACATTAGATCTACCATTCACAAGCATAGACATAATCACATCAATCTTATCATTCAAGGAAGAGGTTTCCTCAACAGAATTTACCTTCTTACCTTGTGAAGCTCTTTCCGTGTGCCATTCGGAGTAATTTATCATCATATCATCAAGAAGTTTTGTAGCCGCCCCCAATGTGATGGACATAAAGGTACCTCCAGCAGCTGAATCCAATAAATTCCGCGAAGAAAAATTTAGTCCTGCATAGAAGGTTTGGATGATCATCCAAGTAGTCAGTCCATGGGTTGGGCAATTCTTTACCAAAGTTTTCATTCTCTCCCATGCTTGAGCAACATGTTCAGTATCTAATTGCTTAAAATTCATTATGCTACTTCTCAAAGATATAATTTTAGCGGGAGGATAATATCTACCAATAAAAGCATCCTTGCATTTAGTCCATGAATCAATACTATTCTTAGGCAAAGATAGCAACCAATCTTTAGCTCTTCCTCTTAATGAGAAAGGAAACACTTTCAATTTAATAATATCACCATCTACATCTTTATACTTTTGCATTTCACAAAGTTCAACAAAATTATTGAGATGGGCAGCAGCATCATCAGAACTAGCACCAGAAAATTGTTCTCTCATGACTAGATTTAGTAAAGCAGGTTTAATTTCAAAGAATTCTGCTGTAGTAGCAGGTGGAGCAATAGGTGTGCATAGGAAATCATTATTATTTGCATTTGTGAAGTCACACAACTTAGTATTTTCAGGAGTATTCATTTTAGCAACGGTAAATAAAACAAACTAGATAAAGTAAATGCGAGTAACTAATTTTTTTTGTGTTTTTGATATAGCAAACAAGATAGCAAATAAAGTAAAACTAGCAACTAATTTTTTTTGTGTTTTGATTTAGTGCAGCAAACAAAGTAGTAAATAAAATAAAGCAAGACAAAAACAAAGTAAAGAGATTGAGAAGTGGAGACTCCCCTTGCAGCGTGTCTTGATCTCCCCGGCAACGGCGCCAGAAATTTAGCTTGATACGCGTAGATGCACACGTCCGTTGGGAACCCCAAGTGGAAGGTATGATGCGTATAGAAGCAAGTTTCCCTCAGTATGAAACCAAGGTTTAATCGAACCAGTAGGAGCCAAGAAGCACGTTGAAGGTTGATGGTCGCGAAATGTGATGCGGCGCAACACCAGGGATTCCGGCGCCAACTAGGAACCTGCACAACACAACCAAAGTACTTTGCCCCAACGAAACAGTGAGGTTGTCAATCTCACCGGCTTGCTGTAACAAAGGATTAAACGTATCGAGTGGAAGATGTTTGCAAAGAAAACAGTAAAACAAGTAGATTGTATGCTATGTAAAGAATAGGACCGGGGTCCACAGTTCACTAGAGGTGTCTCTCCCATAAGATAAAAGCATGTTGGGTGAACAAATTACAGTCGGGCAATTGACAAATAGAGAAAGGCATAATAATGCATATACATGACATGATAAATATAGTGAGATTTAATCCGGGCATTACGACAAAGAACATAGACCGCCATCCAACTGCATCTATGCCTAAAAAGTCCACCTTCAGGTTATCGTCCGAACCCCCTCCAGTATTAAGTTGCAAAGCAACAGACAATTGCATTAAGTATTGTGCGTAATGTAATCAATAACTACATCCTTAGACATAGCATCAATGTTTTATCCCTAGTGGCAACAGCACATCACAACCTTAGAACTTTCACATCTGTCCCAGGTATCAATGAAGGCATGAACCCACTATCGAGCATAATTACTCCCTCTTGGAGTTAAGAGTAAAAACTTGGCCAGAGTCTCTACTAATAACGGAGAGCATGCAAGATCATAAACAACACATGAACAATAGATTGATAATCACCATAATCATAGTACTCTCTATCCATCGGATCCCGACAAACACAACATATAGTATTACAGATAGATGATCTTGATCATGTTAGGCAGCTCACAAGATCCAACAATGAAGCACAACAAGGAGAAGACGACCATCTAGCTACTGCTATGGACCCATGGTCCAGGGGTGAACTACTCACTCATCACTCCGGAGGCGATCATGGCGATGAAGAGTCCTCCGGGAGATGAATCCCCTCTCCGGCAGGGTGCCGGAGGCGATCTCCGTAATCCCGAGATGGGATTACGCGGCGGCGGCGTCTCTGTAAGGTTTTCCGTATCGTGGCTCTCGGTGCTGGGGTTTCGCGACGGGAGCTTTAAGTAGGCGGAAGGTCAACGCGAGGGGCCACACGAGGCCCCGGGGCAGGGCCGCGCGGCCAAGACCTAGGCCGCGCCGGCCACCCCCCGGCTGCCTCGTGGCCCCACTTCGTTAGGTCTTCGGTCTTACGAAGCTTCGTGCAAAAATAGGACCCTGGGCGAAAGTTTCGTCCAATTCCGAGAATATTTCTTTACTAGGATTTCTGAAACCAAAAACAGCAGAAAACAAGAATCGGCTCTTCGGCATCTTGTTAATAGGTTAGTTCCAGAAAATGCATAAATATGACATATAATGTGCATAAAACATGTAGGTATCATCAATAAAGTAGCATGGAACATAAGAAATTATCGATACGTTGGAGACGTATCAGTGCCTGCCAACAATCTCATACCATGAAGTAGTGCCTTTTTATTTTAGATTTATTATGATGACACTCCTCCCCACCTTTGCTTACACAAGCCATGGCTAACCGAATCCTTCGGGTGCCGTCCAACAATCACAAACCATGGAGGAGTGTCTATTTAAGTTAATTAATTTGGGACTGGGAATCCCATTGCCAGCTTTTTTTGCAAAATTATTGGATAAGCGGATGAAGCCACTAGTCCATTGGTGAAAGTTGCCCAACAAGATTGAAAGATAAACACCACATACTTCCTCATGAGCTATTAAACATTGACACAAATCAGAGGTGATAAATTTTGAATTGTTTAAAGGTAGCACTCAAGCAATTTACTTTGGAATGGCGGGAAATACCACATAGTGGGTAGGTATGATGGACACAAATGGCATAGTGGTTGGCTCAAGGATTTTGGATGCATGAGAAGTATTCCCTCTCGATACAAGGCTTAGGCTAGCAAGGTTATTTGAAGCAAACACAAGTATGAACCGGTACAGCAAAACTTACATAAGAACATATTGCAAGCATTATAATACTCTACACTGTCTTCCTTGTTGCTCAAACACTTTTACCAGAAAATATCTAGACCTTAAGAGAGACCAATCATGCAAACCAATTTTAACAAGCTCTACGGTAGTTCTCCACTAATAGGTTTAGACTACATGAAAAAACTTAATCATGATCTTCTTGAGAGCTCAAAACAATTGCCAAGTGTCAAATTATCCAAGACATTATGAGGCATTTTCTATTTCCAACCAAATAACCATAAGTATTGTAGCTTCCAACTTTTATCATTGAACATTAAAAGTAAAACGAAGAACAAGTGTTCATATGAAAAAGCGGAGCGTGTCTCTCTCCCACACAAGGATTGCTAGGATCCGAATTTATTCAAACACAAACAAAAATAAAGACGCTCCAAGTAAAGCACATAAGATGTGACAGAATAGAAATATAGTTTCAATAGAAGAAACCTGATAAGTTGATGAAGAAGGGGATGCCTTGGGCATCCCCAAGCTTAGACGCTTGAGTCTTCTTGAAATATGCAGGGATGAACCACGGGGGCATCCCCAAGCTTTGACTTTTCACTCTTCTTGATCATATATCATCCTCCTCTCTTGACCCTTGAAAACTTCCTTCACACCAAACTTCTCATAAACTTCATTAGAGGGGTTAGTACTCAAAAAACTTTAATCCACCTTGGTCCTGTAGTGACACATTGCAAGAACTCAATAAAACATTAGCTACAGCTCTCCACGTCTAGAGAGCCTCACATAAAGTCCACAAGAGACAATGCAAAAAAACAGAGACAGAATCTGCCAAAACAGAACAGCCAGTAAACCCGAATTTTAAAATGGTACTTCCGTTGCTCAAATCAGAAAACTCAAAACTAATGAAAGTTGCGTACATATCTGAGGATCACGCACGTAAATTGGCAGATTTTTATGAGTTTCCTACAGAGAAATAAGCCCAGATTCGTGACAGATAGAAATCTGTTTCTGCGCAGAAATCCAAATCTAGTATCAACCTTCTATTAGAGACTTCACTTGGCACAACATTGCAATAAAATAAGATAAGGAGAGGTTGCTACAGTAGTAAACAACTTCCAAGACACAAATATAAAACAAATTATTGTAGAAAAATAACACATGGGTTATCTCCCAAGAAGTTCTTTCTTTATAGCCATCAAGATGGGCTCAGCAGTTTTAATGATGCACTCGCAAGAAATAGTATTTGAAGCAAAAGAGAGCATCAAGAGGCAAATTCAAAACACATTTAAGCCTAACATGCTTCCTATGAAAAGGAATCTTGTAAATAAACAAGTTCATGAAGAGCAAAGTAACAAGCAAAGGAAGATAGAACAAGTGTAGCTTCAAAAATTTCAGCACATAGAGAGGTGTATTAGTACCATGAAAATTTCTACTACCATATTTTCCTCTCTCATAATAATTTTCAGTAGCTTCATGAATAAACTCAACAATATAACTATCACATGCAGCATACTTTTCATGATTTCCAAACACATAATTTTTATCAAGCTCAAATATAGTAGGATCAAAACTTCCAAACTCACTTTTATCAATAATATAACAAGGTGATCGATCAATCTCAAGAGATATGGGACTCTTAAATAAAGTCAATACTTTTCTAATCCCATTTTCATTAGTAGTACAATTAATATTATCAAGTAACATAGGACCATCATCTAGAGCTTTATCATAAACATTTGCCAAGCAAAATTCTTTAGTACCATGCATTTCGACATCAGGCACAAACAAAGCATTATCATAAGATTTATCAAAGTAGCATGGATTATCATATATAACAGCAGCATAATTATTCTCACAAGTTTTACTTATAGGAAATATTTCAAGAGAATCCACAGGAACATAACATTCAACCTCTTTCGGTAAGCATGGAGGACAATCAAATAGTGTAAGAGATGAAGAGTTACTATCATTAGAAGGTTGACATGGGTAGCTAATCCATTCTTCCTCCTTTTGTTCGTCGCTCTCTTCTTCTTTTTCATCCAATGAGCTTTCAAGTTCATCAATTTCTTCTTCCACCGGTTCCTGCAAATTGTGAGTGCATTCTTGTGCATTAATGTGTCTCTCTTTATAATCAAGGATATAAGGATTCCCACTGTAGCATTCTATGCAAGAATTAAGGATAGTAGAGACATAATCTTTAAGGCCCTTACAAACAACACAAGTTTCATAATTCTCAACCATGAAGGATTCTATCTCGGAGGCTCCCATAAATAAGACAAATTGTTCTACCTCTTCGAACCCATAATGAATATAGCAATTCCGATTATAGTTCTTAATTAAAAATTCCTCACTAAAGCCACATTGAAATTTAAGATGTTTAGTATCCTGTTGAGAGCAACAGTTTATATTATGGCGTTCAAGCAAGATTTCAGCAATTGTATTCAATTTTTCTATCATAGCACTCATTATTTTACCAGTTCTTGATTCTCTATAATTATTATAACATTCTATAAGCTCCAAGTAGGTTGTAGGTTCTCCCATAACAGCAGTTTTTAATTTTTTGGTTTTTCAATTTTTTATGGATTTTCGGGTATATAGGGAAAATAAAACAAGACAAAAATAAACTAGACAAAAGTAAACTAAGCAAAGTAAAACTAGATAGAAATAAACTAAGCACAAATAAACTAGATAGAAATAAACTAGCAAGACAAAATAAAATAAAAGCAGAGAGAGAGGTAGAGTGTACTCCCCAGGTGAACTTATGAGTAGAGTTATGCCTCCCCGGCAACGGCGCCAGAAAATAGTCTTGATGACCCACAAGTATAGGGGATCGCAACAGTCTTCGAGGGAAGTAAAACCCAATTTATTGATTCGACACAAGGGGAGGTAAAGAATACTTATAAGCCTTAACAGCCGAGTTGTCAATTCAGCTGCACCTGGAAAAGCACTAGCAACAGGGGTGATGTGAAAGTAGCAGTGATATGAGAGCAATAGTAACAGTAACACAACAGCAATAGTAGTAATATGAGAGCAATGGTACCAGGAAATAGTTGATACTACTTCCAATGACATGTAGAACGAGTATATAATGATGAGAGATGGACCGGGGTTCCCAGCTATCTACACTAGTGGCAACTCTCCAATAACAAGTGTTGGGTGAACAAATTACAGTTGGGCAATTGATAGGATTGATAAGGCATTAAGAAAGAACATCAATTCATTAATCATGTAGGCATGTTTTCCATATTTAGTCGTACGTGCTCGCAATGAGAAACTTGCACAACATCTATTGTCCTACCAGCCGGTGGCAGCCGGGCCTCAAGGGAATCTACTGGATATTAAGGTACTCCTTTTAATAGAGCACCGGAGCAAAGCATTAACACTCCGTGAAAACATGTGTCCCTCACATCACCGCCATCCCCTCCGGTTGTCCCGATTTCTGTCACTTCGGGGCCTTTGGTTCCGGACAGTGACATGTGCATACAACTTGTAGATACAATCTAAGCAATAATTATAGAGCTCAAATCTAAGATCATGCCACTCGGGCCCTAGTGACAAGCATTAAGCATAACAAGATTGCAGCAACAATAACTTCACAAACTTTATAGATAGACTAATCATAATGTATCATCCATCGGATCCCAACAAACACAACACCGATTACATCAGATGGATCTCAATCATGTAAGGCAGCTCATGAGATCATTGTATTGAAGTACATGGGGGAGAGAATACCGACTAGCTACAGCTAGAACCCGTAGTCCATGGGGGAACTACTCACGGAGCATGATGGAAGCGGTGGCGTCGATGGAGATGGCTTCCGGGGGCACTTCCCCGTCCCGGCAGGGTGCCGGGACAGAGACTTCTGTCCCCCGAATTGGAGTTTCGCGATGGTGGCGGCGCCCCTAGAGTCTTTCTGGAGTTTCGTCAAGAGGTACGGTGTTTTTAGGTCGAAAGGGATTTTATAGGCGAAGAGGCGGCGCAGGGGGGGCACCTGGGGGCTCCCCACCACAGGCCGGCGCGGGCCCAGGCCAGGCCACGCCGCCCTATGGTGTGGTGGCCCTCTGGCCCCTCTCCGACTCTTCTTCGGTGTTCTGGAGCCTTCCGGGAAAAATAGGAGGTTTGGTCTTCGTTTCGTCGAATTCCGAGAATATTGCCCGAACAGCCTTTCTGGAACCAAAAACAGCAGAAAATAGGAACTGGCACTGTGGCATCTTGTTAATAGGTTAGTTCCGGAAAATGCATAAAAACATTATAAAGTGCAAGCAAAACATGTAAGTATTGTCATAAAACAAGCATGGAACATCAGAAATTATAGGTACGTTGGAGACGTATCACTTATTTACTAGCTCTATATCAAAAACACACAAAAAATTAGTTACTTGCTTTTATTCTACTTGCTTAGTTTGCTTTTATTACTGCTACAATGGGTACTCCTGAAAATACTAAGTTGTGTGATTTCACTAGCACAAATAATAATGATTTTATAAGTACTCCTATTGCTCCACCTGCTACTACAGCAGAATTCTATGAAATTAAACCTGCTTTACTGAATCTTGTTATGAGAGAGCAATTTTCTGGTGTTAGTACTGATGATGCTGCTGCCCATCTTAATAATTTTGTTGAACTTTGTGAAATGCAAAAGTACAAGGATATAGATGGTGATATTATAAAACTGAAATTGTTTCCTTTCTCATTAAGAGGAAGAGCTAAAGATTGGTTGCTTTCTTTGCCTAAGAATAGTATTGATTCATGGACTAAATGTAAAGATGCTTTTATTAGTAAATATTATCCTCCTGCTAAGATTATATCTTTGAGAAGTAGCATTATGAACTTTAAACAATTTGATAATGAACATGTTGCTCAAGCATGGGAGAGAATGAAATCTTTGGTAAAGAATTGCCCAACCCATGGACTGACTACTTGGATGATCATCCAAACCTTTTATGCAGGATTGAATTTTTCCTCAAGGAACCTATTGGATTCATCTGCTGGAGGTACTTTTATGTCCATCACCTTGGGCGCCGCGACTAAATTACTTGATGATATGATGATCAATTACTCTGAATGGCATACTGAAAGAACTCCTCAAGGTAAGAAGGTAAATTCTGTTGAAGAAACCTCTTCTTTGGGTGATAAGATTGATGCTATTATGTCTATGCTTGCAAATGGTAGATCTCATATTGATCCTAATAATTTTCCTTTAGCTTCATTGGTTGCTCAAGAAGAAAATGTTGATGTGAATTTCATTAAGAGTAATAATTTCAACAACAATGCTTATAGGAATAATTCTGGTAACAACAACTATAGGCCATATCCTTCTAATAATGGTAATGGTTATGGTAATTCTTACAACAATAATAAGAGTGTACCCTCTGGTCTTGAAGTGATGCTTAAAGAATTTATTAGTACACAAACTGCTTTCAATAAAACTGTTGAAGAAAAGCTTGGTAAAATTGACGTTCTTGATTCCAAGGTTGATAGTCTTGCTCTTGATGTTGAACTTTTAAAATTGAAAGTTATGCCTGAGGAAGTTAAAGATGCTAGGTTTGCTAAAACAAATGCCATCCAAGTTCGAATTAATGATAATATTAGAATGTTAGCTGAATTGCATGCTAGGTGGGATAGAGAAGAAAAAGAAAAACTTTCTAAAGAAAATAATATAGCTAAAGTATGGACTATTACCACCACTAGTAATGTTGATTCTTTACATGTTGCTACACCTCCTACTATCAATGGTAAAATAATTGGTGTTGGCAATGTTTCTACTCCTAGTACAAAGCGTGCAAAATTGCCTGAAACTGCTGAAACTGCTTGTGATAAAACTGCTGAAATTTTTCAAAATCTTGGTGACAATGATTCTATTGCTGTAGAACATAATGGTTTAGATTTTGATGATTGTCATATTACTGAAGTTATAAAGTTCTTACAAAAACTTGCTAGAAGTCCTAATGCTAGTGCTATAAATTTAGCCTTTACAAAACATATTACAAATGCTCTCATTAAAGCTAGGGAAGAGAAATTAAAACTTGAAGCTTCTATTCCTAGGAAATTAGAAGATGGTTGGGAGCCCATCATTAAAATGAAATTCAATGACTTTGAATGTAATGCTTTATGTGATCTTGGTGCAAGTATCTCTAGTATGCCTAAGAAAATTTATGATATGCTTGACTTGCCACCATAATTTATGATATGCTTGACTTGCCACCATTGAAGAATTGTTATTTGGATGTTAATCTTGCTGATAATGTTAAAAAGAAACCTTTGGGGAGGATTGATAATGTTCGCATTACGGTTAACAATAACCTTGTCCCCGTTGATTTTGTTGTCTTGGATATCGAATGCAATGCATCTTGTCCTATTGTGTTGGGAAGACCTTTTCTTCGAACCGTTGGTGCTGTTATTGATATGAAGGAAGGTAATATTAAATATCAATTTCCTCTCAAGAAAGGTATGGAACACTTCCCTAGAAAGAGAATGAAGTTGCCTTTTGATTCTATTATTAGAACAAGTTATGATGTTGAT
This sequence comes from Lolium perenne, assembly GCF_019359855.2. Taxonomy (NCBI): domain Eukaryota; kingdom Viridiplantae; phylum Streptophyta; class Magnoliopsida; order Poales; family Poaceae; genus Lolium; species Lolium perenne. The sequence goes on along the minus strand of NC_067248.2, from coordinate 73,286,904 downwards.
GCTTCTTCTCTTGATGTTACTTGATTTGCACTTTCTGCGCCTAGCTGAAAGGCGTTAAAAAAAAGCACTTCTTGGGAGATAACCCAAGTTACATTTTATTTACTGTATTATTGAGTCTTGGAAGTTGTTTACTACTGTAGCAACCTCTCCTTATCATGTTTTTGTGCCAAGTAAAGTTTCTATGCTAAAGTTGATGCTAGATTAGGATCGTTGCGCAGAAACAGCATTGCTGTCTATCACGAATTCGTACAGATTTCCCTGTAGAAAAATCAAAAAAATCTGAAAATTTACGAGCATGATCCTCATATATGTACGCAACTTTCATTAGTTATGAGTTTTTCCATTTGAGCAAGTTAAGTGCACCTTCCAAATTCGTCTTTACGGACTGTTCTGTTTTTGACAGATTCTGCCTTTTATTTCGCATTGTCGCTTTTGCTATGTTGAATGAGTTTCTTTGTTCCATTAACTTTCAGAAGCTTTATGCAATGTCCAGAAGTGTTAAAATGATTGTGTCACCTCTGAATATATGAATTTATGATTATGCACTAACCCTCTAATGAGTTTGCTTGAAGTTTGGTGTGGAGGAAGTTTTCAAGGGTCAAGAGAAGAGGATGATATACTATGATCAAGAAGAGTCAAAGGTCTAAGCTTGGGGATGCCCCGGTGGTTCATCCCTGCATATTTTAAGAAGACTCAAGCATCTAAGCTTGGGGATGCCCAAGGCATCCCCTTCTTCATCGACAACATTATCAGGTCACTTCTAGTGAAACTATATTTTTATTCTATCACATCTTATGTTCTTTACTTGGAGCGTCGGTTTGCTTTTATTTTCGTTTTGGTTTGAATAAAGTTGGATCCCATCATCCTTATATTGGAGATATTACGCTCTGCTTTTTCATATGGAACACTTGTGTTCTTAATTGTGCTTTAATGTTCATGGCGAAGGCTAAAATTGCTTCGTTAAATTGCTATTTGGTTGGAATCAAAAAATGCTGCATATGGTTTGGAATAAATTGGCAATTGTTTGAGCTCTCATAGATCATGTTTAAGCTCTTGCATCATGTAGTTTAATCTATTAATGAAGAACTACCGTAGAGCTTGTTTAATTTGGTTTACATGATTGGTCTCTCTAAGTCTAGATATTTTCGGGTAAAGTGTTTGAACAACAAGGAAGACAGTATAGAGCCTTATAATGCTTGCAATATGTTCTTGTGTAAGTTTTGCTATACCTGTTCATACTTGTGTTTGCTTCAAACAACCTTGCTAGCCCAAACCTTGTACTGAGAGGAAATGCTTCTCGTGCATCCAAACACCTTGAGCCAAAACCCATGCCATTTGTTGTGTCCATCATATCTACCTACTATGTGGTATTTTTCTGCCATTCCAAAGTAAATTACTTGAGTGCTACCTTTAAAATTTCATTTCTTTATCTTTGCAATATATAGCTCATGGGACAAATAGTTTAAAAACTATTGTGGTGATGAATATGTAGTTATGTGTCTTAATTCTTATAAGTTGCTTGTTGAGCGGTAACCATGTTTCTGGGGACGCCATCAACTTTTTACCTTTGTTGGATATCATGTGAGATGCTATGCATGTTCGTCTTGTCTGAAGTAAGTGCGATTTCATAATCAAATGGTTTGAGTATGCATATGTTAGAGAAGAACATTGGGCAGCCAACTAAAGCCATGTATCATGGTGGAAGTTTCAGTTTGGACATACAACCTCAATCTCTTATGAGAATATTATTTGTTGTTGAATGCTTAAGCATTAAAAGAGGAGTCCATTATCTGTTGTCTATGTTGTCCCGGTATGGATGTCTAAGTTGAGAATAATCAAAAGCGAGAAATCCAATGCGTGCATTGTCCTTAGACCTTTGTACATGCGGCATAGAGGTACCCCTTTGTGACACTTGGTTGACACATATGTCATGTGATGATAATCCGTGTTATCGGAGCTGATTAGGACAAGGTGCGAGCACTATTAGTACTCTATGCATGAGACTTGCAACTTGTAGGAAGTATTATGTATAGCACATATGAATTATTACTACCGTTGACAAAATTGTTTCTATGTTTTCAGAACAAAAGCTCTAGCACAAAAATAGTAATCCATGCTTCCCTCTGCGAAGGGCCATTCTTCTACTTTATTGTTGAGTCTGTTTACCCACTCCTTTCTATCTTAGAAGCAAACACTTGTGTTAACTGTGTGCATTGATTCTTACATGTTTACTTATTGCACTTGTTATATTACTCTATGTTGACAAATATCCATGAGATATATATGTTACAAGTTGAAAGCAATTGCTGAAACGTAATCATCCTTTGTGTTGCTTCAATGCATTCTACTTTGAATTTATTGCTTACGAGTTAGCTCTTATGCAAGTCTTATTGATGCTTGTCTTGAAAGTACTATTCATGAAAAGTTTTGCTATATGATTCATTTGTTTAGTCATTATCTTTGTTAGCAATCTTTTGTTCAGATCACTCCATTCATCTCATATGCTTTACAATAATGTTGATCAAGATTATGATGGTAGCATGTCACTTCAGAAATTATTTGTGTTATCGTTTACCTACTCGAGGACGAGTAGGAACTAAACTTGGGGATGCTTGATACGTCTCAAACGTATCTATAATTTCTTATGTTCCATGCTACTTTTATGACAATACTTGAATGTTTTATACATACTTTACAGCATTATTATACATTTTCCGGCACTAAGCTATTAACAAGATTCCGAAGCGCCAGTTGCTGTTTTCTGTTGTTTTTGGTTTCAGAAATCCTAGTAAGGAAATATTCTCGGAATTGGACGAAATTAACGCCCAGGGTCCTATGTTTACACGAAGCTTCCAGAAGACCGAGGGGGAAAGGAAGTGGGGCCACGAGGCGCCGACACAATAGGGCGGCGCGGCCTGGCCCCTGGCCGCGCCGGCCTGTTGTGTGGGGCCCTCGTGTGGCCCCCTGCGTTGCCCTTCCGCCTACTTAAAGCCTTCGTCGCGAATACCCCTGTACCGAGAGCCACGATACGGAAAACCTTCCAGAGACGCCGCCGCCGCCAATCCCATCTCGGGGGATTCAGGAGATCGCCTCCGGCACCCTGCCGGAGAGGGGAATCATCACCGGAGGGGCTCTACATCATCATGCCCGCCTCCGGATTGATGCGTGAGTAGTTCATCCTTGGACTATGGGTCCATAGCAGTAGCTAGATGGTTGTCTTCTCCGCATGTGCTATCATTGTTTAGATCTTGTGAGCTGCCTAACATGATCAAGATCATCTATTTGTAATGCTACATGTTATGTTTGGTGGGATCCGATGAATCTAGAATACTATGTTAAGTTGATTATCAATCTATCATATATGTGTTGTTTATGTTCTTGCATGCTCTCCGTTGCTAGTAGAGGCTCTGGCCAAGTTGATACTTGTAACTCCAAGAGGGGGTATTTATGCTCGATAGTGGGTTCATGCCTCCATTGAATCTGGGACAGTGACAGAAAGTTCTAAGGTTGTGGATGTGCTGTTGCTACTAGGGATAAAACATCGATGCTTTGTCTAAGGATATTTGTGTTGATTACATTACGCACCATACTTAATGCAATTATCTGTTGTTTACAACTTAATACTGGAGGGGGTTCGGATGATAACTCGAAGGTGGATTATTTAGGCATAGATGCATGCTGGATAGCGGTCTATGTACTTTGTCGTAATGCCCTGATTAAATCACATAGTAATCATCGTTGATATGTATTGAATCTTGATTTGTCAATTGCCCACCTGTAATTTGTTCACCCAGCATGTTAGTTATCTTATTGGAGAGACACCACTAGTGAACTGTGGACCCCGGTCCATTCTTTTACATCTGAATACATTCCACTGCAATTATTGTTTCTTACTGTTCTTTGCAAACAAACACCATTTTCCACTCGATACGCTTAATCCTTTGTTTTCAGCAAGCCGGTGAGATTGACAACCTCACTGTTACGTTGGGGCAAAGTATCTTGATTGTGTTGTGCAGGTTCCACGTTGGCGCCGGTTTCACTGGTGTTGCGCCGCACTACACTCCTCCACCAACAACCTTCACGTGCTTCTTGGCTCCTACTGGTTCGATAACCTTGGTTTCTTTCTGAGGGAAAACTTGTCGCTGTGCGCATCATACCTTCTTCTTGGGGTTCCCAACGGACGTGTACATCTACGCGCATAAAGGTTCCACGTTGGCGCCGGTTTCACTGGTGTTGCGCCGCACTACACTCCTCCACCAACAACCTTCACGTGCTCCTTGACTCCTACTGGTTCGATAACCTTGGTTTCTTTCTGAGGGAAAACTTGCTGCTGTGCGCATCACACCTTCCTCTTGGGGTTCCCAACGGACGTGTGCATCACGCGTAATCAAGCTCTTTTTCTGGCGCCATTGCCGGGGACCTAAAGGAAAGTTGCACCCCAGAGATTTCTAACTCCCACGTCAACTACACGCCAGCAGCTCTTTTTCTGGCACCGTTGCCGGGGAGATCAAGACACGCTGCAAGGGGAGTCTCCACATCCAATCTCTTTACTTTGTTTTGGTCTTACTTTACTTTACTTTATTTACTGTCTTGTTTGCTCTATATCTAAAAACACAAAAAAATTAGTTACTTTACTTTCTGTCTTATTTACTAGCTCTATATCGAAAACACACAAAAATTAGTTACTTTATTTACTGTCTTGTTTATTTGCTCTATACCAAAAACACAAAAAATTAGTTACTCGCATTTACTTTATTTACCTTTTGTTTATTTCATCATGCTCCATCCTAAGTTTACTCTGGAAAAAATACCGGTAGGACAAGGGTCTATCATTGGAAGAGATAATATAGAAGAATTTTTCACCCATGTTAGTATGGATGAAGATTTTGAAGATATACCATTATTAAAAGTTGCTCCTACTTATGAAAGTGCTTCTGCCTGTTTAGTACACATGTTGGAAACTAGATTTGTTAATCTCAATCCCATAATACAACATATGTTTCTTACACTTTCGGATATGGAGATGGGAGAAAAGAGAGATTTTGTTTTAAAAGTCCTTGTTAGAGAATTTGAAGATATAGCTAAAGAAGCTAGAAAAGTTTTTATCAAGCATAAGAGGCTTGGTTTCTTTCCTGATTTTAAACGAATACTTGAAAAGATGGATATGGATAGAATAAAGTACACTAATAATGTTAATGATGGTAAGGAAATTAAAGCACCGATACCTAGTAAGCTCCTAGGGATGCATGAAGCTTTAGAAAATAACTATGCTTGGCTTGTTCCTGAAAATTTGTTTGATGAGAATAGTAAGCCTAGGAGCAATGAAAGAGGAGTTACTTATATAGACCAGATACAATGCATTGTTGAGAAAACTCCCGACTCCCTAGGTAATAATGTTGATGCTTCATCTCTTGAAAATACTTGATTTGCACTTTCTGCGCCTAGCTGAAAGGCGTTAAAGAAAAGCAAGTTTCATTTTATTTACTGTATTGTTGAGTCTTGGAAGTTGTTTACTACTGTAGCAACCTCTACTTATCATGTTTTTGTGCCAAGTAAACTCTCTATGGTAAAGTTGATGCTAGATTTGGATTGCTGGGCAGAAACATCATTGCTGTCTGTCACGAATTCGCGCAGAACTCTCGGTAGAAGAGTAAAAAAAAATCTAAAAATTTACGTGCGTGATCCTCAGATATGTACGCAACTTTCATTAGTTTTGAGTTATTCCGTTTGAGCAAGTTAAGTGCCCCTAAAAAATTCGTCTTTACGGACTGTTCTGTTTAGACAGATTCTGTTTTTTATTTCGCCTTGCCGCTTTTGCTATGTTGAATAAGTTTCTTTGTTCCGTTAACTTTCAGAAGCTTTGTGCAATGTCCAGAAGTGTTAAGAATGATTATGTCACCTCTGAATATATGAATTTTTGATTATGCACTAACCCTCTAATGAGTTTGCTTGAAGTTTGGTGTGGAGGAAGTTTTCAAGGGTCAAGAGAAGAGGATGATATACTATGATCAAGAAGAGTGAAAGGTCTAAGCTTGGGGATTCCCCGATGGTTCATCCCTGCATATTTTAAGAAGACTCAAGCATCTAAGCTTGGGGATGCTCAAGGCATCCCCTTCTTCATCGACAACTTATCAGGTCACTTCTAGTGAAACTATATTTTTATTCTGTCACATCTTATGTTCTTTACTTGGAGCGTCGGTTTGCTTTTATTTTTGTTTTGGTTTGAATAAAGTTGGATCCCATCATCCTTATATTGGAGATATTACGCTCCGCTTTTTCATATGGAACACTTATGTTCTTAATTGTGCTTTAATGTTCATGGCGAAAGCTGAAATTGCTTCGTTGATTGCTATTTGGTTGGAATCAGAAAATGCTGCATATGGTTTGGAATAACTTGGCAATTGTTTGAGCTCTGATAGATCATGTTTAAGCTCTTGCATCATGTAGTTTAATCTATTAATGGAGAACTACCGTAGAGCTTGTTAAATTTGGTTTGCATGATTGGTCTCTCTAAGTCTAGATATTTTCTGGTAAAGTGTTTGAACAACAAGGAAGACAGTGTAGAGTCTTATAATGCTTGCAATATGTTCTTGTGTATGTTTTGCTGTACCTGTTCAAACTTGTGTTTGCTTTGAACAACCGTGCTAGCCCAAACCTTGTACTGAGAGGAAATGCTTCTCGTGCATCCAAACACCTTGAGCCAAAATCCATGCCATTTGTGTCCACCATATCTACCTACTATGTGGTATTTTTCTGCCATTCCAAAGTAAATTACTTGAGTGCTACCTTTAAAATTTCATTCCTTTATCTTTGCAATATATAGCTCATGGGACAAATAGCTTAAAAACTATTGTGGTGATGAATATGTAGTTATGTGTCTCAGTTCTTATAAGTTGTTTGTTGAGCGGTAACCATGTTTCTGGGGACGCCATCAACTTTTTACCTTTGTTGGATATCATGTGAGATGCTATGCATGTTCGTCTTGTCTGAAGTAAGTGCGATTTCATGATCAAATGGTTTGAGTATGCATATGTTAGAGAAGAACATTGGGCCGCTAACTAAAGCCATGTATCATGGTGGAAGTTTCAGTTTGGACATACAACCTCAATCTCTTACTAGAATATTATCTGTTGTTGAATGCTTAAGCATTAAAAGAGGAGTCCATTATCTGTTGTCTATGTTGTCCCGGTATGGATGTCTAAGTTGAGAATAATCAAAAGCGAGAAATCCAATGCGTGCTTTCTCCTTAGACCTTTGTACAGGCGGCATAGAGGTACCCCTTTGTGACACTTGGTTGAAACATATGTCATGCAATGATAACCGTGTTATCCGAGCTGATTAGGACAAGGTGCGAGCACTATTAGTACTCTATGCATGAGACTTGCAACTTGTAGGAAGTATTATGCATAGCACATATGAATTATTACTACCGTTGACAAAATTGTTTCTATGTTTTCAAAACAAAAGCTCTAGCACAAAAATAGTAATCCATGCTTCCCTCTGCGAAGGGCCATTCTTTTACTTTATGTTGAGTCAGTTTACCCACTTCTTTCTATCTTAGAAGCAAACACTTGTGTTAACTATGTGCATTGATTCTTACATATTTACTTATTGCACTTGTTATATTACTCTATGTTGACAAATATCCATGAGATATACATGTTACAAGTTGAAAGCAATTGCTGAAACTTAATCTTTTTTTTCGATAAAGGATGCTTTTATTACTTTTGGTAAGCAATTACATCCAGCCTCTGCACAACCAGGGTGCACACAGCCGTTTATGAGTCTTTTTAGGACTAGAAAAAGTTCAAAAAAATAGAAAAAGAACTAGGCGAAATACATATCGAAGCGATGAAACATATAACGCCTAAGATGTGGGTGGGGCTTCAGTCCGTAGACTATGCTGACACCCATGTAGAGAAAAAGTATCCCTCGCCGTAGCCTCCAACCGTGTACAGACCTCCGTAAATAGATCTCGGTTCTCCATGCGCTGAAGAGGTAACCACAAACGGAGAATACATGTACATTTGTAGATGACCTGCAACAAAGAACAATTTTTATCATTGAAAATCTTGTCATTCCTACTCAGCCAAAGCGCCCAGATAACTGCTAGCGCCCCCACCCTAAGAAGCAACTTAAACCTTGAATCTATACCATGCAGCCAATTGCCAAAGACATTGGCCACACTAGTCGGAGGGTACAAGGTAGACGCTACTTGGATGAAACTTAATCATCCTTTGTGTTGCTTCAGTGCATTCTACTTTGAATTTATTGCTTATGAGTTAGCTCTTATGCAAGTCTTAATGATGCTTGTCTTGAAAGTACTATTCATGAAAAGTTTTGCTATATGATTCATTTGTTTAGTCATTATCTTTTGTTAGCAATCTTTTGCTTCAGATCACTCCATTCATCTCATATGCTTTACAATAATGTTGATCAAGGTTATGTTGGTAGCATGTCACTTCAGAAATTATTTGTGTTATCGTTTACCTACTCGAGGGCGAGTAGGAACTAAGCTTGGGGATGCTGATACGTCTCAAACGTATCTATAATTTCTTATGTTCCATGCTACTTTTATGACAATACTTGAATGTTTTATACATACTTTACATCATTATTATACATTTTCCGGCACTAACCTATTAACAAGATGCCGAAGCGCCAGTTGCTGTTTTCTGCTGTTTTTGGTTTCAGAAATCCTAGTAAGGAAATATTCCCAGAATTGGACGAAATCAACGCCCAGGGTCCTATTTTTCCACGAAGCTTCCGGAAGACCGAAGGGATAACGAAGTGGGGCGACGAGGCGCCCACACCACAGGGCCGCGCGGCCAGGGTGGGCCCTGCGCCGCCCTATGGTGTGGGGCCCTCGCGCCGCCCCCTGACCTACCCTTCCGCCTACTTAAAGCCTTCGTCGCGAATACCCATGTACCGAGAGCCACGATACGGAAAACCTTCCAGAGACGCCGCCGCCGCCAATCCCATCTCGGGGGATTCAGGAGATCGCCTCCAGCACCCTGCCGGAGAGGGGAATCATCACCGGATGGCTCTACATCATCCTGCTCGCCTCCGGATTGATGCGTGAGTAGTTCATCCTTGGACTATGGGTCCATAGCAGTAGCTAGTTGGTTGTCTTCTCCTCTTGTGCTATCATGTTTAGATCTTGTGAGCTGCCTAACATGATCAAGATCATCTATTTGTAATGCTACATGTTGTGTTTGGTGGGATCCGATGAATATAGAATATTATGTCAAGTTGATTATCAATCTATCATATATGTGTTGTTTATGTTCTTGCATGCTCTCCGTTGCTAGTAGAGGCTCTGACCAAGTTGATACTTGTAACTCCAAGAGGGGGTATTTATGCTCGATAGTGGGTTCATGCCTCCATTGAATCTGGGACAGTGACAGCAAGTTCTAAGGTTGTGGATGTGTTGTTGCTACTAGGGATAAAACATCGATGCTTTGTCTAAGGATATTTGTGTTGATTACATTACGCACCATACTTAATGCAATTGTCTGTTGTTTACAACTTAATACTGGAAGGGGTGCGGATGCTAACCTGAAGGTGGATTATTTAGGCATAGATGCATGCTGGATAGCGGTCTATGTACTTTGTCGTAATGCCCTGATTAAATCTCATAGTAATCATCATGATATGTATTGAATCTTTATTTGTCAATTGCCCGCCTGTAATTTGTTCACCCAACTTGTTATTTATCTTATTGGAGAGACACCACTAGTGAACTGCGGACCCCGGTCCATTCTTTACATCTGAATACAATCTACTGCAATCATTGTTCTCTACTGTTCTTTGCAAACAAACATCATCTTCCACACAATACGTTTAATCCTTTGTTTTCAGCAAGCCGGTAAGATTGACAACCTCACTGTTACGTTGGGGCAAAGTATCTTGATTGTGTTGTGCAGGTTCCACGTTGGCGCCGGTTTCACTGGTGTTGCGCCGCACTACACTCCTCCACCAACAACCTTCACGTGCTCCTTGACTCCTACTGGTTCGATAACCTTGGTTTCTTTCTGAGGGAAAACTTGCTGCTGTGCGCATCACACCTTCCTCTTGGGGTTCCCAACGGACGTGTGCATCACGCGTAATCAAGCTCTTTTTCTGGCGCCATTGCCGGGGACCTGAAGAAAAGTTGCACCCCAGAGATTTCTAACTCCCACGTCAACTACACGCCAGCAGGGAACATGGGAGAGAAAGTTTGCGGCGGGATCGAATCCCACGGCCTTTAAAAATGGGGAGGAAAATATAAATGAAAAAATAAAAGCTCACCAAAAGTAGAAGACATGCGTTGCACTGCCGATTGATTAGGATGTTCTCCTGCAGTAAGTGACTTGTATTGAGGCTTGGATGTATAAGGGAGAGTTTCCTCCTCTATAGCATTGAGATGGTTGTCCATTGCCTCAAGTACAACTTCTGTGTCACGAAGTGTTGTGTCTTTGTCAGAGAATGAATCCAGGTTGGTAGGATTGCCCTCGGTTGAAGGATTGGAGCAGACATCAGCTTGACAGATTGCATGGGATTTGAATAGAATATATCCTCCTCTCAAGAAATTTTCAGAAGAGACGACGTTAGGAGACAGAACATAGAAACCGAGACAGAAGGCTGCCGATGTTATCACTACAACAAATGGTAGATGGTTGAAGCAACCAGATGGATGCGGTTTGAATGCTTTATGTGTTGTTGTCTTCAACGATGTTATCACTACAACAAATGGCTCTTAGCAGTTTAGTTGCTTGAAGCAAGAAGATGGTTGCACTTGTGAGTTCCTCGATAGTTGCTGTCTTTTAGTGATAACCTTGAAGCAGATAGAACTCAAGGAACATCAATTGAGTCTTGCCTTGAAGCAAGTGATTTGCTCCTTGAGTTTTTAATGTAGTGCTGCTTCAACGATGGCCTTACAAGGTTCTCAAGGACACATGATATGTTGATGTAGATTGGCGTATGCTTTCAGTTCTTTTTTGTGGTGTTGTTCAATGTCTCAATAGTATTTTACTCTAAACTTTATTTACATATAGCGTACATCTCCAATCAATTATAATGCATAAGATTGTCCGGTACCAGCAGCTCTTAATCCCTTCATAATACAAGTTACACCACACCCATTTAATAATCGAATAACCTCCTAATAGGAGATTTCTATATACTCTTCCACTAAAGTACACAGTTTCTCCACGCCTGATCCCTCCATCACCAATTCGATGAATGGATTCCGGCAGGAGCTGTAGCTGTACTGCTGCAGCCTGCAGCATGCCATTGCCATGGTCGGTCACCAGCACTTGTCGGCGTCCCTCCACCTGAGGTACTCGACGCCGCCCAGGTAGTGCGCGTACGCGCCTGCGATGACGAAGAGGTGGAACAGCTGGTGGCTGTGCCCGACAAGGTCGAAGCGCCCGGGGAACCACCGCTCCGGCACGCGCAACGCGTAGACCGCGGCGCCGAGCCCGTAGAGCGCGCCCATGAGCGCCTCGTAGCCCGCCGTCACGACGGCCTCCTGGCGGCCGCCGTAGAGCAGGAGCTTGTGCGCCACGGGGACGAACCCGGACACGCCCATTAAAGAGAAGAGCGCCGCGCGGAGCGGGCGGAGTTCGGGCGCCTGGAACGCCGGCACCAACGACGCCGTGACCGCCGAGGCGCCGAAGGCGGTGATGAAGCCCATGTAGAGCCGCTGGAGCCCCGGGTGGCACAGGAAGGAGTAGTAGACGACCGGGTAGAAAGAGGTGACGATGAGGGCGGCGATGCCGGCGTAGTCCAGCCTGAGCGTCACGTACGCCGTCCGCTCCGAGTGGCACAGCACAAGGTGGCACGCGCTGCTCGTCAGCAGGCACACCATTGCGCCGCACAGGTAGGCGAACAGCGGCCACCGCGTGATCGGATCGGCGGAGGCGGCATCCGCAGCCCGTGGCGTCCGGCCGGCGTCTTCCTGCATTTGCAGTTCATGCAGGATTTTAGTATAGTAGTACACTCATTTTGTGTTCGGGCTGAAGCTTAATTTGTCGGACGTAGCACAGTTGCTAGAATGGACCTCTTTCTGTGTTGTGAAATAAACTGATGAATATTCAGGAGAGATCTAAGAGGTAGCTGTGTAACTAGTCAAAGTACAGTTATGTTCTGAATCAAGCGGTACCATATTCTACTTGATCTTGATTTCTGGTTACAAAGTTGGTGAGCTACAGTGCAAGGATTCAAATGGGCAATGGATTTCTGGTCCAGGACATGCCCAGACCAAGGACATCTAGTTACATCGGGTTTATGTATGGATCCCTGAAATATGGATCTGGAGATATAGAACTTCGGTCCTACACGCCGTGTTCTCAGACATCCGCTTGGTCTTCAAAACGCAAGTTGATCGAGTACAATTTGTACAGATCAGCCCTCCATGGTATTGTACTAGGCATCCTCATAGTTATGAAGTATTTTTTTTTTTTGAGGTAAGTATTTTGTCTTTTACCTTCTCTTCATTCCTTCTTGCAGCTATGTGTACCTTAGTTATGTAGATATCGGGTATGAGCTCTTTGCTTGTATCTCCTTTGTAGGATCTTTCGAGTTTAATAAAAACGACCTTTATCGAAATGAACTTTCGGGTAAAAGGACGTGACAAATCCTTTTTTGATCTTTTTGCATAAAATGATCTCTTTCGGGTAGAAGGGCGGCGTTGGAGCGGCGAGGCTGGTAGAGAGCAGCGGTGGCTGGTGCGTGGGAGGAAATCGAGCGTGCGATCGTGAGAGATCGAAGAGAAGCAATGGGGAGGGTAGAGAGTGATGCGCGAGACGAGCAATCGACCGAGGTAGCTCGGGAGGAAGTGTTTTCCATCTCAAAAGCCAGAACATATGCAATTCATTGTTATTAGAAAAAAAATGCATAAATCCCAGGGGCTGCTAGTGTGTACATGCGGATCTGCAGCTTACAGCTAGTTTATTGGATTGGTTGACCAAAACGAGCTAATCAAGGCTCGCGGCACCAAATAGGTGGTTGTCCATCACATTCATGGGAAAGTAGAGCGCCGCACTACTTCTATTCTCTGATTGCGTTGCTCATAATCAACTCCATGTAGGTGACACGATCTTGAAGGTGTCATTTTGACCATCAGTTTTGATGCAAGCAAGTTATCTTAGGTATAAAAAATTTCATTACCAACTATAGGTACATTAAACTATATGTGCATTGGACAAATGAATCTGGCAATACAATTTTGTGTTGATTGTTGTCTGGCACATCTACCAGGCTGGTTGTCGGTGATACTTTGTTTATTGATGTTTAAACCTGAAATGTTTGACTATATAGATAATTTGGTTCAGCCAGCTTTGCAAGCACGCACACACTGTCACTAGCAAATCAATCAGTTGGCTAGAACCATAAGTGTGGAAGGTGGCTTTGCGAAACATTATGGTTGGCACAAGACGAATAGACCATGTACCAGAAGTAAGTAAATCAACCTATCAAAGTAGTACCATCTGTACTAGTACGTGTGCCCTACTCTGAACAAAAGTACACCAACAAACATGCCTTGCATGCATCACGCTCAAGAACCCTAGCTTAGCTAGCACAGGAAAGCAAAAGAAGAATCAATGCAATGCAGATGCCCTGCCACACCACCGCCCCATTAAGAACTTGCCAACAACCTAAGAAAAAACCAATAGGGATTCAGCCTACCTAACCTTCAACGAGGTGACAGGTCCTCCCAATTAGCCAGAGCACATGAACACATGACAAAGGCACTCAGCTAAACCAATAAAGAAAACAGAGTAAGTAGTCGAATCAGTGGTACCTGGATCAAGGCAACGTGATGGTGAGAGGGCGAGGAGGATGTGTTGGGTGGACAGCTGGTTGGGATCTTCTCCTCGTTTTCAGACAAATCTGTGGCAGCTGGAGGTAGCAGGAGGCAGGCCGCAGCTGCCTCATGCTTCAGCGCCCCCGTCATGTTGGCCATCGACATCAGATCTCCCCAGTAGCTCCTCGCCGACGATGCATCTTCGAATGTGCCGCTAATGCCGTCACTTGGGATCACCATTGCCGTGAGGACCGTCAGGCACAAGAACAGCAGGAATCCTACCAAATGTCTGTGCAGAAACAGAGTTCAGATAATTTGGTGGCCTGGAGATCATCTTCCTCGATGATGCGCGCGTGAGCATATGTATACTGGGTTCAGGGACTTACGACCAGACGTTGAGGGTCTCGTTGTGGATGGAGAAGATGCTGAGGATGGTCTCCCGCATTGGCCACTCGCAGCGGTAGTAGCCGTGGATGAACTCGTTGTCCTTGAGCCACTCCGGCAGCGACTCGTAGCCGATCAGCTCGCACTTAGGCTTCTTCTGTTGCTTCTTCTTCTTCCTGTCGCCGGAGCCTTTGCAGGCAGCGCAGGAAGAGGCCATGGTTTGCCCCTTCAAGCTGCTCGTCAGTCGTCACCCTTCTCTCCTCCTTGCTTTGCTCTTCTTGGATGTGCCACCCACGAAAAACTCGTTCAGGTACAGCTTTGACGTGTGCAGCTCCACAGGACAATATGCATACCAACAGAAGGAAAGGATGTCGCCGACGGTGGTTGTTTGTTCAAAGGTAGAGAGAGAGAAAAGAGGTTCTGTGGGTGTGCGTGTGGAGAAGCAGAGCACTCTATATATGCACACGTCTTCTCTCTGAATCGATCTATCCCTCATGTGATTGGTGGCACGTTGCTCTATAGAGCCAAAGAAGAAGTGCAAGCAATTTGGATCGCAGAGGCCATGTACTGATTCTTATAATATTCCAAGTCGATCCCTCCACATAGATGCCAAGATTCCGATGTCTCGTGGCATATTAGTTGTGGTCCATATGTGGATTAATCTAAGGAATCGACACTGCAGTACCACTCATGAGGAAATTGCACAAACCACTCACTTTTGGTGTCTCTGTTGCACAAACTACTCACTATTCACGTCTTTTGCAGAAAACACCAACTTTACGTGTAGTTGGTTGCAGAGAGGTCTAATTTTAAGATTAGGCTAGTTAACAGCAAATCTGACGGATGGATCCATGGCAAGTGATGATGTGGCACCCGAGTATCATAAACTAGATTTTTTCAAGTATTTTTAAAAGTTTAAAATTTTTCAAATAAATGAAAATAATATAAATCGAGCAGTATGATGGCATGTACTTGATGGCTTTAAATTATGTTAAACTTTTCGAGATTACTTATGTCATATTGTTTCAAATACTATAATTTTTTTGGAACTTTTTAAAAAGTTTGAACCCAATTTTGACCACATCACACAAAAAGTGATAAATATTTTGAAGTATTTCAAAGTTTTCTAGATTTGTTAATTTATATTGTTCAATTTATTGGAATTTTCATAATTTTTAAGGTTAAAAAGAATAGTTGATGACACGTGGATGCCACATCATCACTCACTGTGGGCCTTGTTTGTCAGATATGCGATTAGCAAGTCTAATCCTTAATTTGGACCTCTGTGCAACCAACTACATGTAAAGTTGATGTTTTCTGCAAAAGACGTGAAAAATGAGTGTTTTGTGCAACATAGACAACAATAGTGAGTGGTTTGTGCAATTTCCTCTACCACTCATCGCAGGCGCATCAAAACAGTTAATAAAAACGCGGCCTAAATATAATAAATAAATAATGTTCTGTTAGTTCAGTTTGATATTTGGAACACATGAAGTAGACGGGAAATCAATCAAGACAAATATTAGACTCAAGGAGACAAACATAAGTTTGTACTTTTGTCTTGGATGGGGTTAGTTAGTTGTCATTTTGTCTACCTTTACTTCTTGTTGCGCTTAGTGCCATAAATCTTTCTGAAGACAAATACATACGTCCACAATTTGAAAGTTTCCCACAAAAAATAGTGAAAAGACTAAAGTCAGAGTCATCCCTACAAGTACCAATACCGTTATCAATTGAATCCCAACCAAATCATGTGATATCGGTCCTCCATCCTAGATTCCGCTAGATAGTGTCATCTTTCACTAGTAGGAAACATGCAATCGTGACGGCGGCACGAGGAGCTCTAGCTTTGGCATGGTGCATCAGTGCAACAACCGTGTTGGTCGGCCAACATGGGGGGCCTCCTCCCCCGAGCCCATACTAGCTAGCGGCAAGGTTGATGGTGGTAGCAGCCCTCTTCTTCGACGATGAGGCCAGAGCGGCTTCTTGCTTCTCTGGTGGTGGTTTAAGCAGGCAACTGTGTCCCGATCCCTCGTCACCAGTCAGTTGACTCCGATAGCATTAGGGTCATGGGGAAGGACTAGGGTGAAAGCCCTGCTCGGGGCATGCATATCACAACGACGTCTCCAAGCGGAGTTTCCTTCATGGTGGCGTGGTCTTGGTCCAGAGTGTGCCTTCCTCTCCTCCGGTGCCACCTCCTGGGAGAAACCATAGGTCTGATCCGTCAAACCAGGTAACAACGACGACGCCGCTCTCCGTCGAAAGAAATCGTCTGAGCTACCTAGGGAGATGGTGATGTGACATCTGGAGTCTAACGAAAATCCAATACGCTATCGGCGTTGGCTGCCTAGGGCATGGGCCTCCGAGGCCCAAATTAAGCATGGTAGACGCAGTTTGGTCATCGTCCTCCCCAAATCTGAAGGATCCTTCCTTCTTCTTGCCAACTCCCTAGAATCAAGAGGGGGGTACGTTGCTATGGGTTGCCTTGGAGTTGCGGTCATGCTTTGGTGGTGTATTGTTTGGTCCGTGATACGGTCCGGAAGCGATGTGCTCCACCTCCTCACCAACTCAACACTCATGGAAGGATGTTGGGCATGTCAGAGTTGTTATCATCAGGTCGTTCATAGAGGGTGCGCTCTAAGTCGGTTGATGATGCATTGAGTAAGATGAGTGAGGTTGCATCCGTCCATTGCGGTTGTATTGGCCACCTTTCCTCAATAAAATATGATAAATCTTCTTTATTCTGGAAAAAACATACAGATTTGCTAATTCTCACTATACTGGGAATTAAGTTAGGGCTCAATAGAATTAGGGACCGTCTGATTTTGATGTGCTTTGCGATTCTGTTTTAGCTAAGTTTTCCCGTTTCAGGCCTGGTTATCGATTTTGAGTTAAGATTTATTTTACTGAGCGAACTTCATTGTCTGTTATCTTTATTTTGCTCGGTCTTGCTTGCTCTCGTTGACGTTTTTATTATACAGGCTTCGTTGTTTTCTCTTGCCTTGCAGAAACGACTCGATACGTAGCGCGTCACCGCCTTCGTGTCGCGTGCTTTTCCTGGTCACCAAGCGTATCATCTCGTGTACGCGTGTTAGCTAGCTTATTTGTTTGCATGATTCCTTTATTTTTTCCCTTCAATTTTTTTCTCTTTTCTTTGGTATTTCTTCATGCGTTTTTATTTCTATTTTCCCTTTATTTTTTACTTTAAAATTCAGTTTTTTTACTATTTTCCATTTAATCTACAAGCTTGGTCCTATTTTATAGTGGGATATGTTCTACCGACGTCATTTTTTATGTATAGTAGGATGCTTTTTATTATTAGTTTTTATCAATCAATATTAAGACATGTTTCTTTTTTATTTCATGTTTTGTTTGGAATATGTGTTTCTGGGACATAACACTTTTTGTGCCTCGAATAGGCGAGATTTGTTTATCAGATGGAATATTCTTGTTCCCTTAGTAGACTAGTTCTATTTCTTGGATGCAATATCCTTTGTTTCCTAAGTAGACGTGATGTGTTTGTTGGACACAATATTCATGTTCCCTGAGTAGACGAGATGTGTTTCTCGGATACACTATTCTTGTTTCTCCGACTAGATGATATTTGTTCCCTCGACGCAATATTCATGTTCGCGGAGTAGACAAAATGTGTTCCTCGGACTCAATATTCTTGTAATTTTTTTTTGCAAGTGGAGTTTGAAACTGCTAGTGAAATGCTTTGAAATCCGTGCTAAACCCTAGTTTTAGTTTGTACCAGTTGCAAGTGTGGTCGCAACAGACCTTTGTTGCCCAATAGCAAGTGTTGTTGCAACTGGGTGAGAAATTAATCCATGCTAAACCCTATTTTTTTTTAGTTTGTACCACTTTCAAGTATGGTTTGGTTAGTTTTTTTCTAGCTACAAATGGGGTTGCAAATGAGTTTTTTTTACAGTTGCAAGTTGAGTTGCAACTAAGAGATAAATACTTTGAAATTCTTTCTAAACCCTAATTTTGTCAATTGCAAGTGGGATTGCAACTGTTTTTTCGGTTGCAAGTGAGGTTGCAATTGAGAGAGGGATGCTCTGGAATCCGTGCCAAACCCTAAGTTAGTCAACTGAAAGTGGGATTGCAAGTGAGGTTTTTTTTCCCATTTGCAAGTGAGATTGCTACTCAATTTTTCCCAACCGAGACATAAATTCTCCGAAATCCGTTCTAACCCTAATTTTGTCAATTGTAAAGTTAGTTTACAACTTAGTTTTTCCCATTTGCTAGTTAGGTTGCAAGTGAATTTTTTCCCCAGTCGCAAGTCGAGTTGCAACTGAAATTTTTCCAGTTACAAGTTGAGTTGTAACTGATATTTTCTTTATAGTGGCAAGTTGAGTCATACCTACATATTTACCAGTTTCAAGCCGAGTTGTGATACGTCTCAAACGTATCTATAATTTCTTATGTTCCATGCTACTTTTATTACAATACTAGAATGTTTTATACATACTTTACAGCATTATTATACATTTTCCGGCACTAACCTATTAACAAGATGCCGAAGTGCCAGTTGCTGTTTTTCTGCTGTTTTTGGTTTCAGAAATCCTAGTAAGGAAATATTCTCGGAATTGGACGAAATCAACACCCAGGGGCCTATTTTTACACGAAGCTTCCAGAAGACCGAAAGGGAGACGAAGTGGGGCCACGAGGTGGCGACACACCAGGGCGGCGCGGCCTGGGCCCTGGCCGCGCGGCCATGTTGTGTGGGCCCCTCGTGCTGCCACTTGACCTACCCTTCCGCCTACAAATAGCCTTCGTCGCGAAACCCCTGTACCGAGAGCCACGATACGGAAAACATTACTGAGAGGCCGCCGCCGCCAATCCCATTTCGGGGGATTCAGGAGATCGCCTCCGGCACCCTGACGGAGAGGGGAATCATCACCGGAGGGGCTCTACATCATCATGCCCGCCTCCGGATTGATGCGTGAGTAGTTCATCCTTGGACTATGGGTCCATAGCAGTAGCTAGATGGTTGTCTTCTCCGCTTGTGCTATCATTGTTTAGATCTTGTGAGCTGCCTAACATGATCAAGATCATCTATTTGTAATGCTACATGTTGTGTTTGGCGGGATCCGATGAATATAGAATATTATGTTAAGTTGATTATCAATCTATCATATATGTGTTGTTTATGTTCTTGCATGCTCTCCGTTGCTAGTAGAGGCTCTGGCCAAGTTGATACTTGTAACTCCAAGAGGGAGTAATTATGCTCGGTAGTGGGTTCATGCCTCCATTGAATCTGGGACAGTGACAGAAAGTTCTAAGGTTGTGGATGTGCTGTTGCTACTAGGGATAAAACATTGATGCTTTGTCTAAGGATATTTGTGTTGATTACATTACGCACCATACTTAATGTAATTATCTATTGTTTACAACTTAATACTGGAAGGGGTTCGGATGATAACCTGAAGGTGGATTATTTAGGCATAGATGCATGCTGGATAGCGGTCTATGTACTTTGTCGTAATGCCCTGATTAAATCACATAGTAATCATCGTTGATATGTATTGAATCTTTATTTGTCAATTGCCCGCATGTAATTTGTTCA
Organism: Lolium perenne; assembly: GCF_019359855.2. NCBI lineage: Eukaryota > Viridiplantae > Streptophyta > Magnoliopsida > Poales > Poaceae > Lolium > Lolium perenne. The sequence continues at coordinate 73,267,159 of NC_067248.2, read as the reverse complement.
CCCAGCATGTTAGTTATCTTATTGGAGAGACACCACTAGTGAACTGTGGACCCCGGTCCATTCTTTTACATCTGAATACATTCTACTATTTTTACTGTTCTTTGCAAACAAACACCATCTTCCACTCGATACGTTTAATCCTTTGTTTTCAGCAAGCCGGTGAGATTAACAACCTCACTGTTACGTTGGGGCAAAGTACTTTGATTGTGTTGTGCAGTTTCCACGTTGGCGCCGGTTTCACTAGTGTTGCGCCGCACTACATTCCTCCACCAACAACCTTCATGTGCATCTTGGCTCCTACTGGTTCGATAACCTTGGTTTCCTTCTGAGGGAAACTTGCTACTGTGCGCATCACACCTTCCTCTTGGGGTTCCCAACGGACGTGTACATCTACGCGCATCAAGGCATTTTTCTGGCGCCGCTGCCGGGGAGATCAAGACACGTTGCAAGGGGAGTCTCCACTTCCAATCTCTTTACTTTGTTTTTGTCTTGCTTTACTTTATTTTATTTACCGTCTTGTTTGCTTTATATCAAAAACACAAAAAAATTAGTTACTTGCATTTAATTTATTTTGTTATCATGTCTAGTCCTGTACTTGTTTTTATTTTCACTAGTTAGGCTTAATGGAAAACAACAAAAAAATTAGAGATCTTTATGAACTATATCTTGAATTAGGACATGGTGTGTTTGAAGAGAAAATTAAAAAACCCATGGAACTTTGTTTACAAAATAGTTGTAGCAATGTTATTAGCATGAACTCTTTGAACACTATTATTGCTAAAGCTATGGAAGAATTTAAGCTTGGGGAAGCTGGTTGTGATATTTTTAGTGCCCCAAGCATGGAGGAGAAAATTTACTTTGATGATACTTTACCTCCTATATATGATGCTTGCAATGATGAATATGATATTTTCAGTCCACCTACTATTGAGGAGAAAATTAATTATAATTACAATATGCCTCCTATATATGATGATTATGGTGATGAGAATAATAGTGATAGCTATTTTGTTGAATTTGCTCCCACTACAACTAATAAAATTGATTATGCTTATGTGGAGAGTAATAATTTTATGCATGTGGCTCATGACAAGAATGTTTTATGTGATAGTTATATTGTTGAGTTTGTTCATGATGCTACTGAAAATTATTATGAGAGAGGGAAACATGGTTATATGCATCTTAATAATATTAAGTTTCCCCTCTTTATGTTGAGAATCTTGAAATTGCACTTGTGTTGCTTTTCTATGCTTGTCACTTTGTTCTTCATGAATTTATTTGTGTACAAGATTCCTTTTCATAGGAAGTGGGTTAGGTTTAAATGTGTTTTGAATTTGCTTCTTGATGCTCTCTTTTGCTTCAACTCTTATTTATTGCGAGAGTATCATTGAAATTACTGAGCCCATCTTAATGGCTATAAAGAAAGAACTTCTTGGGAGATAACCCATGTTTTATTTTATTTACTGTATTGTTGAGTCTTGGAAGTTGTTTACTACTGTAGCAACCTCTCCTTATCATGTTTTTGTGCCAAGTAAAGTTTCTATGTTAAAGTTGATGATAGATTTGGATCGCTGCGCAGAAACAGCATTGCTGTCTGTCACGAATTCTCGCAGAAGTCTCTGTAAAAAAATCGAAAAAATCTGCAAATTTACGAGCGTGATCCCCAGATATGTACGCAACTTTCATTAGTTTTGAGTTTTTCCATTTGAGCAAGTTAAGTGCCCCTGCCAGATTCATTTTTACGGACTGTTCTGTTTTTGACAGATTCTGTCTTTTATTTTGCATTGCCGCTTTTGCTATGTTGAATGAGTTTATTTGTTCCATTAACTTTCAGAAGCTTTGTGCAATGTCCAGAAGTGTTAAGAATGATTGTGTCACCTCTGAATATGTGAATTTTTGGTTATGCACTAACCCTCTAATGAGTTTGCTTGAAGTTTGTGTGAAGGAAGTTTTCAAGGGTCAAGAGAAGAGGATGATATACTATGATCAAGAAGAGTGAAAGGTCTAAGCTTGGGGATGCCCCGGTGGTTCATCCCTGCATATTTTAAGAAGACTCAAGCATCTAAGCTTGGGGATGCCCAAGGCATCCCCTTCTTCATCGACAACATTATCAGGTCACTTCTAGTGAAACTATATTTTTATTTCATCACATTCTTATGTTCTTTACTTGGAGCGTCGGTTTGCTTTTATTTTTGTTTTGGTTTGAATAAAGTTGGATCCCACCATTCTTATATTGGAGATATTACGCTCCGCTTTTTCATATGAAACACTTGTGTTCTTAATTGTGCTTTAATGTTCATGGCGAAAGCTAATTGCTTCGTTAAATTGCTATTTGGTTGGAATCAGAAAATGCTGCATATGGTTTGGTAACTTGGCAATTGTTTGAGCTCTCTTAGATCATGTTTAAGCTCTTGCATCATGTAGTTTAATCTATTAATGAAGAACTACCGTAGAGCTTGTTTAATTTGGTTTGCATGATTGGTCTCTCTAAGTCTAGATATTTTCGGGTAAAGTGTTTGAACAACAAGGAAGACAGTGTAGAGCCTTATAATGCTTGCAATATGTTCTTGTGTGAGTTTTGCTGTACCTGTTCATACTTGTGTTTGCTTCAAACAACCTTGCTAGCCCAAACCTTGTACTGAGAGGAAATGCTTCTCGTGCATCCAAACACCTTGAGCCAAAATCCATGCCATTTGTGTCCACCATATCTACCTACCATGTGGTATTTTTCTGCCATTCCAAAGTAAATTACTTGAGTGCTACCTTTAAAATTTCATTCCTTTACCTTTGCAATATATAGCTCATGGGACAAATAGCTTAAAAACTATTGTGGTGATGAATATGTAGTTATGTGTCTTAATTCTTATAAGTTGCTTGTTGAGCGGTAACCATGTTTCTGGGGACGCCATCAACTTTTACCTTTGTTGGATATCATGTGAGATGCTATGCATGTTCGTCTTGTCTGAAGTAAGTGCGATTTCATGATCAAATGGTTTGAGTATGCATATGTTAGAGAAGAACATTGGGCAGCTAACTAAAGCCATGCATCATGGTGGAAGTTTCAGTTTGGACATACAACCTCAATCTCTTATGAGAATATTAACTGTTGTTGAATGCTTAAGCATTAAAAGAGGAGTCCATTATCTGTTGTCTATGTTGTCCCGGTATGGATGTCTAAGTTGAGAATAATCAAAAGCGAGAAATACAATGCGTGCTTTCTCCTTAGACACTTGTACAGGCGGCATAGAGGTACCCCTTTGTGACACTTGGTTGAAACATATGTTATGCGATGATAATCCGTGTCTTCCGAGCTAAGTAGGACAAGGTGCAAGCACTATTAGTACTCTATGCATGAGACTTGCAACTTGTAGGAAATATTATGCATAGCACATATGAATTATTACTACCGTTGACAAAATTGTTTCTATGTTTTCAAAACAAAAGCTCTAGCACAAAAATAGTAATCCATGCTTCCCTCTGCGAAGGGCCATTCTTTTACTTTATGTTGAGTCAGTTTACCCACTTCTTTCTATCTTAGAAGCAAACACTTGTGTTAACTGTGTGCATTGATTCTTACATGTTTACTTATTGCACCTGTTATACTACTCTATGTTGACAAATATCCATGAGATATATATGTTACAAGTTGAAAGCAATTGCTGAAACTTAATCATCCTTTGTGTTGCTTCAATGCATTCTACTTCGAATTTATTGCTAATGAGTTAGCTCTTATGCAAGTCTTGTTGATACTTGTCTTGAAAGTACTATTCATGAATTTTTTTGCTATATGATTCATTTGTTTAGTCATTATCTTTGTTAGCAATCTTTTGTTCAGATCACTCCATTCATCTCATATGCCTTATAATAATGTTGATCAAGATTATGTTGGTAGCATGTCACTTCAGAAATTATTTGTGTTATCGTTTACCTACTCGAGGACGAGTAGGAACTAAGCTTGGGGATGCTTGATACGTCTCAAACGTATCTATAATTTCTTATGTTCCATGCTACTTTTATTACAATACTTGAATGTTTTATACATACTTTATAGCATTATTATACATTTTCCGGCACTAACCTAGTAACAAGATGCCGAAGTGCCAGTTGCTGTTTTTCTGCTGTTTTTGGTTTCAGAAATCCTAGTAAGGAAATATTCTCGGAATTGGACGAAATAAACGCCCAGGGGCCTATTTTTACACGAAGCTTCCAGAAGACCGAAAGGGAGACGAAGTGGGGCCACGAGGTGGCGACACACCAGGGCGGCGCGGCCTGGGCCCTGGCCGCGCGGCCCTGTTGTGTGGGCCCCTCGTGCCGCCACTTGACCTACCCTTCCGCCTACAAATAGCCTTCGTCCCGAAACCCCCTGTACCGAGAGCCACGATACGGAAAACATTACTGAGAGGCCGCCGCCGCCAATCCCATCTCGGGGGATTCAGGAGATCGCCTCCGGCACCCTGCCGGAGAGGGGAATCATCACCGGAGGGGCTCTACATCATCATGCCCGCCTCCGGATTGATGCGTGAGTAGTTCATCCTTGGACTATGGGTCCATAGCAGTAGCTAGATGGTTGTCTTCTCCGCTTGTGCTATCATTGTTTAGATCTTGTGAGCTGCCTAACATGATCAAGATCATCTATTTGTAATGCTACATGTTGTGTTTGGCGGGATCCGATGAATATAGAATATTATGTTAAGTTGATTATCAATCTATCATATATGTGTTGTTTATGTTCTTGCATGCTCTCCGTTGCTAGTAGAGGCTCTGGCCAAGTTGATACTTGTAACTCCAAGAGGGAGTAATTATGCTCGATAGTGGGTTCATGCCTCCATTGAATCTGGGACAGTGACAGAAAGTTCTAAGGTTGTGGATGTGCTGTTGCTACTAGGGATAAAACATTGATGCTTTGTCTAAGGATATTTGTGTTGATTACATTACGCACCATACTTAATGCAATTATCTGTTGTTTACAACTTAATACTGGAAGGGGTTCGGATGATAACCTGAAGGTGGATTATTTAGGCATAGATGCATGCTGGATAGCGGTCTATGTACTTTGTCGTAATGCCCTGATTAAATCACATAGTAATCATTGTTGATATGTATTGAATCTTTATTTGTCAATTGCCCGCCTGTAATTTGTTCACCCAGCATGTTAGTTATCTTATTGGAGAGACACCACTAGTGAACTGTGGACCCCGGTCCATTCTTTTACATCTGAATACATTCTACTGTTTTTACTGTTCTTTGCAAACAAACACCATCTTCCACTCGATACGCTTAATCATTTGTTTTCAGCAAGCCGGTGAGATTGACAACCTCACTGTTACGTTGGGGCAAAGTACTTTGATTGTGTTGTGCAGGTTCCACGTTGGCGCCGGTTTCACTGGTGTTGCGCCGCACTACATTCCTCCACCAACAACCTTCACGTGCTTCTTGGCTCCTACTAGTTCGATAACCTTGGTTTCTTTCAGAGGGAAACTTGCTACTGTGCGCATCACACCTTCCTCTTGGGGTTCCCAACGGACGTGTACATCTACGCGCATCAAGTTGCACCTGAGATATTTTGGTTGCAACTAAGATTTTTGCAGTTGCAAGCAATGTTCAAGAAATCATGAATCGCCAACTTATCGGTCAGCCTCAAAATGGAGATTAATCGCTTATCGGACGATTAATTGATTTTATCGGTCAACCATTTATCGGCTTAATTTTGTGTAAATTCTAATTTTTTACACTAAATTTTCTATAATATGCTATTTATAGATAATATTGAAGCATTGAACAGAAGTATTACATTGATTCCTTGCATTTGAATCAACAAAAATGGAAATATTGAGCTAATGCATAGTTCTACAAGACTATAGAACGTAAATATCGACTGCCAGACCGAATTTCTATGAAATTTCACGGAAAATCGGCCAAAATATCGGTCATCCGACAAAAAAATCGGCCGGAATATCGGTGTAGCGATAAATTAGCCGAGATGTCGAAATCTTATCGGTAACCGGCCGATTCACGATCAATCGGCCGATAAATCGGTATCTCGCCCGATTTTTTGAACAGTGGTTGCAAGTCAAGTCGCATCTGAGATTTCTTTCTGGTGGCAAGTCGAGTTGCATATGAGAATTTTCCAATTGCAAGTCGAGTTGCAACTGAGTTTTTTTTAGTTTCAAGTCAAGTTGCAACTGCGATTTTTCCTGGTGCAAGTACGCAACCGAGAATTTTCCAATTGCAGGTCGAGTCGCAAGACTTTACCAGTTGCAAGTCGAGTTGCAATTGAGATTTTTTCAGTTGCAAGTCGAGTTGCGATTGAGATTATTTCAGTTCCAAGTTCGCAACCAAGAATTTTCAAGTTGGAAGTCGAGTCGAAACGTTGGTTTTCCTAGTTTCAAGTCCAGTTGGAACTAAGATTCCAGTTACATGTCGAGTTGGAATTTAGATTTTTCCAGTTACAAGTCAAGACAAAATAGAGATTTTTCCATTTGAAAGTCCAGTTGCAACTGAAATTTTTCAGCGCAGTCAAATGCTTAAATATTTTGGTACATTTATGAAGAAGCTTCTTATTTGTTGGACACTGCTTTTTTCTCCATATGAACTTGTAGTATATTGGCATGTGATACGTCTCCAACGTATCTATCATTTCCTATGTCCCATGCTAGTTTTATGACAATACCTACATGTTTTGTCCACACTTTAGATGTTTTGATGCATTTTCCGGCACTAACCTATTAACAAGATGCCGCAGTGCCAGTTCCAGTTTTCTGCTGTTTTTGGTTTTAGAAATCCTACACAGGAAATATTCTCGGAATTGGACGAAACAAAGGCCCACGGTCTTATTTTTCACGGAAGGTTCCAGAGCACCGAAGAGGATACGGAGAAGGGCCACGAGGCGGCCACACCCTAGGGGGGCGCGACCCCACCTCTGGCCGCGCCGCCCTATGGGGTGGGCCCCTCGGGTGCCCCCATGCGCTGCCCCTTCGCCTAGTTAATCCCTCCATCGCGAAAACCCTAGTACCGAGAGCCACGATACGAGAAAAGTTACTGAGACGCCGCCGCCGCCAATCCCATCTTGGAGGATTCAGGAGATCGCCTCCGGCACCCTGCCGGAGAGGGGAATCATCACCGGAGGGCTCTACATCACCATGCCCGCCTCCGGACTGATGCGTGAGTAGTTCATCCTTGGACTATGGGTCCATAGCAGTAGCTAGATGGTTGTCTTCTCCCCTTGTGCTATCATGTTTAGATCTTGTGAGCTGCCTAACATGATCAAGATCATCTATTTGTAATGCTACATGTTGTGTTTGGTGGGATCCGATGAATATTTAATATTATGTCAAGTTGATTAATTGATCTATCATATATGTGTTGTTTATGTTCTTGCATGCTCTCCGTTGCTAGTAGAGGCTCTGGCCAAGTTGATAATTGTAACTCCAAGAGGGAGTATTTATGCTCGATAGTGGGTTCATGCCTCCATTGAATCTGGGACATTGACAAAAAGTTCTAAGGTTGTAGATGTGTTGTTGCCACTAGGGATAAAACATCGATGCTTTGTCTTAGGATATTTGTGTTGATTACATTATGCACCATACTTAATGCAATTGTCTGTTGTTTGCAACTTAATACTGGAAGGGGTGCAGATGCTAACCTGAAGGTGGACTTTTTAGGCATAGATGCATGCTGGATGGCGGTCTATGTTCTTTGTCGTAATGCCCTGATTAAATCTCATAGTAGTCATCATGATATGTGTATGAATCTCTATTTGTCAATTGCCCACCTGTAATTTGTTCACCCAACATGCTATTAATCTTATTGGAGAGACACCACTAGTGAATTGTGGACCCCGGTCCATTCTTTTACATCTGAAATACAATCTACTGCAATCTCTGTTCTCTGTTGTTCTTCGCAAACAAACATCATTCTCCACACCATACGTTTAATCCTTTGTTTTCAGCAAGCCGGTGAGATTGACAACCTCACTGTTAAGTTGGGGCAAAGTATTTTGATTGTGTTGTGCAGGTTCCACGTTGGCACCGGAATCACTGGTGTTGCGCCGCACTACACTCCTCCACCAACAACCTTCACGTGGCCTTCATCTCCTACTGGTTCGATAAACCTTGGTTTCTTACTGAGGGAAAACTTTCTGCTGTGCTCATCATACCTTCCTCTTGGGGTTCCCAACGGACGTGTGCTTTACCGTCACAAGGAAGTTGTCAACTACACGCCAGCAACTCTTTTTCTGGCGCCGTTGCCGGGGAGATCAAGACACGCTGCAAGGGGAGTCTCTCACATGCAATCTCTTTACTTTGTTTATTGTCTTGCTTTACTTTATTTTATTTTCTGTCTTGTTTGCTTTCTTATATAAAAAACACAAAAAAATTAGTTACTTGTTTTTACTTTATTTTATTCTGTTTGCTTAGTTTACTTTTATTACTGCTAAAATGAATACTCCTGAAAATACTAAGTTGTGTGATTTCACTAGCACAAATAATAATGATTTTATACGTACTCCTATTGCTCCACCCGCTACTACAGCAGAATTTTATGAAATTAAACCTGCTTTACTAAATCTTATTATGAGAGAGCAATTTTCTGGTGTTAGTAATGATGATGCTGCTGCCCATCTTAATAATTTTGTTGAACTTTGTGAAATGCAAAAGTATAATGATATAGATGGTGATATTATAAAACTGAAACTGTTTCCTTTCTCCTTAAGAGGAAGAGCTAAAGATTGGTTGCTGTCTTTGCCTAAAAATAGTACTGATTCATGGACTAAATGTAAAGATGCTTTTATTGGTAAATATTATCCTCCTGCTAAGATTATATCTTTGAGAAGTAGCATTATGAATTTTAAGCAATTTGATAATGAACATGTTGCTCAAGCATGGGAGAGAATGAAATCTTTGGTAAAGAATTGCCCTACCCATGGACTAACTACTTGGATGATCATCCAAACCTTTTATGCAGGATTGAACTTTTCTTCGAGGAACCTATTGGATTCAGCTGCTGGAGGTACTTTTATGTCCATCATTTTGAGTGCTGCAACAAATCTTCTTGATGATATGATGATCAATTACTCTGAATGGCATACTGAAAGAACTCCTCAAGGTAAGAAGGTTAATTCTGTTGAAGAAACCTCTTCTTTGAGTGATAAGATTGATGTTATTATGTCTATGCTTGTTAATGGTAGATCTCATGTTGATCCTAATAATGTTCCTTTAGCTTCATTGGTTGCTCAAGAAGAGCATGTTGATGTGAATTTCATTAGGAATAATAATTTCAACAACAATGCTTATAGGAATAATTATGGTAACAACAACTATAGGCCATATCCTTCTAATAATGGTAGTGGTTATGGTAATTCCTATGGTAATTCTTACAACAATAATAAGAGTGTACCCTCTGGTCTTGAAGTCATGCTTAAAGAATTTATTAGTACACAAACTGCTTTTAATAAATCTGTTGAAGAAAAGCTTGGTAAAATTGATGTTCTTGCTTCTAAGGTTGATAGTCTTGCTCTTGATGTTGATCTTTTAAAACTGAAAGTTATGCCTGATGAAGTTAAAGATACTAAGTTTTCTAAAATAAATGCTATCCAAGTTCGAATTAATGATAATATTAGAATGTTGGCTGAATTGCATGCTAGGTGGGAAAGAGAAGAAAAAGAAAAACTTGCTAAAGAGAATAATGTAGCTAAAGTTTGGACTATTACCACCACTAGTAATGTTGATGCTTCACATGTTGCTAAACCTCCTACTATCAATAGTAAAATAATTGGTGTTGGCAATGTTTCTACTCCTAGTACAAAGCGTGCAAAATTGCCTGAAACTGCTGAAACTGTTTGTGATAAAAGGGCTGAAATTTTTCAGAATGTTGTAGATCATAATGGTTTAGATTTTGATAGTTGTCATATTTCTGAAGTTATTAAGTTCTTACAAAAACTTGCTAAAAGTCCTAATGCTAGTGCTATAAATTTAGCCTTTACAAAACATATTACAAATGCTCTCATTAAAGCTAGGGAAGAGAAATTAAAACTTGAAGCTTCTATTCCTAGGAAGTTGGAAGATGGTTGGGAGCCCATCATTAAGATGAAAGTCAATGATTTTGATTGTAATGCTTTATGTGATCTTGGTGCAAGTATTTCTGTTATGCCTAAGAAACTTTATGATATGCTTGACTTGCCACCATTGAAAAATTGTTATTTGGTTGTTAATCTTGCTGATAATTCTATAAAGAAACCTTTGGGGAGGATTGATAATGTTCGCATTACGGTTAACAATAACCTTGTCCCCGTTGATTTTCTTGTCTTGGATATTGAATGCAATGCATCTTGTCCTATTGTTTTGGGAAGACCCTTTCTTCGAACTGTTGGTGCTATTATTGATATGAAAGAAGGAAATATTAAATATCAATTCCCTCTTGAGAAAGGTATGGAACTGTTACCCTCCAAAACCCACCGACGGGTGTTGGTTAAGCAACACGAAGAGCCGGGAAGCTCCCAGGGCCGCTTAGTGGATCCCTGGCACCTCGCGTCGTCCGGCAAATCTTCTGGCCAACGTCCTGGCGGTTGCTAGGGCGTGCCACCTGACCTAGACCCGATCATTATGTTGACTGCCGCTCCGGTATCAACCAACATCTTGCTGACAGGTTGCCCGTTGATGTAACCCCTCAAGTATAGGGCTTTCAGATGCCTGTAGCTTCTATCTCGTGGCTTTTCAAAGATAACCGGTCGTGGACCGCAGTCGAATTGAGCCACTGAAACTTCCTCGTCGCTTGGAGCGCGAAACTCCGACGGGAGTATGAATACCATGTTCGCATCAGCCGATGTCTCTGCATCGGCATCAGCCGATGCCTGTGCATCGGCTTTCGCCTGTTTTGGGCGCCATACTTTCTTTTGCGGGCGCGCCTTCGTCTCCAACATTTGCTGGATTTTCACGGCCAGATCGGGCCGTGCTCTTCTCAACGTGTACAGGTACTGTGCCTCGGCTTCTTCCAGGTTTCGCAGCCGTTGCACCCGACGCTTCTGAGAATGGCTGAGTCCATCAGGGCACCACCTTGGTCGGTGATACCTATCTTCTTCTCCATCTGACTCCTCAAAGTCTTCTTCTTGAGATGACTCAGCTCGGTTACTCTGAGGTGGGAGAGGTCCTAGACGCTCGAACACTGAAACTTCACTTGTCCCTTTCCTTTGCTGTTTGCATTCGGCGATTCTCGATTGTTGGCAATCGGCTCATTCCTGAGTCCCAGCAATGTTTGAAGAATGGACAGTCCCAGTGCTTATCCACGTTGTCTTGTTCCCTCGACCTCCCTCTGGCGCGACGTTCGTACCCGTCGTTGTTGCCGTCATGCTGACGATACCTCCTGTTTTCCGCATCAGACCGACGATATCCTCCATCGTCGTCGCCGTAGCGGCGACGTCGGTCGTACTGCTGCTCATATTTGTTGAGGAGATGCACGGATAGTGGGCGTTGATACCGCGCGCTTCTCACCTCCTCCTCGGTTAGGTACCGTCTGTCATTACCTTGGGGCCGGTCACGTGGAACGGCTTCCTCTTTATCTTTGCCACGAGAGTGGCTGCTCTCTGCCTTGTCCACGCTATGGCGGTTCACAAGCCCTGCCATGTTGACACTGAAGGAGAACCCTGGTTCCCTTATGGAGTGGCTGAGATCTATCGTGTTGACGCCATGCGACGGACGCGTGTTTTCTTTCAGCTTGATATCGTGAGAACGAGTCTTCTCAAAGGAGCCGATGAGCCCAGCTTCACAGATGGCCTTCAGCTCATCGTATTTCTTCTTGCGCTCCGCAGGGAGATCCTTGTAGGTGATTTGCTCCTCTGCCATCTCGGATGTCGATGTTGACGTGGATGTTGCAGAAGATGGTCCCACCGGGCGTGCCAGAATGTGTTACCCTCCAAAACCCACCGACGGGTGTTGGTTAAGCAACACGAAGAGCCGGGAAGCTCCCAGGGCCGCTTAGTGGATCCCTGGCACCTCGCGTCGTCCCGCAAATCTTCTGGCCAACGTCCTGGCGGTTGCTAGGGCGTGCCACCTGACCTAGACCCGATCAGGAAGGTGTTAGTGCTTCGATTGTTCCTGCATGGCAGACACGTAAACATTAAATACGAGCCCTATCGGCTCTCAGGTTTCCCTGTGGATCGGCTCAAGGAGCCGATCGCCCCATGTTTCACGTTGGATTTACAATGGCATGGGGATCCTGCTTGATCAGGACAAAGCTAAAACGATCCACGACAGTTTAGGGTTTTCACCGCATAATCGGAACGTCCTACGTGCGATCGGGCCTAGCAGCTACGAGAGATGATGCAAACTACCCCTACGAGAGGCCTAAAAACCAACATAACGTTGATTCCCGGAACATCCCTCGCAGGGACGGTAAACAACGCCTAACGCACTGCCGGATCGTCCGACCCCAACATAAGGCCTAACTATGCAGATATTAAACTGATCCTTGCGGAGCAAGGAGCAACTATAACGGATCGGATCTACTAAGTAACGAATAAGCAAGATGCTGCCCTTACGTCTGGACAGACGTAAGGACAGCTAGGTGTCGAGGGACGGCATCGCCATGCAGATGTGCACGTGAAAGCATCAATGCTAGCCCCTAAACACCTAAGGATAAATAGTACTGCTCGCCATCAACAAGGCTTCAGCACGAGCAGTACAAGGTTAACGAATAAACGTGTGCTGCCTAGATCGCTAGATGCGATCTAGGCAGCATGGTGCTTACCCGGGAGAAACCCTCGAAGAAAGGGGTGGCGATGCGCCTGATTTGTGTTGGTTGAACGATGATTGTCCTCCTTTTCCGATAACCCTAGATACATATTTATAGTCCAAGGGACTTTCTAATTGAGGCGTGCACCTAACCGTGCACGGGCCGGACTCTATCTCTTTAATCTAAATTACAATGCGATCTAATATGTTACAGATACATGGGCAGTTAAGCCCGAACTCCTTGCGCAAGGCCGCTTCGAAGATGCTCCACGTGTACGTCCTTCAAGCCCATCTTCACTTACGGCCCATCTCCTGATTTGGCCAAAATCGGGTGGTAACACATGCCCCCCTGGTTTTGATAATGGTAATTGCAAAACCATCTGTCTCCTTCGAAGGGTCATGTCGTGGCAGAACCGTCGCAGTTTTCTTCATGATGACGTCTTGCCTCCTCGCCTTCTCTGCACGACTTGACGGTTCTGGCACCACGTCCTCGGGAACTGCTTAGGCATTAAACCATATATTCCCCTTTTATTCAGCCACTTCCTGTGGTTTCTTTCTTCATCCCCCTGCTCCACAGTAGCCATCGGCAAACCGAAAAACCCTCCTCCGCCGCCATGTCTTCCTCTTCGTCTTCTCCCTCATCGGGTCTTTCCACCCAATCCTCCACCTCCCGCGAGCCAACGCCCGAATGGGACCCACAGGAGGCCCACGCGGCCAACATCCGCCGCGCCATAGCCGACGGGGACGAGTCGACCCACGACTCCTTCGTCTGGTCCGAAGACGACCAGTCCTTAACGGACGGGGAGAGCGACCTTCGCTTCCTTGCCGTTGGGCAATCGGAGGAGGAAAGCGACGACGACGGCTTCTCCTGGGACGGCTACTCCTCTGCCGAGGAGGTGAAGGAAGAGGAGGAGGACACCACCTCCTCCGACGAACCACCGGCCAAGCGTCTCTGCCCCTGGCCAGGCAACATCAGCGACTTCGACAGCGACAATGGCGACGCTAGCGAAGAAGATGAGGACAATGAAGGTCCCGCCGGTGGTCACTACAGCAGTGACGACGAGCCGGCCGGGAGCAGCGCCGACAGCGGCGACGGCGACGATGAGGGCAGCAGCGGCCCCTAGATAGGATAGAGCTAGGAGTAGTAGATGGGGCAATGTCCCCCCTAGCAACTCCTTTTGAGAGCAATCAACTCTTTATGTAAGAAATCCTTGTTTATCAATGAAGAATTCCTCAATTTGATTTTACTGATTCCCTTGGTGATGATTTAGCCGATTGCCCTTCGTACTGAGTCTGCCGATTGTCGATTCGGTAGATGCTCAATGAGCCGATGGCAAAGCATCAGCTTTTCCAATAGATTGCAAAACAGATCGATCTAATCGCCTTCTTAGATATCAACTTGCAATCCATGAAATTCAGATCCAAACTTCCAACCGGACAGGTCCAGCGCACAGCCTTGAGACCCCTAGGTCCTTGGACTTCGAAATCATCCGATTGTAGTGTTTGTCCTGACAGCAAAACTCCTGGATTAATGCTTCCAGGAAAGCTCCTTAGTCCGCTGCTGACAACCTTGATTTTGAAGCCGATACTCCTGTAAAACAGGTGCCACTCGTTCACAGCTTCCCTTGCGATGCTATACTCCTTCGCAGCAACGAACTACTCTAGAGCCTAACCACTGATAATGGCTCCTTCTTCAAACTCCTCCTGTCAACCCTGGTGGTTTTCCTCTGCAAGAGTTCTCCACCCTTCAACGTGGTTACGATGCGGGGACAGCCGATTTCAACACCATCGGCTTTTCAGAATGAGGAATTTTCAGGGCTAGCTGCCCCCCGAGCCTTGGTCAAGGCGATAATGAAAGTGCACCAGCCGCATTGGGCCACTATCAGCTTCTCAACTGTGGTGCAGCATCAGCCGATTCTGACCAAATCGGCTTTCAAAAGCAGAGAACCTTCAATGTGAGCTGTCCCCCGAGCTTCTTCAGTCCAATGACACAACCTCTGGTAAGAATGCAGTCTAGTCCAACTGGACGATCGTCGGTTGTTCTCACGATCCTGGCCTGATCTGCACGCTCATGCTGTTCTTGCTGTGGGCCAGGGCTGCGATCCTCAAACTTGCCGGCAAATACCAACAGCTTAAATGAGAAAAAGGGCCGTCTCGGACGCCCAAACTGATGTTTCTGCTGGTGTTGCCGAGCTTGAAGTCTTGCAAACGAAGCTACAGGTCCTCGCCATGTAACAGTTTATACCCCTTGAGTCGATGGCCGTGCATCGGCTTTGAATTCTTAAGTCGATGCCTACGCATCGGCTGTGCTCAAAAATTTCTGTATTTTCGATTTTTTATGGCCGATTTGTTTATGTATCGGCCCCCATGCTTGAGCTGCTCTGTTGGACATTTGACACCCGTTCCCAGCTCCGTATCCTCGTATCTCATCCATCTATGTGCCCCCCGAGCCGATTCTGTCAAGTAATTGATGGCATCGGCTCTTCAGGCATCTGTTAGATCAATGCTGAACGCAGACAAGGTATGTTGAGGATAATTTTGGCCGATTGCGGGAATCGGCCTCCCTTTCCGTTGCAACGCTTTGGCGATGGTTTGCAACTTCTCGGATTTCCACTATAGCTACGTGGCATGTTGGAGATGAGATCCTCTGCTTTTCATTTTTTGAGGGCTGATCTCAGGGATCGGCCTTGCCACGTATGTCCAATGTCTTGGACCTGCTACTCTGTTAGGCCGGTGGATAAAACCAGCCTTACCCCATTTTTCGAGGCTTCGATACGCTCACAACCCTCTAAACTGATTCCAGAGAGCGGCTCTTGGTCATCTGCTTCCCACACGCTCATGGCAGCTAATGATATCTCGATAGAGTCATCCGCCTGAACGACTTCCACCTCATCTCCATCCCACTGTATGATGCATTGGTGCATTGTAGACGGGATGCAACAGTTAGCATGAATCCAGTCCCTTCCCAATAGGACGGCGTAATTGCTTTTGCTGTCAACGATGAAGAACGCAGTAGGTATGGTCTTCCGGCCTACAGTAAGTTCTACATTCAGAACACCTTTCGCTTCTGACGCCTGGCCGTTGAAGTCGCTTAATGTGATGTTGGTCTTGATCAGATCGTCGCTGGAATGTCCCAAACGACGTAGCATGGAATACGGCATTATGTTGACTGTCGCTCCGGTATCAACCAACATCTTGCTGACAGGTTGCCCGTTGATGTAACCCCTCAAGTATAGGGCTTTCAGATGCCTGTAGCTTCTATCTCGTGGCTTTTCAAAGATAACCGGTCGTGGACCGCAGTCGAATTGAGCCACTGAAACTTCCTCGTCGCTTGGAGCGCGAAACTCCGACGGGAGTATGAATACCATGTTCGCATCAGCCGATGTCTCTGCATCGGCATCAGCCGATGCCTGTGCATCGGCTTTCGCCTGTTTTGGGCGCCATACTTTCTTTGGCGGGCGCGCCTTCGTCTCCAACATTTGCTGGATTTTCACGGCCAGATCGGGCCGTGCTCTTCTCAACGTGTACAGGTACTGTGCCTCGGCTTCTTCCAGGTTTCGCAGCCGTTGCACCCGACGCTTCTGAGAATGGCTGAGTCCATCAGGGCACCACCTTGGTCGGTGATACCTATCTTCTTCTCCATCTGACTCCTCAAAGTCTTCTTCTTGAGATGACTCAGCTCGGTTACTCTGAGGTGGGAGAGGTCCTAGACGCTCGAACACTGAAACTTCACTTGTCCCTTTCCTTTGCTGTTTGCATTCTGGGCAGTTCTCGATTGTTGGCAATCGGCTCATTCCTGAGTCCCAGCAATGTTTGAAGAATGGACAGTCCCAGTGCTTATCCACGTTGTCTTGTTCCCTCGACCTCCCTCTGGCGCGACGTTCGTACCCGTCGTTGTTGCCGTCATGCTGACGATACCTCCTGTTTTCCGCATCAGACCGACGATATCCTCCATCGTCGTCGCCGTAGCGGCGATGTCGGTCGTACTGCTGCTCATATTTGTTGAGGAGATGCACGGATAGTGGGCGTTGATACCGCGCGCTTCTCACCTCCTCCTCGGTTAGGTACCGTCTGTCATTACCTTGGGGCCGGTCACGTGGAACGGCTTCCTCTTTATCTTTGCCACGAGAGTGGCTGCTCTCTGCCTTGTCCACGCTATGGCGGTTCACAAGCCCTGCCATGTTGACACTGAAGGAGAACCCTGGTTCCCTTATGGAGTGGCTGAGATCTATCGTGTTGACGCCATGCGACGGACGCGTGTTTTCTTTGAGCTTGATATCGTGAGAACGAGTCTTCTCAAAGGAGCCGATGAGCCCGGCTTCACAGATGGCCTTCAGCTCATCGTATTTCTTCTTGCGCTCCGCAGGGAGATCCTTGTAGGTGATTTGCTCCTCTGCCATCTCGGATGTCGATGTTGACATGGATGTTGCAGAAGATGGTCCCACCGGGCGTGCCAGAATGTGTTACCCTCCAAAACCCACCGACGGGTGTTGGTTAAGCAACACGAAGAGCCGGGAAGCTCCCAGGGCCGCTTAGTGGATCCCTGGCACCTCGCGTCGTCCCGCAAATCTTCTGGCCAACGTCCTGGCGGTTGCTAGGGCGTGCCACCTGACCTAGACCCGATCAGGAAGGTGTTAGTGCTTCGATTGTTCCTGCATGGCAGACACGTAAACATTAAATACGAGCCCTATCGGCTCTCAGGTTTCCCTGTGGATCGGCTCAAGGAGCCGATCGCCCCATGTTTCACGTTGGATTTACAATGGCATGGGGATCCTGCTTGATCAGGACAAAGCTAAAACGATCCATGACAGTTTAGGGTTTTCACCGCATAATCGGAACGTCCTACGTGCGATCGGGCCTAGCAGCTACGAGAGATGATGCAAACTACCCCTACGAGAGGCCTAAAAACCAACATAACGTTGATTCCCGGAACATCCCTCGCAGGGACGGTAAACAACGCCTAACGCACTGCCGGATCGTCCGACCCCAACATAAGGCCTAACTATGCAGATATTAAACTGATCCTTGCGGAGCAAGGAGCAACTATAACGGATCGGATCTACTAAGTAACGAATAAGCAAGATGCTGTCCTTACGTCTGGACAGACGTAAGGACAGCTAGGTGTCGAGGGACGGCATCGCCATGCAGATGTGCACGTGAAAGCATCAATGCTAGCCCCTAAACACCTAAGGATAAATAGTACTGCTCGCCATCAACAAGGCTTCAGCACGAGCAGTACAAGGTTAACGAATAAACGTGTGCTGCCTAGATCGCTAGATGCGATCTAGGCAGCATGGTGCTTACCCGGGAGAAACCCTCGAAGAAAGGGGTGGCGATGCGCCTGATTTGTGTTGGTTGAACGATGATTGTCCTCCTTTTCCGATAACCCTAGATACATATTTATAGTCCAAGGGACTTTCTAATTGAGGCGTGCACCTAACCGTGCACGGGCCGGACTCTATCTCTTTAATCTAAATTACAATGCGATCTAATATGTTACAGATACATGGGCAGTTAAGCCCGAACTCCTTGCGCAAGGCCGCTTCGAAGATGCTCCACGTGTACGTCCTTCAAGCCCATCTTCACTTACGGCCCATCTCCTGATTTGGCCAAAATCGGGTGGTAACAGGAACACTTCCCTAGAGAAAGAACGAAGTTGCCTTTTGATTATATTATTAGAACAAATTATGATGTTGATGCTTCTTCTCTTGATAATGCTTGATTTGCACTTTCTGCGCCTAGCTGAAAGGCGTTAAAGAAAAGCACTTCTTGGAAGATAACCCATGTTGTTTTTTATTTTTTTACTACTGTTTTGTTGAGTCTTGGAAGTTGTTACTACTGTAGCAACCTCTCCTTATCATGTTATTGTGCCAAGTGAAGTCTCTAATAGAAGGTTGATACTAGATTTGGATTTCTGCGCAGAAACAGATTTCTTGTCTGTCACGAATTCGCGTTTTTCTCTCTGTAGAAGAATCAAAAAAATCAGAGAATATTTATGCGTGATCCTCAGATATGTACTCAACTTTCATTAGTTTTGAGTTTTTCCATCTGAGCAAGTTAAGTGCCTCAGAAAAATTCGTCTTTACGGACTGATCTGTTTTGACAGATTCTGCCTTTTTATTTCGCATTGCTCTTTTACTGTGTTGAGTGGATTTATTTATTCCATTAACTTTCAGTAGCCTTGAGTAATGTCCAGAAGTGTTAAGAATGATTGTGTCCTCTCTGAACATGTGAATTTTTTATTATGCACTAACCCTCTAATGAGTTTGCTTTAAGTTTGGTGTGGAGGAAGTTTTCAAGGATCAAGAGAAGAGGATGATATGATATGATCAAGAAGAGTGAAAAGTCTAAGCTTGGGGATGCCCCCGTGGTTCATCCCTGCATATTTTAAGAAGACTCAAGCATCTAAGCTTGGGGATGCCCAAGGCATCCCCTTCTTCATCGACAACTTATCAGGTCACTTCTAGTGAAACTATATTTTTATTCCGTCACATCCTATGTTCTTTACTTGGAGCGTTTGTTTGCTTTTATTTTTGTTTTGGTTTGAATAAAGTTGGATCCCAACAATCATGGTATTGGAGAGAGACACGCTCCGCTTTTTCATTTGAACACTGGTGTTCTTAGTTTTGCTTTAATGTTCATGGCGAAGGTTGAAAACTGCTTCGTTGATTGCTATTTGGTTGGAATCAGAAAATGCTTCATATGGTCTTGAATAATTTGATACTTGGCAATTGTTTTGAGCTCTCATAGATCATGTTTAAGCTCTTGCATCATGTACTTTAAATCTATTAGTGGAGAACTACTGTAGAGCTTGTTGAAATTTGGTTTGCATGATTGATCTCTGATACGTCTCCAACGTATCTATAATTTCTGATGTTCCATGCTTGTTTTATGACAATACCTACATGTTTTGTTCACACTTTATATCGTTTTGATGCATTTTCCGGAACTAACCTATTGACGAGATGCCGAAGTGCCAGTTCCTGTTTTCTGCTGTTTTTGGTTTCAGAAATCCTAGTAAGGAAATATTCTCGGAATTGGACGAAATCAACGCCCAGCATCTTAGAATTCCACGAAGCTTCCAGAACACCCGAGAGGAACCAGAGGGGGGCCACAGGGGCCCCACACAATAAGGCGGCACGGCCAGAGGGGGGGGGCGCGCCGGCCTACTGTGTGGGCCCCTCGTAGCCCTTCCGACTCCGCCTCTTCGCCTATAAGAAGCCCCCTGACCTAAATCTTTGATACGAAAAAGCCACGGTACGAGAAACCTTCCAGAGCCGCCGCCATCGCGAAGCCAAGATCTGGGGGACAGGAGTCTCTGTTCCGGCACGCCGCCGGGACGGGGAAGTGCCCCCGGAAGGCTTCTCCATCGACACTACCGCCATCTTCACCGCCATCTCCATCAACGCTGCTGCTCCCATGATGAGGAGGGAGTAGTTCACCCCTGGGGCTGAGGGCTCTACCGTAGCTATGTGGTCAATCTCTATCTCTCTGCACTCCAATACAATGATCTCATGAGCTGCTTTACATGATTGAGATCCATATGATGAGCTTTGTATCGCTACTAGTCTATGTGCTACTCATGTGATGTTATTAAAGTAGTCTATTCCTCCTGCATGGTGTAATGGTGACAGTGTGTGCATCGTGTGGTTCTTGTCATAGGTTATGATCATAATCTCTTGTAGGTTATGGAGTTAATTATCGCTATGATAGTATTGATGTGATCTATTCCCCCTTTCATAGTGTAATGGTGACAGTGTGTATGCTATGTTAGTACTCGGTTTATTTTGCAAAGATCTATTATGCTCTAAGGTTATTTAAATATGAATGCCGAATGTTGTGGCGCTTGTTAACTCCGGCTTGAGGGAGCTCTTGTAGCCCTACACAACGAATGGTGTTTGTCATCCAACAAAAGAGTGTATGTAGCACAAAAGAGAGAAGTTATTATTTATTTTGCGATCAATGTTGAGAGTGTCCACTAGTGAAAGTATGATCCCTAGGCCTTGTTTCCAAACATCGAATCTCCGTTTATTTACTGTTCTGTTGCATGTTTACTCGCTGCCATATTTTATTCAGATTGGTATTACCACTCATATACATCCATACTACTTGTATTTCACTATCTCTTCGCCGAACTAGTGCACCTATACATCTGACAAGTGTATTAGGTGTGTTGGGGACACAAGAGACTTCTTGTATCGTGATTGCAGGGTTGCTTGAGAGGACTATCTTTGACCTCTTCCTCCCTGAGTTCGATAAACCTTGGGTGATCCACTTAAGGGAAAACTTGCTGCTGTTCTACAAACCTATGCTCTTGGAGGCCCAACACTGTCTACAGGAAAAGAAGCGTGAGTAGACATCAAGCTATTTTCTGGCGCCGTTGCCGGGGAGGAAAGGTAAAAGGCACTCATACTCCGGTCCCAGGTAACTAAGTTATTTTTTTTTGCCGTTGTAAGTGCTCGAAGCTATTTCCTTTAGATCCTGCAATTGCATCTTTTGGTTTCTTGTTTACACTAGTTAGGCATAATGGAAAGCAACAGTGAGCTTCTTATTCTATTTCCTGAGTTAAGACATGGATTGTTTGCTGCGAAAATTAAAAAACCTATGGAATCTTATTTGCATGCTAGTAGCAATGATATTAGTATGAACGCTTTGAACACCATTGTTGCTAATGATATGGAAAATTCTAAGCTTGGGGAAGCTGGTTTTGATGAGCATGACATTTTTAGTCCCCCAAGCATTGAGGAGAAAATTTTCTTTGATGATACTTTGCCTCCTATTTATGATGATAATAATGATAATGGTCTTTTGGTGCCGCCTACTATGGAGAGTAAATTTTATTATGATTATACTATGCCTCCTACACTTGATGAGAATGATAATGATAGCTACTTTGTTGAATTTGCTCCCACTACAACTAATAAAATTGATTATGCTTATGTGGAGAGTAATAAATTTATGCATGTGGCTCATGAAAAGAATGTTTTATGTGATAGTTATATTGTTGAGTTTGTTCATGATGCTACTGAAAGTTATTATGAGAGAGGGAAACATGGTTATATGCATCTTAATAATATTAAGTTTCCCCTCTTTATGTTGAGAATCTTGAAATTGCGCTTGTGTTGCTTTTCTATGCTTGCCACTTTGTTCTTCATGAATCTATTTGTGTACGAGATTCCTTTTCATAGGAAGTGGGTTAGGCTTAAATGTGTTTTAAATTTGCTTCTTGATGCTCTCTTTTGCTTCAACTCTTATTTCTTGCGAGAATATCATTAAAATTACTGAGCCCATCTTAATGGCTATAAAGAAAGAACTTCTTGGGAGATAACCCATGTCTTTATTTTACTACAGCACTTTTGTTTTATATTTGAGTCTTGGAAGTTTTTTACTACTGTAGCAACCTCTCCTTATCATGTTTTTGTGCCAAGTAAAGTCTCTATGGTAAAGTTGATGCTAGATTTGGATTACTGCGCAGAAACAGATTTGCTGTCTGTCACGAATTTGTGCAGAGCTCTCTGTAGGTAACTCAGAAAAATCTGCAAATTTACGTGAGTGATCCTCAGATATGTACGCAACTTTCATTAGTTTGAGTTTTTCTGTTTGAGCAAGTTAAGTTCCCCTTCAAAATTCGTCTTTACAGACTGTTCTGTTTTTGACAGATTCTGCCTTTTATTTCGCATTGCCGCTTTTGTTATGTTGAATGAGTTTCTTTGTTCCATTAACTTTCAGAAGCTTTGTGCAATGTCCAGAAGTGTTAAAAATGATTGTGTCACCTCTGAACATGTGAATTTTTATTATGCACTAACCCTCTAATGAGTTTTCTTGAAGTTTGGTCTGGAGGAAGTTTTCAAGGGTCAAGAGAAGAGGATGATATACTATGATCAAGAAGAGTGAAAAGTCTAAGCTTGGGGATGCCCCCGTGGTTCATCCCTGCATATTTCAAGAAGACTCAAGCATCTAAGCTTGGGGATGCCCAAGGCATCCCCTTCTACATCGACAACTTACAAGGTCACTTCTAGTGAAACTATATTTTTATTCCGTCACATCTTATGTACTTTACTTGGAGCGTCTGTGTGCTTTTATTTTTGTTTTTTTATTTTCATTCTCTGAATAAATTCATGCTCATGTGTGGGAGAGAGACACGCTCCGCTTTTTCATATGAACACTAGTGTTCTTCATTTTTGCTTTTAATGTTCAAGGGCGAAAGTTGATCGCTTCACTTGTTGCTATTTGGTTGGAATCAGAAAATGCTTCATATGGTCTTGAATAATTTGATACTTGGCAATTGTTTTTAGCTCTCATAAATCATGTTTAAGCTCTTGCATCATGTAGTTAAATCTAGTAGTGGAGAACTACTGTAGAGCTTGTTGAAATTTGGTTTGCATGATTGGTCTCTCTAAGGTCTAGATATTTTCTGGTAAAAGTGTTTGAGCCACAAGGAAGACAGTGTAGAGTCTTATAATGCTTGCAATATGTTCTTATGTAAGTTTTGCTGTACCGGTTTATACTTGTGTTTGCTTCAAACAACCTTGCTAGCCCAAACCTTGTACTGAGAGGGAATACTTCTCGTGCATCCAAAACCTTGAGCCAAAACCTATGCCATTTGTGTCCACCATATCTACCTACTATGTGGTATTTCCTGCCATTCCAAGTAAATACTTCATGTGCTACCTTTAAACAATTCAAAAGTTATTATCTCTTATTTGTGTTAATGTTTTATAGCTCATGAGGAAGTATGTGGTGTTTTATCTTTCGATCTTGTCATTTACTTCTGACAGACTTTCACAATGGACTAGTGGCTCATCCGCTTATCCAATAATTTTGCAAAAAGAGCTGGCAATGGGGTTTCCAGCCCCAATTAATTAACTTGCATTAATAATTCTCTTCACATGTTTTGCTCTGATCTATCAGTAAGCAACTTAAATTTGCAAATAGACACTCCTCCATGGTATGTGAATGTTGTAAGGCACCCGAGGATTCGGTTAGCCATGGCTTGTGAAAGCAAAGGTTGGGGGGAGTGTCATCTAATAAATAAAACTAAAGTACATGTGTAAACAAAAGAGAAGAGGGATGATCTACCTTGCTGGTAGAGATAACGTCCTTCATGGGAGCCGCTCTTGAAAGTCTGGTTGATAAGGTAGTTAGAGTACCCATTACCATTCGTTGACAACAACAAACACCTCTCAAAACTTTACTTTTATGCTCTCTATATGATTTCAAAACTTGAAAATCTCTAGCACATGATTTAATCCCTGCTTCCCTCTGCGAAGGGCCTATCTTTTACTTTATGTTGAGTCAGTCTACCCATTTCCTTCCATCTTAGAAGCAAACACTTGTGTCAACTGTGCATTGATTCTTACATACTTGCTTATTTGCATTCATCATATTACTCTGTGTTGACAATTATCCATGAGATATGCATGTTGAAAGTTGAAAGCAACTGCTGAAGCTTATATCTTCCTTTGTGTTGCTTCGATGCCTTTACTTTGAATTTATTGCTTTATGAGTTAACTCTTATGCAAGACTTTTTGATGCTTGTCTTGAAAGTACTATTCATGAAAAGTTTTGCTATATGTTATCTATTTGTTAGCAAACTATAGATCATTGCTTTGAATCACTCCATTCATGTCATATGCTTTACAATAATGTTGATCAAGATTATGATGGTAGCATGTCACTTCAGAAATTATTTGTGTTATCGTTTACCTACTCGAGGGCGAGTAGGAACTAAGCTTGGGGATGCTTGATACGTCTCCAACGTATCTATAATTTCTGATGTGCCATGCTTGTTTTATGACAATACCTACATGTTTTTCACTTTATATCGTTTTGATGCATTTTCCGGAACTAACCTATTGACGAGATGCCGAAGTGCCAGTTCCTGTTTTCTGCTGTTTTTGGTTTCAGAAATCCTAGTAAGGAAATATTCTCGGAATTGGACGAAATCAATGCCCAGCATCTTAGAATTCCACGAAGCTTCCAGAACACCCGAGAGGAACCAGAGGGGGGGGGGGGCCACAGGGGCCCCACACAATAAGGCGGCGCGGCCAGAGGGGGGGCGCCGGCCTACTGTGTGCGCCCCTCGTAGCCCTTCCGACTCCGCCTCTTCGCCTATAAGAAGCCCCCTGACCTAAATCTTCGATACGAAAAAGCCACGGTACGAGAAACCTTCCAGAGGCGCCGCCATCGCGAAGCCAAGATCTGGGGGACAGGAGTCTCTGTTCCGGCACGCCGCCGGGACGGGGAAGTGCCCCCGGAAGGCTTCTCCATCGACACCACCGCCATCTTCACCGCCATCTCCATCAACGCTGCTGCTCCCATGATGAGGATGGAGTAGTTCACCCCCGGGGCTGAGGGCTCTACCGTAGCTATGTGGTCAATCTCTCTCTCTGCACTCCAATACAATGATCTCATGAGCTGCTTTACATGATTGAGATCCATATGATGAGCTTTGTATCGCTACTAGTCTATGTGCTACTCATGTGATGTTATTAAAGTAGTCTATTCCTCCTGCATGGTGTAATGGTGACAGTGTGTGCATCGTGTGGTTCTTGTCATAGGTTATGATCATAATCTCTTGTAGGTTATGGAGTTAATTATCGCTATGATAGTATTGATGTGATCTATTCCCCCTTTCATAGTGTAATGGTGACAGTGTGTATGCTATGTTAGTACTCGGTTTATTTTGCAAAGATCTATTATGCTCTAAGGTTATTTAAATATGAATGCCGAATGTTGTGGCGCTTGTTAACTCCGGCTTGAGGGAGCTCTTGTAGCCCTACACAACGAATGGTGTTTGTCATCCAACAAAAGAGTGTATGTAGCACAAAAGAGAGAAGTTATTATTTATTTTGCGATCAATATTGAGAGTGTCCACTAGTGAAAGTATGATCCCTAGGCCTTATTTCCAAACATCGAATCTCCGTTTATTTACTGTTCTGTTGCATGTTTACTCGCTGCCATATTTTATTCAGATTGGTATTACCACTCATATACATTCATACTACTTGTATTTCACTATCTCTTCGCCGAACTAGTGCACCTATACATCTGACAAGTGTATTAGGTGTGTTGGGGACACAAGAGACTTCTTGTATCGTGATTGCAGGGTTGCTTGAGAGGACTATCTTTGACCTCTTCCTCCCTGAGTTCGATAAACCTTGGGTGATCCACTTAAGGGAAAACTTGCTGCTGTTCTACAAACCTCTGCTCTTGGAGGCCCAACACTATCTACAGGAAAAGAAGCGTGAGTAGACATCAATCTCTCTAAGGTCTAGACATTTTCTGGTAAAAGTGTTTGAACAACAAGGAAGACAGTGTAGAGTCTTATAATGCTTGCAATATGTTCTTGTGTAAGTTTTGCTGTACCTGTTCATACTTGTGTTTGCTTCAAACAACCTTGCTAGCCAAAGCCTTGTACTGAGAGGAAATGCTTCTCATGCATCCAAAAACCTTGAGCCAAAACCCATGCCATTTGTGTCCACCATAACTACCTATATGTGGTATTTTTCTGCCATTCCAAAGTAAATTGCTTGCGTGCTACCTTTAAAATTTCATTCTTTGTCTTTACAATACATAGCTCATGGGAAAATAGCTTAAAAACTATTGTGGTGATGAATATGTTGCTATGTATCTTAGTTCTTATAAGTTGCTTGTTGAGCGGTAACCATGTTTCTGGGGACGCCATCAACTTTTTACACCTTTGTTGAATATCATGTGAGTTGCTATGCATGTTCGTCTTGTCTGAAGTAAGGGTGATTTATCATGATTATATGGTTTGAGTATGCATATTATTAGAGAAGAACATTGGGCCGCCAACCAAAGCCATGTATCAGGGTGGAAGTTTCAGTTTGGACACTAATCCTCAATCTCTTATGAGAATATTACTTGTTGTTGAATGCTTAAGCATTAAAGAGGAGTCCATTATCTGTTTTCTATGTTGTCCCGGTATGGATCTCCTCAAGTTGAGATCTATCAAAACTGAGAAATCAAATGCGATCTATCTCCTTGGACCTTTGTACAGGTGGCATAGAGGTACCCCTTTGTGACACTTGGTTGAAACATATGTAATGGAATGATAATCCATGGAAATCCGAGCTAATTAGGACAAGGTGCGGGCACTATTGGTATTCGATGCGTGAGGCTTGCAACTTGTAGGAAGTTTTACGCATAACACATATGAATTATTACTACCGTTGACAAAATTGTTTCCATGTTTTCAAAATAAAAAGCTCTAGCACATGAGTAATCTCTGCTTCCCTCTCCGAAGGACCTTTCTTTTACTTTATGTTGAGTCAGTTTACCTACTTCTTCCTATCTTAGAAGCAAACACTTGTGTCAACTGTGTGCATTGATTCTTACATGTTTACTTATTGCACTTGTTATATTACTTTATGTTGATGATTATCCATGAGATATACATGTTACAAGTTGAAAGCAATTGCTGAAACTTAATCATCCTTTGTGTTGCTTCGAAACCTTCTATTAAGAATCTATTGCTTTATGAGTTAGCTCTTATGCAAGTCTTATTGATGCTTGTCTTGAAAGTACTATTCATGAAAAGTTTTTGCTATATGATTCAGTTGTTTAGTCATTATCTTTTTGTCAGCAATCAATTGCTTCGAATCACTTCATTCATCTCATATGCTTTACAATAATGTTGATCAAGATTATGTTGGTAGCATGTCACTTCAGAAATTATTGTTTTTATCGTTTACCTACTCGAGGGCGAGTAGGAACTAAGCTTGGGGATGCTTGATATGTCTCCAACGTATCTATAATTTCTTATGTTCCATGCTAGTTTTATGACAATACCTACATGTTTTGTTCACACTTTATGATGTTTTGATGCATTTTCCGGCACTAACCTATTAACAAGATGCCGCAGTGTTAGTTCCTGTTTTCTGCTGTTTTTGGTTTCAGAAATCCTACACAGGAAATATTCTCGGAATTGGACGAAACAAAGGCCCACGGTCTTATTTTCCACGGAAGGTTCCAGAGCACCGAAGAGGAGACGGAGAAGGGCCACGAGGCGGCCACACCCTAGGGGGGCGCGGCCCCACCTCTGGCCGCGCCGCCCTATGGGGTGGGCCCCTCGGGTGCCCCCCTGCGCTGCCCCTTCGCCTACTTAATCCCTCCGTCGCGAAAACCCTAGTACTGAGAGCCACGATACGAGAAAAGTTACTGAGACGCCGCCGCCGCCAATCCCATCTCGGGGGATTCAGGAGATCGCCTCCGGCACCCTGCCGGAGAGGGGAATCATCACCGGAGGCTCTACATCACCATGCCCGCCTCCGGACTGATGCGTGAGTAGTTCATCCTTGGACTATGGGTCCATAGCAGTAGCTAGATGGTTGTCTTCTCCTCTTGTGCTATCATGTTTAGATCTTGTGAGCTGCCTAACATGATCAAGATCATCTATTTGTAATGCTACATGTTGTGTTTGGTGGGATCCGATGAATATTGAATACTATGTCAAGTTGATTAATTGATCTATCATATATGTGTTGTTTATGTTCTTGCATGCTCTCCATTGCTAGTAGAGGCTCTGGCCAAGTTGATACTTGTAACTCCAAGAGGGAGTATTTATGCTCGATAGTGGGTTCATGCCTCCATTGAATGCAGGACGGTGTGAGAAAGTTCTAAGGTTGTGGATGTGTTGTTGCCACTAGGGATAAAACATCGATGCTTTGTCTAAGGATATTTGTGTTGATTACATTACGCACCATACTTAAGGCAATTGTCTGTTGTTTGCAACTTAATACTGGAAGGGGTGCGGATGCTAACCTGAAGGTGGACTTTTTAGGCATAGATGCATGCTGGATGGCGGTCTATGTTCTTTGTCGTAATGCCCTGATTAAATCTCATAGTAGTCATCATGATATGTGTATGAATCTCTATTTTTCAATTGCCCACCTGTAATTTGTTCACCCAACATGCTATTAATCTTATTGGAGAGACACCACTAGTGAACTGTGGACCCCGGTCCATTCTTTTACATCTGAAATACAATCTACTGCAAGCCGGTGAGATTGACAACCTCACTGTTAATCTTCGCAAACAAACATCATTCTCTGTTCTCTGTTGTTCTTCGCAAACAAACATCATTCTCCACACCATACGTTTAATCCTTTGTTTTCAGCAAGCCGGTGAGATTGACAACCTCACTGTTAAGTTGGGGCAAAGTATTTTGATTGTGTTGTGCAGGTTCCACGTTGGTGCCGAAATCACTGTTGTTGCGCCGCACTACACTCCTCCACCAACAACCTTCACGTGGCCTTCATCTCCTACTGGTTCGATAAACCTTGGTTTCTTACTGAGGGAAAACTTGCTGCTGTGCTCATCATACCTTCCTCTTGGGGTTCCCAACGGACGTGTGCTTTACCGTCACATGGAAGTTGTCAACTACACGCCAGCAGCATGCAAGCAGGGTGTGCAACCCCATTCGTTCATTATACACTTTTGCCTCGCGAAAGCACTATGTGATGGGATTCGTCGCATAGAAAACAAAAAAATTTCTACCGCAAGAACGAAACACAAGCCAAGATCTAATCTAGTAGACGGTAGCAACGAGGAGATGAAGAGACTAACCCTCTAAGATTCGCAAAGCTTAACGAGATTAGATATCGGGGTGGATGTAGTCGATCACTTGCGGCTTGCAAAAGCGCGTAGAAGATCTTAACGGTGCCACAAACGGGCAGCACCTCCGTACTCGGTCACACGTACGGTGTTGATGAAGACGACGTCCTCCTCCCCGTTCCAGCGGGCAGCGGAAGTAGTAGATCCTCCTCGGAATCTCGGCAGCACGACGGCGTGGTGGCAGTGGTGGTGGAGAACTCCGGCAGGGCTTCGCCTATGCGCTGCGGGAGTATTGCGTGGAGGAGGAGAGGCTAGGGTTTGGGGAGAGGGGGTGTTGGGCGCTGGCCACTTGGGGGCTGCGGCCAACTAGGGTTTGTGGTGGCCGGCCCCTCCCCTTGCCCCTCATTATATAGGTGGAAGCCCAAGAGTTGTAGTCCAAGTCTTCGAATAAGACCCCAACACACAAACTTGCCATAGGTGGGAAACCTACTCAAGATGGGAGTCCTACTCAAGGTGGGACTCCCACCTTTCCTTGAGGGGGGGGGGGGTGCCGACCACCTTAGGTGGAGTCCACCTGGCACTCCTCCCCCTTAGGGTTGGCCGGCCATGCTAGTGGAGTCCCTCCGGGACTCCGCCTTCCATAGTGATTTCTTCCGGACTTTTCTAGAACCTTCTAGAACCTTCCATAAATGCACCGGATCATTTTCAAACTTATAAAATGACTTCCTATATATGGATCTTATTCTCCGGATCATTCCGGAACTCCTCGTGATGTCCTAGATCCCATCCGAGACTCCGAACAAAACTTCGAACTCCATTCCATATTCCATATCTACTTAAACGACATCAAACCTTAAGTGTGTCACCCTACGGTTCGCGAACTATGCAGACATGGTTGAGACTTCTCTCCGACCAATAACCAATAGCGGGATCTGGATATCCATAATGGATCCCACATATTCAACGATGAATTAGTGATCGATTGAAACATTTACATACGATACCGATTCCCTTTGTCACGCGATATTTTACTTGTCCGAGGTTTGATCATCGGTATCACGTTACCTTGTTCAACCTCGTCTCTGACAAGTACTCTTTACTCGTATCGTGGTATGTGGTCTCTTATGAACCATTCATATGCTTGCAAGCTAATTAGACGACATTCCACCAAGAGGGCCCAGAGTATATCTATCCGTCATCGGGATGGACAAATCCCACTGTTGATCCATATGCCTCAAATCATACTTTCCGAATACCTAATCCCACCTTTATAACCACTCATTTACGCAGTGGCGTTTGATGTAATCAAAGTACCCTTCCGGCATAAGTGATTTACATGATCTCATGGTCGAAAGGACTAGGTAACTATGTATCGAAAGCTTATAGCAAATGAACTTAATGACGTGATCTTATGCTACGCTTAATTGGGTGTGTCCATTACATCATTCACATAATGACATAACCTTGTTATTAATAACATCCAATGTTCATGATCATGAAACTATGATCATCTATTAATCAACAAGCTAGTTATACAAGAGGCTTACTAGGGACTCCTTGTTGTTTACATAACACACATGTATCAATGTTTTAGTTAATACAATTATAGCATGGTATATAAACATTTATCATAAACACAAAGATATATAATAACCACTTTATTATTGCCTCTTGGGCATATCTCCAACACTATGCAAATCCCAATGACATCCCAAATTAAGAAACTACAATGGTGATTTTGATCTAAATTTCTATTTCCTTTTTATTTTAATATTTCATTCCAAATTTATGTTTCATGTGGGTAACACAATGATGAATAGCTGTCAAATTTTTGTTTGAATAGCCCATGAACTTTACCGCACAAAAGCTCGTTCATATCATCACTGTACCTTTTCAATTCCCACCCGCCGGCATTTATTTGTCTCTACTATTTTAATCTGGACCCGCTAGTTATTTTCTCGTTACTTGTATGTATTTCTGACAAAGAATGGTACGTGAGTAATTTACTGCTTGAGCAAGATGAGTGAAAAACACGAGGCATGAAAAATTGGTCTGTGTGAGCATGCAAATGGTTGTTGATCGATGAGCTAATGTGTGTTGGAAAAAAAAGGCAAGAGTGAAATGGATTGCATATGAGCCGGCTGATTGCCCCCATGGATTAGGTTCCATACTTTGCATTACTATTTTCGGGCCTAACAGATGAAGGCAAGCTCACAACATAACCAACTGAGCAAGATAACGATCCAATAAATTGGAGGAGAGAGAATGAAGAAAGAGAAGGTTGTCTTCCCTTCGCTAAGAGATCATCTCTTAGAAAATAAGGGAAGGCATTTTCTCCATTGTACGACATGTCTTCCCTTAGCAACATAATTTCCTACCAATTTTAATTGATTACCATTAATTGCTAGGGAAGGCTATAAGAGATAACACAATGTATGACTTGTATGTATTGTTATCTCTAGATGATGTGACGGTATAAGTGTTGTGGATATACATCATAGGTATACCATCGACATGGTCCGATTCCGGCAAGCCCGGGTGGCCCAAAGATGGTGGTGATGGCATATGGCCCACCGGGCGGCCCAGTTGCTGTTGATCAAGATGGAAGATGTCCAGCCCAGGAACAAGGAGCCGGATCCGAACCACCCTAGAAAGGTAGCCGGATTCGAACCGCCCTAGGAAGGTAGCCGGATCCGAACCGCCCTACAGAGGTACCCGGATCCGAACCGCCCTACAGAGGTACCCGGATCCGAACCGCCCCTACAGAGGTACCCGGATCCGAACCGCCCTACAGAGGTACCCGGATCCGAACCGACCTACAGAGGTACCCGGATCCGAAGAGGTCTATGCCAGGAGTCAGATCCGTGGAGGCCCATGAAGGAAGCCGGATCCATGACGACAAGTTAGGCATAGGTGGATCCTTGACGTACACGGCAAGACATTGTATCGTAGTTAGGCAACTTGTATTCCGGCTAGGACTCTCCATGTAAACCCTAGATCCGTGCGCCTTTATAAGCCGGATCCCGGGAGCCCTGAAGGGGGATCTCGAGCTAGAAACGAGACAACCACAACTCATTGTAACAACGCGAAAGCGCCCAGATAATTCCAGACAAGCAGCAGTAGGCCCTGTCATCGTGCAGGTGATCCGAAGCTGGGTAACTCGCGTACCACCGTCCCGTGTGCACTCCGCCCTATGGCCCCTACTTCTTCTCCCCCTCGTGAGGATCCCTCCTCCGAGGTACCGTCGATTAGGCAACGACAATAAGGGAAGGCATGCCTTCTCTACCATTGTACATGCCCTAACTACCTTTGCCAAGCCTAAGTTGTGGCAAGTGTGGCAGACACAAAAATTTGGCTAGAAATTTGGAAGGCACAAAGTGTGGTAAAAGTTGGCAATAAATACATTACATGGCAAGGGCCACATAAACAATAAAGTGTGACAGCCTAAAAGTGCGTAAAAGTGTGTGAAGAATCAAATACATACCAAATCGCTAAACTTTAGCTTGGCAAATTATGACTAAGAACCAATCATACTCTTAGTGTTCAGTAGACTAAGCCCTACAGAGACAGAAAAAACATATTCAATGATATAATATTTGCTTATGTGATACTCTCTCCTTCTCAAAGTGAAGGGGTAACTTTTTTATAAAAACTCTTTTTAGGGTACCTTTCTCAGAAGATTGACCAAGTTTACTAAGGCCATAAACCAGACCAATTTGGACACTTGCACTATGAAATATATTTTCGTTATACACTTATATCAAAAACAAATCGAAAACATCCAATGGGTCAAAGGCCTCAAAGGGTGTAGTAGCAAAATCCCCTAAGCCAATGGGCGTGTAGAGTCGACGAGAGAATCCCGTGTACTTCCACGGCAAGGCAAACAACCGGCCGGCCGGCCGCCCGCCACCGCCATCACTGCCGTGTGCCGTCCTCCCACACAGCACTCCGATTCCCAGCTCCGACTCCACCCTGCATGGACTGAATCCCTATCACTAGACCAGCCCTCGCTTGCGCTACACATAGCGATGAGCTCCTCGCCGGCGATCGCGGCCGCGTCGGCGGCCGTAGTGGCGCTGGCCGTCGCTAACCGCGTGCTCTACAAGCTCGCGCTGGTGCCCCTCAAGGAGTACCCCTTCTTCCTCGCCCAGCTCACCACCTTCGGGTAAGCCTTTTTTGAACCGCCAGGATGTTCGACGAAATGCCCAGCAGTAATTCTAGTAAGCCCGTCGCGCCCGCGCCCTTCCGGGTTCTAACTGTACGTGTGTTCGATTTGGGCGTGGCAGGTACGTGTTCGTGTACTTCTCGATCCTCTATGCGAGGTACCGTGCCGGGGTGGTGTCCCGAGAAATGCTTGCACTGCCAAAGAGCCGGTTTGCCGCCATCGGCTTGCTGGAGGCTCTTGGGGTCGCAGCTGGAATGTCTGCTGGAGGTAATTGTTGTAGATTATTTCTGTTAGCATATACCCTGGTGTAGTATGGCTACAATACGATTCAGAGTGTGTGCTATGTCTTTCTTGTACGCACTTGTGCTAATTTCTGAAACCTGCAGCTATGTTGCCTGGCCCTGCCATTCCTATACTGTCTCAGGTACGAGGTTCAGCTGCGCCACCATAAGTGTTTCCTTACATAGTATCCGCACCATTCTCTAGGAAAACCATATCATCTGCATGTTCTCTTATCTCTGGCATCCATCCTTGATGGTTACAAATATTTTTCTCTTATGCTGTGATATTTGTTTCTAATAACTAGTGCAATAAGTTTCTGCAGCTATGCTAGCTTTCGGAACAATCATCTTATGGCTGGATGAGCTTGCGATTCCCCAAAATGCTAAAACTGACAACATTGATGTTCGAACCTGATAATCATGTCCGCTGTTGTCGAATAATATTCTTCTGATCGTGTTCTGCAGTCTTTCCTGGTGTGGCAGCTTATCTTCTCTGCGTTGCTTTTGGGAAGGACCTATTCATTGAGACAGATTATTGGTTGCTTCCTTGTAACTTCTGGTGTTGTTTTTGCTGTTGCGAGGTATGACCTTCGAAATATCTGGTTCGCTGGTATATTTACTGGTTACTGGATCACAACGAATTTGTTCACTGTTACTGTAGTGGAGTGGATGATGGTCACCTTCTATCTGGAGTCAAGTTTATATGGCCATTACTGATGGTTCTTTCATCAGCATTTCAAGCTGGTGCATCTATTTTGAAGGTTTAGCCACTAAAATTATCACATAACACTCTTTCTATAGTTTTGGGTCACTTCAGTCAGATACATAATTCTGTATTGCAGGAGTCTGTTTTCGTAGATGGTGCAAAGCGTCTTCAGGTCTGCTCTCATATTTTCTTCTCTATATGTTTGTGTCTGTGTGCCCACTTTGTTTGTTCAGAAATAACCGCAGAACCACATATTTGTGCAGGGGAAGCGGCCTGACATCTTTGTGGTTAATTCATTCGGATCTGGGTTTCAGGTGACTTACTGTAATTTGCCTGTTATGCTTAGCTGCATTACCATATCAGTAAACCTTGATTTACATCATATATCATATTTAACATTTTTTCTGCAGGCCCTATTTGTTTTTCTTCTTCTCCCGTTGCTCTCTAATTTGAGGGGGATTAAGCTTGCTGAGCTCTCTGGTCATTTAAATGGTGGTGCTGAGTGCTTCTTAAACGTTGGGGAAAGCCCGATTGGTAATGACTATTCTTTGCCTGGAATCTAGTGTTTTGATGGAATTGAGCGCTGACCGCTCATTATGCTGCCATTTTTATAAGATTGCGGAGGTGCTCCATTCCTACCATTGCTTTTTATACTGGTGAACATGGCTTTCAATATCTCGTTGCTTAATTTGGTGAAGATGTCATCTGCCCTGGTTGCTTCACTTACAGCAACTTCAGCAGGTTTTTCTTCCTCTCCCCTTCCTCTAGTTGTATCTTCATTTTTGCTCTGCTGCCGCTGTATAGACCAAACTGAACGAGTACCTTCATGACAGTGTTGATGTTCTTTTTTCAATTGCAGTGCCAATATCAATCTACATTCTTTCTCTTCCTTTGCCCTACATCCCTCAAGGCGCAAAGCTAAGCACATCTTTTATCATCGGTGTTGCGGTATTGCTGATGGGCCTGATCCTATATAACCTTCCCCAATCATCTAAAGAGTCAAAGGCTGATTGAGACCTTCATAAGGCGATTGAGTGTACATCGGCACTGCTACAGAAACTCAATTATTTGTTTGGTCTTGAAGCTAATGAAAGATTTCAAGGTTGATGCCACCAGATTTGTTAAGTACTCTGTCGGTTTGTTGTAGCATAGATACGTGGTACTTTCAAGTTCTAACAATTTATTGAACAGTAGTACATACATGTAATTACGTTTCCCCATGTATATATGTCAAATTTGTCACCTTAAAGAGCACTGCAGAAGCTGCAAGTCGTAATATACAGCATATTAGTCCAGACAACTGACTGTAATTTACGTTGACTGCTGTCTTTTTCTCCATTATGTTGAGGTTGTCGTTGCGACTGAGATAACAAAATTGACAGCTAGCGCGCCCACTCTCGCTGGACACACCTCAAATTCTTCTATTAAACTGTTTGGAGGGCTCTAACTTCCAACTAATATAAATCGGTGGGAGTAGTATTTTTTGGATGGGAAGTATATGAAGTTTTCATTTATGCTAGCTAGAACCAAGAGCAGATGTTTCAAACTTTATACTCAGGCTGGTTATGAAGTAAAATTGAAGTTACTAGTGCCATCACGAACCCTTAAAAACAACTCCGTCCTTCAAAAGAAAGAATGAATTAGCTCTCCGTGTACCATGGCAGGTGGATCTAGCTTGTTTTCGTGCGCTCGATGTAACCCGTAGGATGCATGTACACTGTCTTATGTCTATTTGTAAGTCATGTTGAAGTTAGACTTCCTCTGTTACCCAGTAAAAAACATGCTGACAAACTAAATTAGTTTACCAAAACGTGTTTTATATTAGGTAACCGAGGGAGTAGTTGCCAGCCATTCGAACCAAAGTCTATTTTCTCTCCTGGTGACCTGGTGTAGTCCAGACTCCAGACAAGGCTTTCTAAATTTTCCATGACAACATCATGGCATGATACCTCGATTCGATCCCAATGCTACAATTCATATAGAGTACTTCTCAACTTGTTCGTGATGTTTTGCAGTTCTGCTCAATGTTTATAAGATGCACCAAAAAGGTGATATCGATGAGTGAACCGAATGCCTTCCTTGCAGCATAGGAATATATTATATCATCCACACTTTACCCCAACTATTTCAGTTAGATGCCCCCAAATCATACATCTGGACCCGCATTTATTCTCTCCCTAGAATGGTGTTGAAATTCTTTCTATCCCCTTTTGCAGTCTTGCATCGGAAATTCTATTTTGCAGACTTGATTTGGAGACAGGCTTCACCGAGCTCCAATTGTCACCCGTCGCCGCCTCACCATTTCGGGCATTCTGGGGGCCTTCAGATCGCACTGATTCTTATTCTTTTTGTTGTTCGTATCTTGTTGTTATTTACGGCAAAACAGAATCTTCTGTTGCACCATATGCCTTTTCTAGATCTCTCTGAATCTAATTGACAAAAAAGCTCTCTCGTATTTTCATGACCTGTGCCACATCAAGGCCTTGTTTATTTCTCTAGTATTTTCATTCTCACAAAGTTTATGCATGAGAGGGATTTGGTGTTCATCCAATACCCTCACATCTTCTCAAATACTATTTTTAAAAAATAAACTAGTATGATGGAGAGTTTTTAGTCTAGGAAAAAACATGAGGATGGAAGAGGATATCTCGGAATTATTCTATCTAAACCAGCAGAAGTAAACGGACAAGTGAGAATTTTCCGGGATTCGTAACAATCCAATAATAATTCACTCCAATCCCTGCAAATACATTAGAAGTAAACAAGGCCTCAGAGGGAGAAACCGAATAGTCCTTTTTAACTCTTGAGCTTCAGATAGCTCTTTTAAAAGAATTCAAGAGTTCCATTTTTTAAATGAAATATGCTGACAAAAAATATGCTGAGTACAGATAGCTGTGGTAGGTAGATCAGAAATCTTGTCAACTACATTCTAATTCCTTTTTAGCCATTTTAGAGCCAGTGTTTTTAGCCCAAAATACAACATATTATTTAACATAACGTTGGATATATATTCTAGTTTTATAAAACTTTTAACTATCATTTTTTAGCTTTTCAAATCCACGGCTCGCTAGAACGTGGGAGCCAAAATGCTGCACTAATTGTCTTTCTTTTTTTGAAATGGGGACTTGGCCCCGGCCTCTGCATTAAAGCGATCACACACGCGTTTCCTTTATTACGAAGTTCAGTTATTTAATATTATTACAATCACGGATCATGTACGATTGAGATAAAGATCAACCAACAAAAAGCTATCCATTCTAAATTCCCGTAATATGCTACCATCCAATATCCTGGAAATGTAAGTCTTGTGCGATCGTCAGAAGCCAGCTCATCCAGTAGCTATAGGCGCTATAGGCTCCCGTTGATCGTCTATAGTTATATTCAATGAACAATGATTAGGCTGGCCGGTGGTGGGGCCCACCTTAATTCTGTGACGCACGTGATCCTGTGTGCCACATAAATAGTGAAATCAATGATTAGGGCTGGTCGAGGATGGGGCCCACCTTATTTCTGTGGCGCATGTGCGTCAGGTGCGCCAGAAAAACTCGTTGTTTCAGTGGCACACCATGTCTGGTGCTCCACACGCAAAACTGGTGCGCCACTGAATAGCCTCCCACCTATAGCTAGTTTCCTACTAGTGTGATACTCTTAACATATTCGATAGCAGGGTAGAACAAAAGGATACTTGGCTTGAGAAGCTTCTTTAAGTTCTTCTTCGGTTCTCAGATCGGGATGCTCCAGAAAATATGTACATAAACTCCAAGATCAGAAATCAAGTCATAAACATCATCGGAATGCTGATGTGATACCTAACTAAGGAAGAGAGAGGAGATTAAAATAACACAGGTGAATACCATATCATAACACACATCACGAAAAAAGTTAATGCTGAAACAATCTTTACACAATTTTACACTGAGATCTACAAATCAATAACTATAACAAATAAGTATAACAAGACTAAACTACTTCCATAATAGTAGCTGTATCAACTATAAAGATAGGATCATAAATATGCATGATAACAGTATGTGATACTACTCACTATAGACAGTCTAAGGCATAAGGGACTCGTTGTTCCCACGTGAGAAGATATCTAGTGCTACCACGCCTTTAGGTGCTACCGTGCTACCGTACAAAAAACGTATTTTATACGTGTCAAAAAATTATACGAAAAATTCTGAGTGCTTATGAAGCATGTCCCTACAACATCCCAAAATTTCATATCCAAAAACGACATGGACACTGAGAAATAAAAAAGAGCAAATCAGCATGAATAGTGTCATTTTCTGATTTGTCTTTTTGTGACACTAGGTAGCACTATTCATGCTGATTTTCTCTTTTTTGTTTCTCAGTGTCCATGTCGATTTTGGATATGAAATTTTGGGATGTTGTAGGGACATGCTTCATAAGTACTCACATTTTTTCGTATAATTTTTTGACACGTATAAAATACATTTTTTTATACGGTAGCACGGTAGCATGCAAAGGGGTGGTAGCACTAGATATCTTCTCGTTCCCACGTGTCTCCTCACTCAGTCAGCCACATTTGGGCTCGAGTGTGTCTGCCCGGCTCAATGAAAATGGTAGAATCAATCGTTTCTCAAGAGTCAAGATCCTGACCAAGATGGTTTTATTTGTGTATATAGGTTTGCATTGGGGATCTGTAGCACTCGAGCTCTCCGGAGATTGGTTTTTTAAATCTTTGGAAATGGTAGTTCGGAGTTTCTAAATATCCAAACTTTTCCCACCAATACATACACATGTGCTCTATACTTGTGCAAACTTCTTGAGCTACAGGGAAAACAAGTTTGTGAATGCATAAAAAGGAAAGGGTGTGTCTATGTCTAAGTTGACTGAGATTTTTTAAGTCTCAGTCACTTCAGAAAAATGCAACTACAGTTTAAAGAAAAGTGCAACTCGGTTCAGTTGCACATTTCTGGCAGAAAAGTGCAATTGCACTTATTTAACAGAAAAATACAACTCAAGCATTTTTTTTGTAAGTGACTTAGACTTAAGAAAATTTCAGTTGACTGAGACATAGCAAAACCGAAAAGGAAAACTCCTATTTGTTTATGTAGCCCAAAATACAACCTCTCTTTAAAGGCACTTCTATCGTACGTACTACATGTGTATATGTTTTTTTTATAGCAATTTTTGCTATAAAACAAGAGTAGTTCTTTGGTACGTGCAACTAGCAGTTTTGTATGGTTTGGCCGGACACTGCATACAGTGATACATACGATTAAACACTTAGAAACTGTATTTCATTGAACTAATTAGATTTGATACGGGCAATTAAACAGATCTTTAGCCATCAGAGCGCGACAAATAAACCGGACACGTATGCACTTCTTTGGACCAGTAGTAGGCTGCTTGGTCCCGGCTGGCGGCCGTACAGTTATATGGTAATCATTAAACCTTGAATCTTATCGATCTGGGAGTATATACTTGCTTTGTCTGATCGATCATGGCTAGCTTGCTAGCTGCCGGTCCCGTGAAAGAAAAAAGATGAACTTGCCTACGATCTCTGCCGCCGCCACTCTCTTTTTTATTTTGCCAAAAATTCACTAATTTATCAATAATCATTAACACCACTCCCTCCGATACATATTAGTTGACTCTAGTAGATGTATCTAGATACATTTTAGTTTGTATCTAGATACATCCATATTAATGGCATGTAATATCTACAAATTATCCGAAACACATCTCCTCCCGGGCCGATCACGGGAGGGCGGCTCCGGAGGCCACCCACAACACGAAGAAC
The DNA here is from genome assembly GCF_019359855.2 of Lolium perenne. NCBI lineage: Eukaryota > Viridiplantae > Streptophyta > Magnoliopsida > Poales > Poaceae > Lolium > Lolium perenne. Next base: position 73,226,937 of record NC_067248.2, on the reverse strand, counting down.
ACCAGATCCCGATCTCCCCTACCAGCCGCTGCCGCCGCCGGCGGTGGCGGCCACGCCTGGCTGTCGAAGGGCGGTAGGCAGGGATGGCGCGATTCGTCTGGCTCCCTTCGCGTGGGGGATCAACATCGGGGAACACAGGTGGAGTCCCGCGGGCGGGGTGGCGGCACTCGCCGGTGGGCAGTGCTTGCTAGCGCGCTGCAGAGAGGCACGAAGGAGGCAGAGAAGGGCGTACTTGCTGACTTGCTGTGGTGTGCCGGCCGCGGCGGATGGCGGCGCTCGCCTGCGGTCCTGTCCCTCGGTACCACCCGCGCATGTTCAATCTAGGGCCGACCTTGGGCTCGATCTGGGCCAGAACGGGTCGGCACGTTCATCTATTCGCCGAAAGCCAGCCATCGGCGACGGTGCTCCTGGCCTGGCCAAATAATGGTGGTTGTTCTAGGGTTCCAACTCACACCAAGATGAAGATCTACTGGTTGCGAGTCCCCATTAACCTGGCCGGAGTGTCGTGTTCTGGAAGGCTACGTCAGCGAACTCCATTTGGAGATTCATGCCTGAAGATTGCTGGATCGGGTGGGCTGCAGTACTTGTAGCAGCAAATATTATTTATATAAGTTTGTCCCTGAGAAGCTTTGCAAATGGCAATAAACACAATCCCGCAACTGCGTTGTTAGGCGCATCCACGTTCGCACCCAAACTGTGGTTTGAAAATAGCTTATTCTATAAGCTACTATAATGGCAATAATTTGTGAGTTTAAAGTAACTAAGAGCAAAGTAAATAACAAATGTAAACTAAAGCAAAAGAGTGTTGGTTGAGTATGTTTGTGATATGGTTGAGGTGTTCTCAACGAGTGTAGGTTCCACCACTAGTATTGGTATTACTTATCATTAGGATGAACCAATATCTTTCATTTATGTTATGTATGGAGAGAGCTCCGTAATAAGATGCGCCCAGAAAGACATCGGTCATCGTATCTCTAAATAACCACTGCGGCTAGCCTTCTGCAAACAACATGTTGACCATCGCAATTAAGGGTTTTACCTATGGTTATCGATATGAGCTTAGTGAACCTCTCTTTATCCCCCTCTTCCATACAATAAAGTCTCGTACATATGTCACTTCTTGTCGTACACTTTACCATACTTCCAAGGGTAGTTCCCTCTCTAGTCCCTAAGAAAAATGCTATGTGGTGCACTTCACATAATATACACGAGAGAGAACTAAAACATAGTTAATAAATCAAAGTTATAATTCATCTTCGCATCATAATATTACTAGGGCTTCTCCATATCTCCCCAAGAACGAAGGTACTACTCATACATGAAGAGGATCAATATCATGACAATAATATGGATCGAATATGAAGGTACAGTTTTATAAAGTGCAAATTTTAATACAGTTTTGATCACATCTAAGTAGACAAAGGGGATCGGCGATGGAGACGACGGCTACGGACATGACAGAGGCGGTGGAGCGGCAGGGCTCCGCCCCTTAGGGCGTGGATGGATGATGCTCTCCCTTGACTCCTCCCCTCCTTATATAAGCGCTGGAGACCGGCTTCGCAAACCGACAGAGTTCGGTGCCGAATATGCCCATCGGGCCTTCAAAAATGTTGTTCCGTTTGACAAAACGGAGCCTACGGAGCCCAGTACGGGCGGACGGTACGGGCGGGCTCTGCCTGTGCCGATGGTCGCTATTCACCCTGGACTTTCGTATATTGGCCGTCATTTCTTCATACGAACTCCAATTTAGGTGGTCTTCAGCTTGTTGAACTCGTATGGACGAGGGCTACAACACCATGGCCTTAGATCTTAAATATAAGATGTTGGGAAAATATCACTTTCCCCACATCTCATATGGTTAAGTCTAGTGCTTGTAACTCTCCCATATTGTACCATCTTGGTCCTTTTGTCTCCCTTTCTCCATGATTGTACATAACACCTAAATACATATAAAAGACAAGGGAAACATAATAAAATCCTACTATTACTACTAAATTTGCAAAGCTGGTATGAAAGTGAACGTACAAGAACTCGTAAGTATGCAAAACAAGCATAGGTGTATCTAGCTAGAGCATGAAATGAGTGACCATATGAGTAATAGTATACTTAAAAACCTCAGTAAAATAGTACAAAATTTCGAGCTATCAACTTCCCCATGCTTAGCTGTTACTCTCCCTCGAGTGAAAAAGTGAAAAAGAACCATAGCGAGAAACGAACTTGGGTAGAAAAATTCACAAGTACAAGGTGATATCCTATACTTCCCCAAGCTAGAAGTGAGATGTAACATAACCATACAAGGAAACACCAATTCAACTATGTCAGTCCATAAGAGACCACTTACATATTCTATTCCTCATGTCAAAAGTAAATCTTTCTTGAAATCAAACTTGTGATCCTCCTATTGCTTCTTTTTATGTTTGCGTATTAAGAGTAATAGATCATGTAAAAAGAAGCATAAAAATAGAGTGTTTCATTAACTCCCACATCAATAAATCAAGGCTATCAAAACACTTCTTTTCTATTCATTGTCTTTCAAGAAATTTCATCTAATAGTATTGATATCATGCCAAAAATTTCTAGGTGATTCATTTGGATTCCATAATAGTTTCCAATTAGCAACAATTTTGCACAACTCAAGAGTACTAATGTTGCACACAAGTAGCTAGCTACCCGTGCATTCAACTCAATAGATGAAATTGGTGTTTTGAATCCGCAAATCATTCATAACCCAGTGGAGTTGTTAGCATTCCAAGAGTGTGCACCACAGTTTGTAGACAAGCTTATCGTAATTTTGATTCATAACTTTCAGTTTGGGCATGCATCTCAACTACCACTAAACTTCATTTCCTTCAAACAAATCCTTTCAAAATGTGCTATCAAATCAGTCATCATATATATGGGGTTGAGTATCTTCATGGTTAAACTCTTAAGACAGTTAAACATTACATAATTCATCACTAAAAACTCTTTATTATTGTATTTCATATTCTCAAGTGTAGAAATCATGGCATTGTATTGTAGAGGATCACAATATTTTTCTCAAACTGGATAAAGATTTGAACATAGTGCATCAAAGCTCTATCTCAACTCTTATGGAAACTAACAAAAAGCAAGTGCATTTCTTATATAAGTACGAAACATAACTTACTCATGCAATTCATTCAAGAGCAGCGGGATACATGCTTGTTCAAAACTTTATTGAGTGGGAGCATTGCACATGATCCTACACATGCGAAAGTAACTTCCCCATGCTAGGCTCTTGCAAGAGCCAAACTTGAATAGATCACCAAAAGAAAAGAGAAAATGTAGTTTTCAAAAGAGAGTGTGAGAAGTGGTTACCTTCCCAAGCTTGATTAAAGAAAGGGTGATGCACTTTTACTGTTGAGGTGCGGATAACCTCTCTTTCATTGGACAATAATCTTTGCTTAAATGAACCTTCTTTGACGTGGCATGGTGATTTGCCTCCTAGAGAACCTGCTTGAAAAGTTAAAGAGAAAACAAATATTTTTGTTATTTTGGAAGCACAGGGTTAGCTCACAAGTGATGAAAGCATAAGTCTCACGAGGTCGGTTCATTAACCTAAGCACCACATTTAAGTCAACAAACTAAGTCTAAGAGTTGTACAAATTCTTGGATTTGATGAAAGGCAAATGAGACAACGTATGAGACATAAGTGTGCAACCCTATGTGCTTAATTTAAAAGGAGAGGTTCCGCTTAAGGTGGAAATATCGCTACTAGAAATTTATTGAGCAAGGTTCGAGTTGGAAGGTTTTAGCATACACTTGTTGTTGAAGTGTTGAATTGAAGCAACCAATTGGCTAGTGTGGGCGTTTGAGCGGTTGGCACACACCGTTAATGTTTCCACGCAAGGTTCAAGTCCCTGCAAAAATAACACACGAAATAAAGCAAACAATTTGGTGTAAGAACAAAGTTCATTCACCCAACCGTGAAGACAAAAGAAACAAAATGATACATAAAACACTACAGAGAGTTATAGGCTAGGGAGTTTCGAAGGTAGGTAAATAAGGTACAATAGAACATGTAGAAGGTAACCGACTAACCTTAGGCTGTTTTTATTTGGTTGTTCCTGTCCTTATTGAGCTTTGTTGCCTCCTGGTATGGGCGGGTGGTACGGGCAGATGTCCGCGTACTGATGCTCGCTATTTCCACTGGAAATTCTTCAAATTCTCTGCGTCTTGTGGCGAGGTCGGTACGGGCGCGCGGTATGGCCGCATCCCACTGTATCGATGGTCGCTATCCACACAGTGGCTTCTCTGGAAAAAAATTTGGTGCCTGTGTTGTGTTGTGGGAGCGGTACGGGTGGGTACAGGCAGATGCACCCGTATGGGTGCCCGCTAAACTCCCTGTAGCCTCAAAAAACACTCATTCTCCTCGGAAATTGCACTAAGGACGTAAAACATTAATTAGTCCAGCATCCAAAAATGCATGCATATATTCTGTAGATAACTGTAACTAGGATATGCAGCACATGATTTCATCAATGATCAATTCTACCTTTTAAAATAGTCCCAAGCCAACTCTAATAGGAAATCATGCATATATATAAAAGTGCCAATGCAACATGAATGAAACTAGACTCAAGACACAAAATTAAGAAAGACACCTAATAACTTCCGAGTTGCCTACGGGGAAGCGCTTTCTTTAAAGCCATATAGCCAGGCTTCGATGCTCCATTAATATTTCAAAATATTAATTATAGAATTATGCATTTTACCTTAATGAGGTTTGGAGCATCTCATAGTGGAGTACGGTCGGGGTCGTATACCCGCTTACAGTACATCGACATCTTGTAGATGAATAGGTTCTCGCCTTCAAGCGAGTGTGGATGCACCAATTGTGGTGGACATTGATACGTCTCCAACGTATCTATAATTTCTGATGTTCCATGCTAGTTTTATGACAATACCTACATGTTTTGTTCACACTTTATGATGTTTTTATGCATTTTCGGAAAATAACCTATTAACAAGATGCCGAAGTGCCAGTTCCTGTTTTCTGCTGTTTTTGGTTCCAGAAAGGATGTTCGGGCAATATTCTCGGAATTCGACGAAACAAAGACCAAACATCTTAATTCACCGAGACGGACCAGAACACCGAAGGGGAGACGGAGAGGAGGCCCAGGGCCCCCACACCATAGGGCCGCGCGGGCAGGCCCCTGGCCGCGCCGGCCTATGGGGAGGGCGCCCTGGTGCCCCTCTGACGCCGCCTCTTCGCCTATAAAGTCCCTCGCGACCTAAAAACCTGACACCGATTGACGAAACTCCAGAAACCATCCAGGGGCGCCGCCGCCATCGCGAAACTCCAATTCGGGGGACAGAAGTCTTTGTTCCGGCACCCTGCCGGGACGGGGAATTGCCCCCGGAGCCATCTCCATCGACACCACCGCCATCTTCATCGCCATCGCTGTCTCCCATGATGAGGAGGGAGTAGTTCTCCCCCGGGGCTGAGGGCTCTACCGGTAGCTATGTGGTTAATCTCTCTCTTTACTCCAATACAATGATCTCATGAATTGCTTTGCATAATTGAGATCCGTATGATGAGCTTTGTATCGCTACTAGTCTATGTGCCACTCATGTGATGTTATTAAAGTAGTCTATTCCTCCTGCATGGTGTAAAGGCGATAGTGTGTGCACCGTGTAGTTCTTGTCGTAGGTTATGATCATAATCTCTTGTAGGTTATGGAGTTAATTATCTCTATGATAGTATTGATGTGATCTATTCCCCCTTTCATAGTGTAATGGTGAAAGTGTGTATGCTATGTTAGTTCTCGGTTTATTTTGCAAAGATCTATTATGCTCTAAGGTTACTTAAATATGAATGCTGAATGTTGTGGCGCTTGTTAACTCCGGCTTGAGGGAGCTCTTGTAGCCCTACACAATGAATGGTGTTTGTCATCCAACAAAAGAGTGTATGTAGCACAAATGAGAGAAGTTATTTATTTATTATGTGATCAATATTGAGAGTGTCCACTAGTGAAAGTATGATCCATAGGCCTTGTTTCCAATACTGCAAACACCGCTTACTTACTGTTCTACTACATGTTTACTTGCTGCCATATTTATTTCAGATTGTTATTACCACTCATATTCATCTATACCACCTGTGTTTTACTATCTCTTCGCCGAACTAGTGCGCCTATACATCTGACAAGTGTATTAGGTGTGTTGGGGACACAAGAGACTTCTTGTATCTTAATTGCAGGGTTGCTTGAGAGGACTATATTTGACCTCTACCTCCCTGAGTTCGATAAACCTTGGGTGATTCACTTAAGGAAAACTTGCTGCTGTTCTACAAACCTCTGCTCTTGGAGGCCCAACACTGTCTACAAGAATAGGAGTACCCGTAGACATCAAGCTATTTTCTGGCGCCGTTGCCGGGGAGGTAAGGTAAAAGGTATTCACATCCTCCGACTACTAAGCTATTTCCTAGCACTATTGCCGGTGTGTGAGTGCTCGAAGCTCTCTCCTTTAGATTCTGCAATTTTATCTTTTTGTCTCTTGTTTTTATTTTCACTAGTTAGGCATAATGGAAAACAACAAAAAAATTAGTGAGCTTTTTTATCTTTTTCCTGATTTAGAATTGTTTGATGCAAAAATTTAAAAACCTATGGAACCTTATTTGCCTGCTAGTAGCAATGTTATTAGTATGAACGCAATTACTGCTAATGCTATGGAGAAGTCTAAGCTTGGGGAAGCTAGTTTTTATGATCTTTTTATCTTCCCATCTTTGGGGGAGAAAATTTGCTCTGATAATAATTTATCTCCCATATGCGATAACTCTAATGATGCTTATGATATTTTAAATCCACCTACTGAAAGTATTCCTTTCAAGATACCCATGAAAATTATTGAACGTGTTAGGGATAACCGCTATGAAGGGGATGGAACTATCCATCCTGGAGATCATTTACTGTTTTTGCAAGAATTATGCGGGTTATTCAAGTGTGCAGGTATCTCTATGGATGAAGTGAGGAAGAAACTATTCTCTATTTCGCTGTCTGGTAAAGCGGCGCATTGGTATAAATTGCTGAAGAATAGTCATTCTCTTGGTTGGGAGGAAATTGTATCTCTCTCTTATTCTAAATTTTATCCTCCTCATGAAGTGCATATTGATAGGAATTATATTTATAACTTTTATCCTCGTGATGGAGAGAGTATTTCCCAAGCATGGGGGAGATTGAAGTCACTAATGCTCAAATGTCCCATTCATGAGCTCCCCCGTAATGTTATTATTAATAATTTTTATGCAAGGCTTTCAGGACATCACAAGGACTATCTAGATGCCTGTTTGGAGGGATCTTTCACAAGCAAGGAGGTTGAAGCTAGATGGGATCTTCTTGATCGGATTGAGGAGAACGCTGAAGATTGGGAGAACGACAAAGGTAGAGAGTCAGGTATAAATTATGATTATGAATGCATTGAAACTTTTATGGATACTGATGAATTTCGAAACATGAGTGCTACTTATGGTCTTGACTCTCAAGTTGTTGCAAATCTTTATAAAGCTTTTGCTTCCCATTTTGAATTGCCTAGGAAGAATTTTGATAAGTATCATGAACCTTTTAAAGACACTTGCATGAAGGATGAAACTGTTATTAATGATTGCAATGAACATGTTCAAACTTCTGAAAATGCTATTTCCTATAAGCATGTTAATTTTTGTGGAATACATAGACCTTGTGGAATTAATCAAATCGAAGATGAATATTGTATCCATCATAGGAATGAAAAAACTAGAAAGTGGTCTAGAGCTCTAGATGATCTTGGTGAAAAAGTGTGTGTCCTCTATCCTTTTATTTGTGAACTTTGCCATAGAGTTGGTCATTTTAATTTTCAATGCTCCTCCAATGATAATTCGAACCCCATGAGTGCTGTAAATTTGTATTGTGATGATGAAATTATTCCTAATCAGCATGATGAACTTACCTTATTTTTGAAGTGTGAAGAGTTATCAAGAAAAATTTCTTTGTTATATATTAACGATCTTGATATTGATGATGTCCTGCATGGGTGTCTTTCTTATTGCATTAATAATTGCCATACAAATACTTACATACAAAATATTTTAGAAGATGACACTTTGCCAAAATATGATAGGACCGCTGTGTGTTTTAAACTTATTAATGAAAAGGAGGAATCCTCCCAAGTTTCTTCTATTGTTTCTGGAAATAAATCAGGTTATGTGGAAAAGCCTCCCTTCAAGCCTCTTCCTCCTAAAGAAGGGAACGAGGAGAAGGAAAAGAAGAAGAAGGGAAAGAAGAAGAAGAAGAAGAAGAAGAAGAAGAGGGGAAATAAAAAGAAAGAGGTAACGGCATATCCCCGTGTGTATGAGGTAACGATAGGTAACCGTAAGTATGTTGCTCCTAATGATTATATTATGATAATGAATCTGAGTACAATGATCTTTCCATGCCCTTTACCCATATTAGTGATCATGATTTGGAAGAGCACACTACCTTTGATATTGGAAATCTCTTTGGTACTGATTTTGAAAGTAATGATGATAGCACTATTCATGTTCCCTCAAATGATGATATTGAAAGCTCTAAGCTTGGGGATGTTGTGTTTGAAGAGCCTATATTTGATACCTTTACTTTTAATGAAAATGATGTTATTACATACTCTGGTTTAGATAATCGCTATAGAGATGGATATGACACATGTTACAATTATCCTTATGAAACTTGTTATAGTTATGATGGGCTTGCCAAAAACCATTCCCTTAGTATGCAACTTGTTTACCATGTTCAAATTCTTGATAATGATCCTGCTCCAATTACTATTAATGAGAAGAGTTTTTCTTATGTCAAAAATAATGATACTGAATGTACTAGGACGTCGCCTAGAGGGGGGGGGGGGTGAATAGGCGGTGTATAAAAACTTCTACTTGAGAGCTAAACTAGGCGGAATAAAACTACACATGTGTTTACTAGTTTAGCTCAAGGCCTATCAACTAGGAGTTTGCCTAAGTGCTCCAACAACCTATGCTAGCATGATGAGCAACAAGGTGATAACAAGATAGGCATAGCATCAAGCATGATAGATATCACAATGTAAAGCGCATAGGTAAAGGAGCTTGGGTTGAGAAGTAACCGGTGCACGAGGAGACGACGATGTATCCCGAAGTTCACACCACAAAAGGTGCTACGTCTCCGTTGGAGCGGTGTGGAGGCACGAGGCACTCCAAGAAGCCAACTAGGGCCACCGTATTCTCCTCGAGCCTTTCCACCAAAGGAAAGCCTCGATCCACTAAGGGACACTTGAGGGTGGTCACCGAACCCGTACAAGCTTGGGCAAACACCAAGTATCACACTTGAGGCAACTCCACAATGAGGAGGCTCTCAAGTACACGGCCACAAGAGGAAACACACACCACCAAGGAAACACACTCCACCTAGGATGCTAGCTAATGAGCCACAAGAGGCTAACACACTCCACCAAGGAAACCAACTCCACCAAGGATGCTAATGCGCCACAAGAGGCTAACACACTCCACCAAGGAAACACACTCCACCAAGCAAACACACCACTAAGGCAAGAACACCACTAAGGTAACTAGGCCACTAAGGCAACAACACCACTAAGGTAACATGCCCTCTACGAGATTGAAACCCCGGAGAGAACCCAAACCGATGCACCTAATGCAATGGCTAAGAACACCACTAAGATGCCCAAGTTCTTCTCTCCCAAATTCCAACAAAGCTACACAAGCTATTGGGGGAATAAGGGAGGAAGAACAAATATGTGGAGAAACACCAAATAACTCCAAGATCTAGATCTAGCAAGATCCCCTCACTTGGAGAGGGATTCAATTGGTGAAGCTCTAGATCTAGATCTCCTCTATCCTTTCCCCCAAAAATATGCAACAAATAGTGGGGGGATCAAGAGGAGGAAGAAAGAACTCAAGGTCAACAATGGAGGAGAGAGAGTGGAGGGGAAGAAGTAGTTGGGTCAGAGGTAGAAGAGAGGTATATATAGGGGCCCAGAAATATAGCTGTTGGGGGCTAGAAAAACGGTCAGATTCGCACTAAGCGGTACTACCGCTCTGCAGAGCGGTACTACCGCTTTCCCCCAAAAAGTCAGATCTGAAAATCGGGCCAAAACCGGTAGTACCGCTGTGCAAAAACTGGTGCAAATCAAACCATGCATGCATGAGAAAGAGGGGACAGAGCAGAGAGCAGAGCAGCGCGCGGCAGGCAAGCGAGCGTGCGGCCAGCAGAGGAGAGAAGAAGCGGCAGGGAGCAGGGCAGGCGCGCGCGCAGCAATCGAGGGGAGCAGCGGGCGTGCGGCAGGTGATCGATCCCGTGCTCTCCCCGCGACCCCCGCGTGGTCAACGCCCTCCCGCGTCGTCGCAGGCCAGCGTGGCGGCGGCTGGGCCCGGCTGGGGCAGCGGCGTCCCAATGCGGGTTGGAGCAGCGAGGCCCAGGTGCGGGCGATGGGCAGCGGGGGAGTTGGGCCAGACTAGTGGGCGCGGCCCACTCGCGTGAGGGAGAGAGGAAGGTGAAGAAAAAAGAAAAAATAAAGGTGGGCCGACCGATAGTACCGGGCCCAGTACCGGCCTGGTACCGTAATTGGGTTACGGTACTACCGGGCTGGTACCGGCCTGGTACCGCTTCCAGTCGAGTAAGCAAAAACGCCCGTGCGGTACTTTGGCCGGTACCGCCCACGGTAGTACCGCCCGGCCCAATAAGATTTTTCTTTTTCTTTTTAAATATGCAACAACTTGTAAAATCCATAACTTGAGCTAGGAAACTCAGAATGCGGTGAAACCAATTTCGTTGGAAAGAGGGCGACAAGAGCTACCTTCTCACATGATGAAATCATGCAAAAGAGTGAGTGATGATTTTCTCATGGTCATAGAGGTGTAACCTCTCAATACGGTATATCGGGGAAATCATCACTCTCGCATATGCAACATGCGATGCAACCGAAATCCGTTTCATGCATAAGAACCAAGAAGAACCAAGAACACGATGCAATGCATGCAAGGTTTGAGCTCTCTCCGATGATGCGACTCACAATCCTATCGAGCACAAACCTAGTCCTTGCGCGTTCTTCTCGAGTCGGCAAGCTCCGTCTTCATCTTCTTCATGATTGTACATGTCACCGTCTTCCTCCATCTTGTACGCACGCCACCGTCTTCATCCATCTTCAACGTCGTCTTCTCTCTTCATCTTCAACACCGTCTTCGCCTCTCTTCGACACCATCTTCATCATTGTACTCCGTCTTCTCCATCTTGCAACCTTGAGTCCAACATGGCTATGGACTTGACCTAAGAATGATTCTCAAAGCAACCGTTAGTCCATAGGGATTGTCATCAATTAGCAAAACCACACATGGGCAATGGACATGTTCTTTCAATCTCCCCCATTTTGGTAATTGATGACAATCTCTTTGAGAGGGTTTAAATATGGAATTTAGCGAACAACCCCAAGTTGAATATTTAGAACAAACTCCCCCATAATATATGCATGTGTGAATGAACTTGAATTTCATTGCATATACCGGCAATTCAAGCCTAGCGGAGTATCCTCTAAATATTCAACCATGCAAAGCAACAAATGCAAGGCATGAAAGGAAAATGCTTAAGAACCACAAAAGCAATTCCCTTAAACCCTCCAAACTTCTCCCCCATTGGCATCGATTGCCAAAATGGACGAAAGGTTTGGAAGGCCAATATAGATCCTCCATAAGTTGTGCATTTCTCATAATTGTGAGTGAAATCAAATGCACATATTCAATGACGAATATTCGGAGGAAATCAAACTATATTGAGGATCAAAGATTGCAAGAGGATGTGAAGGTGAGAAAGCTTCGACAAATGAAGCAAGCAATCAATGAACCAACAAAATGCTCTAAGTAATATGTGGAAGCTCGCCAAAGTTTGTGCACAAGATAAACAATTTGCATTGAAGAATAAGGTGCACAAGCATGGCATCATCACTCCCACAAGACCACTCAAAGCTTGTGCCAAAATCAACTATGGGTGCTTGGAGATGCAAATAGGATAAAATGAGCACTCATAGCTAAATTCTTTGTGGAGTCATCAAAGAGTCAAATAAGAATAAAGGAATGGACTCCAACAAAGAGGGATATCAAAAGATATGCACCATCTCTTATGTATATAAGTTTCTCTAAGTGGAAAACATCACAAAGATATTTATCCACAAAGAAACATGCACACACAAGATAGGTACAAGAGAAATAGAGCAAGATATCCAAAACAAGCATGCTCAAGGACTTATCTCATTTTAGAAAAGTAACGCCAAATATCAAGTAATGAGATAGCCAACTCCCAAAGAAAGCAAGGTTCCAAATAAACCAAACCCTCAACGCTTTTCATGAAGGCACAAAGTACCGAAAAGAAAAGGTTTGTCTTCCAAGTTAAATTCTTGAAACAAGAGAGTGTTCTAGCAAACATAGGAGAGCTCCCCCAAAATTAGTGCACTATTTAGAATTTTGCATTTGAATACAAAATGCACAAATGCGGGATTATTGCTCAACCATGTTTATCAAAACACTAACAAGGTTTAAGTGAAATAAGGAGATCTAAAAGAAGCAAGGAAGACATATGGGAGTCTAACCCACAACAACAAATTCTTGGCAAGAAATGAAGCAATTGAGCACATGAGCCAAGTGTGAGGATGATCCGGAACAATACCACACAATTTATTACCAATTGTCCAAGGACAAGAGGTATTTAGGAAATATCCATATGGTAGTTTGTGAGTATGTCCAAGATTATCTTCACAACAAAGAAACCATATGGTGAAGTGGGATTTGTTTGAGCAAACATGTCACATAGGAACAAGATAATCTATCATATCAATTCTATGTGACACAACCTCAAATGTTCACATTTTATAGGCTTGTAAGATGCACAAAGCACAATACTCCCCCATAATGTGATTAAAACATTTTTCGTGCAAGAGGCAAATAAGAACCAAGTGAGATAATTAATGGACATTATAGAATTTTAATTCAACATGTCGCACATTTTGAGATTGTGAGATGCACAAGGCATATCACTCCCCCAAAATGGGATAGTCCATTAATTTCTCACATGAGCCAACAACTAAGATATCAACAAGATGCAATAGGCTCAACAAAGAACAATTGTACATGATGTGCCACCCAACATATATTAGCAAGCAAGCAAGATAAGCAAGTAGGAGGCACAACATACACAACCACATGCAAGGTACAAAACCAACACATGTAAAAGGGGAGCGAGTAACTTTCAATGAAAAGGAGTTGAGGACTCGTTACCGCAAGGAGGAGCATGGGTAAAGGATGAAAGGGATACAACTTGACTTGAGGAAATAAGAATGATGAAGATCCCCTAAGTCTTCATGAACTAGTCAAGCCTCCATGCCCTCCACTTGTACCTATTGATCAAATTTTGGCTTGTTGGTCCCCAACCAAGTTGGGTCCTAAGAAGTTAGTCACAATAGGCTTGGCAACCCAAATGGTTCTTTTTGAGAAACCACATTGAGTGCCCATATATTTGGCAAACACATTTCCAACCTTATCCTTGCAAAGAGAATAAGCACCATCGATCAAGATAGGGTTGGATGAGTTACCAATAGTGCAAAAGGAGGAGATGTGGCCCTTCTCACGGCATATGTAGCATGTCCTTCTCTTCTCCTTCTTCTCACTTGATTTCTCCACAACGGGAGCCTTGGCTTGATCCTTCTCGGGTAGCGGCCTTTCTTCAAGTCGAGGAAGACCTTGAGCTTGGCCTTGAAGTAGACCATGAACTCCATCTTGAGGCCGCTTCCCTTGTTTCTTCTCGCCAAGTGGCTTCTTCTTCAAGGGGCACGATCTAACATGATGCCCTTCAATCTTGCACTTGAAGCACACAATCTTGGCGGGGTCCTTCACATGCCCTTGTCCCTTCTTTTGCTTGTGCGTGGTGGACTTGTTCTTGTTGTTGGAGTTGAATCCAAGTCCACTCGCCTCGAGCTCTTTGATTTCCTCTACATGGTTAGTGACAACACAAGTGCTAGAGGAAGTGGAAGCTTCATTGTTAGAGCAACAAGGCAAGGTATGTAATTCACCACAAGATATAGCAATAGCATGGATGGGTGAATTACTAGCACTAGCACATGGAATTGTAGAGAAACAAGGCATAGAAGGTAGTTCACCACAAGATAAATCAATAGCATGAGTGGGTGAACTAAAAAGCACTAGCACATGGCAAAATATCATTTTGAGAGGTAGTGCTAGTACTCACATGAGGCTCACAAGATTTTACCTTTGACATGATAGCCTCATGAGCTAACTTGAGCAAATCATGAGAGACTAGAAGATCATCATGGGAACTAGAAAGCTTTCCATGATTTTCTTCCAATTTCTCATAATTGCTTGTTAGCAAAGCAAGTTGAGCCCTTAGCTCAACATTCTCCTTCAAGATGGATGCTTCACAAGAGGTAGAGTTAGTAGCACAAGCATTATCAATTATAGCACAAGGAGAAGGCAACTTAGCAAGATCTATTAGGTTGAGAGCCTTTAATTGCTCATGTGACTCGGTGAGTTTGATGAGCTCGCTCTTAATAGCCCTAGAGCTACTTTTGAGAAGCTCAAAATCCTCAAGGAGTTTAGCATGAGCACTTATTAGCTCAACATTTTTAGTTTGAAAATCATGTGCCACCTCTAAAGCTCTATCACGAGATTCCTTTACCATAGATAGCTCTAGAGTAAAGGTCTCCTCAAGAGATTCATTGGTGGTTTGTTGTTCTTCAAGAGCTTCACTAAGCGTTGCAATCTCAATTGCATACTCGCGCTCATGCTCTTCCTTTTTCTCAATAATTTTTGTGCTCTCAATGGCAAAATCCAAGATTTTCATGAATTTAGAGCAAGCAACTTTCTTCTTATGAAGAGCATGAAAAACCAACTCACCCATCATGTTTAAGGAAGCAACATTAAGTTCTTCCATATCATCATCCTCATCATCACTAGATATATAAGTTTCCAAGGAAGGAGATACCTTAGAAGCCTTAGCCATAAGGCAAGTGTGGGAACCATGAGATGATGAGGATGAAGTAGTTGAAGCTCCATCCAAGATCTTGTCTTGGCCCATAGTATCTTCGGTTTTCTCTACATTGTTAGTCACACAAATACTAGAGGAAAACGAAGCATTCTTATCATGGCCACAAGACAAGGCAAGCATATCAACATGGGATGAAGATATGCAAGGACTATCAACACTAGCATGTAAAGCATTTATAGTGCTATAAGTGTTCAAGTCCAAAGATGAAACATTGCAATGGGATAGAGATGAAGAATCATCAAGAGAAGGCTCACCATCAACAATGCAATGTTCATCACCACTCACCATAGCATTACCTTGTGTCTTACCACACATTGGTGAAGTGGAAGGAGTGTGATCATCCTCAATGGTCTTGGACCCACCATATGTATCTCGAAGCTTTGTCCAAAACTCATGAGCACTCCGGAAGGGCGCGATGGAGGAAATCACTACATGACTCACAACACGGCAAAGCACTTTAGTAGTTTGAGCATCTAGATAAGAGTTTTTCTTCTCCTCAAAAGTTGGATTTTGTGGATCCTTAGGAGGACAAAAACCCATATCAAGAATTTGCTCCACATGTGGGTGCATGCCCCTAAAATAATCAAGCATGTAGAATTTCCAAGCATCATAATTAGTGCCATCAAATATATAAGAGGAAAAGTGCACTAATCCTCTAGTCGACGTCATACTCTCTAGGCGGTAAAGCCCAACAAGATAAGAGAGCCCTAGCTCTGATACCAATTGAATGTACTAGGACGTCGCCTAGGGGGGGGGGGGGGTGAATAGGCGGTGTATAAAAACTTCTACTTGAGAGCTAAACTAGGCGGAATAAAACTACACATGTGTTTACTAGTTTAGCTCAAGGCCTATCAACTA
Source organism: Lolium perenne (assembly GCF_019359855.2). Lineage (NCBI taxonomy): Eukaryota > Viridiplantae > Streptophyta > Magnoliopsida > Poales > Poaceae > Lolium > Lolium perenne. Next base: position 73,211,005 of record NC_067248.2, on the reverse strand, counting down.
GGAGTTTGCCTAAGTGCTCCAACAACCTATGCTAGCATGATGAGCAACAAGGTGATAACAAGATAGGCATAGTATCAAGCATGATAGATATCACAATGTAAAGCGCATAGGTAAAGGAGCTTGGGTTGAGAAGTAACCGGTGCACGAGGAGACGATGATGTATCCCAAAGTTCACACCACAAAAGGTGCTACGTCTCCGTTGGAGCGGTGTGGAGGCACGAGGCACTCCAAGAAGCCAACTAGGGCCACCGTATTCTCCTCGAGCCTTTCCACCAAAGGAAAGCCTCGATCCACTAAGGGACACTTGAGGGTGGTCACCGAACCCGTACAAGCTTGGGCAAACGCCAAGTATCACACTTGAGGCAACTCCACAATGAGGAGGCTCTCAAGTACACGGCCACAAGAGGCAACACACACCACCAAGGAAACACACTCCACCTAGGATGCTAATGAGCCACAAGAGGCTAACACACTCCACCAAGGAAACCAACTCCACCAAGGATGCTAATGCGCCACAAGAGGCTAACACACTCCACCAAGGAAACCAACTCCACCAAGGATGCTAATGCGCCACAAGAGGCTAACACACTCCACCAACGAAACACACTCCACCAAGGAAACACACCACTAAGGCAAGAACACCACTAAGGTAACTAGGCCACTAAGGCAACAACACCACTAAGGTAACATGCCCTCTACAAGATTGAAACCCCGGAGAGAACCCAAACCGATGCACCTAATGCAATGGCTAAGAACACCACTAAGATGCCCAATTTCTTCTCTTCGAAATTCCAACAAAGCTACACAAGCTATTGGGGGAATAAGGGAGTAGAACAAATATGTGGAGAAACACCAAATAACTCCAAGATCTAGATGTAGCAAGATCCCCTCACTTGGAGAGGGATTCAATTGGTGAAGCTCTAGATCAAGATCTCCTCTATCCTTTCCCCCAAAAATATGCAACAAATAGTGGGGGGATCAAGAGGAGGAAGAAAGAAATCAAGGTCAACAATGGAGGAGAGAGAGTGGAGGGGAAGAAGTAGTTGGGTCGGAGGTGGAAGAGGTATATATAGGGGCCCAGAAATATAGCTGTTGGGGGCTGGAAAAACGGTCAGATTCGCACTAAGCGGTACTACCGCTCTGCAGAGCGGTACTACCGCTTTCCCCCAAAAAGTCAGATCTGAAAATCGGGCCAAAACCGGTAGTACCGCTCTACGGAGCGGTACTACTGCTTGTGCAAAAACTGGTGCAAATCAAACCATGCATGCATGAGAGAGAGGGGACAGAGCAGAGAGCAGAGCAGCGCGCGGCAGGCAAGCGAGCGTGGGCGAGCAACGTGCGTGGGGCCAGCATAGGAGAGCAGCAGCGGCATGGAGCAGGGCAGGCGCGCGCGTAGAAATCGAGGGGAGCAGCGGGCGTGCGGCAGGGGATCGTGCCCGTGCTCTCCCCACGACCCCGCGTGGTCAACGCCCTCCCGCATCGTCGCAGGCCAGCGTGGCGGCGGCTGGGCCCGGCTGGGGCAGCGGCGGCCCAATGCGGGTTGGAGCAGCGAGGCCCAGGTGCGGGCGATGGGCAGCGGGGGAGTTGGGCCAGACTAGTGGGCGCGGCCCACGCGCGTGATGGAGAGAGGAAGGTGAAGAAAAAAGAAAAAAGAAAGGTGGGCCGACCGGTAGTACCGGGCCCAGTACCGACCTGGTACCGTAATTGGGTTACGGTACTACCGGGTTGGTACCGGCCTGGTACCGCTTCCAGTCCAGTAAGCAAAAACGCCCGTGCGGTACTTTGGCCGGTACCTCCCACGGTAGTACCGCCCGGCCCAATAAGATTTTTCTTTTTCTTTTTAAATATGCAACAACTTGTAAAATCCATAACTTGAGCTAGGAAACTCGGAATGCGGTGAAACCAATTTCGTTGGAAAGAGGGCGACACGAGCTACCTTCTCACATGATGAAATCATGCAAAAGAGTGAGTGATGATTTTTCTCATGGTCATAGAGGTGTAACCTCTCAATACGGTATATCGGGGAAATCATCACTCTCGCATATGCAACATGCGATGCAACCGAAATCCGTTTAATGCATAAGAACCAAGAAGAACCAAGAACACGATGCAATGCATGCAAGGTTTGAGCTCTCTCCGATGATGCGACTCACTATCCTATCGAGCACAAACCTAGTCCTTGCGCGTTCTTCTCGAGTCGGCTAGCTCCGTCTTCATCTTCTTCATGATTGTACATGTCACCGTCTTCCTCCATCTTGTACGCACGCCACCGTCTTCATCCATCTTCAACGTCGTCTTCTCTCTTCATCTTCAACACTGTCTTCGTCTCTCTTCGACACCATCTTCATCATTGTACTCCGTCTTCTCCATCTTGCAACCTTGAGTCCAACATGGCTATGGACTTGACCTAAGATTTATTCTCAAAGCAACCGTTAGTCCATAGGGATTGTCATCAATTACCAAAACCACACATGGGCAATGGACATGTTCTTTCAGATACCTTTATGCATATGAACCATGATAAGAATGTTTTAAGTGATGGTTATATTGTGGATTTCATCAATGATGCTACTAAAAGTTATTATGAGAGAGGGAAACACGGTTGTATGCATCTTAATAATATTAAGTTTCCCCTCTTTATGTTGAGAATCTTGAAGTTACTAGTGTCTTATCTTCTTATGCTTGTCACTTTGTTCTTCATGAATTTATTTGTGTACAATATTCCTTTTCATAGGAAGAGGGTTAGGCTTAAATTTGTTTAATACTTGCTTTTTGATGCTCTCTTTGCTGCGACTCTCATCCTTATGAGAGCATCATCATTAAAATTGTTGAGCCCATCTTAATGGCTATAAAGAAAGCACTTCTTGGGAGATAACCCATGTTTTTATTTTGCTACTGTTTTGTTGTGTCTTGGAAGTTGTTACTACAGTAGCAACCTCTCCTTATCATGTTTTTGTGCCAAGTAAAGTCTCTATAGTAAGGTTGATACTAGATTTGGATTACTGCACAGAAACAGATTTGCTGTCTGTCACGAATTTGCGCAGAACTCTCTGTAGGTAACTCATAAAAATCTGCTAATTTACGTGCGTGATCCTCAGATATGTACGCAACTTTCATTAGTTTTGAGTTTTTCCATTTGAGCAAGTTAAGTGCCCCTGCAAAATTCGTCTTTACGGACTGTTCTGTTTTGACAGATTCTGCCTTTTATTTCGCATTGCCGCTTTTGCTATGTTGAATGAGTTTCTTTGTTCCATTAACTTTCAGAAGCTTTGTGCAATGTACAGAAGTGTTAAGAATGATTGTGTCACCTCTGAACATGTGAATTTTTATTATGCACTAACACTCTAATGAGTTTGCTTTAAGTTTGGTGTGGAGGAAGTTTTCAAGGGTCAAGAGAAGAGGATGATATACTCTGATCAAGAAGAGTGAAAAGTCTAAGCTTGGGGATGCCCCGGTGGTTCATCCCTGCGTATTTAAAGAAGACTCAAGCATCTAAGCTTGGGGATGCCCAAGGCATCCCCTTCTTCATTGACAACTTATCAGGTCACTTCTAGTGAAACTATATTTTTATTCCATCACATCTTATGTACTTTACTTGGAGCGTCTGTGTGCTTTTATTTTCGTTTTGTTATTTTCATTCTCTGTAAATTCATGCTCATGTGGGAGAGAGACACGCTCCACTTTTTCATATGAACACTAGTGTTCTTCATTCTTACTTTTAATGTTCAAGGGCGAAAGTTGATCGCTTCACTTATTGCTATTTGGTTGGAACCAGAAAATGCTTCATATGGTTTGGAATAACTTGAAACTTGGCAATTGTTTTGAGCTCTCATAGATCATGTTTAAGCTCTTGCATCATGTAGTTTAAATCTATTAATGGAGAACTACCGTAGAGCTTGTTAAAATTTGGTTTGCATTATTGGTCTCTCTAAGTCTAGATATTTTCTGGTAAAGTGTTTTAACAACAAGGAAGACAGTGTAGAGTCTGTTGGAGATATGCCCAAGAGGCAATAATAAAATGGTTATTATATATCTTTATGTTTATGATAAATGTTTACATACCATGCTATAATTGTATTAACCGAAACATTGATACATGTGTGTTATGTAAACAACAAGGAGTCCCTAGTAAGCCTCTTGTATAACTAGCTTGTTGATTAATAGATGATCAGGGTTTCATGATCATGAACATTGGATGTTATTAATAACAAGGTTATGTCATTGATGAATGATGTAATGGACACACCCAATTAAGCGTAGCATAAGATCATGTCATTAAGTTCATTTGCTATAAGCTTTCGATACATAGTTACCTAGTCCTTTCGACCATGAGATCATATAAATCACTTATGCCGGAAGGGTACTTTGATTACATCAAACGCCACTGCGTAAATGGGTGGTTATAAAGGTGGGATTAGGTATCCGGAAAGTATGAGTTGAGGCATATGGATCAACAGTGGGATTTGTCCATCCCGATGACGGATAGATATACTCTGGGCCCTCTCGGTGGAATGTCGTCTAATTAGCTTGCAAGCATATGAATGGTTCATAAGAGACCACATACCACGGTACGAGTAAAGAGTACTTGTCAGGAGACGAGGTTGAACAAGGTATAGAGATACCGATGATCAAACCTCGGACAAGTAAAATATCGCGTGACAAAGGGAATCGGTATCGTATGTAAATGGTTCAATCGATCACTAAGTCATCGTTGAATATGTGGGAGCTATTATGGATCTCCAGGTCCCGCTATTAGTTATTGATCGGAGAGGAGTCTCGATCATGTCCGCATAGTTCTCGAACCGTAGGGTGACACACTTAAGGTTTGATGTCGTTTTAAGTAGATATGGAATATGGAATGGAGCTCGAATGTTGTTCGGAGTCTCGGATGGGATCCGAGACATCACGAGGAGGTTCGGAATGGTCCGGAGAATAAGATTCATATATGGGAAGTCATTTTCCGGGGTTCGGAAAAAGTCCGGTGTTTTGACCGGAGCTTCTAGAAGGTTCTAGAAGGACCGGAATAGTCCGGAATATTATGGAAGGTTCCGGAAGTGTCCGGGACGACCCGGGATGTCTAAGGAAGTCCGGAGGGTTCCATAATAGGTGCAACCACGTTGCCTTAAGGGAAAAGGAGTCTTTCCTTAATGCAATTTCGGAATTGGCAAAAGAGTCCGAGTAGGACTAGGTTTTCGGAACCGGAAACCTATCGGAACTCAGTCAAACTTGGGGGCAGGTTTTTGGACGACCCAAGGGGCTTGGCCACCTATTTAAAGAGGCCAAGGGGCACCCCAAGGGCACCACAAGTCGCAGCCCTAGCTCCCCAAGTCGCAGCACCACCCTGCGCCCAAACCCTAGCTATTCCCTCCTCCTTCTTCTCCCGCAGCGCTTGCGGCGAAGCCCTGCCGGAGATCTCCACCACCACCGTCACCACGCCGTCGTGCTGGCGGGATTCCGAGGAGGATCTACTACATCCGCTGCCCGCTGGAACGGGGAGGAGGACGTCGTCTTCATCAACACCGTACGTGTGACCGAGTACGGAGGTGCTGCCCGATTGTGGCACCGTCAAGATCTTCTACGCGCTTTTGCAAGCGGCAAGTGATCGACTACATCCACCACGAGATCTAATCTCGTTAGGCTTTGGAAATCTTCGAGGGTTAGTCTCATGATCTTCTCGTTGCTACCATCTACTAGATTAGATCTTGGCTTGTGTTTTCGTTCTTGCGGTAGGAAAATTTTTGTTTTCTATGCTACGAATCCCATCAGTGGTATCAGAGCCGTGTCTATGCATAGATTGGTTGCACGAGTAGAACACAATTGTTTTGTGGGCGTTGATGCTTTTGTTGTCTTTAGTTCGTGTACTTTGCATCTTGCGGGATGGTGGGATGAAGCGGCCCGGGCTAACTTTACATGACCGCGTTCATGAGACTTGCTCCACGTTCGACATGCAACTTGTATTGCATAAGTGGCTTTGCGGGTGTCTGTCTCTCCCACCATAGTGAAGATTCAATTTACTCTTTCTATTGACAACACTAGTATCACCGTTGTGGTTCATGTTCGTAGGTAGATTGGATCTTACTCGAAAACCCTAAACCACGTAAAATATGCAAACCAATTAGAGGCGTCTAACTTGTTTTTGCAGGGTTTGGTGATGTGATATGGCCATGATGTGATGATGAATATGTATGAGATGATCATTATTGTATTGTGGCAACCGGCAGGTGCCTTATGGTTGTCTTTCAATTTCATGTTGAGTATTATTTCAAAGTAGTTGTAATAGTTGCTACATGCGGTGAACAACCATGAAGACGGCGCCATGGACCTTGATGCTACGCTGACGATGATGGAGATCATGCCCGTTGATGATGGAGATCATGTTCGTGCTTTGGAGATGAAGATCAAAGGCGCAAAGACTAAAGGGCCATATCATATCACATATGAATTGCATGTGATGTTAATCCTTTATGCATCTTATTTTGCTTAGATCGCGACGGTAGCATTATAAGATGATCCCTCACATTAATATCAAGATAATAAAGTGTTCTCCCCTCGTATGCACCGTTGCTACAGTTCATCGTTTCGAAGCATCTCGTGATGATCGGATGTGATAGACTCTACGTTCACATACAACGGGTGTAAGCCATGTTTGCACACGCGGAATACTTGGGTTTGCTTGACGAGCCTAGCATGTACAGACATGGCCTCGGGACAACAGAAACCGAAAGGTTGAACACGAGTCATATGGATGATATGATCAACATGTTGATGTTCACCATTGAAGCTACATCATCTCACGTGATGATCGGTTTTCGTGTAGTGGATGTGGATCGTGTGCCACTTAACAACTATGAGGGATGTTGTATTAAGTGGGAGTTCATTAGTAATTAGATTAAAACTTGAACTAATTATCATGAACATAGTCTAAATAGTATTTTGAATTAAATTTGTAGAATTGGCATCCGTTTTCTACCATGCGTTAGTCTTGTAATTGAGATAGAAATACTGTTAAGTCTGACAAATAACTTTACGGACTGGTACCGTATTGTTAAAGAATCAAGAAATGATTAAGTCCTATTGCAAACTTTTAGTAAACCTCACATTGTTGATTCAAAGAACAAAGGTTTCAATTAGTACCTAAAATCATCTTGTCTCCATGAAACTTGAAGTTCAAATCCGTTTGAAATTGAAGTAAGGAGCTGGAAATTTTGTTTTCAGAAATAAGCGAGGTATAAGATATATGTGATATCTAAGACCTTATTGCAAGGTGATAGAATATAATTTGGTGAGAGTACATAAACTCATAAGTTTTATGGGAATGTACGAAGGTTGAAGACGCCAGGCGTCCCAATCCTCCAACTATTGGGGCACTAACAATATTCGCATATCCATGAAGTGATCGTCCTTAGTATGCACCGTTGCTAAGACTCGTCGTTTCGAAGCATCTCGTGGTGATCGGATGTCATAGATTCCACGAGTGCATACAACGGGTGCAAGTCAGATTTGCACATGCGAATACTAAGGTTAAACTTTACGAGCCTAGCATGTACAGACATGGTCTCGGAAAGTCGTCACGATGGATAAATTTATGAGTGATATTGTTCATCATATTACAAAGTTACTAATAGTGAAATCTGGAACACTTGTCATATGATGATCAACTTCAAAGTAAGAACCTCAAGGTTATTGGTATTTGACCAACAAACCTAGAAGTTTTTGAAGGTGAAGTATTTTCTGAGAATGAGGAAAACTAAAAGAGAAACTACAAAAGATATTTTGGCAGAAATAAAGAAAAGACTAGAAAGTCTAGCTCAGGTGTATATACATGATATACATGTTATGGATGTATTCCTTGTTTTGTCACACAATGAAACTCTTGGGTATTTGTACCAGATTGGTTGGTATGAGATGTCATACAATACAACGCAATACAAGAATACAATGGCCTAAGTGACTGATAAGGAATATGGTAATAATGCACGTCTGGAACATAATAAAGTGTTATTATGTTTGTCGTTGGCATTATACCTAGCCCTTAGAATTTATAATAAATAACTTAATAATTGTTATTTTGCTCTAGTCAAATGAAAACAATGAGTTGTTCAAATTATGACATTACTCCATGTACGATGGATAAAGTTATTATAAATATTAATGGTGAAACACACATACATAACACTGACGCTAAAATGCCATAAGGCAAATGATTTGAATTCTACTTATTTGTGGAACCGTCATTTAGGTCATGTTAGAAAGGAACGCATGAAGAAACTCCATGCAGATGGATTTTTGGAGTCATTTGATTTTTGAATCGTTTGGCGCTTGCAAATCTTTTCTAAAGAGAATGACTGAAATACCGTTCATAGGCCAAGAGTTGAACGGGCAACTGACTTAGTGGAAACATACATGATGATGTATGTGGTTCACTGGGCATAGTTGTGTGCGGGAGATTCTTCTACTTCATGAAAACTTCCAACAATGAATTGAATATATATATGTGGATATATTCGATAAGAAAGAAGTTTGAAACATTTGAATGGATTCAAATAAATTTCAGCATGAAGTGGAAATCATCGTAATAGAAAAGTCAAATATCTATGATTGGATCATAGTGGAAATATTTGAATTACGAGTTTTTAGCGAACATCTGAGAGAGTTATGAAATTGTTCTATAACTCACGTTTCTTGGAGTATCATAGTGATGATGGAGTATCCGAGAGATGTATCCAAACCTTGTTGGGTCAATGATGATATAAAACATTGATGCCATTATATTTTTGTGGATTATGCTTTAGTGACTACCGTTTTTACACTAAATAGAGCATCATCATGATCCGTTGAAATGACACCATACGAGTTATGGCATGGGTGATACGTCTCCAACGTATCGATAATTTCTTATGTTCCATGCTACTTTATTGATGATACCTACATGTTTTATACACATTATATGTCATATTTATGCATTTTCTGGAACTAACCTATTAACAAGATGCCGAAGTGCCAGTTCCTGTTTTCTGCTGTTTTTGGTTTCAGAAATCCTAGTAACGAAATATTCTCGGAATTGGACGAAATCAACGCCCAGGTTCCTATTTTTCCACGAAGCTTCCAGAACACCCGGGAAGGACCAGAGGGGGGCCACAGGCCCACCAGGAGGGTGGCCGGCGCGGCCTAGGGTTGGCCCGCGCCGCCTTACCCCCTGGCCGCCTCTTCGACCTTCTGACGCCGCCTCTTCGCCTATATAAAGCCCCTGCATCGAAAACCCTTACAGAGAGAGCCACGATACGAGAAAAGTTCCAGAGCCGCCGTCATCGCGAAGCCAAGATCTGGGGGACAGGAGTCTCTGTTCCGGCACCCTGCCGGAGCGGGGAAGTGCCCCCGGAAGGCTTCTCCATCGACACCGCTGCCATCTCCACCGCCATCTTCATCACCGCTGCTGCTCCCATGAGGAGGGAGTAGTTCTCCATTGAGGCTCGGGGCTGTACCGGTAGCTATGTGGTTAATCTCTCTCCTATGTACCTCAATACAATGATCTCATGAGCTGCTTTACATGATTGAGATTCATATGAGTTTTGTATCACTACTATCTATGTGCTACTCTAGTGATGTGTTATTAAAGTAGTTTTATTCCTCCTCCACGTGTGTAAAGGTGACAGTGCGTGCACCGTGTTAGTACTTGGTTTATGCTATGATCATGATCTCTTGTAGATTGCGAAGTTAACTATTGCTATGATAATATTGATGTGATCTATTCCTCCTACATATGCATGAAGGTGACAGTGTGCATGCTATGCTAGTACTTGGTTTAGTCGTTTTGATCTATCTTACACTTAAGGTTACTTAAACATGAGCATTATTGTGGAGCTTGTTAACTCCGGCATTGAGGGTTCGTGTAATCCTACGCAATGTGTTCATCATCCAACAAAAGTGTAGAGTATGCATTTATCTATTCTGTTATGTGATCAATGTTGAGAGTGTCCACTAGTGAAAGTGTAATCCCTAGGCCTTGTCCCTAAATACTGCTGAGTTACTACTGCTTGTTTACTGTTTTACTGTGTTACTACTGCTGCAATACTACCACCATCAACTACACGCCAGCAAGCTATTTTCTGGCACCATTGCTACTGTTCATATATATTCATACCACCTGTATTTCACTATCTCTTCGCCGAACTAGTGCACCTATTTGGTGTGTTGGGGACACAAGAGACTTCTTGCTTTGTGGTTGCAGGGTTGCATGAGAGGGATATCTTTGACCTCTTCCTCCCTGAGTTCGATAAACCTTGGGTGATCCACTTAAGGGAAAACTTGCTGCTGTTCTACAAACCTCTGCACTTGGAGGCCCAACACTGTCTACAGGAAAGGAGGGGGAACGTAGACATCAAGCTATTTTCTGGCGCCGTTGCCGGGGAGGAAAGGTAAAAGGTACTCACACTCCGGATCTCGGCCACTAAGCTATTTTCCCGGCGCCATTGTAAGTACTCAAAGCTATTTCCTTTAGACTCTGCAATTGCGACATTTGGTTTCTTGTTTACACTAGTTAGGCATAATGGAAAACAACAAAAATATGAGAGATCTTTATGAACTTTATCTTGAATTAGGACATGATGTGTTTGAAGAAAGAATTAAGAAACCCATGGAACTTTATATGCATGATAATGGGAATGTTATTAGTATGAATGCTTTGAACACCATTGTTGCTAATGCTATGGAAAATTCTAAGCTTGGGGAAGCTGGCTTTGATGAGCATGATATTTTTAGTCCCCCAAGCATTGAGGAGAAAATTTACTCTGATGATACTTTGCCTCCCATTTATGATGATTATAATGATAGTAGTCTTTTGTTACCACCTGTTATGGAGGATAAATTTGATTATGATTACAATATACCTCCTATATTTGATAGCTACTTTGTTGAATTTGCTCCCACTACAACTAATAAAATTGATTATGCTTATGTTGGGAGTAGTAATTATTTTATGCATGAGACTCATGATAAGAATGCTTTATGTGATAGTTATATTGTTGAGTTTGCTCATGATGCTACTGAAAGTTATTATGAGAGAGGAAAATATGGTTGTAGAAATTTTCATGTTACTAAAACACCTCTCTATGTGCTGAAATTTTTGAAGCTACACTTGTTTTATCTTCCTATGCTTGTTACTTTGCTCTTCATGAACTTGTTTATTTACAAGATTCCTATGCATAGGAAGCATGTTAGACTTAAATGTGTTTTGAATTTGCCTCTTGATGCTCTCTTTTGCTTCAACTTCTATTTCTTGCAAGTGCATCATTAAAACTGCTGAGCCCATCTTAATGGCTATAAAGAAAAGAACTTCTTGGGAGATAACCCATGTGTTATTTTGCTACAGTACTTTGTTTTATATTTGTGTCTTGGAAGTTGTTTACTACTGTAGCAACCTCTCCTTATCTTAGTTTTGTGTTTTGTTGTGCCAAGTAAAGTTTCTATGTCAAAGTTGATGTTATATTTGGGATTGCTGCGCAGAAACAGCATTGCTGTCTGTCACGAATCTGGGCACAGTTCTCTGTAGAAAATTCGAAAAAATCTGCCAATTTACGAGCGTGATCCTCAGATATGTACGCAACTTTCATTAGTTTTGAGTTTTTCCATTTGAGCAAGTCTGGTGCCATTTATAAATTCGTCTTTACGGACTGTTCTGTTTTTGACAGATTCTGCCTTTTATTTCGCATTGCCGCTTTTGTTAAGTTGAATGAGTTTCTTTGTTCCATTAACTTTCAGAAGTTTTGTGCAATGTCCAGAAGTGTTAAGAATGATTGTGTCACCTCTGAACATGTGAATTTTTGATTATGCACTAACCCTCTAATGAGTTTGCTTGAAGTTTGGTGTGAAGGAAGTTTTCAAGGGTCAATAGAAGAGGGTGATATAATGTGATCGAGAAGAGTGAAAGGTCTAAGCTTGGGGATGCCCCGGTGGTTCATCCCTGCATATTTTAAGAAGACTCAAGCATCTAAGCTTGGGGATGCCCAAGGCATCCCCTTCTTCATCGACAACTTATCAGGTTTCTTCTAGTGAAACTATATTTTTATTCAGTCACATCCTATGTATTTTACTTGGAGCGTCTGTGTGCTTTTATTTTTGTTTTTGGTTTGTTATCTTAGTTCTCTGAACAAGTTCATCCTTGTGTGGGAGAGAGACACGCTCCGCTGGTTCGAATGAACACATGTGTTCTTAGCTCATAATATTCATGGCGAAGTTTCTTCTTCGTTAAATTGTTATATGGTTGGAATTGGAAAATGCTACATGTAGTAATTCTAAAATGTCTTGGATAATGTGATACTTGGCAATTGTTGTGCTCATGTTTAAGCTCTTGCATCATATGCTTTGCACCCATTAATGAAGAAATACATAGAGCTTGCTAAAATTTGGTTTGCATAATTGGTCTCTCTAAGGTCTAGATAATTTCTAGTATTGAGTTTGAACAACAAGGAAGACGGTGTAGAGTCTTATAATGTTTACAATATGTCTTTTATGTGAGTTTTGCTGCACCGGTTCATCCTTGAGTTTGCTTCAAATAACCTTGCTAGCCTAAGCCTTGTATCGAGAGGGAATACTTCTCATGCATCCAAATCCTTGAGCCAACCACTATGCCATTTGTGTCCACCATACCTACCTACTACATGGTATTTCTCCGCCATTCCAAAGTAAATTGCTTGAGTGCTACCTTTAAACCATTCAAAATTTATCACCTCTGATTTGTGTCAATGTTTTATAGCTCATGAGGAAGTATGTGGTGTTTATCTTTCAATCTTGTTGGGCAACTTTCACCAATGGACTAGTGGCTTCATCCGCTTATCCAATAATTTTGCAAAAAGAGCTGGCAATGAGGTTCCCAGCCTCAATTAATTAACTTGCATTAATAATTCTCTTCACATGTTTTGCTCTGATTCATCAGTAAGCAACTTAATTTTGCAAATAGACACTCCTCCATGGTATGTGAATGTTGGAAGGCACCCGAGGATTCGGTTAGCCATGGCTTGTGTAAGCAAAAGGTTGGGAGGAGTGTCATCCATAAATAAAGAAAAACTAAACTAAAGTACATGTGTAAACAAAAGAGAAGAGGGATGATCTACCTTGCTGGTAGAGATAACGTCCTTCATGGGAGCCGCTCTTGAAAGTCTGGTTGATGAGGTAGTTAGAGTGCCCACTACCATTCGTTGACAACAACAAACACTTCTCAAAATTTTACTTTTATGCTCTCTTGGTGTTTCCAAAACCAAAGCTCTAGCACAAATACAGCAATCGATGCTTTCCTCTTTGAAGGACCTTTCTTTTACTTTTATTGTTGAGTCAGTTTACCTATTTCTCTCCACCTCAAGAAGCAAACACTTGTGTGAACTGTGCATTGATTCCTACATACTTGCTTATTGCATTTGTTATATTACTCTATGTTGACAATTATCCATGAGATATACATGTTACAAGTTGAAAGCAACCGCTGAAACTTAATCTTCCATTATGTTGCTTCAATGTCTATACTTTAAATTATTGCTTTATGAGTTAACTCTTATGCAAGACTTATTGATGCCTGTCTTGAAAGTGCTATTCATGAAAAGTCTTTGCTTTATGATTCAGTTGTTTACTCATGTCATTACCTTTGTTTTGATCGCTGCATTCATTACATATGTTTACATATAGTATGATCAAGGTTATGATGGCATGTCACTTAAGAAATTATCTTTGTTATCGTTTTACCTGCTCGGGACGAGCAGAACTAAGCTTGGGGATGCTGATACGTCTCCAACGTATCGATAATTTCTTATGTTCCATGCTACTTTATTGATGATACCTACATGTTTTATACACATTATATGTCATATTTATGCATTTTCTGGAACTAACCTATTAACAAGATGCCGAAGTGCCAGTTCCTGTTTTCTGCTGTTTTTGGTTTCAGAAATCCTAGTAACGAAATATTCTCGGAATTGGACGAAATCAACGCCCAGGTTCCTATTTTTCCACGAAGCTTCCAGAACACCCGGGAAGGACCAGAGGGGGGCCACAGGCCCACCAGGAGGGTGGCCGGCGCGGCCTAGGGTTGGCCCGCGCCGCCTTACCCCCTGGCCGCCTCTTCGACCTTCTGACGCCGCCTCTTCGCCTATATAAAGCCCCTGCATCGAAAACCCTTACAGAGAGAGCCACGATACGAGAAAAGTTCCAGAGCCGCCGTCATCGCGAAGCCAAGATCTGGGGGACAGGAGTCTCTGTTCCGGCACCCTGCCGGAGCGGGGAAGTGCCCCCGGAAGGCTTCTCCATCGACACCGCTGCCATCTCCACCGCCATCTTCATCACCGCTGCTGCTCCCATGAGGAGGGAGTAGTTCTCCATTGAGGCTCGGGGCTGTACCGGTAGCTATGTGGTTAATCTCTCTCCTATGTACCTCAATACAATGATCTCATGAGCTGCTTTACATGATTGAGATTCATATGAGTTTTGTATCACTACTATCTATGTGCTACTCTAGTGATGTGTTATTAAAGTAGTTTTATTCCTCCTCCACGTGTGTAAAGGTGACAGTGCGTGCACCGTGTTAGTACTTGGTTTATGCTATGATCATGATCTCTTGTAGATTGCGAAGTTAACTATTGCTATGATAATATTGATGTGATCTATTCCTCCTACATATGCATGAAGGTGACAGTGTGCATGCTATGCTAGTACTTGGTTTAGTCGTTTTGATCTATCTTACACTTAAGGTTACTTAAACATGAGCATTATTGTGGAGCTTGTTAACTCCGGCATTGAGGGTTCGTGTAATCCTACGCAATGTGTTCATCATCCAACAAAAGTGTAGAGTATGCATTTATCTATTCTGTTATGTGATCAATGTTGAGAGTGTCCACTAGTGAAAGTGTAATCCCTAGGCCTTGTCCCTAAATACTGCTGAGTTACTACTGCTTGTTTACTGTTTTACTGTGTTACTACTGCTGCAATACTACCACCATCAACTACACGCCAGCAAGCTATTTTCTGGCACCATTGCTACTGTTCATATATATTCATACCACCTGTATTTCACTATCTCTTCGCCGAACTAGTGCACCTATTTGGTGTGTTGGGGACACAAGAGACTTCTTGCTTTGTGGTTGCAGGGTTGCATGAGAGGGATATCTTTGACCTCTTCCTCCCTGAGTTCGATAAACCTTGGGTGATCCACTTAAGGGAAAACTTGCTGCTGTTCTACAAACCTCTGCACTTGGAGGCCCAACACTGTCTACAGGAAAGGAGGGGGAACGTAGACATCAATGGGTATGAACCCTAATAGTCTTTACTTAAATTTTGGTATGCATAGCATAAGTAAATGAGTTTACAACCAAAATCGGATGAATGTCTTTGTTGGTTATCCCAGATAATTGATTGGGAATTCTTTCCACTATGAAGTAAAAGACAAAAGTGTTTGTTAATGTTACTTGCTTATTTCCAAGAAATTGTTTTCTAGCGAAATATTTGAGTGGGAGGACAATAGAACTTGATAAGGTTTATGAACCTGAGCATAATGATCAGAGTAGCGCAACATCGGAAATGGTTCCGGAAGCGGCTACGACAATCATGGCTCCCATGACTACAAAGTGTTTTAGCCATGGAGATCGAAGAAACTATTGAACCTTGTAGGTTTGGTTTACTTTGTGATCAAATAAATGATTTGTGGACAAAGGATTGAATTTGAACAATGATAAACCAACTACATACAAAGAAGTTATGATGGGCCCTGACTCCGTTAAAATGGCTATGCGCCATGAAATCCAAGATAGATGAATACTTTTTGAAAGTAAATGGATCTATAAAATTGATGGACTTGGATGCAATATCCTTTAATAAGTACGACTTGTCGAAAAGATTGTTTACGACAAAGTTCAAAGAGTTGACTACGTGAAGATTAGATCTTCCGTAGCAATGCTTATAGTCTATGTGGATTATTCTAGTAATCGCTACATATTTCTTTATGAGATATGCTAGTAGGATGGCAAAATATATTACTTAACAGAAGTGTGTATTAAAGGTGTATACAAGATACAACCAAGAGTTTTGCTAGTCCGTAGAATACTAGATAGGAATACGAACTTCAATTGGATGAAGTGAGTATTGCGGAGTTGGAATCTTCACCGGATGAAATAGTCAAAGAGTTTTGATTTCATCAGAGACGATGAAGGTACTTGCATTTGCAAGAAATTAAGTGGGAGCGCTGAGACATATTTGTAATACTTTATGTAGCTGACATATCGTTGATTATAAATAGTGTAATTATATAATTGATTAAAAAGGTTTCATTGAGAATTAACTTCAATGAAAGGATATGGACTGAAACATATTTAGTGTCAAGATCTATGAAGATAGATTGAAACACATAATAAGTTTAAGTTAAAGTACATAGAATGAATATTGAAGTAGTTCAATATAAAGAAGGTGTTCTTTTCATGAGAAGGATTAACAAGACTTGAGTGTATATGACACTCAATGAGTTAAAACACATGAGTGATTTTGGATCACAAATAATATGTACAAAATCAGATGTTCTGTGCTCTAAAAGGTTAGGAGCATATACCAGAATGATTCATGTGATGATCATTGGACAAACAGTAAGAATATCCTTGTGTGCTTCAGAAGAACCAAGGATATATATATAATTTTATATGGAGTAATGACAAACAAATCGCTGTAAGGTGTTGCACCGATATTAGTTTGGTCACATATAAGAATTAATTTCAAATCTAAATTAGGCTAAGTATTGTTTAAAAGGTAGCACAATGCTAGATTTAGAAGAGTTCTAAATGTTGTGACGGATTCTACAAACGAAGGTAGAATATGTCATTGTTTTGACAATGACTGAAGATGTTAAGTCAAAAAGTAATTTGAGAAATTGGTTTAGTTCCGATAGTGTCAGAACTTTGAAGCTATATTGTGTGTGACAATATTAGTGACATATTTCAGACCGCGGAATTAAGGTTCCACCAGAGGACTAAGCATATATGCCAACTCATTTGGAAAATGAGTGATGCGTTGAGACGCAAATGAATTGCAAAGTACATACATTTCTGAGCGTGTCAGATCCATTGACTAAAACCTCTCCCGTGAGCAAAACATGATAAAACACCAGAAGGCCAAGGTGTTATATCTTTAGAAATGTAAACTAGATTATTGACTCTAGGGCAAGTGGGAGACTGTTGGAGATATGCCCAAGAGGCAATAATAAAATGGTTATTATATATCTTTATGTTTATGATAAATGTTTACATACCATGCTATAATTGTATTAACCGAAACATTGATACATGTGTGTTATGTAAACAACAAGGAGTCCCTAGTAAGCCTCTTGTATAACTAGCTTGTTGATTAATAGATGATCAGGGTTTCATGATCATGAACATTGGATGTTATTAATAACAAGGTTATGTCATTGATGAATGATGTAATGGACACACCCAATTAAGCGTAGCATAAGATCATGTCATTAAGTTCATTTGCTATAAGCTTTCGATACATAGTTACCTAGTCCTTTCGACCATGAGATCATATAAATCACTTATGCCGGAAGGGTACTTTGATTACAGCAAACGCCACTGCGTAAATGGGTGGTTATAAAGGTGGGATTAGGTATCCGGAAAGTATGAGTTGAGGCATATGGATCAACAGTGGGATTTGTCCATCCCGATGACGGATAGATATACTCTGGGCCCTCTCGGTGGAATGTCGTCTAATTAGCTTGCAAGCATATGAATGGTTCATAAGAGACCACATACCACGGTACGAGTAAAGAGTACTTGTCAGGAGACGAGGTTGAACAAGGTATAGAGATACCGATGATCAAACCTCGGACAAGTAAAATATCGCGTGACAAAGGGAATCGGTATCGTATGTAAATGGTTCAATCGATCACTAAGTCATCGTTGAATATGTGGGAGCTATTATGGATCTCCAGGTCCCGCTATTAGTTATTGATCGGAGAGGAGTCTCGATCATGTTCGCATAGTTCTCGAACCGTAGGGTGACACACTTAAGGTTTGATGTCGTTTTAAGTAGATATGGAATATGGAATGGAGCTCGAATGTTGTTCGGAGTCTCGGATGGGATCCGAGACATCACGAGGAGGTTCGGAATGGTCCGGAGAATAAGATTCATATATGGGAAGTCATTTTCCGGGGTTCGGAAAAAGTCCGGTGTTTTGACCGGAGCTTCTAGAAGGTTCTAGAAGGACCGGAATAGTCCGGAATATTATGGAAGGTTCCGGAAGTGTCCGGGACGACCCGGGATGTCTAAGGAAGTCCGGAGGGTTCCATAATAGGTGCAACCACGTTGCCTTAAGGGAAAAGGAGTCTTTCCTTAATGCAATTTCGGAATTGGCAAAAGAGTCCGAGTAGGACTAGGTTTTCGGAACCGGAAACCTATCGGAACTCAGTCAAACTTGGGGGCAGGTTTTTGGACGACCCAAGGGGCTTGGCCACCTATTTAAAGAGGCCAAGGGGCACCCCAAGGGCACCACAAGTCGCAGCCCTAGCTCCCCAAGTCGCAGCACCACCCTGCGCCCAAACCCTAGCTATTCCCTCCTCCTTCTTCTCCCGCAGCGCTTGCGGCGAAGCCCTGCCGGAGATCTCCACCACCACCGTCACCACGCCGTCGTGCTGGCGGGATTCCGAGGAGGATCTACTACATCCGCTGCCCGCTGGAACGGGGAGGAGGACGTCGTCTTCATCAACACCGTACGTGTGACCGAGTACGGAGGTGCTGCCCGATTGTGGCACCGTCAAGATCTTCTACGCGCTTTTGCAAGCGGCAAGTGATCGACTACATCCACCACGGGATCTAATCTCGTTAGGCTTTGGAAATCTTCGAGGGTTAGTCTCATGATCTTCTCGTTGCTACCATCTACTAGATTAGATCTTGGCTTGTGTTTTCGTTCTTGCGGTAGGAAATTTTTTGTTTTCTATGCTACGAATCCCATCAGAGTCTTATAATGCTTGCAATATGTTCTTGTGTAAGTTTTGTTGTACCTGTTCATACTTGTGTTTGCTTCAAACAACCTTGCTAGCCCAAAGCCTTGTACTGAGAGGAAATGCTTCTCGTGCATCCAAACACCTTGACCCAAAACCCATGCCATTTGTGTCCACCATATCTACCTACTATGTGGTATTTTTCTGCCATTCCAAAGTAAATTACTTGAGTGCTACCTTTAAAATTTCATTCCTTTATCTTTGCAATATATAGCTCATTGGACAAATAGCTTAAAATCTATTGTGGTGATGAATATGTAGTTATGTGTCTTAGTTCTTATAAGTTGCTTGTTGAGCGGTAACCATGTTTCTGGGGACGCCATCAACTTTTTACCTTTGTTGGATATCATGTGAGATGCTATGCATGTTCTTCTTGTCTGAAGTAAGGGTGATTTTCATGATTAAATGGTTTGAGTATGCATATTGTTAGAGAAGAACATTGGGCCGCTAACCAAAGCGATGTATCATGGTGGAAGTTTTCAGTTTGGACATACAACCTCACTCTCTTATGAGAATATTATCTGTTGTTGAATGCTTATGCATTAAAAGAGGAGTCCATTATCTGTTGTCTATGTTATCCCGGTATGGATGTCCTAAGTTGAGATCTATTAAAAACGAGAAATCAAATGCAATTGATCTCCTAGGACCTTTGTACAGGCGGCATAGAGGTACCCCTTTGTGACACTTGGTTGAAACATATGTCATGCACTGATAATCTGTGTTAATCCAAGCTAATTAGGACAAGGTGCGAGCACTATTGGTATTCTATGCATGAGGCTTGCAACTTGTAGGAAGTATTATGCATAGCACATATATGAATTATTACTACCGTTGACAAAATTGTTTCTATGTTTTCAAAATAAAAGCTCTAGCACAAAAATAGTAATCCATGCTTCCCTCTGCGAAGGGCCATTCTTTTACTTTATGTTGAGTCAATCTACCTACTTCTTTCTATCTTAGAAGCAAACACTTGTGTTAAATGTGTGCATTGATTCTTACATATTTACTTATTGCACTTGTTATATTACTCTATGTTGACAAATATCCATGAGATATATATGTTACAAGTTGAAAGCAATTACTGAAACTTAATCATCCTTTGTGTTGCTTCAATGCCTTCTACTTTTAATCTATTGCTTTATGAGTTAGCTCTTATGCAAGTCTTGTTGATGCTTGTCTTGAAAGTACTATTCATGAAAAGTTTTGCTATATGATTGAATTGTTTAGTCATCATCTTTTGTTGGCAATCTTTTGCTTCGAATCACTCCATCTATCTCATATGCTTTACAATAATGTTGATCAAGGTTATGTTGGTAGCATGTCACTTCAGAAATTATTGGTTGTTATCGTTTACCTACTCGAGGGCGAGTAGGAACTAAGCTTGGGGATGCTTGATACGTCTCCAACGTATCTATAATTTCTGATGTTCCATGCTAGTTTTATGACAATACCTACATGTTTTGTTCACACTTTATGATGTTTTTATGCATTTTCCGGAACTAACCTATTAACAAGATGCCGAAGTGCCAGTTCCTGTTTTCTGCTGTTTTTGGTTCCAGAAAGGCTGTTCGAGCAATATTCTCGGAATTCGACGAAACAAAGACCAAACATCTTAATTCACCGAGACGGACCAGAACACTGAAGGGGAGACGGAGAGGAGGCCCAGGGCCCCCACACCATAGGGCCGCACGGGCAGGCCCTTGGCCGCGCCGGCCTATGGGGAGGGCGCCCTGGTGCCCCTCTGACGCTGCCTCTTCGCCTATAAAGTCCCCCGCGACCTAAAAACCCGACACCGATTGACGAAACTCCAGAAACCATCCAGGGGCGCCGCCGCCATCGCGAAACTCCAATTCGGGGGACAGAAGTCTCTGTTCCGGCACCCTGCCGGGACGGGGAATTGCCCCCGGAGCCATCTCCATCGACACCACCGCCATCTTCATCGCCATCGCTGTCTCCCATGATGAGGAGGGAGTAGTTCTCCCCCGGGGCTGAGGCCTCTACCGGTAGCTATGTGGTTAATCTCTCTCTCTCTGTACTCCAGTACAATGATCTCATGAATTGCTTTGCATAATTGAGATCCATATGATGAGCTTTATATCGCTACTAGTCTATGTGCCACTCATGTGATGTTATTAAAGTAGTCTATTCCTCCTGCATGGTGTAAAGGCGACAGTGTGTGCACCGTGTAGTTCTTGTCGTAGGTTATGATCATAATCTCTTGTAGATTATGGAGTTAATTATCACTATGATAGTATTGATGTGATCTATTCCCCCTTTCATAGTGTAATGGTGAAAGTGTATATGCTATGTTAGTTCTCGGTTTATTTTGCAAAGATCTATTATGCTCTAAGGTTACTTAAATATGAATGCTGAATGTTGTGGTGCTTGTTAACTCCGGCTTGAGGGAGCTCTTGTAGCCCTACACAATGAATGGTGTTTGTCATCCAACAAAAGAGTGTATGTAGCACAAATGAGAGAATTTATTTATTTATTATGTGACCAATGTTGAGAGTGTCCACTAGTGAAAGTATGATCCCTAGGCCTTGTTTCCAATACTGCAAACACCGCTTACTTACTGTTCTACTGCATGTTTACTTGCTGCCATATTTATTTCAGATTGTTATTACCACTCATATTCATCTATACCACCTGTGTTTTACTATCTATTCGCCGGAACTAGTGCGCCTATACATCTGACAAGTGTATTAGGTGTGTTGGGGACACAAGAGACTTCTTGTATCTTAATTGCAGGGTTGCTTGAGAGGACTATCTTTGACCTCTACCTCCCTGAGTTCGATAAACCTTGGGTGATTCACTTAAGGGAAACTTGCTGCTGTTCTACAAACCTCTGCTCTTGGAGGCCCAACACTGTCTACAAGAATAGAAGTACCCGTAGACATCAGACATGCCTTCTTATGTAGGTGCAATAAAAATATGGGATTTCTATTTTCGTGCCCTCAGGTCCTTAGTTGTACTCAGTTTTCCCCAGCTCCTTAGTTTTTCCTCAGTTTCCCCAAGCCCTTATTTGAAACCCGCATAAGCAGCTCAGACGACATGATTCCCGTTTAGTTGACCGTTCTGTCACGTGTGGGGCCGCGTCGTGTGGGCCCGCGTCGCGTGGGGCTGGTAGAAAGGGACCGCGTGGGACAGGACGAGAAGCGTTTGGTTGCACGTGAGCAGGAGCTGGGTTCTGTCTCTCCCGGCCCCAAATTGGCATTATTAAGTGCACCTTTTTCCCCTCTTTCTCTCTGTTCTTTTCACCAAATTAGTATAAAATCTAGAGAAGCTTGCATTTCTGACTTTCTTCAATTATTTGTGCCTTTTGGCCCTCGTTGTTTGCCCAATATGGCAGCAAATCTAGTACTCCCTCTGGTCCATATGTATGTAGTTAAATCTAGAAGCAAATCTCCAGGATAATGTACGATAAATTCACAGTCAAAGTAAATCAAGAAAACTAAGTACGGCCAACAAAATATAGTAGACTAGGGATAGATAATCCCTAGATAATATGGATAGATAATAAGCTGCATACACAGCAGCCAACATAGTAACAGGTTCTTCACAGCACCAACATAACAACAAGGGATCCCTAGCTAACAACAAAGGGATCCAAACAACAAACTAGGAGGCAGCAGCAGCAGCACACGTCCAGGACTCCGCCTACCCCATCTGGCTCTGCCTCCACTTGTTGCTCTTGCTCCCCTTGGGAGCCTTGGGCTTGAGCGGAGGCATGCGCCCGGCGGAGATCTCCACCCGCTGCAAGCTGCGGAGGTGCATGCCGAGCGCCCTGTGCTTGGCACGGAAGGAGTGGACGTTCACCGTCGTGCCGACGTTGGGGAAGGTGGTGCTGATGTTCTCAGCATGCGTGACGAGGCAGTTGAAGTCCGTGGCGCCGAGTCTCCTGGTGCAGAAGGGGCACCTGTAGACCTCCTTGGCGAAGTAGGAGATGTACTGGCCGACCTGCAGCCTCCGCAGCACCTGGCGAGTCTTGACGTCCTCCTCCTCCTCGTCGCTGCCGACGTCGCTGCCAGACATCTGATCCATATCAAACAGAAACTAGTGAATGAGTTGCAACGATGACTAACGTACATGATAACAAAGTTAAGAAAAACAGAGTCAGCCTCAGTTAGAGTGGACATGATTATATATCTACAGCGAAGGTGTTAGCGAACTAAAGCTCATGCACAACAGATTTGTACACAGCAATGGTTCGCTGAACCCTCCCTGTAAATATTTGTGCCCAACCATTCATCATAGGCAAAGAAACAGATTCTAGATCTGAACTAGATCTGAACTTGAACATATTCGAGATTATTTGCAAAATTAAACGGTTGATATCTTTTGATTAGTGCATAAAATAACTGATTGAGATCCCATGATTACTTGCATAAATTAACTGATTGAGATCCAATATTACTTGCATAAATTAACCGAACAGCCGAACCCCAAATCTTAAACGAAATCAAGAAGTGATCAAAACAAAATGGAATAAAATCGGCGCAAATATTAGCCCAATACTCATCCATCTACAGATCCATCTACACCAGCAAAAATAGGGTTCAAAAAGGAATGGGGAACAAAAAAGGAAGCAAACCGTAGTTACCTCGTTCCATGGGTCCTCCAGGGAGGTGTCGTAGGGGTTCGGGGGCGGGACGTACGGCACGGGGTCGTAGGGGTCCCATCCCGCCGGGATCTGACTGCCACCGGAGGCAGCAGCCTCCGATGCACCGGCGACGGCGGCGGCGACGTCCGTAGAGGGGACGGCGCCGAAGATGGAGGCGTCGCGCTTCGAGCCTACCTCGACGATGGGATTGGCATTCTCCTTGTCCATCTCTCCGGCGGAGGAAGAGGAAGAGGGAGAGGGAGAGGGTTTTTTGCTTTGGAGAAGATGATGGGACGTGAGAGAGTTGGCGATGCGTGAGCGAGTGAGAGTGACAGAGAGAGTGCGAGGAGGCGTCTATAAAGGCGAGGGGTGGTTAATGCGACCCGCGTCCTACGCGTGCACAGGTGCACGTCTGCACGTCTTGGACATCTGCAACGCGACACGCGCCCACGATTGCACGTCTCGACTTCTCCACCGCGACCCGCGTCTACGCGTCAACAATTGCACGTGTCCTCGAGTCTAACCCTGGAAATTTAGATATACTCAGGTATACCCTCGAGTCTTATACTAGCATTTTTTGTGTGCTCAATTTTCCCCTCGAGTGCTAATACTGGCTAGTGCAATATAGTCAGTTTTACCCTCAAGTGGCTGGTCAACAGAGAGTCAACAAATGGGATTAACTAGTTAAATGAGTCATTTAATGTGCAAAAAAATCCGAAAAAGAGTGGCACTTACTCATGGAGTCTTTACCACAAATTGCCACTTCTCAAATCATAGATAAATCATAGATAAATCAAGTTTTACCACAAATTGCCACTTCTCAAATCACCTAGTAGCTATGAAGGTGCATGGTTTTCCACAATAAGCCCTTCCGAAAACAGCTTCCCCCAAATCATACTTTGTCTAAATGAGGCCACAATTCTCACACTAATGTATATTGGTATTGCAAATAGTTTGAGGTAGGCCAAGATGGGTTTCATTGTACAAAACACGCATTTTCCATTTTTTAAATCTCATATTTGAATCCCTTAGTCTATTTACTACTCAGGTGCCCTTGGTTTCTTGATAGTACTCAGTTTTGCCCTCTCTCTTCACAAATTCTCGCAGACGTGCAACATCGCCCTGATTGCTCTAGCCCATGTCACGCGGATCGTGCTCGCCGACCGTTGATCGTATGATATAGGGAACGGGCAGGATAACCCCTCTCTCTCTCTCTGTTGGCGGTTAATTAGCTTCCACCCTCTATGTATGCTGAAGGGCGGTTTTCTGTATTATTTTTCACGCGCTAAAAATTATAAACTCTTTTAGGCGTTATTTTTCACGCAAAAAATGATAAACCATCACCGATTTGTTGTTGCCATTACTTTTCACGCAAAAAAAATTGATAAACCATCACCGATTTGTTGTTGCCATTACTTTTCACGCAAAAAAAATGATAAACCATCACCGATTTGTTGTAGCCATTACTTTTCACGCAAAAAATCATAAACCATCTATCTTTGTATAGAATGATAAACCTATCACGTATGATTTTTGAGGTCATTTAGAGAAGGCAGAAAAAACCTAATTTGTTACAAAAGCTGGTTTCAGTGAGACCTAACCAAGTTTGGCATACATGATGGCATACCTATAACAACAAGGAATATCTAAAAGGGAAAGTTTCAGAAAATTTGAAATTTAGGGTGAAAATGATGCCATACATGATGCGGTTTTTCGAGGTTTTGACCTGAAAATCAATTGGGTATTATAAAGGGAAATAAAAAGTTCGAAAAATGTAAAAACGAAACAATCTATCTATCTATGTATAGAAGATCAGCTGTATGAAATTTGAGGTTATTTAGAGAAGGTAGAAAAAATCACCTTGTTAGAAAAGCTGGTTTCAGCGAGACGAAACGGCATGCGCTTAAGCAAAGTGATTTTTTCGAACATCTCCAAATTACCCCAAATTTTCCATACATGATGCCATACGTGTAACAACAAGGAACCCTATCTAAAAAGTGTCAAAAAAGTTTGCCCAACCGTATAGCTCTATCAAAAAGAACCTCACCATGGCGCTAGTATAATTTTGGGATAGTTACAAACTTTCGTTACCTAACCTTCAACATGAAACTTGTTTCAAATTCATTTTGGCCTACAAGAAACAAATCCCAACTTGATTCGAGCACCACAGCCTCCAAACGATGCCGATGCCGATATCGGCATGGTCAGAACGGCTATGCTCGCCGCCACTGCTAGGTCAACGTCGGGATGCACCCTCAATCCCGTCCCCTCATTCGATCACTGACACACCAGAGATACCGCCGAGGCCAATGCCGAACGTACATGCTGATGCCAATGCCGAACATGCATGCACGCCGCTGTGGGCACGGCCACGCCGACCCGCTATGCTGGATGCCACAGACCGCCGCGAGGTCTTTCCCTTCGCCACCACACTCTCCTAGCACCCACCTATACACGCCAGAAAGGAGATACACTAGTTTTCTCTATATTGCTCGCGTTCGTGTCCGACACGGTCAGTCAAAGTTTTGAGGTGGTCGTCGATGTCGTCAACCATTTCTTCTCTTCTTTGCATGGTTAAACGCGCCTAGTTCATATCTATCTAATGCGCCTGGTCTCGCCTCATGCAGTTCTTTGTGGACGTCGATCTCATCTCGGCACCCCGCATGCCACCTCCTCCGTGCCATCGCTGTAGAGCTCCGTTTAAAAATCTAATCCTACCCGTGTATTGCCCCTTGTATCAGCGTCATGGCCCCACTTGTCATTTGATATACCGAAGCCCCACTCGTTCGCGTTTTTTTCAGGGATACAGCGATGCTTACGGTCAAACAAAGATGGATGGTCTGACGTGTCTTTGCAGGCTCTACGTGGCCCCACTAGTCAGAAGATAACGGTCAACCGTCGGGCAACCGGCCGTTACATCACGTGTGATGGTTTCAGACAAACGCTTGGGTAAAAATGAGGAAAAACTAAGGAGCTGGGGAAAACTGAGCACAACTAAGGACCCGAGGGCACGAAAATAGAAATTCCTAAAAATATTGGGATTTCATGAATAATTTTTATAACTTTCCCTTGGCTTTCATTGTAGGGAAACACTTCATACTCTTCTTCTTTCGCATTAGAAATTGGTTTCTGCATATTAGCATCAAAAGATCTATAGCAAGATTCTATCTCTAGTTCATTATTAGTAATGCTCTCCTCATGAGTATCTAGGCACTAAGCCTCCGCATATAAATTATAATCATTTTCAGCATTACAAGAATCATCACTAAAGAGAGATGCATCATTAACAGTCATATCATTTCTAATGTGCAACTCGTTGTCACCTTCACCTTCTTGGTGTTCCTCCTCTTTATCTTGTGAATCCTGCAAATGGTTATTTTCGGGATCTACAAGTGTGCATTGTTCCTTACTCTTTATCACAAGTGCATTATCACTAAAATATGTCTGACAATACTCAGCAATACATTGCATGGGTTCGTATGCCATTTGTAAACATTCATCATCACTACTCATCATAAGTATCATAATTTTCGGATTAGCTCATGGGCACCTTCATAAAGAACATACTCTATAATTACCCTATTAGTCCCGATGCATGTAAAATGCATACATGAACTTTGTACTTTATTTACATGAATTCCCACATATTTGCAACATATATGATAATAATACCACATTTTACATTGATTTATGGGGATTTACCAATAATCCCCTGATACCTTCGATCCTGATTATGGATTGTAGTATGATAAGATTTTTTCCCTAGAAGATCTAGGTGTAATCGAACCTTGGGAAGCACTGCTAAAATGGTGTAAAGGAAACGTCTACAAGACATACTAGTTGATTTTATTTTATGTTTACTGGACCTATCTAGTTTAATTTTAATTGGGTTGTGTTCAATGGATGGAAATATGTCAGGGTTAAAAATTCTCCTGCAGCTATGCATACATATAGGATTGAAGTGCAAATGTGTAGTAAATAAAATAGTGATAAGAGATTTTGTGAGCAGCACATCCGTAAATAATATTGCCCCTAAAGCCAGAGGTGACAAGATCCTCTTGGTCCAACCATTGTTCCCACGGCCGCGAGTAACAACAATTATTGAGTAAATGAATACAGACCAAAACATTAAGCTAGATGATTGTGCCGTTGATCCCGAGTGAATCACTAAACATGTACCATTACTTTCCCCTTTTTGTCACTGAGGTTTCGCGGTAGCACGCCGTTCTCCCCCCATCCCACCTATTCCCTTGATCGATCTGATAGAAATTGGTACATGTAGATCATCGAATCGAGGCAAAGAGACAAGGATAGAAGATTGCAAAACTCCTATTCAATTCTTACACATATTTATGAGACTGGATGCATATAGACGCTGCGAGGATTCACCCCAACCCGCAGCCCGTGAGAACTAGTCACACATAATATCAAGATCAAAGATAGAAATCATTGTTGCAAATACTTCAAATGAAATCACAATATTCTTACAATGGCCGCCAATTCTCGAGCAGATCTCTATTACAATGGTGATGGCTATGGCTATGGAGGAGATGGGAGATGAAATGCATGAACTATGGTGGTGGATCTCCTTCGGTGTGGTATAGATGGATCTGATGGATGGCGGCTCTGTTTGGTGACAAATGGTTCTCCTTTTGGCATGGGTCCTTCACAGAACTTATAGGGTTTGACCTCGGGAAGGCTGCGGTGACCAGTACGGGCGGACGGTATGGGCGGGGCTTGCCCGTACGATGTCCCCTAAACTCTCTGGAACCACCTTTCGATGTCTGGCCATATTTGTTGTACTCGTGACACGATTTTCTTCAGTTATTGTAGGTCAATTTGCCATTATGACGTGATTTCCTGCACACCATTCAAAGATAGAAGAGATTGCACATCTTTGCAATAATTACTCATTAATAACACATTGAGAGGGAAACTTAGTCAATTTCTTGACTTAGCTAAAGGTTTAAACGCGAGAAAAAGTGGCGTATTTCATAGCCATCATCCCCTTTATTTGGTTTATAACTCTGCAGAACAAGAATTCCCTATATTTTTGTGTATTTTTCACTTTCAGACACCTAAACGGAGTCAAATTGAGATAGGATTTCTAGAGGGTCATTTTTTGCATCGAGAGAAGCATCATGGAATTTTGGATCACACCTGGAGGGCCTGAGGAACAAAAGAGAGGTGGTGGCACGCTCACCCTGCTAGGGAGCGCCACCCAACCTCTTTCGGCCGTCGATCATCCAATTCGCTTGATTCTTTCACAAACTGATGTATTTTGACCTAAAATCACTATATATATGACCCTCGAGGGTTCTTGTGGATCGAGCGCCGCAGAAACACAGAAACACGAAAATGGAGGCTGCAATGGAGAATATTGGAGGGGGAAACTCCACCGGAGCTGCCGCCGGAGGGATCTCCACCTTCTCCAACGTCTTCCTCATCATCACCATGATCAAGGGGGAGTAGTCCACCTCTAGACTACGGGTTTGTGGCAGTAGCTTGATATATTTATATCATGTTCTTCATAGTTCTTAGTGTCATATGAGCTTCCTAACATGATTATGGTCATATATGTAATACCTATGTGGTGTAACTTTATTCAATGATATGATGCTATGAGTTTGACTATAATTTGTGTAAGATGTATTGATAGATGCATATTATGTACCCCGTTCTTAAGTATTGGTTCTGATCCAACTTGTATGCAAGGATGTGTGTCGAGTGATGTGTGTGTTACATGTAATGGCATGATTTTAGTGATTGGACAGTGACAATAAATTCATGATCTATTATGGCTTTGCCTTTTCTTTTGCTATCCCACTAGGGATAAAGTGAATGCATGTGCTATGTTCGTCACGTGACAAAAGTGATGATCTTGCTTGTTGAAGGTAGCATATATTTGATATTCAAACATCATGTCAAAGTACTTATGGTTGTACTATGTTAATTTTTAATACAAGATTGCTTGAAGTTTTTCCGGTCTTGTGGAATATAAGAGAGATGTGTTGCATCATCTCTATGTTAGGACGTGATGCACATATGAATGTGTATCTTACACATGTTGAAGTTATATTCTTTATATTTCATTGATGAATTGTTATTGTCCACTACAACTTAAAAGAGAGAATAGTCAAGTGAACCCATGAACCCCAGTCCAATTCTAATCATAAGAAACACCTTTTCATCGCATTTATCTCACTCTTTATTTGCAACCCTATTTTAAGCCAAAAATACAAAAAATATTTAGTTATCTTATTTGCATTCAAAACCTAAAAACAAACAAACCTTTACTGCTTTTATTTAGTTTACTTTACTTGTTTAGTTTACTTTACTTTAGTTACTACTTTACTTTACTTTTACTTACATGAAACCTTGTGCTTGACAATCACACGGTCGAGTTGGGGATACAAGGATTTATTTTATTTTACATGATTACCAGAATAAGAGGGGGAGTGATAATTCTTTACTCCATTCGCCGAGAGTTCGATATAACCATCAAGTCACCCTTGTGTGGAAAATACTCTGCTAACACAACACTTTGTACTTCGAGTCCCAACATCATCAAGACTATTTTCTGGCGCGGTTGCCGGGGACTGGGAAGAGTTACATCACAGTGGTTGCTGCATGAGAAGCACAAAGCAATTCCCACGACAACTGTCAGACTATTTTGTAACGCCTTTGCCGGAGAGTGGGAAGAGCATCTCACAACTACATCTTCATCAAGCTAGGAGCACAACAATTTCCAAGGTGACTACAAAGGTTTTTTCTGGCGCCATCATCTTCATCATCAACTTAGTGCAAACACCCAAGCTTGGGGATGTTGCACAATTGTGAGCTCTCTTTTCTTTTTTAGATTTTGCAAAGTACTTTACTTGTCTTGTTTTTAGTCTTTACTTTCTAGTTCTTTGTCATAAAATACAAAAACATATAAAATTAGTAGTAACTATCTTCTAAAAATCATGGGAGAAAGAAATACTAAATTGTGTGATTACACAAACACTCCTAATGATCACTTTATTGCTAAGCCTATCACAACACCTGAAATAACTGTTGAAAGCTTTGAAGTAAGTCCTGGGTTATTAAATCTAATAACTAGGGAACAATTTGGTGGTAGTGCTAGTGAATATGCCTCTATGCATAAGCATGATTTCTGTGAAATATGTGATATGCAAAAGTTTTAAAATGTGTAAAATAATATTGACAAGCTTAAATTATTCCCATTTTCACTAAGAGGAAAAGCTAAAGAATGACTATTATCATTACCTACTGCTAGCATTAATTCTTGGGATGATCTTGAAGAAGCATTCATTAAAAAGTATTACCCAGCTGTTAAGATCCTACAAAATAGAAATAACATCCTATCATTTAGAAAAAATCATAATGAACATGTAGCAATAGCTTGGGAAAGAATTAAATACACGCTTAAAACGTTTCCATCACATGGAGTAAATGAATGGACCATCCTACACTCTTTTTATAATAGGTTGAATATAATTTCAAGAAGCATGATAGACTCTGTAGTGGGGGTGCATTCATGAGTAAAACTGTGCCTGCAACTAAAGCTATATTACATAACATGTTGCATAATCATAGTCAATGGCACACTAAAAGAGCACCCTATCACCAAGAAAGTACACTCTATTGAAGAAGAAAATCCTTTATCCAATAAAACTGATGTCATATTAGCTTACGTAACAAAGAAAATAATGATAATGTTCCTCTACAAAAATTAGTTGGAAACACCAATGAAAATGTAGATGTCAACTATGTAAGAAACTTTGGTAATAATGGGTATGGGAACAAATATAATAATACTTATGGTAGACCACCTTATGCTCAAACTAATTATAACAACCGACCTTTCATTCCATATCCTAATGCCAATGAGAACAAATGGAAGTCACCACCGTCCCACAAATGAGTGGAGACTCTGAAAAACAACAAGAGGCAAATAAAACACTTACTGAACAAGTAGCTAACCATGCCACCATGATAGAAGAGTTGCATAAATCGCTTGCATCTATAAGTTCTGAAATAAAAGGGCTACAACACCAGGCGGCTGGTTTAGATAAAGCTTTATCAAAATTGGCTGACAACCAAGCAACTTTATTAAGCATGTCTGCGAGAAAACCACAAGGGCCACCAGCTATTGGTATGAATTCTATAACTATTGCAGCAAATATACCAATTTCATTTGAAGAAACAAACAATTAATTAATGCAATATACTAATCTTCTTTCACCACTCCTATTACTATTGCAGCAAATATTACTACACCTGAAGATGAGGAGGAAGAAGAGAATATTATACTTACTGAAGAAAAAGAAAGGACTACTATACTTTTTGATGAAAAAGAAGAAACACTTATTCTTGCAAATGATAAACAAATAGAAGAAATAAAAATGCTTAGTGAAGTAAGAGAACCACTATTAGATCTTGATAAGCGTAGTTTACATGAATTAATTACTATACATGAAAAATTCTCTAAAGATCCTACTATCAATGTTCATCAAGCTGGTTTTGGTTCTTATATTGCTAACTATGTTATTAAAGAGAAGCTACAAAGATATAACAATGAAGATATGATACCACCTAAGCTTGGAGATGCTTGGATCTCCAAGATTTTAATTCCCATAAACAAAGAGACACACCATGCTATTCTAGATTTAGGATATAGTGTCTCAATTATATCTAATGAGCTATATGATTGGCTTAATCTTAAAAATATGGAAAAATGCTCTATTGATATTTTACTTTCCGATGATTCAACCAAAAATACATTAGGAAGAGTTAATGATGTTATGGTTGAATTACATATGACTTATATACCTGTGGATTTTATTTTCTCATGGACATGGGTAGCAACACATCTAGTCCTATAATTTTTGGGAGACCATTTTTGAGAACCACATGAGCTATTATTGATTCAAAAAAGGGAATGCTAAATTAAAATTCCCACATAAGAAGTGTATGGAGCACTTTCCAAGGAAGAACGGGGTAGCACCAAAATTCAAGCTACCACATGATATCCATAACTTGAACCAAGTAAGTAAGCCTAGCTATATGGCTATAAAGAAAACGCTTTACGGGAGGCAACCCAAGATGTTTTTATTTTTATTTTCTTTCTACATGCTTGCTATGGAATGTTAGTTTTCTTTTAGTTTACTCTCTGGTTTCTAAATAAAGTACCAAGTTTTTACCCATTTGGATGATAAAAGTTGCAAACAATATATGGAGTTGTTGATTCCCGCGCTGCACTTTTTAGTGCACAATTTTTTTTTGACTTTTTCGGTAACTCCTAAAATCTTGATAAATTCACAGTAGCTTAATTTTCATCCTCTATATGAACAAAAACTGGCTAAAATTCCTTACATGTCTAAGTGGTCTAAAAAGTAAGTTTTGATGCACCAAAAATTCTGGACAGATTCTGTTTCTTAATGTTAGAACCATTCTTTTAAGTATCAAAATGATTTTTCCTTGAAACTTTTGATATACTAAAATGATTATAAAAATATTTTCTCTCAGGTTCATGAATATATAATTTTAATTATGAAGAAAATATCATCAATCTTGATATCTTTGTACCACCAATGTCACCCATAGAAAAGAATAGGAAGAAAGTTTTGTGTTGAAGTTTTTTCATAGGGAATGGAAGAACACCACATCAAGAGTAATCCAAGAATGGTGAAGACCATAATCTTGGGGATGCCCAATGCACCCCACTGGACATATATTACATCTCTCAGTTTTCACACTTCTAAACTTTGTTGTTTAACCAACATAGAATTCTCATTAAAACTTGGAGCATCGACCTTTATTTGTTTTGTGTTTAGTTTTGTTTTAAATTTAAGATGACCAACACATTGAATAATTTTCATTAATATGAATGAGCTACTGGACCAAACTCTTTTTTTATGAATTCCTCAGAAACTAAGTTGCATACTATTAAAATTTGAAGAGGGATGCAAAATATAAAGCTGAAATTTATATTATGTATGGTACTACTAGTTTTAAATGCTTTATTGAGTGATGACTGATGACCCACAAGTATAGGGGATCGCAACAGTCTTCGAGGGAAGTATTACCCAATTTATTGATTCGACACAAGGGGAGACAAAGAATACTTGTAAGCCTTAACAGCGGAGTTGTCAATTCAGCTGCACCTGGAAACAGAATTGCTCGCAAGAGTTTATCAGTAGTAACAGTTTTATGGCAGTGGAAATAGTGAAATAACAGCAGCGGTGAAATAAAGACAGCAGTAGTGATTATAGTAAACAGCAGGATTAAAATACTGTAGGCACAGGGACGGATTTAACGGGCGTTGCATGGATAAGAGAAACTCATGTAACAATCAAAGCAGGGGCATTTGCAGATAATAATAAAACGGTATCCAAGTACTAATCAATCAATAGGCATGTGTTCCATATTTAGTCGTACGTGCTCGCAATGAGAAACTTGCACAACATCTTCTGTCCTACCAGCCGGTGGCAGCCGGGCCTCTAGGGAAACTACTGGATATTAAGGTACTCCTTTTAATAGAGTACCGGAGCAAAGCATTAACACTCCGTGAACACATGTGATCCTCACATCACTACCATCCCCTCCGGTTGTCCCGATTTCTGTCACTTCGGGGCCATTGGTTCCGGACAGCGACATGTGTATACAACTTGCAGGTAAGATCATAAACAACGAATATCTTCATGAATCAATAACATGTTCAGATCTGAGATCATGGCACTCGGGCCCTAGTGACAAGCATTAAGCATAACAAGTTGCAACAATATCATAAAAGTGACATCTACGGATACTAGGCACTATGCCCTAACAATCTTATGACTATTACATGACCAATCTCATCCAATCCCTACCATCCCCTTCAGCCTACAGCGGGGGAATTACTCACACATGGATGGGGGAAACATTGCTGGTCGATGGAGAGGCGTTGGCGGTGATGGCGGTGAAGATCTCCTCCAATTCCCCGTCCCGGCGGAGTGCCAGAACGGAGACTTCTGGCTCCCGCGACGGAGTTTCGCGATGTGGCGGCTCTCTGGAGGGTTTCTGGCGATTTCGACTTCTCCCCGTGCGTTTTCAGGTCGAACCCAATAAGTAGTCCGAAGGGGGGCGTCGGAGGCCGGCCGAGGGGGCCACACCACATGGCCGCGCGGGCCCCCCCTGGGCCGCGCCGCCATGTGGTGTGGGGCCCTCGGGCCTCCACCTCTTTTGCCCTTCTGGCTCCGTCAATATTCTGGTAAAATAGGGCCTTCTGCATAAATTCCGAGGATTTTCCCGAAAGTTGGATTTCTGCACAAAAACGAGACACCAGAGCAGTTCTGCTGAAAACAGCGTTAGTCCGTGTTAGTTGTATCCAAAATACACAAATTAGAGGCAAAACAATAGCAAAAGTGTTCGGGAAAGTAGATACGTTTTGGACGTATCAACTCCCCCCAAGCTTAGCTTATTGCTTGTCCTCAAGCAATTCAGTTAACAACTGAGCGATAAAAGAACTTTCACGAACACATTTGCTCATATGATGTATATATTCTCATGCTATGGCTAATACTTAAGCAGTTCATAATGAGATACATGCAAATAAGATCATCCAACAGCTATGTCAATCATGGAGAAGTACCAACAATTAATAATAAGCACCATGAATCATGTATATAAGCAGGATTGCAATGTTCATAAGAGAATATGATAAAGTGGTATCTCGCTTGCCTGTATTTGATTGGCAAAACATAAATGCCGAGGCACCTCTGGAGTTCATAGAAAGACTAGAAGTATTGATTGTCAAAGATAAAAGCATCAAAGTTGTACCACAATCAATCATATTTTGAGACAAGCATATTATACTAAGAATGACAGTTGTGCTCTCAAGATAGTGCTCGAAGAAAGAATGGAGACACAACATAAAAGTAAAAGATTGACCCTTCGCAGAGGGAAGCAGGGATTAACATGCGCTAGAGCTTTTCATTTGTAAAGCAGGAGTAAAATTATTTTGAGAGGTGTTTGTTGTTGTCAACGAATGGTAATGGGTACACTAACTACCTCATCAACCGGACTCACAAGAGCGGCTCCCATGAATTATTTTTGGGTGGCACTCCTTCCAACCTTTCTTTCACAAACCATGGCTAACCGAATCCTCGGGTGCCTGTCAACAATCACATACCATGAAGGAGTGCCTTTTTATTTAAATTTTATTATGATGATGACACTCCCCCCAACCTTTGCTTACACAAGCCATGGCTAACCGAATCCTTCGGGTGCCGTCCAACAATCACAAACCATGGAGGAGTGTCTATTTAAGTTGATTAATTCGGGACTGGGAATCCCATTGCCAGCTCTTTTTGCAAAATTATTGGATAAGCGGATGTGCCACTAGTCCATATGAGAGTCCGTCAAAAGTAAATGACAAGGTTGAAAGCTAAACACCACATACTTCCTCATGAGCTATGAAACATTAACACAAATTGAGAAGTATTTTTAAAGTTTTAAAGGTAGCGCATGAGAATTTACTTGGAATGGTTTGAAATGCCATGCATAGGTATTTATGGTGGACACTTTTGGAACAACTTGGTTTTCAGGTGTTTGGAAGCACGAGCGGCGTTCCCGCTCAGTACAAGTGAAGGCTAGCAAAAGACTAGGGAGCGACAAATCAAGAGAGCAGTAACTGTCATAATCATGCTTGCGGCAAAATAAATTAACGGAGGCATAAAAGTGATACAAGAACTCTGAAGCAATATAAATCATCGAGGCTTAATTGACTTTTTGTTCAGTCATATGCATGCGTGAGCATGTGCCAAGTCGATATAAATGAATTATTCAGAGGAGGATACCACAATGCCATACTTAGTTATGAATAAAACAATGCAAGCAAACATCCATGACATGCTACTCATATTAATAAATTGGAACTAAACATGAGAGATCATGAACTACTAGACTTTCTCAAATAACATATACCTCACATGAACCAACTAAGCATGCTCATATGGATGAGTATATGTACAAAAATGAAAGCAAATAGAGTTCATACCAGCCTCTCACCACAATCAGATTGTCGTAGATCGTCATTATTGCCTTTTCACTTGTGTAGCTTGGATAATATGAAATGAAAACCACGCTCCAGCCACCGAAGACCATTGAACTCATGATGAACTTTACAAACCAAAGAAGAACAGCAAATATTTTTGGTATTTTCGAATTAGAAACAAGAGCGAAAGAAAACAAGCAAACAAAGCAAAATCTTTTTGGGTTTTCTCATAGCAAACCAACGATAGCAAATAAAGTAAACTAAGAGCAAAGAACCAAATAAACAAATGGTGAAGAGAAACAACAGAAATATTTTTGGTCTTTTTGTGTTTTAGGAAAGAAACAAAGCGAAAACAAAAGAATGCAAACTAACAGAAACACAGAAAAGCAGGATGACAGAAATCTGCCAAATCCTGACAGCAGTACAGAAATCGAAATTAACAAAAATCTTCCATTTCTCAGCTCAAAAAGTGTTCAACTAATGAAAGTTAGATGATAACCTGGGGCACATGCTCAAAAATTGGCAACTCAAAATAACGTTCTGGCTGTGCGTACGAATTTTTTTGGTAACAGCACAGAATCTGTTTTTGGACAGCACTTCCCCAAATATCATCTCCCTCTCATTAGAAAACCACTCTAAGAGACTAAACAAGTATGTACAAGTATCCAGCAACCATAATATGCAAAGAATGAGTGATGCCGGTATACCTCCCCCCAAGCTTAGGCTTTTGGCCTAAGTGGAGTTCATTCCCAACGAGGGTCGGAGTTCCACGCCGGTGGATCATACATGGAGTGGTAATAGGGCCCCTGTGCAGAAGAATATCGTGGAGGTTCCACATGCCCATGATGTTGATATGAGGAGCTCGCTGCATCGGATGAAGAGTCGGGGTGCTCCTCGGCCTCCTCCACATCTTCCCTTGCACGACGGCTTTCCCTTTCTATGTATGCGTTTAGCTCATTTTCTGTGATCGACCACCCGTCCCTGGCATCAAGGTTAAACAAAGCAGGTGCAGGCAAGCGTACTAATTTTTCAATTTTCTTAGTTATACTCCAACTTTTCTTATACAAAGTTATCCTATAATGCAGGTTGTTCAAATTAGATGCATCTGAAATAAATTCATGTCTGATCATGGAGCCAACATCAAGTTTCTCTATAGAAAGCGGAATATCTAAATGGTGAGTTCCTACACCATGCATAGCTAATAAGCGAGAGGCGATAAGACCTCCACAAATTCCTCCCTTCTCACGGTTAGTAGCAAGTCTACAAGCTATTAAAGCACCCAAATTATAAGTCCTATCCTGTTGCAAAGCAGCAGCTAAGAAGGCCAAATCTTGGACAGATAACTTACCTCCAGACCTTCTCGCAAGAACGCACTTTGTAATGAAATAGGCAAAGTAGCGGATGGCTGGCTGTTGAATGCTACTAATCTTACCACTATCATTGGAGAAGCTCCTCCCATTACAAATCCTCGCATAAAGATTTGAGAGCTCCCGCGGTGTTCCCCTGATCTTCTCGCAGGATCCCCACCGCGGCACTCTAATCGCTGTACAAAAATCACTGAAAGGCAAGTCGATAGTTTTGTTATAAATCTTATACCGGACCATGGGGTCAGTTTGAGACCGGTGAAATTCGAAATCCTGCACAACCGACACCGTTAGTTTAGCATATTGGTGAGGTTCACCAACAGCAAAATCTCCCAATCCTGCATTGGAAATTAGTGTTTGAACGTCTTGCAGGATTCCTGCATTCCGCATAAAGTCCGTACATGGGTAATAAGAGGGGTATACTCCCTCTTCACGATGGACTCTCATAACTTGCTGTACCTCCAACTCTTCTTGGTTAAGTTGGTGCACACTCCCTTCCATTTTCTGAAATTTTTCAACAATCATTATAAAATTTGATTTCAAGGTATGTAATTGAAGGGAACTACTATAGGAACTTGCTAGAGTACTAAACATGCATCAAAACTAATTTCTTCCACTTAGAACAAGCATGCAAGCTCACTAAACATGTTATCTACAGCAGCAAAATATTCAAGATATACTCAACCAAATGAAATTCTAATTGGACAATCAAAGGAGTCACATACCAAGGAGTAAATGTGCCAAATTTCAGACAGAAATCTGGGCTGAGCAAGGAGATCGAAAAATTGCGAGTTCTTGAGCAGAAACACGAGTGAGAGAAACTTGGTACGAGCTTTTTCGGGAGAGAGAAGGTACTGGGAGGAAGAGATGATGTAGTGGGGCAAGGGGTGGCCCACACCACAAGGTGGCGCGGCCCCCTTGCTGGCCGCGCCGGCCTATGGTGTGGCACCCCCTGGTGCCCCACAGGTCATCCTCTGGTGCTCCCAGGTGCCTCGTCGAAAAATAGGACCAACGGTGTAATTTTTGTAATTTTTAGAGAACTTCGAAAAATGCACATTTCTGGGTATTAAATTAATGATTACTGCGCAGGAAAATGATTTCTAAAATCTTAAATGACTAAAGCATATTGCAAAACAAAAGTGCTACAGCAAGTAAAATAGGTGGAGGGAGAAAGAAAGAAAGAAATGTTGTTTAGCTCCCTTATGCATTAAAATATACTTGTTAACAAGGTTGATCAAGTCTTGCTACCAAATAAATTTTATATGACATAAGAAGAAATAAACCTCAAATCAATCATGTTACCTTATATTGAATTGATATGGATCCAATCACAAGAGTTTGATATTCTTCTTTAGGCTCATATATAGGACAATCAATGGATCCCACTTTGATAGTTTTCACATTAAAAATTGTATTGACTCCACATACTTTATCAATCCTCTTGGGAAAATAGACGGTGTGTTCCTTATCATCAACATTGAAAGTAACCATGCCTTTATTGCAATCAATAACAGCCCCTGCAGTATTAAGAAAGGGTCTTCCAAGAATAATGGACATATTATCATCTTCAGGCATTTCCAACACAACAAAATCAGTTAATATCAAGCAATGCTGAGTAACTTGAACAGGAACATTTTCACATAAACCAACAGGAATAGCAGTAGATTTATCAGCCATTTGCAAAGATATATCAGTTGGTATCAATTTATCTAAATCAAGTCTCTTATAAAGAGAAAAAGGCATTACACTAACACCTGCTCCCAAGTCACATAGAGCAGTTCTAACATAATTATTCTTGATGGAACAAGGAATAGTCGGTATACCTGGGTCGCCCAACTTTTTTGGAATCTTACCATTGAAGGAGTAATTAGCGAGCATAGTAGAAATTTCCTCATTGGGGATTTTCCTTTTGTTAGTAACAATATCTTTCATATACTTTGAATAAGGAGGCAATTTAATAGCATCAGTCAAAGGGATTTGCAAAAATAAAGGTTTCATCCAATCACAAAATTTATTATAATGTTCCTCCTCCTTTGATTTTAGTTTCTTAGCAGGAAAAGGCATTTGCTTTTGAACCCAAGGTTCTCTTTCATTACCATGTTTCTCAGTAATAAAATCTTCTTTAGT
Organism: Lolium perenne; assembly: GCF_019359855.2. Taxonomy (NCBI): domain Eukaryota; kingdom Viridiplantae; phylum Streptophyta; class Magnoliopsida; order Poales; family Poaceae; genus Lolium; species Lolium perenne. The sequence goes on along the minus strand of NC_067248.2, from coordinate 73,170,850 downwards.
GTACTTATTATTTTTAGCATGCTTTTCAGGTTCTTTTTCAATTTCTTCTTTATCAGGAGTATCATTCTTATCGTTATCTTCCTCATGTTCATTACCACTTTCAGTTTCAGCATCAGAAATAGAAATACTATTAGGATCATTAACAGGTTCAGAGGATTCTACAACATTCTTATGTTTCTTTTTCTTTTTCTTAGATGGAGCACTAGTTTTAATTAGTTGAGAATCTTGTTCAACTCTTTTGGGATGCCCTTCAGGATATAGAGGATCCTGGGTAGAAACACCACCTCTAGTTGTTACTTCACAAGCATGTTTTTCTTTAGAATTATTTCCCAACAAGTCATTTTGCACTTTAGTAAGTTGATCAATTTGAGTTTGAACCATTTGAAAATGTTTAACAAGTATCTTAACATCATTGGAGGTTCTCTCCACAATATCATGCAATTCACTAATAGCTCGGGAATTTTCCATTAAATGATTCTCTACTCTCATATTAAAGTTTTCTTGCTTAACAATATAATTATCAAATTCATCTAAGCATTGAGCAGGAGATTTTGAATACGGAATATCTTCCCTAGTAAAGTGTTGAAGAGAGTGTACCTCAATCATGGATGAAGGGGGAGTTATCTCACATATATCTTCTATAGGAGGTAGATTCTTCACATCTTCAGGTTTAATACCCTTCTCTTTAAGAGACTTCTTGGCTTCCCTCATATCTTCATCATTCAATTTAATCATACCCCTCTTCTTCACTATCGGTGTCGGGGTTGGTTCAGGTGTAGACCAATCATCATGATTCCGGCCTATTTTAGCCAATAATTCTTCAAATGCCCTGGAGTTCTTTTCCTGAAAACACAACCAGCACAACTATCCAGGTATGCCCTAGACTCAATAGTTAGTCCACTATAAAATATATCAAGTAAATCATGCTTTTCTAAATCATGGTCAGGCTGAGCTCTAATAAGAGAGCAAAATCTCGCCCAAGCCTCAGGCAATTTCTCTCCATCTTCCTGGTCAAAATTATAAATTCTCTGCAAAGCAGCATGTTGAGCACTAGCAGGAAAGTATTTTCGAAAGAAAACATCACGCAAGTCAATTGGACTTTTAATAGAACCAGGAGGCAAATTATTATACCAAGTTTTAGCATCATCCTTTAATGAGAAAGGAAAAATTTTAGCGACAAAATAAGTACGCATCTTGACATCATCAGAAAACACGCCACTAAGAGTAGATAACTCAGTCAAGTGTTCAACAGCACTTTCTTTTTTAGTACCACAAAAGGGTGTTTTCTCAACAATAGCTATATGAGATAGATCAAGAGAAAAATCACAATCTTTATCCCTAATGTTTATAGGAGATGTGGCAAATTTAGGATCAGGAGATGGTTTATATCTAACAGCATGTTCTGCAAGCAACTTTTTAATTTTTCTTGCATCAGTAGTAGCATTGCATTTTTCAATAAAATCATCATCAAGCTCTACATAATCTTCATCAAGATCATCACTAGAATATTCAACAGACTCAGGTGAATTAACAGGTGTAGCAGCATTTTCATTAGGAGTTTCAGTATTTTCAATTTGTCTAGACTTAGCAATTGTAGCATCTAGAAAAGATCCTAACGAACCATCATTATCAAGCACAGCAGAAGCATCATCATAATTATGAGAAGAAATTTCAGATTCAGCAGAAGTACCAGCATTTGAAGTTTGTGGTGGTGAAACAAGTTTACTTATCACGGATGGTGAATCAAGAGCAGCAGAGGTACTAAGAGTTGTACCTTTTCTTGTAGTGGATGGTAATATGGCGATCTTAGTATCGCGAGGTTTACCCATAATGGAGAATTTGCAGCGAACAATATCAATCCAAGTGAACTTCCAAATAAAGCTATGCTCCCCGGCAACGGCGCCAGAAAATAGTCTTGATGACCCACAAGTATAGGGGATCGCAACAGTCTTCGAGGGAAGTATTACCCAATTTATTGATTCGACACAAGGGGAGACAAAGAATACTTGTAAGCCTTAACAGCGGAGTTGTCAATTCAGCTGCACCTGGAAACAGACTTGCTCGCAAGAGTTTATCAGTAGTAACAGTTTTATGGCAGTGGAAATAGTGAAATAACAGCAGCGGTGAAATAAAGACAGCAGTAGTGATTATAGTAAACAGCAGGATTAAAATACTGTAGGCACAGGGACGGATTTAACGGGCGTTGCATGGATAAGAGAAACTCATGTAACAATCAAAGCAGGGGCATTTGCAGATAATAATAAAACGGTATCCAAGTACTAATCAATCAATAGGCATGTGTTCCATATTTAGTCGTACGTGCTCGCAATGAGAAACTTGCACAACATCTTCTGTCCTACCAGCCGGTGGCAGCCGGGCCTCTAGGGAAACTACTGGATATTAAGGTACTCCTTTTAATAGAGTACCGGAGCAAAGCATTAACACTCCGTGAACACATGTGATCCTCACATCACTACCATCCCCTCCGGTTGTCCCGATTTCTGTCACTTCGGGGCCATTGGTTCCGGACAGCGACATGTGTATACAACTTGCAGGTAAGATCATAAACAACGAATATCTTCATGAATCAATAACATGTTCAGATCTGAGATCATGGCACTCGGGCCCTAGTGACAAGCATTAAGCATAACAAGTTGCAACAATATCATAAAAGTGACATCTACGGATACTAGGCACTATGCCCTAACAATCTTATGACTATTACATGACCAATCTCATCCAATCCCTACCATCCCCTTCAGCCTACAGCGGGGGAATTACTCACACATGGATGGGGGAAACATTGCTGGTCGATGGAGAGGCGTTGGCGGTGATGGCGGTGAAGATCTCCTCCAATTCCCCGTCCCGGCGGAGTGCCAGAACGGAGACTTCTGGCTCCCGCGACGGAGTTTCGCGATGTGGCGGCTCTCTGGAGGGTTTCTGGCGATTTCGACTTCTCCCCGTGCGTTTTCAGGTCGAACCCAATAAGTAGTCCGAAGGGGGGCGTCGGAGGCCGGCCGAGGGGGCCACACCACATGGCCGCGCGGGCCCCCCCTGGGCCGTGCCGCCATGTGGTGTGGGGCCCTCGGGCCTCCACCTCTTTTGCCCTTCTGGCTCCGTCAATATTCTGGTAAAATAGGGCCTTCTGCATAAATTCCGAGGATTTTCCCGAAAGTTGGATTTCTGCACAAAAACGAGACACCAGAGCAGTTCTGCTGAAAACAGCGTTAGTCCGTGTTAGTTGTATCCAAAATACACAAATTAGAGGCAAAACAATAGCAAAAGTGTTCGGGAAAGTAGATACGTTTTGGACGTATCAATGACATGCTATGTGCCTTATTCAGTTCTACTTCTCACTAGTATAGATAGATGTTTAATTTTAAGTATCATTGCTTGATGATGAATAAATAGCTCTATGGATACTATTGCATGCTTCTAAATCTCTTGCTAGCAAAAAGAAATGAATTCCCACACAAGCATATACTTGTTTACAATTCCACTCAAATCCAAATGTCTATCATATCTACCTATATATCACTTGCTATTCCAATTATAGTATGTGTGTTATGCCTCCAACCATTTCAAAATATTTCTTTTTATGTAATTTAAAGCTCATAGGAAAGTAAGGTTTGGAAGGAAATTAGTACCACTATGCATGTCATGGGTTTGACTGATTATGAGTAATGAGCTAGGCTGGAACCATGATTTTTATGGGAAATACCTTTCAACATTGCACTTAAATCTAAGTTTATCATTATGTACGTAGTTACTGGTGGTCATCTCGGATGAAATAAAGGTCCTTATCCCATAAGGACTAAAGTATGCATATTTGTTAGAGAAGTGCATTGGGGTACTAACCAGAAGCCATACCTACATGGTGGAAGTTTCAGCACGAGCATCCTCAAAATAGGAAGAGTGAAAAGAAAAAAAGGAAAAAAATTATATTTGAAAAAAGAAGACATAAAAGAAAAAGGAAATTTGAAAAAAGTGTGAGAGAGAGTTAGAGAGGATACTCACAAGACTGTTGTCCTTGTTGTCCTGGTATGGATGGCTTAAGATGAGGATGTAAGTCCATTTTGTCTTTTGTACAGGCTGCAAAATATTTTAATTTCTTTTAGAACTGGGCGTAGGTGTGATGGACGTGTCTACCCCCGAATGTTTGCCTCGTGCTGCGCTAGCGAAATTTTGTATGCCATCGGCGTATCCGGACCTTCGCCGATGGCCAAACTAGGCCGATGGCTTCGGTGGTGGGCTGTCCAGCTCAGCTCCTACGCCAACGGCCCCAATAAAAAGCCGATGGTGTAGGATTTGGCCGTCGACACCTTAACCATTTCCTGTAGTGAACCCGAATCATGGGGCGAATATCAACGACTGATTCCCGTCAGGAACCGGTTCCGTTAGAGAATCTGTTGATATATTGGGTCCACTTTTAGTGGCCCACATTAGATTTCAGATCTTCCTATAAATCTCAAAGCCCACACTGTGGCAGCCCATGGGAGTTTGAGCCCAAGTTGGTGGCAGCTCACTAGGGAGTTGCAAGATGTGGGAAGTTTAGTCCCACATGGAAAGTTGAGAGGACGTTAGACCACCTTATAAGGTGGGTTGTTCCACCACTAGTAATTGAGTGAGAAGAGGAGTGGTACACGGGTGCTCCTCCTCCTCCTCACTCCCTCATCCCGACTCGACTCGGCTTGATTCGACACGTCGCGTCGCGATCGTGGTGAGTGGATTGAGCCTCGAGCTGAGACCTTCCTTTCCTTTTGGAGTTCAGGAAAACAAACAGAGTCCTAGACGAACACGTCGGAGTTAGTCGGTTCGGGTCGCTCCCGGACCGTGGACTATCTGTAACCGACTCGAAACGTGCGTGGGACGTGGGCGTGGCCCATGTTGCCTAGGGTTTACTGAGCCTATATAATCTCTTGCCTGGCTACCACATAAACACATCTAATACACGAGTTAGGCTTTTTCCACCTCTATGTGCTTCCGCCGGCATCGTAGCCTACTCCATCCCACCCACCGGCATGCACCGGCGAACGGGAGAGAAGGTCTCCGGAACCGCTCATCTTTGCGATCCTGTACGGGAGAGAGCGAATTAGGTTTTTGGGAAGCGCTCTGCGCGACTATTCAAGCTCTTCACCACGGTCGTCTTCCATCCAAGTTGGGCGGTGCTGCCTACCGACGTCTTCAACGCCGTCTACTTCGACCCGTCGTCAGCAATGTTGTGATCAACAACGTTACTGCTACGACTTCATCTGCTACACCTCCACCGGCACCTCCAACAGATCGGTACGTGCGACATATCTCGATATGTTTAGCGATGGATGTTCTACTGTTTGCGCTGCTACTATTCATGTTGATTAATGCATCTAGTATGTTCGAGTTTCACATGTTAGTAGTTGCTGTTGTCATGTTTAATATTCTGGAATTAATCATGAAAATTGTGCCTAATTATCCAACAATCCAAAGCAATGGCATGAGAAGTTTGACAGAGCTTTAACTTGCAAAAGGTGAAGAAAGAAAGGTGTGCAAGTTGCTGAAATTTTTATATGGCCTGAAACAAGCACCTAAGCAATGGCATGAGAAGTTTGACAGAACTTTAACTTCCGTAGGCTTTGCTGTTAATAAGGCTGGCAAGTGCGTGTACTATCGCCATGGTGGGGGCGAAGGGGTTATACTATGTTTGTATGTGGATGATATTTTGATCTTTGGTACAAACATGGAAGTAACCAACGAAGTCAAGTCTTTCTTGTCAAATAGTTTTGATATGAAAGATCTGGGAGAAGCTTATGTGATCCTGAACATCAAGCTGATTAAGAACGAGAGTGGGATTACTCTAACACAATCCCATTACGTTGAGAAGATCTTGAGCCGGTTCGGCTATATTGATAGCAAGACTTCCTCTAACATCTTATGATCCCAGCGTGACACTACGCAAGAACCGCAGGATTGCCATAGATCAATTGAGATATTCTCAAATCTTTGGCTCACTCATGTACTTAGCGAGCGCGACTAGACCCGACATCTCTTTTGCTGTTAGCAAGTTGAGTAGGTTCATGGCAAACCTGGGTACTGATCATTGACATGCACTTGATAGGGTCATGTGCTACCTATGTGGTACAATGAGTTATGAGATTCACTATTCAGCGCACCCAACTATGCTTGAAGGATATAGTGATTCGAATTGGATCTCTGATATGGTTGATCTCTACGCCACAAGTGGGTATGTATTTACCTTTGGAGGTGGCGCAGTGCCATGGAGATGTTGCAAACAAACCATATTGACGAGGTCAACTATGGAAGCAGAAATAACTGCTTTAGAAACAACCACTATTGAATCAGAGTGGCTGCGTGAGCTCTTGATGGACTTGCCTGTGGTTGAAAAACCTGTTCCAGCAATGTTTTGAATTGTGACAATCAAACTGTAATTGTCAAAGTGAACAATTATAAAGATAACGCGAAGTCATCAAGACACGTAAAGAGACGTCTAAAGTCTGTCAGGAAATTGCTAAACTCCGGAGTCATAACTGTTACATATATTCAAACAGACAAAAACCTGGCAGGTCCCTTTACAAAGGGACTATCACATAATGTGATAGAAAGTGCATCGAGGGAGATGAGTTTGAGACCCGTTGATGTTACACCATAGTGGTAACCCAACCTTTGTGACCGGAGATCCCGTGAATTAGGACCTGGGAAGAACAAACTAGTGGTTTAGTTGAGGAGAGTATTATGCAACCATTTCTATGTGAAGATGCACAACTCTCAATTGTTGTAAGGCAGGTTGGCAACAAGCCTTAATGTGTTTATGTTGGCTATTTTAGCAAAGATGCTGCCCTACAGATCATTCTTGAAGTAACACACCTATATGATTTTGATTGTTAAACGTCGCAATCTATGAGATTTGGGTGATCTCTAGTAAACTCATGAAGAGACCACGAAGTATGACGCATATGCTTCACCCATGGGGTAGGCTACTGGAAGTCATGTACTGGTTATGACTTTGAGTGAAACATGTTCACGCAAAACTTGCAATTCAAGGCTTAGTCCATTGTTCAAGTGAATGGATGTAGCTTAAGGTTCTAGACGGAAGTTCAACTTAACAGTCTATGCTGAAACACTGGTTAATAAACAAGCAACGAGTATTGCTAAATCTCTAAATGGGCATTTGAGATCTGGTGGGGGATTGTTGAAATATTGGGTCCACTTTTAGTGGTCCACATTAGATTTCAGATTGTCCTATAAATCTCAAAGACCACATTGTGGTAGCCCATGTGAGTTTGAGCCCAAGTTGGTGGCAGAGAGGTGGAAAGTTTAGTCCCATATGGAAAGTTGGGAAGAAGTTAGACCACCTTATAAGGAGGGTTGTTCCACCACTAGTAAGTGAGTGAGAAGAGGAGTGGTACACACGCGCTCCTCCTCCTCCTCGCTCGCTCGTCTCGACTTGACACGACACGACACGACACGTCGCAATCGTGGTGAGTGGATTGAGCCTCGAGCTGAGACTTTCCTTTCTGTTTGCAGTTCAGGAAAACGAATAGAGTCCTAGACGGACGCGTCATAGTTAGTCGGTTCGGGTCGCTCCCGGACCGTGGGCTATCTGTAACCGACTCGAAACGTACGTGGGACGTGGGCGTGGTCCACGTTGCCTAGGGTTTCCTGAGTCTATATAATCTCGTGCCCGGCTACCGCAGAAGCACATCTAATACACGAGTTAGGATTTTCCACCTCTCTCTGCTTGCGCCGCCATCGTAGCCTACTCCATCCCACCCGCCGGCGTGCACCGGCGAATAGGAGAGCAGGTCTCCGGAACCGCTCACCTTTGCGATCCTGTACGGGAGAGGGCGAATTAGATTTTTGGAAAGCGCTCCGCGCGACTACTCAAGCTCTTCACCACGGGTCGTCTTCCGTCCAAGTCGGGCGGTGCTGCCTACCGTCGTCTTCAACGCCGTCTACTTCGACCCGTCGACAAAAACGTTGTCATCAACAACGTTACTGCTGCGACTTCATCTGCTACACCTCCACCAGATCGGTACGTGCGACATATCTCGATTTGTTTAGCGATAGATGTTATATTGTTTGCGTTGTTACTATTTATATTGATTAATGCATCTAGTATGTTCGAGTTTCACATGTTAGTAGTTGCTGTCGTCATGTTTAATATTCTAAAATTAATCATGAAAATTGTGCCCTAATTATGCAACAGAATCGTTTCGTGCCGCCCGTGGTAGCCCTAGTGCGAAGACAATGGTGGGCGAGATGGTGGCCGGCCGGCTGGCTGCATGGTATGGTATCGCTCGACTCTTACGCCACACAGGCATTAACTCCCATAGCTAGCAGCCACAATGGAGGAGCTTAATTTGGCGTCTAGACGTACGTCACTCGGTATAGTATCGGCCGATCGGTCGATACCTTTGGGTTCATACGGCCCATGCGTTCGTCCATAAAGGATCCATACTCCCATATACATCTAGCAATCAATTCCTAGCCATCTCTACCTAGCTAAGCTACTCCGTCGATCGCAATTGCACCGTATTCCTACAAGTATATATATACACACATAGAGGTCTAGGTGTAGCTTCGGCTATGTGCCTTGATACCCAGTACTACGAGCTCACACTTGAGAGTTGAGACCGGCATCAAAGATCTCTCGCCATGCCACTACTCTCGCACGGCGACTTGCAGCTTGACGGCGAGCCCTCCGCCGCCCTACACGACGATGTGGCGCCGAGGCGGGTGTGGGTGCCCGGGCCGGTGATCGTCGGCGCCGGGCCGTCGGGGCTCGCCACGGCGGCGTGCCTCAAGGCGCGTGGGGTGCCGTCGCTGGTGCTGGAGCGGGACGCGTGCGTGGCCGCGTCGTGGCGGCACCGCACGTACGAGCGGATGCGGCTGCACCTGCCGCGCTGCTTCTGCGAGCTCCCGCTGGTGCCCTTCCCCGCCGGTACGCCTCCGTACCCGACCAGGGACCAGTTCATCGCCTACCTCGACGCCTACGCGCGCGCCTTCGCCGTCGAGCCGCTCCTCGGCGCGCGGGTCCGGGCCGCCGCCTACGACTCCGCCATAGGCTTCTGGAGGGTCACCGTCGACGTCGACGGTGAAGGCGCTGTGGCAACGACGACGGAGTTCGTGTCCCGCTGGCTGGTGGTGGCCACCGGCGAGAATGCCGAGCCGGTGTGGCCAGAGGGCGTTGAGGGGATGGACGTGTACCGTGGCGCGGTGATGCACACCAGCACCTACAAGAGAGGGGACGAGTTCGCGGGGAAGAAGGTCCTCGTCGTAGGATGCGGCAATTCCGGCATGGAGGTCAGCCTGGACCTATGCAACAATGGCGCCAAGGCATCCATGGTCGTCAGGGACAAGGTAGGCGCCTATAATTACTCTAATTAAGTCACTGGCACTCTGCTACTAGTAGATTGCACCCAGAAATTTACTCGTACACCATTTAAGTCACTGACATGGCATGCCACTCTTCCGTGAGCTAGGTAGTAGCTAGGTTACAGACAAGAAACTAGCCCAAGTTAAGCGCTAATAACGATCAAAATGAAGTCCTTATCCCTTTCTCTCAGTTGTAGGGTGCCACTATGCCTGCGAATTCCCTTGTTCGATACTCCATCACAAGGAATATTAAACCCATCACATATACATTTTTTTCTGAGGGATTCTTGAAAATAACAATGCATGCCTCTGGAATATTGTTTGATACTTCCATTGTTTTTTTTTCCAATTTCTCATCCCCATGTTCGATCTATGCATCCCAATTCCCCTTAACTATTTCTACTGTTTTGTATGCATGGACCATGTTTGGAGAGCCATGTCGTGCATGCTTAAAATGGATCCCGTATTACAAAAATAAGGGCATAGCAAACACTCAAATAGCTGGTTGAAGAATAGGTCTGAGGTGTTAGTTGCGTAGGAAGTTTTTGTAGAATAAATCATTACACCGAAAATATGATGTCAGGAAACATATTCTGATTTTTTAAACATAAACAGTTATGTTTAACTTAAACTTTGTATGTTTCAAACTGTGAAATGACTAAAAGAAGGCACACTCTATCACTAACATATGTTTTTATTGAGTAAAGGACAGTATAGGTCCTCAAGCTATTTCTATGGTCTCGCTAGGTAAATTTGAAAATTGTGCATCCGGGACCAAGGTGACTCTTTCCAATGTTCCAGGGCCTACATGAGAGTCTTATAACCTACAATTAGCTCTACTATTTACAAATTTGAAGTTTGAATGGCGTATATATAACTCTACTTAATGTACTTACCCAATTTCTACATTTCCACATCAAGTGTTTTTTTTAAAGCTTAAGGAAAGAACCATGTATAGAGTTTGATCTATACATAGTGAGATATTTACAATTTCATATCATAGAAATCATGCATATTAAATACTAAGTTGACTATACTAGCAAATATCTTGTTGAAATTAGTATCGAATATGTGTATAGGACTACCATTTGACTAAAAAATTATGGACTTACAAAGGGTCGTGTGTGTACGTCCAACACATGCCTAATATATAAATGCACCGTCAGTATGAAACTATTAAGTTGGACACAAGATTATGAAGGCGGCGGTCCGGAACGCCATCGTGGAGGTGATCAATTTATCCGTGATGGTCGAGACATTGTATGATGGCCTCGGTAGGCTTCGTCGTTAGTATAATGTGTCCACTTAGTACCGAGAGATGTATGAACATACATAGTCATGCTCGGATATGTAAGCTATTTTCCATGAATCTCGTTGACAAATATTGTCTCGTCACCTACTTTATGGTTTTATCTCAATAATTCTAACGGATCTCATACATTTCTTGTGTGATTTTTGTAGCTTCATGTGTTGCCTCGAGATATACTGGGCATCTCAACATTTGGCCTCTCTGTATTCCTTCTCAAGTGGTTTCCGATTGAATGGGTAGATGCCTTATTCCTCTTTTGCTCAAGGTTGATACTTGGAGACACCGCAAAATATGGTCTCCAACGGCCTAAGATCGGCCCGCTCCAAATAAAGAAATCAACCGGCAAAACCCCTGTGCTTGATATAGGAGCTCTGAGAAAGATTAGGGACGGTGAAATAAAGGTAACATAACTCCTATTGACCTCATTCTCGTGGAACATGATCAACACTTTTGACTTTATTCCAACAATAATGCTACTCCCTCCAGCTCAAAATAATTGCTCAAAGTAGATGTATCTACACACTAAAACATGCCTAGATATATCCATTTTTGGGCAGTTATTTTAATCAGGGGAGTATAGTAAAATGAGCATCAAAACTTTGTGTTAATCGATCTTGAAGTAACAGCTCCCTAGTACTCCTAGCATTTCAGCATCCAACTATTAGCAACGAATGAAAGATCTAGCCAGTTGTTTCTAGTGGCCAGTGTACTGTGTTCGGTTATTACTCGATGATGTCCTAGTGAATCTAGAGAGAGATTCTATGCAGGTGGTCCCGGCGATCAACCGGTTCACTGAGGGTGGTGTTGAATTCGCTGACGGATGTAAGGAGGATTTCGATGCGGTCATACTCGCCACCGGGTACAAAAGCAACGTGCCATCATGGCTCAAGGTAACGTACGAAAATGAGTACTCCCACTTATTATCATCATGCACTCATGAGTGATAAATAAATAATTGACGCTGTGCATGCATGCAAGATGAAATTACGCAAGAGTGCAAGACAAGATGCCTAGACCAAGGGCCTCTATCGTGTCTGCAAATAGCATGCATGCATGGGGTATTGCTAGGTTGAACTGTTGATATTCATACAAAGCGCTATACATATGCTTCTGGCTTCAAACAAGTTCAATTTGAACTCCTAAAACGGCTTATATTTAGCAAGGGATTAATGGAGTAGATAGCAACAGAGATACCCAAAAAAAAATAGGTGGTATAATATTTCGAGAAAAAACCACTTGTGCACACCAGTGATATTCTCGATTCGAAAATACCTGATCCATCTTAATTAGACATGAACCTAGCTAGTTTGTCAACTTACGACTTTGACTTCCCGGCAAAAAAAACTTATGACTTGGAGTGTGCTTTGCATAAATACATTAGCAAAACAATACTATGAAATAATGAGTTTTCTAAAATTTTATATTGTAATACTCAAGTTACAAAATTTTACTTGCCCACTTTTGAGGAGGGTGTATATTTTCCAATGGTGGTAGTATTTTGTTTGTATAGTCCTTGTCATTTTGATGGAGGTATTAGATTTAGATAGGAAGGCATGGGCATTGACAATGATGCTAACAAGAGGGCGATATATATGTACCTATCGATCTCTCCCATGGGGACACAGAAACCTTTCCAAAAACCGTGAATGTGGATTGACAGCCATATACATGAGATGAACTGTGCTAGCTAGCTAGGTCCTCTTTAGTCTTTAGACTTGGAGAGAAAAATATTTTGTTAACACATTTAAATCAACAATTTGTCGATTTGGGCAGAGTGTGTGTGCATATGGCCATATGTCCAAGTCTTGTGGGTGCGATCAATGTGATAGCTACAAGCATGTACTTGATTTCCTTGTTGCTTAGTTGCATCATATCGATCATCGCGTGTGCTGGCGTCTAGTGTAGACATGGACACATTTGCTAGCTGCTGTATACGTCGACGTCGTGTCAACGAATCGTCATACTTTTCATCTTTTAAACTAGCTGGCCAGAGCTAATTAAGGATGGAGAATATATATGCATATAGGCGGCTCGATCTTAGCTTGCATGTTCCTGTCAACTCGATCTTGATCTCATGCGTGGGTGTATTTCCTTTGTAGTTGTATTCTTGCTGTTGTTGTTGTACAGTGAGCTGGTCCAGCAGTGGAGCCCATGCTTTGGACGCTAGCTTGGACCTAACGGTGACAGCTGATGCTATACGAAATAAAAAAACATGAGTAACATCAAGCCTAAAAATCTAAAATAAATAAATTCCATACCAAACATGAGTAACCTTTTCCAAGAAACCTGAACTATAAACCAATCCTATTTTGCTTACTCAATGGTCGCACATGAAGCAGTGCTGCACTTCCCTGATATTTTAAAATAAATCTATTGTACACACACATATCGTGTTCCATGCATGCTACTCCAATAAAGAAACCAGACTAGTTTTCAGAGAATACATGAACAAGAACCATATTGGCAGTTAGGGAATTATTTTAGCTCGCAACTATTGATATGTCTCCATGCAGAGGGAACTACAAGCCTTCACTGTTGAGAAAGGGATGATACGGTCTTTCCAAAATTTGCATGGACATCTTACTACTCCAGTTGAGTTAGGTTCTTGTTGTTGAGATCTTCCTCTGAGTTAGGTGTGATGCACATGCTGGCCCATAATGATGTGGTGAGGGCCATGTATCTCTGGTGATCATCATGTGCATGGCTATAGTGCTTGCTACCACACCCATTGCCCACTCTACCTTTTGTAGGGTGGCCCACCTGGATGATTTGCTTGATGCCTCCCATCTGCTCACCAGATTTGATGCATGGTCTCAACTCTAAGTCTGTTTGGCGCAATAGCTGAGTTGACGTTGAGCCGTCTATGTGTGCACATGTATTTTTGAGTTTCTTAATTGGAAAATGTGAGCAATGTGTTACTAACTGGTATGGATGGTATTCCAAATTCCGCACAAGATTCTGCAAGTCTTTTCATTGGCCGCCCATATTTGGACGATGTGGTAGCCTTTACATTATTGGTTCACCATATTTGATAACTAATGATTAGCAGAGTCATCCGACAATATGTGTGCTAAAATAGTTGGTATCTTATTTGCAGCGTGCAATGAAATTGGTCATGAGTATAAGTATTTCTTCTTGTAAAAACAAACTGTAATTTTGCATGTTACTCATCAAATAGGTATATGTACTTATTTCAGGAGGATGAATTCTTCAGTGAGAGTGATGGGTTCCCCAGGAAGGCATTCCCGCACAGCTGGAGGGGCAAGAATGGCCTCTACGCCACCGGCTTTACAAGGAGGGGTCTCATGGGTTCCTCCTACGATGCCTCGAGAATCGCCGCCGACATCGCCAACCAATGGAGCGAGGCCCTTGCTAGGAATATCGTCGCTCACAACGATGCTTGAACAATAGTACTCTTATGCTCTAATTTCACCTGCTTGAAATGTTCCGTGTTTTTGAGCAATGCCTCCGTTGGTGTATATATCTATCTCCAGCTATCTAATGTGTCCGCATAGAAAGATATTATAGAGATATATGTATGGAATAATTAGTGAGAAGCAAGGTGGGGTAATGCAGTATATCGCAAATATTCCTTTTCCAGTGCAAATGAATGTAAAAAAAAGCCCATCGTGTCTTTTGTTTTTGTTTTTTGAGGGATGCTCACAGTGTGCATGGAGAATGCTCGTTCTTTTTTCACAGGCCCGGCACATGATCACCGTAGCCAAACGGGTGTGCAGGTCCAGTACACTATGGGCCTGTTTGGTTTGCTGGGCTTTTTGTTTTTCTGCTGCTGCGGAGCACGTCTTTGTAGCTTTGTTGAGTTTTGATGGGCTAATACGACGTCTGTGTCAGACTCTGCACTTCAGTTGGTCACTCACTCAGTATCTCAAAAAAAAAAGTTGGACACTCTCTCACACCTAAGGATGGCAATGGGCAGGGTATGAGCAGGGTAGAGCAATACCATACCCATACTCGTATAGTCGATGGGTACAAACTTCTACCCATACCTGTGCCCATGGGTATAAAACATTACCCATACCCATACCCGGCGGGTACCCGTACCCATTGTGTACCCGGTGGGTAGATTAAATTGTACATAAGTTTCTCGCAATTTTACATTTATCGATAATAAATTTTATTAAATAATAAATCATCTCAACTCGATAACATGTAGTTGAGTACATAACAATTAAAAAATATAAAAAATCTCATTCTTATATAGTAACTCATAAATCGATAAAAGTAGACGTGTAACATAAGAAATTGACAATAAACAGGCAGGGTATGGGTATACCCGCTGGTACAAAGCTATACCCGCCCTACCTATGACTTAACGGGTAGGGTATGGATACTACCCATAGGCATAAAAGTGTACACCCTGCCCATGCGGCTACGGTACCCGCAGGTACCCATACACCCGCTCTCTGACTAGCCACCTGCACTTCGTGGCTGTTTGGGTGATGAGTATTTAGAGTTAGTTTTGGGAAACCGAGTTTATGGAGATTTTTTTTATAGCAAAACCAGCTTTATTTTGTTTTTCAGTTACGACATGTTCAAGAAAAATCCATGTTTGGACGAGGCGCACAGCACGTTCATGGTATAACGTGTAGCCGCAGCGTCTTCGACGCAGGTATCGTGCTCTCCGCCGCTAATTACAACCGTCTTTGACGGCACTGGTTGGTTCCTCCCCAGTGGCTGCCGTGCGACCAACTCGTCCATCAGCAGCATCGTGGCAGCATGGCGCCATCCGCCGAGAACAGCACCGGCACCTCGGGTGCCATTGATGCTGCCGTGACATGCCTGTCTTTCACATTAGCGAGCGCGCGCGACCTCCAAGCCTCCGCTGCTGTTGAGCCACTGGCAGGCACTACTTTGGCTTGTAGAAGCAGTAGGTGCCATAGCAGGATCCCAACCAAGAAAAAAATAGCGCGCTATAACAAAATAGTGTCGGCCGAAAAATACGTTATTTGCGTGCTAGCGTCGGAATAATGTAGCGTGAGCTGTCTAAAAACGCTATAGCGTGTTATTATCGTCGAAATAGCGCTATTTTTTTCCATGATCCCAACACAACAATCTCTCGTCAATGGTATCTTGCCCCTGAAGATGTCAACAGCGCACGGCCTCCAACTCATCTCGACGGAGAGGACATGGTGATGGTCTCCATGACACTAAAGAAGCTGGTCTCGTCGGTCCAGGGATGCTTGGTGGCCTCCATCTCCATTACTAGCCAGACCTCCGACGCAGTTCATTCTTGGCGGGCCTCTGTTGTGGGCAGCTTGAGCAGTATCTCTTGGGCTGTCTCAGCGGTTTCCGGCCTCGGAGAAAATCCCGTCATCATCCATAAATTGAAAGACCTCCACTCCTCCACTCGCCTTGTTATTGTTGATCACCGGCCACCGGCGAGGCCATTCTGCTCCGTGGAATTACATGCTTTACCCTGTTCAACCAAAAGATCAATTAAAGAAACTAGAAAATTATATTCAACACCTTTCCGTAAGTCTTGGTTGGTGGGCTTTTTTAAAAGATCTCTCGCACGGGCTTTAGGTGTTAATCGTTTGATTTTTTGGGGGGAGGTAGCAATTATTTTTAACACTGTGTTGCCTAGAATTTAAATCCAAAACCTTGTAGGCCTGATACCACGTGCAATTGCATGCTCTAGCCAGTTCAGTCAAAAGAACAATCTGACTTGATCCAATGCACCTCACCATCGAAGACGATGTACAACATGTCGAGGTTTCCGAGGTCGGCACGCGGCACCGCAGCGCATGCCATTGCAGCATCGTTGTCCTGGAATTGACTACACTTACGACCCATTTTCCCAAAAACATCTCCGGCCCATCTTTTCCAAAACGTAGATTTTAAGTATTATGGAAACCAAGTTTTGCTTATCCAAGAATTAGTTAGAATATTCAGACAAACTTTTAGTTTGTTAGCCATTAAAACAGGGTTGTAGATAAACGGTTCTGTATAAACTTGCTATCCAAACAAGGCCAATCACGTCGGAGAGAGTCCTATTTGACACGGTTTTCATGTTTATGTACCGGTTTGTGTGTTCTACCCTGATTCTGTTTTACTGCTTCATTCTTGCCCAGTTCTTTCGCGCCTAGTTTTGTGTGAGTTATACTTTGTCTCCTTCTGTTCGCATCCAGTTCTGATACTTTTCCAAAATGATGGAGCCCAGTTTGTTCGCGCCCTAGTTTGAGTAACAAATGGATTTTGAGATTTTTTCAAACTGATAAAAAGGAATAATTCAAAACATGATTAAAAACAGGAGGTATCTGAACAAGGTGAGCCAGCTTCAAGTTTGTTACGATGCCACCCACTTTCCGCCAACCTTTCTCTCTCGTCGTCCCTCACCTCCGGAGTCGTCCTCCTCTCCCTGTCTCCTCCTCATCCCGTTTTCGACGGCTTTTCTTGCCGGAGATGGCGAGGGGGGGCGCGGGGAGGCCGACCGTCCCCATCTATATCATCCTCGTACTAGTAGGTTTGTGCCTAAGTGCCAGAATGGCGTTATATCGCGAGCGTTTGGTCAGCAGGAGATGGTGAGTTCCTCCTGGTGGTCGGCGGCAGTGGTGCCCGTTGCTTGCGGCTCTGGTGGTCGGAGCTAACGGCGAGGAACAGAGCCTCTTCTCCTCCCTCTCCAATAAAGCTCGAAGGAAGAGCCAAGAGAATCAAGGATCTATGGGTTCTCCCCTTCCTCCTCGTGGTCGTGGAGATAGATAGGAGGAAGTAGAGGAACCTCAGGCTCCTCGATCTAGAGCTTGGCAGGGAGACACTGTGTGTGAGGCTTGCTCATGCAAGAAGCTCCTCTTCGTGGAGTCCATCAGCATCAGCGAGGTGACGATGGGGCTAACTTTTTGCAGAGGAGCCACTCCACTCTGGGAAGCTCTATTCATCCTGATTTTCTTACTCTTTGAGAGGATATTCATCGACCCCACACTTGGAAGCAACGCCATCGATGCCCCAAGTGGCATGTTTCCCCGTGGCGACGACGGTGCCTGGTCTTGGAGGTTCAAGATCGGCGGCTACCAAGGACCTGATCACGTTTTTGCAACATATTTTTGGGTTGTACATGTAAATCTCAAGGCCCATACTATTTTTTCTTTCTCTTTGAGGGGACTTTCTGTAATCTTGTAACAACCGCTTAAGTAATGCAAGTTGCCAGGCCCTTCGTGGCCTCTCCCATTAAAAAAAAAGAACATATACGCCGAGCTTTTACAAACTGACCCAGCACAAAGTACTTTTTAGATTACCTACCTTAAGAGTCTTGGTTTTTAGACATACCGAGGCATCAAATACACTGTTTCTCTTTAGTACAACCAGAAAAGCTATACGATGCTAGCAGAAAAATATGATAATTAGCAAGCATATGCACAAGTAAGGTAGTAGAAACATAAGACTATCATCGCAGATGAAAAGACAAGATAAGGTATGGCCAACCTGGTCAGGCTCGGGCTTGAAACTTGAGCCCGAAAGTCGGGATGGCTGGGCTTGGGTCAACAAAATATGTGATTTAGAAAGGGTTAGGCCGGGCCGGGGGTTTTGATGAGCATGGTTGAGGCCTGAGTTCTAGGCCCGGCGGTCGGGCTAGTCCAGGCTCGGGCTTTTTAGGCTCGGCCTGAGTTTTGCCCAGGTATCTCAACTTCTCAAGTATGCAATATTCTTCCAAATTAAAACTACAAGAAGCTAAGAGCATCTCCACCGGTGCGTCCCATATAATAGCCGACAACATCACCGACACAGTTGTATGGGGCATGCCAGCAGGAGCTCATAAGAATAGGGACGTCTGTCGCACACCGGCACGCTCCATATGCCCCCTCTCCCCTAAAATTTATTTTCACTTTTGACGGTTACAATTTTTTGCATAGGTTTAAACGGCAATTAAAACAATATTAAAATGTTTAAACCCAAAAATAGTTCAAACACAAAAATTAAATTATTCGTACAAGAATTCAAATAAACTGAATGCAAGATGTTCAAAAATTATGTGGCATTTCCTCTCCTCACCTACAAATGTTGAACTAGATCATTTTGAAGTTGAGTATGGACACTTGCATCTCAAATTTTTTGATGCATGTGGACGCAAGCAGCAAACTAGGTTGGTACATGCTCAACCTTAGCAAGAGGTCCCTGAAAATCAAATGGATGGTCACCATCCGATGGTGTGTTGCACTCACTCTCGATGATCATGTTGTGCGTGATCATGCCAAGTGTTAATTACCTCACACATCTGAGATTTCGACCAGGTGAGAGAAGGGTACCGAACAATGGCAAGACGCTTCTAGAGCACACAAAAAGCCTGCTCGACATCCTTGCAACATGTTTCATGGCATGTCACAAAATAACCTCTCTTCTCTGTAGTAGGTTCTGCGATTGTCTTCACAAATGTAACATACAGTGCATAAATACAACCGGCTAGATAGTACCCCTTGTTGTATGCATGGCCATTAATCTCAAAATTGACATCAACAACATGTCCCTCAGCTAGCCTTGAAAATACTGAAGCACGCTGCAACATGTTGATATCATTGTGTGGCCCTGCCATGCCCACAGTGATGGGGTTCGTTGCATGGAAAACAAAAAATTTCCTACTGCAAGACGAATAAAACCAACAGATCTAATCTATGGAACACCCAAGATCTAATCTACAAGATCGAAGCAACGAGATGGAGATGAGACTAACCCTCGAAGATTCCAAAGCCTACGAGATTAATATCGTTGTTGGTGTAGACGATCGTCCCCTGGTGCTGCAATCCGGCAGCACTTCCGTACTCGGTCGTGCGTACGGTGTCGATGAAGCTCCTTCCTCTCCCGTTCCAGCGGGCAGCAGAGGTGTGGTAGATCTCCTCCAACTTCCAGTAGCACGACAGCGTGGTGGTGGTGGTGGAGGAAGAAAACTGCAGGGCTTCGTCTAAGCCGGAGCAGCGTATGGTGGAGGGAGAGGCGGCCAGAGGAGGAGGCAATGGATGTGGGGTGTGGCCGCCCACCCCCTCCCCTCTTTATTAGGGGGTCAGCCGGCCAGGGTGGCCCCCTTTCCCATCTAGGGTTAGGGGGGGCGGCGGCCAAGGGGGGAGAGGGCTTTCCCCTCCCCCAAGTTGATCCCCCTAGGGAAACCCTAGGGGGTTTGGCCGGCCTGGGCCTTGGGGCCATGTGCCCCTGGCCCATTAGGCTAGGGAGCATCCCCTCGGCCCACGGTGGGCCTCCTAGGTCGTGGGCCCCATGGTGGACCCCTCCGGAACCTTCTAGAACCTTCCAGTCATCCACCGGAAAAATCCCGAACATTTCCGAAACCCAGAAATCAACTTCCCTTATATCAATCTTATTCTCCGGACTATTCCGGACCTCCTCGTGACATCCTGGATCACATCCAAGACTCCGAACAAACTTCGTCTCCATACCATATTCAAATCTACTTATGCGACATCGAACCTTAAGCGCGTCACCCTACGGTTCACGAACTATGCAGACATGGTCGAGACTCCTCTCCGAGCAATAACCAATAGCGGGATCTGGAGATCCATAATGGTTCCCACATATTCAACGATGACTTAGTGATCGATTGAACCATTTACATACGATGCCAATTCCCTTTGTCTCGCGATATTTTACTTGTCCGAGGTTTGATCATCGTTATCTCTATACCTTGTTCAACCTCGTTACCGACAAGTACTCTTTACTCGTACCGTGGTATGTGATCTCTTATGAACTATTCATATGCTTGCAAGCTAATCAGATGACATTCCACCGAGAGGGCCCAGAGTATATCTATCCGTCATCAGGATGGACAAATCCCACTATTGATCCATATGCCTCAACTCACACTTTCCAAATACTTAATCCCATCTTTATAACCACCCATTTACGCAATGGCGTTTGATGTAATCAAAGTACCCTTCCGGTGTAAGTGATTTACATGATCTCATGGTCGAAGGACTAAGGCAACTATGTATCGAAAGCTTATAGCAATTTGAACTTAATGACTTGATCTTATGCTACGCTCATTTGGGTGTGTGTCCATTATATCATTCAACTAATGATATAACCTTGTTATTAATAACATCCAATATTCATGATCACGAAACCATGATCATCTATTAATCAACAAGCTAGTTATACAAGAGGCTTACTAGGGACTCCTTGTTGTTTACATAACACACATGTATCAATGTTTCGGTTAATACAATTATAGCATGGTATATAAACATTTATCATAAACACAAAGATATTATAATAACCACTTTATTATTGCCTCTTGGGCATATCTCCAACAGTCTCCCACTTTCACTAGAGTCAATAATCTAGATTACAATGTAAGGTACCTAACACCCATGGCATTCTGGTGTTGGTCATGCTTTGCCCTAGGGTGAGCTTTAGTCAACGGATCTGCAACAGATCTGTGTGCACTTTACAAATCTCTACTTCACCATCTTCGATGTACTCGCGAATTGAATGAAAATGCAGCTTGATATGCTTTAGCTTCTTGTGTGACCTTGGTTCCTTTGCATTGGCGATGGCACCCGTGTTGTCACAATAAATGACTAGCGGGTTCAATGCACTAGGAACCACACCAAGCTCAACAATGAACCTCTTCATCCATACCGCTTCTGATGAAGCCTCTGAAGCTGCTATGTATTCAGATTCTGTTGAAGATTTCGCCACCGTGCACTGCTTGGAACTGCTCCAGCTCACTGCCGCACCATTCAATATAAACACGTACCCAGACTGAGACTTAGAGTCATCAGGATCGGTGTTCCAACTTGCATCGGTGTAACTGGTTACAACGAGCTCTTGGTCACCGCCATAACAAAGATACATATCCTTAGTCCTTTTCAAGTACTTCAAGATATTCTTGACAGCTGTCCAGTGTTCCATTCCTGGATCACTTTGATATCTGCTGGTCAAACTAACAGCATGTGCGATATCCGGTCTAGTACACAGCATGGCGTACATGATAGAGCCTACTGCCGAAGCATAGGGGATCTTGCTCATCCTCTCTCTTTCATCTGCCGTAGCCGGACCTTGAGTCTTACTCAAGACCTTACCTGGCAACATAGGCAAGAACCCTTTCTTGCTTTCATCCATTCTAAACTTCTTTAGAATCTTGTCCAGGTATGTACTTTGTGAAAGGCCTATTAGGCGTCTTGATCTATCTCTATAAATCTTGATGCCTAAAATGTATGCTGCTTCACCAAGGTCTTTCATTGAAAAAGACTTATTCAAATAACCTTTAACGCTGCTTAATAGTTCTATATCATTCCCAATCAATAATATGTCATCTACATATAATATTAGGAACGCTACAGAGCTCCCACGCACTTTCTTGTAAATACAGGCCTCACCATGAGTCCGTATAAAACCGAAGTCTTTGATCACTCTATCAAAGCGTAGGTTCCAACTCCGGGATGCTTGCTTCAGTCCATAAATGGAACGTTGAAGTTTGCATACCTTGTCAGCATTTTCAGGATCGACAAAACCTTTGGGTTGTACCATATACAACTCTTCCTCAATATCTCCATTAAGGAACGCCGTTTTGACATCCATCTGCCAAATCTCATAATCGAAAAATGCAGCTATTGCTAACAAAATCCTCACAGACTTTAGCTTTGCTACAGGTGAGAAAGTCTCATCATAGTCAACTCCTTGAATTTGTCGGAAACTCTTTGCGACAAGTCGAGCTTTATAGACAGTAATATTACCATCAGCATCTGTTTTTCTCTTGAAGATCCATTTATTCTCGATAGCCTTGCGGCTATCAGGTAAGTCTACCAAAGTCCATACTTTGTTATCATACATGGATCCCATTTCGGATTTCATGGCTTCTTGCCATTTGTTGGAATCTGGGCTCATCATCACTTCTTCATACGTCGCAGGGTCTTTCTTCATCATTGTCGTCCACACTCATGACATTTAGACAGGGATCATACCAATCAGGAGTGGTACGTTCCCTCGTCGATCTGCGAGGTTCAGTAGCTTCCTCGTTCGAAGTTTCATGATCATCATCATTTGCTTCCTCTCCTATCGGTGCAGGCTGCGCAGGAACTTCTTCCGGCACTGCGCTACTATGTTCTATGAGAGAAGGTTCATCAACCTCGTCGAGTTCTACTTTTCTTCCAGTCACTTCTTTAGTGAGAAACTCCTTCTCAAGAAAGGATCTGTTCTTGGCAACAAAGATTTTGCCTTCGGATCTGTGATAGAAAGTATACCCAATTGTTTCTTTAGGGTATCCTATGAAGACGCATTTCTCCGCTTTGGGTTCTAGCTTGTCAGGCTGTAACTTCTTTACATAAGCTTCGCAACCCCAAACTTTAAGGAACGACAGCTTAGGTTTCTTCCCAAACCATAATTCATACGGTGTCGTTTCAACGGATTTAGATGGTGCCCTATTTAAAGTGAATGCGGTTGTCTCTAATGCATAACCCCAAAATGATAATGGCAAATCGGTAAGAGACATCATAGAACGAACCATATCTAAGAGAGTTCGATTACGACATTCGGACACACCATTGCGCTGTGGTGTTCCCGGCGGTGTCAACTGTGAAAGTATTCCGCATTTCTTTAAATGCATGCCAAACTCATAACTCAGATATTCGCCTCCGCGATCAGAACGCAGAAACTTAATCTTCTTGTTACGTTGATTTTCTACTTCACTTTGGAATTCCTTGAACTTCTCGAAAGTCTCGGACTTATGTTTCATAAAGTAAATATACCCATATCTACTCAGATCATCCGCGAAGGTTAGAACATAACGATAACCACCGCGCGATGCTACACTCATTGGTCCGCACACATCGGTATGTATGATTTCCAATAAGTCCGTAGCTCGCTCCATTGTACCAGAAAATGGAGTCTTAGTCATTTTTCCCATTAGACATGCTTCACATCTGTCAAGTGACTCAAAGTCAAGTGACTCAAGAAGTCCATCGGAATGGAGTTTCTTCATGCGCTTCACTCCAATATGACCAAGACGACAGTGCCACATATAAGTAGAATTATCATTCAATTAATTCGCTTAGCATCAATGTTATGAACATGTGTATCACTACTATCGAGATTTAACAAGAATAAACCATTCATCTCAGGTGCATGGCCATAATAGACATTACTCATATAAATCGAACAACCATTATTCTCAGACTTAAACGAATAATCGTCTTGCATCAAACAAGATCCAGATATAATGTTCATGCTCAACGCAGGTACCAAATAACAATTATTAAGGTTTAAAACTAATCCCGAAGGTAGATGTAGAGGGAGCGTGCCGACAGCGATCACATTGACTTTGGATCCATTTCCAACACGCATCGTCACCTCGTCCCTCGCCAGGCTTCGTTTATTCCGCAGTTCCTGTTTCGAGTTACAAATGTGAGCAACCGAACCAGTATCAAATACCCAGGCACTACTACGAGAACCAGTAAGATAGACATCTATAACATGTATATCAAATATACCTTTCTTCTTGACGTGGCCGCTCTTCAGATCGGCCAAGTATTTGGAGCAATTGCGTTTCCAGTGCCCCTTCCCCTGGCAGTAGTAGCACACAGTCTCAGGCTTAGGACCAGCCTTAGGCTTCTCAGGAGGCGCTGCAACTTTCTTGCCGCCCTTCTTGAAGTTGCCCTTGTTAGGTTGCCCTGCTTCTTGAAACTGGTGGTCTTGTTGACCATCAACACTTGATTCTCCTTCTGTATTTCTACTTCAGCAGACTTCAGCATGGAGAAGAGTTCAGGTAACTCTTTGTTCATGTTCTGCATGTTGTAGTTCATCACGAAGTTCTTGTAACTTGGTGGCAGTGATTGGAGGACACGATGAATACCCAGCTGGTTAGGGATCACAATCCCCAAGTCACTGAGCTTCTTCGCGTGTCCGGACATGGCGAACACGTGCTCACTAACGGAGCTGCCCTCTTCCATCATACCGCCAAAGAACTGTTTCGAGGCCTCATAGCTCTCCACGGCCGCGTGAGTTTCAAAGATAACCTTGAGCTCACGCATCATCTCACATGGGTCGTGGTGCTCAAAACGCTTTTGGAGCTCTGCCTCTAGGCTGCACAGGATGGCACACTGCACTTCAGAGTACCGAGTCACCCGAGTCTCGTAAACATTCTTTTCGTCCTCGGATACTGCAGGAGGTCGTGGGGGACCTAGCGGTGCATCGAGCACATATTGCAGGCTTCCACCAGTGAGGAAAATCCTCACATGACGGAACCAGTCAGTGAAGTTGCTACCATTGCTCTTTAGCTTATCTTTCTCTAGGAACTGGTTAAAATTGATGGAGGGGGGCGCCATGGTCTACAACATATTTGCAAAGAGTTTAGACTAAGTTTATGGTAAATTGAGTTCAATTTTAATTCTTAAATTAACTAGGTGAACTCCCACTCAAAACAACATCCCTCCCATTGTCTTAGTGATTACACGAACCAAATCCACTACACCAAGTCCGATCTTCACGAGGAAAGATGTAGCTTCAAAGGCGAACACTCAAAGTGTTCATCATATCATTCATATGACTCATGCTCTACCTTTCGGTATCCCGTGTTCCGAGACCATGTCTGTACATGCTAGGCTCGTCAAGGCAACCTTAGTATCCGCGTGTGCAAATCTGGCTTGCACCCGTTGTATGCACATGTAGAGTCTATCACACCCGATCATCACGAGATGCTTCGAAACGACAAGTCTTAGCAACGGTGCATACTAAGGATGAACACTTTATTATCTTGATATTTAGTGAGAGGGATCATCTTATAATGCTACCGTCGCGATCTAAGCAAAATAAGATGCATAAAGGGATTAACATCACATGCAATTCATAATGTGTGATATGATATGGCCTTTCTTCTTGTGCTTTTGATCTCCATCTCCAAAGCACGGACATGATCTCCATCATCACCAGCATGGCGTCAAGGTCAGTGGCGCCGCTTCATGGTTGTCCATCACTTATAGCTACGATAACAACTACTTGAAATAAAGCTATTACATGATGAATAGACACGCAGGTCTTTAACAAAAATTAAAGACAACCATTAGGCTCCTGCCGGTTGCCATAATACAATAATGAACATCTCATACATCAAATATAATCATCATCACATCATGGCCATATCACATCACCAAACCCTGCAAAAACAAGTTAGACGCCTCTAATTTGGTTTGCATATTTTACGTGGTTTAGGGTTTTCGAGTAAGATCCAATCTACCTACGAACATGAACCACAACGGTGATACTAGTGTTGACAATAGAAGTGCAAATTACAATCTTCACTATGGTGGGAGAGACAGACACCCGCAAAGCCACTTATGCAATACAAGTTGCATGTCAAGCGTGGAGCAAGTCTCATAAGACGCGGTCATGTAAAGTTAGCCCGGGCCGCTTCATCCCACCATCCCGCAAGAAGCAAAGTGCATAAACTAAAGCAACAAAAGCATCACCGCCCACAAAACCACTTTGTGTTCTACTCGTGCAACAGATCTATGCATAGACATGGCTCTGATACCACTGATGGGGTTCGTTGCATGGAAAACAAAAATTTTCCTACCGCAAGACGAATAAAACCAACAGATCTAATCTATGGAACACCCAAGATCTAATCGACAAGATCGAAGCAACGAGATGGAGATGAGACTAACCCTCGAAGATTCCAAAGCCTACGAGATTAATCTCATTGTTGGTGTAGACGATCGTCCCCTGGTGCTGCAATCCGGCAGCACTTCCGTACTCGGTCGCGCGTACGGTGTCGATGAAGCTCCTTCCTCTCCCGTTCAAGCGGGCAGCAGAGGTGTGGTAGATCTCCTCCAACTTCCAGCAGCACGACAGCGTGGTGGTGGTGGTGGAGGAAGAAAACTGCAGGGCTTCGCCTAAGCCGGAGCAGCGTATGGTGGAGGGAGAGGCGGCCAGAGGAGGAGGCAATGGATGGGGGTATGGCCGGCCACCCCTCCCCTCTTTATATAGGGGTCAGCCGGCCAGGGTGGCCCCCTTTCCCATCTAGGGTTAGGGGAGCGGCGGCCAAGGGGGGAGAGGGCTTTCCCCTCCCCCAAGTTGATCCCCCCAGGGAAACCCTAGGGGGTTTGGCCGGCCTGGGCCTTGGGGCCATGTGCCCCTAGCCCATTAGGCCAGGGAGCATCCCCTCGGCCCACGGTGGGCCTCCTAGGTCGTGGGCCCCATGGTGGACCCCTCCGGAACCTTCTAGAACCTTCCAGTCATCCACCGGAAAAATCCCGAACATTTCTGAAACCCAGAAATCAACTTCCCTTATATGAATCTTATTCTCCGGACTATTCCGGACCTCCTCGTGACATCCTGGATCACATCCGAGACTCCGAACAAACTTCGTCTCCATACCATATTCAAATCTACTTATGCGACATCGAACCTTAAGCGCGTCACCCTACGGTTCGCGAACTATGCAGACATGGTCGAGACTCCTCTCCGAGCAATAACCAATAGCGGGATCCGGAGATCCATAATGGTTCCCACATATTCAACGATGACTTAGTGATCGATTGAACCATTTACATACGATGCCAATTCCCTTTGTCTCGCGATATTTTACTTGTCCGAGGTTTGATCATCGGTATCTCTATACCTTGTTCAACCTCGTTACCGACAAGTACTCTTTACTCGTACCGTGGTATGTGATCTCTTATGAACTATTCATATTCTTGCAAGCTAATCAGATGACATTCCACCGAGAGGGCCCAGAGTATATCTATCCGTCATCAGGATGGACAAATCCCACTATTGATCCATATGCCTCAACTCACACTTTCCAAATACTTAATCCCATCTTTATAACCACCCATTTACGCAATGGCGTTTGATGTAATCAAAGTACCCTTCCGGTGTAAGTGATTTACATGATCTCATGGTCGAAGGACTAAGGCAACTATGTATCGAAAGCTTATAGCAATTTGAACTTAATGACTTGATCTTATGCTACGCTCATTTGGGTGTGTGTTCATTATATCATTCAATTAATGATATAACCTTGTTATTAATAACATCCAATGTTCATGATCACGAAACCATGATCATCTATGAATCAACAAGCTAGTTATACAAGAGGCTTACTAGGGACTCCTTGTTGTTTACATAACACACATGTATCAATGTTTCGGTTAATACAATTATAGCATGGTATATAAACATTTATCATAAACACAAAGATATTATAATAACCACTTTATTATTGCCTCTTGGGCATATCTCCAACACACAGTAAGCGTGCCGAATCTATAGGTCATTGTCAGCCAATGTCTCAAGTATCACACTGGTATTTCCCTTTTACATCCTTGCCAAGTAAATGGGAAATATTTCCAACCGAATGCATGCTATCGATACTCCCATGTATCTCAGGAAATCCTCTCGCTGCATTTTGTGCTAGGATCCGAGCTATATCTTTTGTATTTGGTGTTCTCAAATAGTCTGGACCAAACACTACCGACATTGCTTGGAAAAATATTTAGACACTCTTGAAGTATGTCGACTCCGATGCGCAAATAGTCATCGGCTACATCTGGGAGAGCTCCATATGCAAAACATCGCATAGCAGACGTGCACTTCTAAACTCATGAGAAGCCCCGCAAGCAGGTGTAGTATTTTGTTGCGCATGAAGTATGTGTCATACTTTGGATGCCAAACACAATCCACATGAACATATCCTTGTTCATCCTAAATCAGCACCGAAAATCCTTGGGAGTATGTGTTGCGATATTGGCGAAGTACTCGGAGTCAAGCAACAATATGCCAGCTTGCAGATGTCGGTCCTGGTTCGGTGCCTTCCCAAACCAAGAACCTCCATGCCAAGGGACAGCGAGTATGTGATGTCAAACACGGAGGTGGTTGGTAAACATCACCAGCCGTTGTTTCCGCTCGACGGTGGCATTGGCCTCCTCCTTCATGAACATATTCACCCTTGATGTATGTAAAATGCATGGATGAATTTTGCAATTTTTTGACACATATTCTCACACATTTGCAACATATATGATGTTATATCCATGTTTTATATTGATTTTTGGGACTTAACAATGATCTCCTTTATTTTGGTTATAACCTTGTAGGACAGAGAAACCCTATTTTGTTGTTTTTACCTTTCAGAGACCTAAACAAAGTCAATTGAGCTGGGATTCTAGGGATATCAATATTTCATCAAAAGAAGCATCTTTTGATGCAGTGTAGCCTGCTGGCTCCCGCATTCTAGGGTCGTTCTTCTTGCCGGATCTTCGGTGTGACGGGTGGCGAGAATGGCTGTTTGCGTGGGGGCTCGGCCTGCATAAAGGTGGCGGTCCTAGGGTTTCTCTTGCGCCAAGACGAAGACCTTCTAGATGCCGACCGTTCTTCATCTAGCCGGAGTGATGAGCTCTGGAAGGCTTCGCCGTCGGTGGTATTCGGTCGCACGCACCCATTGTTCCGACCGTTTGGTTCTGGAGGGAGTGGTGCGAAGCTCTGTTCTGTGTTGACATCAAGTGACTTGGTCCATGGTGAAGTCAGAAAAAGAGAATATCATGAAGGTCGGACTGGAGGACTAGCTAAGGGAGGTTCAAGCTTCACGATATTGAGGGGCTTGCTTGGTGTCCGGGCTTTGCAGCTATGATAGTGGGGGCGATAAAACATGTGAAGTTCAGAGTCCTACCTTTCAGGGTGAAAACCCAAGGTCTGGCCTTAACTGGTTGTGTCTAGCAATGAACTTGTTGGAGGCATTATTTTGAGAGCGGTGACTATCTTCAGGGAGAAAACGTAAGATATTTGATCGAGCGACAACGGCGCTGGTGCATTGTTCCCTTCTTGGAGGCGTCGCGTTTGGAGAGTCTTTATTTCAGGTGTTGTCCTGGTGGTGGATGTATTGATGTTGCTAGGCCTGGGACACTTCTTAGTTTTCTTTTCTCTTTTTTGGCCATGTGCATCCGTACTGCTATTATGATGTTGCGTTGTTGCAGAAGCGAGGTATAATTCATATCTTCTGGTATTAATATATTCTCTTTATCAAAAAATCAAAAGAAGCATTTGGAGCAACATCGCACGAGCGAGCATCACCAACCCCTGGAGCAACCTCGCACCACTACCTGGAGCCCCTGCCCCGGCATCGAAGACATAGTCCCAACTGTGCCTTCGACGACACGGACCCTACTGTGCTGCCTGCCTTACTCCACCAACGCTAGGACCAACAGCCTGGCCAGATGCTTTTCCCAAGCAAATCCAGGCCCAACACCCACCACCACGACGAAAGGACGGCACTGGATCTGCAGGGGCGAATAGCTACGATCAAATCCAGCTAGATAGGAAACGGGTCCGTCACCATGACAGGGTGGCGCCAAAGCTGTAGAGGGGGGCCACAGCAAGCCTGGACCACTGGAGACGACGCGACGGAGCGGCGAGGGGTCCGGCGCTGCATTGACCTCCATCCCGAGCGAGTAGGGCCACGAGGCCAGATCCCCGCTGCCCACATCACCGACGTAGCACATCCTTTGCTGGCGGCGCTGGGAACTAAGAGCATCTCCAACGCGGCGACCCAAACGGATGCACTGGGCCGTCCGTTTTGGGCCATTTGGGTGGTCGTGGGTTCGATTCCCACAGACGGCGCCAATTGACGAGGGTGCTCCTCGACAATGCCCTCCGATTGGGGCTTAGGGTTGATGTAATCCTATAGGCTGACACGAGACATCGGTTAACAGACAAGCGGGGAGAGCAATTTACCCAGGTTCGGGGCCCTCGATGAGGTAACACCCCTACGTCCTGCTGATGGCGTGTAACACACACGTTCGTTGGGAACCCCAAGAGGAAGGTATGATGCGCACAGTAGCAAGTTTTCCCTCAGAAAGAAACCAAGGTTTAATCGAACCAGGAGGAGCCAAGAAGCACGTTGAAGGTTGATGGTGGTGAAATGTGATGCGGCGCAACAACAGGGATTCCGGCGCCAACGTGGAATCTGCACAACAAAACCAAAGTACTTTGCCCCAACGAAACAGTGAGGTTGTCAATCTCACCGGCTTGCTGTAACAAAGGATTAAACGTATCGAGTGGAAGATGATTGTTTGCAAGAAAATAGTAAAACACAATTGCAGTAGATTGTATGCTATGTAAAGAATAGGACCGGGGTCCACAGTTCACTAGAGGTGTCTCTCCCATAAGATAAAAGCATGTTGGGTGAACAAATTACAGTCGGGCAATTGACAAATAGAGAAGGGCATAACAATGCATATACATGATATGATAAATATAGTGAGATTTAATTGGGCATTACGACAAAGTACATAGACCGCCATCCAACTGCATCTATGCCTAAAAAGTCCACCTTCAGGTTATCATCCGAACCCCATTCAGTATTAAGTTGCTAAGCAACAGACAATTGCATTAAGTATGGTGCGTAATGTAATCGACAACTACATCCTTAGACATAGAATCAATGTTTTATCCCTAGTGGCAACAGCACATCACAACCTTAGAACTTTCTCACATCGTCCTGTGTGTCAATGAAGGCATGAACCCACTATCGAGCATAAATACTCCCTCTTGGAGTTAAGAGTACAAACTTGGCCAGAGCCTCTACTAATAACGGAGAGCATGCAAGATCATAAACAACACATAAACAATAGATTGATAATCACCATAACATAGTATTCTCTATCCATCGGATCCCGACAAACACAACATATAGTATTACAGATAGATGATCTTGATCATGTTAGGCAGCTCACAAGATCCAACAATGAAGCACAACAAGGAGAAGACGACCATCTAGCTACTGCTATGGACCCATAGTCCAGGGGTGAACTACTCACTCATCACTCCGGAGGCGATCATGGCGATGAAGAGTCCTCCGGGAGATGAATCCCCACTCTGGCAGGGTGCCGGAGGCGATCTCCTGAATCCCCCGAGATGGGATTCGCGGCGGCGGCGTCTCTGGAAGGTTTTCCGTATCGTGGCTCTCGGTACTGGGGGTTTCGCGACGGAGGCTTTAAGTAGGCGGAAGGGTAGGTCAGGGGGGCTGACGAGGGGCCCACACCATAGGGCGGCGCGGGCCCCCCTCTGGCCGCGCGGCCCTATGGTGGCGGCGCCTCGTCGCCCCACTTCGTTATCTCTTCGGTCTTCTGGAAGCTCCGTGCAAAAATAGGACCCTGGGCGAAGATTTCGTCCAATTCCGAGAATATTTCCTTACTAGGATTTCAAAACCAAAA
This sequence comes from Lolium perenne, assembly GCF_019359855.2. Classification (NCBI taxonomy): domain Eukaryota; kingdom Viridiplantae; phylum Streptophyta; class Magnoliopsida; order Poales; family Poaceae; genus Lolium; species Lolium perenne. The sequence continues at coordinate 73,139,002 of NC_067248.2, read as the reverse complement.
ACAGCAGAAAACAAGAATCGGCTCTTCGGCATCTCGTTAATAGGTTAGTTCCAGAAAATGCATAAATATGACATATAATGTGCATAAAACATGTAGGTATCATCAATAAAGTAGCATGGAACATAAGAAATTATCGATACGTTGGAGACGTATCAGCATCCCCAAGCTTAGTTCTGCTCGTCCCGAGCAGGTAAAACGATAACAAAGATAATTTCTGAAGTGACATGCCATCATAATCTTGATCATACTATTTGTAAACATATGTAATGAATGCAGCGATCAAAACAAAGGTAATGACATGAGTAAACAAGTGAATCATATAGCAAAGACTTTTCATGAATAGTACTTCAAGACAAGCATCAATAAGTCTTGCATAAGAGTTAACTCATAAAGCAATAAATCAAAGTAAAGGTATTGAAGCAACACAAAGGAAGATTAAGTTTCAGCGGTTGCTTTCAACTTATAACATGTATATCTCATGGATATTGTCAACATAAAGTAATATAACAAGTGCAATATGCAAGTATGTAGGAATCAATGCACAGTTCACACAAGTGTTTGCTTCTTAAGGTGGAGAGAGATAGGTGAACTGACTCAACAATAAAAGTAAAAGAATGGTCCTTCAAAGAGGAAAGCATCGATTGCTGTATTTGTGCTAGAGCTTTTATTTTGAAAACATGAAACAATTTTGTCAACGGTAGTAATAAAGCATATGAGTTATGTAAATTATATCTTGCAAGTTGCAAGCCTCATGCATAGTGTACTAATAGTGTCCGCACCTCGTCCTACTTAGCTTGGACTACCGGATCTTTGCATGCCATGTTTCAACCAAGTGTCACAAAGGGGTACCTCCATGCCGCCTGTACAAAGGTCTAAGGAGAATGCTCGCATTTTGGATTTCTCACTTTTGATTATTCTCAACTTAGACATCCATACCGGGACAACATGGACAACAGATAATGGACTCCTCTTAAATGCATAAGCATGTAGCAATGATTATTATTCTCATATGAGATTGAGGATATATGTCCAAAACTGAAACTTCAACCATGATTCATGGCTTTAGTTAGCGGCCCAATGTTCTTCTCTAACAATTTTGCATGCTCCAACCACTAAAATGATAGATCCTTCAGACAAGACGGACATGCATAGCAACTCACATGATATTCAACAATAGTTGATGGCGTTCCCCAGAAGCATGGTTATCGCATAACAAGCAACTTAATAAAAGATAAAGTGCATAAGTACATATTCAATACTACGATAGTTTTTAAGGCTATTTTGTCCCATGAGCTATATATTGCAAAGGTGGATGATGGAATTTTAAAGGTAGCACTCAAGCAATTTACTTTGGAATGGCGGAGAAATACCATGTAGTAGGTAGGTATGGTGGACACAAATGGCATAGTAGTTGGCTCAAGGATTTTGGATGCATGAGAAGTATTCCCTCTCGATACAAGGTTTAGGCTAGCAAGGTTATTTGAAGCAAACTCAAGGATGAACAGGTGCAGCAAAACTCACATAAAAGACATATTGTAAACATTATAAGACTCTACACCGTCTTCCTTGTTGTTCAAAACTCAATACTAGATATTATCTAGACCTTAGAGAGACCAAATATGCAAATCAAATTTTAGCAAGCTCTATGTATTTCTTCATTAGTGGGTGCAAAGCATATGATGCAAGAGCTTAATCATGAGCACAACAATTGCCAAGTATCACATTATCCAAGACATTTTAGAGTTACTACATGTAGCATTTTCCAATTCCAACCATATAACAATTTAACGAAGAAGAAACTTCGCCTTGAACATTATGAGTAAAGCTTAAGGACATATTTGTCCATATGCAACAGCGAAGCGTGTCTCTCTCCCACAAAGTGAATGCTAGGATCCATTTTATTCAAACAAAAACAAAAACAAAAACAAACCGACGCTCCAAGTAAAGAACACAAGATGTGATTGAATAAAAATATAGTTTCAGGGGAGGAACCTGATGATGTTGTCGATGAAGAAGGGGATGCCTTGGGCATCCCCAAGCTTAGACGCTTGAGTCTTCTTAGAATATGCAGGGGTGAACCACGGGGGCATCCCCAAGCTTAGAACTTTCACTTCTCTTGATCATAGTATATCATTCTCCTCTCTTGACCCTTGAAAACTTCCTTCACACCAAACTTCAAGCAAACTCATTAGAGGGTTAGTGCACAATTAATAATTCACACATTCAGAGGTGACACAAACATTCTTTACACTTCTGGACATTGCATAAAGCTACTGGACACTAATGGATCAAAGAAATGAATCCAACATAGCAAAAGAGGCAATGCGAAATAAAAGGCAGAATCTGTCAAAAACAGAACAGTCCGTAAAGACGAATTTAAAGCTGGCACCAGACTTGCTCAAATGGAAAAACTCAAAACTAATGAAAGTTGCGTACATATCTGAGGATCACGCTCGTAAATTGGAAGATTTTTTCGAATTTTCTACAGAGGCCTGTGCCCAGATTCGTGACAGACAGCAATGCTGTTTCTGCGCAGCGATCCCAAATATAACATCAACTTTGACATAGAAACTTTACTTGGCACAAAAATATGATAAGGAGAGGTTGCTACAGTAGTAAACAACTTCCAAGACTCAAATATAAAACAAAGTACTGTAGTAAAAACATGGGTTGTCTCCCATAAGCGCTTTTCTTTAACGCCTTTCAGCTAGGCGCAGAAAGTGCAAATCAAGTAACGTCAAGAGTAGAAGCATCAACATCATAACTTGTTCTAATAATAGAATCAAAAGGCAACTTCATTCTCTTTCTAGGGAAGTGTTCCATACCTTTCTTGAGAGGAAATTGATATTTAATATTACCTTCCCTCATATCAATAACAGCACCAACGATTCAAGAAAAGGTCTTCCCAACACAATAGGACAAGATGCATTGCATTCGATATCCAAGACAACAAAATCAACGGGGACAAGGTTATTGTTAACCGTAATGTGCACATTATCAATCCTCCCCAAAGGTTTCTTTTTAACATTATCGGCAAGATTAACATCCAAATAACAATTCTTCAATGGTGGCAAGTCAAGCATATCATAAATCTTTTTAGGCATAACAGAAATACTTGCACCAAGATCACATAAAGCATTACATTCAAAGTCATTGAATTTCATTTTAATGATAGGCTCCCAACCATCTTCTAACTTTCTAGGAATAGAAGTTTCAAGTTTTAGTTTCTCTTCTCTAGCTTTTATGAGAGCATTTGTAATATGTTTTGTAAAGGCTAAATTTATAGCACTAGCATTAGGACTTTTAGCAAGTTTTTGTAAGAACTTTATAACTTCAGAGATGTGGAAATCATCAAAATCTAAATCATTATGAGCTACAGCAATGGGATCATTGTTCCCAAGGTTGGAAAAAATTTCAGCAGTTTTATCACAAGCAGTTTCAGCAGTTTTAACAATTTCAGGCAGTTTTGTTCGCTTTGCACTAGGACTAGAAACATTGCCAACACCAATTATTTTACCATTGATAGTAGGAGGTGCAGCAACATGTGAATCATTAGCATTACTAGTGGTGGTAATAGTCCAAACTTTAGCTACATTATTCTCTTTAGCTAGTTTTTCATTTTCTTCTCTATCCCACCTAGCACGCAATTCAGCCATTAATCTTATATTCTCATTAATTCTAACTTGGATGGCATTTGCTGTAGTAGTAATCTTATTATCAATATTATTATTGGGCATAACTTTCAAATTTAAAAGATTAACATCAGAGGCAAGTCTATCAACTCTAGAAGCAATAGTATCAATTTTATCAAGCTTTTCCTCAACAGATTTGTTAAAAGCAGTTTGTGTACTAATAAATTCTTTAAGCATGGCTTCAAGACCAGAGGGTACACTCCTATTATTGTTGTAAGAATTCCCATAAGAATTACCATAACCATTACCATTAGCAGAAGGATATGGCCTATAGTTATTACCAGAGTTGTTCCTATAAGCATTGTTGTTGAAATTATTATTTTTAATGAAATTCACATCAACATTTTCTTATTGAGCAACCAATGAAGCTAAAGGAACATTATTTGGATCAACATTAGATCTACCATTCACAAGCATAGACATAATCACATCAATCTTATCACTCAAGGAAGAGGTTTCTTCAACAGAATTTACCTTCTTACCTTGTGGAGCTCTTTCCGTGTGCCATTCAGAGTAATTTATCATCATATCATCAAGAAGTTTTGTAGCCGCCTCCAATGTGATGGACATAAAGGTACCTCCAGCAGCTGAATCCAATAAATTCCGCGAAGAAAAATTTAGTCCTGCATAGAAGGTTTGGATGATCATCCAAGTAGTCAGACCATGGGTTGGGCAATTCTTTACCAAAGTTTTCATTCTCTCCCATGCTTGAGCAACATGTTCAGTATCTAATTGCTTAAAATTCATTATGCTACTTCTCAAAGATATAATTTTAGCGGGAGGATAATATCTACCAATAAAAGCATCCTTGCATTTAGTCCATGAATCAATACTATTCTTAGGCAAAGATAGCAACCAATCTTTAGCTCTTCCTCTTAATGAGAAAGGAAATACTTTCAATTTAATAATATCACCATCTACATCTTTATACTTTTGCATTTCACAAAGTTCAACAAAATTATTGAGATGGGCAGCAGCATCATCAGAACTAACACCAGAAAATTGATCTCTCATAACCAGGTTCAAGAAAGGTGTTTAATTTCAAAGAATTCTGCTGTAGTAGCAGGTGGAGCAATAGGTGTGCATAGGAAATCATTATTATTTGCATTTGTGAAGTCACACAACTTAGTATTTTCAGGGGTATTCATTTTAGCAACAGTAAATAAAACAAACTAGATAAAGTAAATGCAAGTAACTAATTTTTTTTGTGTTTTTGATATAGTGAGCAAGACAATAAATAAAGTAAAACTAGCAACTAATTTTTTTTTTGTTTAGGTGCAGCAAACAAAGTAGTAAATAAAATAAAGCAAGACAAAAACAAAGTAAAGAGATTGAGAAGTGGAGACTCCCCTTGCAACGTGTCTTGATCTCCCCGGCAACGGCGCCAGAAAAAGAGCTTGATGGCGTGTAACTCACACGTTCGTTGGGAACCCCAAGAGGAAGGTATGATGCGCACAGTAGCAAGTTTTCCCTCAGAAAGAAACCAAGGTTTAATCGAACCAGGAGGAGCCAAGAAGCTCGTTGAAGGTTGATGGTGGCGAAATGTGATGCGGCGCAACAACAGGGATTCCGGCGCCAACGTGGAATCTGCATAACAAAACCAAAGTACTCTGCCCCAACGAAACAGTGAGGTTGTCAATCTCACCGGCTTGCTGTAACAAAGGATTAAACGTATCGAGTGGAAGATGATTGTTTGCAAGAAAATAGTAAAACACAATTGCAGTAGATTGTATGCTATGTAAAGAATAGGACCGGGGTCCACAGTTCACTAGAGGTGTCTCTCCCATAAGATAAAAGCATGTTGGGTGAACAAATTACAGTCGGGCAATTGACAAATAGAGAAGGGCATAACAATGCATATACATGATATGATAAATATAGTGAGATTTAATTGGGCATTACGACAAAGTACATAGACCGCCATCCAACTGCATCTATGCCTAAAAAGTCCACCTTCAGGTTATCATCCGAACCCCATTCAGTATTAAGTTGCTAAGCAACAGACAATTGCATTAAGTATGGTGCGTAATGTAATCGACAACTACATCCTTAGACATAGAATCAATGTTTTATCCCTAGTGGCAACAGCACATCACAACCTTAGAACTTTTTGTCACTGTCCCAGGTGTCAATGAAGGCATGAACCCACTATCGAGCATAAATACTCCCTCTTGGAGTTAAGAGTACAAACTTGGCCAGAGCCTCTACTAATAACGGAGAGCATGCAAGATCATAAACAACACATAAACAATAGATTGATAATCACCATAACATAGTATTCTCTATCCATCGGATCCCGACAAACACAACATATAGTATTACAGATAGATGATCTTGATCATGTTAGGCAGCTCACAAGATCCAACAATGAAGCACAACAAGGAGAAGACGACCATCTAGCTACTGCTATGGACCCATAGTCCAGGGGTGAACTACTCACTCATCACTCCGGAGGCGATCATGGCGATGAAGAGTCCTCCGGGAGATGAATCCCCTCTCCGGCAGGGTGCCGGAGGCGATCTCCTGAATCCCCCGAGATGGGATTCGCGGCGGCGGCGTCTCTCGGAAGGTTTTCCGTATCGTGGCTCTCGGTCTTGGGGTTTCGCGACGGAGGCTTTAAGTAGGCGGAAGGGTAGGTCAGGGGGGCTGACGAGGGGCCCACACCATAGGGCGGCGCGGGCCCCCCTCTGGCCGCGCGGCCCTATGGTGGCGGCGCCTCGTCGCCCCACTTCGTTATCTCTTCGGTCTTCTGGAAGCTCCGTGCAAAAATAGGACCCTGGGCGAAGATTTCGTCCAATTCCGAGAATATTTCCTTACTAGGATTTCTGAAACCAAAAACAGCAGAAAACAGCAACTGGCTCTTCGGCATCTCGTTAATAGGTTAGTTCCAGAAAATGCATAAATATGACATATAATGTGCATAAAACATGTAGGTATCATCAATAAAGTAGCATGGAACATAAGAAATTATCGATACGTTGGAGACGTATCACCTGCCTGTCTGATCTTGATTATGAGAATATCGGGTTACAATGGGGTGCCGAAGGTTTCGGCTGTGATCTCGTCGAGAGGCTAAGTGCTACGGCGACCTAGCTCTAGACTTCTGGTGGCTAAAGTTGCTAAGATTGATCGTGTCCCTCGGCAGCCCCTCTCCTGGCCTTTATATAGGAGGCCAGGTCTCAAGAGATCTGTCCGGGTACGACTAGGTTTACAAAAGACCTAGTACTAAACTTTCCTTGTTCGGCTCTTCGTCTTGTACTCCAAGGAATCTACTTCAGCACCGTCCTAGTGGCCCACCTTGCCGTCGGGTATCTTCATGGGCCTCCAGTTAGGCCGCATAGGATAGGGCAATATTGGTTACCCGAAGGGTAATGCCCACGTCACCCGGACAGCGGCCCGCGTCCGCGTGTCCGTTTGGGTCGCACGTTGCGCCCAATGCGGCGACCCAAAAAGCCGCCACGTGGTTCATCTTCCCTGCGCGGCGCTGAGCCATGGTAGACCTCGACGGGACAGCAATGGCGGGCGGGAGAACGCGCGGGAAAGTTCCTGCGCGCACCAGGGCTCCCCCGCGCGCGAAAAGGCCATGGGCGCGCGCTCTCGCCCAAGTTTCCCGACCAAGGCTGCCAGCTATAAAAGACGGCGGCGGCCTCACAGACCTAACACCCGCTCTGCCGTCCTCTCCCCCTTTTCCTTCTCTGGTGCCCTCTACACCTCCATCGCCATGCCGTGCACCCTCCAGGCCACGAGGGCCAAACTCTACCTTGCCGCCCGGGCCAGGTTCCCACGGACGGAGGAGGACGAGTAGGCGGACACACGTTGGGTCGACGACGACGAGGCGATCCGCATCGCTGCCGAGGGGGCGGTGAAGAAGGAAGAGGACGCGGAGCTGGTGGAGGCGGCCGCGGACGGCTGGCACGAGACCGCGGATGGCTGGCAAGGGGCCGCGGAGGAGGAGCCCGTCGACACGGAGGACACCTTCGACGACCTCGCGCTGGCGAACATCAACGTCGCCATTGAGGAGCATCTCTCCGATCTCACGCACGTGACGAAGGAGCACGAGGCCACCTGCCGGGACGGCCACCGCCGTTTAGGCGACCTCCTCGGCCAGAAGAACCAGCTCCTCGCTATGCGAGCAGCCCTCCACCTCATCCAGCTGCCCTCGCCCGAGCGGCGCTCCCAGGAGGCTGCTGCGTCGGCGAGTGTGGCCGCCAAGAGCGCATGCGCTATCGGGAGGAGAACCACGAGGCCCAGGCCGCCGGCCCAGGCCGCCTGGAGGCACGGACCGCTGTGGAACGCGCCACCCTGCAGAAGCTCGAGCTGTGCGGGAAGCGGATGGTGCCGCCGCAGGAGGCGGAGCGCGAGCGCGCCCAGGCTGCGAGGACGGAAAGCAGGAGGGCGGCCGCGGAGGAACGCAACAAGAGGGCCGCCGCCGAGGCACCCAGCTGGTAAAGCTGGAGTGGATTCTTCACGCGTACAGGCCGCTCGCGTCGAGTGAAAACCACGGCCCCGGCGGCGAGTCGGCGGCGAGTTGCCGGCGAGGCTGCCGGCCCCGTACGTACCTACACTAGTAGTAGTAGATTTAAGAAAAAATATAATGGCTAACTTTAATGAAGAAAGAAACTATCTCCCTATGAAACGTGGGCCAGGGACGGACAAGGGGCGGACGCCAGCGGCCAGCCATCGGCGTCCGCGGCCACGCAAATGCGGCCCAGATTTGGGCCGGCTTTGGGTCGTCCCGAGCGCCGCGGCCATCCGTTTTTGGGATGGGTCCGCGGGTTGTGCCGGATTTTTTTCTGGTTCGACCCATCCGAACGCGCGAGCACGGGATGGGTCGCCGCGTTGGAGATGCCCTAAGGTTCGCCCCATGCGTCGCTTGGAGGGGACAACGCGAGGACGATTTTTTTTGGGGCGCGTTTGGTTGTCTGGGCCTAATTCGTGGCTCACTTGCGCAGCGGTGTAAGCGCACTTGCGCGTCCTGAACGAGCCACGGGCCGAAATTAGCCTATTGTTTGGTAGGTCGGGCTGCACCGTCTGGTCCAAAAAAGACTTTCTGTTTGTTTGCCTGCAGCCAAATCCAAATCTCGATGGAGATGATATTAGGCATGTTTGGTACCATCCAGGCATGCCTAATGTTACCTCTTCTCTACGACAGGTAGCCTTACCATGTTCTCACCTCCCATCACACATAAATCACAGTTAATGATAGTTGCAAAGTTACGAAGCATAGCTATTCACGAAATCATCCCTAGCTACTACGAATGCCCTAGCTACTATGAATTGCAGTTTATCATAACGGGGTCGTTCAACATACGGGGATCGAAAAAGGGTTTCGAGAAACAGGAGATCATAGGGGGGTTCTTCTTCTTCACTTCTTCTTCTTCTTCACTTCTTCACTTCTTCTTCACCTTTTCACTTCTTCTCAGATGGTGGTGTTGCCTCTGGCTTCCCACATTGCGTCTGCCCACTCTTGCATCTTCACCTTCCAGGCATCATATTCGCCTGCTTCCACGCCATGGCCGGTCTCTACTTCATCAAAAGAGACAACCTCTTCGAAGAACTCATCCTCGCCCCAACCTAGGATCCAGTTGTGAAGAATGCAGCAAGCAAGGACCAGCTTTACCTAAGTGTCAAACGTGTGGAACGGTTTCTGGTCAAGGACCTTGAACCTGTTCTTCAATGCAGCAAAGGCCCTCTCAATGGTGACTCTAAGGCTTGAGTGTCTGAGATTGAACAACTCTCTCGCATTCATAGGTCGGTGCTTCGCAGAGAACTCGTTGAGGTGGTACCTTGTTTTTCTGAAGGGAGATAGAATTCCAGGTCGGCATGCATATCCAGCATCTCCAAGGTAGAACTTACCGTAAGGGATTTGCAACCCATCAGGCCTTGACAAGCTGCCGGCCAGGATGCTCGCATCATGAGCTGAACCCTCCCACCCAGCAAGCACGTAGGTGAATGATGTCTACGCACGCTTCTATTCATGTAGACAGTGTTGGGCCTCCAAGAGCAGAGGTTTGTAGAACAGCAACAAGTTTCCCTTAAGTGGATCACCCAAGGTTTATCGAACTCAGGGAGGTAGAGGTCAAAGATATTCCTCTCAAGCAACCCTGCAATTAAGATACAAGAAGTCTCTTGTGTCCCCAACACACCTAATACACTTGTCAGATGTATAGGTGCACTAGTTCGGCGAAGAGATAGTGAAATACAAGTAATATGGATGATTATAAGTAGTAATTTCAATCTGAAATAAAAATGGCAGCAAGCAAACATAAAGCAGAACTTGTTAGAAACGGTGTTTCAATGCTTAGAAACAAGGCCTAGGGATCATACTTTCACTAGTGGACACTCTCAACAATGATCACATAATAAATAAATAACTTCTCCTCACTTGTGCTACTTTCAAACACTCTCTTGTTGGATAACAAACACCGTTCATTGTGTAGGGCTACAAGAGCACACCTCAAGCCGGAGTAAACAAGCTCCACAACATCCGGAGTTCATATTAAAGTAACCTCTAGAGTGCATAATAGACCGTTGCAATTTAGACCGAGTACTAACATAGCATACACACTGTCACCAATAGATATGAAAGGGGGAATAGATCACATCAATACTATCATAGTAATAGTTAACTTCATAATCTACAAGAGATTACAATCATAACCTACGCCAAGTACTACATGATGCACACACTGTCACCTTTACATCACGGAGGAGGAATAGACTACTTTAATAACATCACTAGAGTAGCACATAGATTAATAATGATACAAAGCTCATGATCACATAAAGATCACACCATGGGAGAGAGAGATGAACCACATAGCTACCAGTAGAGCCCTTAGCTTCGGGGGAGAACTACTCCCTCCTCATCATGGGAGACAGCAACGGCGATGAAGATGGCGGTGGTGTCGATGGAGAAGACTCCGGGGGCAATTCCCCGTCCCGGCGGCGTGCCGGAACAGAGACTTCTGTCCCCCAAAACTTGTCTTCGCGATGGCGGCGGCTGCGTAACTTTTCCCGTATCGTGGCTTATTGATTTAGGGTTTTGCCCCTGGAAGAATATATAGGCGGAAGGGCAGCCTCGGAGGGGTCCCGAGGGGCCCACACCATAGCCCCCCCCTTGGCCGTGCCGCCATGTGGGGTGGGGCCCCCTTGGCTCCCCTCTGGCCCCTCTCTGGCTCTCTGGAACCTTCCGTGGAAAATAAGGCCTTGGGATTTTGTTTCGTCCAATTCCGAGAATATTTCCTGTGTAGGATTTCTGAAACCAAAAACAGCAGAAAACAGGAACTGGCGCTTCGGCATCTTGTTAATAGGTTAGTTCCGGAAAATGCATAAAAATGATATAAAGTATGAACAAAACATGTAGGTATTGTCATAAAACTAGCATGGAACATCAGAAATTATAGATACGTTGGAGACGTATCAAGCATCCCACTACTAGGAAAAAGCTTATAGGTGGAGGAAAAACGTGCCGGCGCACCACCTAGGACGTGCGCCGGTGGAAGGTGTTGCCGGCGCACCAGGAAGTCGCCGCGCCGGCGATGCAGGCATACTGTCGGCGCACCTCCGGAGAAGACGCGCCGGGGCAAATTCCTGGCATGGGCTCGGCCGATTCGGGCCAGGCCCAGGAAACACTGCCGGCGCACCAGCTCAGGAGCGCGCCGGCGGTAATTTGATGTTGCCGGCGCGCTCCTGGGCTGGTGCGCCGGCAGTGTTTCCTGGGCCTGGCCCGGAGCAACTATAGCCGGATGGGGTATATATTGCCGGCGCACCACGGCCCAGGTGCGCCGGCAATAACCTGGGAGTTATTTCAGCCACCAACCAGCACACTCACTCACACACTCACTACACTCCACTTATCCACACAACCCGAGCCTTCTCCCAACCCAGCTCATTTTTGCCTATTTCTATCCCCAATTTAGCTAATTTGACCAAACAAAATCATATTTTTTGAGCAAATCTTCCCTTCCTACATGCATCTCCCACATCCCCCTATGTAGATCTAGATCTACTATCCCGCGTTGACCGCTCAATCTAGATCTAGATCTAGAAAGTCGGCTTCCATACGCCATTGTCGCGGCGCGTCGTCTCGATCTCGTCGACAATTATATCAAACAAATAGGTGATTAATGAACAAATTGAGGAATGAAATCGACGTATGTTGGAAATTTGAAGCAAAGCTCTCGTGTGTGGCATATATATATATATGTTGTGCTTGTGCTTGTGTGTGTGTTGGCGTTGAAAATGAGTTGCCAACGTTGCGCCGAAATGTTGATTCTTCAAGTTTCCGTTTCGGCACATTTCTGGCGCTCCTATGTCCTACCGTGTAGGAAGGTCATGCCGAAATTTTCCGTGAAAACTACCGACGGATGCATGGTTCTAATCAATTATGTAATCTTACCATGCAGGCGATAATGGTTATCGAGATGAGTGAAAGCATCGTGATGAGATATCTGAAACACGCGATCATCGACATGTATGAAAATAAACGCACGGAGGTATTGTGTCCGTGCCGGAGATGCAAACGAGGGAAATGGTTTGACCCGTATTCAGGAAAATTGCAGGGGCACCTGCTCACTAATGGTTTCATGCATGGACACACTCAATGGATGAGCGATGATGGCGCGGAGGTCAATGGGGCGACGGCAGCAGGTGGTAATAATGGCCGGCAAGAAGGAGGGCATCATGACATTGATGACGATGAAGAGTTTGTCGCAGAAGACGATAACCTTGACGCATTTATAATAACCTTGACGATGACAATAACCTTGACGACGACGAAGAGGTGCCGCTAGCTTCAGTCGTGCGGGACCCTCATCTTCAAGATCTGCTTCTCGAAAAGACGAAAGGCGCCAAGCGGAAATCAAAGCTTGAGCAACTGGAGATAGACTCGAATACTCCGTTGTACGACTCAGGTCGCGGGTTGGGGGAGTCTCGCTTGAGAGTAGCTCTCGATGTGCTGCAGATGAAGGCGAAACACGGATGGACGGACACAAGCGTCGACGACATCCTGGAATACGTGAAAGATCTCCTTCCTGCCGGGAACACGTGTCCTGGTAGTCTAGCCGAGGTCAAGAGAATCACGTGCCCTCTCGACTTACCCCACGAAAAGTATCACGCCTGCATCAACGACTGTATCATGTATCGCAAGGAGGACATGGACAAGACCAAATGTCCTGTGTGTGACGCTGAACGGTACAAGAAAGGGAAGAAGAAAGCTCCTCGGAAAGTTGTGTGGTACTTCCCGCTCGCCCCCCGGCTGCAACGGTTCTACGCGGACCGCAAGGAAGCAAAGCTCATGCGCTGGCACGCTGAAAGAAAGGAGGCAGTGTTGAATGATGAAGATCGGATTGAGCACCGGTCTTGACACACCCTTCGGATGCAAGCCAGTGGAAAGCATTAGACAATGAATTCGGAAGTTTTGGGGCAGAACCCAGAAACATCAGGTTGGGTGCGAGCACGGACGGATTCAATCCGTTCGGAAACCAGAGCAGCACACATAGCACATGGCCCGTGTTTGTATGGATCTACAACCTCCCGCCCTGGCTGTGCATGAAGAGGAAGTACATACAGATGAGTATGCTAATTCAAGGGCCGACACAGCCAGGAAACGATATCAACATGTATCTCGAACTATTAAAGGAGGAGCTTGAAACGTTGTGGGCGGAGGAAGGGGTAGATACATGGGACGCCGTCGCGGAAGAATATTTCCCTTTGAGAGCCGCGTTGATCACGACGGTGCAGGACTACCTCGGATACGGTTACATTTCGTGCCAGGTGTGCCATGGACACAAGGCATGTGTCAGGTGCATGGAAGAGACGATGTTTTTGCAGCTTGGTAAGGATCCCGGCTCTTCGAAAACAGTTTACATGGGGCATCGAAGGTGGCTACAGAAGACTGACCCGTGGAGAAAGCATGGAGATCTGTTCGATGGTACAAATGAACCCCGAGGACCTCCACAGAAGAAGAGCGGCGAAGAGATCGATACATTACTGAAAGGTTGGAAGGAGTGCCCTCCGCCGGGAAAGATACGTCAAAAGCCTGGAGAGAAGAAGAAGAAAAAGGCAACGGCGACGCCGCTCATTGGTGTATGGAAAAGGAGGTCCGTGTTTTGGGACTTGCCGTACTGGAAAATTCTCGATACACCTCACTGCCTTGATGTCATGCATATTACAAAGAACGTGTGCGAGAGCTTGCTTGGCACTCTTCTCAACATGCCGGACCGGACCAAAGATGGGCCGAAAGCAAGACACGACCTGAAAGTTTTGGGCATCAGGGAAGAGCTTCAGATCCCGGCGGCCCAAGAGGGACAGTCGGAGGAGGAGGCGGACGGCGGTCAGAAGCGCAAAAGGATTAAGCAGCCAGACTATTACTGTCCCCCCTCCTGCTTCACTTTTAGTCCGGCCGAGGTCGATCAATTTTTCAATTGCCTTCTAGGAGTCAGAGTGCCCTTCGGTTACTCCGGGCTAATAAGCAGATACATGGACCCCAAGAAACGAAACTTCAGCGGCATGAAGTCTCATGACTGTCACGTGATGATGACGCAGATTCTTCCGGTTGCAATCCGAGGTATAATGGATGACCATGTCCGTGCAACGCTGATCGGGCTCAGAACTTCTTCGACGTCATACCTCGGAAGTCGACCAGCGTGAAGAAACGCGCACGGCTCCCGGAAGAGATCGTGGTGAACCTATGTGAGCGTGCGATGTACTTCCCTTTGCATTCTTTGACGTGATGGTCCATCTGTTGGTCCATATCATGGATGATATCGTCAGTCTAGGGCCGGCATTCTTACACAACATGATGCCGTTTGAAAGAATGAATGGGGTCATTAAAGGATACGTTCGTAACAGGTCACATCCGGATGGAAGCATCGTACAGGGCTGGCTCACCGAAGAGTGCATCTCTTTCTGCACGAATTATCTAGACATCGAGGACCCTGTTGGTTTGCCTCAAAACAAGCACCTCCGCAGGTTCGAGGGAGTAGGCCACAAAAATGGAAGGAAGGAACTGCACGTGCACATGTCTGGTCGGACTTCCGACTTTGACAGGGCCAACTTAGTAGCGCTACAACACATTGACTTGATCGATCCTTGGTTGAAAGAGCACAAAACCATGATAGAGAACAGTGGCAAGCCGATGATGACGGAAGCAGAAATATACAGAGAGCACAACTCCTCTTTCGCGCGCTGGTTCAAAGACCACATTGATGCTAATCCCTCACCAATGGATTCTGACAAGGATAAACTACTATTGGCCTTGTCACATGGCCCCGCGCCCAACCTCATGACTTACCAAGCGTACGATATAAACGGGTACACATTCTACACGGAAGAAAAAGACAAGAACAGTGTTTACCAGAACTCAGGGGTAACGATGGATTCCTGGACGGGTGACGTAAAGACTAGATACTACGGAAGAATCGAGGAAATCTGGGAGCTTAGCTACGCTGGGGAGAAAGTGCCGATGTTCCGTATCAGATGGGCTAAGAGCGTCACAAAAGAAGACCGGTATTTCACCACCATGTTTCTACCAGAAGCCAACAAATCAAAGTCCACGAACGCCACCGCGCAGAATGAGCCATGGGTACTGGCAGAACACGTGCACCAATGCTTCTTCATAACCGACCCATCCAGGCCTAGCCGTGTTATCGTGAGGAGAGGCAAGAGGACCATCGTCGGAATGGATGGAGTCGCCAACGAGGAAGACTTCGAAGGACAAGTCGGAGACCCAATGATGGAAGAATCCGAGGACGAAGACACAACATACACCACAAGAAGAAGCAGGACCACGCTAACGAGGTCAGGTCGACCGTTCAAAAGAAGAAGTCACGACACGGGGCTAAATTATTCAACGACGAGCAAGAAAAGCAAGAAGAAAGCGAAACACTCTTCTCAATCGAGGATGTAAAACTTTATTTGCAATCTATAACTCATATTTTGTGTAATTCATAACTACTCATATGGTCATGGCCAATATTTTATGTATGACTAATTAATATTGTGTTGGTCAATATTTTGTGTGTATGTAACTCTATATCTTTTTTGTTTTTGCATAATTAATAACACTCATGCATATTTGCTTTGTTTTCCTATAACTCAAATATAATAGTCATGTATGTATAACTCACATATGTGATTAAAGAAACATAAAATAAAGAAAAATAAAAGAAAAAAGGAAATAAAAGAATAACCAGAGCCTAGCTATCTGTGGACTGGGTTAAGGCGCAGCTATAGCAGGCTAGTCTTATTGCCCGCGCACCAGGTTATTGGTTCGCCGGGGACAAGGTTGTCCCCGGCGAACCAATAACCTGGTGCGCCGGCAATAAGACTAGTCATATGACTTAGTCGTTTCGGCCGAAACTCATCTCTTCCCCAAACCACATCTCAACCCTAGCTAACCGCACCGCCGTAGTTGCGCCACCGCCGCACCCGAGCCGCCGAGAGGAGGAGAGCCACCGAGAGGAGGAGGAGCAGGTGTCGCCACACCGTCGCCTCGGAGAGGAGGATCGAGCAGGCGCCGGCCACCGTCGCCACCGTCGCGGCGGAGGAGGAGGAGGGCGTCGCACACGCGCCGGCCACCGTGTCGCCACCGTCGGTAAGAATCCCCCCTCTCCCTTCCCCTCATCCTTTCCCGACGCCGCCAGGACCTCCTCCACCTTCCCCTCCCCCTCTTACTTCCTCTGTCCCTCCCCCGATTTCCCCTCTCTGCATCAGTAGCCGAATTCTTGCAGTAGTAATATGGAAATGGGGGGAATCGGATGCTCCTGTTATTGTCACATTCAAAAACCATGCCCTAATTTTAGTTCTTGCATGCAGTAGTCGAATTTTGCACACACTGCCATGCATTCTCAACACTCTAGAATTCTTGCAGTATGAACTTTAGGGTTCATTTAATACCCTAAATCTATCTCATTGAAATTTATTGCTAGCTAGTTGATTTAGTTGCAGGTTTGAAAAAACAAAAGAAAATGAATTTGTTATCTGGTTTGAAATTTAGTTCATTTAGCTAGGCTCCTATTGTTTTATATATTGATCAAAATAAAAATGACCCTGGGGAGAGAGCTTCACTATGAGGATTACAATGTAAAATGCTACTGGTGGTATTTAGTTCATTAGGTGGAGTTCTCTGGATTAAGCAATGAAAATGAAAATGGGTTTGCTAGCTAAATTGGTTTAGTTAAATCTTGAACATGTTCTCAAGAATTTGGGTGGTATGTCCTCATCATTTTTTTTGTCACCTGCTTAAAGAGCATGGCTGTTCAGTGTGTTTTTGTTCATTGGTTGGTCAGTTTGATTTTTCTTATGGATCTGGTTCATTTAAATGCCCACTGCCAAGAATTGGTTGATATATAAAATTCATTGGTTGATATATAAAATGAAAAAATGATCTGGTTCATTTAAATGCCTACTGCCAAGAACTGCCAAGCATCAAATGCCACCAGTAGCAAGTGTTAGGGTTAGGCATGCCTCACAGTTATTATCTGGTTTAATAATGCTTAATGAAAAAATGTGCTATTCTCTGGTTTGAAAAAAGAGCAAGTGATATTCTCTGGTTTGAAAAAAGAACAAGTGCTAGCAGTAGGTTTAGTTCATAAAAAGAACAAGTGCTATTCTCTGGTTTGAAAAAAAGAAAAGAAAATGAATTTGTTCTCTGGTTTGAATTTAGTTCATTTAGTTCATTTTTCACATCAAGGAAATATAATTGGAGCTTTCTGATAATCCACAAATGAGAAATGACACTAAACCAATTTTAATTATGTAGCCAGAGAGTAGCATGGTGTTGATGTAAAATGGTTATGGTGTAAAATGCTAAAGA
Source organism: Lolium perenne (assembly GCF_019359855.2). Classification (NCBI taxonomy): domain Eukaryota; kingdom Viridiplantae; phylum Streptophyta; class Magnoliopsida; order Poales; family Poaceae; genus Lolium; species Lolium perenne. The sequence continues at coordinate 73,121,491 of NC_067248.2, read as the reverse complement.
TGGTTTGAATTCTGGTTTTTATTTTAGTGTTTGAATTCTGGTTTTTATTTTAGTGTTTGAATTCTGGTTTGAATCCAGGGCTAGCATGATGAAATTCTGTCACTGACTCACTGGAATATTTCTTTCTTAATACAGAGAACATAGTCAGTAGTTACTGTAAGTGCTATTACTGTAAGTGTCCAGGGCTCTAAAGCTGTTGTTGTCTGAGTGTGAGAATTTGATTTACATTCATCTACTGTAATGCTAAGTGCTACTGTAATGCTACTGTAGTGCTATTACTGATGGTTATTGTGAAATGAAAGTGATATTACTGATGGTTATTGTGAAATGAAAGTGCTATTACTGATGGTTATAGTTTATGGTGATGGTTATGGTGTTCATGGCTATATATATGTGAATTGCATTTCTGTTACAGGGATTGAGTTGCTATTGAGTGCCGGAATGTTGATTCATTTCCGTTCCGGCAATTCTAGCACTCGGCATGTCCAATTTTTAGCAAAGGTCATGCCGAATTTTTTCGTGAATTCTAACTCTTTTTCATCTTCTATTAGTGCAAGCCACCATGGCGTCTGAAGAACAGTTAGAGGAGCACTACAATAGGCACTTCTTTAGGACGGAGGAGGATGCCGAGGCCGCTGGTGTTGGCGGCGACGAGGACCATGAGATGGAGGATGCCGCTGGGGGTAGTGGCGACGAGCCAAGCGGCAACGAGGCAAGCGACGCCGCCGGGGGTAGTACCTACGCGCCAAGCAGCGACGAGGCAACCGGCGCCGCCGGGGGTGGCGGCGAGACAAGCGGCGACGATCCTAGCGGCGCCGCCGGGAGTAGTGGCACCGGGACAAGTGGTTCCAAGAGGCCGCGGAAGGCAAGGCGCCAAAACACGGTCGGCACCGGCAGAGACACAGTCAAAGAGGTGGACCCCGCCAGTGGATTGCCGAAGGAGCCTAAGGATGTTGCCAAGGGGTACGGCAACCAACTGGCATGTATCCTCCGAGAGGTCGTCAATCTCAACGAGACGGACCTCCGAGCTGAGAGCAAAGCGCCTCTGCGAGCCCAGCTCATTGCGAGGTTGCACTCACGATACAAGTTCCTAGGCGACTACGCCTCCACTGATCAAACCAATAACATTGTGAACTCACAAGCCCTCCTGAAGTTCACCAAACACCTCAGCAGCTACAAGTACATGGTGCGGAAGCTGATTGCTGAGGGCAAAGGTTTCGAAGAGGTCCACTCCGCCTTTCCGCATGTCTCCCAGGCGGACTTTGATGCTTTTGTGGCCAATGAAGAGCTACAAGCAACCAAGAATCGCAAGTTGTGGGGGAAGGAAATGCGGGAGCTTAACATCGGCAACCACAACCTTGGGAGCCGTGGGTACGAGGGAAAGGAGCCCTATTGGGCGAAGGAGGACGAGGCGTATGTAAATGCCGGCATTGAGAACCCCTGGCTCAAGTACAAGGACCCGCTTGAAAGAAGATTCATCAGGTCCCGGTACCATAAGAAGAAACTAACCGGGGAACTTGTCACGGACCCGAAGGTCGTAACCGACATAATTTGGTTCACGAACGACAAGAAGGTCCTGGCGTTGGAGAAAAAACTGGTAAGCAATTTACCGGTTTAATTAGATCAAGTATCGTTCATATAATAGTAGCAACATTTCTAAATGGTTCGCGTTTCTTCCGCAGGAAGAAGAAAGACAAAAACTTTCTCAATGTGACGAAGGCTCCTCCTCCCAGGCGTCGACGGGCAGGGTAGTGATACGCGTAGATGTACACGTCCGTTGGGAACCCCAAGAGGAAGGTATGATGCGTATAGAAGCAAGTTTCCCTCAGTATGAAACCAAGGTTTAATCGAACCAGTAGGAGCCAAGAAGCACGTTGAAGGTTGATGGTGGCGAAATGTGATGCGGCGCAACAACAGGGATTCCGGCGCCAACGTGGAATCTGCACAACAAAACCAAAGTACTTTGCCCCAACGAAACAGTGAGGTTGTCAATCTCACCGGCTTGCTGTAACAAAGGATTAAACGTATCGAGTGGAAGATGTTTGAGAGAAAATAGTAAAACACAATTGCAGTAGATTGTATGCTATGTAAAGAATAGGACCGGGGTCCACAGTTCACTAGAGGTGTCTCTCCCATAAGATAAAAGCATGTTGGGTGAACAAATTACAGTCGGGCAATTGACAAATAGAGAAAGGCATAACAATGCATATACATGATATGATAAATATAGTGAGATTTAATTGGGCATTACGACAAAGTACATAGACCGCCATCCAACTGCATCTATGCCTAAAAAGTCCACCTTCAGGTTATCATCCGAACCCCATTCAGTATTAAGTTGCTAAGCAACAGACAATTGCATTAAGTATGGTGCGTAATGTAATCAACAACTACATCCTTAGACATAGCATCAATGTTTTATCCCTAGTGGCAACAGCACATCCACAACCTTAGAACTTTCTGTCACTGTCCCAGATTTAATGGAGGCATGAACCCACTATCGAGCATAAATACTCCCTCTTGGAGTTAAGAGTACAAACTTGGCCAGAGCCTCTACTAATAACGGAGAGCATGCAAGATCATAAACAACACATAAACAATAGATTGATAATCACCATAATCATAGTACTCTCTATCCATCGGATCCCGACAAACACAACATATAGAATTACATATAGATGATCTTGATCATGTTAGGCAGCTCACAAGATCCAACAATGAAGCACAACAAGGAGAAGACGACCATCTAGCTACTGCTATGGACCCATGGTCCAGGGGTGAACTACTCACTCATCACTCCGGAGGCGACCATGGCGGTGTAGAGTCCTCCGGGAGATGAATCCCCTCTCCGGCAGGGTGCCGGAGGCGATCTCCTGAATCCCCCGAGATGGGATTCGCGGCGGCGTCTCTGGAAGGTTTTCCGTATCGTGACTCTCGGTACTGGGGGTTTCGCGACGGAGACTTTAAGTAGGCGGAAGGTCAACGCGGGGGGCCACACGAGGTGCCCAGGGGGTAGGGCCGCGCGGCCAGGGCTTGGGCCGCGCCGCCCTGTCCCCTGGCTGCCTCGTGGCCCCACTTCGTTATCTCTTCGGTCTTCTGGAAGCTTCGTGCAAAAATAGGACCCTGGGCGAAAGTTTCGTCCAATTCCGAGAATATTTCCTTACTAGGATTTCTGAAACCAAAAACAGCAGAAAACAGCAACTGGCTCTTCGGCATCTTGTTAATAGGTTAGTTCCAGAAAATGCATAAATATGACATATAATGTGCATAAAACATGTAGGTATCATCAATAAAGTAGCATGGAACATAAGAAATTATCGATACGTTGGAGACGTATCAGCATCCCCAAGCTTAGTTCTGCTCGTCCCGAGCAGGTAAAACGATAACAAAGATAATTTCTGAAGTGACATGCCATCATAATCTTGATCATACTATTTGTAAACATATGTAATGAATGCAGCGATCAAAACAAAGATAATGACATGAGTAAACAAGTGAATCATATGACAAAGACTTTTCATGAATAGTACTTCAAGACAAGCATCAATAAGTCTTGCATAAGAGTTAACTCATAAAGCAATAAATCAAAGTAAAGGTATTGAAGCAACACAAAGGAAGATGAAGTTTCAGCAGTTGCTTTCAACTTATAACATGTATATCTCATGGATATTGTCAACATAAAGTAATATAATAAGTGCAATATGCAAGTATGTAGGAATCAATGCACAGTTCACACAAGTGTTTGCTTCTTAAGGTGGAAGGAGATAGGTAAACTGACTCAACAATAAAAGTAAAAGAATGGTCCTTCAAAGAGGAAAGCATCGATTGCTGTATTTGTGCTAGAGCTTTTATTTTGAAAACATGAAACAATTTTGTCAACGGTAGTAATAAAGCATATGAGTTATGTAAATTATATCTTACAAGTTGCAAGCCTCATGCATAGTATACTAATAGTGTCCGCACCTCGTCCTACTTAGCTTGGACTACCGGATCTTCGCATGCCATGTTTCAACCAAGTGTCACAAAGGGGTACCTCCATGCCGCCTGTACAAAGGTCTAAGGAGAAAGCTCGCATTTTGGATTTCTCGCTTTTGATTATTCTCAACTTAGACATCCATACCGGGACAACATGGATAACAGATAATGGACTCCTCTTAAATGCATAAGCATGTAGCAATGATTATTATTCTCATATGAGATTGAGGATATATGTCCAAAACTGAAACTTCAACCATGATTCATGGCTTTAGTTAGCGGCCCAATGTTCTTCTCTAACAATTTTGCATGCTCCAACCACTAAAATGATAGATCCTTCAGACAAGACGGACATGCATAGCAACTCACATGATATTCAATCAATAGTTGATGGCGTTCCCCAGAGGCATGGTTATCGCACAACAAGCAACTTAATAAAATATAAATTGCATAAGTACATATTCAATACTACGATAGTTTTTAAGGCTATTTTGTCCCATGAGCTATATATTGCAAAGGTGAATGATGGAATTTTAAAGGTAGCACTCAAGCAATTTACTTTGGAATGGCGGAGAAATACCATGTAGTAGGTAGGTATGGTGGACACAAATGGCATAGTAGTTGGCTCAAGGATTTTGGATGCATGAGAAGTATTCCCTCTCGATACAAGGTTTAGGCTAGCAAGGTTATTTGAAGCAAACTCAAGGATGAACAAGTGCAGCAAAACTCACATAAAAGACATATTGTAAACATTATAAGACTCTACACCGTCTTCCTTGTTGTTCAAAACTCAATACTAGATATTATCTAGACCTTAGAGAGACCAAATATGCAAATCAAATTTTAGCAAGCTCTATGTATTTCTTCATTAATGGGTGCAAAGCATATAATGCAAGAGCTTAAACATGAGCACAACAATTGCAAAGTATCACATTATCCAAGACATTTTAGAATTACTACATGTAGCATTTTCCAATTCCAACCATATAACAATTTAACGAAGAAGAAACTTCGCCTTGAACATTATGAGTAAAGCCTAAGGACACATGTGTCCATATGCAACAGCGGAGCGTGTTTCTCTCCCACAAAGTGAATGCTAGGATCCATCTTATTCAAACAAAAACAAAAACAAAAACAAACCGACGCTCCAAGCAAAGAACACAAGATGTGATTGAATAAAAATATAGTTTCAGGGGAGGAACCTGATGATGTTGTCGATGAAGAAGGGGATGCCTTGGGCATCCCCAAGCTTAGACGCTTGAGTCTTCTTAGAATATGCAGGGGTGAACCACGGGGGCATCCCCAAGCTTAGAGCTTTCACTCCTCTTGATCATAGTATATCATTCTCCTCTCTTGACCCTTGAAAACTTCCTTCACACCAAACTTCAAGCAAACTCATTAGAGGGTTAGTGCACAATTAATAATTCACACATTCAGAGGTGACACAAACATTCTTTACACTTCCGGACATTGCATAAAGCTACTGGACATTAATGGATCAAAGAAATGAATCCAACATAGCAAAAGAGGCAATGCGAAATAAAAGGCAGAATCTGTCAAAAACAGAACAGTCCGTAAAGACGAATTTAAAGCTGGCACCAGACTTGCTCAAATGGAAAAACTCAAAACTAATGAAAGTTGCGTACATATTTGAGGATCACGCTCGTAAATTGGCAGATTTTTTCGAATTTTCTACAGAGAACTGTGCCCAGATTCGTGACAGACAGCAATGCTGTTTCTGCGCAGCGATCCCAAATATAACATCAACTTTGACATAGAAACTTTACTTGGCACAAAAACATGATAATGAGAGGTTGCTACAGTAGTAAACAACTTCGAAGACTCAACAAAACAAAAAATTGCTGTAGTAAAAACATGGGTTGTCTCCCATAAGCGCTTTTCTTTAACGCCTTTCAGCTAGGCGCAGAAAGTGCAAATCAAGTATTATCGAGAGTAGAAGCATCAACATCATAACTTGTTCTAATAATAGAATCAAAAGGCAACTTCATTCTCTTTCTAGGGAAATGTTCCATACCTTTCTTGAGAGGAAATTGATATTTAATATTATCTTCCCTCATATCAATAACAGCACCAACAGTTCGAAGAAAAGGTCTTCCCAACACAATAGGACAAGATGCATTGCATTCGATATCCAAGACAACAAAATCAACGGGGACAAGGTTATTGTTAACCGTAATGTGCACATTATCAATCCTCCCCAAAGGTTTCTTTTTAACATTATCGGCAAGATTAACATCCAAATAACAATTCTTCAATGGTGGCAAGTCAAGCATATCATAAATCTTTTTAGGCATAACAGAAATACTTGCACCAAGATCACATAAAGCATTACATTCAAAGTCATTGAATTTCATTTTAATGATGGGCTCCCAACCATCTTCTAACTTTCTAGGAATAGAAGTTTCAAGTTTTAGTTTCTCTTCTCTAGCTTTTATGAGAGCATTTGTAATATGTTTTGTAAAGGCTAAATTTATAGCACTAGCATTAGGACTTTTAGCAAGTTTTTGTAAGAACTTTATAACTTCAGAGATGTGGCAATCATCAAAATCTAAATCATTATGAACTACAGCAATGGGATCATTGTTCCCAAGGTTGGAAAAAAATTCAGCAGTTTTATCACAAGCAGTTTCAGCAGTTTTAGCAATTTCAGGCAGTTTTGTACGCTTTGCACTAGGAGTAGAAACATTGCCAACACCAATTATTTTACCATTGATAGTAGGAGGTGCAGCAACATGTGAAGAATTAGCATTACTAGTGGTGGTAATAGTCCAAACTTTAGCTACATTATTCTCTTTAGCTAGTTTTTCATTTTCTTCTCTATCCCACCTAGCACGCAATTCAGCCATTAATCTTATATTCTCATTAATTCTAACTTGGATGGCATTTGCTGTAGTAGTAATCTTATTATCAATATCATTATTGGGCATAACTTTCAATTTTAAAAGATTAACATCGGAGGCAAGTCTATCAACTCTAGAAGCAATAGTATCAATTTTATCAAGCTTTTCCTCAACAGATTTGTTAAAAGCGGTTTGTGTACTAATAAATTCTTTAAGCATGGCTTCAAGACCAGAGGGTACATTCCTATTATTGTTGTAAGAATTCCCATAAGAATTACCATAACCATTACCATTAGCAGAAGGATATGGTCTATAGTTATTACCAGAGTTGTTCCTATAAGCATTGTTGTTGAAATTATTGTTTTTAATGAAATTCACATCAACATTTTCTTCTTGAGCAACCAATGAAGCTAAAGGAACATTATTTGGATCAACATTAGATCTACCATTCACAAGCATAGACATAATCACATCAATCTTATCACTCAAGGAAGAGGTTTCTTCAACAGAATTTACCTTCTTACCTTGTGGAGCTCTTTCCGTGTGCCATTCAGAGTAATTTATCATCATATCATCAAGAAGTTTTGTAGCCGCCCCCAATGTGATGGACATAAAGGTACCTCCAGCAGCTGAATCCAATAAATTCCGCGAAGAAAAATTTAGTCCTGCATAGAAGGTTTGGATGATCATCCAAGTAGTCAGTCCATGGGTTGGGCAATTCTTTACCAAAGTTTTCATTCTCTCCCATGCTTGAGCAACATGTTCAGTATCTAATTGTTTAAAATTCATTATGCTACTTCTCAAAGATATAATTTTAGCGGGAGGATAATATCTACCAATAAAAGCATCCTTGCATTTAGTCCATGAATCAATACTATTCTTAGGCAAAGATAGCAACCAATCAATCTTATCACTCAAGGAAGAGGTTTCTTCAACAGAATTTACCTTCTTACCTTGTGGAGCTCTTTCCGTGTGCCATTCAGAGTAATTTATCATCATATCATCAAGAAGTTTTGTAGCCGCCCCCAATGTGATGGACATAAAGGTACCTCCAGCAGCTGAATCCAATAAATTCCGCGAAGAAAAATTTAGTCCTGCATAGAAGGTTTGGATGATCATCCAAGTAGTCAGTCCATGGGTTGGGCAATTCTTTACCAAAGTTTTCATTCTCTCCCATGCTTGAGCAACATGTTCAGTATCTAATTGTTTAAAATTCATTATGCTACTTCTCAAAGATATAATTTTAGCGGGAGGATAATATCTACCAATAAAAGCATCCTTGCATTTAGTCCATGAATCAATATTCTTAGGCAAAGATAGCAACCAATCTTAAGCTCTTCCTCTTAATGAGAAAGGAAACACTTTCAATTTAATAATATCACCATCTACATCTTTATACTTTTGCATTTCACAAAGTTCAACAAAATTATTGAGATGGGCAGCAGCATCATCAGAACTAACACCAGAAAATTGATCTCTCATGACAAGATTTAGTAAAGCAGGTTTAATTTCAAAGAATTCTGCTGTAGTAGCAGGTGGAGCAATAGGTGTGCATAGGTAATCATTATTATTTGCATTTGTGAAGTCACACAACTTAGTATTTTCAGGGGTATTCATTTTAGCAACAGTAAATAAAACAAACTAGATAAAGTAAATGCAAGTAACTAATTTTTTTGTGTTTTCGATATAGTGAGCAAGACAGTAAATAAAGTAAAACTAGCAACTAATTTTTTTGTGTTTTGATTTAGTGCAGCAAACAAAGTAGTAAATAAAATAAAGCAAGACAAAAACAAAGTAAAGAGATTGAGAAGTGGAGACTCCCCTTGCAGCGTGTCTTGATCTCCCCGGCAACGGCGCCAGAAATTTATGCTTGATACGCGTAGATGTACACGTCCGTTGGGAACCCCAAGAGGAAGGTATGATGCGTATAGAAGCAAGTTTCCCTCAGTATGAAACCAAGGTTTAATCGAACCAGTAGGAGCCAAGAAGCACGTTGAAGGTTGATGGTGGCGAAATGTGATGCGGCGCAACAACAGGGATTCCGGCGCCAACGTGGAATCTGCACAACAAAACCAAAGTACTTTGCCCCAACGAAACAGTGAGGTTGTCAATCTCACCGGCTTGCTGTAACAAAGGATTAAACGTATCGAGTGGAAGATGTTTGCAAGAAAATAGTAAAACACAATTGCAGTAGATTGTATGCTATGTAAAGAATAGGACCGGGGTCCACAGTTCACTAGAGGTGTCTCTCCCATAAGATAAAAGCATGTTGGGTGAACAAATTACAGTCGGGCAATTGACAAATAGAGAAAGGCATAACAATGCATATACATGATATGATAAATATAGTGAGATTTAATTGGGCATTACGACAAAGTACATAGACCACCATCCAACTGCATCTATGCCTAAAAAGTCCACCTTCAGGTTATCATCCGAACCCCATTCAGTATTAAGTTGCCAAGCAACAGACAATTGCATTAAGTATGGTGCGTAATGTAATCAACAACTACATCCTTAGACATAGCATCAATGTTTTATCCCTAGTGGCAACAGCACATCCACAACCTTAGAACTTATCATCACCGTCCTGCATTTAATGGAGGCATGAACCCACTATCGAGCATAAATACTCCCTCTTGGAGTTAAGAGTACAAACTTGGCCAGAGCCTCTACTAATAACGGAGAGCATGCAAGATCATAAACAACACATAAACAATAGATTGATAATCACCATAATCATAATACTCTCTATCCATCGGATCCCGACAAACACAACATATAGAATTACATATAGATGATCTTGATCATGTTAGGCAGCTCACAAGATCCAACAATGAAGCACAACAAGGAGAAGACGACCATCTAGCTACTGCTATGGACCCATGGTCCAGGGGTGAACTACTCACTCATCACTCCGGAGGCGACCATGGCGGTGTAGAGTCCTCCGGGAGATGAATCCCCTCTCCGGCAGGGTGCCGGAGGCGATCTCCTGAATCCCCCGAGATGGGATTCGCGGCGGCGGCGTCTCTGGAAGGTTTTCCGTATCGTGGCTCTCGGTACTGGGGGTTTCGCGACGGAGACTTTAAGTAGGCGGAAGGTCAACGCGGGGGGCCACACGAGGTGCCCAGGGGGTAGGGCCGCGCGGCCAGGGCTTGGGCCGCGCCGCCCTGTCCCCTGGCTGCCTCGTGGCCCCACTTCGTTATCTCTTCGGTCTTCTGGAAGCTTCGTGCAAAAATAGGACCCTGGGCGAAAGTTTCGTCCAATTCCGAGAATATTTCCTTACTAGGATTTCTGAAACCAAAAACAGCAGAAAACAGCAACTGGCTCTTCGGCATCTTGTTAATAGGTTAGTTCCAGAAAATGCATAAATATGACATATAATGTGCATAAAACATGTAGGTATCATCAATAAAGTAGCATGGAACATAAGAAATTATCGATACGTTGGAGACGTATCAGGTAGCCTGGGACAAGCCTCTCGTACGGGCGCTAAACATCGTTAATGAGCATTCACCGACGAGAAGGCCGCATAGAGGCCGTGTGGCTGGCGCCGGTACAGGCTACAAGCATGGTCACTATGGCTTGTCGTCTGCGAACGATAAAAATGCGCGCAGTGAGAGGAAGCAGCGGGAGGCGGAGGAAATGAGGGAGTCAATCCTAGCCGAAGTCCAAGCTGGTTTGGTACCGCAACTGGTACCGCAACTCAAAGCTACGCTCATACCTGAAGTCAAAGCTGAAGTCGCCGCTTCAGTCCAAGCAGATTTCAACGCTCTACACGCGTGGTATGAGGGTGGCAAACAACCCCCCCCCCCCCCCCCCCCCCGAAAATGCAAGTGGTTAGCTTCGACGGCAGCAACTCGATGGCGCCGCCGTCCGCCGGTAATGACAATGTTATAATGGAGACTCCTCCGGCCGCCGGCAATGTCGCTGGTGCTAGGGATTCACCGTCCATGCCGGGTAGCAGCCCCTCCGTCACTTGCACGCCTGCCGCCGCATGTGCCGGCCCGTCGACATTAGCCGAGCTCAACGCCCTCACGGTAATTAACCCATGTGTACATCAAGTTAATATATTAGTTTCGTCATCCTTGCCCTCTCTCTAACGCCATACACATGTTCTCGCAGGCGCTCTCAACGCCATGCACCTTCCTGATGAGAGTAAACGGCGAACTCAAAGACGTCGCGAGGGGGTCCATCCTTCGGCCCCTGGATAAGAAGTGGCACACACGAGATATGGAGGATGACGTTTACCGGGTTGAAGTGGATCGGGCGTTACCGGGCTATGAGGATTTGTTTCCTCCTAATCAACCGCATGGTGCCGATGACGAAGACCCGTTGAATCTTGCCTCACTGAAGGGTTGGGTACTGCTATGGCCGAAGACCCTAATTAGGATCAACACCTACTCGGGGTCGACGGCAAGCAAAGACAAGCACCTTGCGGCGCCACAGGTCAGCGTCCCTCCACGACAGCCAGCGGCGCCGGTGGTCCTCGCCCCACCACAACGGCCAGCTGCACAAGAGGTCAGCCGCCCACCACAACGGCCAGGCGGCGCCGGTGGTCGAGCGCCCCACCACAACAGCCGGCGGCGCAGAGGCCGAGGAATACGAACGTGACGACTTCCAATGGGATATTCCTACGTCTTCACAAGTTGTCCATGAGGATGAGCCGGCCTCAAAATATGGGTGCTCCAAGAAGCTGTTCGATTCTCAAGAAACGGCTGAGGAGGAAAATCCTGAGGAGGTCGCCGCCGCCGCCGTCAAGAAGATGCTGAGCCCTAACACACTCCGTGCTACGGTTACGGCGGTGGGAGATGGTCCAGTACTACAACCCAAGAAGAGGAAGAGGCCAGCTAAGAAGGACGCCAAAGACAAGGCGGCGGCCAAAGACAAGGACAAGGTGGCACTCCTTGACAAGTTGCCAAACAATTGGCGACCTCTGCATCACTTGGGTGAACCGATGCTGCCGGAGCATGTCCTCAAGTTACTCACCGGGATATGGCGAGCTTGCATAACCAAGTCCAGTATTTGGAGAGGCAGCTTCTCAAATCAAAAAATCCTAGTTACCCTCTCTTCGTGGCGAAGGTGCCAACTGGCATGAACTTCGTCGAGAAGTACCCCGCGGACTTGTGCTTCATCCGGTTCAATGACATCTTCAGCATCTATCGCATGCAAATGCTCCACTTTAGTGTGGTTCGCCTAGTTGCTCTTAGCTTGTCTTCCCAGATCGTTAAGGAGGGGACGCCGACCATCGCGATAATGGACCCCTTCTATATGCGGGAGAGCATCATCTGCAACGCCGGGGATCGGGCGATTGCCACCCGGCAGGTCGAGGATTTCATGCTGGCGAACATTAAGAAGGGCGCAATTCTCATCCCTTACTTCCCCGAGTAAGTAATCACTCGCTAGTCCCCATCACCATTCTATCCTATATCTCCATTTGCATTTCCAAAGGTTAATCTGTGTGTTTTCCGCAGAGACATGTACTGCACCCTCATCGTCGTGCACCCGCAACACTCGCATGCGCCTATCTCGACTCGGTAGGGACAAGAAGAAAGACTACACCAACATCGGGGCCCTTCTCAATGATGCTCTCACCGGCTTCGCCAACAAGGCAGGCCCCTCAAAGTAGAGAGGAAATCCCGAGGAGGCTTGGTCTTAACCCACACAACCAACTTCCCTGCCTCGTGCGATCGAATGAAGACAATGGGATGGACGCGTGGTACGCCATCCTTCAGATGCAGGAGTACATAAAGTACGCAGATGACATGTTGCTGCCAGAGAGTCTCAGAGAGAGGTTTTTAAACATGGCGGATGCCCCTGATAGAGAGATTAGAAAGAACTGGGGTCGCATCCAGCAGTTCATTTGCACGGTAATCGTGCATGATGTCAACAATAGGTCTGGCGAGTTCTTCTACGGCTACGGTCTACCACCTAATGACGAGATAGAACTCCGCTTGGAGATGTCGCGTGATGAGAGGCCGTTCAACACGCTTGAGGGCTGCCGTCCATTCCCCCCTAGGCGTACAACCTGATCCTACGACGGGAACACTATTGCTAAAGCTTGAACGATTTGTCTTTGAACTTCCGTATTGTAATACTTGCTACATATTCCCATAGAATCGACTTGTTGCTTTTATTTAGTTGTATGGATGTGCATGTGAACAGGTGTCTATAGTTTCATTTAGTTTGCTATATATTTCAAGATTATGCCGTAGATACCTTAATAATTATTTGCATTTACTCGACCCCTACTTGCCTCGTATTTGGAGTTCGCCGATGATTACAATGTTCGGTCACTAGTACACTCGGGGGTGGAGCCAGTGAGCCTTGGTGCAATGGCCACAAGTATCAATCTATTATGCATCCTACCTAGCCTCACTGACTCCATCCCTGGATGTTAATATGTGTTTCGACCGACAAATTATGAGGCACGCTATTTAAGTCGTACTACTTGTCTTTTATTTGAGTTCGCACTTCTTAATTGCATTGGCCGATGATTAAAATGTTTGGTCACTTGTACACTCCGGGGTGGGGCCAGTGAGGCTTGGTGTGATGGCCACAAATATCAATCTATTGTGCATCCTACCTAGCCTCGCTGACCCCATCCCTGTATGTTATTATTTATTTCGACCAACAAAGTATGAGGCACATGCTATTTAGTTCATACTACTTGTCTCTTATTTGAGTTCGCACTTGTTCATTGCGTTGGCCGATGATTAGAATGTTTGGTCACTTGTACACTTTGGGGTGGGGTGAGTGAACCTAGTGTGATGGCACAAATATCAATCTGTTGTGCATCCTACTTGGCTTCACTTACCCCATCCCTGAATGTTACTATTTGTTTCGATCGACAAAGTATGAGGCACATGCTATTTAGTTCATATTACTTGTCTCTTATTTGAGTTGGCACTTGTTAATTGCATTGGTACTAACGTTTTATTTGTCTTGTGCATGGAGATGCCGACGACATATGTCGTGTACAAGGGGAGGGTTCCTGGAGTCTACGACGACTGGGAGGACTGTCGGAGACAGGTGCACCGCTTCAGCGGCAACAGCTACAAGGGATACCCCACTAGGGTGGAGGCGGAAGGAAGATACGCCCGTTATCTAGCGGGAGAGATGAGGGACATGAGGAGGAACCGGATGAAGACCATGGCCTTCGTGATGATGGTCATCGTGACCATGTTGGTCATGTTCTATGTGATTGTAGTTTAGGTTAGTAGCTACATTGTGAGGTGTATGACGACACTTGTGACGACTATGTACCGAGACTTCTAACTTTGTGAAACTTCGTCCTTCGGTGTTGCATATGCACATGTGTTGTATGAATCAACATTCCGGAACCAGACTTGCGTATTTGTGTATTGATACCGAAATGAGACTTGGCTCTCTATGTGCTTCTCATATTGCATGTTCTGCTGTATAAATATGAACTGTGTTGTAAATATATACTGCTGTCAAATATGTATTCTAATATGCTGGGAAAAATCTGAAAAAAGAATTTTCGAATATTATTGCCGGCGCACCTACATGCCCTACTGCCGGCGCACGTGGCATGCGCCAGTGCTGCAAGCACTACTGCCGGCGCAGCTGCAGCTGCGCCGGTGGAACTTGCCCTTTGCCGGCGAAGCTACGATGGCGCGCCGGCAGTACATGACCTATCGCCGGCGCACTGCCTGGTGCGCCGGCAGTGGCCAGTTATCACCGGCCCGTTCGCAGCGGCGGGCTCGTGGTGCGCCGGCAATGGGCCTTTTAGGTGCGCCGGCAATAGGCCTTTCCCTTGTAGTGTCCCCAAGCTTAGTTCCTACTCGCCCTCGAGTAGGTAAACGATAAAAAACAATAATTTCTGAAGTGACATGCTACCAACACAATCTTGATCAACATTATTGTAAACCATATGAGATGAATGAAGTGATTCAAAGCAATAGATTGCTAACAAAAAGATAATGACTAAACAACTGAATCATATAGCAAAAACTTTTCATGAATAGTACTTTCAGGACAAGTATCAAAAAGACTTGCATAAGAGCTAACTCATAAAGCAATAGATTCAAAGTAAGAGGTTTCGAAGCAACACAAAGGAAGATTAAGTTTCGCCAATTGCTTTCAACTTGTAACATGTATATCTCATGGATAATTGTCAACATAAAGTAATATAACAAGTGCAATAAGTAAACATGTAAGAATCAGTGCACACAGTTGACACAAGTGTTTGCTTCTAAGATAGAAAGAAGTAGGTAAACTGACTCAACATAAAGTAAAAGAAAGGCCCTTCGCAGAGGGAAGCATGGATTACTCATGTGCTAGAGCTTTTATTTTGAAAACATGGAAACAATTTTGTCAACGGTAGTAATAATTCATATGTGTTATGCATAAAACCTCTTATAAGTTGCAAGCCTCATGCATCGAATACCAATAGTGTTCGCACCTTGTCCTAATTAGCTCGGATTTCCATGGATTAGCATTGCATTACATATGTTTCAACCAAGTGTCACAAAGGGGTACCTCTATGCCACCTGTACAAAGGTCCAAGGAGATAGATCGCATTTGATTTCTCAGTTTTGATAGATCTCAACCTGTGGACATCCATACCGGGACAACATAGAAAACACATAATGGACTCCTCTTTAATGCTTAAGCATTCAAAAACAGGTAATATTCTCATAAGAGATTGAGGATTAATGTCCAAACTGAAAACTTCCACCATGATACATGGCTTTGGTTGGCGGCCCAATGTTCTTCTCTAACAATATGCATACTCAAACAATTTAATCATGATAAATCACCCTTACTTCAGACAAGACGAACATGCATAGCAACTCACATGATATTCAACAAATGTGTAAAAAGTTGATGGCGTCCCCAGAAACATGGTTACCGCTCAACAAGCAACTTATAAGAACTAAGATACATAGCAACATATTCATCACCACAATAGTTTTTAAGCTATTTTCCCATGAGCTATGTATTACAAAGAAAAAGGAATGAAATTTTAAAGGTAGCACGCAAGCAATTTACTTTGGAATGGCAGAAAAATACCACATATAGGTAGTTATGGTGGACACAAATGGCATGGGTTTTGGCTCAAGGTTTTGGATGCACGAGAAGCATTTCCTCTCAATACAAGGCTTTGACTAGCAAGGTTGTTTGAAGCAAACACAAGTATAAACCGGTACAGCAAAACTTACACAAGAACATATTGCAAGCATTATAAGACTCTGCACTGTCTTCCTTGTTGTTCAAACACTTTTACCAGAAAATATCCAGGCCTTTAGAGAGACCAATCATGCAAACCAAATTTCAACAAGCTCTACGGTAGTTCTCCACTAATAGATTTAAACTACATGATGCAAGAGCTTAAACATGATCTATGAGAGTTCAAAACAATTGCCAAGTATCAAATTATTCAAGATAATATACCATTTACCACATGAAGCATTTTCTGTTTCCAACCAAATAGCAATCAACGAAGCGGTTTTCAACCTTCGCCATGAACATTAAAGTAAAGCTAAGAACACCCGTGTTCAAATGAAAAAGCGGAGCGTGTCTCTCTCCCACACAAGCATGGTAGGATCCAATTTATTCAGAGAAAAAAAAACAAAAACAAACAGATGCTCCAAGTAAAGCACATAAGATGTGACGGAATAAAAATATAGTTCACTAGAAGTGACCTGATAAGTTGTCGATGAAGAAGGGGATGCCTTGGGCATCCCTAAGCTTAGATGCTTGAGTCTTCTTGAAATATGCAGGGATGAACCACGGGGGAATCCCCAAGCTTAGACTTTTCACTCTTCTTGATCATATTATATCATCCTCCTCTCTTGACCCTTGAAAACTTCCTCCACACCAAACTTAAAGCAAACTCATTAGAGGGTTAGTGCATAATCAAAAATTCACATGTTCAGAGAGGACACAATCATTCTTAACACTTCTGGACATTACCCAAGGCTACTGAAAGTTAATGGAACAAAGAAATCCACTCAACACAGTAAAAGAGGCAATGCGAAATAAAAAGGCAGAATCTGTCAAAACAGAACAGTCCGTAAAGACGAATTTTTCTGAGGCACTTAACTTGCTCAGATGGAAAAACTCAAAACTAATGAAAGTTGCGTACATATCGGAGGATCATGGATGAATTTTCGCTGATTTTTTGATTCTTCTACAGAGAGAAAAACGCGAATTCGTGACAGACAACAAATCTGTTTCTGCGTAGAAATCCAAATCTAGCATCAACTTTCTATTAGAGACTTTACTTGGCACAAAAACAAAATGAACATGATAAGGAGAGGTTGCTACAGTAGTAACAACTTCCAAGACACAACAAAACAGTAGCAAAATAAAAACATGGGTTATCTCCCAAGAAGTGCTTTCTTTATAGCCATTAAGATGGGCTCTGTAATTTTAATGATGCTCTCGCGAGAAATAAGAGTTGAAGCAAAAGAGAGCATCAAGAAGCAAATTCAAAACACATTTAAGCCTAACCCGGTTCCTATGCATAGGAATCTTGTACACAAATAAATTCAAAAAGAGCAAAGAGACAAGCATAGGAAGATAAAACACGAGTAACTTCAAAATTTTCAGCATGTAGAGAGGTGTTTTAGTATCATGAAAATTTCTAAAACCATATTTTCCTCTCTCATAATAATTTCCAGTAGCATCATGAACAAACTCAACAATATAACTATCACATAAAGTATTCTTATCCACATGCATAAAAGTATCATTACTCTCCACATAAGCATAATCAATTTTATTAGTAATAGTGGGAGTAAAACTATCACATCCATCATTATAATCATCATAAATTGGAGGCATAGAATAATCATAATGAAATTTATCCTCAATAGTAGATGGACTGAAAATATCATATTCATCATTGCAAACATCATATATAGGAGGCATATCATAATCAACATAAACTTTCTCTTCCATACCCGGAGGACTAAAGAGATCATTTTCATCAAAACCGACCTCCCCAAGCTTAAATTCTTCCATAGCATTAGCAATAATAGTGTTCAAAGAGTTCATGCTAAAAACATTGCTACAACTATTTTGCAAACAAAGTTTCATGGGTTTTTTAATTCTCTCTTAAAACACATCATGTCCTAATTCAAGATAAAGTTTATAAAGATCTCTAATTTTTTTGTTGTTTCCATTAAGCCTAACTAGTGAAAATAAAAACAAGAAACAAAAAGATATAATTGCAGAATCTAAAGGAAATAGCTTCGAGCACTCACACACCGGCAACAGTGCTAGGAAATAGCTTAGTAGTCGGAGGATGTGAATACCTTTTACCTTACCTCCTCGGCAACGGCGCCAGAAAATAGCTTGATGTCTACGCATGCTTCTATTCCTGTAGACGATGTTGGGCCTCCAAGAGCAGAGGTTTGTAGAACAGCAGCAAGTTTCCCTTAAGTGGATCACCCAAGGTTTATCGAACTCAGGGAGGTAGAGGTCAAAGATATTCCTCTCAAGCAACCCTGCAATTAAGATACAAGAAGTCTCTTGTGTCCCCAACACACCTAATACACTTTTCAGATGTATAGGTGCACTAGTTCGGTGAAGAGATAGTGAAATACAAGTAATATGGATGATTATAAGTAGTAATTGCAATCTGAAATAAAAATGGCAGCAAGCAAACATGTAGCAGAACTTGTTCGAAACGGTGTTTCAATGCTTAGAAACAAGGCCTAGGGATCATACTTTCACTAGTGGACACTCTCAACAATGATCACATGATAAATAAATAACTTCTCCTCACTTGTGCTACTTTCAAACACTCTCTTGTTGGATAACAAACACCGTTCATTGTGTAGGGCTACAAGAGCACACCTCAAGCCGGAGTAAACAAGCTCCACAACATCCGGAGTTCATATTAAAGTAACCTCTAGAGTGCATAATAGACCGTTGCAATTTAGACCGAGTACTAACATAGCATACACACTGTCACCAATAGCTATGAAAGGGGGAATAGATCACATCAATACTATCATAGTAATAGTTAACTTCATAATCTACAAGAGATTACAATCATAACCTACGCCAAGTACTACATGATGCACACACTGTTACCTTTACATCATGGAGGAGGAATAGACTACTTTAATAACATCACTAGAGTAGCACATAGATTAATAATGATACAAAGCTCATGATCACATAAAGATCACACCATGGGAGAGAGAGATGAACCACATAGCTACCGGTAGAGCCCTTAGCCTCGGGGGAGAACTACTCCCTCCTCCTCATCGAAGACAGCAACGGCGATGAAGATGGCGGTGGTGTCGATGGAGATGACTCCGGGGGCAATTCCCCGTCCCGGCGGCGTGCCGAAACAGAGACTTATGTCCCCCGAAACTTGTCTTCGCGATGGCGGCGGCTGCGTAACTTTTCTCGTATCGTGGCTTATTGATTTAGGGTTTTTGCCCCTGGAAGAATATATAGGCGGAAGGGCAGCCTCGGAGGGGTCCCAAGGGGCCCACACCATAGGGGGCGCCCCCCCTTGGCCGCGTCGCCATGTGGGGTTGGGCCCCCTTGGCTCCCCTCCGGCCCCTCTCTGGCTCTCTGGAACCTTCCGTGGAAAATAAGGCCTTGGGCTGTTGTTTCGTCCAATTACGAGAATATTTCCTATATAGGATTTCTGAAACCAAAAACAGCAGAAAACAGGAACTGGCGCTTCGGTATCTTGTTAATAGGTTAGTTCCGGAAAATGCGTAAAAATGATATAAAGTATGAACAAAACATGTAGGTATTGTCATAAAACTAGCATGAAACATCAGAAATTATAGATACGTTGGAGACGTATCAGTGAACCTCATATCGAAATCCACAGCTGCTAGAATGTTCTGGCTGGTGTAGTGCTTTCTCCCGTGGAATGATGCAGACATTGATCTCGGCACCTTTGCAGTGACATGAGTACCATCAATGGCCCTAATGCAATCCTGTAAAAATATTAGCACACAATCATGTTTCTGACAGTAGCACACATCTGATAGGTAGAAGGAACATGATTTTGTACTCACCCTGAAATAGGGGAACCACCTGTAGCTTATCTTGATCTTGGTGGGTGTGTTCATTGATGTTGGCTTGATCATTTCACTTCTGAGCTCCCCAATTGCGTACAACACCTGCTGAAAGTACCGAGAGATAGTCTCCGTGGATCGCCTGAATGTGTTATGGATGACTCTGAACCTCTTGTTATGACCGACGACATGAAGAAACATTGCGACTTGTTCTTCGACAGAGGTGTGGATGCTATCAGTCAGCAGTCCTCTTTCCCTGAACGTTTTCACAAGTGCATAGAAAGGGGCTCTTCTCATCCGTAGCATCCAGATGGCCTCAACGTCGTTGCGGTTGTAGATGTTGTTTAGGTTGGCAATCCTCTCCTGATCTCGGGGTAACATAGGTCTGTAAGTCACACGAGGAAAAGCTGCATGCCTAACTGCTCTCTTGTGCACCATCAGGATCCAGGCTTGTACGCAAATGATGAGTGATGCGGCGTGTGCACAAGCTGGAGCTGGTCGGTCTACTCAAACAAGATCTATGCATTACAAACGGTCTTATCGAACCCAACTAGTTCTACCAACATGAATCTAACACTACAGTATAGCAGAGAAGTTTGCACTTACCTCCTTCATGGTGGACGAAGGGCAGGGCCGAAAGCCGCCGAAGATGTGCGCAACCTCCAGCGCGGCCGGAGAAGAGGATCCTGGTCCGACGCCGGAGACCCAAGGGAGATGCGCGCTGCCAGATCTGGGTCGCCACCGCCGGTGCGAAATTTGGGGGAAGGGAAATTTTGGGAGGGGGCTAATGGAGAGGGTAACCGAAGAGGGAGGTTACCCCTACCTTTGCCGCGCAACGCCGCTGGGATTTCGGCTTCTCCCGCCATGTCAAGGCGGAGCTCCCACGCGAACGGCGTTGTCGATTTTCGTCTCGCCAGGACCTGGCCCTGGAGAAACTGTCAAACCGGGCGTTCCTCCGGGACCTGTCCCAGGGTGTTTTAAAACTCGTGCTATGCAAGAACACGAATGCGCCCAAAAAACCAAACGGCCCGAAAAATACTGGACCGATGCGAGCCAAGGGCCGCCCAGGCTACCAAACGCGCCCCTGGTGTGTGAGCTCTATTGCTTTCTCCGCAATCGATGGAAAATAACGCCGAACAGTCGAACGGACGCAAATCATACAGTACAGTGTGCCAATAGGCAATAGCTGATTCTTCCGATCGAAATTAAGTTTACAGTGAAGAACTTTCAGCAAATACGTTTGGCTAGTCTTACTTCCCTCCGTTGTCCTAGTGCTACCATAGTATACATTGTCGACGGATCACTGCGTCATCAGCGACGGTGATTCGGCGGAACCGTCGAAGAGCGCCTCCATCTCCTCGAGGCTCCTCCCCTTGGTCTCCGGCAGGCAAGCGTAGACGAACACCCAGGCCGCCGCCGCGAACCCCGCGAAGATGTAGAAGCTCCCGGCCATGCCCACCGCCTCGTACATCGAGATGAACGTCATCCCCACCACCGCGCTCATCACCCGGTTCACCGCCGTGCCGATGCCCGTGCCCTGCGCGCGCAGCCGGAGCGGCAGGATCTCCGACCCGTACATCCATATCACCGGCCCGAACCCCAGCGAGAACGTCGCCATGAACGCCGCCGCAGCCGCCACGCTCGTCGCCGCCGCCCACCACGCGGCGCCCGCGTCCGCCGCCGGCGCCGCGCGGAGGGAGAAGCCGAGCACCAGCAGGGACGCGGCCATGCCGCCCGCGCTCGTGAGCAGCATGGGGCGCCGGCCGAGCCGGTCGGTGAGGAAGAGCGGGATGACGATGGACACCGTCTTGACGACGCCGAGGAGGATGGTGGCGCCCAGCACCGCGTGCTGGGAGGTGATCCCGGCGCGGTTGAACACCCGCGGCGCGTACAGCACGAGCGCCGCGACGCCGGATGCCTGCTGGAAGAACTGGAGGCCGAGGACGGCGAGCAGCACGCGGCGGATGGACGGCGTCGGCCGGACCAGCAGGTCGCGCCACACGCTCGTTGACGGCCGCGCCTCCTTCTTGCCGTCGCCGGAGACGGCCTGCTTCGGGCTCTCCCGGGCGGAGGACACGATATCCTGGAGACGGCGGTCGGCGAGGGCCGCGTCGCCGGTGGTGCGCGTGAGGACCCTGCGGGCTTCGTCGTGGTGGCCGTTGAGGACGAGCCACCGCGGCGTCTCCGGCATGGCGAGCAGCGTGGCCGCGGCGAGGAATAGCGGCGGGACGGCGCCGACGCCGATCATGAGGCGCCAGTTGACGGACTCCGGGAGGCCGGCGAGGGCGAAGTCGGCGATGTAGCTGAGCAGGATGCCCGAGTTGCCGGCGATCTGATGTGGCAGGCATATAAAAGAGTGTGAAGAACAGCGTTTATTGGCAAATTTATGATGACACCGTGAGAGTGAAAATTAATTCACAGACTAAGGTCTCAACTGGAGTACATTTTATGATTTCTAGTTCAAAACTTGGAGGAAAATTTTGAGCTAGCACAGTAAAGAAACAAAAAGTGACTTTGCCACATGAGCACCAGTGCTTCAGGTTTAAAAATAATATATTTTTGAGATTCCAAAAAAGTTAAGTTTAAATCTGCACATACATAGAAATCTTCTGAATGTTCTGTAGATATTTCGGAAGAAAATATATTGTATTATGAACTATATAAAAAAAAAAATTCTGACAAAAATTGTCCCTATACACAGCCTTTTTTCTGTAGCTAAAAATACAACAAATTTTTACCGAAATTTTGCACAAGTATTAATGACATATATTTATATTCATGGAATATTTTTTATGATTTTTAAAAATATAAAATACAGTTTTTAAATATTTCAAAAATCGGGAACACTGGTACTCATGTGCACCAAATCTTCGTCAGTAAAGAACAAGTACAACTTTGGTGGGATCTCACTTGCATCTCTCGCAGAGAGTGAGACTTGTTCCCCTTCTCAAAAGGAAATAAGAGTAAAATGAAATTCACAGATATAGCTATATTTATTATCACCATTCTTAAATTCGTTTAGTTTTGCACAGATATAGCTATGTTTATTATCATCATTCTTAAATGGGTTGGCCCGTTGGGTGTACTCCTGTCCAAGATGCGAGCTATTAAAAAGATGGCACTCGCCACCTGAGTCAAGATCATCCACTTAGCACACAAGCGGTACCCACCGGTGGTGGAGGAGATTGTCGCCGAGGCAGAATATGAGGAGGACGGATGACAATGTGGAGGACATCGACGCCGAGGTGGAGATGGACGACGAGGTCGACGAGCCGCCAACAAGCCATGAGTAGGCGGCTCTTCTCGTATCCTTCAAGTGCAAGACTGGTATGGGTGTGCGTGCCTACCTCGAGGACGTGAACGCTCCCACAAGTAGTTAGGCAGGGGACAGTCTTGCCGCCGACTCAGGGCTGCCGAGTGGAAGGCCGGACATCCTGGCCTAGAGGGAGATCGAGGCCGCCTCTCGCGAGGTTACCCGCATCTCCTTGGTGGGTGCAACCCGCCTGGCACACGAAGCGGCGTTGGCGACGAGGCAGAGCCGGTAGGCGCATGCAAAGAGTCGGCAGTTGCAGGCGAAGGTAGATGCGGCGAGCCAGTGCTTGGAGGTGGAGGCAGCATTGGTTTGCGCCCCTCCCTCGCCCGGCTTCAGTGGCACCAAAACCAGGCAGATCTGATCTGATGGGCAATCGAAGCCAAACGGTGAGGTATGTCCCTCTGTGACGATGAGGTAGATGCGACCAGGTCCCTGACGTGCCCAACTCTACCATTGAGTTTCTGACAAGTGACACCCACCCTAGATGTGATCCACATGCCAGTCAGCCAAAGTCGGAAAATTGCAGGAATGTCCACGTCAGAGGATCCGTCTCAGGCAGAGGATAGCAAGAAGTAGAAGCCACCATTTAGTCACTTTTATTTAAATTACGATGTAATGTTCTATTTAGTTGCAACGAACACTATCCTATTTTTTTTTTAGAACCTATCCTACTTTATTTAGGTAACTTATCTATAGGCTATGAGATAACAAGCGCGGACAACCGAGCGGTCTGCGGCGAAAATGGGCCTTACAGCCGGGTCAGTGGCGCTCGGTCCATTTACGCGCACAGTTTGGTTGTGCCTCCTTTTTCGACCGAAAGGTTCGTTTGGTGTACAAGAGGAGATTGTCTTTTATTTTTGTGTTAAATTCCCCATTTGGATGTCATCCTGCGACCTGAGCAAAAAAAAGAAGTCGCTGATCGAACACTTGCAAGTTGCAACGAACCGAACGTTGGTACTACAGTACGGTACTTTAATTTGCACATTGCGCTCTTTGACGATGCAGATTAGACACAAGCTCGTGCTACGACAGTAGGACACTGACACTCATTAAACCGCCGGTTCGTTGGGCCGTGCTAGACAGAAACCCTTGGATAGGAAGAGGTAGTAGATATGCCAGCGCCAGCCTCCTCGTAATTATGATATCGATTTCCTTTTTTTTCTTTGCGAAATTATGATGGCGAATTCGCGGTGGCAACAGTCTTTCAGCCGTGCTGCATTGGTAAGCAAGTTGTCGCAAAACAACAATTTGTGGTAGAAACAGACCAAGTACCAACGAATCACACGTATACTGGGCTAATAATTGTACATAACATCAGAGAAGTTCGATCCGATTTGCTTTCGGTCTTTTTCCCTTTAGTAAATTCAATTCGTAATGCATTGTTGTGGACATGACCGGAGAACTGATGTCTGTCAAAGTAATTGTTCTGATCTTGACCTCCTATTGGAGAACATTTTTCCAGTATTCAGAGTACGACAAGCATTATTTTTCTGTCCACCATGTTCGAACCGATCCAGCAATCCTAGGAGCGCGATCTCTCTACCCTTCATAGTGGGTTACCACCCCACTCTCTTTCATCATTTATTATCATGCCATGTCACCAAAATGGTTTGAGATGTGTGATGTTAGGGCAGCCCCAACGCACGTATCTAAACTATCGTATCTTGTTTTTCATCTCAGTTTTTGTTAAAACTTCCCAGCGCATCGTATCTAATTTTGTAAAACGTGGGCCCAGCTATCACCCAATTAAATGGGCTTTCTATGATTTCCTCGTGAGCTGGTTGGCCGAGCGTAATTGCTGCATCGGTTTTAACGGCAAGAGCCGTATCCTAAATAAGATACCGTGATACTCTCTCTCCTATTTAATTACACCTCCACGTTGGATTCTTTCCTAGCTGGCTCAAATTAGATACGATCCTAGTCACCGCGTTGGGAGCGCCCTTACTACCTATGTTACTCCCACTATGAGTAGTCTTATATTAGTTATAGTGGGGAGTAACTTAAACTAGTAACATGGCTTACGTTACTAGTTTAAGTTACTGCTTTCATAGTGGGTAGTAACTTATATGTAGTGTCATGCATTGTGTCATTTACTATGTTGTAGACTCATCTTGTCTTGGGGTGTGATGTTACGGTAACATAGCTAGTTACCACTTCACTCTCTTTCTTCATTCATTGTCATGCCATGTCACCAAAATGCCTTGGGTTGTGTGATGTTACTAGCTAAGTTACTCCCACTATGAGCAGTCTTAATTAGAAGTCAATCATCCCCTAATTAGCAGCAATTAGCTTGCACCACATAGCAAGAATTGCGCTCGTGAGAAGCAGTTAGTTAATTAAGCGACGATCAGATGTAGACGGGCACCACCACGAGGCCGAACCCGCACCAGACGCCGGCCACAGGCTGCCCGGCCATGAGCGCCGCGTACCCTGACGCCGCAACGGTGGTGGCGGAGCCAGCAAAGAACATGGCCACGGAGAGCGCCATGGTGCGGCGCCGGCAATGAGAGTAAACACTAGACACA
The DNA here is from genome assembly GCF_019359855.2 of Lolium perenne. Lineage (NCBI taxonomy): Eukaryota > Viridiplantae > Streptophyta > Magnoliopsida > Poales > Poaceae > Lolium > Lolium perenne. Next base: position 73,095,795 of record NC_067248.2, on the reverse strand, counting down.
GCAGATTTGCCACGAGCTCATGCTATCGCAGTATGACACTGACACACCGACGGTTCATAGCGTCATGCTGGACATAAACCCTTCGAAAGAGTGATATGCCAGCCTCCTTGTAATTGTAATATTTTCGCGTGTTTAAATTAATTGACCCAATAGTCGTCAGTTAATTTTGGTGCAAGTTTTATTGTTAGATGTACCCAAGACGGTGCGGCTCCTCCAAGGAAAGAGAGGCAATCCTAAAATTAAAACTCATCTAGCATTCTGTCCCCCTCGCCGGGAATGCTGCCGGTTCACTCTGTCTGTAGTGCCCTTGGGGATTTGTAGGCTTGGTGGACCACGAGTCCAAGACCCTCGCCGGCGGGAGGATTATTGTTCTTTGTTCATGGTTTGTTTCATGTCCTCCTGTAGATGGTGAGGCGGTTGCTACATTCTGAAATCGGGATAAGATTCTCCCTATTCTATCTTCGCTTTGGTGGTGCATCTAGCACCGGCTAAGGGCGCGTGGAGTTGTTCTTCCCTTGGATCTTATGGGATATCGCTGGTTTTTATATCCGTAGGTGTGGTTTTGGGTCTGGTTCTTCCGATCTACGGGTCTTGTCCTTAACGATGTTTGTTGCTCTGGTGCGTTAGTCCTTCAGAGACTTAGCACGGTAACTTTCGGTTTGTCTACTACTACAACCTCTACTAGGACAAAGTTTGCCCAGCTCCGGTGATGGAGGGCAAGAACGGCAGCGTGAGTTGTCATCGCTAGGTGGTATATTAATTCATTTGTAATTTTGTTTACTACTTTTTTTTGCTCTTTGTAGATATCAGTGGATTTTTTTGCACTTTTTTGTGTGGTACAGGTGTATTTCTAAACCTCGTTAATTAATCTGGATTGGAGGAAGTAGCAAATTCCCTTTGGTACATAATACGTTGCGTTGGTAGTCAACCTGTCGCAAAACAACAACTTGTGGTGCATTCGTCGTGTCCGTCCAAATGCCAACGAATCACGTCCTAGACTAATAACTGTAGATAACATCAGATATAAGTTGGATCCGATGTGCTTTCCAAAAGAGAGATTCGATAGAATTTGCTAATCATTTCATATTGTCCAGCTAGATGTGACTGGAACCAATACCTGTCAAAAGTAAATACTATTCTGATTTCTGATATTGATCTCCTATTGCCTATTGGAGACCATCTTTCCAGTACTCAGAGTACGACTAGCATTCTTTCTCTGTCCACCACGTTCGAACCGATCGCAGAAATCCTAGGATCTAGTGTGATCTCTCGAGAAAATTATACTACTACGGTAGTAACTATTTTATTAGCTAAACTACCCTTTAATTAGAAGTCAATCTACCTAGCAAGCATTGTGCTCGGGAGAAGCAGTTAGTTATAATTAAGCTCGATCGATCAGATGAACACGTACTAGGGGCCGGGTGGAACGGAGCTAACCTCGGGGATGGAGGAGAGGAATCCTCGTGACGCCGCCGGCGCCATCTCGGCGATGTAGACTGGCGCGACGACGAGTCCGAACCCGCACGCGACGCCGGCCACGAGCTGCCCGGCCATGAGCGCCGCGTACCCGGACGCGGCGCCGGTGATGGCGGAGCCTGCGAAGAACAAGGCCGCGGAGAGCGCCATGGTGCGTCGGCGGCCCGCGCGGTCGCACGCCCACCCCGCCGCCAGCGAGCCGACGAGCGAGTAGATGCTGGTGGCGCCGATGAGCACCTCGATCTGCGCGTCGCTGATGCCCAGGTCATCCTGCACGAACTTCTGCGCCCCGCTCATCACCCCTCGGTCTGCAGAGAGAAATCAGATTCGCATGGTTAATCACGACATGAAATTGATCGACAGTTTTTCCTAGGCACATGCATAATCTTAATCCTGCAGGTAATAAGAGATTAATGTTTCGGGATTAATTAGAGCATATCTGGCACCTAGCTAGAGATCAAAATAATTGTTGGACGCAAGATTTAGAAAGATACGCGCATGGCCAGCTTGCATGCATGCATGACCATCTCTAGATCGAGGTTTTTTGCTTACTGTAACCGTAGATGATGGAGATGGCGGAGGCGACGAGGGAGCAGACGAGCGCGTAGGCGCTTCCCGCCGCGGCGGCCGCCTTCCTGGCATCGCCGTCGCCGGGAAGCAGCGGCGCCTCTAGCTCGGGCTCTTGTTCTTGCTCATTCTTCATTATTTTCGTCGCAAGAATTACTCGTTGACCGCCACCGTCGTCTCTCTTTGGGTACAAGGAGACCGGAGTTGAAATGGCAGAACGATCGACCTCGCCGGAGACACTTTATATAGGGCCGATGCGGCTGATAATTAATTGCTCACGTGTTCAAGGTAAAGGGCAGAGAATGAAAAAGGCTGATCACGCGGAGATTTTATTTGGCAATAATTCACCACGGCCGAGATAAGCACGGCAGCTGGTAAAATTACGTGATTAACCGCGGGCGATTACAAACACTCAAGTGTCGGCTCGAGACTATTACAGGTGGGGCCTTGGAGCCAGCGAGGTGCTGATATTTGGGATGCTGCATGCGCACGTGATGATTTTCTTTGGGCATTACGTAGGCTGGCATATTTATTTTGGAACTGCGCGAGCTGGCACTTAATTACGGAATGGGCAACAGGCAACCAACCTCGTCGCAGAAAATAAGGGCCTGTTTGGTTGCCTGCATCAGATTTCTGCACCACTGACGCAGCAGGAAGGAATTCCTGCGCGTTGAAGATGTGTCATAGGCCATAAAAGTCACGTTGTTTGGTGGCCTGTATAGAGTATTTTAGGTCCCGTGGAGATTTGGGTTCTATCTGTTTGGTAGGTCGGTTTTCAGGCCTTGTAGCAGCCTAGAACGACGCCCCTGTTGTTTGGTTGCAACCCAGAATCTGCTTCTGCTTATCTCTTACCTTCGGTGGTGAGGTTACCAGCGATCAACAGCACAAGCAAGAACACAATTTACAGTTTAGGTAAACTTAACACTGATCATAGTTCAAACACGGTCATACTTCACGACACACCACACACGATCATAGTTCAACAGACGACATGAACAACAACTAGACACATACATGGTAGGAGCGACACAGAACCAGATTAGCTTCAAACATGACTTTGAAAGACGACACACCTGGTGGCGTCGCCATGGTAACGGCACATGGTCATCACCTCTCAGTGCAGGTGTGGTCGAAGATGACCACATTGTACTGGAAGGTGGACACCTTTTTGAAGATGAGGAACTGGCCTATCTGCAGCTGATGAGCGATGGTGAAGGCCGCCCACCCCTGGTCGATGTATGTGTCATCGCCTTCTCTCATCGTAGTCATCCTCCAGTAGCAGCCAGTGTTGGTGGTGACGATGATGTTCAAAGGGATTTCTCCGAACCACCTGACGAAATCATGGGGGATCTGTAGCCGGTTGAAGGTGGGCGTGAAGACGATGCGCATGAACTGGTCCGGTCCTACGTCTGGCTGAAAGTGACCGACGTTAGCCGCCCTTCGCTTCTTCTATTGTCCCTCCTCGGGGGTCTCAGTAGGTGACCCAAGCTTGAGCTTCTCAGTCTGCCACAAGAACACATGTCATTAGATGTGTTCCTGCTCACAAGTATATAGATGAAAACGAACATTGAAAACATGTGATGCCTTATTCACTGGCTCACACGGCAGCTCAAGGGACTACCCTCAAACTAAGTCTAGTGTGCAAGTAATCACACACACGACTAAGTTTGAGGGCAGCACCTTGCCTTCCAGTGTGCCATTGTTCAATCATTGGCCAATGCACTAGACAAACAAAATGAGGTCTCATAATTGGATCACACTACAGGCAAAGGGATTGTCCGCAAACTAAGTCTAGTGTGCAAGTAATATGGCACACATGACTAAGTTTGAGGGCAGCACCCTGCCTTCCTTTGGGCCATAGTTAAATCATTGGTCATTGCACAACTGAAGAAGTACAAACATGCAAAGCAAGGTAGCATATGCCTCATACAATGAGCACATATGGAGGAGATGTTTGATCAGAACCAATGGCATGATGATGTACAGTCATGCCATAGGTTCTGATCAATCATCTCCTCACACTACGATACCCGGTTACAATCATCGGCCTAGTTCAATCAGAAACAACACAATCTAGAACAAACTAGCGTGACTCATTCCGCACAGCTATCTGAACATGCTAAACCCCAGCACAAAAAACTCTTCCCCTCTTAGCATGCACAGTAAGATCTGGCAATTTCAGCAATCCACAGTCCGATCTAGGAAGGATCTACCGCAATCCGATATTAGAGTAACAGATCTAAGCAAATCCACACCGTGAAAAGCAAGAACTAGACAAGAACAACAAGAAATGGGGACGAACACCTTGGAAACATCAATCCGAACGCTATCCTAATGAAAACCCTAGCAGATCTATTGTGCATGTCGTCGCAAATGACCGAGATTGGCATGTTCTGGCACAACGAGTAGCAAGGTGAGAAGGAGAGGTCGTTACCGCCATTGTTCCGGCCGAGAACGAGCTCGAGGTCATGGGCGACCTCGAGATGCCGATGAAGACTGCGGAGCAGGTTGCGGCCGATGTCACGGTGCTGCTCGCCGATGTCTCCTCCTCCGGTACCGGTGCTCCTTCGTGCGGCCATGCGGCAAATTGGTCGGCTAGAGAGGAACCGTCGAGTGATGTGACAGTTTGGGGGAGATCGCGACTGAGAGGAAGGAGAGGGAGCGGTGAGCCTAATTATGGTGCGTGTTCCCAAAGGGACGCGGCGTTTTCACCTCCCTTCTCCATGTGTGCAGGCTTCTGGCCGCAACGGGCCTTGCCCTGGAGAAACTGCCATTCCGGATGTTCCTCCAGGGCATGTCCAGGGGGGTGCTTTAAAACCTGGTTCATGCAAGAACGCAGTGGGCTGCAGGCATCCAAACGGACCGAAATTTGTTGGGCCGATGCGAGCCAAGGTCCATCGAGGCTACCAAAAGCGCCCTAAAGGATCTTGTTGTGTGTGTGGGACTATAGAAATATCGCATCCGGATGCCACGCGTCGTTTTCTTCCTCAGCGATTCTTTCCTCACTCTCTCCTCTCCGTTTTTCTACGCTGGTCGAACGCATAGGAGCAGCGCGCCGGCGGGAGGCTCTGCCGCTGCCCCTTCGGCCAAGCACCTCCGCGACCACACGGTCTTGTTTCTTGCGACTCCTTCTTCTTTCTTCCCGTGATCCCATATGATGTTGTCTTACCTCGTCTAGCCTTACAGGGGTCCAACTCCATCTAGAGCGCCGCAGCCTAACGAGGTACAAGACGTCGGTTGCACGGTGGTTAGATTGAAAGTGGCGAATTCTTGAAGCACAAGACAAGAAGACGTTCAAGTATGGAAGGAGTAGATAGATTACCTTTGTATGGTAACCGAATTCGGGAAGGACTCTCGGGACCTGACCTCCTTTAAACCAAACCCTAGCCACCTTGCCTCTCGGCGAGAACACATCCACACAGTTCATTGGCTGCCCCATTGTAACCGATTCCAAACATAATCAAGATCAGACGGGCATGACGTACGGGTATTACCTCTACCAGGGCCCCAAACCTAGGTAAATCTCACCTCTCGCTTGTCTTGTATCCGACGTTTAGTGCTAACATGCAGGCTTCCACTAACCCTAAGACTCTCGTGGTGGGCATTGCCGAGGAGCCACCTCGTCACCATCCCTTCTCCGTTTAGCGCCATACATGGACCTCACCGTAATGATCAACGTCCTCTCGCCGAGCTTCGATAAGCATCACGTGGGAATACCAACAAAAGATAAAAGAGCCACCGGACTCGACGCCTAGGCTCAGCCGAATTTGCCGCTGGAGAGCTAGATCTAGCAAGGTTGATGCTACAAAATATATGTTACCGTTCTACAGATTTTCTTTATCGCAAGATTGTTTCTTGCTTGACGCAAAAACATATGACATGATGTGGTAAATCAGGAATTTATTGCAAATTTTGTGAACATGCTGCAAGTTTTTCCTCGCAATTAATGCTACAACAATTTACTTTCATGGTGCATATGTGTGATGGTTTATTCTTGCCATTTGTTGTGACTATTGGCGGGTCGTCGGTCGCACATGTGAGCATGGACAATGCCGCATAGATACGCTGAGACTGTGGCTAGCATCCACGTCATGCCACACTTGGATGTAGCTTCTTAGCTAGGGTCACGGTCGTGTGTAAGCTCAGACGCTAGCAAAAAAAATCGAGTGAATCTACACGATCGCTGGTTTGAATGTGTGTCTGCAGCTGTTGCGGTGAGGAGACAGTGTGTCTGGTTTTTATGTGTTGCCAATGACGGGCGCGCTGGTGCAATGTCTTGGGATGGCTTAGGGGGGATGTGCGGTACTATACACCACTCTGTTAGGGTTTGCGATAGTCAGGGGCAAAGCTACACAAAAATATTATTCGGACAATTCAGGTGGCTAGAGGCACTTTTGGAACAAATATGGTTTTATTTACTTTTTTCTTCATGTATGAAAGAATTCCACAACTATACTTGGGTTTGCCTTTGGGTGTAGTGGCTTGTGGCACCTGTTGTCCCCTCCCTCCTCATTCCCATGACTTCATGAGAATGTTGTCCATAAATGTGGCATGAAGCGAACCATGACTGCCCCTAATCCTCCATCATCATCCAACTCTGGTGTGTTGCTCTGTGCTCATGCATGCTTGGCCGCATGGTAGGGTGTGTGTGTGTGTGGGGGGGGGGGGGGGGGGGGGGGCTTTCCAGATGGGGACGGAGGAGGGTCGGTTTGGATTTCTTATCAGAAGTCACTACAATCATGGATGCATATACCTCATGTACCCGATGCCAACTGTGTGTGTGACGTTTACCACATTAGAGACATCATCATGGACCTCTTTCTAATTCCTCATCTCGGTCGGAAGGTTCTAGATAAAAGCTCATATCCATTTGAATTGCGTGACAACGGCGTTTTTACATTGTCCCTTCTTGGAGGTGTTACCTCAAGCCCTTGACCTAGGTTAACTCTTCTTGTTTTGTGCTACTTGTGGTGATCTTACTAGTGGAATATTGCTCTGAAGATGCTTCGGCAGGGGACTTGATCCGGCGACATTCTATGTTCTTATTTTGTTGGAGACGAAGACACGGACAACTCTCTTTGTTATCTTATTTTTGCTTGTATATGTTGTTCTTCATGTTTTGGTGTAGTTTTTCCCCCCTACACATATGAGTTTTCATTGTAAGCTGGTATCCTCAAAGTGATATTTGATTGAATAAGGTTGTACTCATAGACAGTTAATGATTTCATTAATCTAAACCCGATGTCTTATCATTTCGAGCCTTTCCTTTAAAGAAAAAACATCGATAAAATCGTGTTACGCGATAGCATGGTATTCCGTCGTAGGAGGCAGGGAGAAGCTCCATGATCACACAACCGATCAAAATTAATGCAACAACCGTCGGCGCTATGTGTGCCACTCCTCATCCGACGGCGATGACCAGTTCAGCGATCGAGCCCACCGATAGGAAGTAATCATCCATGGACGTACGGACGCAAGCTCTCGTGGCGTCCGCGTCGTCCCGTCTCGATCGTCTGGTAAGTATATCTTCTCTCTCTGTCGCGTTGTGGTCGATGACTATCCGTCGCTGGGGAGTTAGCCGCTGCTTGCGCCTGGCAATGGTGCAGTTGGTTTACTCAAGCTGATTAGAGAAGAACAACTCAAGTCGAGCTTCTTCCTTCTCTCAATTATCGTCTGCTTGCTTTCTGTCTTGTTGTGTTTAATTCTACGGCTGACATGGGTATATGGATGTGGACGCATCATGAAATTGCATGGAGCCGAATCAGCTCCACGGGCGCACCGTTGCCAAAACAAAAGGCTGCACGGGGAGATGGAAAGACCGTGGACAATCCGTATAACTTGACATTAGTATATTTAAGAAATTGAAAATGAATGCGAAAATATTTGAATCTAGATGTGGTAAATATTTGGATTTGTTCTAGTGTATTAAATTTTGAAACAAATCTTAGATATAGTAATGGATATATCTGTATCAAATAAGATTAGCTAGTTTTAGTAATTTTAATATGATGTGCCAATGATCAAATCTGAAAAAACTAACAAAGTGGTCACATGTAATTCCCCATGACTAGACTTAAAACAATTGTATATTCATAAAGTGCCCTACTGCCGTTTCTTTATCTGTTCGTATATTTTTCAAACGAATATGGATGCTGGCAAATACTATGGCAGAGGAAACGTTACTTGAATACGGATATAGATAAGATATTTCCTTAATTTAAAATGGACATGCACATAAAAAATAAAATAATAGACACATTTCTCATAAATAAGACATGACTAGTAAAAATACCCGTGCGTTGCTTTGGGATAGACAAATAATCAAACGCTCTAGCAAACCTAAACCATCCGTGTTAACACTTCTCTTTATCACCCATCATCGATGGTGGTCATGCTTTCTCCTATTCACGACGAACGTACTAAATCCTGCGAGCACTCCTCATGTTGGTGATGAACGCCTATGGAATCTCATAAGTGATTTTTTTTTGAAACAAGATAAAAGATTTGTCAGAGAAGTTTAAAGAGGTCTTACAAACCAAACACCACTTGACCAACTGCTGATAAACCCCAAGTGCAGGAATCACCGCAGTAGAATTCAATAAGTATTTGAGTGTCGAACCCACGAGGAGGTGAAGGTAAACTATATACTCTCTAAAGTCCTATAACCCACTTATATGGCCTTCTTTGCAAAGCTAGGAACTATGATGTGTGTGTGTGTGAAATTTTTTTGGCTATAAAACTATGAGTGCTGAAAATTAAATGCAAGGAGTAAAACTAATGCAAGAAAATTAAGTGTAGTAAAGTAAAGTGAGGTGAAGTGGTGTAACTCAAGGGACAAAGTGTTCTGATAATTAGTGAAGCTCAGTATAGTTTTTTTAGTGTTTCTTCTAGAGAGGAGTCATAGATAGGTGCAGCCATTGATATGAGCAAATACATCCCTAGTGATTGATTCCAAGGCCAATTAAGATCAAAAAATGAAATTATTAAGACATAGAGTCCAACCACCGTTGTAAGTTTAAAGGTCCCCATAGTTATACGCCTTCTTTGATTAACCATGAATTAATATAACATGAATATCTAAGAATTGAGACATGGTTTATGTCAAGCTCCAGTTGTCCCTCCTCCTATCATCATGCAACGGTGACAACCTCATGTATTCCCCAACTTTATGTGTGCACTCATATATTAGTACAAGAGATCATCATAGAAGATAATAAATACTTATATGCAACCATCAACAAATTATCTCACAATTGCCAAGTACAAGTCACTACTCAAACAAAGACATAGAGGTACAATACATCATGTGAAAATGATAGATTGACTCACACACCATGTCCGCCAAGATATTACAAAGGATAGATGAAGATGGCGCTGAGGGTATTGATGAATATGATGATGATGACCATGTCGGAGGGGCGGTGGAGTCCACCGGAGGCGATTCCGGCAGCGGTTCCCCCCCCCCCCCCTCAAATCAGCGCTGGCGGCGGCCTGCTGACTCTGTTTATGTGTTTTTGATATCCGCCACCATCTCCTCTAGGAAACCCTGGGGGTCATATATATAGGTGTTTTAGGTAAAACAAAGTCCGTGGGTGCAAGATTGAGGCTGATCGGACGGCCAAAGGGGAAACTAGCCCTGATGTCGCGCCCTAATAGGGTGGGCGCGCCACTGGGCCTATTTCCCATCCCCTTGACCTCTTGGTGTGCCACTTTAGCTCATTTTGTTCGTCTTAAAATTTTGAAGCGTGGCCCCTGACCTTGCCCTTTTTCGAGTCTCGTAGCTCCTAAAAAGTCAAAAGTACTAAACGAAGGTGTTTTCTACCAGTCAGAGTTAAAACCAGAGGAGAGGGGATTGTTTAGAAAATCCACGAAAACAATATAAAACATGGAAATAACATTATATAAGATACAAATATGTATCAATAAACTACCAATTTCATGTATGCATTTTACATGCATCAACATCCTCAAGTTTAACATATGCTCGTCCTCGAGTATAAAGGTTACAAAGCTAACATGAACTTTGGAGTTTCTTGCATTGCTTCTAATAGACTTTGACAAGAACTTCACTCTATGCAAGCATAATAACTTAACATGGCAAGTATTTGAAACATAGCTTTATCAATGAATAGCAAAGTGTTAATAAAGATCCACTATGTTAGTTTTTTGTTGTTTATACATGGTGCAAGGGAGATAATATATGGCAAAACTATTTGGGTATGATTAATTGATGGCAGCAACAAACAAAGTTCTCACATCGCATTTGATTTAATCATGAGTAAGGTTTTTGCGAGCTTTGGTTCCTTAAATTGTTGACTAATAATTCACCATGTGCGCATTGCAAACTAAATACTTGGGTGATGTCGTATTCTTCCAATCCTTTAGCTTTTAAACACTCATAGGAGACTCATACATGAGTAAGGGGCTAGCATCTTTAGTTGAACAAAGGGTGGAGTGGAAGTAGGATACGTGCTTTCTTCTTAGCTTTAACACCTTATATGAGTGGTTGGGGTCTTTCCCCTAGGAATGTGAACTTTTTTAGCCTCACTTGTGGCATTTCTTGATTTGCCTTCGAGTAGTTCTTAGTTTTTTCCTTTTTTTTTGATCATAATAGCCAAATCTTGTGTTCGTTCCTTTTTATCTTTTTTTTTTCTTTTTTTTTTCCGGGTAGTAGCTCATTGGTTCAAAGGCTAGCAGGAGGCTGGTTGGTCAAATAAAGATATTATCAACTGACTTACATATGATTCAACGATGAGGTTCACCATTTAAAAGACTGGACCATCATCAACCTTTATATTTTAAAGACACATAGGAATATAAATATTCATCCTTGAACATGTGACACGTCCGCAATAACAAACATCATGGGATGCATAGACTTTTATTTAAAGCTACTATCTCCCAATCAAGTCTAAGGAATGTTCCTCAATAGTATCTCATTTGTCTCATTATATAGCGAGAAGAACACAAACAAGGTAAACATCTAGTATCACTTCCCTAAATATTGATGAAACTATGAATAAGCATTTAGTATGGTTAAAGTTAACACATAAATATAGAAAATGTGCCATGCCTCATTTATCAATTCCCACATAAACATGCAAATTATTTATTATGATGGTCTCATTTATTTCAAAGAAAAACTAGACATAACACTAATAAAAGGACACTCCAGGTTTTTATGATCATTCTGTGTTGCTCAGAAAACAAAATTTAGGGGTGTGCAAGATGGATCCAATGGGTTTCCTTGGAAATCCCCAAGCTTATGTTCTTCGCCATTCTTGGATAGCTCTTGGTGTGGTGTTCCTCTATTCCCTGTGAAAAACTTCAACACAAAACTTTCTCCCGTTTCTTTTTTCTATGGGGTGACATTAGCGGTATAAAAATATCATGCTTATTGCCATATTCTTCAAAGACAAAATTATTCCTTTATAAACCGGGGAGCACATAATGTCATACACATTCCTAGAAAATCAAAAGATTCAAGAAAAATCATGTTGAAACCCTAAAGTATGGTTCAAACATTAGGGGGCAGAATCTGTCAAACCAATAGCAGGAGGAAAACAAAATATTTTCAACCACTTAGACATGTTAGAAATTTTAGCCAATTTTTGTACATATAGAGGACGAAAATTTGAAACGTCAGTGAATTTTTCAAGATTTTAAGAGTTACAAAAAATCATAAAAATCGTGCAGTAAAAATTATAGCGCAGAAATCAGCAACTCCCATTTTATTTCACAACTTTAAACATCCAAATGGGTAAAACTTGGTACTTTATTTGAAAAACCAGAGATAAAACCAAAAAGAAACTTTCTTTCAACCGCAAGAATGCAAAAGGAAAACCAAATAAAATCAAAGGTAAATAAAAAACATGGTCCCCGCAAACATTCAAAAGGGATCATGAAGATAAAACTAGAATAGGAGTTTGAAATGATTCACTTGAGAATAGTTGAAAGAAGAGGGTGATGCATGGGCACCCCGAAGCTTTTGGTTTTGCTATTTCTTGTCCTCTTCTCCTTTCTCATCATATCATGTCTCACATCTCTAACAAATAAATAGTCTCATCTCCATCATTCTTCAATGCTTACAAAATGGTTAGTTCTTCACACAAAGGATATGATAATTTCTACAAAGATGGAAACTATAGTACTTATTGGGAAACCATTTTATTCAAAAAAACATATATATAAAGTAAACACTCTTTTTATTTTGTTTTACCGTAGAAAGAGTTTTAATGATATAGACTTTGCAATGATTCCACTGGCATGAACAACAGATGCTCAAGGTCGACCCCAACTTCTCCATTACTCATCTTTATCATTTACTCTCCATAGTTTATTTTTACTTGTATTAAAACTTATAAACTAATTACTTGTGTAAAGTTATTTCACAATTTGGAAAGGACATCAAGGTGTGCTCAAACTAAGTTTTACTTGAAAGCATATGGTGCACACTACAAGATTTAAACGCATTAACTTTTAAGTCTCACCCTCTTCCTATGCATTGGCATTTTATATATGAATAAATAACATCAACTTAGTGGTAGCCAATGCATATATATAACGATCAGTAGTTTGCATTTTAAATAACATGAAAACATAAAGATGGCTCTTATCTCTTCCTCTTTCATAATATTTGCAAGCATCAAAAGTAAACTCAACAACATAGTTATAAATAGAATCACCACATAAAGATAAATCATCTAATGCAATTATGGTATCATCTATTTCTTTTACATAATCATGATCTTCCCATAGATTAGACAAACTTATATCACATAGAGTATCATCATCAATAATATAAGAATGGTTGTTCATATGAATTTGTGTGTTACCATTATTGGGAGTTGGAGATGGGTAGCTACTCCGTTCTTCCTCCTCGTGTTCTTCTTCATGCTTTGCTTGGGGTTGCATGGGCATATCCAAGCTTATGATTTTATCACCCTCCTTCTTTTGTTCTTCCTTGGCACTCTCAACATGGTTTCTTGCATCCGAAACATTAGTACACAAGGGAATATTCAAGCTTTTAACTTAGTTGTTATAGCATATCCTCCATATATTTGTGAGACTTACGAGAAATCTCCAGAGAATCTTCCATTATCTATTTTTTTTTTCTAATTTTATATGCAAGGTACTGAAAGTAAACTACCAATGCAAGCAAGAATCCCGGAAACAGTGCCACAAAAGTATCTTGATAAATCGTGCAGGGGATAACCATAGTATAATTTGATAAGTATTTGAGTGTCAAAACCACGAGGAGATAAAGGCAAAGAATATATTCTCTAAAGCCCTACAACCCACTTATATGGCCTTCTATGCAAAGCTAGGAACTATGGTGTGTGTGTGAAGTGGTTTTTGCTATAAAACTATGAGTGCTGAAAATAAAATGCAAGGATTAAAACTAATGCAAGAAAAGTAAGTGTAGTAAAGTCAAGTGAGGTGAAGTGGAGTAACTCAACAGAGAAAGCGTTCTGGCAAATTGCTATTTCACTTTTTTGGTTGTCACAATTAGTGAAGCTTAGTATAGTCCTTTTGGTGTTTCTTCTAGAGAGGAGCAACAGATAGGTGCAGCCATTGATATGAGCAAATACACCCCTAGTGATTGATACCAAGGCCAATTAAGAGAAAACACGGGAATTATTAAGAGATAAAGTTCAACCACCGCTATAAGTTTAAATGTCCTCATAGTTATACCCCATGTTGATTAACCATTAATTATTATAACATGAATATCTAAGAATGGTGACATGGTTTCTGTCAAGCTCTAGTTGTCCCTCCTCATATCATCATGTAATGGTGACAGCCTCATGTATTCCCCAACATATGTGTGCACTCTTATATTAGTACAAGAGATCATCATATAATATAACAAATACTTATATGCAACCATCAAAAAATTATCTCACAATTGCCAAGAAAAAGTCACTACACAAACAACATAGAGGTAGAATACATCATGGGAAAACGTTAGATTGCCTCACACATCATGTTTTCCAATAGATTACAAAGGGTAGAATAAGATAGTGTTGAGGGTATTGATGAAGATTATGATGATGACCATGCCGGAGGGGGTGGAGTGAATCAGAGGTGATTCCGGCAGCGATTCCCCCTCCGATCTCCGCCGGCGGTGGCCTGCTGACTCTCTATTTATGTGTCTTTGATATCCACCGATGTCTCCTCAAGGAAACCCTTAGGGGTCTAATATAGGGATTTTTAGGTCAAACGAAGTCCGTGTGCGCAAGATTGAGGCTAATCGGACGGTCACGGGGGGAACTAACCCTAGTGGTGTGCCCAGCCACTGGGCCTAGTTCTCATCCCCTTACCTCCTGGTGTCCCACTTTAGCTCATTTTGTTCGGCCCGAAAATTCCGAAGCGTGGCCCCTTGCCTTGCCCTTTTTCGAGTCCCGTATCTCCTGGAAAGTCAAAAAATACTAAAAGAAGTTGTTCTCTGCGAGAAAGAGTTAAAAATAGAGGAGAGAGGATTGTTTAGAAAATCCTCAAAAATAAAAACATGAAAATAAAATTATATAAGATGAAAATATGTGGGAATATGTATCAATAAACTACAAAGTTCATCTATGCATTTTAGATGAATCAATGGCCAAGCACAAGAAACAAGCCTACTCTCGCGACATCACATTACTAAAAGCCTTAGCCGTGGCGAGGCTTTACATCGCCAACTCTCCTTTAATCTCTGTGAACACCATATTTGAGGTAGGCGCTTCATTGTGGAAGACAACGCGAAGAACTTGCATTTCAGAGGTGTCTAAGGATTCCAAACCACGGAGGGCAAAGGAGAAGTCGGTTGGCCTAAGAATTGCATCTTGTAGGCTGTTTTGGAGTATGACCCATCATTGGTGAGCTTCCAAGAGATAGAATCGTGTAAGTTTGGGTCCTAATGAGTCACTTGTACCATCCCCCATAGGTTGGTAAATTGCACAATGTGCTCCACGAATAGGCTCTCTTGCGTGTTGACTTGGGAGCCCCAAAAGTTGTTGTCCAAGGCTTTGTTCATGGTGAAATTCCTCCGCTAGGAGGCTTTGAAAATAAGGGGAGCGATATCTTTGGGGCACCTTCCATCTAGCCAAGTCGCCTCCCAAAAAAGCGCTTTCTTTCTGTTTCCATAGAGACCTTCGTTGCCGCCGCAAAAAGCTCATGGTCTTGGGGTGTACAAGGGTTACCAAGCCCGATCCAAGGTTTCGCCTCATATTCCATTCATGCCAAAGCCACCTCATTCGAAGGGCCGAAGCAAATTTTGCAAGGTTGAGAATCCCAATTCCCCCATACTCTTTAGGCTTACAAACCGCTTCTCAATTTACTCTGCATTTTCCTATGGTAACCTTGTCACAAGCCGCCTAAAGAAAGCTCTCCGGATGCTATCAATCTTCATGAGGACCTCCACCGGGATGTTTAGCACGGTGATGTAGTAGATGAAAATGCTTGTGAGGACCGACTTCACAATGCTAGCTCGTCCGGCCATGGTAACATGCTTCCCAAGCCAAGGGACAAGCTTAGCGGACACTTTATCTTCCAACGGTTGGAAGCGGATTCTCTTAAGCCTTGTAACCGACAAGGGCAGCCCAATGTACATCATCATAAAGGTCGTGCGAGTATCCGGAAAAGCATGGAGGATGTCGACGAGGTCAATGTCCGCACATCTAATGGGAGCCACTTGGCTTTTTGTGCAATTTGTAACACAGTCCAATCACGAAATTTGCTTGGGAAGCACAAGTGTTGAAGCATGTCCACCAAGTGTTCCCATCTAACTGAATCAAAAGCTTTTTTGATGTCAATCTTGAATAGGAGAGTTGGCTTTTTTTTGTCTTGTGAAGCTTTCTTACGAAGTTCCTCACAACGACGAGCTTGTTCATATGGGGCGCAAGCCTAGCAGCCATCATCTTAGAGATCAACTTGGCAAGCATGGATGAGGCTAATGGGGCGGAAATCGGAGACGTCCTCGGCTCCCTCTTTTTTTTGGTATGAGGGCAGTGTTGGCGGAGTTAAGCCAATGAAAATTGTTGATTTGGAGGCTAGAGAATTGATTAATGACCGCCATGACATATACCTTGATTGTGTTCCAACAAGCTCTGAAGAAGGCTCCCGTCAAACCATCCGGTCCTAGGGCTTTGTCACTAGCAGTTAAGTCAACCGCGGCTTTGACCTCTTCCTCCCTAAAAGGCTCAACAATCCCACTAAGATCGCATTGCGGGGTCGGAATTGTTGACCAGTTGATGCTAGCAGAGCGTGGAGGACCAATCTTGATGATCTTCTTGAAGTGATTGTGATTGATAGTCTTCTTTTGCTCATGCTCCGTGACCCAACCGCTATTATGCTTTAGACGGTGGATGTGATTTAAACACAACGTACCTTGTGCGGAGCACGGGCGGTCAAAGTTTTGTCGAACAACAATGCAGTGCACAGACATCGAAGTCTTGTAAACCAATTCGGTACCATATCATGATCTAACACAATCGTGCCTTCCATGACGGCACCTACTTCTTTAGAAAACCATTTTACAAAACCCTTCCCTAGCAAAATTCGTCATCCAATTGCTTACCTGCAAAACGGTAGGACAAAAGTGCATAAAATAGATAGTTCGAGTATTTTGTTTACTATATTACTCGCAAGAATTTATTGTAGACATGTTTTTGAGTTATCACATTTATCTCAAAATCATAGTTATCACAAACAGACTAGAAGAAACTCAGTAGTTTACCTTTTCTAACTATGCAGAAGTAGCTGACTTGGTGTTAGCTCATTGTTGTTTTGCAAAACAATCTTCAAATTAGTTACTGTCTCTTAGTATGGGTTTATCTTTAGAGATACTAGAGGATACCAATTTGATGTGAAGAAATAATGAGAAGGTGATAGAGCATGCATATTGATTTCCACATTGCAGCACATGTGTGCCTCTAATATGCATTTGGTCAAGTCACATGTGTCAGCAAACTACACTTGTGTTATTACTACGTTGAGGAGGTTTACACTGAGCTTTGAAGTGGCTTATTGAATGTGACTTACAATAAGAGAACAATCTTGTATTTTACCAAGGATTAAGCTTTTTTCTAGTATACTTTTTCACATGTAAACATTCGGTGTCGAATGCACCTGAGATATTTTACAGATAAGAGAAGCATCTTTCGAGATGCATAAAATTAAAGTAACAATAAAACATCCTAAATCATGCAAAAAAGCAAAGAAAAACTAACTTTAAGTTCGACCAAATTAATCCCTATATGACAACGGAAAAAAAGATAGCTCTCAAAATAAAGAACAAAAACATCTGACTTCATGAGAGATTTTAGAACTAATTTCAGAGAACCATTTCACAAATTAGAGTAGCTAGGAATGGCATTTTCATAAGACCAAACATGTGGATTCCGACACCCTTGTATCTAAAATCATTACTACGAACATCATGGTGTAGGATGCTCACTCCATCTCTGTATTTTTCCTTTTCGGACATATCTCCTTAGGTTTAGCAGGAGAAAGGCTACAAAAATAAACACATTCATGAGCAAGTACACATATAGTACAAAACTAAGTTGTATAATACTTGGTGCATGTCTAAAATCAGATTTTTTCATAAACATGTACGGGTAACTGCACTGGAGAGAGAACTTGGCATACCTCGTGCCTTTTTTACAGACGCGTACCTACTTGATTTGTATAATAATGATAGATCAGATAGAAACCTGAAAATAAATAACCTCAAGCCTTTGTTAACTCAATCAGATTTATACCCAAAATTGGGTTGCCGATGTGTTGACTGAAGCCAAACAATAATCAACAGCCAGAAGAAAGGATATACCCAAATTGGGTTGCCGATGTGTTGACTGAAGCCAAACAATAATCGAAAGCCAGAAGAAAGGATGTACAGTACCAAATTGGGGTGGATTGAGCAGTGATGGCATCAAACATAGCAAATAGCAAGAGGGAAGCATACACATCAACGGCCGCTTCGTCCAAACTGTTTGAAAGTGATAAGCTCCTGGTAGATGAAGAATGCCTAATCGTGGTAGAGAAAAAGTGTGCAGGAGCCTGTGAAACAACGATGGAGTAGGGTACTTTATAGCACACTGTCTCCTCATATTCTTGATCAGTTTCAAACGCACACTGGTAAGGTGTTACTGTGCCCGTTTCTTATAGGATTTAAGTTAATGGAGAAGATGAATAGGAGAAGTGAAACCATGTACTAGAAGATAAAGTGTCATATACCATTTTTATGCAACAGTAGTGGAGGGTCCAGGCTGTGGATGGTTCGTGCTCTACTTGACTCTATAGAAGAGGTGTTATGACCGGTCTGAGTTACGTGAGGAGGAGGCCCAACCATGGGCCCAACTAGGGGCTTAGCCCATTATCAGTTTAGGATTTTAGCTCTTTATATACTGGTTGTAAACGAAGCAAACAGCAAGCAATAATAATATTCATTATTGCCGACTCCCCGAGGAGTCGGTCTCCTAACCCTAGCTGCTGCTCCTCCTCTCCAGCCCGCGCACGACGGCGCCCTGCCGCCGGCGTCCGCCGCCTCGCCCGCACGTCTCTCCCTCCTTCCCCTACAAGCTACGCCCTAGGGCGGGTAGACCAGTTGGCCTGACGAATGGGCCAGCAGGAGCACCTGGTGTCGAAGGTCGTCGTGGTCGGGCACGAAGATACGACGCCCATGCAAGAGGAGGCCCTCAGCCCAGCACCATGGCGCCTCCAACTCGCCCTCCTCCAGCTGCTGCCGCAGGAGCTGGGCGTCAGGCGCTGCCGCAGTAGCCTGGCGGATGGTGTCGAAGAGGGCGAAGGAGGGGCCCGAACGAATTCACAACGTCATCCCCTCGGGTGCGCCGTCCTCATCGTCAGCGTCACGACGAGAGAGAGCGTTGGAAACGGTGTTGAGGCGCCCCGGTCGGTACTCCACGGTGAAATCAAAGCCGAACAGCTTGATGATCCACTGTTGCTGCGGAACGGTCGAGAGCCTTATGATCCAACAAGTACTTGAGGCTGTAGTGGTCCGTGCGAATCTAGAACGAGCGCCCCCAAAGGTAGGGACACCAATGGCGCACGGCCTGCACCAAGCCAATGAGTTCCTGCTCGTACGCCGCAAGCTTGAGATGGCGTGCGGCGAGAGGCCTGCTGAAGTAGGCAAGCGGGCCATCACCCCGGTGAAGCACGGCACCGAACCCCACTCCGGAGGCGTCGCAATCGACGATGAACGGCCGTGCGAAGTCCGGCATCTAGAGAACGGGGCCCGTCGTGAGGGCCCCCTTCAGGGCCTCGAACGCGGCGGTGGCCTCGTCATCCCAGTCGAAGGCGTCGCGGCGCAGCAGCCGCGTCAGAGGTGTCGCGATGATGCCGAAGTCCCGGATGAATTTCCGGTAGTACCCGGTGACATAGGCATCCCCAATGGGCCTGCCGAAGATGATACCCGGGGTTTGCTGAAGGCCCATGACTCAAAGAATAAGAAGATTCGGAAGCCCATTTAGTGTTAAGGAAGGATAGATTGTATTAGAAAATATAGAGACTTGTAATCTTACGGGACGGATACGAAACCCTCCCGAACTCTGTAACTTGTGTATTACGAAAACCCTCGGCTCCACCTCCTATATAAGGGGGAGTCGAGGGGCAAAGAAAGGATCGAATCTATTGTCAACAGAATCCTAGTTTTCATAATCAGCGAGTACTTTTCGGCTGAAACCTTCGAGATCTACTTGCCCTCTACTTCCAGCAAAACCCTAGTCTATAATCTGTAGGCATTGAAAAATTAATCCTTTGTCAATTGGCGCCGTCTGTGGGAATTAGAGGTTGCAAGGAGCTGATCTCGATGGCACGACCAGAATCGTCGACTTCGTCGGTGGCAAGCAATACGATGGATCGAGGTAAACGGGAAAAAACTGATCTAGTCGATTTTATTCCTCACCCGCCCTCCCGTTTGGATGCATGTGCCTATCTGGAAGAGACCATCGTCATGACGTTCGGAGAATTCTGATTTGGCGTCAACAAGGAAGGATCCTATCGTCTCGAAGTTCCGATCTCGTCGGAATTTTCAGCGATCGATTCTGACTTTTCATCGAGTGATGAAGAGCTTTCGTCGTCACGCTTCGTCGACACCAAGGCAAGCGGAAAGCTCGCCAAGATCTTCAGCGACACATCCTTCGAGTCGTCTGCGGACTCCGTTATAAGCAGCGACTCCGACAGCGTCGACAGCTTCAACTTCATCGACAAATCTGCTGCCATCGGAAAGGTCTTCACCAATCTCTATAATGGTGTCACCAATCCCGACAAAAACCAATACTCAAAATATCATCAAGTCTATGCAATCGAGGAGGCAAGCCGAGCAGAACCAGAGACGTCAGAGGCTTTCGATGATTTGGGAAACCCATACGTCGATCCCGCTGATCTCAGAAGAGGCTTAGGCACTAAATATGTCGGGTCTTCACCTCGCGAAAGAGTTCAACTCCCGCAAGCAGCGTGGGATAGGGCCGCAAGAGCCATGGATGGTTCAGAACCAATGACCACCACTGCTACTGCAGAAGAATTACAAGCATATCAATATAGACTTGCTCGTGTGAGTAGGGAGCTGGAAAAACAGACAACATCCCTGAATAGAAGAAAAGAGGTAGCTTCCGCATCAAGCAGGCGTCGAGCAGAGCTCAGTCGACAATCAGGAACTTCGGGAGATAGTCACAGAGAAGCTCGGAGGAGGGCAAGATCCTGGCTGCAAAATATACCTGAAGCAGAGAGAGAAAACATAATTCAAAATCTCGACATGTCCTTCATGACGATTGATACAAGGGGAAATATCATCCCGAAAACACCAGAAGCTGGATACATGGCAACGCAATCTTATATCCTCGCGTCCAGACCTCCCCCTGGAGACCCGAGAGAAGCATTGTTTAATATGGCAATGGCTGGAGTTGGAGTCATGGGAACAACATTTGCAGCTACACCTCCCGAAGGAACCCCAAGGCAAAACAGTCCACGACCCACGACAGCAGTGGAAGATCCACCAAGGACAAGTGGAGCAAGGGATATGACGGCACAAGCAAGGGTGGATAGAGCGCGACAAGAAAGAAGAGAACATCGGCAGTCACCAGAAGTTGCCGACGAAGATATGTGCGGGTTACCGTGCTTTACGAGACGAGTTCGAAAAACTCGAGTCCTGAAAGGGTTTAAGTTACCCGAAAATTTCAAGAAATTCGACGAACTACAGGATCCCGAGGATTGGCTCGTTGATTACCTCGAGATGGTGAAGTTGGTAGGCGGAACCAGAGCAACAGCCATGCAAAGCATCCAAGTACATTTGAGCGGTGCCGCGCGATCTTGGATAAAGAAACTTCCCCCAGGTTCCATCGACAGCTGGGATAGTTTCGAGGATATCTTCGTGAAGAACTTCCGATCCACCTGCAAGAAACCCGTGTCATTGGAAGAGCTGAGGGCGTGCAGGCAGAAACACGACGAATCGATGAGAAAATATATACAAAGGTGGAACATTATTAAAAACTCGGCAGAGGATATATCTGACGAGAGAGCAATAGACGCGTTCGTGGCAGGAATTCGACGGGGAGATTTCGTCGAGGACTTAGGGAGAACCAACCCTAAGACAATATCAGCACTGATGGAGATAGCAAACAAGTGGGCAGATGGAGAAGACGCGATATACAACAAGCGACATAGGTCGCCAGAGGAGGATCGTGGTCGAAATTTTCAAAATAGAAGGCGATTTTCTCGCCAGTTTTACAATAATGATGCCCCTGGCCACATATCGGCTAGTTTCCGAGGAAATCCTGGAGGAAATAGTCGAGATGATTACCAAAGGAGTAATGAGCAACAAAACGACAATAGAGGTGATTTCCGTGGTAACAGGCAAAATAGTGGACCAAGGTTTCAGAGACCTTATGTGTCTCCCGGAGAAATGATGAACGGGCCATGTCAGATGCACTTCTATCTCGACAATAATGGAAAGAGGCATTCAGGTCATCTCCAGAAAGATTGTCGCAATTTCCAAGCAATGTTGCGAGCCGCAGGGATCGCCAATGCCCAAGCGATGAATAGAAACCCCCAGGGGCCAAGGAGTGAGATCCACCTCCCACCACCTCCTGCAATTACAGACAAAAATCGGCACCAGCTCAGAATAGCGGCAGCACCATGATACGTCTCCAACGTACCTATAATTTCTGACGTTCCATGCTTGTTTTATGACAATACTTACATGTTTTGCTTGCACTTTATGATGATTTCATGCGTTTTCCAGAACTAACCTATTAACAAGATGCCACAGTGCCAGTTCCTGTTTTCTGCTGTTTTTGGTTCCAGAAAGGCTGTTCGGGCAATATTCTCGGAATTGGACGAAATCAACGCCAAAGATCTTATTTTTCCCGGGAGGCTCCAGAACACCGAAGGGGAGTCGGAGGAGAGCCAGGGGGCCACCACACATGTGGGCCGCGCGGCCCCAGGCCTGGCCGCGCCGGCCTAGTGGGAGGCCACCCTGTCAGCCCTCCTGCGCCGCCTCTTCGCCTATTTAAGCCCTTTCGACCTAAAAACGCAGTACCAATTGACGAAACTCCAGAAAGACTCCAGGGGCGCCGCCGCCATCGCGAAACTCCAATTCGGGGGACAGAAGTCTCTGTTCCGGCACCCTGCCGGGACGGGGAAGTGCCCCCGGAAGCCATCTTCATCAACGCCACCGCCTCCATCATGCTCCATGAGTAGTTCCCCCATGGACTACGGGTTCTAGTTGTAGCTAGTTGGTACACTCTCCCCCATGTACTTCAATACAATGATCTCATGAGCTGCCTTACATGATTGAGATTCATCTGATGTAATCGGTGTTGTGTTTGTTGGGATCCGATGGATTGTTACGTTACGATTGTCTATCTACAAAGTTTGTGAAGTTATTGTTGCTGCAATCTTGTTGTGTTTAATGCTTGTCACTAGGGCCCGAGTGGCATGATCTTAGATTTGAGCTCTATAATTATTGCTTAGATTGTATCTACAAGTTGTATGCACATGTCTATGTCCGGAACCAAAGGCCCCAAAGTGACAGAAATTGGGACAACTGGAGGGAAAGGCTTAGATATGAGGATAACATGTTTTCACAGAGTGTTAATGCTTTGCTCCGGTGCTCTATTAAAAGGAGTACCTTAATTTCCAGTAGATTCCCTAGAGGCCCGGCTGCCACCGGCTGGTAGGACAAAAGATGTTGTACAAGTTTCTCATTGCGAGCACGTATGACTATATATGGGAAACATGCCTACATGATTAATAGACTTGATATTCTGTCTTAATGCTATTTCAATCCTATCAATTGCCCAACTGTAGTTTGTTCACCCAACACTTGTTATTGGAGAGTTACCACTAGTGTAGATAGCTGGGAACCCCGGTCCATCTCGCATCATCATATACTCGTTCTCTATGTCATTGGAAGTAGTATCAACTATTTTCTGGTGCCATTGCTCTCATATTACTGCTACTGCTGCTGTGTTAATGTTACTATTGCTCTCATATTACTGCTGCTTTCACATCACCCCTGTTACTAGTGCTTTTCCAGGTGCAGCTGAATTGACAACTCAGTTGTTAAGGCTTACAAGTATTCTTTACCTCCCCTTGTGTCGAATCAATAAATTTGGGTTTTACTTCCCTCGAAGACTGTTGCGATCCCCTATACTTGTGGGTCATCAAGACTATTTTCTGGCGCCGTTGCCGGGGAGGCATAGCTCTACTCATAAGTTCACCTGGGGAGTACACTCTACCTCTCTCTCTCCGCTTTTATTTTATTTTGTCTTGCTAGTTTATTTCTGTCTAGTTTATTTGTGCTTAGTTTATTTCTGTCTAGTTTTATTTTGCTTAGTTTACTTTTGCTTAGTTTCTTTTTGTCTTGTTTTATTTTCCTTATATACCCGAAAATCCATAAAAATTTAAAAAACCTAAAAATTAAAAACTGCTATTATGGGAGAACCAACAACCTACTTGGAGCTTATAGAATGTTATAATAATTATAGAGAATCAAGAACTGGTAAAATAATGAGTGCTATGATAGAAAAATTGAATACAATGGCTAGAATCTTGCTTAGACGCCATGATATAAACTGTTGCTCTCAACATGATACTAAACATCTTAAATTTCAATGTGGCTTTAGTGAGGAATTTTTAATTAAGAACTATAATCGGAATTGCTATATTCATTATGGGTTCGAAGAGGTAGAACAATTTGTCTTATTTATGGGAGCCTCCGAGATAGAATCCTTCATGGTTGAGAATTATGAAACTTGTGCTATTTGTAAGGACCTTAAAGATTATGTCTCTACTATCCTTAATTCTTGCATAGAATGCTTCAGTAGGAATCCTTATATCCTTGATTATAAAGAGAGACGCATTAATGCACAAGAATGCACTCACAATTTGCAGGAACCTGTGGAAGAAGAAATTGATGAACCTGAAAGCTCATTGGATGAAAAAGAGGAGGAAATTGATGAACCTGAAAGCTCATTGGATGAAAAAGAAGAGGAGAGTGATGAACAAAAGGAGGAAGAATGGATTAGCTACCCATGCCAACCTTCTAATGAGAGTAACTCTTCATCTCTTACACTATTTGATTGTCCTCCATGCTTACCGAAAGAGGTTGAATGTTATGTTCCTGTGGATTCTCTTGAAATATTTTCTATAAGTAAAACTTGTGAGAATAATTATGCTGCTGTTATATATGATAATCCATGCTACTTTGATAAATCTTATGATAATGCCTTGTTTGTGCCTGATGTCGAAATGCATGGTACTAAAGAATTTTGTTTGGCAAATGTTTATGATAAAGCTCTAGATGATGGTCCTATGTTACTTGATAATATTAATTGTACTACTAATGAAAATGGGATTGGAAAAGTATTGACTTTATGTAAGAGTCCCATATCTCTTGAGATTGATCGATCACCTTGTTATATTATTGATAAAAGTGAGTTTGGAAGTTTTGATCCTACTATATTTGAGCTTGATAAAAATTATGTGTTTGGAAATCATGAGAAGTATGCTGCATGTGATAGTTATATTGTTGAGTTTGTTCATGAAGCTACTGAAAATTATTATGAGAGAGGAAAATATGGTAGTAGAAATTTTCATGGTACTAATACACCTCTCTATGTGCTGAAATTTTTGAAGCTACACTTGTTCTATCTACCTTTGCTTGTTACTTTGCTCTTCATGAACTTGTTTATTTACAAGATTCCTTTTCATAGGAAGCATGTTAGGCTTAAATGTGTTTTGAATTTGCCTCTTGATGCTCTCTTTTGCTTCAAATACTATTTCTTGCTATTGCATCATTAAAACTGCTGAGCCCATCTTGATGGCTATAAAGAAAGAACTTCTTGGGAGATAACCCATGTGTTATTTTGCTACAGTAATTTGTTTTATATTTGTGTCTTGGAAGTTGTTTACTACTGTAGCAACCTCTCCTTATCTTAGTTTTGTGTTTTGTTGTGCCAAGTGAAGCCTTTAATCGAAGGTTGATACTAGATTTGGATTTCTGCGCAGAAACAGATTTCTATCTGTCACGAATCTGGGCTGTTTTCTCTGTAGGTAACTCAGAAAAATATGCCAATTTACGTGCGTGTTCCTCAGATATGTACGCAACTTTCATTAGTTTTGAGTTTTCTGATTTGAGCAACGGAAGTACCATTTTAAAATTCGTGTTTACTGGCTGTTCTGTTTTGGCAGATTCTGTCTCTGTTTTTTGCATTGTCTCTTGTGGACTTTATGTGAGGCTTTCTAGACGTGGAGAGCTGTAGCTAATGTTTTATTGAGTTCTTGCAATGTGTCACTACAGGACCAAGGTGGATTAAAGTTTTTTGAGTACTAACCCCTCTAATGAAGTTTATGAGAAGTTTGGTGTGAAGGAAGTTTTCAAGGGTCAAGAGAGGAGGATGATATATGATCAAGAAGAGTGAAAAGTCTAAGCTTGGGGATGCCCCCGTGGTTCATCCCTGCATATTTCAAGAAGACTCAAGCGTCTAAGCTTGGCGATGCCCAAGCATCCCCTTCTTCATCAACTTATCAGGTTTTTTCTATTGAAACTATATTTTTATTCGGTCACATCATATGTGCTTTACTTGGAGCGTTTGTGTGTTTTTATTTTTGTTTGTGTTTGAATAAAGAAGGATCCTAGCAATCCTTGTTTGGGAGAGAGACACGCTCCGCTTTTTCATATGAACACTTGTTCTTCGTTTTACTTTTAATGTTCAATGATAAAAGTTGGAAGCTACAATACTTATTGGTATTTGGTTGGAAATAGAAAATGCCTCATTATGTCTTGAATAATTTGACACTTGGCAATTGTTTTGAGCTCTCAAGTAGATCATGATTAAGTTTTTTCATGTAGTTAAACCTATTAGTGGAGAACTACCGTAGAGCTTGTTAAAACTGGTTTGCATGATTGGTCTCTCTTAAGGTCTAGATATTTTCTGGTAAAAGTGTTTGAGCAACAAGGAAGACAGTGTAGAGTATTATAATGCTTGCAATATGTTCTTATGTAAGTTTTGCTGTACCGGTTCATACTTGTGTTTGCTTCAAATAACCTTGCTAGCCTAAGCCTTGTATCGAGAGGGAATACTTCTCATGCATCCAAAATCCTTGAGCCAACCACTATGCCATTTGTGTCCACCATACCTACCTACTACATGGTATTTCTCCGCCATTCCAAAGTAAATTGCTTGAGTGCTATGATGGCGTGTAACTCACACATTCGTTGGGAACCCCAAGAGGAAGGTATGATGCGCACAGCAGCAAGTTTTCCCTCAGAAAGAAACCAAGGTTTATCGAACCAGGAGGATCCAAGAAGCACGTTGAAGGTTGATGGTGGCGAAATGTAGTGCGGCGCAACACCAGGGATTCCGGCGCCAACGTGGAACCTGCACAACACAACCAAAGTACTTTGCCCCAACGAAACAGTGAGGTTGTCAATCTCACCGGCTTGCTGTAACAAAGGATTAACCGTATTGTGTGGAAGATGATTGTTTGCAAGAAAACAGTAAAACAAGTATTGCAGTAGATTGTATGCGATGTAAAGAATAGGACCGGGGTCCACAGTTCACTAGAGGTGTCTCTCCCATAAGATAAAAGCATGTTGGGTGAACAAATTACAGTCGGGCAATTGACAAAATAGAGAAGGGCATAACAATGCATATACATGATATGATAAATATAGTGAGATTTAATTGGGCATTACGACAAAGTACATAGACCGCCATCCAACTGCATCTATGCCTAAAAAGTCCACCTTCAGGTTATCATCCGAACCCCATTCAGTATTAAGTTGCAAAGCAACAGACAATTGCATTAAGTATGGTGCGTAATGTAATCGACAACTACATCCTTAGACATAGAATCAATGTTTTATCCCTAGTGGCAACAGCACATCACAACCTTAGAACTTTCTGTCACTGTCCCAGGTGTCAATGAAGGCATGAACCCACTATCGAGCATAAATACTCCCTCTTGGAGTTAAGAGCAAAAACTTGGCCAGAGCCTCTACTAATAACGGAGAGCATGCAAGATCATAAACAACACATAAGTAATAGATTGATAATCACCATAACATAGTATTCTCTATCCATCGGATCCCGACAAACACAACATATAGTATTACAGATAGATGATCTTGATCATGTTAGGCAGCTCACAAGATCCAACAATGAAGCACAATTAGGAGAAGACGACCATCTAGCTACTGCTATGGACCCATAGTCCAGGGGTGAACTACTCACTCATCACTCCGGAGGCGATCATGGCGATGAAGAGTCCTCCGGGAGATGATTCCCCTCTCCGGCAGGGTGCCGGAGGCGATCTCCTGAATCCCCCGAGATGGGATTCGCGGCGGCGGCGTCTCACGGAAGGTTTTCCGTATCGTGGCTCTGATCGGGGGTTTCGCGACGGAGGCTTTAAGTAGGCGAAAGGGCAGCCTCGGAGGGGGTCTGGTGGGGCCAGACACTAGGGCGGCACGGCCAGGGCCTGGGCCGCGCCGCCACCATGTGTGGGCCCCACGTGGCCCCTCTCTAGCGGCTCTCGGGTGTTCTGGATGCTTCCGGGCAAAATAGGAACCTGGGCGTTGATTTCGTCCAATTCCGAGAATATTTCCTTACTAGGATTTCTGAAACCAAAAACAGCAGAAAACAGCAACTGGCTCTTCGGCATCTTGTTAATAGGTTAGTTCCAGAAAATGCGTAAATACGACATATAATGTGCATAAAACATGTAGATATCATCAATAATGTAGCATGGAACATAAGAAATTATCGATACGTTGGAGACGTATCAGCATCCCCAAGCTTAGTTCTGCTCGTCCCGAGCAGGTAAAACGATAACAAAGATAATTTCTGAAGTGACATGCCATCATAATCTTGATCATACTATTTGTAAACATATGTAATGAATGCAGCGATCAAAAACAATGGTAATGACATGAGTAAACAACTGAATCATAAAGCAAAGACTTTTCATGAATAGTACTTCAAGACAAGCATCAATAAGTCTTGCATAAGAGTTAACTCATAAAGCAATAAATCAAAGTAAAGGTATTGAAGCAACACAAAGGAAGATTAAGTTTCAGCGGTTGCTTTCAACTTATAACATGTATATCTCATGGATAGTGTCAATGTAAAGTAATATAACAAGTGCAATATGCAAGTATGTAGGAATCAATGCACACTTCACACAAGTGTTTGCTTCTTGAGGTGGAGAGAGATAGGTAAACTGACTCAACAATAAAAGTAAAAGAAAGGTCCTTCAAAGAGGAAAGCATCGATTGTTGTATTTATGCCAGAGCTTTTATTTTGAAAACATGAAACAATTTTGTCAACGGTAGTAATAAAGCATATGAGTTATGTAAATTATATCTTACAAGTTGCAAGCCTCATGCATAGTGTACTAATAGTGCCCGCAACTTGTCCTACTTAGCTTGGACTACCGGATCTTCGCAATGCACATGTTTCAACCAAGTGTCACAAAGGGGTACCTCCATGCCGCCTGTACAAAGGTCTAAGGAGAAAGCTCGCATTTTGGATTTCTCGCTTTTGATTATTCTCAACTTAGACATCCATACCGGGACAACATGGACAACAGATAATGGACTCCTCTTTAATGCATAAGCATGTGACAACAATTATTATTCTCATATGAGATTGAGGATATATGTCCAAACTGAAACTTCCACCATGATTCATGGTTTTAGTTAGCGGCCCAATGTTCTTCTCTAACAATATGCATGCTCCAACCATTAAGGTGGTAGATCTCTCTTACTTCAGACAAGACAGACATGCATAGCAACTCACATGATATTCAACAAAGAGTAGTTGATGGCGTCCCCAGAAGCATGGTTATCGCACAACAAGCAACTTAATAAAAGATAAAGTGCATAAGTACATATTCAATACCACAATAGTTTTTAAGGCTATTTTGTCCCATGAGCTATATATTGCAAAGGTGAATGATGGAATTTTAAAGGTAGCACTCAAACAATTTACTTTGGAATGGCGGAGAAATACCATGTAGTAGGTAGGTATGGTGGACACAAATGGCATAGTGGTTGGCTCAAGGATTTTGGATGCATGAGAAGTATTCCCTCTCGATACAAGGTTTAGGATAGCAAGGTTATTTGAAGCAAACTCAAGGATGAACCGGTGCAGCAAAACTCACATAAAAGACATATTGTAAACATTATAAGACTCTACACCGTCTTCCTTGTTGTTCAAAACTCAATACTAGAATTATCTAGACCTTAGAGAGACCAAATATGCAAATCAGATTTTGGCAAGCTCTATGTATTTCTTCATTAATGGGTGCAAAGTATATGATGCAAGAGCTTAAACATGAGCACAACAATTGCCAAGTATCACATTATCCAAGACATTTTAGAATTACTACATGTAGCATTTTCCAATTCCAACCATATAACAATTTAACGAAGAAGAAACTTTGCCATGAACATTATGAGTAAAGCCTAAGGACATATTTGTCCATATGCAACAGCGGAGCGTGTCTCTCTCCCACAAAGTGAATGCTAGGATCCATTTTATTCAAACAAAAACAAAAACAAAAACAAAACGACGCTCCAAGTAAAGAACACAAGATGTGACTGAATAAAAATATAGTTTCAGGGGAGGAACCTGATGATGTTATCGATGAAGAAGGGGATGCCTTGGGCATCCCCAAGATTAGACGCTTGAGTCTTCTTAAAATATGCAGGGGTGAACCGCGGGGGCATCCCCAAGCTTAGAGCTTTCACTCCTCTTGATCATAGTATATCATACTCCTCTCTTGACCCTTGAAAACTTCCTTCACACCAAACTTCAAGCAAACTCATTAGAGGGTTAGTGCACAATTAATAATTCACATATTCAGAGGTGACACAAACATTCTTTACACTTCTGGACATTGCACAAAGCTACTGGACATTAATAGATCAAAGGAATTCATCCAACATAGCAAATACGGCAATGCGAAATAAAAGGCAGCTGTCAAAAACAGAACAGTTCGTAAAGACGAATTTTAAAATGGCACCAGACTTGCTCAAATGGAAAAACTCAAAACTAATGAAAGTTGCGTACATATCTGAGGATCACGCTCGTAAATTGGCAGATTTTTTGGAATTTTCTACAGAGACTTAGGCCCAGATTCGTGACAGACAGCAATGCTGTTTCTGCGCAGCGATCCCAAATATAACATCAACTTTAACATAGAAACTTTACTTGGCACAAAAACATGATAAGGAGAGGTTGCTACAGTAGTAAAAAACTTCCAAGACTCAAATATAAAACAAAGTACTGTAGTAAAAACATGGGTTGTCTCCCATAAGCGCTTTTCTTTAACGCCTTTCAGCTAGGCGCAGAAAGTGCAATTCAAGTAACATCAAGAGTAGAAGCATCAACATCATAACTTGTTCTAATAATAGAATCAAAAGGCAACTTCATTCTCTTTCTAGGGAAGTGTTCCATACCTTTCTTGAGAGGAAATTGATATTTAATATTACCTTCCCTCATATCAATAACAACACCAACGGTTCGAAGAAAAGGTCTTCCCAACACAATAGGACAAGATGCATTGCATTCGATATCCAAGACAATAAAATCAACGGGGACAAGGTTATTGTTAACCGTAATGCGCACATTATCAATCCTCCCCAAAGGTTTCTTTTTAACATTATCGGCAAGATTAACATCCAAATAACAATTCTTCAATGGTGGCAAGTCAAGCATATCATAAATCTTTTTAGGCATAACAGAAATACTTGCACCAAGATCACATAAAGAATTACATTCAAAGTCATTGAATTTCATTTTAATGATGGGCTCCCAACCATCTTCTAACTTTCTAGGAATAGAAGTTTCAAGTTTTAGTTTCTCTTCTCTAGCTTTTATGAGAGCATTTGTAATATGTTTTGTAAAGGCTAAATTTATAGCACTAGCATTAGGACTTTTAGCAAGTTTTTGTAAGAAATTTATAACTTCAGAGATGTGGCAATCATCAAAGTCTAAATCATTATGAGCTACAGCAATGGGATCATTGTTTCCAAGGTTGGAAAAAATTTCAGCAGTTTTATCACAAGCAGTTTCAGCAGTTTTAGCAATTTCAGTCAGTTTTGTACGCTTTGCACTAGGAGTAGAAACATTGCCAACACCAATTATTTTACCATTGATAGTAGGAGGTGCAGCAACATGTGAATCATTATCATTACTAGTGGTGGTAATAGTCCAAACTTTAGCTACATTATTCTCTTTAGCTAGTTTTTCATTTTCTTCTCTATCCCACCTAGCACGCAATTCAGCCATTAATCTTATATTCTCATTAATTCTAACTTGGATGGCATTTGCTGTAGTAGTAATCTTATTATAAATATCATTATTAGGCATAACTTTCAATTTTAATAGATTAACGTCAGAGGCAAGTCTATCAACTCTAGAAGCAATAATATCAATTTTATCAAGCTTTTCCTCAACAGATTTGTTAAAAGCAGTTTGTGTACTAATAAATTCTTTAAGCATAGCTTCAAGACCAGGGGGTACACTCCTATTATTGTTGTAAGAATTCCCATAAAAATTACCATAACCATTACCATTAGCAGAAGGATATGGCCTATAGTTATTACCAGAGTTGTTCCTATAAGCATTGTTGTTGAAATTATTATTTTTAATGAAATTCACATCAACATTTTCTTCTTGAGCAACCAATGAAGATAAAGGAACATTATTTGGATCAACATTAGATCTTCCATTCACAAGCATAGACATAATCACATCAATCTTATCACTCAAGGAAGAGGTTTCTTCAACAGAATTTACCTTCTTACCTTGTGGAGCTCTTTCCGTGTGCCATTCAGAGTAATTTATCATCATATCATCAAGAAGCTTTGTAGCCGCCCCCAAAGTGATGGACATAAAGGTACCTCCAGCAGCTGAATCCAATAAATTCCGCGAAGAAAAATTTAGTCCTGCATAGAAGGTTTGGATGATCATCCAAGTAGTCAGTCCATGGGTTGGGCAATTCTTTACCAAAGTTTTCATTCTCTCCCATGCTTGAGCAACATGTTCAGTATCTAATTGCTTAAAATTCATTATGCTACTTCTCAAAGATATAATTTTAGCGGGAGGATAATATCTACCAATAAAAGCATCTTTACACTTAGTCCATGAATCAATACTATTCTTAGGCAAAGATAGCAACCAATCTTTAGCTCTTCCTCTTAATGAGAAAGGAAACACTTTCAATTTAATAATATCACCATCTACATCCTTATACTTTTTCATTTCACAAAGTTCAACAAAATTATTAAGATGGGCAGCAGCATCATCAGAACTAATACCAGAAAATTGATCTCTCATGACAAGATTTAGTAAAGCAGGTTTAATTTCAAAGAATTCTGCCGTAGTAGCAGGTGGAGCAATAGGTGTGCATATGAAATCATTATTATTTGCGTTTGTGAAGTCACACAACTTAGTATTTTCAGGGGTATTCATTTTAGCAACAGTAAATAAAGCAAACTAGATAAAGTAAATGCAAGTAACTAATTTTTTGTGTGTTTTTGATATAGAGAGCAAGACGGTAAATAAAGTAAAACTAGCAACTAATTTTTTTGTGTTTTGTTTAGGTGCAGCAAACAAAGTAGTAAATAAAATAAAGCAAGACAAAAACAAAGTAAAGAGATTGAGAAGTGGAGACTCCCCTTGCAGCGTGTCTTGATCTCCCCGGCAACGGCGCCAGAAAAAGAGCTTGATGGCGTGTAACTCACACGTTCGTTGGGAACCCCAAGAGGAAGGTATGATGCGCTGATGTCTACGGGTGCTTCTATTCTTGTAGACAATGTTGGGCCTCCAAGAGCAGAGGTTTGTAGAACAGCAGCAAGTTTCCCTCAAGTGGATCACCCAAGGTTTATCGAACTCAGGGAGGAAGAGGTCAAAGATATCCCTCTCATGCAACCCTGCAACCACAAAGCAAGAAGTCTCTTGTGTCCCCAACACACCTAATAGGTGCACTAGTTCGGCGAAGAGATAGTGAAATACAAGTGGTATGAATGAATATGAGCAGTAGTACGGCGCCAGAAAATAGCTTGCTGGCGTGCAGTTGATGGTAGTAATATTGCGGGAAGTAAACAAGCAATAGTAACGCAGCAGTAGTAACGCAGTAAAACAGTAAACAAGCAGCGATAGCAGTATTTAGGAACAAGGCCTACGGATTAGACTTTCACTAGTGGACACTCTCAACATTGATCACATAACAGAATAGATAAATGCATACTCTACACTCTTGTTGGATGATGAACACATTGCGTAGGATTACACGAACCCTCAATGCCGGAGTTAACAAGCTCCACAATTAGATGTTCATATTTAAATAACCTTAGAGTGTAAGAAAGATCGATACGACTAAACCAAGTACTAGCATAGCATGCACACTGTCACCTTCATGCTTATGTAGGAGGAATAATACACATCAATACTATCATAGCAATAGTTAACTTCGCAATCTACAAGAGATCATGATCATAGCCTACGCCAAGTACTCACACGGTGCACACACTGTCACCTTTACACACGTGGAGGAGGAATAGAGTACTTTAATAACATCACTAGAGTAGCACATAGATGAATAGTGATACAAAACTCATATGAATCTCAATCATGTAAGGCAGCTCATGAGATTATTGTATTGAAGTACATAGGAGAGAGATGAACCACATAGCTACCGGTACAGCCCCGAGCCTCGATGGAGAACTACTCCCTCTTCATGGGAGCAGCAGCGGTGATGAAGAAGGCGGTGGAGATGGCAGCGGTGTCGATGGAGGAGCCTTCCGGGGGCACTTCCCCGCTCCGGCAGGGTGCCGGAACAGAGACTCCCGTCCCCCAGATCTTGGCTTCGCGATGACGGCGGCTCTGGAAGGTTTTGCGTACCGTGGCTTCCTCCGTAAGGGTTTTCGATGCAGGGGCTTTATATAGGCGAAGAGGCGGCGCAGGAGGGTCGAAGGGGTGCCCACACCATAGGGTGGCGCGGGCCCCCCTGGCCGCGCCGGCCTGTGGTTTGGTGGGCCTGTGCCCCCTCTCTGGCGGTTCTCGTGTGTTCTGGATGCTTCTGGGAAAAATAGGAACCTGGGCGTTGATTTCGTCCGATTCCGAGAATATTTCATTACTAGGATTTCTGAAACCAAAAACAGCAGAAAACAGGAACTGGCACTTCGGCATCTTGTTAATAGGTTAGTTCCAGAAAATGCACGAATATGACATAAAGTGTGCATAAAACATGTAGGTATCATCAATAAAGTAGCATGGAACATAAGAAATTATCGATACGTTGGAGACGTATCAGCATCCCCAAGCTTAGTTCTGCTCGTCCCGAGCAGGTAAAACGATAACAAAGATAATTTCTTAAGTGACATGCCATCATAATCTTGATCATACTATTTGTAAACATATGTAATGAATGCAACGATCAAAACAATGGTAATGACATGAGTAAACAAGTGAATCATAAAGCAAAGATTTTTCATGAATAGTACTTTCGAGACAAGCATCAATAAGTCTTGCATAAGAGTTAACTCATAAAGCAATAATTCAAAGTAGAGGCATTGAAGCAACACAAAGGAAGATGAAGTTTCAGCGGTTGCTTTCAACTTATAACATGTATATCTCATGGATAATTGTCAATGCAAAGTAATATAACAAGTGCAATATGCAAGTATGTAGGAATCAATGCACAGTTCACACAAGTGTTTGCTTCTTAAGGTGGAGGGAGATAGGTAAACTGACTCAACAATAAAAGTAAAAGAAAGGTCCTTCAAAGAGGAAAGCATCGATTGCTGTATTTGTGCTAGAGCTTTTATTTTGAAAACATGAAACAATTTTGTCAACGGTAGTAATAAAGCATATGAGTTATGTAAATTATATCTTACAAGTTGCAAGCCTCATGCATAGTGTACTAATAGTTCCCGCACCTTGTCCTACTTAGCTTGGACTACCGGATCTTTGCATGCCATGTTTCAACCAAGTGTCACAAAGGGGTACCTCCATGCCGCCTGTACAAAGGTCTAAGGAGAAAGCTCGCATTTTGGATTTCTCGCTTTTGATTATTCTCAACTTAGACATCCATACCGGGACAACATGGACAACAGATAATGGACTCCTCTTTAAATGCATAAGCATGTAGCAACAATTATTATTCTCATATGAGATTGAGGATATATGTCCAAAACTGAAACTTCAACCATGATTCATGGCTTTAGTTAGCGGCCCAATGTTCTTCTCTAACAATTTGCATGCTCCAATCATTAAAGTGATAGATCCTTCAGACAAGACGGACATGCATAGCAACTCACATGATATTCAACAATAGTTGATGGCGTTCCCCAGAAGCATGGTTATCGCACAACAAGCAACTTAATAAGAGATAAAGTGCATAAGTACATATTCAATACTACGATAGTTTTTAAGGCTATTTTTTTCCCATGAGCTATATATTGCAAAGGTGAATGATGGAATTTTAAAGGTAGCACTCAAGCAATTTACTATGGAATGGCGGAGAAATACCATGTAGTAGGTAGGTATGGTGGACACAAATGGCATAGTAGTTGGCTCAAGGATTTGGATGCATGAGAAGTATTCCCTCTCGATACAAGGTTTAGGCTAGCAAGGTTATTTGAAGCAAACTCAAGGATGAACCGGTGCAGCAAAACTCACATAAAAGACATATTGTAAACATTATAAGACTTTACACCGTCTTCCTTGTTGTTCAAACTCAATACTAGAAATTATCTAGACCTTAGAGAGACCAAATATGCAAACCAAATTTTAGCAAGCTCTATGTATTTCTTCATTAATGGGTGCAAAGTATATGATGCAAGAGCTTAAACATGAGCACAACAATTGCCAAGTATCACATTATCCAAGACATTTTAGAATTACTACATGTAGCATTTTTCAATTCCAACCATATAACAATTTAACGAAGAGGAAATTTCGCCATGAATATTATGAGCTAAGAACACATGTGTTCATACGAACCAGCGGAGCGTGTCTCTCTCCCACACAAGGATGAACTTATTCAGAGAACTAAGATAACAAAACAAAAATAAAAGCACACACAGACGCTCCAAGTAAAGTACATAAGATGTGACCGAATAAAAATATAGTTTCAAGAGAAGGAACTTGATACTTTGTCGATGAAGAAGGGGATGCCTTGGGCATCCCCAAGCTTAGACGCTTGAGTCTTCTTGAAATATGCAGGGATGAACCACGGGGGCATCCCCAAGCTTAGAGATTTCACTCCTCTTGATCATAGTATATCATACTCCTCTCTTGACCCTTGAAAACTTCCTTCACACCAAACTTCAAGCAAACTCATTAGAGGGTTAGTGCATAATCAAAAATTCACATGTTCAGAGGTGACACAATAATTCTTAACACTTCTGGACATTGCACAAAACTTCTGAAAGTTAATGGAACAAAGAAACTCATTCAACTTAACAAAAGCGGCAATGCGAAATAAAAGGCAGAATCTGTCAAAAACAGAACAGTCCGTAAAGACGAATTTTAAAATGGCACCAGACTTGCTCAAATGGAAAAACTCAAAACTAATGAAAGTTGCGTACATATCTGAGGATCACGCTCGTAAATTGGCAGATTTTTTCAAATTTTCTACAGAGACTTGTGCCAGAATTCGTGACAGACAGCAATGCTGTTTCTGCGCAGCGATCCCAAATATAACATCAACTTTAACATAGAAACTTTACTTGGCACAAAAACATGATAAGGAGAGGTTGCTACAGTAGTAAACAACTTCCAAGACACAAATATAAAACAAAGTACTGTAGTAAAAAAAACACATGGGTTATCTCCCAAGAAGTTCTTTCTTTATAGCTATTAAGATGGGCTCAGCAGTTTTAATGATGCACTCGTAAGAAATAAGAGTTGAAGCAAAAGAGAGCATCAAGAGGCAAATTCAAAACACATTTAAGTCTAACATGCTTCCTATGCATAGGAATCTTGTAAATAAACAAGTTCATGAAGAGCAAAGTAACAAGCATAGGAAGATAAAACAAGTGTAGCTTCAAAAATTTCAGCACATAGAGAGGTGTTTTAGTAACATGAAATTTTTTACAACCATATTTTCCTCTCTCATAATAACTTTCAGTAGCAACATGAGCAAACTCAACAATATAACTATCACATAAAGCATTCTTATCATGAGTCTCATGCATAAAATTATTACTACTCCCAACATAAGCATAGTCATTCTTATTAATTGTAGTGGGAGCAAATTCAACAAAGTAGCTATCAAATATAGGAGGTATATTGTAATCATAATCAAATTTATCCTCCATAACAGGTGGTAACAAAAGACTACTATCATTATAATCATCATAAATGGGTGGCAAAGTATCATCAAAGTAAATTTTCTCCTCAATGCTTGGGGGACTAAAAATATCATGCTCATCAAAGCCAGCTTCCCCAAGCTTAGAATTTTCCATAGCATTAGCAACAATAGTGTTCAAAGCATTCATATTAATATGTTCCATGGGTTTTTTAATTTTCGCATCAAACCATCCATGTCTTAAATCAGGAAATAGAATAAAAAGGTCATTGTTGTTCATTATGCCTAACTAGTGTAAACAAGAAACCAAATGTCGCAATTGCAGAGTCTAAAGGAAATAGCTTCGAGCACACACACAATGGTGCCAGAAAAGTACTGTTACCTGGAACCGGAGTATGAGTACCTTTTACCTTTCCTCCCCGGCAACGGCGCCAGAAAAGTGCTTGGCGCGTAGTTGACGAGGGAGGAAAAGTGCTTAGTTGCCGGGCTTGCCAATGTGTGAGTGCCGTTTACCTTCCCTCCCCGGCAACGGCGCCAGAAAAGTGCTTGATGTCTACGGGTGCTTCTATTCTTGTAGACAGTGTTGGGCCTCCAAGAGCAGAGGTTTGTAGAACAGCAGCAAGTTTCCCTCAAGTGGATCACCCAAGGTTTATCGAACTCAGGGAGGAAGAGGTCAAAGATATCCCTCTCATGCAACCCTGCAACCACAAAGCAAGAAGTCTCTTGTGTCCCCAACACACCTAATAGGTGCACTAGTTCGGCGAAGAGATAGTGAAATACAAGTGGTATGAATGAATATGAGCAGTAGTACGGCGCCAGAAAATAGCTTGCTGGCGTGCAGTTGATGGTAGTAATATTGCGGGAAGTAAACAAGCAATAGTAACGTAGCAGTAGTAACGCAGTAAAACAGTAAACAAGCAGCGATAGCAGTATTTAGGAACAAGGCCTAGGGATTAGACTTTCACTAGTGGACACTCTCAACATTGATCACATAACAGAATAGATAAATGCATACTCTACACTCTTGTTGGATGATGAACACATTGCGTAGGATTACACGAACCCTCAATGCCGGAGTTAACAAGCTCCACAATTAGATGTTCATATTTAAATAACCTTAGAGTGTAAGAAAGATCGATACGACTAAACCAAGTACTAGCATAGCATGCACACTGTCACCTTCATGCTTATGTAGGAGGAATAATACACATCAATACTATCATAGCAATAGTTAACTTCGCAATCTACAAGAGATCATGATCATAGCCTACGCCAAGTACTCACACGGTGCACACACTGTCACCTTTACACACGTGGAGGAGGAATAGAGTACTTTAATAACATCACTAGAGTAGCACATAGATGAATAGTGATACAAAACTCATATGAATCTCAATCATGTAAGGCAGCTCATGAGATTATTGTATTGAAGTACATAGGAGAGAGATGAACCACATAGCTA
The DNA here is from genome assembly GCF_019359855.2 of Lolium perenne. Classification (NCBI taxonomy): domain Eukaryota; kingdom Viridiplantae; phylum Streptophyta; class Magnoliopsida; order Poales; family Poaceae; genus Lolium; species Lolium perenne. The sequence continues at coordinate 73,056,467 of NC_067248.2, read as the reverse complement.
CCGGTACAGCCCCGAGCCTCAATGGAGAACTACTCCCTCTTCATGGGAGCAGCAGCGGTGATGAAGATGGCGGTGGAGATGGCAGCGGTGTCGATGGAGGAGCCTTCCGGGGGCACTTCCCCGCTCCGGCAGGGTGCCGGAACAGAGACTCCCGTCCCCCAGATCTTGGCTTCGCGATGACGGCGGCTCTGGAAGGTTTTGCGTACCGTGGCTTCCTCCGTAAGGGTTTTCGATGCAGGGGCTTTATATAGGCGAAGAGGCGGCGCAGGAGGGTCGAAGGGGTGCCCACACCATAGGGTGGCGCGGGCCCCCCCTGGCCGCGCCGGCCTGTGGTTTGGTGGGCCTGTGCCCCCTCTCTGGCGGTTCTCGTGTGTTCTGGATGCTTCCGGGAAAAATAGGAACCTGGGCGTTGATTTCCTCCGATTCCGAGAATATTTCGTTACTAGGATTTCTGAAACCAAAAACAGCAGAAAACAGGAACTGGCACTTCGGCATCTTGTTAATAGGTTAGTTCCAGAAAATGCACGAATATGACATAAAGTGTGCATAAAACATGTAGGTATCATCAATAAAGTAGCATGGAACATAAGAAATTATCGATACGTTGGAGACGTATCATGCGCACAGCAGCAAGTTTTCCCTCAGAAAGAAACCAAGGTTTATCGAACCAGGAGGAGCCAAGAAGCACGTTGAAGGTTGATGGTGGCGAAATGTAGTGCGGCGCAACACCAGGGATTCCGGCGCCAACGTGGAACCTGCACAACACAACCAAAGTACTTTGCCCCAACGAAACAGTGAGGTTGTCAATCTCACCGGCTTGCTGTAACAAAGGATTAACCGTATTGTGTGGAAGATGATTGTTTGCAAGAAAACAGTAAAACAAGTATTGCAGTAGATTTTATGCAATGTAAAGAATAGGACCGGGGTCCACAGTTCACTAGAGGTGTCTCTCCCATAAGATAAAAGCATGTTGGGTGAACAAATTACAGTCGGGCAATTGACAAAATAGAGAAGGGCATAACAATGCATATACATGATATGATAAATATAGTGAGATTTAATTGGGCATTACGATAAAGTACATAGACCGCCATCCAACTGCATCTATGCCTAAAAAGTCCACCTTCAGGTTATCATCCGAACCCCATTCAGTATTAAGTTGCAAAGCAACAGACAATTGCATTAAGTATGGTGCGTAATGTAATCGACAACTACATCCTTAGACATAGAATCAATGTTTTATCCCTAGTGGCAACAGCACATCACAACCTTAGAACTTTCTCACATCGTCCCGGTGTCAATGAAGGCATGAACCCACTATCGAGCATAAATACTCCCTCTTGGAGTTAAGAGCAAAAACTTGGCCAGAGCCTCTACTAATAACGGAGAGCATGCAAGATCATAAACAACACATAAGTAATAGATTGATAATCACCATAACATAGTATTCTCTATCCATCGGATCCTGACAAACACAACATATAGTATTACAGATAGATGATCTTGATCATGTTAGGCAGCTCACAAGATCCAACAATGAAGCACAATTAGGAGAAGACGACCATCTAGCTACTGCTATGGACCCATAGTCCAGGGGTGAACTACTCACTCATCACTCCGGAGGCGATCATGGCGATGAAGAGTCCTCCGGGAGATGATTCCCCTCTCCGGCAGGGTGCCGGAGGCGATCTCCTGAATCCCCTGAGATGGGATTCGCGGCGGCGGCGTCTCTGGAAGGTTTTCCGTATCGTGGCTCTCGGTACTGGGGATTTCGCGACGGAGGCTTTAAGTAGGCGAAAGGGCAGCCTCGGAGGGGGTCTGGTGGGGCCAGACACTAGGGCGGCGCGGCCAGGGCCTGGGCCACGCCGCCACCATGTGTGGGCCCCACGTGGCCCCTCTCTGGCGGCTCTCGGGTGTTCTGGATGCTTCCGGGCAAAATAGGAACCTGGGCGTTGATTTCGTCCAATTCCGAGAATATTTCCTTACTAGGATTTCTGAAACCAAAAACAGCAGAAAACAGCAACTGGCTCTTCGGCATCTTGTTAATAGGTTAGTTCCAGAAAATGCGTAAATACGACATATAATGTGCATAAAACATGTAGATATCATCAATAATGTAGCATGGAACATAAGAAATTATCGATACGTTGGAGACGTATCATGCTACCTTTAAACAATTCAAAATTTATCACCTCTGATTTGTGTCAATGTTTAATAGCTCATGAGGAAGTATGTGGTGTTTAACTTTCAATCTTGTTGGGCAACTTTCACCAATGGACTAGTGGCTTCATCCGCTTATCCAATAATTTTGCAAAAAGAGCTGGCAATGGGATTCCCAGTCCCAAACTAATTAACAAAAAATAGACACTCCTCCATGGTATGTGATTGTTGGAAGGCACCCGAAGGATTCGGTTAGCCATGGCTTGAGAAAGCAAAGGTGGGGAGGAGTGTCATTGACAAAGGATTAACTTGTCAATGCCTACAGATTGTAGACTAGGGTTTTGCTAGAAGTAGAGGGCAAGTAGATCTCGAAGGTTCAGGCGAAAAGTACTCGACTATTATGAAAACTAGGGTTATGTTGACAATAGATTCGATCCTTTCTTTGTCCCTCGACTCCCCCTTATATAGGAGGCGGAGCCGAGGGTTTCGTAGTACACAAGTTACAGAGTTCGGGAGGGTTTCGTACCCAACCCGTAAGATTACAAATCTCTATCTTTCCTAATACAAACTATCTTTCCTTATCACTAAATGGGCTTCCAAGTCTTCTTATTCTTCGAGTCTTGGGCTTTGATTAAACCTCGGGTACCATCTTTGGCAGGCCCATTGGGGATGCCTATGTCAGTAGCCCCCGAGATTTTTCTTGAATCGAAGAATCAGGGAAAATCTCCAATTTTACTCATTACATAATCTTTCGATATGCAAACACTATTTTGTACAGGGATAACGGTAGTTGGGGCTAGTTCATCTGACGGATCAGGTACTAGTTAACTGCTCTAGTGGCAATCCGCAAAAACCTACTTCAAAATCACGTCCCTGGACATGATCTCGGGATACTGGTGTAAACTTCGACAGGTGCCGCTTAAGGTCTTACCATTCTGTCGAGTCCCAGTCATATTTTATCGGGTACCTAACGCGTCCGTTAGGATTTTTCTTCGTATCTGTTGATACGGAAAATAGTAGCAATCCGCCGTCAGAGACGGTGCTACGCCGCTCAGAACGGATCTGGGGTCTTACCTTCGCAAAGTTTTGCGGCATTCAGAGATTTATTCGCGACTTTTAGCGCTCTGAGAATATTTTGTCGAGTGCTTTTCGGCTGTTGGAATAGCACATTTTATCGAGTCATATTTGATGACTTATTTTGTCTTCCCGATGGGAGTATATGTAGAGTTAACTGTGTAACTCGAAATATACTCACTCGTACTTCTTTCTTTTACTAAAAATTCATCGGGCACGCGAATAGCGTTCCCGATGGGAGTAGCCCCCGAGGCTACAGCCAAGGACTTGTGCTTGGGTGTAGGCTCCACAAATTAGTATCCATTGCCACTATATTTATAATCCTTCTCGATAATTTTATATTTATCGGGTGCGCGACCAGCGCTCCCGATGGGAGTAGCCCCCGAGGCTATGAACAAATACTTGTATTTGATCATAGGCTCTTGCCATTTCTATTTTGTCATACTTGAAATTTTCTCTTTTCCAGAGTAGCCCCCGAGCGTTTGAGCAAAAACTTGTATTTGATCAAAGGCTCCCGAAATAATCTTCCGCTGTCGATAAACTTTCGAAGCTTCATAGTCGAGCTTTTCTTTCACCTTGATGACGTCATTGCTGATGATAGCCACGTTCTCTGTTTTGGAAACATGCGATTACCGCTCCTCTCACTGCCTTGTGGGTCCAAATTCTTCATCTGATGGACACGTCGTGCAAGTGGGGGACACATGTTCTCCCCTTTTTCTGGCACACGTTCTATAACCTCGTCAATGTTAAAATACCTTTTTACCCTCGTCTCCACGTGATTATCATCTCCCGCATACTTTTTCCATCCAACGGTCCGCCGCTTCACCGCACCTCTATATAAGATCTTCTTCTTCTTCCTCGAGCACTTCCGCTCGTGCCGTTCCCCTGCTTCTACCTGCAAAACATCCTCTTGCGCCCCACAATTCTCAGAGCTCATCCCTTCGCTGCTGCATTCCTTCGCCATTGTTGATGCCACCGCGTCGCTTGACCAGGCACAGCACGCCAGATTCATCGATGGCTACCGCGGATCTAGGAGCTGCGGAGTGGGAAAGGTCCAAGATCACGAACCAGGACCTGAATCTCTTGAAGAAGCTGGGGATTAGCAAGAAACCCAAAGCGGTGTGCTTCCCCAGTGAAGAAAGCTACCCAACCCCTCCAATGGGGTATCGGGTAAGTTTTGTTGATCATCTCATCCGCGGTCTTTCCGCCCCTATTCACCCTTTTCTTCGAGGGTTGCTTTTTGTTTATGGTCTCCAACTTCACCACCTCACGCCCAACTCTATCCTTCACATTTCCATCTTCATCACCCTCTGCGAAGCCTTCCTTGGTGTCCAGCCTAACTGGGCATTATGGAAGCGCATTTTCTTCTGTCGCTGTAATGGCTCTTCCAATGTCGCCTATAATATAGGCGGCGTTGTTATTTCTGTTCGCTCTTCCGTCAACTACTTCGACGTCAAACTCCCTGACTCCGTTCAAGGGTGGCGCAAAAAGTGGTTGTATATTCGGGAAGAAAACCATGGATGCGCTGAAGACAATATCCCTCCTTTCGACGGTGCCGAGAAGATCCTTCGCCGCCGTTCTTGGGACGCAGAAGCTACCGAGGAAGAAAGAACTTCGACGGAGGCTCTGATGACTCGCATCCATGAGTTGCAGAATACTCGTGGAAAAGAGTTATCAGGCATCCAAATTACGGCATATTTCCTTAGGACTAGAGTGCAGCCTCTTCAGGCTCGCAAAAACCCTCTCTGGAACTATGCTGGCGATGAAGACACAGATCGTTTGTCGACGAATCTGGAAGTCAAGGATTTGGATAGGCTTGTCCGAAAAATTTCATCTCTCAACAAGAAAGATCCCATCCCTTCCACTTATCGTGTAAAACCATACAGCGCCACCAATGCGCTTCCTAAGGTAAACATTGTCGCTTAATTTGTTATTGCTTTGCTATTTTGTTGTTACTCCTTTTTTTTTGACATCCTTTCTTGTTTTTATACAGGACCATCCAAATCTTGTTTCGCTTCCTCCCCTTCCTGAAGGTGGAGAAGTCGAAGAAAGGGCGGTTATTTCTGATGATAACCAAGATGCCCCCTCTTTTGCGACTGAACCCGCAGATTCTCGAAAATCTGCGGGATCTGATGAAAAGGAGGCTGCCTCTGAAGCCACTGCGTCGGCACAATCTCCTCCTCCTGCTGTTTCTCCAAAGAACAAAAGGAAAAGGAATGATGCCGAAGATTCCGGCACCTCCAAGCCCGAAGAAGCTATTCCTTCACGCCAGAAAGCAGCTTATGATCCATACCTCGAAACCCTCATCAGCTCGTAAGTTCCCTCTCTCTGTTTAATTGCACTTGAAGATTTTTGTCTATCTTGCTTTTTATGTTGTCGACATTTATTCGTAGTGATGATGAAGAAGAAGTACCAACTGCTGATGTGGCTGCTCGAACGAGTACGTCACATACATTAGTCGCCTCGGAGACGCCAGTTGAAGGAGAAGAAACTTCGCCTCCTCAACAAAATGTCGGCGCTACTACTCCTCCTTCAAGCTCCCTTGTTCCTTCACCAAAAAGGGCAAGGGTTGAAACAATTCCGGAGCCTACTCTTCAATTGAGTAGCTCCTCTAACCCTCTCTTGGATGATGTAAGTTCTTAATTTGCTTGTCGCTGTCTATATTTGCTCCATTTGCTTCTACGTGCCGTCATTTTTCCCATACCGACATTTTCTTTCTTTGTCCTTTCTTGATAGCCTACGATCAAAGAGCTTCTTCGCATCGGTGCCCAATTCGTTGGGTACCGTGATTACGCCAGTAAGACTGAAGGTAGTGCCTGGCTGCTTCTTTTTGCTTCTACTTCCTTACTGCTTTGTTGTCGATGTTTTTAGCTAATCTTATCTTTCTTTACAGAAAAACTGGCAGAAGCCAACAAACGTGCTGACACACTTGCTCAAAAATTAGAGCAATGTGAAGAGGCTCGTAAGAAAGCTGAGTCAGATGCTGTTGAAGCTAGGCGAGAAACTGACAAAGCCAAGGCTGATGCTGCTAGTGTCGAAGATCTTCGGAAACGTCTGTACGCTGCCGAGACTTCGTTAAGCGAGCACATAACTGCACAATCTGCTCGCGAAGAAGCGATCACCAAACGTATAAGGACACAAAATCGCCGCTTTGTCAGTAAGTATCTGCGCCACTTCATATCCTTTGGATTTTTCTTTTTTGCACTTGCTTGTTGATCGGATTTTCTTTTTATTTTGACAGATAAGACCTCTCAAGAATTTGAACTTGAAGATCCCGACAATGATCCTCTTCTTGACGCCGTTTCGTTCCTTGAATTTCATGGGACAGAAGCGCGTGAGGGCATTGATGAAGCAAGAACAGGGCTGTCGCGGCTCTTCCCCTACTTCTTCCCGAAGAAAGAGGAGCCCGCAACTTTCCTTACTCTTGCCAAGTGCTTCAATCCTCCCGAAGATCTTGGGTTGAAGATGCGCCATGAAAATATGAAGGTTGCCGTTGAAAGCACTGTTGCCTTGGTTGCTGACAGTCAACAAACCATTGACTGGGCAAAAGTGGGCAACACGAAGCAGATAGAACAAGCACAATGGCGATCATTGATCAAGGCGGCGAAGCTGAATACGAAGAAAATCCTGGCCTATCTCGGGATCAAACCATCTTCGACTCCTAGCTCGTCAAGGCCGGAGGTCTAATTTAATGCTCTTTTGCTTTGTTTTTAGTTTACCTCCTCCTTTTGGTACTGCCGCCATAGTACTCCTGGCGATGATTAGGTCTTCTAGAGGTCCTTCTTTTGTAACAGACATGTATATATTATGAGAATGAATGGAAATCTATCTGTCTCAATGATTGATGTCGACGTTTTTCTATTTTTTTAGTTAATTTTTGACAACTATACGTCAATTCCTGGTCCTTCCGAAGTTTTTCCTTCGTCCCTTCCGAAGAAGACCTCTGTCCCTGTTAATTTTGTTGATGATTCTGCGAGTAAGGATTTGACAGAAGAATTGGAAGAGCTTCGAGGACAACTCCAGTCCGTGAAGAAGCAATCGCTTATGCTCATGGAACAATCTCAGAAATCTTCTGAAAGGGAAAAAATTGCACTCCAACAAGCTCAAGCTGCCATCGCTGAGAAGGACTCTGCCGTTGCTGAAGCTGCTGCAGCTATGTCTCGAGAAGATTCTATGCTCCAGCTGCTGATAGATGCTAGCTTGGATATGGCAGGTATGTTTCATTATCTTTGTCGTGCTTCTTCTTTTTCTTTGTTGCTTGTCTCCTTATTGCTCACTGACTTGTTTTAAGAGACAATAGGTTCTTTTTTGGATCCTGCTACTGAAGATGAACGTGTCGAAGCTCGTTCCAGTGTTCTTCTTCGGCTTGCACGTGAGCATGGTTCGATTTTTTGGGGCACGCCTGAACGGACTCGCCAAATCGTCAGATTTCAAGATCGTGCGCTTCAGGTTCGCAAATATCTCGACTTTTGTACGAGGACTTTGTCTCTGGTCTATGGTACCATGTTTCCTCGCAATAAGATGCCAGAAACTCTTCCTGCGTTGATGGATAAATTTCGAGATGCTCCTCGTATCCATGGCTTTGTACGAGCCCAACTAGCTGCTGGCGCAAGGTTTGCGATGATTATGATAAAAATCTGCTACCCGAAGTTAGACGTGGGGCAAATTGTTCCAAAGTGCTTGGAGAAGATGTCGAAGAGGAAAAGAAACTTCGGCAAGTATGATGATATTGTTACTCCTGTTGCTGAAGACATGATGGATGAACTTCTTCGGATGGATGCCGAATTCTTTGTGAAGGGCAGCTATGCTGAGCATAGCACTCGTGCTGTAAATAATGAGCGCTTAACCATAGACAATATATTGGGAAATCCTTGAAGATAAACTTGTTCCGAAGATTGTTTCCTGTGTATATGATCTGAATTGTAAAGTCACTATATTTTTATTTTTACCGCCAAGCCCCCGAGCGTTTTGATTGCAGTATTTTTTGTTTTTATAGTGTGAGGTTGTCCCAAGGCAAAATAAATTATACTGTATACTATTTTTGCGGGTATGAGACCCCGAGGTGTATATTGACCGCTATTTTGTCGATATTTTTACTTTGGCGGGGTACTTGATACCAGGGCAGATTGTATTTGTCGACACTGTGTATATATATATTGTACCGTGTATGAGGAAGCCCCTGAGACTGTCGAGAAAAGATATATAATTCCACTATCTTTATTATATTGCAGCACCGCGAGCCCGCCTCATTAAAAACCTTTCTCGGCCCCACTCGGTGCCCCGAAAAAGGAAAAGAGTGCGTCTGAAAACTCGCGGGCGTTTCAGTACATTGTACGTTTACAGAGGTGACTATATTTCGGCATCTAAGCGTAAAAACGCCTGAGCTGCGCCACGTTCCAAGGATTTGGCTCAACGTTCCCCGTCTTCTTGTCCTTTATTCTGTATGCTCCTCCTTCGATTACTTATGTGACGATGTAGGGTCCAAGCCATGGTGACTCGAGTTTTTCATGACTTTTTTGGTTGAGTCGCAAAACTAAATCACCAACTTGGAAAGATCTTGGCCGCAATCGTCGACTGTGGTAATTCTTCAGGTCCTGTTGATATTTAGCGACTCGTGACAGGACTTCGTCTCGAGCTTCGTCAAGTGCATCGACGTCGTCCTCCAAAGCTTGTCTCGAGGTTTCTTCATCGTATTCTGTGACTCTTGGAGAATCATGCTCTATTTCTATCGGCAGGACTGCTTCGGCTCCATGGACCATAAAAAACGGTGTTTCCTGCGTCGCCGTATTTGGTGTTGTTCGGATACTCCACAACACACTTGGCAGCTCCTCTGGCCAAGTATGCCGAGCTTTTTCCAATGGTCCTAGCAGGCGTTTCTTGATACCATTGCAGATGATGCCATTGGCTTTCTCGACTTGCCCGTTGGTCTGTGGATGTGCAACAGACGCAAAACTCAATTTGATGCCCACTTCTGCGCAGTATGCTTTGAACTCCTTGGATGTAAAATTACTGCCGTTGTCTGTGACAATGCTATGAGGGACTCCAAATCTAAAGACGATGCTTTTCACGAACTTAATCGCTGACGCGCCGTCCGGTGAATTTATCGGCTTTGCTTCTATCCACTTTGTAAATTTGTCGACAACGACAAGCATATACTCATAACCTCCTGGCGAAGCTTTGTGTAGTTTTCCCACCATGTCGAGGCCCCATTGAGCAAAGGGCCAAGATAGTGGGATTGGCATAAGTTCTGCTGCGGGAGAGTGAGGTTTGGTGGCAAATCTTTGGCACGCGTCGCAGGTTCAAACTATTTCCTTCGCGTCCTCTATTGTTGTTAACCAGTAAAATCCTGCTCTGAAAACTTTAGCCGCGATAGCTCGGCTACTCGCGTGGTGGCCGCATATTCCTTCGTGCACATCTTTCAGGATGATTCTTCCTTCTTCGGGTGTAACACATCTCTGTAGCACGCCCGAAATGCTTCGTTTGTACAACTCCCCTTTTATCACAGTGAAAGCTTTTGACCTCCTAATTATTCGCCTTGCTTCAACTGGATCGTCGGGTATTGTTTTCCTTAGGATGTATGATATGTAAGCCTGCATCCATGGAGTTTGCACCATCATGACTAGCTCTTGCTCCTCTTCTTCTTCTACTGTATCGTTGGTGGTACTCGAGGATTTCTCTTTTTTCTCCTTCTTTATTTTCGCTGGCTTTGTTGATCTCTCACTTATCTCTTCCCAAAACACGCCTGGAGGGATCGCGAGACATTGTGACCCGATGTTTGCAAGAACATCGGCTTCATCGTTGCTCAGTCTGCTGATGTGGTTTACCTCGCATCCATCGAATAATTTCTCCAGCTCATTGTACACCTCTTTGTATGCTATCATACTTTCGTTGACTGCATCACATTGATTCATAACTTGCTGTGCCACCAATTGTGAATCGCCGAAGATTTTCAATCGGGTTGCACCACAAGCTTTCGCCATCTTCATGCCATGTATGAGAGCTTCATATTCTGCTTCGTTGTTAGACGCATTTGGAAACGTCATCCTTAAGATATATTTCAACTTGTCGCCTTCAGGTGATACTAATATCACGCCTGCTCCAGCTCCTTCTAACCTTTTGGACCCGTCGAAATTCATGGTCCAAGTTCTCGATAAATCTGGAGGCCCCGTGTTTTGTAGCTCCATCCACTCTGCAATGAAATCTGGTAAAATCTGCAATTTTATTGCCTTTCTTTTTTCATACGTGATGTCCCGAGGGGAAAGTTCTATTCCCCAAAGGGAGACACGACCCGTAGCTTCTGGGTTGTTTAGTATATTTGACAAGGGAGCTTCATTGACCACTATTATCGGATGCGCCAAAAAATAATGTCGCAATTTTCTTGCTGTCGTGAATACTCCATATGCCAGTTTCTGATACTGCGGGTACCGCTGTTTTGAGGGTGATAATACTTCGCTGATGAAATATACTGGCCTCTGAACTCCATGGAGCTTGCCTTCTTCTTCTCTCTCGACTACTAGGGCTGTGCTGACCACCTGCGGTGTGGCTGCAATGTATAAGAGGAGAGGTTCTTTCTCTTTAGGCGCCACCAATATTGGTGGTGTCGAAATTGCCCGCTTGAGGTTCTCGAAGGCTCTATCTGCTTCCTCGTTCCATTGAAATTTTTCCCCCTGTTTGATCAATGCATAGAACGGCAGCGCCTTTTCTCCTAGCCTGGCGACGAATCTGCTTAAAGCTGCGACTCGCCCCGTTAACTGTTGTATTTCTTTCAACTTTGTTGGCTTTCTCATAGTCACTATGGCCTGGATTTTTTCAGGGTTGGCTTCAATCCCTCTTGCTGATACTAAGAACCCGAGAAGTTCTCCTGCAGGAACTCCAAAAGAGCACTTTGTCGGGTTCAGCTTGAGGCAGAACTTGTCGAGGTTGTCGAAGGTTTCCTTCAAATCTTCGATCAAAGTCGACCCTTTCTTTGATGTTATTACGACATCGTCAATGTAGACTTGCACATTTTTTCCAATCTGTGTTGCTAGGCATTTCTGCATCATCCGCTGATATGTTGCTCCCGCGTTTTTCAAACCAAAGGGCATTGTTTTGTAGCAAAACACGCCGTAAGGTGTGATGAACGCTGTCTTGGCTTCATCTTCTTCTTTTAATCTGATCTGGTTATAACCAGAGTATGCGTCCAAAAAGGAAAGACGTTCGCATCCTGCCGTGTAGTCGATGATTTGATCGATCCTTGGGAGGGGAAAGTGATCCTTGGGACAATGTTTATTGAGACACATGAAGTCGACGCACATGCGAAGGACTATTGTATGTTTTTTCGGCACCATCACTGGGTTAGCTACCCATGTGGCTTCTGTAGATATTTCTCTGATGAAACCAGCATCTTTGAGTCGATCTATTTCCGATAACATGGCTTTGCGGCTAGGTTCCAAAAAACATCGCAAAGGTTGCTTTACTGGTCTTGCGAGAGGATCCAAATTGAGGTGGTGCTCGGCAAGTTCACTGGGTACTCCTGGCATGTCAGCTAGACACCATGCGAAGATTTTCCAGTGCTCACGGAGGAACTCGACGAGCGCGCTTTCCTATGCGACATCCATGTTTGCTGCAATGGAAGTCATTTTCTTTGGGTCTGTCGGGTGGATCTGTACCTCTTTTGAATCCTTGGTTGTGTTGAAAGTTGGCTCCTTAGAAGATCTCCCTACTTCTGGTAACACATCATAATCAGTGAACCTCGGCGCCGCATACTCTGCTTGCATCCCGAAAGTTTCTGACAGTCGATGAAAATCCTTGTCGCATTTATCGGATAACGCAAAACTTCCTTTCATTGTGATAGGTCCCTTGGGCCCAGGAAACCTCCACAACAGATATGTATAATGCGGTACTGCCATGAACCTGGCATACGCTGGTCGTCCCAACAGAGCGTGATATTGCGACGGGAAATCCACAACTTCGAACTCCAAATTCTCTATCCTGTAGTTTTCTCGGGTTCCAAACTGAACGTCGAGGTTGATCTTGCCCAATGGGTAACTTGGCTTCTCTGGTGTAATCCCGTGAAAACGTGTGTCAGTTGGATTCAAGTTTGCCAGGGATATGTTCATCTTCCTCAATGTATCTGCATACATAAGGTTTAAGCTGCTGCCGCCATCTATGAAAACTCTCGACACGTCAAAACTAGTGATTACTGCGGGTAAGATGAGTGCTGATTGTCCTGGTCGAGGAACTTGCTGCGGATGATCCGCGATTGTGAAGCCGATGTCTTGCCCCGACCAATTTAAGTACTCGACTGTTGGTGGAGGCATCTTCTCTGCCATGAACACTTGTCGTGAGATTAACTTCTGCGCCCTGTTAGATGGCCTAGCTTTCTGAATCATCGAGACCGCACCGTTAGAATTAGGATCAACATATGGAGGTGGGTGTGGTGCTGCCGCTATTCTGAGCTGGTGCCGATTTTCGTCCGTAATTGCGGGAGGAGGTGGAAGGTGGATCTCGCTCCTTGGCCCCTGGGGGTTTCTATTCACGGCTTGGGCATTTGCGATTCCTACGGCTCGCAACATTGCCTGAAAATTTCGGCAGTCTTTCTGGAGATGCCCTGATTGCCTCTTTCCATTATTATCAAGATAAAAGTGCATTTGACACGGACCGTTCATCATTTCTTCGGGAGACACATAAGGTCTTTGAAACCTTGGTCCACTGTTTTGTCTGCTGCCGCGAGAATCGCCTCTATTGTCGCCTTGATGCTCGTTACTCCGTTGATAGTCGTCTCGACTGTTTCCTCCAGGATTTCCTCGAAAGCCAGCCGATATATGACCAGGAGCATCGTTGTTGTAGAACTGGCGAGAAAATCGCCTTCTATTTTGATAATTTCGACCACGATCCTCTTTTGGTGACCTGTGTCGCTTGTTATATATTGCGTCTTCTCCATCTGCCCACTTATTGGCTATCTCCATGAGTGCTGATATGGTCTTAGGGTTAGTTCTCCCTAAGTCCTCGACGAAGTCTCCTCGCCGAATTCCTGCGACGAACGCATCTATTGCTCTCTCGTCAGATATATCTTCTGCCGAGTTTTTTATAATGTTCCACCGCTGTATATATTTTCTCATCGACTCGTCATGTTTCTGTCGACACGCTCTCAACTCTTCCAATGACGCAGGTTTCTTGCAGGTGGATCGGAAGTTTTTCACAAAGATATCCTCAAAGTTATCCCAGCTGTCGATGGAACTCGGGGGGAGTTTCTTTATCCAAGATCTCGCGGCACCGCTCAAGTGAACTTGGATACTTTGCATGGCTGTTGCTCTGGTTCCTCCTACCAGTTTTACCATCTCTAGATAATCAACGAGCCAATCCTCGGGGTCCTGTAAACCGTCGAATTTCTTGATATTTTCTGGTAACTTGAATCCTTTTGGGACTCGAGTTTTTCGAACCCTTCTCGTAAAGCACGGGAGCCCACACATATCTTCGTCGGCAACTTCTGGTGAGTGCTGACGCTCCCTTCTTTCTTGTCGCGCTCTGTCCACTCTTACTTGGACTGCTGTGTCTCTTGCTCCACTTGTTCTTGGTGGGTCTTGAACTGATGCGGTGTGTTGTGGACTATTTTGCCTAGGATTTTCTTCGGGAGGCGTTGCTGCGAACGCTGTTCCCATAACTCCAACTCCCGCCATTGCCATATTAAACAACGCTTCTCTCGGGTCCCCGGGAGGTGGTCTGGACGCGAGGATGTACGCTTGCGTTGCCATGTATCCTGCTTCTGGCGTTTTCGGGATGATGTTTCCCCTTGTATCAATCGACATAAAGGACATGTCGAGATTTTGAATTATGTTTCCTCTCTCTGCTTCGGGTATGTTTTGCAGCCGCGACATTGCTCTCCTCCGAGCTTCTCTGTGACTATCTCCCGAAGTTCCTGATTGTCGACTTAAATCTGCTCGGCGTCTGCTTGATGCGGAAGCTGCCTCTTTTCTTCTATTTAGTGATGATGTCTGTTTTTCCAACTCTCTGCTTACCCGGGCAAGTCTATATTGATATGCTTGTAGTTCTTGTACAGTAGCAGTGGTGGTCATAGGTTCTGAACCATCCATGGCTCTTGCAGCCCTATCCCACGCTGCTTGCGGGAGCTGTACTCTTTCTCGGGGTGAAGACCCGACGTATTTAGTGCCTAGGCCTTTTCTGAGATCAGCGGGATCGATGTAAGGATTTCCCAAATCATCGAAAGCCTCTGACGTTTCTGGTTCTGATCGGCCTGCCTCTTCTATCGCATAGATCTGATGATATTTTGCGTATTGATTTTTGTCAAGATTGGTGACACCATCGTATAGAGTGGTGAAGACCTTTCCGATAGCGACAGATCTGTCGATGAAGTTAAAGCTGTCGACGCTGTCAGAGTCGCTGCTTATAAAGGAGTCCGCAGACGACTCGAAGGATGTGTTGCTGAAGATCTTGGCGAGCTTTCCGCTTGCCTTGCTGTCGACGAAGCGTGGCGACGGAAACTCCTCGTCACTCAACGAAAAGTTAGAATCGACCGCTGAAAATTCCGACGAGATCGGAACTTCGAGACGGTAGGATCCTTCCTTGTTGACGCCAAATCGGAATTCTCCGAACGTCATGATGATGGGCTCCTCCAGATAGGCACATGCATCCATACGGGAGGGCGGGTGAGGAATAAAATCGACTAGATCAGTTTTTTGCCGGTTACCTCGATCCATCGCATTGCTAGCCACCGACGAAGTCGACGATCTTGAACGTGCCATCGAGATCAGCTCCTTGCAACCTCTAATTCCCACAGACGGCGCCAATTGACAAAGGATTAACTTGTCAATGCCTACAGATTGTAGACTAGGGTTTTGCTAGAAGTAGAGGGCAAGTAGATCTCGAAGGTTCAGGCGAAAAGTACTCGACTATTATGAAAACTAGGGTTATGTTGACAATAGATTCGATCCTTTCTTTGTCCCTCGACTCCCCCTTATATAGGAGGCGGAGCCGAGAGTTTCGTAGTACACAAGTTACGGAGTTCGGGAGGGTTTCGTACCCAACCCGTAAGATTACAAATCTCTATCTTTCCTAATACAAACTATCTTTCCTTATCACTAAATGGGCTTCCAAGTCTTCTTATTCTTCGAGTCTTGGGCTTTGATTAAACCCCGGGTACCATCTTTGGCAGGCCCATTGGGGATGCCTATGTCAGTCATCATAATAAAACTAAAATAAAAAGGCACTCCTTCATGGTATGAGATTGTTGGCAGGCACCCGAGGATTCGGTTAGCCATGGTTTGTGAAAGAAAGGTTGGAAGGAGTGCCACCCAAAAATAAAATAAAATGGGAGCCGCTCTTTGAAGGTTTGTCTGGCGAGGGGGTTAGAGTACCCACTACCATTCGTTGACAACAACAAACACCTCTCAAAACTTTACTTTTATGCTCTCTTTATGTTTTCAAAACCAAAGCTCTAGCACAAATATAGCAATCAATGCTTCCCTCTGCGAAGGGCCATTCTTTTACTTTATGTTGAGTCAGTTTACCTACTTCCTTCCATCTTAGAAGCAAACACTTGTGTCAACTGTGCATTGATTCTTACATACTTGCTTATTTGCATTCATCATATTACTTTGTGTTGACAATTATCCATGAGATATGCATGTTTGAAGTTGAAAGCATCCGCTGAAACTTAAATCTTCCTTTCTGTTGCTTCGATGCCTTTACTTTGAATCTATTGCTTTATGAGTTAACTCTTGTGCAAGGCTTTTGATGCTTGTCTTGAAAGTACTCTTCATGAAAAGTTTTGCTATATGTTACCTATTTGTTAGCAACTATAGATCATTGCCTTGAGTCACTTCATTCATTTCATATGCTTTGTAATAGTATGATCAAGGTTATGTAAGTAGCATGTCACTACAGAAATTACTCTTTTTATCGTTTACCTACTCGAGGACGAGCAGGAACTAAGCTTGGGGATGCTGATACGTCTCCAACGTACCTATAATTTCTGACGTTCCATGCTTGTTTTATGACAATACTTACATGTTTTGCTTGCACTTTATGATGATTTCATGCGTTTTCCAGAACTAACCTATTAACAAGATGCCACAGTGCCAGTTCCTGTTTTCTGCTGTTTTTGCTTCCAGAAAGGCTGTTCGGAAAATATTCTCGGAATTGGACGAAATCAACGCCAAAGATCTTATTTTTCCCAGGAGGCTCCAGAACACCGAAGGGGAGTCGGAGGAGAGCCAGGGGCCACCACACATGTGGGCCGCGCGGCCCCAGGCCTGGCCGCGCCAGCCTAGTGGGAGGCCACCCTGTCAGCCCTCCTGCGCCGCCTCTTCGCCTATTTAAGCCCTTTCGACCTAAAACGCAGTACCAATTGACGAAACTCCAGAAAGACTCCAGGGGCGCCGCCGCCATCGCGAAACTCCAATTCGGGGGACAGAAGTCTCTGTTCCGGCACCCTGCCGGGACGGGGAAGTGCCCCCGGAAGCCATCTTCATCAACGCCACCGCCTCCATCATGCTCCGTGAGTAGTTCCCCCATAGACTACGGGTTCTAGCTGTAGCTAGTTGGTACACTCTCCCCCATGTACTTCAATACAATGATCTCATGAGCTGCCTTACATGATTGAGATTCATCTGATGTAATCGGTGTTGTGTTTGTTGGGATCCGATGGATTTTTACGTTACGATTGTCTATCTACAAAGTTTGTGAAGTTATTGTTGCTGCAATCTTGTTGTGTTTAATGCTTGTCACTAGGGCCCGAGTGGAATGTGTTGGAGATATACCCAAGAGGCAATAATAAAGTGGTTATTATAATATCTTTGTGTTTATGATAAATGTTTATATACCATGCTATAATTGTATTAACCGAAACATTGATACATGTGTGTTATGTAAACAACAAGGAGTCCCTAGTAAGCCTCTTGTATAACTAGCTTGTTGATTAATAGATGATCATGGTTTCGTGATCATGAACATTGGATGTTATTAATAACAAGGTTATGTCATTAGTTGAATGATATAATGGACACACACCCAAATGAGCGTAGCATAAGATCAAGTCATTAAGTTCATTTGCTATAAGCTTTCAATACATAGTTGTCTTAATCCTTCGACCATGAGATCATGTAAATCACTTACACTGAAAGGGTACTTTGATTACATCAAACGTCATTGCGTAAATGGGTGACAATAAAGGTGGGATTAAGTATTTGGAAAGTGTGAGTTGAGGCATATGGATCAACAGTGGGATTTGTCCATCCTGATGACGGATAGATATACTCTGGGCCCTCTCGGTGGAATGTCATCTGATTAGCTTGCAAGCATATGAATAGTTCATAAGAGATCACATACCACGGTACGAGTAAAGAGTACTTGTCGGTAACGAGGTTGAACAAGGTATGGAGATACCGATGATCAAACCTCGGACAAGTAAAATATCGCTAGACAAAGGGAATTGGCATCGTATGTAAATGGTTCAATCGATCACTAAGTCATCGTTGAATATGTGGGAGCCATTATGGATCTCCAGATCCCGCTATTGGTTATTGCTCGGAGAGGAGTCTCGACCATGTCTGCATAGTTCGTGAACCGTAGGGTGACGCGCTTAAGGTTCGATGTCGCATAAGTAGATTTGAGTATGGTATGGAGACGAAGTTTGTTCGGAGTCTCGGATGTGATCCAGGATGTCACGAGGAGGTCCGGAAGAGTCCGGAGAATAAGATTCATATAAGGGAAGTTGATTTCTGGGTTTTCGGAAATGTTCGGGATTGTTCCGGTGTTGACTGGAAGGTTCTAGAAGGTTCCGGAAGGGTCCACCATGGGACCCACGACCCGGGAGGCCCACCGTGGGCCGAGGGGATGCTCCCTGGCCTAATGGGCTAGGGGCACTTGGCCCCCAAGGCCCAGGCCGGCCAACCCCCTAGGGTTTCCCTGGGGGGGATCAACTTGGGGGAGGGGAAAGCCCCTCTCCCCCCTTGGCCGCCGCCCCCCTAACCCTAGATGGGAAAGGGGGCCACCCTGGCCGGCCAGCCCCCTATATAAAGATGGGAGGGGGTGGCCGGCCAACCCATCCCCCCATTGCCTCCTCCTCTGGCCGCCTCTCCCTCCACCATACGCTGTCCGGGCTTAGGCGAAGCCCTGCAGTTTTCTTCCTCCACCACCACCACCACGCCGTCGTGCTGCTGGACGTTGGAGGAGATCTACCACACCTCCGCTGCCCGCTGGAACGGGAGAGGAAGGAGCTTCATCGACACCGTACGCGCGACCGAGTACGGAAGTGCTGCCGGATTGCAGCACCGGGGACGATCGTCTACACCAACAACGAGATTAATCTCGTAGGCTTTGGAATCTTCGAGGGTTAGTCTCATCTCCATCTCGTTGCTTAGATCTAGTAGATTGGATCTTGGGTGTTCCATAGATTAGATCTGTTGGTTTTATTCGCTTTGCGGTAGAAATTTTTTTGTTTTCTATGCAACGAACCCCATCAGTGGTATCAGAGCCACGTCTATGCATAGATATGTTGCACGAGTAGAACACAATGGTTTTTGGGCAGTGATGCTTTTGTTGCTTTAGTTTATGTACTTTGCTTCTTGCGGGATGGTGGGATGAAGCGGCCCGGGCTAACTTTACATGACCGCGTCTCATGAGACTTGCTCCACGCTTGACATGCAACTTGTATTGCATAAGTGGCTTTGCGGGTGTCTGTCTCTCCCACCATAGTGAAGATTGTAATTTGCACTTCTATTGTCAACACTAGTATCACCGTTGTGGTTCATGTTCGTAGGTAGATTGGATCTTACTCGAAAACCCTAAACCACGTAAAAGATGCAAACCAAATTAGAGGCGTCTAACTTGTTTTTGCAGGGTTTGGTGATGTGATATGGCCATTATGTGATGATGATTATATTCGATGTATGAGATGTTCATTGATGTATTATGGCAACCGGCAGGAGCCTAACGGTTGTCTTTAATTTTTGTTAAAGACCTGCGTGTCTATTCATCATGTAATAGCTTTATTCCAAGTAGTTGTTATAGTAGCTATAAGTGATGGACAACCATGAAGCGGCGCCACTGACCTTGATGCCATGCTGGTGATGATGGAGATCATGTCCGTGCTTTGGAGATGGAGATCAAAAGCACAAGAAGAAAGGCCATATCATATCACACATTATGAATTGCATGTGATGTTAATCCTTTTATGCATCTTATTTTGCTTAGATCGCGACGGTAGCATTATAAGATGATCCCTCTCACTAAATATCAAGATAATAAAGTGTTCATCCTTAGTATGCACCGTTGCTAAGACTTGTCGTTTCGAAGCATCTCGTGATGATCGGGTGTGATAGACTCTACATGTGCATACAACGGGTGCAAGCCAGATTTGCACACGCGGATACTAAGGTTGCCTTGACGAGCCTAGCATGTGCAGACATGGTCTCGGAACACGGGATACCGAAAGGTAGAGCATGAGTCATATGAATGATATGATGAACACTTTGAGTGTTCGCCTTTGAAGCTACATCTTTTCTCGTGAAGATCGGACTTGGTGTAGTGGATTTGGTTCGTGTAATCACTAAGACAATGCGAGGGATGTTGTTTTGAGTGGGAGTTCACCTAGTTAATTTAAGAATTAAAATTGAACTCATTTTATCATAAACTTAGTCTAAACTCTTTGCAAATATGTTGTAGATCATGGCGCCCCCCTCCATCAATTTTAACCAGTTCCTAGAGAAAGAAAAGCTTAAGGGCAATGGTAGCAACTTCACTGACTGGTCCCGTCATGTGAGGATTTTCCTCACTGGCGTGAGCATGCAATTTGTGCTCGAAGCACCGCTAGGTACCCCACCACCTCCTGCAGTGTCCGAGGACATAAAGAATGTTTATGAGACTCGGGTAACTCGGTACTCCGAAATTCAGTGTGCCATCTTGTGCAGTTTAGAGGCAGAGCTCCAAAAGCGTTTTGAGCACCACGACCCATGTGAGATGATGCGTGAGCTCAAACTTATCTTTGAGACTCATGCAGCCGTGGAGAGCTATGAGGCCTCGAAACAGTTCTTTAACTGCATGATGGAAGAGGGCAGCTCCGTTAGTGAGCACATGTTCGCCATGTCCGGACATGCAAAGAAGCTCAGTGACTTGGGGATTGTGATTCCTAACAAGCTGGGTATTCATCGTGTCCTCCAATCACTGCCACCAAGTTACAAGAACTTCGTGATGAACTACAACATGCAGAACATGAACAAAGAGTTACCTGAACTCTTCTCCATGCTGAAGTCTGCTGAAGTAGAAATTAAGAAGGAGAACCAAGTGTTGATGGTCAACAAGACCACCAGTTTCAAGAAGCAGGGCAAGCCTAACAAGGGCAACTTCAAGAAGGGCGGCAAGAAAGTTGCAGCGCCTCCTGAGAAGCCTAAGGCTGGTCCTAAGCCTGAGACTGTATGCTACTACGCCGGGGAAGGGGCAGCTGGAAGCGGAACTGCACCAAATACTTGGCCGATCTGAAGAGCGGCCATGCCAAGAAGAAAGGTATATTTGATATACATGTTATAGATGTCTATCTTACTGGTTCTCGTAGTAGTGCCTGGGTATTTGATACTGGTTCGGTTGCTCACATTTGTAACTCGAAACAGGAACTGCGGAATAAACGAAGCCTGGCAAGGGACGAGGTGACGATGCGCGTTGGAAATGGATCCAAGGTCGATGTGATCGCCGTCGGCACGCTCCCCCTACATCTACCTTCGGGATTAGTTTTAAACCTTAATAATTGTTATTTGGTACCTGCGTTGAGCATGAACATTATATCTGGATCTTGTTTGATGCAAGACGGTTATTCGTTTAAGTCTGAGAATAATGGTTGTTCGATTTATATGAGTAATGTCTTTTATGGCCATGCACCTGAGATGAATGGTTTATTCTTGTTAAATCTCGATAGTAGTGATACACATGTTCATAACATTGATGCTAAGCGAATTAAATTGAATGATAATTCTACTTATATGTGGCACTGTCGTCTTGGTCATATTGGAGTGAAGCGCATGAAGAAACTCCATTCCGATGGACTTCTTGAGTCACTTGACTTTGAGTCACTTGACAGATGCGAAGCATGTCTAATGGGAAAAATGACTAAGACTCCATTTTAAGCACGATGGAGCGAGCTACAGACTTATTGGAAATCATACATACCGATGTGTGCGGACCAATGAGTGTAGCATCGCGCGGTGGTTATCGTTATGTTCTAACCTTCACGGATGATCTGAGTAGATATGGGTATATTTACTTTATGAAACACAAGTCCGAGACTTTTCAGAAGTTCAAGGAATTCCAAAGTGAAGTAGAAAATCAACGTAACAAGAAGATTAAGTTTCTGCGTTCTGATCGCGGAGGCGAATATCTGAGTTATGAGTTTGGCATGCATTTAAAGAAATGCGGAATACTTTCACAGTTGACACCGCCGGGAACACCACAGCGTAATGGTGTGTCCGAACGTCGTAATCGAACTCTCTTAGATATGGTTCGTTCTATGATGTCTCTTACCGATTTGCCATTATCGTTTTGGGGCTATGCTTTAGAGACAGCCGCATTCACTTTAAATAGGGCACCATCTAAATCCGTTGAAACGACACCGTATGAATTATGGTTTGGAAAGAAACCTAAGCTGTCGTTCCTTAAAGTTTGGGGTTGCGATGCTTATGTAAAGAAGTTACAACCTGACAAGCTAGAACCCAAAGCGGAGAAATGTGTCTTCATAGGATACCCTAAAGAAACAATTGGGTATACTTTCTATCACAGATCCGAAGGCAAAATCTTTGTTGCCAAGAACGGATCCTTTCTTGAGAAGGAGTTTCTCACTAAAGAAGTGACTGGAAGAAAAGTAGAACTCGACGAGGTTGATGAACCTTCTCGCATAGATCAGAGTAGCGCAGTGCCGGAAGAAGTTCCTGTGCAGCCTACACCGATAGGAGAGGAAGCAAATGATGATGATCATGAAACTTCGAACGAGGAAGCTACTGAACCTCGCAGATCGACGAGGGAACGTACCACTCCTGATTGGTATGATCCCTGTCTAAATGTCATGATTGTGGACAACAATGATGAGGACCCTGCGACGTATGAAGAAGCGATGATGAGCCCAGATTCCAACAAATGGCAAGATGCCATGAAATCCGAAATGGGATCCATGTATGATAACAAAGTATGGACTTTGGTAGACTTACCTGATAGCCGCAAGGCTGTCGAGAATAAATGGATCTTCAAAAGAAAAACAGATGCTGATGGTAATATTACTGTCTATAAAGCTCGACTTGTCGCAAAGGGTTTCCGACAAATTCAAGGAGTTGACTACGATGAGACTTTCTCACCTGTAGCGAAGCTAAAGTCTGTGAGGATTTTGTTAGCAATAGCTGCATTTTTCGATTATGAGATTTGGCAGATGGATGTCAAAACGGCGTTCCTTAATGGTGACATTGAGGAAGAGTTGTATATGGTACAACCCAAAGGTTTTGTCGATCCTAAAAATGCTGACAAGGTATGCAAACTTCAGCGTTCCATTTATGGACTGAAGCAAGCATCCCGAAGTTGGAACCTACGCTTTGATAGAGTGATCAAAGATTTTGGTTTTATACGGACTCATGGTGAGGCCTGTATTTACAAGAAAGTGAGTGGGAGCTCTGTAGCGTTCCTGATATTATATGTAGATGACATATTATTGATTGGGAATGATATAGAACTTTTGAGCAGCATTAAAGGTTATTTGAATAAGTCTTTTTCAATGAAAGACCTTGGTGAAGCAGCATACATTTTAGGCATCAAGATTTATAGAGATAGATCAAGACGCTTAATAGGCCTTTCACAAAGTACATATCTGGACAAGATTCTAAAGAAGTTTAGAATGGATGAAAGCAAGAAAAGGTTCTTGCCTATGTTGCCAGGTAAGGTCTTGAGTAAGACTCAAGGTCCGGCTACGGCAGATGAAAGAGAAAGGATGAGCAAGATCCCCTATGCTTCGGCAGTAGGCTCTATCATGTACGCCATGCTGTGTACTAGACCGGATATCGCACATGCTGTTAGTTTGACCAGCAGATATCAAAGTGATCCAGGGATGGAACACTGGACAGCGGTCAAGAATATCCTGAAGTACTTGAAAAGGACTAAGGATATGTTTCTTTGTTATGGCGGTGACCAAGAGCTTGTTGTAACCAGTTACACCGATGCAAGTTGGAACACCGACCCTGATGACTCTAAGTCTCAGTCTGGGTACGTGTTTATATTGAATGGTGCGGCAGTAAGCTGGAGCAGTTCCAAGCAATGCACGGTGGCGAAATCTTCAACAGAATCTGAATATATAGCGGCTTCAGAGGCTTCATCGGAAGCGGTATGGATGAAGAGGTTCATTGTTGAGCTTGGTGTGGTTCCTAGTGCATTGGACCCGCTAGTCATTTACTGTGACAACACGGGTGCCATCGCCAATGCAAAGGAACCAAGGTCACACAAGAAGCTGAAGCATATCAAGCTGCGTTTTCATTCGATTCGCGAGTACATCGAAGATGGTGAAGTAGAGATTTGCAAAGTACACACGGATCTGAATGTTGCAGATCCGTTGACTAAAGCTCTCCCAAGGGCAAAGCATGACCAACACCAGAATGCCATGGGTGTTAGGTACCTTACAATGTAATCTAGATTATTGACTCTAGTGCAAGTGGGAGACTGTTGGAGATATGCCCAAGAGGCAATAATAAAGTGGTTATTATAATATCTTTGTGTTTATGATAAATGTTTATATACCATGCTATAATTGTATTAACCGAAACATTGATACATGTGTGTTATGTAAACAACAAGGAGTCCCTAGTAAGCCTCTTGTATAACTAGCTTGTTGATTAATAGATGATCATGGTTTCGTGATCATGAACATTGGATGTTATTAATAACAAGGTTATGTCATTAGTTGAATGATATAATGGACACACACCCAAATGAGCGTAGCATAAGATCAAGTCATTAAGTTCATTTGCTATAAGCTTTCAATACATAGTTGTCTTAATCCTTCGACCATGAGATCATGTAAATCACTTACACTGAAAGGGTACTTTGATTACATCAAACGTCATTGCGTAAATGGGTGACAATAAAGGTGGGATTAAGTATTTGGAAAGTGTGAGTTGAGGCATATGGATCAACAGTGGGATTTGTCCATCCTGATGACGGATAGATATACTCTGGGCCCTCTCGGTGGAATGTCATCTGATTAGCTTGCAAGCATATGAATAGTTCATAAGAGATCACATACCACGGTACGAGTAAAGAGTACTTGTCGGTAACGAGGTTGGACAAGGTATGGAGATACCGATGATCAAACCTCGGACAAGTAAAATATCGCGAGACAAAGGGAATTGGCATCGTATGTAAATGGTTCAATCGATCACTAAGTCATCGTTGAATATGTGGGAGCCATTATGGATCTCCAGATCCCGCTATTGGTTATTGCTCGGAGAGGAGTCTCGACCATGTCTGCATAGTTCGCGAACCGTAGGGTGACGCGCTTAAGGTTCGATGTCGCATAAGTAGATTTGAGTATGGTATGGAGACGAAGTTTGTTCGGAGTCTCGGATGTGATCCAGGATGTCACGAGGAGGTCCGGAAGAGTCCGGAGAATAAGATTCATATAAGGGAAGTTGATTTCTGGGTTTTCGGAAATGTTCGGGATTGTTCCGGTGTTGACTGGAAGGTTCTAGAAGGTTCCGGAAGGGTCCACCATGGGACCCACGACCCGGGAGGCCCACCGTGGGCCGAGGGGATGCTCCCTGGCCTAATGGGCCAGGGGCACTTGGCCCCCAAGGCCCAGGCCGGCCAACCCCTAGGGTTTCCCTGGGGGGGATCAACTTGGGGGAGGGGAAAGCCCCTCTCCCCCCTTGGCCGCCGCCCCCCCCTAACCCTAGATGGGAAAGGGGGCCACCCTGGCCGGCCAGCCCCCTATATAAAGAGGGGAGGGGGTGGCCGGCCAACCCATCCCCCCATTGCCTCCTCCTCTGGCCGCCTCTCCCTCCACCATACGCTGTCCGGGCTTAGGCGAAGCCCTGCAGTTTTCTTCCTCCACCACCACCACCACGCCGTCGTGCTGCTGGACGTTGGAGGAGATCTACCACACCTCCGCTGCCCGCTGGAACGGGAGAGGAAGGAGCTTCATCGACACCGTACGCGCGACCGAGTACGGAAGTGCTGCCGGATTGCAGCACCGGGGACGATCGTCTACACCAACAACGAGATTAATCTCGTAGGCTTTGGAATCTTCGAGGGTTAGTCTCATCTCCATCTCGTTGCTTAGATCTAGTAGATTGGATCTTGGGTGTTCCATAGATTAGATCTGTTGGTTTTATTCGCTTTGCGGTAGAAATTTTTTTGTTTTCTATGCAACGAACCCCATCAGAATGATCTTAGATTTGAGCTCTATAATTATTGCTTAGATTGTATCTACAAGTTGTATGCACATGTCTATGTCCGGAACCAAAGGCCCCAAAGTGACAGAAATTGGGACAACTGGAGGGAAAGGCTTAGATATGAGGATAACATGTTTTCACGGAGTGTTAATGCTTTGCTCCGGTGCTCTATTAAAAGGAGTACCTTAATTTCCAGTAGATTCCCTAGAGGCCCGGCTGCCACCGGCTGGTAGGACAAAAGATGTTGTACAAGTTTCTCATTGCGAGCACGTATGACTATATATGGGAAACATGCCTACATGATTAATAGACTTGATATTCTGTCTTAATGCTATTTCAATCCTATCAATTGCCCAACTGTAATTTGTTCACCCAACACTTGTTATTGGAGAGTTACCACTAGTGTAGATAGCTGGGAACCCCGGTCCATCTCGCATCATCATATACTCGTTCTCTATGTCATTGGAAGTAGTATCAACTATTTTCTGGTGCCATTGCTCTCATATTACTGCTACTGCTGCTGTGTTAATGTTACTATTGCTCTCATATTACTGCTGCTTTCACATCACCCCTGTTACTAGTGCTTTTCCAGGTGCAGCTGAATTGACAACTCAGTTGTTAAGGCTTATAAGTATTCTTTACCTCCCCTTGTGTCGAATCAATAAATTTGGGTTTTACTTCCCTCGAAGACTGTTGCTATCCCCTATACTTGTGGGTCATCACACCACATCCACCTCCATATGTTGACCCCAACTCCAATGGTGCGGTCTCGATGATTCAGAAAGCTAGGCCATCTAACAGGGCGCAGAAAGTAATCTCGCGGCAAGTGTTAATGGCAGAGAAGATGCCTCCACCAACAGTCGAGTACCTAAATTGGTCGGGGCAAGACATTGGCTTCACAATTGCGGATCATCCGCAGCAAGTTCCTCGACCAGGACAATCTGCACTTATCTTACCCGCAGTAATCGTTGGTTTTGATGTGTCGAGAGTTTTTATAGATGGTGGCAGCAGCTTAAACCTTATGTATGCAGATACATTGAGGAAGATGAACATATCCCTGGAAAATCTAAAACCAACTGATACACGTTTCCACGGGATCACACCAGAGAAGCCAAGTTATCCGCTGGGCAAGATCAATCTCGATGTTCAGTTTGGGACCCGAGAAAACTACATGATAGAGAACCTGGAGTTCGAAGTCGTGGATTTCCCCGTCGCAATAGGCTCTGGCGACCACCCACCCTCTAAACCCTAGCACCGGCGATCTCCTTCACCTCCGGTGATCAGGCCTTGGTTTGCCGCTCATTGGGATCAGCTCGCGATCCTGTGCAAGGTATTAGGTTTTTCCATCCCTCCTCTCTCTTCCCATGTCTCCTCCGACGTGGAAATGGTGTGTCTCATACTCGGAAGTTCAAGATCTGGGTTCGGAAGTTCGTGGTAGTCAGGCAGGGGAGTTACATCTGTGGCCTGCCACGGATTGGCTAGTGTTGATGAATAGCAAGGGCACGTCTATAGTGGGGAAGTACTTGCAGGCTGGTGATACCGTTGATATAGGATCTGAGATTGAGTTCTCGGCATTTCATGTTAAGGTGATTAGATGTGTTCTCTCACCCAATGAGGATCTTATTGCTTCGGATCAAGATCTCCTGAACATGATGGTCTCAGATCCTCGATCGGCAGATAGGTGTTGGAAGGTAACTTACTCTATGCATGTTGATCTGGCAAGAGGCCGTATGAAGGCTTATGATGGATCTTTGATGTTATCTGTCAAGGATAATTGGTTGCTCCTTAAAAATGCTAAGGGTGCCATGATTGGTCGACGAGGTCTTAAATCCTCGGATGCTCTGAGTCTTGGTGCTAAAATTTCTTTTCCTAATCATGTCATACGTTTGGGTCGACCTTTATTACCTCAGGCCACTCCTGTGAATTCCCTGGATGAGCACTCTCAGGTGGTTTCTGCATGTACTGAGGTGAGGGTTAGCACAGTTACTGAGGAACCTCCCACGGCAGCACAGGCCTTGAAGGACTCAACCCCATTTGCCGAATCTGTGCATGCTGCCTTATTCCGTGGGCTTAGCTTTTCGCATGGTATTAATTTTGCAAAAGATGTTAAATCCAAGTTTAACTCTGAGGTGCATCCTTCCTCTCATACTGGCCATTTCTTGATGATAGTAGCTTTTGGTAGAGCAAACTTTAAAATGGAGGAGGATCTGGTTAGCATTGCTCTTGAAGCAGCTATTGGTGGATCTTGTGGTAATCTCAAGGTCTCTTTGATCAAGGATAGGGTTTTTTCCTTCTGTGTGGCTAATAAATATGTCGGATTTCATATTTTAAAGTTAAGAAGGTTCATTTGTCAGCAGTTTAAATGCTATTTCTATCTGTGGGGTAGAGGAGGCCCTAATTGGAAATGGGAATTCTCTAATTGGAAGAAGCAGTGTGATGATGATTGGATCCTTGTTAGTCCTTCTAAGAGAGCTATGCATAAGGGCTTGGAAGCTTTACAGAAAAAGGCTCAGCATTCTATTTTGGCCAAGGGTCAACAGGTTAAAAAGAAATTGCAGTTTGCTGATTCTATTGCATATGTGGCTTGTTCAGGTTATAAACCTCCAAATCCTCCTGTTACTACTGCTGAGAAGGGAGAATGCTCTACTTCTTCAACTATGGGAAATGCCATTGACAAGAATTTGCAACCTTCTATTGATTCTTTGGTGGAAGAGGGACAGAAAGACTTTGAGAATATGATTGATGACATGGCTTTTAAAGTTTGGAAATGTGGAAGATGTCTTAGTTTGAAGCATGAGTCCAAGGACTGCACGTCTGATATTCGTTGCAGGTCTTGTTTTAATTACGGTCATATTAGGAAAAACTGTCTAAATCGGAATATGCACAAAGTTTGGGTTCCAAAGGACAAGTCGGAGGCTCGGACAGTTATTAATGACCAGACGGAATATGTGTCCAACGCCGGTTCGCATCCCACGACACCTCCCTCATTTAATCCTTCCTGTCTGTCGTCAAGTAAAGGTTCTCTGTCCTCGCCTCGAGAAACCCACACATCGCCTGCAGCTCCTTCTCCGCCGGCTTCTTCAGCGTCGGTGATGGCGGTGTTTGAGGTTGATCCAACGCCGTGGCTCCCATGGGGACACCAGATCATTGATTGGGGCCCGACGCGGCTGCCCAGGACCTACTACAACCCCGCTCAGGATCCGCCGCCTCAGCATCGAGCTTTTTGCGTCGCCATGGTTGATCCGCCGCCGCCACCGCATGCGGCTGCACACTAGAGGCATCAGGTGAATGAGTTTCTGGTTGGCCCCTTGCAGCGTAATGTGCTTACTGCACAGCCCAGCTTGTTTGGAGTAGGTCTGTTTGAGATGAGTAGTCCAAACTCTGCTAGTGCTCTGGTTCAGCATGGTCAGTTTCAGCTGCATAATCGTTCCCTTCGATTCCTGCATGTGGATGAAACTCAGAATCATCGAGCTATTTTGGGTTGTCGGAGGGGCTGGTTGATGTTTTTGGGGGTCAATCCTGACTATCGCAATGATTTGGATATTGCTAATGCTGTAGCTACATTTGGACAATTTCACTATTGGAATAGCAATGATCCTGTTAAGGATAGAGTTCTTGTGTATGCTACTTTCACTTCTCCACAGCTAGTCCCTAGAGATGTGGTGTTTGGTAAATATGCATCTGTGGGTGGGATAAAGGAAACTTGGACAGCTCCTGTATATATCCTCACTGCAGATTTTGCTGATGCTCTGCCAGCAGATGAAGATCCAATGCCCCCTGATGGCAACCCCCACCCTCTCCCTGGGAATTTGATGCCAAATATGAATTTGTTTGTGAACCCTCAATATCCAGAAGTGGGTTGGGATGCAGTGCAAGAGCCTTTTGGTAATGATGGGAATCATTTGGGCAATGATGCTGGTCAGCACAACCATCCTCTGTGGGATTTGCAGAATGAAGAGCAAGGGCAACAGGAGGAGTTACCTGTCTCAATGGTTATGAATATTTCTGATGGCTCTGATTCTTCAGTGAATATGGTGCTGGATGGGGTTGTACCAGTTCAGCAGAATTTGCAGGTGTTTGCCATGATGGAGATGTTTATTGGCCCTTCTCCTCCTCCTGAGATGTTGAGGCATAGGTGGTTAGCTGCAGTGCTTCCTACAGCTGCCCCTGTCCTGCAGTTCAGTAAGCTGGGTTTTTCTCCTTTTATTTTTCTGAAGCATGATGCAGTTATGCTGGGGGAAGATGGGTGCTTGTCTACATTCCAAGGTCATGCTGGAGAGAACAAGGAAGGTAGGGTTTTTGAGGAGGAGGATCTGCTACCTGGACAGTTGGCACTTCAGACACCTAAGAAGAGGAGGCAAAGGAAGAAAATGGCCCCACTTGTAGAGAATTCTGAGAGGAGGTTCACTAGGAGTTGCCTCAACAAGGAGGGTTATAGACCCAAGCCTGTTTTGGACATTCAGCCAAAAATCAAGAAGAAGTCAAGGGCTAAGCTATTGTTAGTCAGAGCAGTAGAGAATGATGAGGAGGAGTAGTTCAATATGCATAATGAGGACACAAGGGAGGATGAGACTGATGAGGCAGCTGCTGATATCCCTGTGACTCCTCTTCCTGTGCTTCAGTCTGTAGGGATTGCTTTGGGAATTGCACCAGAGAAGCTTACAAGGGAGCAGCTTGAGGCTGAACCTGTGAAGGGGAACCCAAAGCAAGCAGATAATGTGTAGTCTGAAGTGCAAAGTGTGTGTGGGGGCTTCATCTGGTCTTATAGTTTTTGTGAAAGCTTTTGTGGGGCTTGTGCTAGTGTGTGGGGTGTGTAATCTGTTGCATCCTACTGAGGAGGTTTATTTTGTGGGGGTCTTAGTACTTGTGTTTGCTCATCATGGAGTTCAATACAGTTGGTATATCTTATTGTCCATGATGTATATTTTGTGCCACAGTAATGAGCTGGTATTGCATGTCAGCTTGGTCTTGTCATACTCTATTTATTTTTATTATGAGTAAGATCTATATGAGGAAGTGGCGTGTGTTGTGTTGGAATGTGCGTGGACTTAATGCTGATAACAGACAAAGGGAAGTTAGAGCTAAGATTGATGAAAGTGAATGTGATATCATTTGCCTCCAAGAAACTAAATGTGAAGTGTTTGATTGGAGATTAATTAGGAAATTCTGTCCCAAAAAATTTGACTCTTTTGCATATGCTCCCTCAGTGGGTGCTTCTGGTGGTATTATTATTATTTGGAATTCTGCTATATTCCAAGGTGTGCTGATTCAGTCAGAAAAGTTTGGGTTGGTAATTAAATTTACTTCTGTGCATAATAATGAGGACTGGTATCTTGTGTGTGTGTATGGGCCTTGTCATGGTCTTGAGAGGGATAATTTTGTATCCTGGTTATATAACTTACAAATTGCTCCAGAGGATAATTGGCTTATAGTGGGAGACTTTAATTTCATCAGGGCCCAGGATAATAGGAACAAACCTGGTGGGGATGTTAATGATATGTTTCTGTTCAATGAGATAATTGGACATCTTGGTTTGTTGGAGTTGCCCATAAAAGGAAGAGCATACACTTGGTCTAATATGCAAAGGGATCCCTTGCTTGAGCAGCTGGATTGGTTTTTTACTAGTGCTCATTGGATCTCAGATTATCCTAATTCAATTGTACTTCCTCTTGCTAAAACTGGGTCAGATCATGTGCCATGTGTGATTAATATTGATACAACTATCCCAAAGGCTAAAATATTCAGATTTGATAATTACTGGGTGGATCTCCCAGGGTTTAAAGAATGTGTTGACAATTCTTGGAGTCAGATTTCCCTTAAGAAGTATAGTTCTGCAGTGTTGGCAGACAAATTGAAGAAGTTAAGATATGATTTGAGGAAATGGTATACTAGTCTGTCTAAGCTTAAGGAGATAATGAAGAAATGTAATGAGGTCATACTCATTCTAGATTCTTTGGAGGAAAAAAGGCCTTTATATAATGTGGAGTTTAATTTCAGGAGCATTGTGAAATTGCATCTTGATGAATTGTTGTTAGTGGAATGCAATTATTGGAGGAAGAGGTGCACCATTAGGTGGATTAAGCAAGGGGAAGATAATACTAAATTTTTTCATGCTATGGCAACTGAAAGGTACAGAAGAAACTCCATTGCTTTGTTACATGATGCTGAAGGAAATGAAGTGAGTGATCATCAGTTGATGGCTAGCATGCTTCTTAAGGAATATAAAGGAAGATTGGGACAGTCTGAACCAATTAATATGCAATTTGATTTGAGTGTGTTGCTTCATAAAGTAGATGGTTTGGATTCATTGACAAGGCCTTTTGAGGAAAAGGAAATGGATGATGTCATTAAATATATGCCAGCTGACCGTGCTCCAGGTCCTGATGGATTCAATGGTTTGTTCTTGAAGAAATGTTGGCCAATAATTAAAGCAGAGTTTTACAAATTAGCAGCTGATTTCCATAGTGAATCTGTTCAATTGAAGAACATAAATGGGTCCTATATCACTTTGGTGCCAAAGAAGCAAGTTCCTATGTATGTGAATGATTTCAGGCCTATTTCATTGACAAATGTCTGTGTCAAGTTCCTTACCAAGCTAGCTGCTAATAGATTGCAAGATGTAATCTTGTCTTGTATCCATAAGAATCAGTATGGATTTCTCAGAGGTAGATCCATTCAAGATTGTCTGGCTTGGGCTTTTGAATACCTTTATCTATGCCATGCATCTAGGAAACCAATTATTATACTCAAGCTTGATTTTGCTAAGGCATTTGATACTATTGAGCATGAGGCTATTTTGCAAGTGATGCATCATAAGGGGTTTAACAGTAAATGGCTGAATTGGGCAAAGGAAATTCTCTCTACTGGCACCTCAGCTATCTTACTGAATGGAATTCCTGGTAAACAGTTTGAATGCAAAAGGGGGGTTAGGCAGGGTGATCCTATCTCCCCTCTATTCTACTTGTTTGGCTCTGATTTGTTGCAATCTGCTGTTAATGAGTTAGTAGTCCAGGGGTTGTTGAATACACCTATTAACACAAATGAGGAGGACTTTCCTATAGTGCAATATGCTGATGATACATTGTTGATCTTGCCAGCTGATAAGCAACAATTGTTGGCCCTGAAGGAAACTCTGAATAAGTTCACCTTGTCCACAGGTTTAAAAATAAACTATGATAAGTCTCAGATGGTGCCAATTAATGTTCCTCCTGAGCTTCTTGCTGATCTTGCTGAGGTGTTTGGTTGTCAAATTGGCACTATGCCATTCACATATTTGGGACTGCCTCTGGGAACTACTAAGCCTACTATTACAGAGTTGTCACCTTTAGTGTGCAGATTGGAGAGAAAGCTTACTGCTAGTTCTAGTTTCCTTTCACAAGGTGCAAGGCTGCAACTGATTAATTCTGCTCTGGCTTCTATGCCTTTGCATTTTCTATGTACTCTGCAGCTACCTCCTGGACTCACTAAGCAACTGGATAGGATCTTGAGGCAATGTTTATGGAGGGATCAAGAGGGACATCCTAAGCAATCCTTGGCAGCATGGGAGATGATATGCAAGCCTAAATTGAAGGGGGGGCTTGGTATTATCAATTTTCAGAAACAAAATGCTGCCTTGTTGCTAAAATTTCTGGATAAGTTTTACAATAAAAGGGACACTCCCTGGGTTCAGTTGGTTTGGTTTGCTCATTATCAGGGTAAAGTCCCACATGAAGAGCAGTTGTGTGGCTCTTTTTGGTGGAAG
Source organism: Lolium perenne (assembly GCF_019359855.2). Taxonomy (NCBI): domain Eukaryota; kingdom Viridiplantae; phylum Streptophyta; class Magnoliopsida; order Poales; family Poaceae; genus Lolium; species Lolium perenne. Next base: position 73,023,086 of record NC_067248.2, on the reverse strand, counting down.
GATGTAATGAAACAGGTGGATAATTTTAGAGGTATATCTGTTATTTCCATGGGCACTGGGGATACTTTTATGTTCTGGCAGGATAATTGGAAGGTGGATGGACTTGCTAGACCATTTATGCTCAGATTTCCAAGATTATTTTCATATGTGCTTAATGATAAAATGTCTGCAAAGGAGGTGTACAGTGTAGAGGATTTATCAGAATTGTTCTATAGACCTTTGTCTACTCAAGCATTTCAAGAGCTTCAGGCTTTGCAGAGTTTAATAGACCAAAATCAGTTGTCAGGGACAAATGATGAGTGGCATTACTGTTGGGGTGAGACCTACTCTGCTAAACAGTTTTATGACCATATTCATGCACACATTATGGTTCCTAAGGTCTACACATGGCTCTGGAAATCCTCTTGTGTGATGAAGACAAAGGTGTTTGCATGGTTATTGTTGGTGGATAGATTGAATACTAGAGACCTGCTCAGGAGAAGACATTGGAATGTCTCTGGGGATAATACTTGTGTGCTTTGTTCAGCCAGGGCATATGAAGATAGGATTCACTTATTTTTCCACTGCAATTTCAGTGCTAGAATATGGAGTTATTTGCAGATTGATTGGCAGCAGCATGATGATTTACAGGTAGTAATAAGTGAGGCCAAAAGGAGTTTTCGGCAGCCTTTTTTCATGGAGGTTATTATTACTGCTTGCTGGAATATTTGGCTTATAAGAAATGGAAGAGTTTTTAGGCAAGAGAATGTTTCCTTTGCTAGATGGAAGGCCAAATTTGTACAGGATATGTCTTGGCTGCAGTATAGAATTAAGGCCAAGCATAAGGATAGTCTTCTTAGTTGGCTTAAGTCCCTACCTTAGAGACTGTTTTAGTTTAGCCTTTTTTAGTTTTAGGTGTTTGTACATATTCTCTTTATAATATTTAATAAAATTTGCTGTGGGGCTTTTTGCCTCACAGTCTTGCTTCAAAAAAAATATCATGCCTTGTTGGGACGACCAGCATATGCCAGGTTTATGGCGGTACCTCATTACACGTACTTATTGTGGAGGTTACCTGGACCTAAGGGACCAATAACAATCAAGGGAAGTTTCGCGTTGGCTGATAAGTGCGACAAAGATTTTCATCGACTGTCAGAAACTTTCGGGATGCAAGCATAATATATGGCGCCAAGGCTCACTGATTAGGACGTGCTGCCAGACACAGGGAGGCCACTCAGGGAACCAACTTTTAATACTGCTAAGGATTCAAAAGAGGTGCAAATCCACCCGACGGACCCGAAGAAAACGACGTCCATCGCAACAAATATGGACCTCGCATAGGAAAGCGCGCTCGTCGAGTTCCTCCGTGAGCACTGGAAAATCTTCGCATGGTGTCCAGCTGACATGCCAGGAGTACCCAGGGAACTTGCCGAGCACCACCTAAACTTGGATCCTATTGCGAGACCAATCAAAAACCTTTACGACGTTTTTCGGAACCAAACCGCAAAGCTATGCTATCAGAAATAGATCGACTCAAAGATGCTGGTTTTATCAAAGAGATCTCTACAGAAGCCACGTGGGTAGCTAACCCAGTGATGGTGCCGAAGAAAACACGAAAGTCCTTTGCATGTGTGTCGATTTTACGTGTCTCAACAAACACTATCCCAAGGATCACTTTCCCCTCCCAAGGATCGATCAAATCATCGACTCCACGGCAGGATGTGAACGTCTTTCCTTCTTGGACGCGTATTCTGGTTACAACCAAATCAGATTAAAAGAAGATGATGAAGCCAAGACAGCGTTCATAACACCTTACAGCGTGTTCTGCTATAGAACAATGCCCTTTGGTTTGAAAAACGCGGGAGCAACATATCAGCGGATGATGCAGAAGTGCCTTGCAACACAGATTGGGAAAAACGTACAAGTTTACATCGACGATGTCGTCATAACATCCAAAAAGGGGACAACACTGATCGAGGATTTGAAAGAAACCTTCGACAACCTCGATAAATTCTGCCTCAAGTTGAACCCGACAAAGTGCTCCTTTGGCGTTCCTGCGGGAGAACTTCTTGGGTTCTTGGTATCAGCAAGAGGGATAGAGGCCAATCCAGAGAAAATCCAGGCCATCGTAACAATGAGGAAGCCGACGAAGTTGAAAGAAATACAACAGCTGACGGGGCGAGTCGCAGCTTTAAGCAGATTCGTCGCCAGACTGGGAGAAAAAGCACTGCCGTTCTATGCATTGATCAAACAAGGAGATAAATTTCAGTGGAACGAGGAAGCAGATAGAGCTTTTGAAAGTCTTAAGCGCACAATTTCGACACCACCAATCTTGGTGGCGCCTAAAGAGAAGGAACCCCTCCTGTTATACATTGCAGCCACACCTCAGGTGGTCAGCACGGCTCTGGTAGTCGAAAGAGAGGAAGAAGGAAAGCTCCATGGAGTACAGAGGCCAGTATATTTCATAAGTGAAGTACTATCGCCTTCAAAACAGCGGTACCCGCAGTACCAAAAACTGGGTATGGAGTGTTTACAACGGCAAAAAAATTGCGACACTATTTTTCGGCACACCCGATAATAGTGGTTAATGAGGCTCCTCTGTCAAATATATTAAACAACCCAGAAGCTACGGGTCATGTCTCCCTTTGGGGAATAGAGCTTTCCCCTCGGGACATCACGCATGAAAAAAAGAAAGGCAATAAAATCGCAAATTTTACCAGATTTCATCGCAGAGTGGATGGAGCTACAAAATACAGGGCCTCCAGATTTATCGAGAACCTGGACTATGAACTTTGATGGGTCCAAAAGGTTAGAAGGCGCTGGAGCAGGCGTGAAATTGGTATCACCTGAAGGCGACAAACTGAAGTATGTCCTACGGATGACGTTCCCAAACGCGTCTAAAAATGAAGCAGAATATGAAGCCCTCATACACGGGATGAAGATGGCAAAAGCTTGCGGTGCAACCCGATTGAAAATCTTCGGTGACTCACAGTTGGTAGCACAGCAGGTGATGAATCAATGTGATGCAATCAACGAGAGCATGATGGCATACAAGGAGATATACAATGAGCTAGAAAAGCTGTTTGATGGATGCGAGGTAAATCACATCAGCAGATTGAGCAATGATGAAGCCAATGTTCTTGCAAATATTGGGTCGCAATGTCTCGCGATTCCTCCAGGCGTGTTTTGGGAAGAAATAAGCGAGAGATCAACAAAGCCTATGAAACCTAAGAAGAAGAAGAAGGATGAAAAACCCTCGGGAGCTTCAAAAGAATCACTGGACGAAGACGAGGACAATGAGCTAGTCATGATGGTGCAAACTCCATGGATGCAGGCATATATATCTTACATCTTAAGGAAAACAATACCCGACGATGCAGTTGAAGCAAGGCGAATAATTAGACGATCTAAAGCTTTTACGGTGATCAAAGGGGAGTTGTACAAGCGAAGTATTTCGGGTGTGCTACAGAGGTGCGTCACACCCGAAGAAGGAAGGATAATCCTGAAAGATGTACACGAAGGAATATGTGGGCATCATGCAAGCAGTCGAGCTATCGCGGCCAAAGTTTTCAGGGCAGGATTTTATTGGTTAACAGCAATTGATGACGCGAAAGAAATAGTGCGAACTTGCGACGCGTGCCAGAGATTCACCGCAAAACCCCACTCTCCGGCAGCGGAATTGATGCCAATCCCTTTGTCTTGGCCCTTTGCTCAATGGGGTCTCTATATGGTGGGAAAATTACACAAAGCTTCGCCAGGAGGATACGAGTATATGCTCGTTGCTGTCGACAAATTTACCAAGTGGATAGAAGCAAAGCCGATAAATTCACCGGACGGCGCGTCGGCAATCAAGTTCGTGAAGAGCATTGTTTTTCGATTTGGGGTCCCTCATAGCATCGTCACAGACAATGGCAGTAATTTCACATCCAAGGAGTTCAAAGCATATTGCGCAGAAGTGGGCATTAAATTGAGTTTTGCGTCTGTCGCACATCCACAGACCAACGGTCAAGTCGAAAAAGCCAATGGCATCATCTGCAATGGTATCAAGAAGCGCATGTTAGGACCATTGGAAAAAGCTCGGCATACTTGGCCAGAGGAGTTGCCAAGCGTGTTGTGGAGCATCCGAACAACACCAAATACAGCGACACAGGAGACGCCATTTTTCCTGGTCCATGGAGCTGAAGCAGTACTGCCGATAGAAATAGAGCATGATTCTCCAAGAGTTACAGAATATGATGAAGAAACTTCCAGAAGAGCTCTGGAGGATGATGTCGACGCACTTGATGAGGCTCGAGATGAATTATTGTCACGAGTCGCCAAATACCAACAGGACCTGAAGAACTACCACAGTCGACGATTGCGACCAAGATCTTTTCAAGTTGGGGACTTGGTGTTACGCCTCAATCAAAAAAGCCATGAAAAACTAGAGTCACCGTGGCTTGGACCTTACATCGTCACAGAAGTAATTGAAGGAGGAGCATACAGAATCAAGGACAAGAAGACGGGGATTGCTGAGCCAAATCCTTGGAACGTAGCGCAGCTCAGGCGTTTTTACGCTTAGAAGCCGAAATATAGTCTCCTTTGTAAACATACAATGTACTGAAACGCCCGCGAGTTTTCAGACGCACTCTTTTCCTTTTTCGGGGCACCGAGTGGGGCCGGGAAAGGTTTTTAATGAGGCGGGCTCGCGGTGCTGCAATATAATAAAGAAAGTGGAATTATATATCTTTTCGACAGGCTCGGGGGCTTCTACCCAGAAGATACAATATATATATATATATATATATATATATATATATATATAAACAATGCCGACAAATACAACTTGCAAAATATCTCGCCTTGGTATAAAGTACCTCGCCAAAATAAAAAAAGGTGTCGCCAAATAGCGGTCATCATAAAGGTCGGGGGCTCGCGACCGCAAAAATAGTACACTACAATTTATCTTGCCTTGGGACAACCTCGCATTATAAAAAGAAAACATCGCCATCAAAACGCCCGGGGGCTCGGCATTGAAAAACAAAAATATAGTGACTTTACAATGTAGATTATGTCTACTACACACAAGATACAATCCTTGGAGCAACAAATCTTCAAGAGTTGCCCAGTATATTATCTATCGTCAACCGCTCATTATTTATAGCGCGAGTGCTATGTTCAGCATAGCTGCCCTTCACGAAGAATTCGGCGTCCATCCGAAGAAGTTCATCCATCATATCTTCGGCAACAGGGGTCACAACGTCGTCATATTTGCTGAAGTTCTTCCTCCTCTTCGCTATCTTGGCCATGCACTTTGGAACAACCTGACCCACGTCTAACTTCGGGTAGCAGATTTTTATCATGATCATAGCAAACCTTGCGCCAGCAGCTAATTGGGCCCGCACAAAGCCGTGGATTCGAGGAGCATCCCGAAATTTGTCCATTAAAGCAGGAAGAGTCTCTGGCATCTTATTACGAGGAAACATGGTGCCATAGACCAGAGACAAGGTCCTTGTACAAAAGTCGAGATAATCGCGAACCTGAAGCGCGCGATCCTGAAACCTGACGATCTGGCGAGTCCGTTCAGGCGTGCCCCAAAAATTTGAACCATGATCACGTGCAAGCCTGAGAAGTGCAGTGGATCGAGCTTCAACACGCTCATCTTCGGTAGTAGCATCCAAGAAGGAACCTATTTTTGAAAGAATCAGCAGGAAACAAGGAGACAAGCAAAAAAGAAAAATAAAGCATGACAAAGTTAATGAAGCACACCTGCCATATCCAAGCTAGCATCCGTCAGCAGCTGAAGCATAAAATTCTCTCGAGAAGAGGCTGCAGCAGCCTCAGCAGTCGCGGTATCCTTTTCAGCTATGGCATCTTGAGCCTGTTGGAGCGCAACCTTTTCCCTTTCGGAGGACTTTCGAGATTGTTCCATCAGCATAAGTGACTGCCTCTTCGTGGATTGGAGTTGCTGGCGAAGTTCTTCCAAATCCCGTGCTGAGTTTTTACTCGAAGAATCCTCAGTAAATTCGATAGCGACAGGCGTTTTCTTCAAACGGGATGAAGGAAAAACTTCGGAAGGACCAGGAGTTGCAGTATAGTTGTCAAAAATCAACTGAAAACAAAATTTTCGACATCAATCATTAAGCAAAGATAGATTTCCATTCATTCTTAAAATATGTACATGTCTATTACAAAAGAAGGACCTCTAGACAACTACTGAAGCAGCCACCGCCAAGAACACTACGGTGACAGTGCCAAAAGAGGGGAAAAACTAAAAGAAAAAAGCAAAGTGGTCTACTTGACCTCCGGCTTTGAAGAACTCGGAGCAGGCGCTGGCTTACATCCTAGGGTGACAAGGATCTTCTTCGAGTTGGGTTTCGCCGCCTTAATCAGCGACTGCCATTTTTTCGTCTCGATATCCTCTGCGTCACCAACCCTTGCCCAGTCAACGTTTTGTTAGCTATTAGCAACCAAGGCAATTGTACCTTCGACTCCAACTTTTAACCCTTCTTGGCGAAGTTGAAGTCCAAGGTATTCTTGGGAAGTGAAGCACTTGCGAGATCAATAAAAATTGCGGGTTCCTCCTTCTTCTTGAAAAAAATAGGGGAAAAGCCGTGACAGGCCAATCTCAGCTTCAGCAAGGCCGTCACAAGCTTCAGTACCATGGATTTCAAGGAGAGAAAGCGCATCAAGGAGCTGATCACCTTCAGGATTCTCCAGCTCATACTCTTGGTGTGTTCGCCCTGCTTAAAGCATAAAAAAGAGTTACTCAAAGGGAAAAAAGGGACCAAAACATGACGCAAGAAAGCAGCAAGGGTGTGGACACTTACTAACAAAACGTCGACTGTGCGACTCCAGTCGACTAAGGATTTCTTATTCGTGAGCAGAATGCTGAGCTACATTTTCACTCAGAGCATTTTTTGCATCGTCGAGTCTTTTTTGAAGATCCTCGACGGTAGCAGCATCCGCTTCAGCTTTCATGCGTGCCGTTTCGCTTTGCTCTAGCTCAGCAGCAAGAGCGTCAGCATGTTTGTTGGCTTCCGCAAGTTTTTCTGCCAGTATAAAACAGGCGAGTAAAGTACTGCAGCAAAAAATAGTGATAGAATATATTCGACAAGGAAAAGATAGGGTAACTTCAAGTTTGGCGGCATATTCGCGGTACCCGATAAATTGGGTACCGAAACGGATAAGCTCCTTCATGAAAGGCTAAAGAAAGATCATAAAAAAGAGGATCAATATAAGAAGTGAAAAAGTTCGACATCATGAAGAAACAGGGAAGTTCAGAAAAATGAAGCCAATACAGGACAAAGAAGATAACTTAGCTCTTCCATTAAAGGAGTCGAGGAACAACCAGCTAATATGGTTGGTTCCTTGGTTGATTCCACCCTGGCTCTCTTCGAGGAAGGAGCCTGGGGACTCACAGCTGGCGTTGGATGTTCCGGGTTTTGTTGAGGAGGTGAAGTTTCGTCGCCATCAGGACGAGCTTCTGAGACAACTAAAGTACGAGACGTGCTCGTTCGAGCAGTCTCGTCAATAGGTGCATCCTCCTCTTCATCGCCACTACGAAAAATACAGCGACAGGATAAAAAGCAATTTCAAAAAATATCGAAAAGGAGACAAATATAATGCATTAAAAACTTACGAGCTAATAAGAGCAGCTTCGTACAGATCCAAAGCTTCCTTCTTAGCATCAGGCACAGTTTCTTCGGCACGGGCAGCACCGGCTTTGGAGGTACCAGTGTCAACAGCCTCGTCTCTTTTCCTTTTGCTCCTAGGAGAAGCAGCTGAAGGAGGCGAGCGTGTCGACGAAGTTGCCTCGGCCTCGGCGTCCTTTTCAGAGGATGCCGCAGATTTTCGAGAACCTGCAGCCTCACTCTCAGGTCGAGACGTACCCTGGTTGTCGTCAGTGACAACGGCCCTTTCTTCAACTTCTCCACCTTCGGGAAGGGGAGGAAGAGGTGACGCAGTTGCGTGGTTCTATTCAAAGACAGGAAAAATATCGCCATGAAGTGTTTGAAGGAAAAAGATAGAAGGAAAATAAAGACATGAACAAAAACATTACATGCGGGAGTGCGTTGGTGGCGCTATATGGCGTCACACCGCAAGATGTCGGGACGCTGTCTTTCTTGTTCAGCGATGAGATCTTCCGGACAAGTTTCGCCAAGTCATTGACGGACAAGTCAACTGACAAGCGATCCACATCTTTATCGCCAGCGTACATCCAAAGGGGGTTTTTGCGAGCTTGAAGAGGCTGCACCCTAATCCTAAGGAAATACGCCGTGATCTGGATACCCGACAATTCTTGTCCACGAGTATTCTGGAGCTCATGGATGCGAATCATCAGGGCCTCTGTCGCCGCTTTTTCTGCGTCGGTAGCCTCTGCATCCCAGGATCGGCGGCGACAAATTTTCTCGGCACCGTCAAAAGGAGGAATGTTGTCTTCAACAGAGCCATGGTTCTCCTCACGGATGTATAACCATTTCTTGCGCCACCCTTGAACTGAATCAGGGAATTTGACGTCGAAGTATTCGACGTCAGGGCGGACGCAGATTACAACGCTGATGCGCGTAGATGTACACGTCCGTTGGGAACCCCAAGAGGAAGGTATGATGCGCACAACAGCAAGTTTTCCCTCAGTAAGAAACCAAGGTTATCGAAGCAGTAGGAGCCAAGAAGCACGTGAAGGTTGTTGGTGGAGGAATATAGTGCGGCGCAACACCAGTGAAACCAGCGCCAACGTGGAACCTGCACAACACAATCAAAGTACTTTGCCCCAACGTAACAGTGAGGTTGTCAAACTCACCGGCTTGCTGAAAACAAAGGATTAAGCGTATCGAGTGGAAGATGGTGTTTGTTTGCAAAGAACAGTAAAAGCAGTAGAATGTATTCAGATGTAAAGAATGGACCGAGGTCCACAGTTCACTAGTGGTGTCTCTCCAATAAGATAACTAGCATGCTGGGTGAACAAATTACAGGTGAGCAATTGACAAATAAAGATTCAATACATATCAACGATGATTACTATGTGATTTAATCAGGGCATTACGACAAAGTACATAGACCGCTATCCAGCATGCATCTATGCCTAAATAATCCACCTTCAGGTTATCATCCGAACCCCTTCCAGTATTAAGTTGCGAACAACAGATAATTGCATTAAGTATGGTGCGTAATGTAATCAACACAAATATCCTTAGACAAAGCATCAATGTTTTATCCCTAGTAGCAACAGCACATCCACAACCTTAGAACCTACTGTCACGATCCCAGATTTAATGGAGGCATGAACCCACTATCGAGCATAATTACTCCCTCTTGGAGTTACAAGTATCAACTTGGCTAGAGCCTCTACTAGCAACGGAGAGCATGCAAGAACATAAACAACACATATATGATAGATTGATAATCAACTTAACATAGTATTCTCTATTCATCGGATCTCACCAAACACAACATGTAGCATTACAAATAGATGATCTTGATCATGTTAGGCAGCTCACAAGATCTATAACAATGAAAGCACAAGCGGAGAAGACAACCATCTAGCTACTGCTATGGACCCATAGTCCAAGGATGAACTACTCACGCATCAATCCGGAGGCGGGCATGATGATGTAGAGCCCCTCCGGTGATGATTACCCTCTCCGGCAGGGTGCCGGAGGCGATCTCCTGAATCCCCCGAGATGGGATTCGCGGCGGCGGCCTCTCAGTAATGTTTTCCGTATCGTGGCTCTCGGTACAGGGGGTTTCGCGACGGAGGCTTTAAGTAGGCGGAAGGGTAGGTCAAAGAGCGACACGAGGTGGCGACACCACAGGGCCGCGCGGCCCAGGCCCAGGCCGCGCCGCCCTGGTGTCTGGCCGCCTCGTGGCCCAACTTCGTCTCCTCTTCGGACTTCTGGAAGCTTCGTGCAAAAATAGGACCCTGGGCGTTGATTTCGTCCAATTCCGAGAATATTTCCTTACTAGGATTTCTGAAACCAAAAACAGCAGAAAAACAGCAACTGGCACTTCGGCATCTTGTTAATAGGTTAGTGCCGGAAAATGTAAAATAACGCTGTAAGTGTGTATAAATCACTCAAGTATTGTAATAAAAGTAGCATGGAACATAAGAAATTATAGATACGTTTGCGACGTATCAAGCATCCCCAAGCTTAGTTCCTACTCGTCCTCGAGTAGGTAAACGATAACACAAATAATTTCTGAAGTGACATGCTACCAACATAATCTTGATCAACATTATTGTAAAGCATATGAGATGAATGGAGTGATCTGAACAAAAGATTGCTAACAAAGATAATGACTAAGCAAATGAATCATATAGCAAAACTTTTCATGAATAGTACTTTCAAGACAAGTATCAATAAGACTTGCTTAAGAGATAACTCATAAGCAATAAATTCATAGTAGAATGCATTGAAGCAACACAAAGGATGATTAAGTTTCAGCAATTGCTTTCAACTTGTAAAATGTATATCTCATGGATATTTGTCAACATAGAGTAATATAACAGGTGCAATAAGTAAACATGTAAGAATCAATGCACACAGTTAACACAAGTGTTTGCTTCTAAGATAGAAGGGAATGGGTAAACTGACTCAACAATAAAGTAAAAGATTGGCCCTTCGCAGAGGAAAGCATTGATTACTATTTTTGTGCTAGAGCTTTTGTTTTGAAAACATAGAAACAATTTTGTCAACGGTAGTAATAATTCATATGTGCTATGCATAATACTTCCTACAAGTTGCATATCTCATGCATAGAGTACTAATAGTGCTCGCACCTTGTCCTACTATCTCGGAAAACACGGATTCTCATCGCATAACATATGCTTCAACCAAGTGTCACAAAGGGGTACCTCTATGCCGCATGTACAAGTGTCTAAGGAGAAAACACGCATTGGATTTCTCGCTTTTGATTATTCTCAACTTAGACATCCATACCGGGACAACATAGACAACAGATAATGGACTCCTCTTTTTAATGCTTAAGCATTCAACAATAGTTAATATTCTCATAAGAGATTGAGGTTGTATGTCCAAACTGAAACTTCCACCATGATACATGGCTTTAGTTAGCGGCCCAATGTTCTTCTCTAACATATGCATACTCAAACCATTTGATCATGAAATCCACTACTTCAGACAAGACGAACATGCATAGCATCTCACATGATATCCAACAAAGATAAAGTTGATGGCGTCCCCAGAAAACATGGTTACCGCTCAACAAGCAACTTATAAAAATTAAGACACATAACTACATATTCATCACCACAATAGTTTTTAAGCTATTTGTCCCATGAGCTATATATTGTAAAGGTAGAGGAATGAAATTTAAAGGTAGCACTCAAGTAATTTACTTTGGAATGGCAAGAAATACCACATAGTAGGTAGATATGGTGGACACAAATGGCATGAAGTTTGGCTCAAGGTATTTGGATGCACGAGAAGCATTTCCTCTCAGTACAAGGTTTGGGCTAGCAAGGTTGTTTGAAGCAAACACAAGTATGAACAGGTACAGCAAAACTCACAAAAGAACATATTGCAAGCATTATAAGGCTCTACACTGTCTTCCTCGTTGTTCAAACACTTTACCCGAAAATATCTAGACTTAGAGAGATCAATCATGCAAACCAAATTAAACAAGCTCTACAGTAGTTCTTCATTAATGGATTAAACTACATGATGCAAGAGCTTAAACATGATCTAAGAGAGCTCAAACAATTGCCAAATTGCCAAACCATATGCATCATTTTCCAATTCCAACCAAATAGCAATTTAACGAAGCAATAAGCTTTCGCCATGAACATTAAAGCACAATTAAGAACACAAGTGTTCCATAAGAAAAAGCGGAGCGTAATATCTCCAATATAAGGATGGCGAGATCCAACTTTATTCAAAACAAAACAAAAATAAAAACAAACCGACGCTCCAAGTAAAGAACATAAGAATGTGACGGAATAAAAATATAGTTTCACTAGAAGTGACCTGATAATGTTGTCGATGAAGAAGGGGGTGCCTTGGGCATCCCCAAGCTTAGATTCTTGAGTCTTCTTAAAATATGCAGGGATGAACCACCGGGGCATCCCCAAGCTTAGACCTTTCACTCTTCTTGATCATAGTATATCATCCTCTTCTCTTGACCCTTGAAAACTTCCTTCACACAAACTTCAAGCAAACTCATGAGAGGGTTAGTGCTTAACCACAAATTCACATATTCAGAGGTGACACAATCATTCTTAACACTTCTGGACATTGCACAAAGCTTCTGAAAGTTAATGGAACAAAGAAACTCATTCAACATAGCAAAAGCGGCAATGCGAAATAAAAGACAGAATCTGTCAAAAACAGAACAGTCCGTAAAGATGCTTCTGGACTGGGCACTTAACTTGCTCAAATGGAAAAACTCAAAACTAATGAAAGTTGCGTACATATCTGAGGATCACGCTCGTAAATTTTCAGATTTTTTCGATTTTTTTACAGAGACTTATGCCAGAATTCGTGACAGACAGCAATGCTGTTTCTGCGCAGCGATCCCAAATATAACATCAACTTTAGCATAGAAACTTTACTTGGCACAAAAACATGATAAGGAGAGGTTGCTACAGTAGTAAACAACTTCCAAGACTCAACAAAACATAAATTTCTGTAGTAAAATAAACACATGGGTTATCTCCCAAGAAGTGCTTTTCTTTAACGCCTTTCAGCTAGGCGCAGAAAGTGCAAATCAAGTAACATCAAGAGATGGAGCATTAACATTATTACCTTGGGAGCTGGGAGTTTTCTCAACAATGCATAGTATCTGGTCTATATAAGTAACTCCTCTCTCATTGCTCCTAGGCTTACTATTCTCATCAAACAAATTTTCAGGAACAAGCCAAGCATAGTTATTTTCCAAAGCTTCATGCATCCCTAGTAGTTTACTAGGTATTGACGCTTTAATTTCCCTACCATCATTAAAATTATTAGTATACTTAATTCTATCCATATCCATATTTTCAAGTATTTGTTTAAAATTAGGAAAGAAACCAAGCCTCTTATGCTTAATAAAAACTTTTCTAGCTTCTTTAACTATATCCTCAAATTCTCTAACAAGGACTTTTAAAACAAAATTTCTCTTTTCTCCCATCTCCGTATCCGAAAGTGTAAGAAACATATGTTGTATTATGGGATTGAGATTAACAAATCTAGTTTCTAACATGTGTATCAAACAGGCAGAAACACTTTCATAAGTAGGAGCAGTTTTTAATAATGGTATATCTTCAAAATCTTCATCCATACTAACATGGGTGAAAAATTCTTCTATATTATCTCTTCCAATGATACACCCTCGTCCTACCGGTATCTTTTCCAAAGTAAACTTAGGATTAAGCATGATGAAATAAGCAAAAAGTAAACTAGGCAAATAAAGTAAAGACAAGTAACTAATTTTTTTGTGTTTTTGATATAGAGAACAAGACAGTAAATAAAGTAAAGCTAGCAACTAATTTTTTTGTGTTTTGTTTAAGTGCAGCAAACAAAGTAGTAAATAAAATAAAGCAAGACGAAAACAAAGTAAAGAGATTGGAAGTGGAGACTCCCCTTGCAGCGTGTCTTGATCTCCCCGGCAACGGCGCCAGAAAAAGAGCTTGATGCGCGTAGATGTACACGTCCGTTGGGAACCCCAAGAGGAAGGTATGATGCGCACAGCAGCAAGTTTTCCCTCAGTAAGAAACCAAGGTTATCGAACCAGTAGGAGCCAAAAAGCACGTGAAGGTTGTTGGTGGAGGAATGTAGTGCGGCGCAACACCAGTGAAACCAGCGCCAACGTGGAACCTGCACAACACAATCAAAGTACTTTGCCCCAACGTAACAGTGAGGTTGTCAATCTCACCGGCTTGCTGAAAACAAAGGATTAAGCGTATCGAGTGGAAGATGGTGTTTGTTTGCAAAGAACAAAGAAAAGCAAGAGAATGTATTCAGATGTAAAGAATGGACCGGGGTCCACAGTTTACTAGTGGTGTCTCTCCAATAAGATAACTAGCATGCTGGGTGAACAAATTACAGGTGAGCAATTGACAAATAAAGATTCAATACATATCAACGATGATTACTATGTGATTTAATCAGGGCATTACGATAAAGTACATAGACCGCTATCCAGCATGCATCTATGCCTAAATAATCCACCTTCAGGTTATCATCCGAACCCCTTCCAGTATTAAGTTGCGAACAACAGATAATTGCATTAAGTATGGTGCGTAATGTAATCAACACAAATATCCTTAGACAAAGCATCAATGTTTTATCCCTAGTAGCAACAGCACATCCACAACCTTAGAACCTACTGTCACGATCCCAGATTTAATGGAGGCATGAACCCACTATCGAGCATAATTACTCCCTCTTGGAGTTACAAGTATCAACTTGGCCAGAGCCTCTACTAGCAACGGAGAGCATGCAAGAACATAAACAACACATATATGATAGATTGATAATCAACTTAACATAGTATTCTCTATTCATCGGATCTCACCAAACACAACATGTAGCATTACAAATAGATGATCTTGATCATGTTAGGCAGCTCACAAGATCTATAACAATGAAAGCACAAGCGGAGAAGACAACCATCTAGCTACTGCTATGGACCCATAGTCCAAGGATGAACTACTCACGCATCAATCCGGAGGCGAGCATGATGATGTAGAGCCCCTCCGGTGATGATTCCGCTCTCCGGCAGGGTGCCGGAGGCGATCTCCTGAATCCCCCGAGATGGGATTCGCGGCGGCGGCCTCTCAGTAATGTTTTCCGTATCGTGGCTCTCGGTACATGGGGTTTCGCGACGGAGGCTTTAAGTAGGCGGAAGGGTAGGTCAAAGGGCGACACCACAGGGCCGCGCGGCCCAGGCCCAGGCCGCGCCGCCCTGGTGTCTGGCCGCCTCGTGGCCCCACTTCGTCTCCTCTTCGGACTTCTGGAAGCTTCGTGCAAAAATAGGACCCTGGGCGTTGATTTCGTCCAATTCCGAGAATATTTCCTTACTAGGATTTCTGAAACCAAAAACAGCAGAAAAACAGCAACTGGCACTTCGGCATCTTGTTAATAGGTTAGTGCCGAAAAATGTAAAATAACGATGTAAAGTGTGTATAAATCACTCAAGTATTGTAATAGAAGTAGCATGGAACATAAGAAATTATAGATACGTTTGCGACGTATCAAACGCCGCCTATGTTGTACGCGGCGCTGGAAGAGCCATTACGGCGACAAAGGAAGATGCGTTTCCATAGGGACCAATTAGGCTGGACCCCAAGGAAAGATTCACACAATGTGATAAAAATAGAAATGTGGAGGATGGAATTGGGGGTAAGATGGTGAAGTTGCAGTCCATACATGAACAGCAACCCACGAAGGAAATCATGGATGGGGGTGGAAAGACCACGGATGAGGTGGTCGACGAAACTAACCCGATATTGCATCGACGGGGCTGGGTAGCTTTCTTCCTTAGGGAAGCGCAGTGCGTCTGGCTTCCCGCTGATGCTAAGCTTCTTCAGCATGTTGACATCTTGTTGGGAGATCTTGGATCTCTCCCACTCCAAGTTCCCCAGATCTTCGATTGCCATCTTTGCTTCAGGAGCGCTGTGCTTGGTGAGCTTGCGCGGTGGCATCAACAAGAGTGGAGGCGAAGAGCGCACGAGCGGTGGAGCACATGGAACTTTAGGGCGCAATAGAGAGCTTTTGCAGAGGAAGAGCAGATGGGCGGCGCGAGCGAAAGTGACAGAGGAAGAAGATGATGGACTTAAATAGAGGTGCGGTGAATCGACGCAACCGTTGGATGGAAATGTTATGGAGCAGATGGAGTACACGTGGACAAAGGGTAAAAACAGATTTTCACTGAGAAAAGAAGAGACATGCGGCACAGTGCGTGTGCCGGAAAAAGTGGAGGACGTGTGTCCCCCACTTGCACGACGTGTCCATCAGATAGGGAATCTGGACCCACGAGGCAGCGAGAGAAGCAGTTTCCGCATGTTCCCAATACAGTAATCATGGCTATCATCAGCAGTGATGTCACTTTGGCCGAAAGAAAAAACTCGACTATGAAGCCTAGTGACAATATCGACAACATAAGATTATTTCGAGAGCCTTTGATCAAATACAAGTTTTTGCCCAAATTCTCGGGGGCTACTTTGGAAAAAGAGAAAACTGCGAGTATGACAAAATAGAAATGGCGAGAGCCTATGACCAAATGCAAGCATTTGTTCATAGCCTCGGGGGCTACTCCCGTCGGGAGCGCTGGTCGCGCACCCGATAGATATGAAAAAGCTCGGGAAGGATTACCAATATAGTGGCAGAAGATATTAATCTGTGGAGCCTACGACCAAGCACAAGTCCTTGGCTGTAGCCTCGGGGGCTACTCCCATCGGGAACGCTGTTCGCGTGCCCGATGAATTTAGACCAAAAGAAAGAAAAAGAAGTGAGTATATTTCGAGTTATACAGATAACTCTACATATACTCCCATCGGGAAGACAAAATAAGTCATCAAATATGACTCAATGAAATGTGCTATTCCAACAGCCGAAAAGCACTCGACAATATCTTCTCAGAGCGCTAGAAGTCGCGAATAAATCTCTGAATGCCGCAAAACTTTGCGAAGGTAAGACCCCAGATCCGTTCTGAGCGGCGTGGCACCGTCTCTGACGGCGGATTGCTACTTTTTTCCGTATCAACAGATACAAATAAAAATCCTAACGGACGCGTTAGGTACCCGATAAAATATGAATGGGACTCGACAGAATGGTAAGACCTTAAGCGGCACCTGTCGAAGTTTACACCAGTATCCCGAGATCATGTCCAGGGACGTGATCTTGAAGTAGGTTTTTGCGGATTGCCACTAGAGCAGTTAACTAGTACCTGATCCGTCAGATGAACTAGCCCCAACTACTGTTATCCATGTACAAAATAATATTTGCATATCGAAAAGTTATGCATTAAAATTCGACAAGATTATTGAATGATTAAAGTTGGAGATTTTCCCTGATTCTTCGATTCAAGAAAAATCTCGGGGGCTACTGACATAGGCATCCCCAATGGGCCTGCCGAAGATGATACCCGGGGTTTGCTGAAGGCCCAGGACTCGAAGAATAAGAAGATTCGAAAGCCCATTTAGTGTTAAGGAAGGATAGATTGTATTAGGAAATATAGAGACTTGTAATCTTACGGGACGGATACGAAACCCTCCCGAACTCTGTAACTTGTGTATTACGAAAACCCTCGGCTCCACCTCCTATATAAGGGGGAGTCGAGGGACAAAGATAGGATCGAATCTATTGTCAACAGAACCCTAGTTTTCATAATCAGCGAGTACTTTTCGGCTGAAACCTTCGAGATCTACTTGCCCTCTTCTTCCAGCAAAACCCTAGTCTACAATCTGTAGGCATTGCCAAATTAATCCTTTGTCACCCGGCGAGACCTAGGAAGCCGCAAAGAGCCCGCGGCGAACGAGGAGGCGGCCACGCGGCGACGGCCGCCACCTTGTTGGCGTCCATGGCCACCCCCTCGGCGGAGATGACGTGGCCGAGGTAGGCGACCGATGTCGTCCCGAACGAGCACTTCGAGCGCTTAAGGTGAAGATGATCCACTCGAAGCTCGTTGAAGACGATGGCGACGTGTTGTAGGTGCTCCGCCCACGAGGCGTTGTAGATCAAAATATCGTAAAAGAAAGCAAGCACAAACCGACGTAAATAGGGGCGGAGTACATTGTTCATCAGGGCCTGGAATGTCGCTGGCGCGTTGGTGAGGCCGAAGGGCATCACCACGAACTCGAAGTGGCCATGATGGGTCCGGAACGCCGTCTTGGCGATGTCGTCCGGGTGCATGCGCACCTGGTGGTAGCCCGACCGTAAGTCGAGCTTGGTGAATAAGCGCGCCCCATGGAGCTTGATACGTCCATTTTGCATCACTATTTTATATCATAATTTGCCGTTATTCATTGATATATTTCATATTTAGAGATGATACTTATGTTATTTCACATATTTTGCATGTTTCATGATTATTGGAGAATTATTCACCGGAGTCAGGATTCTGCTGGAAAAAGCACCGTCAGGACACCATATTTCGGAAGATCAACAATTGACGGAAATTATATGGAAAATCCTATTTTTCCAGAAGACGAAGAGAGCCAGAAGGAGGAGCCGAGGAGGGCCTCCATGGTCCCCCATAGGCCGGCGCGGGCCCTGGCCTGGCTGCGCCGCCTTGTGGGGAGGGGGCCCACAGCCCCCTCTGGCCTCCTCTCCTTCGCGTACATCTTCGTCCCGAAAACCTAAGGCACGGGGAGTTACGGAGAATAGACAGAGCCGCCTCTGCAGGGCGGAGAGACACCAGAGAGAAAAGAGCTCTCCGGCGGGCAGGAATCCGCCGGGGAAATTCCCTCCCGGAGGGGGAAATCGACGCCATCGCCACCGTCATCGAGCTGGAAATCATTGGGATCATCATCATCATCATCTCCACCATCTACACCGCCATCTCCACCGCTGCACCTTGTCACCGCTGTAACATCTAGGGTTGAATCTTGATTATTTCATAGGGAAACTCTCCCGGTGTTGATTACTCCTTGTTATTGATGCTATTGAGTGAAACCATTGGATCAAGGTTTATGTTCAGATTGTTATCCATCATCATATCACCTCTGATCATGTTCCATATGATGTCTCGTGAGTAGTTCGTTTAGTTCTCGAGGACATGGGTGAAGTCTAAATGTTAGTAGTGAACTATGTTGAGTAATATTTAATGGTTTGATATTTAAGTTGTGGTGTTATTCTTCTAGTGGTGTCATGTGAACGTCGACTACATGATACTTCACCTTTATGGGCCTAGGGGAGTACATCTTGTATT
Source organism: Lolium perenne (assembly GCF_019359855.2). Taxonomy (NCBI): domain Eukaryota; kingdom Viridiplantae; phylum Streptophyta; class Magnoliopsida; order Poales; family Poaceae; genus Lolium; species Lolium perenne. The sequence continues at coordinate 73,004,258 of NC_067248.2, read as the reverse complement.
CGTTTGCTAATTGTGGGGTTGCCGGAGTGACAGCAACCTAAACCCACGTTAGTATATCGGTGCAGGAGGGATAGTAGGATCTCAGAGTTTAAGGCTGTGGTTAGATTTATCTTAATTACCTTCTTGTATTTGCGGATGCTTGCAAGGGGTATAATCACAAGTATGTATTAGTCCTAGGAAGGGCGGTGCATTAGCATAGGTTCACCCACACAACACTTATCAAAACAATGAAGATTAATCAACTATATGAAGCGAAAGCACTAGACTAAAATCCCCGTGTGTCCTCAAGAACGTTTGGTCATTATAAGTAAACAAACCGGCTTGTCCTTTGTGCTAAAAAGGATTGGGCCACTCGCTGCAATTATTACTCTCGCATTTTATTTACTTGTACTTTATTTATCTGCTATATCAAAACCCCCTGAAAACTTGTCTATGAGCATTTACAGTGAATCCTTCATCGAAACTGCTTGTCAACACCTTCTGCTCCTCGTTGGGTTCGACACTCTTATTTATCGAAAGTACTACGATACACCCCCTATACTTGTGGGTCATCAAGACTATTTTCTGGCGCCGTTGCCGGGGAGTGAAGCGCTATTGGTAAGTGAAATTGGTAAGGAAACTTTTACTATACGTGCTGATTTTGTTTCCGCCTGCTGCTATAACTCATTATGGAGAGATCCTCCCTTGAATTTCTATTTGGGAAATCTACTACTACTGCAACGGTAGTGGATGAGGCGCCAGGTGAGGAAGTAATACCATGTAAAATACCTATGAAAATTATTGAACGTGTTATGGATAACCGCTATGAAGAGGATGGAACTGTTCATCCTGGAGATCATTTACTGTTTTTACATGAATTATGCGGGTTATTCCAGTGTGCAGGTATTTCAATGGATGAAGTTAGGAAGAAATTATTTGTTATGTCGCTATCTGGTAAAGCGGCGGATTGGTATAAAATGCTGAAGGATGGGCGTTCTCTTGATTGGAAGGATATTGTGCCTCTATTTTATTCCAAATTCTATCCTCCAAGTGAAATTCACAAAGACCGAAACCGTATATATAATTTCTGGCCTCATGATGGAGAGGGTATTGCCCAAGTGTGGGGGAGATTGAAGTCTTTAATGCTCAAATGCCCCATTCATGAGCTTCCTGGTAATATTATCATTGATAATTTCTATGCAAGACTTTCTTTTCAAGATAAAACCTTGCTGGATACTGCTTGTTCTGGATCATTCACACGCAATAAAGAAGAGTTTAAATGGGACCTTCTTGATCGAATCCAAGAAAATACTGAAGGATGGGAGAATGACAAAGGTAGAGTGTCAGGTATAAATTATGATTATGAATGCATTAAAACTTTTATGGATACTGATGAATATCATAATATAAGTGCTACATATGGTCTTGACTCTCAAGTTGTTGCAAATATTTATAAAGCCTTTGCCTCTCATTTTGAATTTCCTAGGAAGAATTTTGATAAGTATCATGAACCTTATAAAGATAAAACTGATTCACCTAAAGGTAAATGTATTGAAATTAAAACTGTTGATCATGTTCTTCCTGAAGCTTATATTGAAAATACTCCTTTCCCTGCTAAAATGAAAGAGTATTCTACTCTGGCACAACTACTGCAAGGGGACAGATTTTGGTAGCAATGGTTCATTTTCTTCTCAAACCGACCACTATATACAGCAGAACGTCGGGTAATTATGCTTTAGCAAATACGCTAATTTGCTAGAGCATAGTTGACTAAAATTACCTAACATTTGAGGTCCAATAAGCAATTCATCCCCATGACCAAAAGATGGCCGTGGAAACCCTAGAGAATGTTGGTTTGGAAACTCCTAGCAACTTTAGAAATTATAGCAATTACCATTCTGATAAAAATAAACTCAGGTTCAGCATGGTGATGCGCGTAGATGTACACGTCCGTTGGGAACCCCAAGAGGAAGGTATGATGCGCACAGTGGCAAGTTTTCCCTCAGAAAGAAACCAAGGTTTAATCGAACCAGTAGGAGCCAAGAAGCACGTTGAAGGTTGATGGTCGCGAAATGTGATGCGGCGCAACACCAGGGATTCCGGCGCCAACGCGGAACCTGCACAACACAACCCAAGTACTTTGTCCCAACGAAACAGTGAGGTTGTCAATCTCACCGGCTTGCTGTAACAAAGGATTAAACGTATCGAGTGGAAGATGTTTGCAAAGAAAACAGTAAACACAAGTATTGCAGTAGATTGTATGCTATGTAAAGAATAGGACCGGGGTCCACAGTTCACTAGAGGTGTCTCTCCCATAAGATAAAAGCATGTTGGGTGAACAAATTACAGTCGGGCAATTGACAAATAGAGAAAGGCATAACAATGCATATACATGATATGATAAATATAGTGAGATTTAATTGGGCATTACGACAAAGTACATAGACCGCCATCCAACTGCATCTATGCCTAAAAAGTCCACCTTCAGGTTATCATCCGAACCCCCTCCAGTATTAAGTTGCAAAGCAACAGACAATTGCATTAAGTATGGTGCGTAATGTAATCAACAACTACATCCTTAGACATAGAATCAATGTTTTATCCCTAGTGGCAACAGCACATCCACAACCTTAGAACTTTCTGTCACTGTCCCAGATTCAATGGAGGCATGAACCCACTATCGAGCATAAATACTCCCTCTTGGAGTTAAGAGTAAAAACTTGGCCAGAGCCTCTACTAGTAACGGAGAGCATGCAAGATCATAAACAACACATAAACAATAGATTGATAATCACCATAATCATAGTACTCTCTATCCATCGGATCCCGACAAACACAACATATAGTATTACAGATAGATGATCTTGATCATGTTAGGCAGCTCACAAGATCCAACAATGAAGCACAACAAGGAGAAGACGACCATCTAGCTACTGCTATGGACCCATGGTCCAGGGGTGAACTACTCACTCATCACTCCGGAGGCGACCATGGCGGTGTAGAGTCCTCCGGGAGATGAATCCCCTCTCCGGCAGGGTGCCGGAGGCGATCTCCGTAATCCCCCGAGATGGGACGGCGGCGGCGGCGTCTCGCAAGGTTTTCCGTATCGTGGCTCTCGGTACTGGGGGTTTCGCGACGGAGGCTTTAAGTAGGCGGAGGGTCAACGCGAGGGGCCACACGAGGGGCCCAGGGGCTAGGTCGGCGCGGCCAGGGCTTGGGCCGCGCCGGCCACCCCCCTGGCTGCCTCGTGGCCCCACTTCGTTATCTCTTCGGTCTTCTGGAAGCTTCGTGCAAAAATAGGACCCTGGGCGAAAGTTTCGTCCAATTCCGAGAATATTTCTTTACTAGGATTTCTGAAACCAAAAACAGCAGAAAACAAAGAATCGGCTCTTCGGCATCTTGTTAATAGGTTAGTTCCAGAAAATGCATAAATATGACATATAATGTGCATAAAACATGTAGGTATCATCAATAAAGTAGCATGGAACATAAGAAATTATCGATACGTTGGAGACGTATCAGCATCCCCAAGCTTAGTTCTGCTCGTCCCGAGCAGGTAAAACGATAACAAAGATAATTTCTGAAGTGACATGCCATCATAATCTTGATCATACTATTTGTAAACATATGTAATGAATGCAGCGATCAAAACAAAGGTAATGACATGAGTAAACTAGTGAATCATAAAGCAAAGACTTTTCATGAATAGTACTTCAAGACAAGCATCAATAAGTCTTGCATAAGAGTTAACTCATAAAGCAATAAATCAAAGTAAAGGTGTTGAAGCAACACAAAGGAAGATTAAGTTTCAGCGGTTGCTTTCAACTTATAACATGTATATCTCATGGATATTGTCAACATAAAGTAATATAACAAGTGCAATATGCAAGTATGTAGGAATCAATGCACAGTTCACACAAGTGTTTGCTTCTTAAGGTGGAAGGAGATAGGTAGACTGACTCAACAATAAAAGTAAAAGAATGGTCCTTCAAAGAGGAAAGCATCGATTGCTGTATTTGTGCTAGAGCTTTTATTTTGAAAACATGAAACAATTTTGTCAACGGTAGTAATAAAGCATATGAGTTATGTAAATTATATCTTACAAGTTGCAAGCCTCATGCATAGTATACTAATAGTGCCCGCACCTCGTCCTACTTAGCTTGGACTACCGGATCTTCGCATGCCATGTTTCAACCAAGTGTCACAAAGGGGTACCTCCATGCCGCCTGTACAAAAGTCTAAGGAGAAAGCTCGCATTTTGGATTTCTCGCTTTTGATTATTCTCAACTTAGACATCCATACCGGGACAACATGGACAACAGATAATGGACTCCTCTTAAATGCATAAGCATGTAGCAACAATTATTATTCTCATATGAGATTGAGGATATATGTCCAAAACTGAAACTTCAACCATGATTCATGGCTTTAGTTAGCGGCCCAATGTTCTTCTCTAACAATTTTGCATGCTCCAACCACTAAAATGATAGATCCTTCAGACAAGACGGACATGCATAGCAACTCACATGATATTCAACAATAGTTGATGGCGTTCCCCAGAAGCATGGTTATCGCACAACAAGCAACTTAATAAAATATAAAGTGCATAAGTACATATTCAATACTACGATAGTTTTTAAGGCTATTTTGTCCCATGAGCTATATATTGCAAAGGTGAATGATGGAATTTTAAAGGTAGCACTCAAGCAATTTACTTTGGAATGGCGGAGAAAATACCATGTAGTAGGTAGGTATGGTGGACACAAATGGCATAGTAGTTGGCTCAAGGATTTTGGATGCATGAGAAGTATTCCCTCTCGATACAAGGTTTAGGCTAGCAAGGTTATTTGAAGCAAACTCAAGGATGAACAGGTGCAGCAAAACTCACATAAAAGACATATTGTAAACATTATAAGACTCTACACCGTCTTCCTTGTTGTTCAAACTCAATACTAGATATTATCTAGACCTTAGAGAAACCAAATATGCAAATCAAATTTTAGCAAGCTCTATGTATTTCTTCATTAATGGGTGCAAAGCATATGATGCAAGAGCTTAAACATGAGCACAACAATTGCCAAGTATCACATTATCCAAGACATTTTAGAATTACTACATGTAGCATTTTCCAATTCCAACCATATAACAATTTAACGAAGAAGAAACTTCGCCATGAACATTATGAGTAAAGCCTAAGGACACATGTGTCCATATGCAACAGCGGAGCGTGTCTCTCTCCCACAAAGTGAATGCTAGGATCCATTTTATTCAAACAAAACAAAAACAAAAACAAACCGACGCTCCAAGTAAAGAACACAAGATGTGATTGAATAAAAATATAGTTTCAGGGGAGGAACCTGATGATGTTGTCGATGAAGAAGGGGATGCCTTGGGCATCCCCAAGCTTAGACGCTTGAGTCTTCTTAAAATATGCAGGGATGAACCACGGGGGCATCCCCAAGCTTAGAGCTTTCACTCCTCTTGATCATAGTATATCATACTCCTCTCTTGACCCTTGAAAACTTCCTTCACACCAAACTTCAAGCAAACTCATTAGAGGGTTAGTGCACAATTAATAATTCACTCATTCAGAGGTGACACAATCATTATTTTCACTTCTGGACATTGCATAATGCTACTGGACATTAGTGGATCAAAGAAATAAATCCAACATAGCAAAAGAGGCAATGCGAAATAAAAGGCAGAATCTGTCAAAAACAGAACAGTCCGTAAAGACGAATTTAGAGCTGGCACCAGACTTGCTCAAATGGAAAAACTCAAAACTAATGAAAGTTGCGTACATATCTGAGGATCACGCTCGTAAATTGGCAGATTTTTTCGAATTTTCTACAGAGAACTGTGCCAAGATTCGTGACAGACAGCAATGCTGTTTCTGCGCAGCAATCCTAAATATAACACCAACTTTGACATAGAAACTTTACTTGGCACAAAAATATGATAAGGAGAGGTTGCTACAGTAGTGAACAACTTCCAAGACTCAACAAAACAAAAAATTGCTGTAGGTAAAAACATGGGTTGTCTCCCATAAGCGCTTTTCTTTAACGCCTTTCAGCTAGGCGCAGAAAGTGCAAATCAAGTAACATCGAGAGTAGAAGCATCAACATCATAGCTTGTTCTAATAATAGAATCAAAAGGCAACTTCATTCTCTTTCTAGGGAAGTGTTCCATACCTTTCTTGAGAGGAAATTGATATTTAATATTACCTTCCCTCATATCAATAACAGCACCAACAGTTCGAAGAAAAGGTCTTCCCAACACAATAGGACAAGATGCATTGCATTCGATATCCAAAACAACAAAATCAACGGGGACAAGGTTATTGTTAACCGTAATATGCACATTATCAATCCTCCCCAAAGGTTTCTTTTTAACATTATCAGCAAGATTAACATCCAAATAACAATTCTTCAATGGTGGCAAGTCAAGCATATCATAAATCTTTTTAGGCATAACAGAAATACTTGCACCAAGATCACATAAAGCATTACATTCAAAGTCATTGAATTTCATTTTAATGATGGGCTCCCAACCATCTTCTAACTTTCTAGGAATAGAAGTTTCAAGTTTTAGTTTCTCTTCTCTAGCTTTTATGAGAGCATTTGTAATATGTTTTGTAAAGGCTAAATTTATAGCACTAGCATTAGGACTTTTAGCAAGTTTTTGTAAGAACTTTATAACTTCAGAGATGTGGCAATCATCAAAATCTAAATCATTATGAGCTACAGCAATGGGATCATTGTTCCCAAGGTTGGAAAAAATTTCAGCAGTTTTATCACAAGCAGTTTCAGCTTTAGCAATTTCAGTGCAGCTTTTGTTCGCTTTGCACTAGGAGTAGAAACATTGCCAACACCAATTATTTTACCATTGATAGTAGGAGGTGCAGCAACATGTGAAGAATTAGCATTACTAGTGGTGGTAATAGTCCAAACTTTAGCTACATTATTCTCTTTAGCTAGTTTTTCATTTTCTTCTCTATCCCACCTAGCACGCAGTTCAGCCATTAATCTTATATTCTCATTAATTCCAACTTGGATGGCATTTGCTGTAGTAGTAATCTTATTATCAATATCATTATTAGGCATAACTTTCAATTTTAAAAGATTTACATCAGAGGCAAGTCTATCAACTCTAGAAGCAATAGTATCAATTTTATCAAGCTTTTCCTCAACAGATTTGTTAAAAGCAGTTTGTGTACTAATAAATTCTTTAAGCATAGCTTCAAGACCAGAGGGTACACTCCTATTATTATTGTAAGAATTCCCATAAGAATTACCATAACCATTACCATTAGCAGAAGGATATGGCCTATAGTTATTACCAGAGTTGTTCCTATAAGCATTGTTGTTGAAATTATTGTTTTTAATGAAATTCACATCAACATTTTCTTCTTGAGCAACCAATGAAGCTAAAGGAACATTATTTGGATCAACATTAGATCTACCATCCACAAGCATAGACATAATCACATCAATCTTATCACTCAAGGAAGAGGTTTCTTCAACAGAATTTACCTTCTTACCTTGTGGAGCTCTTTCCGTGTGCCATTCAGAGTAATTTATCATCATATCATCAAGAAGTTTTGTAGCCGCCCCCAATGTGATGGACATAAAGGTACCTCCAGCAGCTGAATCCAATAAATTCCGCGAAGAAAAATTTAGTCCTGCATAGAAGGTTTGGATGATCATCCAAGTAGTCAGTCCATGGGTTGGGCAATTCTTTATCAAAGTTTTCATTCTCTCCCATGGTTGAGCAACATGTTCAGTATCTAATTGTTTAAAATTCATTATGCTACTTCTCAAAGATATAATTTTAGCGGGAGGATAATATCTACCAATAAAAGCATCCTTGCATTTAGTCCATGAATCAATACTATTCTTAGGCAAAGATAGCAACCAATCTTTAGCTCTTCCTCTTAATGAGAAAGGAAACACTTTCAATTTAATAATATCACCATCTACATCTTTATACTTTTGCATTTCACAAAGTTCAACAAAATTATTGAGATGGGCAGCAGCATCATCAGAACTAACACCAGAAAATTGATCTCTCATGACAAGATTTAGTAAAGCAGGTTTAATTTCAAAGAATTCTGCTGTAGTAGCAGGTGGAGCAATAGGTGTGCATAGGAAATCATTATTATTTGCATTTGTGAAGTCACACAACTTAGTATTTTCAGGGGTATTCATTTTAGCAATGGTAAATAAAACAAACTAGATAAAGTAAATGCAAGTAACTAATTTTTTTGTGTTTTCGATATTGTGAACAAGACAGTAAATAAAGTAAAACTAGCAACTAATTTTTTTTTGTGTTTTGTTTAGGTGCAGCAAACAAAGTAGTAAATAAAATAAAGCAAGACAAAAACAAAGTAAAGAGATTGAGAAGTGGAGACTCCCCTTGCAGCGTGTCTTGATCTCCCCAAGAACGGCGCGGAAAAAGTGCTTGATGCGCGTAGATGTACACGTCCGTTGGGAACCCCAAGAGGAAGGTATGATGCGCACAGTGGCAAGTTTTCCCTCAGAAAGAAACCAAGGTTTAATCGAACCAGTAGGAGCCAAGAAGCACGTTGAAGGTTGATGGTCGCGAAATGTGATGCGGCGCAACACCAGGGATTCCGGCGCCAACGCGGAACCTGCACAACACAACCCAAGTACTTTGTCCCAACGAAACAGTGAGGTTGTCAATCTCACCGGCTTGCTGTAACAAAGGATTAAACGTATCGAGTGGAAGATGTTTGCAAAGAAAACAGTAAACACAAGTATTGCAGTAGATTGTATGCTATGTAAAGAATAGGACCGGGGTCCACAGTTCACTAGAGGTGTCTCTCCCATAAGATAAAAGCATGTTGGGTGAACAAATTACAGTCGGGCAATTGACAAATAGAGAAAGGCATAACAATGCATATACATGATATGATAAATATAGTGAGATTTAATTGGGCATTACGACAAAGTACATAGACCGCCATCCAACTGCATCTATGCCTAAAAAGTCCACCTTCAGGTTATCATCCGAACCCCCTCCAGTATTAAGTTGCAAAGCAACAGACAATTGCATTAAGTATGGTGCGTAATGTAATCAACAACTACATCCTTAGACATAGAATCAATGTTTTATCCCTAGTGGCAACAGCACATCCACAACCTTAGAACTTTCTGTCACTGTCCCACATTCAATGGAGGCATGAACCCACTATCGAGCATAAATACTCCCTCTTGGAGTTAAGAGTAAAAACTTGGCCAGAGCCTCTACTAGTAACGGAGAGCATGCAAGATCATAAACAACACATAAACAATAGATTGATAATCACCATAATCATAGTACTCTCTATCCATCGGATCCCGACAAACACAACATATAGTATTACAGATAGATGATCTTGATCATGTTAGGCAGCTCACAAGATCCAACAATGAAGCACAACAAGGAGAAGACGACCATCTAGCTACTGCTATGGACCCATGGTCCAGGGGTGAACTACTCACTCATCACTCCGGAGGCGACCATGGCGGTGTAGAGTCCTCCGGGAGATGAATCCCCTCTCCGGCAGGGTGCCGGAGGCGATCTCCTGAATCCCCCGAGATGGGATTCGCGGCGGCGGCGTCTCAGTAAGGTTTTCCGTATCGTGGCTCTCGGTACTGGGGGTTTCGCGACGGAGGCTTTAAGTAGGCGGAGGGTCAACGCGGGGGGCCACACGAGGGGCCCAGGGGGTAGGTCGGCGCGGCCAGGGCTTGGGCCGCGCCGGCCACCCCTCTGGCTGCCTCGTGGCCCCACTTCGTTATCTCTTCGGTCTTCTGGAAGCTTCGTGCAAAAATAGGACCCTGGGCGAAAGTTTCGTCCAATTCCGAGAATATTTCTTTACTAGGATTTCTGAAACCAAAAACAGCAGAAAACAGCAACTGGCTCTTCGGCATCTTGTTAATAGGTTAGTTCCAGAAAATGCATAAATATGACATATAATGTGCATAAAACATGTAGGTATCATCAATAAAGTAGCATGGAACATAAGAAATTATCGATACGTTGGAGACGTATCACATGGCATACCCAATAAACTCAACAATATTGGTCAGTCTGACGAAGAACAAACCTAATAGCTCCCAACAGCTTCACTAGGTCCACAGCTGAACTCATGGCACGTAATTCAGCAGAATGCATTTGAAACATGCTTAGATCACCAACCTTGGCTTACTATCTCACCACACGCTGGTATCGCATGATCACACCCTTCTGGCAAAGGTATCACCAAGAATATATGAACCATCAATGCTGAATTTGAGCACCTCACCGTCAGGTACCTGCCACTTTGTTTGCCTTCGTATACTGCTCCAATTCTACAACTTATTAAACAACTCCGTGTACTTTATAGCATAGCATTAAGCCCTATGAGCAACATCTTGAACTGAAAGGGAATATCTCCTACATGTGTACTATTCTAGTTACTCCACCAAGCAGTCAGCAGTTGAATCCTCGATTGCTCTGATATGATATCTAGTACCATATCAACAACTGTCAAGTAGATCGCTGTCAAATTTTTCCATAATAGATGACATGACATCTTGCTTACAGGCAAGAGTTGGATATACCCCAAGTTTATTAGTATGTAGGATTTGAGTTGGATATACCCCAAGCAAGATGAGGATCTAATTGAAGGCCATGAGCGACTCAAATCCTATATTACTAATTACTACAAGGGTTTATTTGGTCCACCGGAAGAGAGTTCCTTCTCTCTGGATGAGTCCCAAATAGCTGACATACCCCAAGTGTCTCAGAAGGATAATGCTATTTTAACGGCTTCTTACTCGGAGGAGGAAATTAATAAAGCGATTTTTCAAATGGAACATAACAAAGCCCCGGGTCTAGATGGTTTCCCTGCTGAATTTTACCCGACTTTTTGGGATACCATCAAAGAGGATCTTCTACAAATCAGTGTTTTACACGCAGGACAGCTAGAACTATTCCATCTAAATTTTGGTAAGGTTATCTTGTTACCGAAGGTTAAGGAGGAAGAAAGGATCCAACAATATAGACCTATCTGACTCTTAAATGTAAGTTTCAAGATATTCACGAAAGTGGCTACCATTAGACTGAATACAATGGCTGATCATGTGGTGAGGTCGTCGCAAACCTCTTTCATGCAAGGATGCAATATCCTAGATGGGGTAGTAGTCCTACATGAGGCGGTTCATGAACTACACACCAAAAAGATGAATGGGCTAATTTTAAAATTTGATTTCGAGAAGGCTGAGGGTAAAGTAAATTGGTCTCTTCTTCATCAGACACTCAGGATGAAAGGTTTTTCACCTGAGTGGCGAGCTTTGATCAACAATTTTGTGTATGGAGGAAGTGTTGTGATCTGTTTCAATGATCATACGGGACGCTTCTTCCAGACAAGAAAAGGCTTACGCCAAGGCGACCCTCTATCACCACTTTTATTCAATATTGTGGCTGATATGTTTGCTATCTTGATTGAACGAGCTAAATCTGATGGCCAAATTGAAGGAGTGATCCCACATCTAGTCGATGGGTGTTTATCAATCCTTCAATACACTGACGATACAATTTTATTTATGGAACATGATCTCGATAACGCTCGAAATTTAAAGCTAATATTGGAAGCTTTTGGGAAGTTATCGGGCCTTAAAATAAACTTCCGTAAAAGCGAATTGTTCTGCTTCGGCGAGGCTCGGGACTCAGTTGCCGAATATACGGAATTGTTGATGGGATTCGTAGTATAGAAAACAAAAAATTTTCTACCGCAAGAACGAACAAAAAGCCAAGATCCAATCTAGTAGATGATAACAATGAGGTGAAGATCATCATACCCTTAAAGATCGCTAAGCGTTAACGAGATTAGATCTTGTGGTGGATGTAGTCGATCACTTGCCGCTTGCAAAAGCGCGTAGAAGATCTTGACGGTGCCACAATCGGGCAGCACCTCCGTACTCGGTCACACGTTCGGTGTTGATGAAGACGTCCTCCTCCCCGTTTCAGCGGGCAGCGGAAGTAGTAGATCCTCCTCGAAATCCCGACAGCACGACGGCGTGGTGGCGGTGGTGGTGGAGAACTCCGGCAGGGCTTCGCCTAAGCACTACTAGAGTTGTATGAGGAGGAGGGGCGGCTAGGGTTTGGGGAGAGGGGGGCGCCGGCCTTGGTGCCTCTAGGGGTTCGGCCAAGGTTGTGGTTGAAGTGGCCGGCCCCCTCCCCTTGTCCCTCATTATATAGGTGGAACCCCCAAGGGTGTGCCCAAAGTCTTCGAATAAGACCCCAATTCAAAACTGCCATATGGACGAATCCTACTTGGGGTGGGACTCTCCTCTTTCCCTTTGGTGGGGTGGCCGGGACTCCACCTTCCATGGTGATTTCTTCCGGACTTTTCTAGAACCTTCTAGAACCTTCCATAAATACACCAGATCATTTTCAAACTTAGAGAATGACTTCCTATATATGAATCTTATTCTCCGGACCATTCCGAACTTCCTCGTGATGTCCTGAATCCCATCCGAGACTCCGAACAAAACTTCGAACTCCATTCCATATTCCATATCTACTTAAAACGACATCAAACCTTAAGTGTGTCACCCTACGGTTCGTGAACTATGCAAACATGGTTGAGACTTCTCTCCGACCAATAACCAATAGCGGGATCTGGAGATCCATAATGGCTCCCACATATTCAACGATAACTTAGTGATCGATTGAACCATTTACATACGATACCGACTCCCTTTGTCACGCGATATTTTACTTGTCCGAGGTTTGATCATCGGTATCTCTATACCTTGTTCAACCTCGTCTCTAACAAGTACTCTTTACTCATACCATGGCATATCATCTCTTGTGAACCATTCACATGCTTGCAAGCTAATCAGACGATATTCCACCGAGAGGGTCCACAGTATATCTATCCTTTATCGGGATGGACAATATCCCACTCTTGATCCATATGCCTCAACTCGTACTTTCCGAATACTTAATCCCACCTTTGTAACCACCCATTTACGCAGTGGCGTTTGATGTAATCAAAGTACCCTTCCGGTATAAGTGATTTACATGATCTCATGGTCGAAGGACTAGGTAACTATGTATCGAAAGCTTATAGCAAATTGAACTTAATGACGTGATCTTATGCTACGCTTAATTGGGTGTGTCCATTACATCATTCATCTAATGACATAACCTTGTTATTAATAACATCCAATGTTCATGATCATGAAACTATGATCATCTATTAATCAACAAGCTAGTTATACAAGAGGCTTACTAGGTACTCCTTGTTATTTACATAACACACATGTATCAATGTTTCGGTTAATACAATTATAGCATGGTATGTAAAAATTTATCATAAACATACAGATATATAATAACCACTTTATTATTGCCTCTTGGGCATATCTCCAACAACTGTTTGGTTGTGGGCAAGGCTAGTTTCCTATCAACTATTTGGGAATCCCGATTCATTATGGGAGATTAACGATTGTTGAGTGGAAATTAGTCGAGGAAAGACTTCAGAAGAGACTTAGTAGTTGGAAAGGTAAAATGATATCCCTTGGAGGAAGACTGGTTCTCATTAATGCAGTGCTCACCAACATGGTGTTGTATATGATATCCTTCTTCATTTTGCCAAAAGGTGTATTACACAAGCTCGATTAATATAGATCGAGATTTTTTTGGCAAGGGGATAGTGAGAAAAAGAATATCGACTAGTCAAGTGGTTTGCCGTATGCGGACCTAGAGAGATATGGGCGGGCTAGGGGTTCATGACCTTGAGGTCAAGAACTCGGCCTTATTAGGTAAGTGGCTTTACAAGCTACTTACCGAAGATGGCGTATGACAGACCATTGTTAGAAGAAAGTACATTTGCGAGAAAGCATTATCCCAGATCCTTTGGAAACCGGGAGACTCGCATTTCTGGGCTGGCCTAATGGAAACGAAGAATTTTTTCTTCAGATATGGTACTTTCAATATTAAGGACGGATCGCAGATACGGTTTTGGGACGATTCCTGGTTAAGGAATAGGCCTCTCTCTGAACAATATCTGGCGTTGCATAGCATTATTCGTCGCAAAAGTGATACCATTGCATTGGTAATGGCAACCTCACCTCCGACAGTGACGTTTAGATGAGATTTAATAGGCCCGAGACTTCTTGCATGGAATGCCTTACTGCTTCGTTTGGAATTCATTCAGTTGTCCGAATGGCAGGACGAATTTCGTTGGAACTTACAATCCAATGGAAAATTCTTTGTAAGTTCATTATACAATGCTATTATCCAACCGAAAAGACCACTTGATAAAAACAATAAGTTATGATCAACAGGTTATAAAAATTTAAATATTATATTTGTGCTTCCAACCGCATCTATGTCAACTGCACGTCTACACATCTATGTCAACCGCATCTATGTCAACTGCACGTCTACACACCACTCTCGCTGACACTGTTCTCAACTATATCCTCATAAAATGCACAACTCTCGATTGCAACCTTGTTAGAAAGCGCACTTGATTCAGTTGACCGTGTTAATAAAAACAATCGAACCAACTAGGTCATAGTGGAACTACATAAAAAAGACAGCTGCTTTACTCAACTGCATGAAAAAACCAGCATTTGTTGAGTTAAGTGACAGTTAAAATCGTTTACTATTTCCTCCGTCCCGATTCATAGGACTTGTGTTTATCCCAAATTTAACCACGATAGTACATGTTATATACTACGTATTACAAAATATATACATTAGAAAGCTTAAATATTCTACTCTTTAATGATATAAGTTTTATGTTGTACAATTAATATTATATTGGCTAAATTGATGACTTAGAGATACGCGCAAACCCTATAAGCTGAGATAAAGGTAGTACTTTTCCTATCTATAAAAACATGTCGCAAATTTAACTAAGCTTAGTTTTTAAATACATCTAAATTTACATAAATCTTTAACATCTTTTATGAAATAGATTGTCAAGGTACGGTGCGTTAGTTAGCAATCGGCTAAATTAGAGAAAGTGACAAGCCATCTGTTATATATAGGTACTCCCAAATAAAATACAATACAGATTGCAAAAGTTTGTATCAGCTTTAAATATTGCTTGTACAATGTAATCCCAACAATACAAACTACCCAAAATATTGTCATGTAATTTACCCGTGGAGATCCCTGTTGAACAGCAAAGCCTTTTGCAATATCCGGGAGAAAGAATGAAATTTCGATAATCGTGTATACCCTTTGATCACAAGCATCAAGTTGGAGAACCGCCAATATTTCTAATTGGTTCTAGTGTGATGGATTGATGAATGTATGGACGGATCACTTTGTCCGGAAGAGCTGCTCCATGTCCTCGAGGTTCCGGCCCCTTGTCTCCGGCAGGCAGGTGTAGATGAACACGAACGAGGCGGCTGCAACGGCTGCGTAGAGGTAGAACGTGCCGGCCATGGTGATCGCCCCGTAGAGCGAAATGAAGGTCATGGTGACAATGCCGCTCATGACGCGGTTCATGGCAGTGCCGAGCCCGGCGCCCTGGCCGCGCAGGCGCAGCGGCAGGATCTCCGAGCTGTACACCCATGCTAGGGGCCCGAAGCCGACGGAGAACGTGCACACGAACGCCACCACTGCCGCCACCGCGACCGCGGCAACAACGGCGTCGTCCTTGGCGCCGGCGAAGACCGCGAACACGGACCCCAGCACGAGAAGCGACGCTGTCATGCCGCCGGTGCTCACCAGGAGCAGCGGGCGCCGGCCAACTCGGTCGGCGAGCGCCATGGCGATCAGGATGGAGCCCGCCTTGGCCACGCCGAAGAGAACGTTGAGGCCCAGGAGGAGGGTGTTGGAGGTGACCCCGGCCATAGCGAGCACGCGCGGGCCGTACAGCACCACCGAGTCTATTCCCGACGCCTGCTGGAAGAACTGCAGCGCCAGCACGGTGGCCAGCACGCGCCGGACGCCGGCCTTGGTCGCCACCTCCTTCCACGCGCCGCCGCCGCCAGCGCCGTTGCTGTCGGCGTCGACGACCTCCTGGATCTCCAGCAGACGCTGGTCGGCCTCGGCGGGCGTGTCCGACGTCCGGTCGAGCACGGCCTTGGCCTCCTCCGTCCGGCCCTTCATCGCCAGCCACCGCGGCGACTCCGGCATGGTGAGCACGCCGGCCGCCAGGAACACGGTGGGGACCACCCCCGCGGCGAACATGAGCCGCCACGACAGGTGCGCCGGCAACGCCGAGAAGGCGAAGTTGGACACGTAGCTCAGCAGCACTCCGGTGTTGATAAAGATCTTTGTACAAGAGAAGACACCATTATGGAAACAATTCTGAAGACATCCCGAGAGGGGAATTGACTCGTGTGAGCTACGGAAACTGAGCTACTCCGCTGACCTCGGGAAGGGAGCTGAGGAGGCCGCGGGAGGAGGCGGGCGCGATCTCGGCGGCGTAGACCGGCGCGATGACGAGCGCGTAGCCGACGCCGATGCCGGCGATGAAGCGGCCCGCCATGAGCGCCGCGTAGCCGCTGGCGAGCGTCATGATGAGCGGGCCGACGAGGAAGAAGGCGTTGGTGAGCACGATGGTGAGGCGGCGGCCGAGGCGGTCGGAGGTCCAGCCGGCGAACAGCGCGCCGACGAGCGAGTAGATGTTGATGGCGCCGGAGAGCAGCTCGATCTGCGTGTCGCTCAAGCCGAGGTCCTCCGCCATGAAGATCTGCGCCCCGCTCGTCACCGCCACATCTGCGTATGCCCGGTAATGTCAGAGTAAGCTCGCGCGCAGCCGGAGGCAACTGCGGATGTGTACGAGTCGGGTGTACTCACTGTAGCCCATGAGGACGGAGGTCATGGAGGCGAGCACGGCGCAGAAGAAGGGGTACTTGTTCCGCGCCGGCGACGAGGACGCTGCGCCATCGGGCTTGGTGGCAGCGGCAGCCAGCAGCGGCGCCTCGGCGTCCGGCCGGTGCTGCTCCTCCATAGCTCTAGCTAGCTACCGTTTGACACGGAAATTTTGGCTTACTCACGTGTATTGATTGACTGGATCGACGGGCAAGTGGCCGAGGATGACACGGATGTGCCTGCTGTTTAGCTGGGCTTGGATTCTTGCTAGCTACCACATGTTCCATCAAATGGGAGGAAATTTATGTACTACTAGAAGAGAAAGATCAACTTCTCAAGGTACAGCTAGTCCAACGGGAAAACGATAGGTTTTGATCGGGTTGTTTCTTTTCGGAAAAGAAATGTTTTGTCGTTCTAGTCTCTGCATCCGTGGATGCATTTATCCATTGCTTTACGGAAATTGCCACCTAGGCATGCCGGTAGATGTAAATAGGATATATAGCATTCAATTTTGGAAATACACCAGATATAGATGCAGACGCATATATTGATCTGGAGAATATCCAACCCTTACAACAAAAGATATGATAATGATGATATCCGACAATTTTTATAGATTATCTGAGATTTTCATAGAGTACTATTCGATAAAATTAGCCAAACAACAAATATACATACATATGTTGGGTTGCCTTTCGATTATTGTGATGTTAGGCTAGCACACAAACTGATGATTTTGTTAGATTATATTGTAGTCGGTTTATATTTCTTGTAACTCAAGTTAGGGTTAGTCGTCGGCCCTCTATATATATTTTGTAATCTAATCAATCAATCAATCAATCAAGTATAAGATAATTGCAATCTTACGTGGTATTAGATATCGATCCTCTCTAGGGTATGACCCCTCCACCCAAACCGCCGCCGCCCGGCTACTTCGAGTAGCTCCTTTTCCCTCTACCCTCTCCTACACCGATACATGTTTCCCCTTTTATCCCAATCACATTAGATCTTGTTGCTCATAATTATTACCACTGGTGTCATCTGTTTGAAGTTCATCTAGGTCGCTGCCATCTTCGTGGTCATGTCGCCGTCGACTCGGTGCCTCGCCCCAATGATTTGCAATGGGTCAAAGACGATCTCGCCATAATCCAGTGGATCTACACGCACGTCTCCACCGAGATCTTCAACCTCGTCTTCCACAATGCCGCCACCGCCTCGGCTCTTCGGTCCGCACTTCGGCTGCTCTTCCAGGACAACGTCGACGCTCGTGTCACCAGCCCCAACAACGAGCTCCGCAACACTGCCCAAGGTGATGCCTCGATCAGCATGTACTGCCATCGCCTCAACGCCATCGCCGACGAGTTCCGCGAACTCGGCGATCCCGTGAAAAATCGCCAACTAAACAACATCCCTGTCGCTGGCCTCAGCGAGTGCTTCAACAAGCAGGCGTCCTTCATTCCCATGATGCGGCCTCGCCCCACGTTCGCCAAGGTCTGGTCCCTGCTTCAACACGCCGATAGCACGCATGCTCGCAAGGAGGCCCGCCCTTAGGTCTTCGTTGCCACTCCTCGACCATCGTCGCCACCAACTGTTGTTGTGCCACCTCCGCCACCCACACATCCTCCTTCTAGGTGGTGTCCTAGCCCCAACTATCGGGGCAAAAACCCTACGTGGCGTCTGCCCCCCACCATCCTTCAACACGCCTCCACCTCCTATGCCTCCGAGCTGGCGCCCCATGCAATACCCTTGGACAGGGATGGTTCAGGCCTGGGCTATTCCTTGGACGGCACCTTGCCCGATCGGTGCATCGGCGGCCTATTCTGCCTCCTGGATTCCAGGCGTGCGTTCTCACACCGGCTCACCAGGACTGCTCGGATCGCGTCCGCCGCCCCAAGCCTACCATGTTGCACCACTACCCCCATGCTGCTCGGATCATAGGGGAGAATGTTTCGTATGACGCTGCGCCGCCCTCCCTCTACACCAAGCCGGGGGGTGGCCTTCATCTGCCGTACCAGCTACCAGCCATATCACACCCGACATCATTGTCAACTTCACCATCTTCGCTCCCTGCTGCGGCACCAAAGTGGGATCAAACCACTTTTCTTCAGGCCATGAACAACTTTGCTGCTCAGGGAAACTCAGGTACGGACTGGATTTTTGATTCTGGTGCTTCTAGTCACATGTCCTCATCCAGTAATATGCTGTCAAATTGCACTCCCTCTCTGTTTTCCTGTATTACACTAGAAGACGGTTCTTCAATTCCTATTTACTATGTCAGCCACACCAATCTTCCTTCTCCTAATAAACCACTTCTTCTTAGTGATGTTCTCGTTGCACCAACCCTCATCAAAAACTTTATTTATGTTCGTAAATGCACTCGTGATAATCTCGTTTCTGTCAAATTTGAATATTTTGACTTATATGCGAAGGATTACATGACCAAGGCGGAGATCGCTCGCTTCAATAGTTCTGATGACCTCTACACTCTTCATGAAGCTCCTGCCACCGTCTAGCCTTCTATCATGATCAGTTCGGTGGATCTTTGGCATCAGCGTTTAGGCCACCCCAACACCGCGACCTTGTCGTCTATTCTTAGTGAATTTTCAATACCCTGTAATAAGGCCACTCATGAGTCTTTTAACTTGTGAATCGTGCCAACAAGGAAAACATGTGTGTCTCCCTTTTAGTTCATCTACTTCTTCTAGTACCTTTCCTTTTGAACTTTTGCATTGTGATCTTTGGACGTCTCCTCATGCTAGTATATTCGGTTTTAAGTACTAACTTGTCATTTTAGATGATTTCACATATTTTGTATGTACCTTTCCCTTACGCAACAAATCTGATGTTTACACTATCTTTTTCAATTTCCAACGGTATGTAGCTGTTCACTTCTTTCTTCCTATCCTCTTTTATCCGCATGTGCGTGGACGACACAGGGGTCATTCTTCAAAGAAAATTATTTTAGTGTGCGTAATTCAGTTTTTTCACGTAAAAGAAAAAAACTTAGTTTTGATGATAAAGAATCTGGTAAAGTAGAAGAAATTGTTGTTCCATCTTGATGATGATATTATTCTGTAAATTCTTTGGTCTTTTTTCAGAGCATACTGAAGCACCAAAGAAAGACTACCTTCAATACACTCCACCGCCTTAGCCAATTGAAGAAGTGCAAGCAATAGTGGGCTTACCCGGGGAAATCAGGACCATGTTTTCTCCACCTGGGGAAAACGAATTCGCCCGGGAAAACGCTGCATCCAAACAAACCCTAGGTCGATCGAACTCCTTTGACCTTCGTAAAGCTGGTCCACCTCGGGCTTAGTCGGCAAGGATCCAATTGGCCTGTTGAAGAAGTATTTTAGTATTGAGCGCAATCTCCCGGCACTTCTCCTTGTACTGAGTGGTGTTTCGGAGGCCTCATACGGGGGTAGACCAGTTGGTGGGGATAGGGCCGTACGTTGCCTTGTGTTGAGATGGGACATGGCGCCTGTGTGGGGGATGGGGTGGAGTTGTTGTAGTTGGTGAGGAAGAAGGCCATGGAGGCGTTGGAGATGCCGCTGCTGACGATGGAAAGTGGTGGAATAGAGGGAGGGGAGCAGGAGGAGGAGGAAGGGGGGGGGGGGGGGGGGGTTGCACGCCGAAGTAGGGGGTCGTTGGCGTCATCGGTGGAGGAAGGCATTGGGTTTTGCGTGTAGGGCAATGGGGGAACTACCGTCCTCCAACCTACCGTGTGCTTCTCGTTGGACTGCTTCGTGTTAACCGACACCATGTTTTTCGGTCGAGACATCCGCGTGAACGAGCCGTTCGATAGTAACCATGCGGCCATGAAGTGTGACCTCCACCTAGCTCGGGATTTGATGGGTTGAGCTTTTTTGATTGGCTAGGCACCATGTTTTTGATTGGCTAGGCTTTTGTTGTTTTGGGATATTCGGGATATTCGGACGAGGCCGGATTTATTTCAATAAATTCGGATGTCTGAAACACCTTCCGGAATATATGCTTGGTTTTTTCGGGTTCAGGATATATGGGTTCGGGTTCGGGAATTTAGGGTTCGGGATTCAGGTTATATGGCCGTAGTGACCCAAAGTATCCAAACACGCTGACGCTGGTAGTGTGACTCATGCCATTTTGCACATGGAACAGAACCGCGCTCCCGCCAACAAGTTGACAGCCGCGTCCCTGCACGCGCACGTCCTCCACCTCCACCAATGCGGCGCCGGCGGCAACGCCCTCCGCCGCGCCCATGCTGCTTCCCTCGTATCCGGCGCGCTCGCCGCGTGCCTGCCCCTCGCCGGCGCTCTCCTCCTCTCCTACGCTGCAATCGCGGACCTACCCTCATCCCGCCTTATCCTCCTTCACCACCCGCTCCGTCTCCGCTCCGCCTTCCTCTGGAACTCGCTCTCCCGCGCGCTCTCCTCGGCATCCCTCCCCTCCGAAGCTCTGCGCGTCTACAACCTCATGCTCCGCTCCGCCGTCAGCCCGGACGACCGAACCTTCCCCTTCGCCCTCCACGCCGCCGCGGCCGCCGCCGAGGCGCACCCAGCCAAGGGTCTCGAGCTCCACGCCGCCGCGCTCCGTAGCGGCCACCTCGCGGACGTCTTCGCGGGCAACACGCTCGTCGCTTTCTACGCTGCCCGTGGCTCCGCCCATGACGCGTGCAGGGTGTTTGATGAAATGCCCGTCAGGGACGTCGTCTCCTGGAACTCCCTGGTGTCGGCTTTCTTGACCAACAAAATGTTCGATGATGCGAGGCAGGCGTTGGTTAGCATGATGCGGAGCGGGAACCCTGTGAATGTGGCAAGCTTGGTCTCGGTTGTGCCTGCTTGTGGCGTGGAGCAGGAGGAGGGGTTTGGGATGGGTATCCATGGGCTTGCGCTGAAAACTGGGCTGGACGCCATGCTCAATCTTGGCAATGCGCTGATCGATATGTACGGAAAACTTGGTCATGTACAGGCATCAATGCAGGTGTTTGAAGGAATGCCTGAGAGAAGCGAGGTTTCTTGGAATTCTGCAATTGGCTGTTTCCTTAACGCAGGGCTCTACGGAGACGTGCTTGCCATGTTTAGGGAAATGTCAGAGCGTGGAGTCATGCCAGGGTCTATCACGCTGTCAAGTTTGCTGCCTGCTTTGGTTGAGCTTGGGTATTTTGATTTGGGGAGGGAGGTGCATGGATATAGTATAAAGAGAGAGATGGACTTGGATATTTTTGTTGCTAACTCACTTGTGGATATGTATGCCAAACTTGGTTCTTTGGAGAAAGCATGCACTGTCTTTGAGAAGATTAAGGCACCTAACGTGGTGTCGTGGAATGCAATGGTTGCTAATCTTGTGCAAAATGGAGCTGAGGTTGAGGCATTCAGGCTTGTTATCAAGATGCAAAATGATGGGGAACGCCCAAATTCAATCACTCTGGTGAACGTGCTTCCAGCTTGCTCAAGGCTCGCCTCTATAAAGTTAGGGAAGCAGATCCATGCATGGTCAATCCGTACAGGATTAACATTTGATTTGTTCATATCAAATGCTTTAATTGATATGTATGCAAAATGTGGACAGCTGACCTCGGCACAAAATATTTTTGACCTTTCAGAGAAGGACGACGTGTCATACAACACTTTGATTTTGGGTTATTCTCAGAGTCCTTGGAGTTTTAAATCCCTTAACCTCTTTAAGCAGATGAGATCTGTAGGAGTTGAGTATGATGCTATTTCTTTCATGGGTGCTCTGACTGCATGTACTAATTTATGTGCATTTAAACAAGGGAAAGTAATTCATGGCGTTCTAGTGAGGAGATTGCAAAGTAACCATCCCTTTCTGGAAAATTCACTGCTAGGCTTGTATACTAAAGGTGCAATGCTTGATACTGCATCAAAGATCTTCAATAGGATGACACAGAAGGATGTTGCCTCATGGAATACTATGATCATGGGATATGCGATGCAAGGTCAAATTGATGTTGCTTTCCAATTGTTTGATTTGATGAAGGATGATGGTGTGAACTATGATCATGTATCTTACATCGCAGTGCTGTCAGCTTGCAGCCATGGTGGACTTGTTGAGAGCGGAAAGAAGTACTTCAGTCAAATGCTTGCCCAAAATTTAGAGCCACAACAAATGCATTATGCTTGCATGGTTGACCTTCTTGGGCGTGCCGGACAATTGACTGAATCTGTTGAAATAATCCTAGACATGCCTTTTCATGCTAATTCTGATGTGTGGGGTGCACTGCTTGGGGCTTGCCGAATACATGGAAACATTGAATTAGCACAATATGCAGCGGAACACTTGTTTGAGTTGAAGCCAGAGCATTCGGGCTACTACACTCTGCTGATAAACATGTATGCTGAGGCTGGGAGGTGGAATGAAGCGAATAAGATCAGGACATTAATGAAATCCCGGAAGGTTCAGAAAAATCCAGCCTATAGCTGGGTCCAGAGCGGCAACAAGCTACAAGCTTTTCTTGTGGGGTATACTTAGCACTTAGCTATGCTCAGATAAGTTCAAATTGACTGGCAGTGCAACAGAGGGTGCACTTATGGTGGCACGGAATCTATTACTAGGAATGATTTGTATATAGCAATACATTATGACAAGTTCACTCAGTCTGATAAATATCTTTATTTCAATAGTGAACGAATACTGTACAGGAGTGCAGTGGCTTGTAGAAGACTGTAGTTGTCAATGGCTGCATTCCATGGGCTGACAAGAATCACTTTAAGATGAGTAAATATCAATTGGCGCTATCTGTCAACACATCTTTTGTTATGGAGTCTAGCCTAGCAATGAAAGAGAAGGTAAGACTCTTATACAACTTGTCTTTCTACTTCGAGTAGTTCTGAATTTCTGCTCAACATTCTGTCTTCATACAAACATTCTCATACTCAACGTATCTGCAAGTATTCCTTCGCTAGCTCCTCAACTTTGGAGTTGGGATAATCAAGATAATCCTGATGTGCAAAATACAGCAATGTTGCAATATGTAAAAAGTATCATGTCCAGAGACGACATAGATGCAAATGTGGTAGAGGCTGCGAATTTGTATCTTGACAACATTTACGAAGAAAATAAGTTATGTATCAATAAACGGTTTTCAACTACTCTATCTGTTACATGGATATCCACATCCCAAATCTGTTTCTCCCAAACCCGTATTGGCTGTTTCTGTTCATCCATTGGGTTCATGTCCTAGTAGAGTTCAACCTCTAGCAGTCTAGTTGGCTTCGCCCAAGCAGCATGTGCCCTAATATGGTATGTGATGCTGGGATATAGAAGAGTTAAGAGTTCTCTTGTGAGGTAGTCCTTCTCTCTTTCTCTCTCTCCCCAAGAACCACCAGGCCTAGGCTACAACCTCTAGATCAAGGTGCTATACCATATATGTACATATTTTTATGTGTTATTACTTACACTAGACTTTCTTTTGATGTTAACATACAGTGGCTGGCACAATTCAGCTCCTTTTGCGGTTCCTGCTTGATTACAGTATTCTCTGCTGCAGAGGAAATAATATGTGCATCACATATTATTTCCTCTGCAGCAGAGAATACTGCATAGAAGTTTGTTCTGAATCTCTCTAGACCGTGTATAGCCTTGTTCAGTTCTAGCTGAAGAAGTGAGACAGACTTTGTTCAGACGAAAATGGAACTAAGTATCAGAATGTTTTTTTTACAGTCCAATCATGTGCTGCTTCCAAAACACTCTCAGTTCGTTACCAAATGAAACATTAACTAGTTCAGAGTCCCCTGCAATTCTGCATACTTTAAAATTTGGTGAATGTCCTCCTACTGATGCTTTGCTGTAAGAAATATTTCTTCTAAGTTCCTTCGCTGATAATAGATCAGCAGTTGCTTACTTGCTTGTGCTGTATTTTCGGTTGCAACTTGCAAAGTCTGTTGTACTCATGGGCTGATGTGTTGATTAGTTTACTGAACTGTCTGCAACTTGTGGGCTCTTAATTATTACCATCGTATCAAATATCCATGTATCCTGAAATCAATCTTGAATATTAAAAGTGTAGCTGACGCCAAGAGCAAGCGCAGCAACATGCGCAAGAAGATGTCCCCACATTGGAAGGGAAGGAGAAAGGAGGAGTCGACAGGGTCAAGGTACCGGACAGAAGAAGTGGTCTCCAGTTTCAAGACACCAGGTGGTGGCTGCTCTGGTGTCAAGATCCAAGGCAGTGCGGGCTTCTCCGGCTGCAAGGCAAACTTCTCCGGCAGCGACGCCACCAGCTGCAGCAGTTCTAGAGTCAGTATTGGACACCCATGTCTATTGAGAATGACGTTGAGACATATTCTGGTGAGCACAATTGAGGCATGACAGTTTTGTAGCATCGTGTCCTTGAACTTGAAAGACAAATTAGTATACTGAAAATTAGTATATGATAATGTGCATGGGTGGATGCATGCCTTCATCCTGCGCTAGGATGAGTATTTTAACTTCCCTTCATTTTGTGATTTATACTAGTAAATTGGACTATGAATGGATCAAGTAATTAGTATACTGAAAATGGTTCTTGTTTGGCCAGGTTTTCCAAAATGCATCATCTAAACCATTACCTGCAGGTTGCAGTGCATCTGAGCATTTTAACTTCCCTTCACTTTGTGATTTATGCTAGTAAATTGGAGTATGAATGCATCAAGTAAAAAATTAATATACTGAAGATGATTCTTGTTTGGCCAAGTTTTCCCAAATGCATCATCTAAAGCATTACCTGCAGGTTGCAGTGCATCTAAATTAATAATAAATAAAGGCTTCAGAGGGAACTAAGATTCTCTAAATTAATGTTTTTATTCTTAAACTTATTGTGCCTTGAGCTGTATTTCCCGTTATATTCTCTAAATGAATGCTATGATGTTGAGTACATGTAACTAACATGTATTTCTCAGACTTGTGCAGTCTTCTTCCTCCTGCGCCTTGGTGGTAGGTAGCTACCACTCATACTTGCAGAGTTCAATCCATGGAACAGAGAAATATGGCAGGAGTGAAGCTTGGCACCTAGGGTTTTGAGGTAACGAACCGATTGCAAACCCTGCCTTTTACGTACTCGATTCTGGTCGCAAATCTGAGGGGAAAAGATCAAGAGAAACTGCAAATGACCGGTTGTGGATGTGTGATTTTGGTGGTAGGTGTCCAAGAGCGGGATCGGATGTAGGGCCTCACCGGCGTGGTACCGGAGGATGCTGGCATCGCCGTCATCAGGTGCGCCTTCGAAGCCGGCGTCACCTTCTTACCGCTGATGCCTATGGGCCTGATACCAACGGGGTCCTGCTTGGAAAGGTCAGAATCTCCCTACATCTCCAAACACTGATGCTGTGTGTGTGCCTCATTCAGTTGGGGGTGGCAAAATTGTAATGCTCAATTGGAAAGGTGGGAATCTTTAGGCACACATTGCATTTCTGTACATTTATATGGGCCATAAGTGGGATTTGATTAAAGATTATCAATTATTACTGCAAAAATAATTGCATTGCTGTAAGATGGGTGACACTATGTCAATATGATGAAGATGAATCATGATGATGTTCCACTTTTTTCCTTGCCAATTTGTTCGCAATTTCAGCTTAAACTGAAAAAAAAACAGATGACAGAATTTCCAATATACACTGTAGACAGGTCGAGTTAGATGGAATTATTACGGATCATCGTATATTGTGTTTACAGGTGGATGCCTTTCATCTTTTTCCTCCTAATTGTTAGTTGATTTTGTTGGTAATTTACTATTTTATCTTTGAGATTTTGAGTTAAGGTAAATATTCAAACAATATAAAATCATGTAGGTTAAGTAGTAGTTTGGTTGCTGGTCATAATCGCCAAGTTTAACAGCATGTGCATCATAATTTCATTGGTATTGGTACTCCCTTAATCTACCTAGCTCTGGTGCCCTGCTTGTCGCAGCTGTTGGCAATGAAGTAAACATTGTCACCATTCTCAACTTCGTCTTTTAGTAATTCGATTGCATATTTCTCATGTCCTAGTGCCATGTTGAGCTTTTCCTTATTCTGACTTCTGGGTGTATCAGTGGAATTGTAAGATTTGTACTCAAAGTGTACCCGTGTGGTGTGCAAACATGATTTGTTCCTAGCTAGTGCTAGTACTAATATATTGTACTCGTTCCCAAGATTAGTTTTCCTAACGTAGTGCTATGATCTTTTATCTAAACATAGCTCTGTATCCTGTCTAGAGAATATTGTTATAATTTGAACCCACCATCAGCAACGTTTTAGATCTGCTTGGTCAAAATGTTATATCTGCATTTATTAGTTTATATCCTTATAGTATGGCCCGGCCACAATCTATTTCTTCTCCAATTAATAGTGGAATTTATAAATATATTATGGCTCATTCAATCAGTTTGATCTCTACTCAATATTAACATTCTATAGGCTTGGGAGTTTGTGACATGCCTTGGATATAATTTGTTTTTGATGTTTTGAGACCTATTTGGTTGAATTGTTATACTCCGTATCGTTATTTTGTAATGTACACAGATACAGTGTGATTTGCGCGAAATGTATTTACTTATCGACTTTACATTGTCATTTGAAGTCTTTGGAGCGAAAATCGGAGTCCAAATAATAAAATAGTTCAAAATCCACCCCTCTAAGAATTATATAATTTTCATTTAATGTAGAGTAGCTCAAACTCATGGATGATCTCACCCTGTTGGAAAAATGTCTGGTTGGGGTTTTGGTTCACTACAACACTTTTTAAGCTATACTATTTATGCAAACTGCGGTGCTAAGAAAATAGGTTCATATGACATATTTCACTTGGTAATATAACTACGATATGCATATATGTGATCTGCTTGCTAGAGCTTAGTCATGACTACGTTTTTGCATGTTTGCCCTGATAGGGCACCGTGTTTGCTTTTTGTACATGATGCCCTAGTCACGATTAGGTATTGATGGGTTGCTTGCTTTGGTGACCACCAAACACATACAACAACTTGTTGACCAGGACTGCTCGCAGGATATAGTTTTTCAGCACCAGGTTGCTGGCTCTCCATCCTCCGTATATTTTCATAGAATACTATGTAGGTTAACAGAATCTTTAAGATTACATTAAAATGTTAACGTTGATGGCCAAAGTGCTCATAGGAGATTTCACAAAATCTTATGTTTCATCTATTTTGGAATTAGACACTTGGCATTATTTGTTGCTCCTAAACATTACACATCGTAGATTTGTATTAGTAATGATGAGTTAATGCGTTAACCTTTGGCCTCTGTGGTTTTAGCAATGCAGTTAATTTCTTATATGAAATTCTCAGCGCAAGCGCTTAGTAGGCATAAGATTTTGTGTGATCTGGTACAATGCTGCCCGGATGGATCCTTCTCTGGATGCACTTTAAACTGCCATAGTTAATCGTTAGTAGGATGTGCAAACTTTGAATTAACGACTCCATATTGGGCTTGGGCTTGGTTGTGTTCGGTCATATCATGAAAAATAGATTGATGAAAATCTGACCATGGAAATATGCGAAATCTAGATTGATAGATCTCTTCCGTTCTTTGTCTACCGCTTAATAATATAATCGGCTTTTATCCATGTTTACTTCCTCAGCTTGAAAAATATAGAACATGTGTTCCATTGACCTCATTCTTAGGAACAGTACGTCACATTTTACACCCAGATGAAATTGTCTAAAATAACGATATAGTTAGCTCGCACAGTGGTTGTGACCTGGAGGTCCTGGGTTCAAATAAGCCTCTTTGCATAAAAAGCGAGGGAAAGGCTGCGTAGAAATTCCCTTCCCCAAAGCCCACAATGTGTGGGGAGCTTTCAGCACTGGGTACGCCCTACGGCCTTAACGATATAGTTGCTTCCAGGGACGGCTAGGGCCAATTCAGCTTATGCACTATGTTCTTGTGAAACTCTTGCCCTTCACAATATGGATTGCATGGATTTTCAGTCATGGGCCTGAGGCAATAGCCATGGCTGCCCCGGGCCTGTTTCCCACCTGTTTGGTTCCAGTTTTAGTTCCCGTCTCTTGGCCAGGCCGTCACATGCAGAACACATTGCTCTTCAGTTTTTGGTGCGGAAAATATGAAGAATATTGAAATGCCCCTCCATTGTCATTAAAAACCATGAGTCCACGACCCTAACTCTTGTACAGATAGAAGCCTAATTAGTAGTGATTTCTTATTTTCCTCCATGGCTTATCCACAAGTTAGTGATGTTCTTTTTATCAGTAGCCAAGATGATCCTCTGTAAGCTACAATGAATCATTCCTTAAAGGCAGAACGTATTGACGAATTATATAAATTGTACTTATTTTCTCACTAACTTGATGAGTTATGTGGAGTAAATGTCTTGAGCAGGCACTAAGGCAGTTGCCTCGATGGTGGAAGGTTCAAGTGGCCACCAAGAACTGCGGGATTCGACACTCTAGTGGCATGCGTGTCACTGTCAAGGGCAGTCCGGAATATGTGCGTGCCTGCCGCGAAGCAATCCTTCAGCTTCTTGCCATCAACTACATTGATCTATACTTGCTGCATCGCATTGACCAGCCACAGCCAGTGCCTATAGAGGAAAGTGTGTGTATCACTTGATCGTGGAAATGTGCTTTCAATTTTTGTTAGTTGTGTCTTATTGGGTGAGTGTAGATGGGTGAACTGAAGAAGTTAGTTGAAGAAGGGAAACTTTACTATGTTGGCTTGTCTGAGGACAGTGCATTAGCTAGGCGGGCGCATGCAGTCACTGTGGCGCAGTTGGAGTGGTCTGCGTGGACGAAGACTATTTTGCATGTTGAACTTGGGAGGTGCTGACCAATTGGAATGGATCTCGAGGCTTGCTGCTGCCCATCGCGCACTTCGAGCATCTTCGGAGATCGTGCGCGTCAAGCTGGGCCGGCGATGATGCGCAGGGACATTGTGTGTCCTCCTCCCACATGTGGGAGGGAGCCTTTGGCTTCCCGGACCACCTCTCCAAATCTTGCTGCCGCTGAGATCCCAGGACCAAAACCTTGATGCAATTGAAAGCAAGGCGTGCGCCCGTTCACGCAATAATATTCAGTGCCGCGCTGCCGGCCGATGATTATCTGATGATTGATTTGGTTTCCTGTGCTGCTGATGCTGTTCAAACTGTGAATCTGCAGCTGCTCTGTAGCAAGGTACAGTAGGACGTGCAGATAAATTTGCAGGAAAGCTGTTGTATCATTTTCCACCCCATCCTTCCAGGAGGTAGCTCTTGGACCATTGTGAGGTACTATTTGACTTGGTGAGCCAGTTATTTTTCATTTCTGCAAGGAACATTCTACAAAGATATGATTTTATAAGACTGGAGGACACAAACTTTGATTGTATATTCCTGCAGACCAGCTTATGGGAATCAGCAGCACAAAGCAAGTGTCAGGGAGCAAACGAAGGGCGTCCTTCTTTGTTAACGCCTGGATTGCAAAAGGCAAAGAGGGGGAATAAAGAAGGGCAAAGCAAAGGAGGGGAAAAGCAGGGCAGTGATCTTTCCGGAGGAGATCTGGGGGCAATTGGGATGTATTGGGGTTTGCTCCTGCTAATTCCCTGCATCTCACATGCCCATACAGCTTTTCTTCGAAAGCCTGGCTAAGTATATGCAGCTTCCTTTGCGTGCATGCTTGCCTTGCCGTGGGATATAATCCCTAGGTTTATTCCTTGCAAACTTTTATATCCTTTATCCACCACATCTCACATCTCATTGAGAATATTCTGGTGTTAGGCTTTTCATCTTTTGCATGCCTACTGCCACATCTTTTGCCAAAAGCATTTGCAACCCATTCGAAATGTTGCCTCTAGTTAGTATATATGAACGTACCATAGGTAATTGGCAAATAGCGACATCCATACAAAATATAAACACCTCGTGGGATTAGCTACACCTCCTGATTAGCCATATGTAATTGGCGACATCCATATAAAATATGAACATAATTGTGAGATTGAAGACTCCAGATTAATCCATATTTCATAAAGAAATAAAATCTTATTATATAAATCAAGATAAAACAAATAGAGAAAGTGATCTGACCGGCGTGGGGGCTTGAGTTGACACAAGTGTGCTAATGGGAGTTAAAAAGGAGGCGATCAGGGCCGGTGTGGGACAACTGAACATGATGCGCGTGTCAACGCACGGAAATAAAGAAGCCCTCAGGTCTTTTTCCTTCTTCCTCATCTTTCTCAAACTCTGCGCTCGATCAATTCTAGGGATTGCACAGCTCGACATGGTCCAGGGAATGAGCTCGGACTCCCATATGCATGAGCTAGCATGACATAAACCTCATGATCATCATTTGCATGCATGCAAGCATATGCAGCAAATCCATGCACGCACACTAGCTCATTTTTTTTTCCTGGCCTACTCTCCCGTGTAAGAAAATACTCGGCCGGTATTTAGCGATTTTTGATAATTTTCTCAAAAAATAAGTGATTTTGATAAATTTTGGACTAATTTTAAAATTTGTTACTAGAAAGATCATGGATGATATTTAAACCGGTATTTCTGGTAGAACAAAAAATGCCTTGCACTAGTTATATGCCTAAAATGACGGTCTCACAACTAGTACATGTTAGCGAGATTTTCTTACATTCGGGTCAATTTTTCTTAACATTGAATTTATGGGTGTGTGATGGAACACAGAGCAGATCTCTTGTGGCGGCACGGACGGGCTTGTGAAAG
Source organism: Lolium perenne (assembly GCF_019359855.2). NCBI lineage: Eukaryota > Viridiplantae > Streptophyta > Magnoliopsida > Poales > Poaceae > Lolium > Lolium perenne. The sequence continues at coordinate 72,972,806 of NC_067248.2, read as the reverse complement.
GAACTCTTTGTCTTAATATATAGACAAGCACCGTGAGTTTTAGAAAACGAAAACGAAAACCATTGAACTTCCATTCAACTGTCGATCATATCCTCACCATCCTTCTCACATAACAACCCTAGAACCCACACCACACTCTATTCATCTCACAGGTCACAGCCAACACAACTGCAGTTGCGCTATTGGCTTGTTGTTACCATAATTCTATCTTCCTCTAATCCCCTTATCGAAAGTCCGCATGCATTAGCCCATGGCATGTCTCGCCCCAACTAGCCGCCTTCACCTCTACTTGTCCATCCCCATGTG